>NC_138873.1:10832122-12212561 GCF_965194805.1 Balaenoptera borealis | reverse complement strand
GGATGAATGGGGGTGCCGTGGGCCGGGGATTATGAGATGGGTCCTGGGAGGGTCCATGTCACAGTCCCTCCTGAGCGTGTGTGGGGTGCATATCAGCTCTCAAACACTGCACATGAAGGGACTTTCTTATCCCACAACCTGGATTTGCGAGGATTATGACTATGGAAAGCCACCCATTAAGAAAACTCACCTCCCTTTCTATTCTGTGCCCAAGCGGAGACAGATGTTCCTGAGACTGTGTTGTGTTTGTAGAAGAATGTCTATTAGTGGTTCCTTAACTTGGATCATGTTTGGAAATCTCTGTGAGCTTGTTAAAAGAAGACACTCTGCCTTCCTGAAAACTGCTATTCTGTTAAAAAAAAAATGCAATTCAAGTGTAGTGTTTTTCCTCATATCAGAGTTACTACTTGAGGCGCTGAGAGGACCTCAGGCGCAAGCTGATGTCGATTAGGTATGGAGTAGCTGGCAGGAGTCGTAGTGTGTCCTCTCTGCTCTGTGGCTTTAAGCATAAACATGACCCCAGTTGTTGCGTTTGCTGATCCTGCACCTTGCCTCCCCGATGGATGCGGAGCCGCTCTTCCTGTCTTAGTCATTTTAAGAGCTCATGAGAGAGAGACTAAAATGAAGACAGATGGACATAACTCAGATAACATATCAGAACAGGCATGGAAGCATTTTCCAGCTATGCCCCGTCAAATGCACTTGAGGAGTAATAGTCTGTCTTTTTTTTCTTTCTTTAATTTCATTCACTTCCCTTCCTGGTGAGTCTTTGAAACAGCCAATTCCCGATTTTAAACGCTTGTTCTGGGTAAGGAGTTAAAGTGTATGCATACAAAGTAAAGGTCTGACGGAGGCACTGCTGAGCCCCCTCAGAGGGGCAGCGTGTGCAGAAGGCCGGGCGTGGTCCCGGGTGTGTTCTCCCTGGCTGCCTGTCCGCTCCAACCCCAGGGCCTTTGCTCCTCCAGGGCTTGCTGTCCCTCGGAGCTGGGAGAGGGTGTACCTGTCCTGAGAATTCCCATGGTCATCTTTCCTGGGGTCGTATGTTCTGGCATCCAAGAGAAGTGAGTGCCTCGTCATTTCCTTGACTAAGTCATGTCAATTCTCTGCCACTAATCCAGTTTGCAAATTGAAAAAAAAAAAAAAAAAAGGAAAGCATCTGCTCAACTGGGTGGCCATCTAGTCTCTCCAATTGTGAAGACAGCTGAGGACACCAGATTGAATTTGCTTTAAGCAAACTGGATATATGAAAATTGAAAATTGAAAAAGTGGATGATTGTTCACTTTTCAAAAGTTCCTTTACCCTACAGAAAAGATGAACAGGAGGATTTCTTTAAACACCAACTTCTTGCAATACTCTAAAAATAAGATGTAATTAAGGTCCTGTGTTTCTAGAGCATACTTTATGCATAAAGGTGGTGTGCCAGTAAAAAATACTGAAAGTCTTTTAAAATTAACTTTTTAAATTACTAAAAATTTTTATCTGATGGGTTTAATTTTATTGAATACATACATGTTAATAGTTTGTGCTCCAGATTGGGGGAGGGGAAGAATACATCCTACTATGGATAGTTTGAACATAACAATTTTGAAACTGAGGGCAGTGCGTCATGTGACCTGCCAGTCATTAATCTTACAGTATCTGTTCTTGGAAACCCAAAGTCAAACCTTTTAACCTGTCTCGAGCAAGCTCTTATGTAAAATTCATGAGCTCTTAGCCTCAGCCCCCAGCCTAAGGGCCTCCAAGAGTCGAGGTGATTCCACTGCCCGCAGGATGAATGTCATAGGCTGTTTTATACAAGTTGTCTAGGAGGATTAAGGGTTTAGCTGAGTAGACTTTATATTTCCAGGATGGCTGCGTGGGGTTATTCCGCTTCCGTCCATGCAGACCTTCATTCAGCGTTGAATGTCCGTTGAGAAGCCCCGTGCCAAGCGGCAAAGACAGGCCTTGGCCTTGCTCTTCTGGAGCGCAGGCTGGTCCTCCCCGCCCTCGCAGCTGGCAGCCGGCTTTAAGGTCCCAGAACGGCACCTGTGATAACCCGTTCTTTCCCTCTTTCTCAGTCTGCTGCTTGTCACCTCTCCTACCCCCTGCCCCAAAGTTCAGGGTGTCAGGGTGTCAGCGTACAGACTTGTCAGGCCACATGTGAGTTGTTCACAGAAACTGTTTTTGTTTTTCTTGTACCTCAGCAAGGGCATAAGCTTTGACTTTAAAATATATATATACAAGTACTGATTCCTTGTTGCTCGTGGCGATTCTCTTCTCCGAATAGGAGTGGCCCAGAGAGAGAGAGAGAGAGACAGAGAGAAGTGTTGGGAGGTGGAGGAAGAAGGGCGAGGCTAGTTTGGCTGCTGGGAGCAGAGCGGAGAAAGGAAGGGCCCTGACTCTGTAACGGCCAGAGTGGCGTGGAGCGTGTGGGCCGTAGAACCACTGGCGCCTCCAGGAGCAAGGCGAGGGGCTGTGGGCCTCTTTCACTCGCTTTTTCAATCCGCCATGGAGGCACTCATAGTGCAGGAAAGGAGGGAGAAGACGAGGATGAGAGCAAGGCTCTCCCGGGGGTGTGGACCAAGGGGGGCCTGGGGGCGGGGCCTCAACTGATGCAGAAGGCCTTGCAAGGAGGCAGCCGTCAAGTAGCGTGTTTTCAGTGGCTGACTGAACACTGTCAGGTAGAGAAGGGAGCGTTCCACGCAGAGGGAATGGCAAACGTCAGCCTCGCTCCTAAAACCCAAGTAGCAGCCAGCATCTCCGCTCTCCCCTTGCGTCGCCAGGGCTCCTGAGAAGACGGCTGGCAAAGGGGAGTCTCCATACCTCCTGCCTCCTCTGTGATGGGCACTTCCCACGCAGCCCCTCACATCCTCCCCACAGTTGGCCTTGGTGGTGGGTAGTCATCTCCATTTTACAGTTGAGGAAACTCACAGTAGCTAAGGAACTTGCCCAGGGATTGCATATCCAGTAAGGAGCAACTTCAGAGCTGCAAGGCCACCGATGGGTCCGATTCCAAAGGGCACACTTTCAGCCAGAATGCTGAACTGCCTTGCCATAAATGAGCTCGCTGGAGGGTTCTGCCGGACCCTGAGACCTTGTGCCTCCCGCCCACCAGCGCACATGAGGCTGGATCTCAGCACCTCTGGCGACAGCTCAGTCCATCCTGGACCCGAAGTCTCTGTTATATTTGGATCGTTCAAAAGTCTGTATTATATTTGGATCATTCATGCCAAGCGGCGTAATTTTCCAGGATTTAGTATCTGAGAGATTTGAGTTAAATGAATAAAGGACGCTGTAGGGCATACAGTGTATGGTAGGACAAGAAATCTGAGCGTTAGCTAGATTCCCAGCCTTTGTGTGCCCATGGGCAAGTGGGAAACCTCTGAGCTTCAGATTTCTAATGTTTAAGAGGAGAATTTTGTGCCCTGCAATTCCCAAGGTCTGTTTTAGCACTAATGTGTATGACCCTGCTTTCTATTATGTTGGAATTACATAGCTTCTTTGGGGAATCCAAAAATGGGTACGCACCGTACATGTGTAGGCGGGACGCAGGAAACAAAACGTGATCTCCATTTAACAGAGGAGCCCTGGGTATCCCCCGTCGTAGAAAGGAACTTCCGTAATAGGAAATCGTTCCCTTTCTTTTGTTTTAACTACTCTTACACCTGATTCTTGGGAAGACCTGACTTCATACTGTTCTCATCTAGTGGGACATGGCTCCACACATTTGAAGTAGGTTTTTGTAGAACAATAAAACATTTAGCAAATTCTGTCAGAACATGTCTGCACACACTGCTACTTTTAGATCTGTGCCAGCCGTCCTGCTCCCATATGGGCTGACCAAGCGGATCAGCTGGCCGAGGCAGATGGGGGCCTGGCATCCATGAATAACTCTGGCACCTTCCCTTCAGCGTGGCAAGGCAGGCTGGCTGAGGCTTGGATCTGAAAGTCTTTTGAAAGGACCTGGTTTTTCTTGGTATTGCTCTATCTCCTCCCTATTTAGCCCACTGGTGGTTAATCCAATAGCATCAGTGCCGGGACAGATCATACCCAGGGTAGGTTTTCTTTCCCCTGGCTTCACACGCCTCCTCCTTTTGTGGAGGACAGGAGACAGGGTGGTGTATTCCGGTCCGTCAGCTTGGCCGATCGCTGGCTACTCTGATGAGACTTTTCCTGGGGCAAGAAATGAAGGTTAATGATAAAGGGCTCAGAGCCTCTCTGTAGATTTCGTCTCTTTCTCAACAGTAATTTAGAAGTGATTCTTTAAGCTGTAGGTAATTTTCAGTCGCTAATAGGTTATTTGGAAATCAGATCACATTTACTGAAGGAGGAAGAATGGGAAAGAGACCACAGAAGCCTCTATGCTGTGACTGACGTTAACCTAATACCTGTTTCTCCCTGCTGTTGGTTCCCCTGTGGTCATTCCTGCCTATCCTGATTCCCTCCTTCTTCTGTGGCCCTGCGTTCACGGAAGCCTGGCCACTGGTTCTAGAGCCAGGTTTCCACGGGTAAGAAAGGGTGTGGCTGCTTTGGAAGCAGCTGGACCTCCCCTGCAGCGCTGGTCCCTGCCGGCCCCTCAGCAGCCGTGTGGCCCACGGGTCCCTGTATGGGGTGACCATTCTTGTGTGTGTAGCTCAGGGATGTGCGAGGAAAGGCAGATAATTTGGGCGTGAGGCACACTTAACCTGAAAGCCAGTCTCAGCCGCTTTCTAGCTGCGTCGTCTTTCCCAGGTTATTTAACCTCTTTGAGCATCATTTTCTCAAATGCAACGTGAAGTTAATGAATCTGTCTGCTTGGCAGGGCTGTTTGCGTAGGTTAAGTGAGACGTGTACGTCAGTGACCTGGAAGCAGTGGGACCCCCCAGTGAGTTACAGCTGGATGAGGGGCCTCCCAAGTCAATTCGCCTTCATTGTGCCCATTTTATAAAAGAATAACTGCATTTCAAAATTAAGGACAGTTGCAGCAAATGCTTCATTTATGGCAACTTGAGCTGCAGAAAACTGGTTCTAGAACTTTTACAATTACCTTCCAGGTATTACTTCTACCTCCGGGCACGGCTACCTCTCAGTTTACTTAAAAAAACTTTTTTCGTACCACGTTCTCATTGAAAAATGCCGTGTTTGGCCTCCTACTCGTCATTTGCTATGAAATGATAGCCCATATCATGGGCAGTCTTGCAGCGCACTGATCACTGCTAACAAAGAGTGATCCCTGAAGAAGCGAGAACGCTCTTCACAAAACCTCTCTAGTTAAGGAGTTTGGAATAAGCCGTCCTGCCCACGGTGCCACTCGGTGGCAAGTCTCGGGGGGAGCGGCGGTGTCTGTCTTTGTGACTAGGCTGTAGACGCAGAAGCTCGTGTTGGATTCGCCATGTAAAGATGGGACCCCACAGCACACGTAGACGCTTCTGCCCTGTGGTCCAGCGCGCACCGCAGCGGCGTAGCCGCGAAATGAGCTGGAGCTGGGGGACCGCAGCCGCCGCGGCTTTGAGTCCTGGCTCTGCTCTTTGCTGGGTGCCTTGTAACACGGGGCAAGGCGTTTCCCCCAACCCAGCTTCTTTGTGGAGGCGGTTAGGTCTCGCTTGCAGGGTGTTCTTTATAAGACGCTCAATATATGAGGGGTAAGAGTAGGAACAAAACAACGCAGAAGAGATGCATTATAGTAAGTAGTGGATTCATCGCTATTCAGTGTTACCAGCCAGAGGTGGCACCTAGAGGAGGAGCTGGTCCTCCTTCTGCCCAGTGACTCGGTGACCCGCATACCCATGTAACGCCAGGTAGGTCCCCTGACCCTCAAACCTTAGCCGCCTCTCATGTCAGCAGGGTCCCCATTATACGTTCACGCCAGAGAGTTCATAAATGTGAAGGGGCTTTGAAAACTAAAGCGCTGTCCAAACGTGAGCTGTGCGACCGTCATCTCTGGCCCTCTGTACTGTTACTTGCACAAGAACTTGATGTTTCCGTCTTAATGTCCCCCTTCTCCAGTGACGGAGCGGTTTACTGTACACGCTCCTGTAGCGATTCCATCAGGCACTTAGGATATACGCTATCACAGCCCAGAAAGCCACGGTCGTAAAAATACTTGCCAGAATTCCATAATAAATTTTACTTACTGTTTGTTTATTTAGAGTTCATTTGTCAAGACAGCAATCTTTATTTCTCTTACTTGGCAACAAAGAAACCCAGAAATTTAGTCTGTGTTGATATACGTGCATGTGTTACTAGATCATTCTCGTGGATGATTCTCATTCCCCACCACACGATTTGAGTAAACTTGTGTCTTTTCCCTTTTGTTCCCCATTGGGGTCTCTATGCCTTTTATCCCACGAATGCTGGTTTACTCTGGACAGCAACCCTATTGTATTACAGCAAATCTTATCCAGATTTAAGAAAATGGCTCTGTCCCTTTAGCACTGTAGCTTATTTTCATTGTCGTTTTCTTTCTTGAGTAGCTTTTATGCCAGCATTTGAAGGATAAACTCATTAGCAAAGCACTTAGAATAATCCAAGTAATAGATGATATCTTGGTGCCAGTTTCGTTTTGTGTGAATCATTCACACATTTCACAAAGTTGTGTCTCCCCTTATGCCAAAGCCACAGTAGAAAGATGAAAAAAATTATTAAGCTTTTTTTTGCCCCACATGACAGCCATGATGCCTTAATATATTTATATACATATATAATATAATAATGACACAATATAGTAGTATGATATGATATAAATGGTTGTTTCAGCATCGTCTAAGTTTTACCAGCCTCCAAAGCATAAAGATCAAATCAAAATTGCTGAAGTTTTTCAATTGTTGAAGCTTATCATTTTGTTACTAATGGGAACTAATGGCCCGAAATTTCCAAATATTGAACCTAATTCCTGGTTGTACCTATGACAGCTGTGAAAGTCACAGTAAACTTTACAGTCCCAATTCATTATCATTTTAACAAGGCATGGTGAGGTAGTTTGCATAGTGGTTAAACGCTTCAGTTTTAGGGTCACACTTCCCGTGTCTAGGTCCCATCTCTGCTTACCAGTTTGTATGTCTTTGTAAAGTTATTTGAAGTAATTACTTAAACTAGTCCAACTAGTTGGATCTTAGGGCTAGGTACTGTGCTCTTACAGATTGCGTCCATGTTGTTATACTTATTAATGGATCTTTCAACTTTTACATAATTATTTCTTAATTTAAGGAAACCAGTAGCTACCCCAAATAAAGAGACAATTCTTAGATCTTAAGACACTAAAAGATGTGGAAATATGTATTTTCAGAATTTTACACCCATAGAGCTTAATGACATCATCATTTTAAGAAGATTTTTATTGACTTCAGATGCTAATAGATATGTCACAACTTCTCTGGTAGTTCAGCTGGTTCTCGTCACCAGTCTAAACTAGGATGGTAGGCACCCCAGGCGCAGGGGTTTTGTAAGCCTAACCATTGCCACAGTCGGAAATGGTTCTACCTGGGTGTGTTCTCTAAGGAGCCACGAAGGCAGGACCACATGGACCCATTAAAAGTTAGTTGGTGGCTTTCTTTTTAGACCTCATCCACTGAAGTCCTCAGTGTATACGTGAAGGAACCACGGCCCAGCAAGGTTAGGTGACGTTGTGAGTTACTGGCAGAATCTCGCCTGGAGCCTAGGCATGCTGACCTCCAAGACAGGGGTCTCTTCTGACCCATTCCCCCACGAGGAGAGCGATGAACGCTCCGGTTCTTCCTGTTCCGCTGGAGGAAGACATGGCATTTTAGAGCACAGAAATTCATCAAACATTGAAACATTTGCTGTTGTATTCACACCGTCTCTTCTTTAGGAATTATCTTGGAAAAAAAAAAACTAGGAAAAGTTATTCCATTGACCAGTGATGACCAGTTATTGTTCCTTTTGTCAACAGGCAAGATGATGAATGAAGTTCGGGCAGCTTCCTGTGTCCCAGGCCTTGTAGACATAAATGAGACGTGCTTCAAAGTTCCAATGTGCATCACATCGGATCTTGTTTAAGGAAGCGTTAAAAGGAACCCGCCGTTACCTATTGAAGGCTCTGTGCTCTCAGGCATTGTTTCTGATTGAATCCAGAGGTTGCAAGCATGCCTCCCTGTATTACCTGTTGGAGCAGGTTTAATTTTATAAATTTTAAACACAAACTCTATGAGTTTCTAGTCCATAATTGTTCTTTTTGAGGATCCACTCAGACGAACAGTATTGCATCTGTAAGAGATACACACTTCCACAGGACCAGAATTTTTTTGGAATATAAATGGCAACAAACTCCAGCTGTAGCATCATCCTGTACCAGTGATGAAAAGGACAGATTGCAAGGAAACCGTTCGGGGGGAAATGTCATGTTGTGTTGCAACTACAGATTACTAGAACCATAGCTTTAGCAAATCGAGGCTTTTTTCCTTGAACATGACATGCATAAACTGTAGTTCTTGACTGGTGGCTTTAATCCATCATTATTAGTCATCTCCTTGGACAATCTCAAATGTTGAAAGCCTTCACCTTTCATTAAAAAAAAAGAAATGCAGCTTTGAGAAAATCCAGGTTCAATGTAGTCTTCCAAGTATCTCACTTCAACCTTCGTGTCCTGGTCGTACAGCGGGTACCTGGTGGCAGATGAGAAGCCTAGTGGGAGAGGAAGGAAGGGACAATGAGTGGGTATATCACATTGTATCGTCAACATACTTTATAAGTACGTTTCTTATTCGCTTCTTATTCAGGCAGAGATTATAAAAGTTTGTTGCAAGTATCCAGACCAGGATTTGTGTTTCAGAAATTATCAGTGTTCACAATACCTGCAGGGAAAAAAAACCAAACTCAAATATGAGCACTCTTTACACTTAAAAGAATATTTTTATCATTCTTTTATTTGTTTTGGCTCTGTCACAAATTAAAGTGCTTGGAATGCTGTAGTCTGTGGTCTCTTGACGTTTAATCAATGAGAACCTAACACTTGCACAGTATGCTGCCACTTGGGACATTCATAATAAAAAATGAAACGAATTTTGGTTGATAGTCATTTATTTTGCTTTGTAGCTTAGCGCATCTTTCGTGGTTCACCTGTGCCTATCAGCCAAGCGATTTGTATGGCCATATATCTAGACATAGAGATATATACATAGTTAAGGCCTTTCACAGTCTCTCATCGAATCACTGTCATTTTCTATATTTTAACAACTACTCTATTTGTTGAATGCATTTCGATTATGCATTCTACAACACGGATTAAAAATAATTCTTGAGGATTCTGCCTTGGCTTTCTTCAGTTTCTGATCATACCATATTTTCTATTAGATTCGTTATAATATCATTATAATATATTTTGATATTTTCTATTAAATAAGTAGAAAATTGGAGAAGGCTGTGGGCAATCTGGCTCCAGCTATGGGCTTTTCAATCACATCTTTCTTGTTTGATTCCGCCCCGTGTGTTGTGTGTTGGAGTATATTTTTATGTATTCCACAATATTGTCCTAAGAAATTAAAAAACTCCAAAGAAACCCAACACGTGAGCCTGTGTAGAAAACGTAGACCTTGCTTGACACTTTTACTGCATTTGAAATGGAAATAAGAGCCCTTTCCCTCTATTCTTTTGTAACTAAACCTGCAATTGGCAGATACACCACTCATCCAGCTCCCAGCTCCCACCCCACTGGCATCCCCCCCAAAAGGAACAGCATGGATTTTGGGGTCAACATAGACATTCTAGTACATCTATGAGCAAATGACTTTGGAACTCTTCAGTTAGGGGAAAGAAAACCTAATAGGAGGTTCTGGGTTCTTTTCAGTGGGTGGGTGGCAGGAGAAAGAATAGAATAGTGAACAAACTTAACAATAGGATCAGTCCTTTAGACTGAGTTGTGTACAGTGTTAGCACTTAGCCAGAGGTGCATTTCTGTGATCAGGTGTATATCCAGGGCCCATCTGTTAGAAGAGTAGTCTTTTTAAAATCCCAAGGCACCATAATAAGGGCAGAGGTTGATGCTTTTGTTCCCTGGATGAATTCCCTTTTCCAAAGCCTCTGCTACCTTCTCTCTGCCTGAGCATCTGGACAAGCTCTCTTTGTGAAGCAGCATGAATATTTAACAGTCCACACTCCATCCCTGCCTTCAGCCTGTGGCAAAGGAAAGCTTTCAAAAGTCACCATTCTCTAGGGACTTAAAACATTCTGAGCTGGATTTAAAGACAGTATTAGGTGACTTTGACAAACTGAAGCTATTTGGTATTTACACAATTAGAAAGAATCCTTGATGTGGGTTGTTTGGTTTTATACTTGAATTCTAATACTGAGATCTCATTTAAATGAGATGGGTGGTCTTAAGCAATGTCTTTGTGGTTAATAAATTCTTCAGAGAGGAAAAAGAAAACAACCTAAACATCTGTTTCATAATGGTCCCCGCGTAGGAATTACACATAGGTGATTACTTATATTCAAAGCAATTTGTGTTTTAAATGATTGAAGAACATAAGTAGTTAAAATGGTTGAGTTTGATTGTTTAGAAGAAAGTCTCTTTACGTTCATTTTAGTAATTTTCCTAAATTTGCTATTTCTGCATCCATTTGTTAAAATTGGGGAATATTCCACACTTCTGTGGATGGCATCAAATCACATCCTTTTTATGGCTGGGCTTTCCTTCAGGGGACTGCTTCAAGATTACCAGGAAAGGATCCTGGCACAGTATTTAGACTGGGGCATATTTACTGTTTTATAGATACTTACTTCACCCTTTAGCATCTGTGAGAAATGTTATGTTTACTTCTCTTATTTCTTCTGAGGTATACATCTCTTTCAAAACATTTTTTAAAATATCAGAGAAAAAGACTCTACCCATGGGCTATCAGGAAATGAGATGGAATTCCCTGGCAGTCCAGTGGTTAGGACTCTGGGCTTTCACTGCTGAGGGTTCAGGTTCGATGCCTGGTCAGGGAGCTAAGATCCCACAAGCCATGCGCTGCAGCCAAAAAAAAAAAAAAGAAAGGAAATAAAATGAAGCTCATTTTCACATTCTTTTGTTATTGCAAAAATAAATTATTTTTTAATCCAAAAATATACAAACAAATCAAATATAGACAGTTTAGGAAAGAAAATTGTAAGGTAGAAAAAATATATATATATGTTATTATCTAAACTCTTTATATACAGGCCCAAGTACAATACTCAGTTATATTTTTCTAAAAAGATATAACATTCATAATTTTTTATAAGAATAAATTTTTATAGTAAAATATATGAAATAAGACAAATGAACTCAAAAGAAATTGAATAAAAAATTATTTTACAATAAAGACTAAATTATAAGATGACCAAAGGAAAATGATAAAGTAAAAAATCTATTAAAGGTATTTGATAAAAAGTAAGGAAACACTAGAGTCATTCTCACTAACAAGGCAAGGAGTTTCACTACCATAACATTCATAATATTACTACAAATTTTAAAATCCACCAAAGGATCTGCAGCCTAGAAATAAATGTGGCTTTCAGCTGGCTGAGACTAACAGCTTGCATGGCTGGGAAAGAACCTAAAACACCTTTTATAATTTTGCCTGGATGATCATGGGTGAGAAAACTATTCTCGAGTAGAAGCAATTGCTACTCCAAGGATTAAAAAAAAAACTAGATGAAGACTGAGCCAAATTCTCATTTTATATCATCTTAAAGGATCCTCCTGAAAGAGTTGCATTAATATTTAAAAGTCCCCCTCACAATGTCAAGCAAACAAAGAGCCACAACAAACACACTCAGTGGACACCTCCCTCCTTCTCACGGCATCACTCCTGTCCTTTCATTACTGACAGGAAAAAGAAAAAAGCTAAGGAGGAAAGAAAGTCATTTTTGCCAGAAATGTCCACGTTATCAAGAGTTTTACTTTGCCTGTGTAGACGTAAGCACATGTACACACTTGGCGGACCTGGAGGCCATGGCAGAGCGACCCGGACCCACTGGGGTCACAGAGAAGCAAAACTTCCCAAGACGAGGAGGCCTGGCCGGGGACTACCAGGAGACCCCGGGCAAGGAGAGGACATGCTGGGGTCCTGCCACTAGAGCGGGTGGGGAGATGCCTCCCCAGAACGTGGCCACCAGCACTAGAGATGGAGGCCCTCACCTGTGTGCCTAGGCCTGACCCCAGCTGAGGCCCTGACTCCTTCACACTATCTGACTCCAACCCCAAAGTTTGGCTTTTTACTAGAATGTTATACCTTCGTCTCCAAATACCAATACTCCTTTGTGCGTCCAGCGCATATTTATTTAGTGCTTACTAAATGCGCAGGACTGGTTTGAGATCAGAGGTAAAGCAATGAATGAAAATGAGGCTTGTGCACATCACTCAGATCTGCATGTTAGAAAGGAAGACAGGTGTGCACTGTGTATTAAACAGAAGCTGAATGCAAAAGAGGCTCACATGGGCAGGTATTAACCAAGTTTCCCTAAAAATGACTAGTTTTTTATTAGCTCAAGTTTCCACTGCAGAAAAAAGAAAACAGTTCTTACAGTTTATCTTTTTGCTGTTTTCTAGCCAGTGATCAGTTTATCGTTTATTTGGTTTTAAGAATCTTGGCATTATATTTACTTACAACAGTGAACCATCCCTAGTCAAAAGGATAATATTTCTAAGAACTTATCTGATTTCCGTGGCCTGGCAGCAAAGTTCCCTGGGGAGAGATTTTGCAAATAGGTTCTCTGATTGGACATTCCTCGCAACAGATCCTAAACAGGACCCCTCTTTTTTGAAATCCCTAAACTTTAGCAAAGAAACAAGTACCACCATCCATGAATGTGGTCATTAAATTTGACACAAGAAGTGACAGGTTTCAGCTGTAAGTGGATGGAGGGAAAAACTCAAACTGCTCTCAGGCACAGTGACTTTGGCTTTACAGAATGACTTTGAAAAACTATAAATAGAACAGGAGAAGCTATTTCTACTATTAAACCATTCGAATTCAGAGTTTCTTGAGAGATCTCTCATTTCCAATATATATGTATATTTAATGGAAGAAGGACAGACTAAAATGAGAGGGTGGATGGAATACGTGGAAAGTTATTCTTCGCCCTCATGTCTCCTTGAGCCATCTCAGCAGTACACAAACAACAAGGCTGGTCTTCCCAGATCCTTGTCACAGTAAACAGATGCATAGAAGTAGGTTGACTCAATGTTTTCAGTCTAGTTATAGCATGCTTAGGAAGATACTACTATTAAATACAAAAGAGGAAAATAAAAACAATAGAAAACCAGTGAATTGTGGATTTCATTATCATTAGCTCCTATCTTTATCTGAGGTAGAAGGATGCATCAGATCTAAGTACAAGAATTTACCTAACTGGATTATAAGATTTGTGATGTGTAGGTTTGCTTTGGAAATCCAAGGATTTCCATTCAGTGACGAACACTATAGACCCATGCAGGCAATACATGTTTCTTAAAACAAAGTATTAACTCTGATAAGTATAAGCATGACCACCACCAAATCATTTGCTAATTATCCTTTCTTGGACTTCAGCCAAGACATAAGCAGTAAAGTTTCTTTCAACTAAAATTCTATTTACAGTCAAACTAAAAGCAGTAATTCCTCAGGATGCTTAACTGGACCATCAAATTTTTCAAACAGGTTCTGCAAGATGACATCAAAATAAACTCTTATTTCCTAGCATAGTAGGGGATTGAGGCTTTTCCAATGAACTCCTATTTTTAAGGAATTTGAATATATTTCTTATATGCACTAACGCAAATGCCCTACTGGCTGTAACCCTACTGTCTTTGCCGTTGCCAAAGGCCATCAGAAGGCTCCTTACCACTCTGGAGGCCATGGCAGTGCCAGCCACAGAGCCTGCTGTACTAAGGACTAGCTTCTAACATGAATAAACATGAACTAAAGAGTCACTTTCCTCCCAAGAACGAAGCAAAAAGGAACCCCAATTAAAAGAAGAGATTTACATAGTGCATTTTTATTCAGCCCTTAACCATGGAGTCACTAAAAACCAGCATCCTATTGCAATCCTTGGTGCTTGCATTAAGTAAGTTTCTTCTCTTATCAAATTTGTTCCATTGCCTTTAAAGAAAACAGATTCCCTTATTCTGGTGTGTCTCCTCAGCTACTCTCAGCTCAGTCTTCAGTTTGCTACATTTTATTCTTTGCTTGAGTTGCACTTGGCTTGTTTGGCAAATACTTGCAGCTGAAGATGCTTCCAGGCGCTAACACGGTCGTTCCCAACCTTGTCTGCACATTAAAATCACCTGGGCAGCTTCAAAAAATACCTATGCCTGCATCTTTCCCAAGAGATTTTGATTTCTAGGGTGTGCCCTGGGTGCTGGGAGTTTTAAAAGCTCTCCAGGGTATCCTCCTATGCAGAAGTTTGGGAACTGCTGGGCTAGAGGGAAGAAAGGAAAGGGTTGGTGAGCCTGAGCCTGAATCCTAGCTCTGCCTCCTGTTTGTTGTGTGATTTGGGGTAAGTTACTTCCCCTCTCCGAGCCCTGGTTTCCTGTCTGTAGAGTAGAGATAATCATGCTGGCAATTTTCTCAACTGTATAGTGAAAATATCATGTACATTACATGATCAGTGACAGCACGCGTGATGTGTTGGGCACAGGAAGTGGTGGCTGCGGTCATTTATCCCGAGGGTAAAATAATGTTTACTCCGTTCCAAAGACAAGGAAATGCACTGTGGGTGATTACGTGATGGGCTTAATGAAAGTGAAAATAGGTAGGGTGACAACCAGGCTTGCTGCCACATGGGATGCCTTTTTTTACCCCCTGACAATTGAATTGTTCATCTATTGCTAGCTTGTTGGAGAGAATAATACAACGTTATACTCAGAGATAAGGCTATTGTGTTTATCTGTTTTCCCAGGGTGGGGTGAATCTACCCAGTTCTTTGTGAACAGGATCTGGTTGGCAGATCAATCTGAGAAAAACTGGGAAGTGGATGCTTTTGAAAAGGCCAGTTTGACTCCATGGGTTTGGTGGGCACGTTCGCTGATCACAGCTGGCCCCGGCCAGGGACATCCCTGGGGACAGATGTGACGGGAAGTAACGGGGTGGGGCTGTCATTGTCTCCCCACACCGTGCCTGTCACCTCTTAGGTCCTGGTCACATTAGAATCTGACACCTGATTGTATTTTTTAATCTAAGGAATCTCTCTTCCACTCCCCAATCTTTATTTCTTGTTTTGCGTTCATCTCAAACAAACAAAAATTAACTTCACTGAGAAAGAAAGGAAGAACTATAAACACAGTGTCTATTGGGATGAGTGTGGTTCCTGCATGCAGACTCAGGGACCCGGGTTGGGTGGGGATAGACTTTCTATCTCATTTTGCCCAGTGTAGCCCTCGGGAGGTGGTCTTTTGTGGAGTGAAGAGGGGAGGTGAGTGGTGTACATTCCCTCCTGATAGAATCAGAGGAAGATCGAGTGTCAGAGCCCAAAGGAACCTGAACAATCACTTGAACCCCAGGGGTTCCTAACTGGAAACACTCTGAAAGTGTATGCAACATCTTAGGCAGGTGGAAATGTTTCTTTGATGGAGGCCATGGCCTTTTCAGCAGATTTGCAAAGAGCTTGGTAACCCTCCAGTAGGAACCGATTTTACTAATAAGGGAACTGAAACAAAGGAACCTGTTCATAAGCACATAGGCAGTCACAGTGGGGACAGAACTCAGGTGGCCGTGTTTTTCTCCCAGCTCCGCTCCCCAGGTTTCACAGCAAGTTTGAAGCATCATCGGTGGGTGGGGGGCGCTTAAGCCGCAGGTTCTGCTAATTCCCCATTTATCACAGCCCGAGTCAGCGCTAATGTGATACAGAATGAGGTTTCCACTTTCCTCTAAGCAGGGACGTTTCGTCCCAAAGGCACTAGGAAGAAGGCAGGGCTGTTGTAGCTGCCAAAAATCCTCCTTATTTTAACCTGCAGTGAAGATTCAGTCTGGCTCAGAGTTTTAGCAGGAATCGGGCCATAAATTGGGGAAAGTAGGTGTCTTAGTCCGTCAGGCTGCTGTAACACTGACTTTGACTGGGGGGCTTCTAAACAAGAGACACTTATTTCTCGCCGTTCAGGAGGCTGGGAAGCCCAAGATCAAGGCGCTGGCAGATTTGGTGTCTGGTGAGGGCCATCTTCTCTCTGAGCCCTCATGTGGAGGAAGGGGGGAGGCAGCTCCCTGGGGTCTCTCGTATAATCTCATTCGTAAGGGCTCCGCTCTCACAAACTAATCACCTCCCAAAGGCCTCCATCACACTGGGATTAGGTTTTTAATTTATGAATTTTGGGGGGACACAAACACATGGTAAATAGCAGTAGGCAAAGGCCTCTAAGAGAAAGGATGCTTTGTATTTCCTTTTTCTTTCTTTAGCATAGTTTCGTTTTCACGAGGGAGGGCTCCTTAGCCAAACAGGTTTGGCAGGATGAAGGGATTTGACAACCGTCTGCAGGACTCTGTTAGACCCTGACACCAACAGGACCATCTAATTATTGTAAAACTATAATTAGAGAGAAAATGGTAGCACACAGGGCTCCCTTGTTGTGGTCTGAGCTGTAGGTGGAAGGATTTCGTGGGATCCACGGAGAGCCCCATGTAGAAAAGGCTTTGGTGGCACCCCTGCGCGCCCCCCAGGAGAGAGTGCGATCTAGTGGTTAGCAATTCAGGCTCTGGAGTCGATTTGGCCCGGATTGGAAAACCCCGGCTCCAACACGCGTTAGCGCTTAACCTCATCTTCCTCTAAGCCTTCGCTTCCCGTCTGTCACATGGAGGCAACTGTGCCTGCTTAACGGGACTGTTTCGAGGACAAATGGGAAAATGATTGAAAGTGGATTCTGGGTCTGACAGATCCCATCTGTTTACTCTGTTGAATGTATTCTGCATTGTGAAATTATATTGTCACTTTCATATTATTTAAAAAATGAATGTTTTAACTGCACTGGGAAGGAATCAGTCCTGATCGTTCAAGTTTTAAGTTGATGATGAAAATAAGAGACTCTTGAATGACCACCTCCTGTTCACCTTTTATTTCAGCTGCTGTGTCATATGACCGACCTCAAACTTTTCCTGATTTGTTTTTTATATTTCCAAGTCAGAAAAGGGTACATTCTTGTTATAAGTGATTCTCACAAGCATAGAAATTTATAGAGTCAAAGATGACTAGTCCATATTTTTCTAAAACAGCTGCTAATAAACTTTCTAGGTAGATTGGTCTGGCTGAGCCCTCCATGTGGAAGAGCCTAGAAAATGCCTTTGATGTGCATTATTTTTACACCCGCCTACTGACCTAGCCTCATCCTGGTTTTCTTGTGACAAACGTTTGAGGAGTTTTGCACTCCAGGAAATAGTTTTTTTTTTTTAATTTATTTATTTATTTACTTTTGGCAGTGTTGGGTCTTCGTTTCTGTGCGAGGGCTTTTCTCTAGTTGTGGCAAGCGGGGGCCACTCTTCATCGCGGTGCGTGGGCCTCTCACTATCGCGGCCTCGCTTGTTACGGAGCACAGGCTCCAGACGCGCAGGTTCAGTAATCGTGGCTCACGGGCCCAGTTGCTCCGCGGCATGTGGGATCTTCCCAGACCAGGGCTCGAACCCGTGTCCCCTGCATTGGCAGGCCGATTCTCAACCACTGCGCCACCAGGGAAGCCCCCAGGAAATAGTATTTTGACAGGATTATTTCCTGCTTTAGAAAGTTTCATAGCTGCTCTAGTGGTGTTGAGCACAGGAGGCGGAGTTTGGCGGGAAAGGAAGACCCACGTCCCATGTGGGGACGTGGAAGGAAGGAGAGGAGAGATGCAGACTCTTCTGGGGGACAGAGAGTCCTCACGGAGGCAGAGAATTTGGTACTGTGTTGCTGGAGACCAGTAGGTGCCCACTGATGCTATGGTGCTGGGGTCTAAGACCAGGCTGGCCCCAGAGAGGGCAGGGCTGCTGCCAGCATGGCCTGTGCCTTGTGCAGATTGCAGAAGGGGCCCCCTTTGCCCCGAGGGTACACAGCACAGAGAGAGGAACAGAGCTGGATTTCAGCCCTTGCGCACCCCTTCACAGATGCTCTTGTGCAGTATGCAACGTGTGCAACTGTGCTCAGCAGCTCGGTGACAGATGCAGGAGTTCAGTCATCCCCCCCCCAGCCAGGAAGAACGAAGGTAGTACTGAGGCGCAGGCTCCTGCTCACTTAGACCCAGGTTTTGGAGGGATGTGGATGGTGGAGACAGTACTGGGGAGATGGAGAGGTTAAGGATCTTCCTTTTCAGAATCTGGAGAGCATCTCCATCAAGCTTCTCCATGGCTTTGTGGACATTCGCAGCCTCTGTCCCCTCCCTGCCAGCTGCCCTCTCACATTCTTCCCGCAGCCAGGCTCTGCTCCCCTCCTCATTCTAAGGCCCCTCACTCCCTTCCCTGGCCGCTAGGATTGTGACCTTGGCTGTGAACGGCCATAGCTGTCGTACAAACACACACACATCACACACGGAGACACCCCCCGACACACACCCGTTCCCATTGCTCTTAAGAATAAAACCCGGATCCCTAATGTGCCCTGCACTGGCCTGCGGTGACCTGCCCCGACCCTGCCTACCTCCCAGCCGACCCCCGCCCCGAGCTTGAGCTGCACCGGTGTCCTCTATCCTGCCAAGATGCCGTGCCCTGAGGGCTGTGTCAAGGCTTTATTTTGAAGGCTCCCAGCTCGTATATCAAACACTCAGATGCACCCGCATGCCACATTAAATAATTTTTGGTGCAAATAACATTTTTTTTTTTTTTAGTTTTATTTATTTATTTATTTATTTATTTATTTATGGCTGTGTTGGGTCTTCGTTTCTGTGCCAGGGCTTTCTCTAGTTGTGGCGAGCGGGGGCCACTCTTCATCTCGGTGCACGGGCCTCTCACTATCGCGGCCTCTCTTGTTGCGGAGCACAGGCTCCAGACGTGCAGGCTCAGTAGGTGTGGCTCACAGGCTTAGTTGCTCCGTGGCATGTGGGATCCTCCCAGACCAGGGCTCGAACCCGTGTCCCCTGCATTAGCAGGCAGATTCTCAACCACTCTGCCACCAGGGAAGCCCGGTGCAAATAATATTTTAAAGGTTTCCGTATTTCAAATAATTTGGAGATGATTGGACTATGAGTGACTCCTTTAATTTGAACGCCTGTGACTTCTCAGCCATCTTCCACATGATCAAGTAAGAGTATCTAAAGCTGCACATTTTCCCCAAACACAGTGAAAGATTTATGACCACTAGGCCCTAAGACGGTTGATAGCGTGTTCTGTTTTATTTGCATTTTACTAAACAGTAATGTCCACTTTGTAGTTTTCCTTTCATATTCGGGGGACAATGTTGTTTTCAGGCCTCACACCTTTCTCTAACGTCCCCCCACCTCTCCCCACCTTGCCTGGCCAACTTCTGCTCCATCCTCAGATCTTGCCTCAATGTAAACTCCCCCTGGGGAGCCTTCCTGACCCTCCTTCGGGGTCAGCGCCTCCTGTCGCGTCATCTCATAGCGCTGAGTCACTTTCCTGCAGAGCACGTCCTCAGACTTTCGTTTCAGGACCATCTGTGTGACCTGCTCTTCAGGGTTGCTTTCTAGCACCAGGCAGACTATAAGTGCCGCTTTCATGTGGATGTAAGCGGCCCTTCCTCACAGTCTCGGAATAATCAGAGTCGGCCGTGTAAGCAGCAGCCAAGCTGAGTGGCATTTTCTTTTCACATTCACTGGGCTGTCATGCATTTGCCTCCTGGCAACTTTAAGAAGTCCCACCATCTTTACAGAATCAACATGCTGGTGTGGGGAAGATTGGTGCAGTTTCCAGTAACAGAATGTAAATAAAGACCCATGGCAATTCAATGTTAGTATTTTCATGGAACCAGACTGCTCGAGAGGTCACGCAAGCAAAACCTGTTCCAACGCCCCGGTCCCCGTCCTCTTCCATATCTTTCCCAATGATCTGGGGACAGCGCGTAAGGCACACTGATCAAATTCACGGGGGCCCTGACTCAGTGAGATCCTTCAGAAGGCCTCAGTAAAAATCCAAATGACCTCAACTAGTTTATAAAATGTCCCCATAACACCAGCATGAAATTCCTTGGGATTAATGCCAGGTGGTTGGCCCCGCTGAAACCGTTCCCCTTCCCCTCCCCACAAAGGACGAGGACAGGCGGGTGGCCGGCCAGAGGGGGTTGTGGGACCCCCTGGGGTGACTGACCCCAATAGAGACTAGCCTCCTACGACATGCGCTCAGGGATGGAGGGCACCAGTGTTGGGGCCGTCCTGTGAAAGGATGCGCCCACACCCCTCTGCCCCTCACACACACCCGGCTAGTGACACACACACAAGGAACAACTCGTTTGTGGAATACTTCCTATGTGCCAGGCTCCCCACCGGGCCCTTTAGACACATTTTCTCCCTTAATTCTCATAGCACATCTAGCAAGTATTGTGTGTGTGATGGCATTTAGAAAGGTAGGGTAACTCGCTTAATGTCACGGCTGGTGGGGCTGCAGCTGAACCCCGTGACTGTCTCCCTAGCTGTCGACCTACCCAGCCAACCATCAGGATCACCCAGACAGAGGCTGAGAGAAGGATGGCAAACCTGCGGAGGTGTTTGGTTCCCCGCGCAGAGCCCGAGTAGGCCAGGAGCCTGGTGAAGGGGAGCAGGGCTTTCATGCCCTCGGGCGAGTTCCCAGCCAGGATTAACCTGCTTCCTCTCTTGAGATGTTTTGGCCTTATATTTCAGCAGACTGGTAAAGAAAATGAAGAATGTGTTGCTGGTAAAAGAAAAAAATGTTCAAACCCAGTGAATCCTAGGAAGCCCCTTATCATTCTGGGGCCTCCTATTTCAGGATTGCTTGTAACATGTCTTGCATCTCAAAGCTGCCATGGCCAGACAGAAATGTAGCCCAGGAATTCCACCTGTGACTTTAGACGTGGCAGTTCTTGAGGGAGATGCTCAGGGAGGTGGGAACCAGGAACCAAAGGTCTCCAGTGGGACGTCTGATCTCCTTCCTCTGGCAGGAAGGCAGGCTATGGGGGAGAGCGTTTCACTAAAACCAAGAGAGCTGAAAAGTGGAGAGTTGAATGAGGTAGGTGGGGTGGAGGGAAGAGGTAGGACAAAATCCAAGTACCCGATGGGTCGTTTATTCAACCTTTAACAAATATTTATCAGGGCCCTGGGATACAGTCATGAACAAACAAGCACCCTTCCTACATAAGACATAGGTTCTGACGTATGAGCTACGTGCGTGGTCTGTATGTTCTAAGACAGAAAGCCACAAAGATGTGGCTAAAATGATTTCAGTTGTAATAAGTGCAATGATGAAAGTCAGAGTCTGAGGGAGAGAAATGGGGGGAGGGGTGAGAGGAGATAAAAAGTACTGCCAAGGAAAACTCTTTTAAGAGGTGACATTTCACCTGTGACTAGAGTTCAGATTCGTTTCTAGGTGCGCCGGGCAGGCCCTGAGGAGTGTTAAGTGGGAGAATGTTATCATTCTAATCACATCACTTCTGCTGCCCTGCAGGAAAAGAAGGAAGAGGGCCCAGTGGGAGAGCAGCCCCAGGGCTCTCCCTGAGGTCAGGGGGGCTACACAAAGACGAGAGAAGGAGAAGTGAGAGAAGAGGGTGCATGTTTTTGGAGGCAGCCTCAGTAGGACTTCCCGGTGGGCTGGGAATAAAGGTGTGTATGTGTGTGTGGGGGGCGTGGTCAAAAGATTTCCGTCCGCATAGACACGGCGCCATTTTTCTGGGTGAAGAAAGTAGCCGTCTAAGCAAAGGGGCCCTGGGGTGGCCGTATGGGGTCTTGGAGAGCCGGGGGGATGAGAGGGCGGGGAACACTGTGGGTCCACTGGTCAGGGGTGACGTCGGTGAACAGCAGAGATGGAAATTGGTGTGAGGATTAATCAAATGCGGAACGTTCGATAAAGCCATCAGCACGGCGCTGGGAGCATCGTGATGACTCAGTAAACGGGAGCTGTCATTTCACTAGGAACGGTCCAGATCTCTTGTAGGAGCCAGGACAGGATGGGCAGAATAGGAAAGGACAGGAGTGGGACATGCAGGGCAAGGCTGGAGACACCCTATAAACGCTGTATGTCTTCTTGGGGTCACCAAGGGAAACCCAGAGAGTGGTGTCAGAAGGGAGTGGGTTTCCAGCCCTGAAAACCCGCAGGCGGGATGGGCACAGCCATCAGTCAGCCCTGGGAGGGTTGTGGGTCCTCAAGGTCAAGGGGTGGGCGAAGCCTCTGCTGTCGGACTTCTGACCGCAGAGCCTGGCCCGGCTCCTGATGCCCTTGGGTACGTGGCCCTCGGCAGCAGCAAATCCCCTCCCTCGTGCTTATCCTCCTTCCCGTGGAGAAGGTCCCCTCCAGCCCCCATGGTTTCTGCTGTTCCCCTTTCCATCTGGTCCCCCCTTCACCTCCCCACGGGGTCTGGTCTGGCCCATCCACTCAGTCACGACGTGCTGAGAACACAACTCAGTGACATGATGAGCAGGTGAGAGCCCGGGACCAAATGTTTTCCTGCCATCCCGATTCTTTCTGTGCCCAAAAAAATACACTCAAGTTTTAAATGTTCCCTGTTTCAGACTTATAAATGGAAAGGGGACCTCGATGTCAAGTCTGCACTCTCAAACTAAATTCCCACTGACTTGAAGCAGGTGTCTGACCTGAATAAGCTCCGTGGAGTCAGACGTCATAGGGAAGAACACTGATATTAGGAATCCATAGTGCCCGTCTTCTTATCAGAAAATGGCGGGAATTCTGTTTCCCTATTTCATAGGATGTGAGCTGTAATTATTGAAAGCTAATGCTTTTAAAAACCGGAACTTGAGATTTCCCAGGGGATGCTTTTAAACTCAGGCTGTTCTAACACAGACACACATGTCCACACACACACACTCTCATTCCTTCTTTTCAGACCACGCACATCTCCACAAGGTTCACTGACCATCCTAATGAAAACAGCTCACGGTGGCCGTGACCTTGCAGAAACAAAGGCCAGAGCCGCAGGCTTTAAGTAGTGTGTTCCTGATTTTAAAAGCTGCCTGCTTATGACCTTCCTTTCTAAGTTTTCCATCGAGGACAAGTCAAGATTTGAGAAGATGTCATGGTGGGGCAGTTGGGAAATGCGATGTGTGGCTTCTGTTTTCACTGTGGGGACATTCCCAGGCCTTCCTGGGTCCCTGCTTCCCTGACACAACTGGAAGTCTCTCACCTTTAAAGCCTGGGGAACCAGGTGGGCCCGGGGGTGTGGTACCTGCTCTGAAGGGAGGGACATCGGGGGAGTCAGGGTGCCCCATATGGGCAACATCTCGTGCCCCTGGAAGGTTCTGACCATCCTCCTTGCACGCCCGCTCCCCAAGTGAAGACTTCCATGTCGAAGGCACTTTGAAAGGCCAGCAGGGTGAAGCTGAAAAGAGGTTTTACAAAACCCTACCCGGGATGGGGGCATTTTCCTGATGTTCTTAGGGCAGCATGTCACACTTTTTTCCCATCTACTTAATGGCAAAGGGGAAAAAGTAAATCCCCATCTTCTGGGGGCCAAGGGCACAGCTGTGGTCATCACACACGTTGAAATAGCTTGTTTTATCACAAAACTCCTGTGTGATCATAAAAACATGTGCAAACTTTGCACTTTATTCCAGCAAGTAGGTTTGATTTAGTACACAAGTCTTGGGTTGTACTATGTCAAACTACCTAACTCTCCGACCACACCTCCCCTTCATCTTTAAATTTAATCTGTTGGAAACCAAGATCATTATCTTCCTGGCTCTTGTTCCTTCTTGTTTTCCCAAGACTGTTCAAATCTTGCAGACTTCCCTGCCAGTTTCCCAGCTTTGTTTGCTGTTTGAGTATATGGGCAGAGGTGGAGACCAAAAACAGACAAACAAACAAAAATAAATAGGAGACTGAGGAAGAAGTTCCCAACAATGTCCCATTGGCAAGTTGCATCTGCAAAAGAGTGTGTGTCACCTCTGTTCTAATACCAGGCTGGGAGGTGGAGGGAGTTAAAGGAACAGCAGCAGAAATTCCGGACAGAGTCTGTTCCTTCTACTTCCCAAGCATCACGTCAGAAAGCTCGTGAGAGCTTCGGGAGGAGACCCAGCGTAATACCCTTGTCAGTAAGTTTAGTTGAACCGTGAAAATCAGGCAGGTGACTTAACTGACTTCCACTGAACTGACTGTGCTTGTCCAAATATCCTCTGTACGCTGCCTTAAAGAACTTCATTCATTGCTGTGTGAATTTAGCAGATGATGCCCCAAAGGAAGATGAAAAACCCAGGGAAAAAATTAGTTTTCTTAGCTAGAGTAGGAAGTGTGCAATAATCAGGAATGCAAGAAGCATCCTGGTGATTTCTCTTTTAAGTGGTGTCCTGCCCTTCATCTAAGAGTCTTATAAATGGAGGTAATGGGGCACTTAGCACCCAAGCACTTCCCGTGCCTTGGGTCCTTTGCTAACGGTCCCCCTGCAGCCTGACGCTTCATTCCCTTCACACCCCCTGAGGTGGGCTCTCTTGTCACCCTCATTCTCAGATGGCTTAAGGGAATTTAAAGACTCCCCCAGACTCACACAGCTGCAGAGTGGCAAAGTCAGTCTCCATACCCTGGTCCCTCCGACTCAGGAGACGTACCCAAACCCACACCCGCCATCTCTCTCTCTGGAGAAAACTTGCCTTTCTGCAAGATAAGGAACAATATCTAAAACCAGAACTCTAGAACCACATTTACCTTTCTGGTTGTTAGTGTATTTTATATTTAGGGCATGCATTTAGTGAGGCACTGTGTTTATTTTTCTGCCAGAGGTTATATGGTCTTTGGGGAGTTAGAATTACTTATAATAAGAAGATATTTACTTCCATAATTTAGCCAACATAGCTTTTGGATTAATTTTATTAGCTCCTGAAGCTGGAACTGTAACAACCAATTCATACAAACACGAAGTTTTCAGCATCTTTATAAAGGCTACCTCGAGAGGGAGCTCCTTGCAAGCCTTAGATTTATTCAGTTCTCTCAGGCCTGAAGCTTGATTATAAAACGTATTTTCAGAGAATGGATTGCAATCCTGTATGAGTAGAGACGAAGTTCACAGAAGAGGCTCAAGGAAACAAAACAGAAGTTTAGGAATTTGAATCCTTAGGTGGGTGGCCATGAAGATCCAGGGATTTAAATTTTATAAAAATTACTATCAAGAGAACTTAAAGAAGAACTTCTACAGTCTTTTAGTGTGTGGAATCATAGCACTAGAAGGGCTCTTAAGAAGATAGGGAGAATTGTCGGGACTTCCCTGGCGGTCCAGCGGTTAAGACTCTGTGCTTCCACTGCAGGAGGTGTGGGTTCGATCCCTGGTCAGGAAGCTAAGATCCCACTTGCTGCATGGCCAAAAAAAGGAAGAAGAAGAAGAAGAATTGTCTTTCCCTATTGATAAGGACTTTGGGGCGGAGAGGTGGAGGTGCGGGATTCTCAGCTCTGCTCAGTAACTGGTTACGTAGTTTTCTGTACTGATACAGTATCCTGAAGCAGAGGGCACCAGGGCATTTGTTTTTGTTCTCTATAAAGTTGTATTAGCTCTTCTGAAGAAAATGCAGTGAGGCACAGTTAAAAGACAGAAAGGAAATGAGAATGGAAATCTATTTAACCCAGAAAGAAGTAAGAAAGGAGGGGCAGCGGAATTTTTAAAAATCCAGATGGGACCAACAGAAAACAAATCAGAGTAGCAGAGCTTAAATCCAACCACATCAGTAACTAACAGTAAATGGATATAAACGGAGTAAACGCTCTAATTTAAAGGCAGAGATTATTATTAAACTGGAGAAAAAGAAAGACCCAAAGACGTGCTGCCTTTAAATATAAATACAGGTAGATCAAAAGTAAAAAGATGGAGTAAATATGTCTTACAAACAGTATGCTTTAGAAAGCTGGAATAGCCAAATTAATGCAAGATAGAATAGATTTCAGGATGATGAATATTATCTGAGATAAAAGGGTCAATTCTCCAGGAACACATAACAACCATAAATCTGTAAATGTCTAGTAACAGAGCTTAAAATATGCGAAGCAAATATTGACAGAATTTAAGGGAGTAATAGACAAATCTACAATCACAGTTAGAGGTTTTAATATCCCTCTGTCAGTAATTGATAGAACAACTAGAGGAAAAAAGCATTTCCATTCATCTAGATCGGCCATCCACCAGGGACTGAGCTGGTATCAGCCAATGGGTGCTCTGCTCACGATAGGCTTTTATTTAATTTCCTTGGCTAATGAAGAAGCAGCTGTCTCTGCATCCTCTGTTGCCCAAAGGATGTCTTGAGATTGATTATAATTGCTGTGAGAGTGAACCTGAGGTCTTTACCTTGGCAAGTGAGCTGGAGAGGGTTTCCTCATCACTTGTAGGTACACTTGAGATCAACCCTGTAGTCTAGACAGGATGAGTTTCTAGTGAACAGAGTAAACTGCTTCTGCCCAAATAAGGTGAGGCCCCTTTCTCCAAGGAGCATTTTGTAACTGCTACAACACCAGCCTCTCAGGGAAGTGGGCTCCTTCAAGGGTCCTCATGTCCAATGTTTGATTATGCTGATGAGCCCTGGAGTTTGGGATTGGAGTTTTACCTCTACAGCTAAGTGACACTTAAAGACTCATTCATTATCTTACAGCCACTTCAAGCCCAGATTGTGTTGTGCCGGGAACCACTTAATAGGATTATTGCAGGACAAGGAGCAATCTCACTCTCTGGGCTCCAGTCAGATCCCCCTGTCATCCTGCCATTTACCAATTCTCAGCCTAACCGTCTCCTAAGAAGAGAATTTTTCAATCTCCTGCAGTGATTGGAACTAACAGTTTTCCCAGCCTGCAGAAAGAATGGATTGAAAATTGTGGACATGCAATCAGGATAATACAGAGCAGTTATTTAGGTTAAAGCATCTGATGCTCCTGGATCACTTAAGATACGTGTGGTTGTAGAGCCTCGACTCCCTGGCCTGGTCTGAAAGTAATTCTTATTTTGAATTTAATTTTTTTTTAGTTCAATTTAAACTTTATTTTCTAAATTAAAGGCAGTTAGAAAATAGAAGATCTGCTCTTATCCAACTCTGTGGTGGCAATAAGTACATTCAACCTCAAGTTGAACCAAGAAGCCAAATTAAAGAAATTGCACATGTTTGGTGGTAGGGAGAGAATATCCTAGATCAAAATTTTGTCAGGCAAAGGGAAGTAGCCCTAAAGTGTATTTAATAAATAGGGAGCTGGTTTCCAATGGGTTTTCATCTATAGACCAATAACATGCATTACATAAAATCCTACCCAGAGCAGGAGAAAGTCAGAAAAACATTAGGGACTAATCCATGGAAAAGAGATAGGACTGAATATTCGGGCTAGTCTATGAATCATTCAGTCCCCTCTGCCCTGAGACACTCAGGTTCCCAAGTCAATTCTTTTATTTTTAGAATCAAGATTGTGATAAATGCAATATTTGTTTCTTTTGTACAGTACATTTTGCATCTATTGTTCTTTCCATCTGGTTTCCTCAGATAGGTGAGTAACTCTGCCTGATGCCAAAGAAAGCCTTTGTGTGCCCCTTCAATCCTTGCTGGTCCCATTGGTGGGTCCCCAAATGGAATATGGCATTTTTCCATTTTGTCTTTAGTGAAAGTAACAGAACATGAAAGACTTTTTGCTCCAGCCTCCTAAAAGGCCCTACCATTTTACCCTAACTTTTATTACTATTTAGATAATAAGGGGAAAGGGGGTGTTAATGGTATTGTTTCAGAAATATTCTGATAAATCATCTAAATTAGTTACTTTTCTTCTAATGGTTTAATTACATCTTCCAAAGGGAAGAAAGACATTTGGAGCCCATTTATTTTCATGTAATTGATGTAGGAAAGGGGGAAAAGGTGACACACTTTGAGCACTTTAATCGAAAAAGAGCAAAGGACTCAAGTCAAGTAGGTCACCAGTTATTGATTTTGTGCCCTTGGGCATGCAAATCTCTTCTGAGCCTGTCCCCTTGTCTATAGACTGGGGGGTTCTGTTCTTCCCTGTTTGCGTCATGAAGCAGTGTGAGAACACACTGCAGGGGAGAGGCTAATACAGTGAGAGGCCTCATGGACAATCCTTATTTACAAGTTTTCATTATAATTTGGAACTTTTCTTTTCACTTAATTATCCCTTCTCATTGCTAGTTTGTCTGTGCCCTAATCTCAGGCCGTTATTCTTACTATGGCATCTTCTTACTTTCCTTTTTTCTATTTGCTCATTCACTTGGCAGATCAGCTATCGTGTTTCATCCTTATTTACCATGTAACCAAGCTTCATTTTCTATTATTATTTTTTTAAATGGAAGTATAGTGGATTTACAATATTATATAAGTTTCAGGTGTAAAACATTTTTACATTTTTTAAAGGTTATACTCCAGTTATAGTTATTATAAAATATTGGCCATATTCCCTGTGCTGTACAATATATCCTTGTAGCTTATTTATTTTATTTTTAAATAGATATTTATTGGCGTATACTTGCTTCACAATACTGTGTTAGTTTCTGTTGCACAACAAAGTGAATCAGCCATATGCATGTACGTGTCCCCATATCCCCTCTCTCTTGAGTCTCCCTCCCATCCTCCCTATCCCACCCCTCTAGGTCATCGCAAAGCACTGAGCTGATCTCCCTGTGCTATGCTGCTGCTTCCCACTAGCTATCTATGTTACATTTGGTAGTGTATATATGTCGATGCTACTCTCACTTTGCCCTAGCTTCGCCCTCCCACCCCATGTCCTCAAGTCCATTTTCTATGTCTACCTCTTTATTCCTGCCCTGCAACTAGGTTCATCAGTACCCTTTTTTTTTTTTTAGAGTCCATATATATGCGTTAGCATACGGTATTTGTTTTTCTCTTTCTGACTTACTTCACACTGTATGACAGACTCTAGGCCCATCCACCTCACTACAAATAACTCAATTTCGTTTCTTTTTATGGCTGAGTAATATTCCACTGTATATATGTGCCACATCTTTATCCATTCATCTGTCGATGGACATTTAGGTTGCTTCCATGTCTTGGCTATTGTAAATAGTGCTGCAGTGAACATTGTGGTACATGTCTCTTTTTGAATTATGGTTTTCTCAGGGTATATGACCAGTAGTGGGATTGCTGGGTCATATGGTAGTTCTATTTTTAGTTTTTTAAGGAACCTCCATACTGTTTTCCATAGTGGTTGTATCAATTTACATTCCCACCAACAGTGCAAGAGTATTCCCTTTCCTCCACACCCTCTCCAGCATTTATTGTTTCTAGATTTTTTGATAATGGCCATTCTGACCAGTGTAAGGTGATACCTTATTGTAGTTTTGATTTGTATTTCTCTAATAATTAGTGATGTTGAGCATCTTTTCATGTGCCTCGTGGCCATAGGTATGTCTTCCTTAGTGAAATGTCTATTTAGGTCTGCCACCCATTTTTTAATTGGATTGTTTGTTTTTTCGATATTGAGCTCCAAAATATACAATTTTGGAGATTAATCCTTTGTCTGTTGTTTCATTTGCAAATATTTTCTCCCATTCTGAGGGCTGTCTTTTTGATAGTTTCCTTTGCTGTGCAAAAGCTTTTAAGTTTCACTAGGTCCCATTTGTTTATTTTTGTTTTTATTTCCGTTACTCTAGAAGGTAGGTCAAAAAAGATCTTGCTGTGGTCTATGTCAAAGAGTATTTTTCCTATGTTTTCCTCTAAGAGTTTTTTTTTTTTTTTTAAACATCTTTATTGAAGTATAATTGCCTTACAATGGTGTGTTAGCTTCTGCTTTATAACAAAGTGAATCAGTTATACATATACAGTATGTTCCCATATCTCTTCCCTCTTGCATCTCCCTCCCTCCCACCCTCCCCATCCCACCCCTCTAGGTGGTCACAAAGCACCGAGCTGATCTCCCTGTGCTATGCGGCTGCTTCCCACTAGCTATCTATTTTACATTTGGTAGTGTATATATGTCCATGACACTCTCTTACCCTGTCACATCTCACCCCACCCCCTCCCCATATCCTCAAGTCCATTCTCTAGTAGGTCTGTGTCTTTATTCCCGTCTTGCCACTAGGTTCTTCATGGCCTTTTTTTTTTTCCCTTAGATTCCGTGTATATGTGTTAGCATACTGTATTTGTTTTGCTCTTTCTGACTTACTTCACTCTGTATGACAGACTCTAACTCCATCCACCTCATTACAAATACCTCCATTTCATTTCTTTTTATGGCTGAGTAATATTCCATTGTATATATGTGCCACATCTTCTTTATCCATTCATCTGTCGATGGACATTTAGGTTGCTTCCATGTCCTGGCTATTGTAAATAGAGCTGCAATGAACATTTTGGTACATGACTCTTTTTGAACTATGGTTTTCTCAGGGTATATGCCCAGTAGTGGGATTGCTGGGTCGTATGGTAGTTCTATTTGTAGTTTTTTAAGGAACCTCCATACTGTTCTCCATAGTGGCTGTATCAATTTACATTCCCACCAACAGTGCAAGAGTATTCCCTTTCCTCCACACCCTCTCCAGCATTTATTGTTTCTAGATTTTTTGATGATGGCCATTCTGACCGGTGTGAGATGATATCTCATTGTAGTTTTGATTTGCATTTCTCTAATGATTAATGATGTTGAGCATTCTTTCATGTGTCTGTTGGCAATCTGTATATCTTCTTTGGAGAAATGTCTATTTAGGTCTTCTGCCCATTTTTGGATTGGGTTGTTCGTTTTTTTGTTATTGAGCTGCATGAGCTGCTTGTAAATCTTGGAGATTAATCCTTTGTCAGTTGCTTCATTTGCAAATATTTTCTCCCATTCTGATGGTTGTCTTTTGGTCTTGTTTATGGTTTCCTTTGCTGTGCAAAACTTTTAAGTTTCATTAGGTCCCATTTGTTTATTTGTGTTCTTATTTCCATTTCTCTGGGAGCTGGGTCAAAAAGAATCTTGCTGTGATGTATGTCATAGAGTGTTCTGCCTATGTTTTCCTCTAAGAGTTTTATAGTGTCTGGTCTTAAGTCTTTAATCCATTTTGAGTTTATTTTTGTGTATGGTGTTAGATAGTGTTCTAATTTCATTCTTTTACATGTAGCTGTCCAGTTTTCCCAGCACCACTTATTGAAGAGGCTGTCTTTTCTCCATTGTATATTCTTGCCTCCTTTATCAAAGATAAGGTGACCATATGTGAGTGGGTTTATCTCTGGACATTCTATTTTGTACCATTGATCTATATTTCTGTTTTTGTACCAGTACCATACTGTCTTGATTACTGTAGCTTTGTGGTATAGTTTGAAGTCGGGGAGCCTGATTCCTCCAACTCCGTTTTTCTTTCTCAAGATTGCTTTGGCTATTCGGGGTCTTTTGTGTTTCCATATGAATTGTAAAATTTTTTGCTCTAATTCTGTGAAGAATGCCATTGGTAATTTGATAGGGATTATATTGAATCTGTAGATTGCTTTGGGTAGTATAGTCATTTTCACAATATTGATTCTTCCAGTCCAAGAACATGGTATATTTCTCCATCTGTTTATGTCATCTTTGATTTCTTTCATCAGTGTTTTATAGTTTTCTGAGTACAAGTCTTTCGCCTCCTTAGGCAGGTTTATTCCTAGGTATTTTATTCTTTTTGTTGCAATGGTAAATGGGAGTGTTTCCTTAATCTCTCTTTCTGATTTTTCGTTGTTGGTGTATAGGAATGCCAGAGATTTCTGTGCCTTAATTTTGTATCCTGCAACCTTACCAAATTCATTGATTAGTTCTAGTAGTTTTCTGGTGGCATCTTTAGGATTTTCCATGTATAGTATCATGTCATCTGCAAAGAGTGACTGTTTTACTTCTTCTTTTCCAATTTGTATTCTTTTTATTTCTTTTTCTTCTCTGATTGCTGTGGCTAGAACTTCCAAGACTATGTTGAATAAGAGTGGCGAGAGTGGACATCCTTGTCTTTTTCCTGATCTTAGCAGAAATGCTTTCAGTTTTTCACCATTGAATATTATGCTTGCTGTGGGTTTGTCATATATGGTCTGTATTAGGTTGTCGGAGGTTCCCTCTCTGTCCATTTTCTGGTGAGTTTTTATGATAAATGGGTGTTGAATTACGCCAAAAGCTTTTTCTACATCTATTGAGATGATCATATGGTTTTTATTCCTTAATTTGTTAATGTGGTGTATCACATTGATTGGTTTGCGTATATTGAAGAATCCTTGCATCCATGGGATAAATCTCACTTGATCATGGTGTATGATCCTTTTAATGTGCTGTTGGATTCTGTTTGCTAGAATTTTGTTCAGGATTTTTGCATCTATGTTCATCAGTGATATTGGTCTATAATTTTCTTTTTTTGTGATATTTTTCTGGTTTTGGTATCAGGGTGATGGTGGCTTCGTAGAATGAATTTGGGAGTGTTTCTCCCTCTGCAATTTTTTGGAAGAGTTTGAGAAGGATTGGTGTTAGCTCTTGTCTAAATGTTTGGTAGAATTTGCCTGTGAAGCCATGTCATCCTGGACTTTTGTTTGTTGGAAGATTTTTAATTATGGTTTCAATTTCATTACTTGTGATAGGTGTGTTTATATTTTCTAATTCTTCCTGGTTCAGTCTTGGAAAATTGTACCTTTCCAAGAATTTGTCCATTTCTTCGTGGTTGTCCATTTTCTTGGCATATAGTTGTTTGTAGTAGTCTCTTATCCTTTGTATTTCTGCAGTGTCAGTTGTGATTTCTCCTTTTTCATTTCTAATTTTATTGATTTGCGTTCTCTCCCTTGTAGTTTGTACCTCGTAATCCCTTACCCCTATCCTACTCCTCCCCTTTCCCTATCCCCACTGGTAACCACTAGATTGTTCTTTACATCTGTTAGTCCGTTTCTTTTTTGTTATATTCACTAGTTTGTTTTGCTTTTTAGATCCCACATATAAGTGATATCATACCATATTTGTCTTTCTCTGTCTGACTTATTTCACTTAGCATAATGCCCCCCAAATCCATCCATGTTGTTGCAAATGGCAAAATGTCATTCTTTTTTAAGGCTGAGTAGTATTCCATTGTGTGTGTGTGTGTGTGTATCTCGCATCTTCTTTATCCATCCATCTATTGATGGACACTTAGGTTGCTTCCATGTCTTGGCCATTGTAAATAATGCTGCTATGAACATTGGGATGCATATATGTTTTAAATTAGTGTTTTAGTGTAACTAAGCTTTAAATACAAAATTTTTGTTTCCAAAACTATCTTTAAACATTTCACAATAACCTTCCTATCTGCCTCCTGTTTTAAGGGATGAATTTTTGGGAATTTCTTGATGGTCCAGTGGTTAGGACTCCGTGCTTCCACTGCAGGGGACCTGTGTTTAATCCCTGGTGGGGAAACTAAGGTCCTGCCAGCCTCACGGTGTGGCCAAAGGAAAAAAAAAAAGGATGAATTCTCCACAGTTATTCTACAGTTTTCTAATCTTAACATTCTGTAGGTTTGCATCTGGTACTGAGTACCCAGGATTTGCTCTCTGGTTGGGGACTTGACTGACTCATGCCTTGAGAACATTTCTTTCCCCACCCCCTTTCCTGGGGGCGTTGGCTACCTCTGGCCTCACTCCATCCTCAGAGCTGCTTAGCAAGACTTCTGTCTTCAGCAAGCAACTAGCACCCACTGGGTTCCAAAGCGCCTTTTTTTAAAAAAATATATTTATTTTATTTATTTATTTTTGGCTGCATTGGGTCTTCATTGCTGTGTGCGGGCTTTCTCTAGTTGCAGTGAGCAGGGGCTACTCTTTGTTGTGGTGTGCGGGCTTCTCATTGTGGTGGCTCCTCTTGTTGCGAAGCACGGGCTCTAGGCGTGCTGGTGTCAGTAGTTGTGGCACGTGGGCTTCAGTAGTTGTGGCTCGCGGGCTCTAGAGCACAGGCTCAGTAGTTGTGACGCACAGGCTTAGTTGCTCCACGGCATGTGGGATCTTCCTGGACCAGGGCTCAAACCCATGTCCCCTGCATTGGCAGGTGGATTCTTAACCACTGCGCCACCAGGGAAGCCCCAAATGCAACTTTTTCTGTTGCTTTTTGTTTTGTTTTGTTCTTAGCTTCAGATGAAAGTCCCTTTTCAAAGAATGTTAATGCTTGATTTGTTGTAAGACATTCTGGAAAGTAGTATTATCCTACACTGCTCTAATACTCAAGTGTTTGAGGGTTGGTGGCCTGATTCTTCTTTTGAGGCTCTGTCTCATTGATGTAATTCGAAAACAATTTTAAACCCACAGATTAAGAACATGTGTTTCTTCACGTCACATGTTAAGAGAGACTTTAATTCATTCTGAAATCTATACTGAAGAATATCTTAAAGCAAAATTGCAACTTTGCAGCTATACTAACTACAAATTACATCGAGTAGGAAGTACAGTGACCTGGAGAATCAGACCAGAGGCCCATCCAGCTATAATTCTTCCTCGACAAAGGCCTCAAGTTTTTTATGGTTGTGCAGGAGGGTGGGTGGAATGGGGCATGTGATAAGGTGGAAAGATAGGTTTTCCTTCTCTGGTCTCAGTCTCAGAATGTCTGGAATGTTCTTCAAAGGTGGATCTGTCAGCATGACCTTTGCTAACTCCTTCTTGAATCCCTTTGTATTTTATCTGCTCTCTCACGGGACATAAGTTTCATATTTTTATTATCTACAGTAGCACAGTACTTCCTCTTTTTGTCCTAAAATTACCTCTTTCAAGCTTTAAGGAGTGCCCTCTGCCTTTAGGATTTGGAAGCGATGATTCCATCAGCGTTTTCTCCCTTCAGTTCCACCCTATCCCAGAGGCTTTGATAGTATCTGCTCAGCCTTCGTTGTCAAGACTGAGAAAGCTAATTTGGGTTCAGAAAGTGGAAAATTTTCAAAGGAGCCAAATAATTTTTGAGTCAGCGTCCAGTGGTCCTCATTGTTGCAATGCAGGAGCACATTGTGGCAACCGTTGACAAAGGGTTAAGCATCACAGACAGCCTTAATAGAAGTAAAAAAACAGGACCGATCCAAAACATATAACGTATACTCCAAAATAAGCCAGGCTCGCCCCTCTTAATGGGATAACTGCAGACATGCCAAATTCTACAGCTAGTCAGTTGTATACATATGGTAAAACTTTTCATACCATTCAATGTTTGCCTCAATATGATTTTAATTACGTACAGATTGGGTAGCTGGAAGAAAGCACTGGAATTGAATAAAGTTAAACACAAGCCCTTTTATAAATGGCCCCAGGTTAGGTTAGAACGTATGCAAATGACCGCCGAGGACAGTGAGAGGAATGTGTGGTTTTGGGGAAACTCTGGGGATGGGAAGTGACTCATCTTCAACCTGGGGACCCCGTTGATCTGGAAGGAGAGAGTTTCCGGAAATGCTGATTATACTTCTTTTGAAGTTGGGACTTATGCTGATGCTTGCGCCTTTTTACTCAAATCCTTCCTGCCCCAGGACAGGGTTGTCTTCTGCAAGATGAAATCACTCTCTGGGCAAACGCCGCCTTCAGTTTGAAAGACTGTGGGGTTGCATAGGCAGATCGGTAGTTTTGAAACTTTTTTTCCCTAATGGTACTTTCTTGGGCTGTGTTCCTCTTTTCTCTGAAGTTAATTTGACATAATGAATTCAAAAGTGGTGCTGTTTACTTCATTCAAGAAAAGAAATGGAGGCAAATTGTGCTTTATCTGGCCCTTGGCCGTGCAGAGGAGGAAACCACGGCTCTGGAATGTGCTTTTCTCAAACTTTAACAACATAGCTTTGGTTTTCCTCATAACTTACCAGAAGGCTTTGACTTACTGAATATCTTTTGGGTAAGCCACTCTGAATTCCAGCTTCTCTTTTGTGAAATGAAGATACACCCCACAAAGCCAATTTACTGAGGCTTCAGGACCCAAAAGCTGGCCCATCACAGACCCTGCACACAGGGCTGCTGTGACCTCCAGAGGAGAAAAGATGGAGTTAGTATAATAAGGAGTAGAAATAACACCCGGTTTTTTGGAGCCTCTTAGGATCACATCAAACCATTTCAAGAAGGGGGCAAGCCTGTATTCTGTGCCTTTGCTGGTGAGATGGGAGGACCAGGAATTGAACCTGTTGCAGGAAGGGGGACACCCTTCCAGGGCCCGAGAGTGGGCTCCTGTCTAACATTCGGAAATGAATTGTCCAAGAAGACACAAGTACTGACCAAGCAAAAGACTTTATTGGGAAGGGGCGCCCGTGTGGAGGGCAGCAGGATAGGGAACCCAGGAGAACTGCTCTGCCACGTGGCTCGCAGTCTCAGGTTGTATGGTAATGGTGTTAGTTTCCAGGTTGTCTCTGGCCAGTCATCTTGCTTGGCCCATATTTGGTCTGACTCAGGGTCCTTCCTGGTGGCACATGCAATTCTCAGCCAAGATGGAGTCCAGCGTGAAGGATTCTGGGCTGTTGGCAGGACAGTATTATGGGCTGGCGTCTCCTCCCTCCTTTGGGCCCCTCCCGATTTCTCCCGGTTGGTATTCGGCTGCAGCACCATGTTCCTTATCGGGACCTCCTGTTGTGAGACAGCTCACGCAAGTGGTTATCATGGTGCCGGGCCAAGGAGGGTGGTTTCGGTCAGTGGTTCCCTAACGAACCTATTAAAGGAGCAGGTTGAGCTCTGGATCCTGCATGGAAGGTTCTTCTCCCCCAGTATCCATGGAGAAGGAGGCAGAGTGAAGGCAATCCCCAGGTCATGGGGAGGATGGGCTGCAGGACCCCAGTTGTTGGGGAGGAAACCATGCTCCCCACCACTGCCTTTGGCCAGGTGAGCGGCAGCGATTTCCACCTGCCCCCCGGCCCCTTGGCTGATCTGGACGGCGGCCACGGCAGTGGGAAATGTCTGTGTCATGTTCAGCCCCCTGTCTTTGTATTTATGAATATTTGTATACAGACGCTAAGCTGCAGACATACACACTCTAGTCTAGTTTTCTATTGTTTGGGCTTCGGTTCAGTAACTTTTCTTGGAAAAGTCATCAATTTTAGCCTAGAGGGAGTTGTGGGCTAATTAATTAATCAACTAATTAAAGTTCCTCCATAATAACTATCTATGGAGTGAAATGTCTCACTCTGGGGGAAAAGGCAGGGCTGTCAATGAACTAAATGTGGCCTCCAGACTGTGAATTTCTTGAGGGCAACTTTCACATCTTACCCTCTTTTGTGGGATAAATGAAGACCGAATGAATGACTCTAAAATTAATTAATTTCACTTGGTGGAAATGGATTTTTTAATGGACTCTTTAATAATGTGTTCAGATATATAAAAATGACATCTACCAGTCATATAGTTAGGTTTTCCACTTTTAGGAAGGAATGAAAGGAGGGAGAGAGGGAGGGAAAGAGGGAAGAAGGAAGGTCATTTGTACTTAATTTCAAATATGGATTCCTCATTTCTTCTTTCATATTTACTCCAGTAGCCTTAATATATTGGTTCCAGGCAAACTTTACCACTTCTAGAAGCCACTTCCATGGAGCCCAGATTCTTGGTTACCAAAATCAAAAGAAGCAAAAGATACTGGAGTTGGCTGCTGTGCACAGCGAAGATCCACTGCAGCCCAAAGAATCAACCTTGTTCAGAGTGATGCAGTCTTTCCCCGTTGCTACCCCACTCCGTCCCCTGTTGAGACTGCAGCCCTTTGTGGCCTAGGATGAGCTCAGACACAAAGAAACCATCCTCCCACACACTAGGAAGCAGACAGGAGTGAGGCCGGGGCTTGGACAGCACACAAGGGGTGACTGATTTGGGTGGGGTTTGCCTCAGGCCCTTCACTCTGGGGGCCAGTTTTCCCTGGCTGGCCTTTGCCGCTCTGCATTTAGTTCCTAATCCACTTGTGTGCCAAGTGGTAGGTGAGGAGCTAGAAAAGCCACAAGTCCTTAAAACATAGGGGCTGCCCTCAAAGTAGCAGAAAGCATAGACATTTAAACAACGATTGCAGCACAATGTAAGAATTTGCTAGAGTAGAGGTATAAACCAAGAAGAGGCAGCCCTAAAAAAGAAGCTAATAGTTATGCCTGGGAGTATCAGGGAAGGCCTTACAGAGGTGGGGATACGGGGCAGAGTCTTTTTTTTTCGGGGCAGAGTCTTGAAGGATGAATAGGGATTCACTGGGCAGAGGCTCAGGGAGGGCATTGCAAACACTGGAGATGAAGTAAAGATATGCAGGTATGAAAAAAAAAAAAAGAAAAAAAAAAAGATATGCAGGTATGAAAGAAACTGGCACATTTCTAAATAGCAAAAAATTCAACATGGTTGGAAAACAGGAAAAATGGGTGAGTGGGAATTCACTGAATATGAGACTGGTACACCGGATTGGGGCCAAATTGCAGTTATGATGGTCGATTATAATTATTTATTTATACGTCTGTATCTCCTGCCCAGGTGTCTGCGCCCCGAGGTCAGGGAATGGGTTTTACTGACTTTCTTCAGTCTTCCTGAATCCCACTGTGTTTTTAAGAGGGCCCAATGAATTTTCATTGAATGGATGCCTGAATGGATGTTGGGTGGTATTGGAACTTATTTTAGCCCAAACTGATGAGCTGATGGGACTATAAACTGGTCCTACATCACAGCAATTTGTTTGGACTTTACCTCTTGGGGAATATAGAGCCATTAAACAAGAATGATCTAAAGCTATCTGTGTTTGAGGAGGTAACTCTGGCTGTAATGTGACAGATTCATTGAGAGAGACTGGAAGTTGGAAGGCCAGTTAGAAGACTACTGTAATGATCTGGAGGAAATATTAGAAGGCCTGAGAGTGTGGAGACTTGAGAAATATTTATAAGGCAGCGTTAACATCTAGCCCAATTTTTGGTGACCAATGGAATGGGAGGGGGAAATCAAAGATCACTTTTGACTCAAGTGAAACTAAGTCTGACTTTCAAGTAGATTTATATTCAGAGATGAAAAGGAAAGGAGTTCCTAACACTTGGAAACTAAGCATAATTAACTTATTGATGTTGGTTTAGAACAATGAAACTAAGAATTGACTAACCAATAAGATTTATGTGGACATAGGATAGAAGGAACTGATTTATATAGAATATGTAATATACATATTCATTTTTTAATATAAATAATATGCAAATACACAAGGAAAGAGTGTGTTCTGACATCATAAGTATAATCAGGGCTGCCACACGTGGCCTCACAGGTTGTGCACTGCACAAATCTAAGAAGCAGCACTAGTAATAGCAACAGGTCACCCTGTAAAGCTATTGTATGTCCCTCTTGGCCTTCAGCTCAATGCATTCACAGACTGTTGCTTTTAGCCACAAAGGAAGGTATTTTGGATGGGAACTTGATAGACTTGCAAGGTTAAATCATCTGACGGGAGCCCTCCTATAGCCAGGTCATTCGTGTTAGGTGTATGTTGGGTAGGGGGTGTCTTTTCATGTTAAAAATGAGAGCAGTTTTTCTCCCTTTAAAGGACTTAGATTATCTCTTATCCTGCCTTCTGACAGCAATGGGAGAATCCAGCGTTTTGTTAGTGGTGATGTTTTAAGGCCTCCTAGTGTGTAATGTGTCCCTCGCCATGGTGCTGGGCGTTTCTGCATCTTGTTCAGGGTGAGTAATGCAGAAAGCCACGTAGATTCAGCCTTTAGAAGGAACAGACTCACGGAAGCAGATGAAGAGAATATAGTTCCATATATTCTTTCACAACAATCACATGTTGCTTTAAAATTGGTGTGGATTTTGCTCACATGCTTCCGGGGAAATAGCTTCCAAAGGCAATGGACCACAGTGTAGCTTAGGCTTGCCCTCCGCTGTGGCATGGCCTGCCGTGGCTGGGGTAAACCATCACAGAGCTTTCCAGCAGCCGGAGACTGTTCGGGGGATGAAGGAGGCTCTTCAGAACATGTCAGAGAAGAGCATCTTCTTCCATGTCAGACTGCCAAGGGCTCACGGAAGGGAAAGCAGCCCAGACGACTGCATTGTAGACAATCTCCAGATACTCAGGCACTGGGGACCCAGTTGCCCAACTGTGGCCTGGACTGGGGCCTGGGCACAGCGCAGGTAGTGTGTACAAGTGTACAAGGATCTGTGCTTCCTCACACTTATTCATCTCGTGGAAACATGTCAGGCTGGCTCCTCCAGGGCCCTGCATTTATTTTAAAGAATGTTAGAAAGGAAATAGATCGCTTACCATCTTCCTCCCTCTTTGGGCGTGTTTATTGTGATTGGAAGTCCTTCTCGGCCACGTGGTTGTAGCTCTCACCCCACTCGTTGTGCTCCTAGGTTAAACAGCCCTCTGTGCAAATAAACAGAAAAGGGAGAACTGTTTTATTCAGCTGCAGAAAAAGCAGCGAAGTGAGAGCCTGGAGACCTGGGAGGGGTCAGCATGGCTTGTGCCCTCTGCTGGTGCTTTGCCCTCGCCCGCAGAGCCAGGCCAAGAGGCACAGAGCAGGCCTTCGCCAGCGCCGGCTGGGAGCCCGGACCCAGGTGCTCGGCAGTGAACGGGACTGCCGGCCCTGGATTGGTGTTTGCTAGAATTTACCTGGGGATTATCTTGACTACTCCTGGTGGGGGAGGAAATCTGGAGCTGCTCTGAACTTGATTAAAACCTGAAAGCAAGAAATAAAGCTGAAGAACTTGTACCTTTTGGATACCATCTATTTACAAATTTCGTTCCAAAGCTAATAAAACCTCCAGCTGTTGGTACAATGGATTAGACTTACTTGCCATCGAAATCATTTTGAACACATTCTTAGAAGGAGCCCGATACTACCTAAGACTACTCAGTGACTGACACAGGTACACTGCACCAGAGCCCCTCAAAACGCGGCATTTGTATGACAAATGAAGGGAACGTAGGCTTAAATTGTCATTCCTTTTGTCCTACCAGACCTGGAAATAACAGTTGATTATTATATTGTTAGTTCCCTATTTCAAGCAAATGATTTCTTTATGTAAATCCCCCTTTAGTTTAAAAGAGAAAAAAGGGAATTCTCTGGCACTCCAGTGGTTAGGACTTGATGCTTTCACTCCAGGGGCCTGGGTTCAATCCCTGGGCAGGGAACTGAGATCCCATAAGCCGTGCCCCCCACCAAATAAAAAGACTTTCTCCCCACGGATGGGGCTGGTACCATCAGAGTCCTCTTCCTGCCCCCCCCCCAAAAAAAACCTCCACAGATAGAGAAAACCACACAAATCGAGTGTATGGCTTAATGAATTACCAAAGCCAAGAAATAGAACTGTACTACTGCATCCCCCCAGCCCCTTCTGTGGTGACCACTTTCCTGTGTTTAACTTTTAATAGTTTTATCACTCAATCGTGCTTCATCTCTAGATTCAAAAGTTTAATTTGCCTGTTTAAAAATATTTAATATACCTTTTAATACTTTTAAAAACTGTAGATACTTCCTCTAACTCCTTATAATTTATCTATTGAATGACCTTTAAGTAGGACTTAAAGTATTTAAGTTAAATTCTACCAGCCACACACTCGCTCACAAGTTACCTTGTGTTAGCTATAATTTTGAGACTTTTTTTTTTTGCAAGCATAGTGATAACACCTAATTTTAATTGAAACATGGTAAAACCTAAAGATAGAAATAATTTAAAAGGCTAAGAAGCCAAAAAACTTCTTTTGAATCTAGACTAGCAATGGAAAGGTTGAAGTTGTCTGGCTGATGTTCAAGGAGAGCTTTTCATTCTCTGATACCATTTTGTGACGTGTGTGCTTATATATAATCATTAATTACCTATGATCATCTCTCTTCTGGACAAAGAACAGAAATCAGCTATGGCTCTGTAAGAAAAAGCAAACCCAAAACCAAAATCACGAGCAAGCTTAGAAGTTAAAGTGCAAGGGCTCTGGTGTGACAGGGGTCTGCCTTTCTATTCTGGTTCTGCCACCACGTGATGCTGGGCAAGGCATCAGCTTCTCCGTCTGTATGGTGAAGATCATATTTATTAATCAAAGTCCATCCAGGGCCTTCCCTGGTGGTCCAGTGGTAAAGAATCTGCCTTCCAGTGCAGGGGACGCGGGTTCGATCCCTGGTCGGGGAACTAAGATCCCACATGCCGCGGGGCAACTAAGCCTGCGTGCCACAACTACTGACCTTGCGTGCCTCAACTAGAGGACCACATACCACAAACTACAGAGCCCATGCGCCCTGGAGCCCGCAAGCCACAGCTAGAGAGAGAAAAAAAAAAAAAAAAATGCATGCCACAACTAGAGAGAAGCCTGCACGCCACAACTAAGACCCGACGCAGCCAAAAATATAAAGAAAAATAAATAAATAAAACTTAAAATGTCCATCCATACTTCTGTTATGAAGAATAATTACTTATTAAACTCTCTGCCTTATTATTAATCTTGATTCTTGAAAATGTTAAATCTGAGTCCTTGGTGTAAAAATAAAAAGGTGTGAAAAACAGCATACTCAGGAGCCATCAAATATAATTTCATTTACTTGTGGGTACTAATACTTTACATTTTTTACCTGATAATAGCTTATTAGCATTGATAATGATAATAATAACTAAAATGGCGAATACTCGCAGAATAACATTTAGTTCATGAAATGCTTTCATATGAACTATCTCTGTTTTAATAGAATAAAAAATCCTACCCTAATTATTTCTCCTGCTTTCAACATGTGCTAGTATTCTCTCCTCAGCCGGTAGTGAAGAGGAACTTATTAAAGACGCAGGTGATGGGTGAAGAAACATAAAACATAAACATGTAGTAACGTTAACACTTTTCTATACATTTCTGGGGCTGTTTATTTTGTACAGTACCCGGTGCTTGTCATCGTCACATAAGTCTGTACCACAAAAAAATATGGGTTAAATAATGGATAAGATCATTAATCTTGACATTATCTCATGTCATTGCTTGTTAAAAAATAAATATGCAATAACCAAGTCATCAAAATGACACAGTGAATTTAGCTGCCGCCCTGAGCTAGGTCTTACTGCATAGTCACCTAAACCCACATCAGAGAGGCTTACAACATGAGTAACTCAGGTTACTCTACAGGAAGATCTTTTTTCTCTCACCTGAGTCCATACGCAGACACCTGAGAAAGTATCTCCGCGTGGCCATCCAGTGGACTGCCACAGATCCTCAACCTGTAAGCATGGTATCTAGAATATGTCCGAAGGAAGTTGTGTTAAAAGAAAAAAAACTGAGTAACTGTTTTGTCCTGCTAAGGAAGGTCGCAGTAACCTGTCATCCCAAAGGAGGCTCTGTTCTTGAGATTAAGGTCATTTAAAGGAACCCACATCTGGCTCCCTGGCCCACCTTCCACACTCCGGAGGCTCTCCTACACTCTCTTCACAGTGGGATGCTGGGAATTGAGAGACCTTCCAGCAGCTTCCACAGTTCTAGCAATTCGGGCTAGATTTGGGTTCCATCTCCGTGAGGTTTAACCCCCTCTTCTTGATTGAGTCTGGCTCCATTGGTGTCATTGTGCCTTTTGTGGCTTCATGGGTGCCACCTTCTTTCCCAGACTGTGGGAGAAGGGCCCCTACTCTGTTTTCCCCTCTAGTCCTGGAAACTTCACCCCAGCCCTTCTCAAGCTCTTCCTAGCTTTGAGCATTAGATGTGGGCATCCCATCCTCAAGAGACTTGTCGTTGGTGACGAACCAAAATTGTCCCCAGCTGACTCTGGAGCTAAGTGCAAATTAACCTGCAGGCAGACGTTCCCTCCTGTTTGCGTTTACCATTTTGCATGACCTCCTAACAGAGCGCTTGTCACTTTGCTCTGTAACTTGACAGCTTTCACAGTTTTTTCCACCATCACCTACAAAAGAAAATATATTTTCCATTGCAAATCAATGCACACAGATGCATATATATGACTGATACAGAGATATAGACATATATCCATGTGAGTTGCCTTACCTTTACTCCATGCTCTCTGATATTTTCCATTCTGTGCTATTCTGTTCTACTTTGTTCATTTATTTATTTTGAGTGCTGTTCAAGACCCACTAAACTGGTTTCATGATCTTCTATCTAATTGGGCTACAAGCTGCTGTTGGAACAACATAGTTCTGATTAGCGTGCTTGACTCCCCCCTGCCCCATCCCTGCTAGACTGTGACCTCACTGTGGGCAGGAGGCGGAGCTTATCCATTTCTCCTTTGTAGACTGACCACCCACCTTGGTGCCTGGCAGGTAGCAGATGCTCAGGGAAATACTAGTTGAACCAAAGAACCCAGCCTCATTTGTAAAATTTGTGAAATGGAGAGGTGCTCAGGCATACCTGTGGGACAGTTGTGAGAACAGAATGAGATCATGTATTTAAAGCAGAGAACACAGGGCCTAGTACCAACAGACGTTCAATTAACACATGTTTCTGTCTGGTTTTCTCCAACTGGCTCACCCTTTAATTGATGATCTGAACTGCGCTGAACTTTCTTTAAGTGTAATGAGAGGTTTGAAGTCCATCAGTCTGAGGCCTCCAGCCACTCAGCACTCTGAGATTTTCCAAGTGCCATGGATCCAGGGACAGATAGCCCTTCAGGGAGAGCAATTTCTTCTAGGGTTTAGCCCAGGCCAGGCTCTGGCTGAAAATAGGGGAAGGTCATGGGGGCAAGTTGGTTTTGTCATACCCTAGTGGGACTCATTTCTCCATGAAAAGTGGAGATGAGCTCATTATTAGAATTTCTTTGCAAAAATGAAAATGACTTCCGCAGTTTAAAAGACTACAAAATAAGTTTAAAATCAGCGTGAAATTTAAAGTGTTTTGTGACTCAGAAGTCTTCATAAGAGGTATTGTTTCAGAACGCCGACACCTAAATGAAGTCTGATGTAGCAGAAAGAGCACACTGGCCGAAGAACTTGTGGTTCGATCAGTAACTGGCCACTAGATTGTGGGTAGGACAGCTTCTCTGGATCTTATTTCTTCATCTGTGAAGGAGAATCCTACCCACTCCCAAGACTTTGTGATCACAAATATGAACTTTAAAGCCCTTCATTTTACATTCGCTGGATCGTATTAATCAGCAAGGAGATAACATTTCACTGAAAACGTATCTCAGCTGCAGAGTCTGAATCAAATACAGGACCTGCAACCTTTTCTCTTTATAACCATTTCTTGCTACTTTCGCGCAGCAATACTAAATGACGCTTTAGCTGACCTGATCACCAAAATGAAGGGTCAGGTTATCTGTCATCTGCATAAATGAAACTTCAAAAATCAGGCTTTTGCATGCATTGTCGCAGTAGTAATTCGTTCTGAACTGTACTTCGTCTTGTCCATGAAATGTCAGCTCTTCGTTTAATGCAGTGTGAATCGATCATTCACATACGAGTAATTTAACGAGCCCACTTGCTCTTTTCTTCCAGGACAGAATGACTCGGAAGATAATGGAGCTTCGAAGTCTAGCAGAATATGAAGTCCTTCCTCTTCGTGGACCTCGTTTAAATTTAAGGTCAGTAGTGAATTCCATTTGCTACCAGCTGGTCCCTGCCCTCTTCCCCAGCTCTTAATGAGCAGGCCGTCCTGAAGTTAGCAGAGCGGTTAGAAATGCCTCGCCTGCACTGGTATGAAAGTCAAGATTTTTTCAGATGTCTAGGAGAAGTAAAATGCTTGGTGTGGAGAGGTTAGCAGCGCAGTTCTGTGCCCCCAGCTCCCTCATACAGAAGCTTCTCATTCGCTCCTTCTCGGCACTGCCCCTCCCCCCCACAAAGATTCTGATGGAAAAGAAAATCGGATAATAAGTGGTTCAGCTCGAAAGGTTAAGCTCCCTGCCAAAAATGTCAAACAGGACTCCCTTCCCTTTGTTGTTTTCAAAATGAACATAGAGCCAGCTTCCATGGGGCACAGAGGGTGGTGTCACATTGGTTCTTGCATAGAGAGACAAAGAAGTTGGTGTCAAAAATGGTCTTCTGCTGACTCATTTGCTCTCTGTTGCTCGTGTTTGGCTGATTATGTTAACCTTCTGGTCAATCTCCCTGCCCTGCTGTAGTTTTACCACCTTCCACCTAAAATTAGATGCATGTCCAACCACATCACTCCCCGGGAAGGCCCCTGTCTCCCCCAGGATTAAATCCAGCCTCCCAGTCTGGCTTCCAAGGGCTTTGGGGCCCATCCCTACCCGCGTCCTCAGCCTCATCTCGTGATGCCCCTTCCTCACTCCCGGGCCCATCGTCTGCTGGGTCCCTCTGTGCCTTTGCTCTCGCTGTTCTCTGTCTGGCACGATCTCGAGCCCCCTCCTCCCCTGCCTGCGTTGCAAGACTCACTCACGTGTCAGCCCATCTGGGCAGCCTTTCTGGGGTCCCTGGCACTGGGCGGCAGCCTCCTCCATTGTCCCTGCATGCACACCTTCGTTCCTACACCCACGACATCATGTCCATATAACAGTTTTACTTTTCTCTTGAAACATGACAGCATTTCTTGAGCCATTTGTTAACAATGGATCCAACCAATTTTGTGAAACCACATCAGATTATTTCAAATAATTTTTCTGAGTAGAAAAAATATAACTCCTTCCCCCCAAACAGGATGATCTCTGAGGTTGATTGAGAAGAGTGTGCCTCCTTTTCACCCATGTGGGGAGTAGTATTTTGCCTGAATTCCTATTTTTTTTTAAATTTATTTATTTTATTTATTATTTATTTTTGGCTGTGTTGGGTCTTCATTGCTGCGTGCGGGCTTTCTCTAGTTGTGGTGAGTGGGGGCCACTCTTCGTTGCGGTGCGTGGGCTTCAGTAGTTGTGGCACGCGGGCTCTAGAGCGCAGGCTCAGTAGTTGTGGCGCACGGGCTTAGTTGCTCTGCGGCATGTGGGATCTTCCCGGACCGGGGCTCGAACCCGTGTCCCCTGCGTTGGCAGGTGGATTCTTAACCACTGCGTCACCAGGAAGTCCCTGAATTCCTATTTTTGAAAGCGCTCTTTTAAAATTTCTTGTTATTGGTAAATATCCCATTGAACTGTTATATGAACATTAAAGTTAAATACGTGGCTAATGTGAAAATGGTCTTCTTAGAGAGTTAGCTCTTTTTGTCAAATACCTGAAAATGACCTGGGTTCAGATGAGCTGAGATGCCTGGTCAGTTCTGCACTCTTTCCGGGCAGAGCTTGAATTTCAAGAGCTCCCCTCAGCCGCTCCCTCCACAAATAAATGTGGGGTGAAAACCTCGGTGAACTGAGGATCCCAGGTGGAGAGAATTCCATTTTTGTGGAATTTCACAGCCTGTGCTCACGGAATGGCATTCCTGAGACTGTTGCGTTTGGATAAGAAGAAAAATTCTCTGTGACCTTGAAACTTCCGTTTTGGAGGATTCCTCCTCTATGACTTCCTCGTTGTATTCATGGCTGCCCGTGGATCCAAGATCAACCATTTCTTCATGCCTGCTGAGGGACGGCAGCTTCAACATTTACTGTTTTGTTGCCACATTATTAGGAGCTGCCTCCTGGTTTGCACCGTAAAATTCTAGAGTGTAAACACTTGGGCATCTATTTTCATGTGTGGCAGACTCACACTGTGGGCACACACCCCCCTTTTGTTACCTCTTTGAACTCTGAATGAGATTTCAGGAGTGTGCACCTCAGGGCTAGATCCCTACCTTTGCAATGGGTACATACCCTACTCCACCCCGCCTATACTTGTCCCCCTACCTGAACCTCTGAGCCAAGGGGGAATAAACCAGCACATGCCAGCCCCACCCTGGCCTACAGGCAGCCCTACCTTCCAGACAGACACACATGTGCACACGTGCACATTCTTGCCTGCAATCTCCCCGACCCCAGGCGTAACACACATACCTAAAGGTTTAAGGCTCTCCTTAAACATGCACTGGATGGGGACTTCCCTGGTGGTCCAGTGGTTAAGACTTCGCGCTCCTAATGCAGGGGGCCCAGATTCGATCCCTGGTCAGGGAACTAGATCCCACATGGCGCAACTAAGAGTCCGCATGCCACAACTAAAGATCCCACGTGCCACAACGAAGATCCCGCACGCGGCAATGAAGGTCCCACGTGCTGCAACTAAGACCCAGAGCAACCAAATAAATGAATAAATATTAAAAAAAAAAAAGCACACACTGGATGTCCACCTGGGGGTCCAAATATGGGACGAGACTGCACAAAGGCACACCTTGAGTAATTTCTGAATATTCCTCCCGTTTTTCTTTGTATATCACCCCTCCTCCCCTCCCTTAGCCAAGACATATTTCCATGAGGCCATATTTCTCCCGGCTCCTGTCTTTCTTTCTGTCATTGTCTTTTCTCCCTGGCAGAGCGCCAGCCTGAGGTCTCCCTGTGTGGATGCTACTGTAATCTGTTTTTCCAGAGGCCCACGTAGTGATTGTTCTGAGCCACTCACGCTCTGCCTCACCCTGTCACGACTGAGGCCACTGGCAGGAGACCTTGGGTCTGGATGGGAAGCCAGTCCCGAGTCCCATCATTACGTTATTCAAACCAGTTATGCTCTCTGGTACAAACAATTCATTGTCGGCTTGAGCCAGGGACTGATCCTGTAACATCATTTCCACTGTTCTCAAGAAGACCTCTTCAGCCTAACACGAAGTGACCTGTTGAACCACTCTCTGAGAATTTATACGAATCATATTGACCCCGCAGTCATGTCAGGTTTTATTTTTTGTGTTTAGGCAAGTCACTGTGCACAAAAAACAATTGGGTGAGTGTGTGCACATTTGCACAAAAAAATTGTAAGTCATTATTGCAGAAAATTTGGGGCCTCACCAGTGGGATCAGAATTTTGAAAGATGTGCAAAGACATAGAGAAGAGTGAATAACCAAGGATGAACATGAGAAGGAATTTAGGACAGCAGAAGCCTTAAATGAACCTTGGCTTGCAAAGATGCAAAAGATGGTAAAAAGGACTTTGAAAACTATCTTTAGACAGAAGAAAGTGAGAATGGGGGCTAATCAGTGCCCAGCTGGAGAAATTGAGCATGGGGTGGGCTGCCATTTTTTTATAGATATCACGGAGGGCATTTAATGAGCAAAGGGGTGTCAGGATCAGGTGTCCCCTCCAGACCTGAGAGTCAATGATTCTATGAAACAGACGTTGAAATTCTGTATGAGGTCCACAAACATCCCAGGATGTGCACTAGTAAGATAATTCTAGAATTGGAAAGATTGCCTGCTGAAGAGTTATCGGTAATTATGGCTTTTCACCTAAAATGTTTAATGCATTTTCCACAATTACTGAATTTATTCCCAGGACATAGTTTATTCTCTGGGAGAATCCTATTCGTTCAGTGTGCTCCACCGTTAGCTGATAATACTCTGTACTTAAACAGTCCCTTTCATTTGTGAATCTCAAAGTATTTTATAAGGATTCATTAGTTCTCACGTGTGACTTTGAATTTGTCTGCACACTTGTGAAATGGATAGTAAACAATTTTACACCCAGGCAAAGGCAGAATACTGAGATGGTGTCTTCTGGGTGTCCGATTGCTGGTGGCCAAGATGCCCAAATGAACTCCAGCCTCTTCCTGCCATTTATTCCCGCCCTTTATGTCAGATCTCCTGACATTCAACTATCAAAGAAGGTATGAAATTTGGGAGAAATTCCCAGACTTCTAACCAGCATATGGGTTTGAGAATTGTGTATTCCGTCTGGCTTTGTCTTGTGTTCTGTCCCACACACAAACTCACACACAATGCCAGAGCTGTCTGGAAGGCTCTGGGAAAGGACTGACCACTTTATTGTTGCCTCACCATCCCCCCTCACCCCCATGTCCCACCTTTCCAGCCCCCGTTACCACTTAACACTGTTTAACTAGTAACAGGGAATTCCTCAGGGGTCGGAGATGAAGGGAAAGCTTACCTCCCACCCCCTGCAGTTCTGACTTTGACACATTTTAATAGTTAAAATCTAAACATAACCTGATGCCTTCATTTCCTCCCCATCTGTCCCTCCTTAACCCCCTACAGTCCTGCTTGCATCCTCTCCCCTCTACCGTAGTCACTTTTTAAACGTCTTCAATGACCTCCTTGTGGAATTCCACAAGACATTTCTTGGGGTCGTTCCACTTGACCTCCTTGATACTCTTGCCCACCCTGCCCTCCTCCAAAGTCTCTTTTCCCTTGACCTCTGTGGCCCTGAAATCCCCGTTTTCCTTTCCCCTCTCTGGCCATATCTCTTTCTCATTCGGAGGACATCCAGTGCTGTGGTCCTTGAGCTTCTCGGACCCTCCCGTGGGATCAACTCTTGCCATCCTTATCTCCCACGGGATAGAGATAGCTCTCCTCGTCTCCCAGACTGAAAATCCCAGAGATCACGTTCATACTTCTCTTCCTCTCATTTTCTATATCCAGTGGCTCACGGAGTTCCTATTTTTCCCCTGAAGAAGCTCTTAGCACTTCCTGCCTTCTCAACTCGGAACCCTAGCACCCAGAGCACTGTCCCCCAAACTCTTTCGATTATGCGCATTAACAAAATCTGTACAAGTCACTCTTCCAATTTTTGACTGTTTACGTATTATGTGCTGTATTAGTCTGCTAGAGCTGCCACAGTCTGGGCAGCTTAAAGAACAGAATTTTATTTTCTCACAATTCTGGAGGCCAGAAGTCCAAGATCAAGTTGCCATCAGGGCTGGTTTCTTTTTTTTTTTTTTTTAATTGTTTTTTTTTTTTAATTTAATTGATTAATTTATTTATTCTTGGCTGCGCTGGATCTTCGTTGTTGCGGGCGGGCTTTTGCAAACGGGGGCTACTCTTCGTTGCGGTGTGCGGGCTTCTCATTGCCGTGGCTTCTCTTGTTGCGGAGCATGGACTCTAGGCGTGTCAGCTTCAGTAGTAGTGGCGCACGGGCTTAGCTGCTCCACGGCATGTGGGATCTTCCCGGACCAGGGCTCGAACCCGTGTCCCCTGCATTGGCAGGCGGATTCTTAACCACTGCGCCACCAGGGAAGCCCAGGGCTGGTTTCTGATGAGACTCTTCTTGCTTGTAGCCGGCCACCTCCTTGTATCCTCACATGGCCTCTTCTCTGTGTGTGTGCAGAAAGAGAGAGAGAGAGAGAGAGAGAGGCCTGGTGTCTCTTCCTCTTTTCATAAGGGTCCTATCAAAATAAGGCTGCACACTTATGACCCTATTTAACCTTTAATACCTCCTTATGGCCCCATCTCTAAATACTGTCTCATTGGGGGTTAGGGCTTCAACATGTGAATTTGGGCACAAGTCAGTCTATAATATACATATTTTCTATTAAATGGGTATGTTCATTTAAAATACATAAAATAGACTCAAAAAAGATGAGAATTTTAAAAGTAAGTACAAGTAAGAATTCTGATATTTTCTCCCCACATGCCAGGGCATCACCTCGGCGTACCCGGGATACACACCCAGCATTCAAAACCACGGACCTGAGCACCGACCGCAGTGTCCTAACAGATCTGTCCACTGCCGGGCTTTCATGTCGTCTTCCCATCCAGCTCAGCCTCTGTATTAGCCTTTGTAAAACGGTGGTTTCTTCTTCCCCCATCCTCTGAAAACATTGGTGCTCTGGGTTGCCCAGGAGAGGCCAGGGCAACTGCCAGCTTGAGCTTCAGGGCCCTCCATGTCCCAGCGTGACCGCTGCTTCAAGCCGTTGTTCCTCCCGCCGCCTCCCGCGGTGCCCCCTTCCTCCTCCTCTGCGGGTCCGGAGCCTGTAGTTCGCATCCTCACCACCTTCCCTCTTCACTCCCACACGTTTGTCCCTCCCTCCTTGAAGCTCTGTCCCGTCCTTTGTTTCAGGCTCACCTGCCGTTCAGCAGTGTTACTTGCACTTTCATGGGTGCCATCTTTCCCCCTCAACTGGATTACAGTCTCCAAAAGCTCATGGTCCAGGTTTCTTCTTCATTTTACATCCTCCTCTGAGCGCAGACTCCGCGCCTGTCCTCTGTCACTGCAGTGCTCCTCTGTCCTCCTTCCAGTGGTTGTGGCTGGATCGAGACCACCACGGGGGCACTGGAAGCAGTGACACCATCTGACTTGCTGTGCACGCACGGCCTGGTTGTGTTCAGAGCGGGCAGCTTAACACGGCTGAGTTCCTAAACCTACTCCAGCTCAGCTTCTTGCTGATGCTATTTCCCAGAATTTGGTAATATATTCTCCTAAAAATTTAATAGAAGGAAAGTTGGCTGCTCATTGAAAAGTGTACGCTTGACTGCAGACTCAGATTACCTTAATTAATGTTGACGAATGCAAGATTTATTAGCAAAGCAGCCATCTCTTTAGTGCCCAGTGGGGCTCAGGACATGTATGTAAATCATTCCGATAACAATTTCCTGGATTGAGCACTTGGCATTCACCTACCACGAGGTGCACCTATTCCCAGAGAGCAGAGCTGGGGTGCTGAGGATGATCTGAGATGATGAACACTCAGGAAACGAACGACTTTGCACACTGAACAGGCAGCAAGCCTGGAGCTGTTTCCAAACCATGAATTCTCCTTTAAAACTCACCAGCTAATGCTGGCCTGAGAATTTCAAACCAGTGGACTAAAATGAAGATACCAACTCACTTCCTCAATTTTACCTTTATGGCCCTGTGGCTGCAATCCAGCCGTCCAGTTCCCAGAGGTATGCACGGGGACCATGGCATTACTGGGATGAAGGCCTTGGAGACCTGTTAGCTGAAACCCACTCTTCTCTGTGAAATGAATGTGTGCAGGCTGCAAATTAGTTTTTTGGTCCACCTTTAGGAGGGGATTGCCCCTCACATTGAATTGTTTAATATTTAAACTCTGTATTTTTTCCTTATCTACATGGTAAACTTGGTAGACTCAGCGAATGTTATAATTGTGCCCAGAGTCCAAAAGTCATTTCATAGTGTATGTTTCAAGTATAATGTGGTTCAGTGTCCTGAACCAAGATTATCTCACCACCCTCTTTGAGTATTACACAGTAGCCAAGGATACTAACTGGCCCTGTGGGTGACACCCATGTAATCTGCAGAGACCATGCGGGTAACACTCAGGCCATGTTTGTCAGATTAAAGTATAACTGCAACAATTCTGGAACGGTTAGTTGTCGATTTTCTCTTGGTTTCTTCATACTTTTGCATAAGAGCTACCTGTATCTCTTACATGGAAAGCAAAGGGCTGAGTTGGAGAGAGGGACGGACCTGGGAAAGGCCGGGGGACACATAGAAATGTCTGCTAGTTGAATATTTCTTTGAGATTTTTGTTCTTTTCATTTTCACAAGAGACCCACAGAGAGGGAATTCCCTGGCGATCCAGTGGTTAGGACTCCGTGCTTCCACGGCTGAGGGCCCAGGTTTGATCCCTGGTTGGGGAACTAAGATCCCGCAAGCCACGCAGTGAGGCCAAAAAAAATTTAAAAAAAAAAAAAAAAGAGAGAGAGAGAGACCCACAGAGAAAGAAGGAAAGAAAGAGGGTGGGGGAGAGGAGAGAGGGAGGGAAGGATCAAGAAAAGGAGACACAAAAGAAAAAGAATGAAAGGAAAGGAAGGGAGGAAGAAGAGAAAGAAAGAAAGAAAGTCTCCCCGTGGATCCCATGCGGTTTTGTGAGGCCACCTTTTGGAGGAGAGTTTAACTCAGGACACAGCTTCCCCTCACAGCCTCCCTCCACCGTGGCTGTTGGCAGGGGCCGCAGGGACATTACAGACGCCACCAGAGAGGGCTGCGGGGCCGGCCTTCTTGCTCCTCCGGGCCCTCGGCTGAGGCCCGTGTGGGGAATAGCCATGTGGGTTGCCAAGTCAAGCATTTTCAGGGCCTGAGTCACACAGACAGAGCTTTAACTCTGTGAACACAAAGCAGGCAAATAAAGACCAAAATGCCAATCCCAGAAGGCGAGGGAATGATCATTAAGTGCCACTACAGGCCCTCAGGGTAATTCTCTGCACCGTTCTGTTCTGGGCGAGGGAAACGCAAACTCCTACGGCCTTGGTGAGTATCAGGCCTCCTCACTGTTTTCTTTAAAGCCTGCTTGGAAGCATAAGGGCGCAAACCAGGACGGAGTTCGGAAAGTCTGCGTTCATCGTTGGGGTTTAATTAAAACACACTGAGCCTTGCAGAAGCTTGTGGTTTAGAGTAATGGAAAATTTAGGGAATCAGAAACAGACGGATCTGAGGAAGAAAGGTCTGATTTTCTCCTCAAGCCTCTGGATTTCTTGCCTTCCATTTCCTCCCAGACTTGTAGTTGACACCTTCTTAAACATGTGAATTATTTTTCTAATAAAGGATTAATCAATTTCATAATCACAAGTATTTGGTATTTACTTATACAGAGGCATTATCCAAATGTTCATTCTATTTCATATTCCCTTCTATTAGGTTAATTTATAAACATATATTTATCATACATCTCCCATGTGCAAAGCAAATGAAGGGTGCAAGGGGTACAATTGTGAGCAAAACTAGACTGGCCTGGCCCCCTTCCTCATGGAGCTTCTTTTTTTTTTTTTTTAATTTATTTATTTTAGCTGCATTGGGTCTTCACTGCTGTGCGCGGGCTTTCTCTAGTTGCGGCGAGCGGGGGCTACTCTTCGTTGTGGTGCGCGGGCTTCTCATTGCGGTGGCTTCTCTTGTTGTGGAGCATGACTTCTAGAGCGCAGGCTCAGTAATTGTGGCTCACGTGCTTAGTTGCTCCGCGGCATGTGGAATCTTCCCGGACCAGGGCTCGAACCCGTGTCCCCTGCGTTGGCAGGCGGATTCTTAACCACTGCGCCACCAGGGAAGCCCGCAAAGTAAGATTTTAAGAACATTATTTTCCGGGCATTCTTGTCAAAATCAATGTACAAGCAATCAATCAATTGGTCAAACCAAACAAACTCGATACCGTGTTGGGGGTTAGGGGCTAATATCAGGCAGGTCTATGAGAAGTTTTATTCATCATCATAGCCCCTCCTCCCCCAGAGCAATAAATAATGATACAATACTCCTTACGCACAGCTGGCTGTGTCAGTGACCTTAGTCAAGTCATTTGATTTCTTACTTTCCTTATCTGTGAAGTGAGGGTTTGGGCTTAGTGATCTTTAAGCACGCTTTTTTTTTTTTTTTTAAGCACCTTTTTCATTACTATCAACACACTAAGCAGGTACCTGCAGTGGTGGCCAGTGCTTTTACACTTTCCTGTCCACGCCACCCTCCCACATACGACACAAACATTGGCCACCAGGAGATTAAAGGCAGAGAGAAGGAAGAAATAGGATAAGCACAGCAGAAACATGTCAAGTAAATTATGCCTTCTGACTCGAATTCTAATTATTTTCTCTTGTCTTCCTTCTTCTACTAAATCCTGTTCTTCTTTCTTCTGTTATGTAGTGATTGAGTTCATCATCTTTAAGTCATTCATTCATTTGTGGAACACTTCAGAGTGTCCAGTATATTCCAGGACAGGACTGTGTGTTGAGGATGTGGACATGAACAGTTTGACCTCATATGGTTTTCCCTCTACTAAAATCAGTACATTTTACCCAAAATAGTCCATTGACACCCTTTTCAATTCTAGGCTCCTCCTCCTGAAAGGCTAGTGTGGAAAATATTTTGCAAACATAATGACCAAAAAAAAGACTAGTCTTTTTTTTTCTTTGAGCTATATCTAATTGCTTACATTTCAAACCTAAATTTTTGAAAGACAGACCCTACACAGTCATCCATTACTCTTGTCCACACGCGTAAACAAATAAAACTCATAGTTGCGTCGTCATACGTGCCTTTCCTGTTGTCCATAATAATGTTCCCTGGGAAGAAGTAAGACGGTGGAATTTTTAAAGTTTTTTGAATCTCTAGTGACAGAGATGCTTATGGTCATTTTACAACACCTACTGTATACCAGATAATAAGTGTATACTGATTCATTTTCTGTTTTGGTAAATAACTTTCAGAGAATGGCAGTATATCTTCAGAGGATGATAGATGAAGGACCTCCCTTTAAAAAGAATATTTCAAACTAATTTTCCCCTAATTATATTGGAAGGTTTTTAATGACAAAGTTCATGAAACGGTCATTGGACTTCAAAAATTCTCCTTGCTCTGTTGATATGACTTAAACGTTTTAAACTAAGAGGGTATCTGGATTTATGAGCTTCCACCTACGTCTTGGATTTAAGGGGGGAAAAAAAGGTGTTTGGATTTATCTTCATGACCGATTTTATATTCAAGAGAGAACTCTGTCGTGAGGTTGCTTTCCTCAACTATTGTTCATTTCACACAATTTGAGCAGATTTTTAATTTATTTTTAAATTTTTTAAAAATTTAAATTAAAAAAAATTTTTTGGCCGAGCTGCGTGGCATGCAGGACCTTAGTTCCCCAACCACGGATCTAAACTCTGCCCCCTGCAGTGGAAGCGCGGTGCCCTAACCACTGGACCGCTAGGGAATTCCCATGAACAGATTTTTTTAAACTATTTTGTTCAAGTAGAGTTGATTGACCATGTTGCATTATGAACAGATTTTTAATTAAGGTTTACAGGTGAGTCACCATAAAAATGATGCAAACTCTTCTCCCCCCGCCCTCCCCCCGGGTGAATCCATCGAAGGACCCTGCCCTTGTTTTTTTGTGTTTTTTTTTAAAATTAATTTATTTCTTTCTTTATTTATAGCTGTGTTGGGTCTTCGTTTCTGTGCGAGGGCTTTCTCTAGTTGTGGCAAGTGGGGGCCACTCTTCATCGCGGTGCGCGGACCTCTCACTATCGCGGCCTCTCTTGTTGCGGAGCACAGGCTCCAGACGCGCAGGCTCAGTAATTGTGGCTCAGGGGCCTACTTGCTCCGCGGCATGTGGGATCTTCCCAGACCAGGGCTCGAACCCGTGTCCCCTACATTGGCAGGCAGATTCTCAACCACTGCGCCACCAGGGAAGCCCCCCTGCCCTTGTTTTGTGTGAAGAGGCCGTGAATGAGTGTTGGAAGGTCCCCTCCCCTCACCCCACGTCTGAGAATGGCATTGCCTGCCGTTTCTCCTCCTCGGTTTAAAAAGATCCTTCTGGACTTCCCCATCACCAAGACACTCATCTATCATGATGACTAAATTAAAGCAACTCGAAGAATTGTTTTTACTTTATTGTCTGCATAAACTAACACCCCCAAGAACTTGCAGGGAGAGTTTAAGGGTGGGTAAACCACACACATGACTGTGAGAGGGACGGGAGGTCTCCTGTAGCATTTTCCCCGGAAGGTCGGCAGAAATGTGAACCAGTAATTCCTTCAGAAGACAAGCTGCTGTGTCTGTGGGGAAGGAAGAGTGCAGCATTCAGCCTCCCTGAGCCTCGAGACGCTGGGCGGGCAGCACACGGGCCCACGGTGCTCAAGGCGCCCACTATTACACAGACTTCCTGTTTCTGATTTCAGGACTTTCAGAAAATTTCCTGTGAAATGGAAATCCTGACTGGTCTTTTCTGGTGCATTCTTACTACGTGGTAGAGAGCTAATTTCATACCATTGAGGAAGCTTTTCCCAAAGGGACTGAAACCGGGCTGCTGGAGAAAGTATAAAAACACACGTGCGGGAGACAGGTCAGCGCTCAGGCCCAGCTGCACTGGGTGACTGTGAACACTTCACACGCCGCAGAGGAACTCGGAGCCCCAGCACTCAGCCCTGCGCAGGGCAACTTTCAAAAGCTGCAGCAGGCCAGTTTCCTTCTGCGTCGAAGAATCACCTCCTTCAAAACCCTTGGGAATTCTCAAACATCCATATCTATATCATGAATTACATACAACACCAGTTCTCCTTTTGGAAAATTTGATATTTAAACACTAATGATAATATTTTTAAAAAAACGTGTACATGTCACAGGCAGGGAACGTGCCAAACATCACCCACACGACTCTTCACAACAACCTCACGAAGTAGGAATAGCCCCACTTTACCCATGAGGAAACTGAGGCCAAAAAAAAAGAAAAGAAACTGAGGCCAGAGGAAGAGGAAGTCATTAACCCAAAGCCAAACAGCTAAGAAGCAGCGGAAGCAGGATTGCCATCAACTCCATTTGACTCCAGAGCTCATGATCTCAGTGAGTTTATGCTGTATTGCCTCAGTGTAAGTGATACAAACAGCTGCTCTAGTTAATGATTGACTTATGCAAGTGAGGACAGCTTGCGTGTATTTATTCTGACGAGAGTTTATGGTACCATATCCAAATGCGTCTGCATTTCCTCAGCAAGGATGGGAGCAGAGAAGCTAAGTGCAGACGGTTTGCTTGTCCTCTTATTATCTGGAATATCCTCTACTCCGAATGTCTAATTTTCTTGTCCCTGTCTTTTCATGACCACTGAATCAACAGCCACGTTTTTCCCTGTCCTTTAAATAGTGTATGTGTTTTGGAGTAATCAGAAAACAAAGCTACATAAAGAAAACACGAAGAATGTTTTCCGGTGGAGATTGTATTGCAGAATCAAGCTTGGAAATGTGACATAATTTCCAGTTTCCCCGTTGATTGAGGCTCTGATGTAAGGGGATTTTTTTTCTTTTTTTACTTGATTTATTTATTTTTGGCTGCGTTGGCTCTTTGTTGCTGTGCACGGGCTTTCTCTAGTTGCAGTGAGCGGGGGCCACTCTTTCGTTGCGGTGCTCAGGCTTCTCACTGCGGTGGCTTCTCTTGTTGTGGAGCACGGGCTCTAGGTGCACAGGCTCCAGTAGTTGTGGCACGTGGGCTCAGTAGTTGTGGCGCACGGGCTTAGTTGCTCCACGGCATGTGGGATCTTCCCGGACCAGGGCTCGAACCTGTGTCCTCTGCATTGGCAGGCGGATTCCCAACCACAGCACCACCAGGGAAGCCCTAAGGGGATGTTTTACAAAGTCCTTTTTAGTGGTAACTCAGACTCACCTTCAGGTAGAGACATGCCACTTGAGCATCAAGCAGAGGCTCAGCTGTCTGAAAGCCACCAGCCTGATGGAGAAGGAATGACTCCGAACCCCCAGGCTGGGTTTGTTTGCTTTCCTCCTGGAGGGTAATAGGATGCTAAGTATTGGGTTTAGCTGTCCCTCTCCCCCGGCCCCCAGAATGGTCCGGAACAGGATCAACCTCACAGCCATCATGCTCCAGACTGGAACTTCCTCTAAGGCAGAGCCACGTCGTTACATCCCCAAGGACGTGCACTGCGCCTGGAGCAGCCGATGGATGAAGGCGTAGCTAAACGAGTGGGGCTGTCTGAGCACAGGGAAGATTCAGCGGCTTCTGGCTCTCAATATCACCCTGTTTTTGTGAAGATGTTCCCATAGAAGAAGGTTTCAGTTTGTATGTTGGAAACTCATGGGCCAGACTTTCAAACAATGAAAGAATTCAATAAAAGGATTGGAAGTTAAGAAGATCTCCAAGAAAGATTTCTCTGCACGGATAAATTGACAATGTTGCTTGAATAAGAGTCTTCCTCGTGTTTCCTGCATTACCAAATTCTTGGTACTTTAAGCTGGCCCTAAGTCTATAGCCCTTGCTCTAGAATTTAGAGCCCCAAACGAAAGCCATGCTGGGGTATATGCCAAATTAAGTAAACCACTGTGCCTGAATATAAATATAAATGCCTGAATGTAAATATCAAAGTTTATTAGGACAATTTGTAGCAGCTTCAACAAAGGGTGTATGACAGTAAACATATGGTAATGACATTGAAACCATTTTTTGTTTAGAAATAAAATGATTTATTTTATTATTTATTTTTATTTATATAATTTTTAATTTATATTATTTATTTATTATTTTATTTATTTTATAGAAAATACATCTATTTTCTATAGATGATAACATACCCCATAATCATTTATCAAAGTAGTTTTTCCCATGTTGCTTTTCTTTCAAACAGGTAAGTGGCGTGAGGTATCTTTACACGTTGGACACTGTCTATATTGTGATAAACATTCATGAAAACACCGTGGTCCGTGGGGTATTTTCAGGGCACCAACAGCACTGTGCCTACCAGGGGCCCTGGTGGTCTTTCCAAGATCTTGCCCACGGCGCCTGGAGGGGTCAGGCCGAGGCGTGTCCGTGCGGGGGCTTCCTAGAGCCAGCTCCGACTTTTAGATTTTATCCCATTGATATCTAGATCCAAGATCTTTCCTCTCCAAGGAGGAATTCTGAAAGTGTCTGCTCTCAGCCTGGCTCTACCATGTCATTACGGTAGACGATTCAATCTGACTTTCATAATATTGTAACATGGAGACGAAATTTCCTCACTCACCTGAACTACTGGTGGAATCTCCTGCAGCCAGAAACGATCATTACCCTTTGCTCGCTCTCTTCCCCTGGCACTTAACCACAGTCTGTCTGGTAAGATAGCTATTTATGTGCACGTCTTATTACATCTTCGACTCCTTTAACTATCTATCAGTTCTTTATGTACCTGTTTTCCTTAGAACCTGCTTCGGAGGTCAGGAGACTTGGATTTGAATGCTGGCTTTATTATTTCTACCGCCATGAAAACTTGGACAAGCTATTTTCCCTCCCTTAGCTTTAGTTGTCTCTTCTGAAAAATAGGGAGAATGACGTTTCTACCTCTGTGAGTTGCTCTGGAGATTAGATAGCACGCGTGAAATGCTTCTGTTGATGCCTGGCACACTGTAACAACCAGTAACTATCACCTGTCATTCGTAATGATATTCTGGAGTAGAACCAAGCCTTGGTCCGGGGGCTTTGCTCGTCCGGGAGGAACTCTGAGTGTCTGCGCTCAGCCCATCCCTGCCGGCGCCGCTCGTGCCTGCCACCCTTGTCCCAGCACCGCACCTGCTTTGGGACTGCTGCTCTGCAGCGGTGTCACCCCGCTCTGCCACTTTTCCTTGTCAGGGAGTCGGTGCGTCAGGTTTGTGTCATGAAACCTGGAGTCACTTGAGTATGACAAGTTCTTTTTTTTTTTTTTTCTTTCTTTCTTTCTTTATTTATTTTGGCCGTGCTCCGCTCGGCATGGCGTGTAGGATCTTAGTTCCCCGACCAGGGATTGAACCTGTGCCCCCTGCAGTGGAAGCGTGGAGTCTTAACCACTGGACCACCAGGGAAGTCGTCCCTATTTATTTATCTGTTTGTCTGTTTATTTAATTGAAGTACAGTTGATTTACAATATTGTGTTAGTTTCAGGTATCCAGCAAAGTGATTTGGTTATACATATACATCTATTCATTTTTAGATTCTTTTCTCATATAGGTTATTGCAGAATATTAAGTAGAGCTCCCTGTGCTATACAGTAGGTCCTTGTTGGTTCTCTATTTTATATATAGTAGTGTGTGTATGTTAATCCCAAGCTCCTAATTTATCCCTCCCCCCCATTTCCCCTTTGATAACCGTAAGTTTGTTTTCAAAATCTGTGAGTCTGTTTCTGTTTTGTAAGTAAGTTCATTTGTATCATTTTTTAGTTAGATTCCACATATAAGTGATATCATATGATATTTGTCTTTCTCTGATTTACTTCACTTAGTATGATCATCTCTAGGTCCATCCATGTTGTTACAAATGGCATTATTTCATTCTTTTTTATAGCTGAGTAATATTTTATTGTGTGTGTGTATATATATACCACATCTTCTTTATCCATTCATCTGTTGATGGGCACTTAGGTTACTTCCATGGAGTGTGACAAGTTCTTATATTAAAAATATTCAACTAACCTAAGGCTGTTCCTGTGCTCCCTTCCTCACCCCTCCAGAGATCAGGAAGGAAAAATGGGTTGTTATCCATCTGACAGCTAATAATTCTAGGCAGTGACTGCACAAGATACCACCCCAAGGCCGGTGGCATTTAAAAAGTAGTGTGAGGTGGACTTCCCTGGTGGCGCAGTGGTTAGGAATCCACCTTCCAATGCAGGGGACACGGGTTCAAGCCCTGGTCTGGGAAGATCCTACATGCCACAGAGCAACTAAGCCCGTGCGCCACAACTACTGAGCCTGCACTCTAGAGCCCGGAAGCCACAACTACTGAGCCCGCGCGCCTAGAGCCCGTGCTCTGCCACGAGAGAAGACACTGCAATGAGAAGCCCATGCACTGCAACAAAGAGTAGCCCCCGCTCGCCGCAACTAGAGGAAGCCCGCGTGCAGCAATGAAGACCCAACGCAGCCAAAAATAAAAAGATAAATAAATAAATTTATATTAAAAAAAAAGTAGTGTGAGGTGCGCTCTGCCTTTCAGGATGCTACAGTCCCTGTGGCCAAGATGGGATACAGTACTAAAAGGCAGCTGGCAATGCCAGGAGGGTTCTAAGTGGCAAAGGAGTGGTACAAAGGAAAGTAAGCTTACGAGACAAGGAAGATCTAGGTGTCTGGAGGAGCTGGGTCTGGGAGTGATGATCCTCGGCCTCAAGCAAGACCCTGAATAAAAATGTGCTGTCTTTGTATTCTCCAAACTGAAAAACAAGAAAAACACTGCGAGGGCAAGTCTGTTTTTCACGGAAGAATAATTCTTTTTTTGATTGACTCTAAGAGGAATTAAAGAACATTCATACCTAATTAAAACAAGTAAAGGTTGGAGGTGAGCTCAAGAAGGTGGGGTGATTTATGAATCCCACCTCAAGACCTTCAACTTGAAGGTGATCAACTTGAGCAGGATTTGCCTGAAGGCAAATATCACCCAGTCTAATTATCAGACCTAAAAAGCAATATCAGTCTTTTTTATTATTATTATTTATTTATTTATTTTTGGCTGTGTTGAGTCTTCGTTGCTGCGCACGGCTTCCTCTAGTTGCGGCGAGCAGGGGCTAATCTTCGTTGTGGTGCGCGGGCTCTAGGCATGCGGGCTTCAGTAGTTGTGGCACATGGGCTCAGTAGTTGTGGTTCGCGGGCTCTAGAGCGCAGGCTCAGTAGTTGTGACGCACGGGCTTAGTTGCTTCGCGGCATGTGGGATCTTCCTGGACCAGGGCTCGAACCTGTGTCTCCTGCATTGGCAGGTGGATTCTTAACCACTGTGCCACCAGGGAAGCCCCACAGTTTCAGTCTTAATGATGCTTATATCCTATTTTACACAAAGACGAGATGTACTAGGAGGAATAGCTCTAAATTTCAATGTTAAGAGTCTATGTGAGAAATGTTTGTTTAAACAATATTTTTATTACAGTTTCATAAATACAGAAAATGCACTGGACATAAGTTACAGTTTTGTGGATTTACTCAAACACACCTATGTAACCACAATCCAGTTCAAGAAATAGAACATTACCAGAACTCCTCCCTTCTCCCTGCCCCTCACAGTCACCAAAGGTAACCACCCTCCTGACTCCTGCACGGTAAATTAGTTTCACCTATTTTTGAACTTTATATAATTGGAACCACCTAGTACCTATTAATTTATGTCTGCCTTCTTTCTCTCAACATCACGTTTGTAAGATTCATACATGAGTTGCTTAATTTACTATGCTGTACAGTATTCCGTAATATAAATATACCACACTTGATTTATCCATTCTACTGTTGAGGGACATTTGAATTGTTTCTCATTTGGTCTATTTCATACAAGTAATGATGCTACATTCTTATACCCACGCTGTGCACACTCTAAGTGCATTTCTGTTAGGTGTATAGACTGGGGAAAAATTGCTGGGTCATTGCAGCTACTGTTTTTGTGGTTATTGTCAGAAAGTTTTTCCAAAGTGTTTGTATAAATTTACACTCCCACTGGCAATTTATGAGACTCACGCATGTCCTTGCTGACACTTGATATTATCGTCTTTTTAATTTTAGCCATTTGGAGGGTACGTAATGGGGTCTCTTTGTGGCCTTATGCCTGAGGTGGAGCATCTTTTCAAGTGTTTATCAGCTATTTGAATATCTTCTATTGTATAGTAAATGTCCAATCTTTTGCCTATTTTTTAATTGCAATGACTTTTTTATATAAATTTATTTATTCATTTATTTATTTTGGGCTACTTTGGGTCTTCGTTGCTGCCTGCGGGCTTTCTCTAGTTGCAGCGAATAGGCGCTACTCTTCGTTGTGGGGCGCGGGCTTCTCATTGCGGTGGCTTCTCTTGTTGCGGAGCACGGGCTCTAGGCGCGGGGGCTTCAGTAGCGTGGCTCGCGGGCTCTACAGCGCAGGCTCAGTAGTCGTGGCGCACGGGCTTAGCTGCTCCGCGGCATGTGAGATCTTCCCAGACCAGGAATCGAACCCGTGTCCCCTGCATTGGCAGGCAGGATTTTAACCACTGCGCCACCAGGGAAGTCCAACTTTTTTTTTTTTAATTAATTGATTCATCAACGTTTATATGTATTCTGGATAGCAGACCTTTATGGGGTCCATTGTCACAGATACCTTCTCTCTGGCTGTCTTGGCAGCTTAGTGATTGGAAAATGCCTCAAGGGGAAAAGGAATCCAAACACTGTGCTCCTGTCTCCAAAATTCCCTTTTCTCGGGGATTTTGGTCTAAGACTTCAGTGTCTGGGCAGCTCTTTGATGATTTGCAAGCATTTGAGCGTGCGCTCATCTGGATTTCCTGCTAGCTGTTTGCATCAGAAGGGTTGGTCTAATATAAGCTATTTCTTTATCTTCAGAAGCAAAACGTCAAGAATGAGACTGTTGGTTTAAAAAAAAAAAAAAAAAAAGGTCGTGGGGGACCTCCCTGGCGGTCCAGTGGTTAAGACTCCACGCTTCCACTGCAGGGGGTATGGGTTCGATCCTTGGTCAGGGAAGTAAGATCCCACATGCCACAGGGCGTAGTCAAGAAATTAAAAAAAAAAAAGAGACTGTTGGTTTGGGGCATTTCCAAAGAAAACTGTAGAATAGAGAAGCATGTCTGATATCCTAAGGGCCATCTGCACACACAGAGCAGAGAAACACCTTTCTTGGGCTGGGGCTGAGGTGGTGTGGAGCTGGGATAAAGGCAGAATGAGAAATGCTGTGTGGAGTTCTGCCCTCTGACCCTTGGGCCTTGTCCCTGGGGATGGGCATAAAATAAACCAGAGAAAAGCTTGGGGATCCCCAAGCGTGTTCCTGCGGTTTAGCCCACAGAAACTTTGGGAAGCCCCCATCTAGCGGAGCAGTGAACTGAAAAAGAAAAATAAAAAGCTAGACTGAGAGCCAGAGGACAGCTCTCAAGTCCTGTGTGCCCAAGGGCCCCAAGTGCGGTGGAAGGGGACTTCCAAAGCCTGTCTATTCCTGAAAGCAAAGCACAGAGCTGGGCTGAAAATAGCCCGGCAGACGGGGGGAGGCCTCCCAGTTGAGAGAAGGAGGACACAGCCTGTGGAGTCCTATTCATGGAAGTCCATGGTGGGACGGGTGATGGCAGTGTTTGCTACAAAGACCAAGGTCGATGCCCAGGTCCAGGCAAGATGGACTCGGGGAGGACTGGGGCAAGTCTGCCAAGTGCATCCCTCACCCAGGCCGGCTTGGCCCTGCTTCTCGAGAGCACCTGGCCTGAGCCACACCCAGCCTCCTCCTGGAACTTATTTGCGTCTAGAGAGAAGAAGAAAAGAGATCAGGAACTGAGGAAAACCCAGAATTGACAAACTAAATATCAGGAAGAGATTAGATTTTTAAGCCGGAAGGGACTGAATTTCTTTGGGGGTGAGATTTCTTTTTCCACAACTGTTCTGGATTGAATCATGTCTCCTCAAAAGATATGTTGAAGGCCTGGTACCTGTAAATGTGACCTTATTGGAAAGATGGTCTTTGCAGAGGTAATCAAGCTGAGATGAGGTCATTAGGGTAGGCCCTAATCCAATATGACTGGTGTCCCTTTAAGAAGAGGAGAAGGGCTTCCCTGGTGGCGCAGTGGTTGAGAATCTGCCTGCCAATGCAGGGGACACAGGTTCGAGCCCTGGTCTGGGAAGATCCCACGTGCCGTGGAGCAGCTGGGCCCGTGAGCCACAACTACAGAGCCTGCGCGTCTGGAGCCTGTGCTCCGCAACAAGAAAGGCCGCGATAGTGAGAGGCCCGTGCACCGCGATGAAGAGTGGCCCCTGCTTGCCACAACTAGAGAAAGCCCTTGCACAGAAACGAAGACCCAACACAGCCATAAATTAAAAAAAATAAATTAATTTTAAAAAATAAAAAAAGAAGAGAAGAGGGACTCCCTGGTGGTGCAGTGGTTAAGAATCCGCTTGCCAATGCAGGGGACACGGGTTCGAGCCCTGGTCCAGGAAGATCCCACATGCCGCGGAGCAACTAAGCCTGTGCACCACAACCACTGAGCCTGCGCTCTAGAGCCCGCGAGCCACAATACTGAACCCACGTGCCTAGAGCCCGTGCTCCGCAACAAGAGAATCCAGCACAACGAGAAGCCCGTGCACCGCAACGAAGAGTAGTCCCCACTCGCCGCAACTAGAGAAAGCCCGCGCGCAGCAACAAAGACCCAAGGCAGCCAAAAATAAATAAATAAATAAATAAATAAAAAAAGAAGAGGACAAGAGGGAATTCCCTGGTGGTACAGTTGTTAGCACTCTGTGCTCTCATTGCCAAGGGCCCAGGTTCAATCCCTGATCCGGGAACTAAGATCCCACAAGCTATGTGGTGCGACCAAAAAAAAAAACAAAACCGAAAAACAAACAAAAAACCCAAATCATTAAAAAAAAAGAAGAAAAAGAAGAGAGACAGAGACCCAATGGGAGATGCCACGTGACGACAGAGGCAGAGATGGGCGTGATGTTCCTACAAGCCCAAGAGCTCTGAGGATTACAGGCAAGCCCCAGAAGCTACGAGAGAGGCATGGAACAGAGTCTCCCCTCGAGCCTTCGCAGAGACCACGGTCCTGCAGACACTCTGATTTCAGACTTCTGGCCTCCAGGACTACGAGACAATAAGTTTCTGTTGTTTAAAGCCACCCAGTTTGTGGACATTTTTTAGGGCAGCCTTAGCAAACAAGTACAACTACAAACTGGAAATGGGGGCTGATGAACTAAGTTGAGACCAATTATGGAAAAGGAAAGACAATTAGATTTCTGTACCTGTCCCCACATTTTGTATTAACTCAGGCATTGAGCTCGTATTCTATTCCTTACAAAGGTAACCTTTCATGTCACCTTTGCATCTGGGCGACCCTGATCTGCTTCTCTCCATGTAGCAATTCCCCGAGTTTATATGCTTTCCTGGTTCTTGTTTCATTAAGCTAGACTGAACTGGCTCAAGTCAGAATTCACACCAACTGAGGAAATAGATACAGTTTACAACCAAGTATACTTTGCAGTAAAACAAACAAACAAACAAAAGCAACAACCACAACAAACAGGTCAAGGTCTCACCAGGAAGGGAATTAGTGACAGTTACAGTGTTTTCTCATACAAACGTGCACCATCAGGGTCAATCTGTTGGGGTGACTGAAGGGCTCTGGGGAGGCCTCCTCGGTCAGATCGCTTGTACAGGTGTCTGAGATCCATCATGTGGCATCATTCCTTTGCTTCTTGAAGGTGTCATCCGTTTTACAATTAAGGCACAAATATCTCCCAAGAAAGTTCAGTTCATAGCTTAAGCTCTTAGCAACAGCTGACAGATGTTTGTTGTGTGATTTCTGTCCTGGGACTAGGGGAGAGGTGAGGATGGAGCAAGGAAGGCCGTGGCCAGCTTCCCAGTATGGCTGAGCGCGAGGTCATCATAATCATCAACAGGCAATATTCGATGAGCATCCAAGTCATTATGATGACAATTAACTTAGAAAGCATGAACTGTATTTTCAAAATAGAAAGGAGTTCATTAATAAAACAAAGAGTCCTGTCTTCCCCATATGATTGGTGGTGAGGCCCATCTACTCTGGGTCCACTGACCGCTAGCTCTGTGACCATGGCAGGCTGCTTATCCTTTTTAAACCCCAAGTTATGGCTCATCTGTGAAATGGGCTAATAGTGTTACCTACCTCATTAGGTGGTTACAAGATGCAAGTGAAATAAATTATCTAAAGTCCTGATGCTATTGCTTGGCACAGAGTAAGCGCTCAAGAAATGTTAGTATATCATCCATCTGTGACTTTTCCCCCGTCAGGCTAGTGCGTGGTTGGGTTTCTTCATGCAGTGCTGGTTTTGTGCTAAAATCATCTGTGTTGTTCCACAGAGTGTCCAGGGCTGTATTAACATGAATTCAGACATCAGGGCATCAAAGAGCGGTCAAGACCCCCAACGCTGGGCAGCACCCGCACTGTGCCGCTTGTTGTATATTTTTCCTGTTTGAAAAGATGCTGAAGTAGAAGAAAGCATCAGGATGAGAGAAATCCCACAGCTGTTTTTAGCTTGTAAAACACTTAGATAGTGCTTACTGTGTGCTTTACAAATACAAACTCGTTTAATCCCCGTACGATTCCGTCAGGTAAAACCTATTATTATCCTCATTTTACACAGGAGGCGACGGCGACACGGAGGGGCAAGTCATTTCCTGGGGTCGCAAGGCTAGTGTGAGAAGGGGACGCTTCGCCTTCCATTATGTCTCTGTCCACTTTCCTTGAAAATGTGTGCCAGTCAGAGCTTTATGGACATTTTCAGTGTGACCACACCTGGGATGATGGAGGTTGATCTGGCCAAAAAAGGAAGTGGATTGAATTTTTAGGAAAGAGGAGCCTCTGTGGACCATGTACCATCTTCTGGCAGGCGGAGGGTGAGGGCAAGAGCTGGCATCCCTGAAGAGTTCTGACAGCCTTCTTTATCTCCACCCTCAGGGGAAGAAGCCGAGCAGCCTGAGACAGTGAGGCAGTTATCAGTCGCCAGCTCCCGGATGACAGAGGAGAGGAGAAAGGAGATTTTCAGAGCCCAGCTATGTTAGACATATTAACAGAGGAATCTAACGTGACAGAAGAAAAAGAAGGAGGAGATTCTTGCCCCCGAGGGCAAAGCGTTCAGTTGCCACGTCACTGAACGGGGCTTTGCAAAAGGTGTGTGCACAGCAAGAGTTGAACACAGCTCCAACTGAGGAAACAGATATCCCCCCGTGGAGCGAGGGCCCGGAGTGCCTGGGATGTTCCAAGTCCCCGGCCAGTTACCAGGACACCTCCGACCGGCCGTCGCCAACCAAGGTCCACTGTCCCATTGGGGAGGGGGCAATGGTGAGGGAACCAGAGGCCTAATGCTTGGGAAGCATTGGTTCCACCCAGACGGCTCCTGGAAGATGTTCAGACAGATGCCATTTCTGCCGGGTCCTGAAGCGTGAGAGCGTTACGGGGAGTTGGCTGCAACTGTCTGGGCAGCGCTGCTGGGTGTGGCGGTGGACAGGAAGAGAGGATTGGAAACTGTCTAGGAGGCAACAAGGCGAAGGCTGGAGACCAAATGGTGGTGGGAGTGAAGGTCAGGAGAGGTCAAAGGCGGCTCCCAGCAGCTTGGGAAATAGGGATGTTACCGACTGAGGCAGGAGGCGGGGTAGAGGAGGAGGATGTCTGGGGAGGCATCACAATGGCGAGGTGGGTGGATAAAGGCCACACCTCCAGGGCCGGGAGTCAGGGTAGCGTGGAATCATTCTCTGGATTCTTTTTTTGGGGGGTGGAGGGGTGTTGCCCCACTAGTAAGTTTTTTTTTTTTTTTGATGGCATTATGTTGGATTGGAAATGAAATAGGGACAAAATGTAACTTTCTTTGGGGGTAGCAGGCAGGGAAGGGGCTGAGGGTGGTGGGCGTGAGGCTGTGAAGCACTTGGGTGACTCTTAGACTTACTGCTTGTTCCTTGGCTTATTTTCACAGGAGCTGGTAGACAGATGCGCTAACAGCAGGTCTCCGCCACTGCCCGTCAATCGCCCCTCTGTTCAGCTTGCCCCTGGGATGATGCTGGAGAGACACAAAAGTACCTGTAGCACTTCCTCAGGATGGCTTGTTTCTCATGACCTCATCACAGTGAAAAGAAGATGGATTTCTCAACCACTTCCTCCTGCAGTAGGTAAACCTGGAGTGCCTTCGGGTTTCTGTGCAAGCAGGTAGCAACGGGAGCACTGCTGGTTAATGAGAGTCATCAGGGGTGGGTGCCTTTCTCAGTTGAATTTCAGGTCCAGGTAGGACTCTGCACAAATTGATAATATCCTCTTGCTGTAGGAAATTGTATCAATACTTGAACAAAGAAATTGTCAAAAGCGTGTGACAAATTGGGTCCCTCTATTTCAAAGGATCCAAAATTGCTTTATAAATTCTCTTATGGCCCCGCGGGCTAAGAGCGTATATTCGCAGATGAAAAAGGCAATCTGTGAGGCCAGAGTTAAAAAGTAAAGCAGCTCCCTGCACCCAGCTTCTGCTTGTCTCCTATTCTCGGGGCTGCTTGTTTAAAACTGGCTGTCTGTTTTTATTAGCGAATTCCACAAGGCAAAGTGTGCTTGCTGAGACTCTCATTACAATGACCTGGAATAATAATAAAATATGCAAACAGAGTTCCCCATCCCTTCCTGGGAGAAGAGGATGGAAGGTGGAGGTGAGGAAGAACGCAGATTATTCCAGAGGCATAAAGAGTACACAACAACTATGTTTCTTTTTTTTCTTTCTTTTCCTTTAAAAAATGGTAAAATAGAAATATTTTCAAAACTCTTGACACGATAGCAGGGAAAAATTGTGGGCAGAAAGATTTCATTAATCCTGTAACTTTGGGGAACCACTACAGATGTTGATGGTAGTTTTAAAATCTAGAAGAGAACATTTCAAAGCCAAAGCGATTTAAAAAAATTTTTTATGGAAACTTGCCCTTTACAGTGTAAAGATACAAACCTAACCTCTTATAGAAAGGTTATATATAGTCCTATCGAAAACTGTATCTAATTTAAAAGCCTGGAGTGTGGATTTTAAAGCTTATGGCTTATTTAAAGCTTCTAATGAGAAAGTGAGGGTGAAAAAGCAAACAGTAGCCACGAGGTCAAGGTATTATTACTCTAACTTAAGACAATAAAGATTTATTAATTTATGTATCTGTTAATTCAATAAGTATTTATATAATGTGCAAGATACAGAGTTTAAAAAGCAGATGTTTTTTTCTGCATGACACGATTTCCCCATTCTATCACCAAAGTTCGTAAATTGCTTTTTAAAAATGCAATAGAATGAAGTTGTTAAAAGAATCAAGTAAGTCTATAGGTACTGACATGCAAATATGTTTATTTCATATATATGTAAGTTTGTGATGTATAGGATGTATTCGATGAATATTTACTGTAATTGTTGTAGGATATCCTAAGACTTTCTTTTCCTTTCTTTTGAGATGTCTTGGACCAAGGAGAAATTGGCAAGCATGTAAATCTGAGCTCAAGGTCAGGTTTTAGCTCATTTAATACCCCAGCTTTGAAACTGAAACCCACAAATTACATATCATTACCAAATTATAACTTTTAGAGGACGTACATGACAGTTAATGTGATTTATTCTCACTACACACTGGTATGCCTAAACGGATTTCATAGCTCTACTTACGAGGAGAAAGCTGCTAGTTCTAATATCCTGGCGGAAGTCCATTCTCTAGGTGGTTTAAGTTCAAAACTCACTTCCCTTGTGAAGATCTTGTCCATACATCAGATGGCTCCACGCCAACAACCCTCAGCTTCAGATGTGGTTTAAATTACCTTTGTCCACGAGCAGAAGTTGATCTGTTTTTCCTCCTTTCCGACCCACTTAGAACTGTGACATCCAAATCCCAAACCCCAATACTTTCAATAATAATAATAATAATAAGCAGCAGCTTATTATTATTAGTTATATAACAGAAAGTTAGGAAGACTGTGATGTTGAGGGGTGAGGGGAAATGACCCAACAGAGTGAACAGGGCTGGGAGGAAGTACAAGGAATTCAGGAAGACTCCAACCAGAGAACCTGCAACAAAGTCCAAGGACGAGTTTAATGGCACAAGGGAACTGAAAAAGTGGAACTCAGGGCCATAAAGGGAAACTTGAGAGAAAAGGCTTGCTCATATTGTGTACGTTTTGCATTTCATGGAAAGTTTATGGGTTCAGCAAACACATTTCCTAGGCTGAGGGCTCCAGTGAAAATAAAGGCTGGCTATGTAACCAGCTGGCAAGCAAGAATTGACTGGACATCTTTAAGGTATTATAAGCATTATAACTGGTACTTTATTTTGATTCAGAAAATATTAACTTTTACATTTTCAGATATGTTTATGAGACTTAGTTTATTTATAAATTACAAAAAAATGAAACAAACTTAAAATAACATGAGTTTTATCAACTTAGAACAATTAATGTCACAGGCATTTTTTTTTTCAAGGATATGCCTTTTGAGAGTGAAGCCCAAGGTTAAAAGTCTTTCACTGGGTGTTGGAGGGTGTCTGCATCTGGGTTACACAGGAGCCAGACCAGTGCATTGGTAACTTGGGCTGATCCACTTAAAGCTCACTCACAAATATGAGCAGCATACTTCCCAGGGAGCACTGAGGACCTCTGTTTCCTCTTTGGAGATGTGGGGAGATGCCTTTTAGCTCAGGGATGGAATAGAGACAGGATTAGCCCTGGCCAAGAGAGAGTCTCTGTGGGATTAAATGAGATTTTTAGACCTGGAATCTTGAGCAATCTTCTAAACAAACACAGACCTTTTATCATGGGGTAGTAATCCTATCAGGCGACATTTGGTTTTTCATTTTTCTTTCAAGAATATATCAGTTAGCCTCTAGTAACTTGTCAGCAGAAAGGAAAATGGGTCAAAGGAATCCAAGAGAAAGAAAGATCCATTACCCCTGTGAGCAGGTGTACCGCCTCGCCTCCCACTATACATCATACACGTGTGTAAATGGTTTGCAGGCAGTGCAGGGTGGATCCAGACTGTTGGGTTAAACGCAGCTTTTTGGAATTGTAATCAGGCCCACTGCCTCCTTTCTTTCAGGAGTTTGAAAAGTGCTGTGAAGTAGATCGTGCAAGCTCCTGAAACAGCCGCTAAAAGAACCGTTTGTATTCCGCCAATGATCTTCAGAAAGGAGAGATGCAGCCTCCCTTGAAAAGGCTATCCTCTGACTTCTCCACAGTTAGCCTGACCCACTGGCAGAGATGCCTGCCTACGCTGGGCTGGAGTCAGTGTGGTCTTTGTCTGTTTACTGGATCCTGGGGCACTGGGAGCGAGGCTGCATCGAGCCTGTTAGTTTGGGGCATGAAGTAATAGAAAAGCACTTGGTGGAAGTAGCCGTCGCTGGGATCCTCCTTCTCACCCCCAAACAAGCTGTAAAAGTGAATTTGAGCTCCGTGGAGATAGGTATTAAACGCAGTCATTCTTGACTGGTATTCCACTGTGTGTGTGTTTGTGTGTGTGTGTGTGTGTGTGTGTGTGTCTAGTGTCATTTCTGGCGGGGCCCGGGCTGAGGCAGAGAGTTTACTTGGCAAGAAGATTCTCTTTCCTCAGGTTTTGGGAAAGAGAAAAGAGAACAAAACCCCCCACAACTTCCAAAACAAACAGGAAACTTCCAAAAACTAGAAAGGTGTTTTAAGAAAACTCTTTCTGACATAGTACAGAGGAAGGATGTCTTGTTTTTTGAAGTGTCCTACTACCAGAAAGTCCAACAAAATACTGCCCAGTACTGGAAAGATTGTGCAAATGAATTTCAATTCTGCTAACATTGCTAGATACCATGTAGGTGCCAGAAAATGTACGAAGTTACTGGGGATAAAAAGATGAATTGGGCTGATCCCTGACTTCAAGGAATTTAGATTTGGGTAATTTAAGTATGAAGAGTCTGCAAGAGAATATGACAGAATGGTTATTTCTAGGGAGGGGGGTTACAGCTAATATTTAACTTTTTGGTAAATACTAGGATACTGTAGCTAAAGAGTTTTGGTGGCTATGAAGTGAGTGGACGGTGATGACACTGGGGCCGCCTCTTTTAAAAACAGGCTGTTCTGGTCTCTGCCAGGGATGGAGATTTGAGTTTATCTTTGAGAGTAGGTTTGCTTTAATTGGGCCCTTGGTTATTCTACAGGGAAGCGACCCTGCTTTATAATGAAGATGACCCAGCATAACTTCCTGATGGTCCCCCAGCCCCCTGGCTCCTCCCCCTCAGCTTTCTTTGCTGATCCAACCCCATCTCGCGAGAGTTCTGTCTCTTTCCCAGTCTATCCCGCAGGCATCTCAGCCAGGCCCTGGGTGAGACCGGATTACTCCGGGCCGGTTATTTCTCTGTCTTCATCTCCAGGTTCAAACTCTGTTCTGAACACTAGTCTTGTATATTCTCTGCATACCCTTCCCAAATATATCCTCCAGTCTCTTCTCCAGCCCCCCACCCCGCAGCTACACTGGTGCTTAAAACCTTTCAGAAGGTTCTTATTGTTCAAAGGATAAGATCCAAAATTCTTAACATGCCAACAAAAGCATGCATGACTGGCTTCTTTGCTTCTTTGGCCTCATCTCTGGCTGCTCTGTCCTTACTCCCTTCCTTTCCAGTGGGCCCAGCTCTGTCGCACCTCAGAGCTTCAAAGTCACCATTCCCTTTACTTGGAATGATCTATCCAACTCAATCATCCTTCAGAGCTCAGCTGGGCCCCCTCTAATCCCTTAGAGCTAGGTTAACTCTCATTATATGCTCTGCATCTTTAGCAGAGACACAAACAGAACTATTTGTAAAATGATTTGTTTACTATCTGTCTCCCTCAGATTGTAACGATGACACAGCTTATATCCCTACTGCCCGGTACAGTGCCAGGTGCTGAGTAAAGGCTCCGTACATGGATTAATAACTGAACGAGCTTCGGTGTTGGGGGCTAATTTCACTTTCTAATCATGCGAATGTTCGTCTTGACTGCAGACAGAGCTTCATCTCTGCAGGTTATTTTTATTTACTGGAGTGGCACTAAGACTGAGGGTGTGGAGACACTTTTTCTCTCCCTCGCTAGGCCCTGATGGCATTGCGGCCTGGACCCCGGTCGGGGGTGCACACTGGCGCCCTGTATGGGGCTTGGACTAAGGAGAGAGAGCCTCTGGATGGTTTCGCCTCTTTGGGACCATTATTTGGTTTTCGCTTTTTTCTTTTCCCCTTCTGTAATTCCCTTCCGTTTCCCCAGAACGTCTGGTCAATCTGATGTGAACTGTGACCTCACAACTTGGTCACAGCCGTGCAGTGAGAAGCTAGGCGAGAAGCTAGGCGAGGAAGAGGCCACGCCTCCCCCTTAGGGCAAAACTGGGGGAGAAAATGCTAAGAGGCAACTTGCAGCAGGGGGAGCAGGAATCAGGAACGAAAAGGCCAGCGGAGGGAAGAAGGGCCAGCAGGGCGAGATTTGGAGAGACCATGCAGGCATATTTGGGGAGGGGAAGCTGGACAACGCCTGGACTTTCTGAGGTTGCCCCGTCACTGACTCATTGCCTGTCAGCTGCAAATTCATCCTTTTTGCCGTCTCTGTAAAAAGGGATCTGGGCCTTTTATGTAATTTCCCTTGCCAGCTGCCTCGTCGTTAGCTTTGTCAGTACAGGGTGTGGGGCAGAACTTGCAGGAGGGCAGAACCCTGCCTGCCAGCTGCCTTGCTTGGCTGGCTCCTGCACTCCGAGGGGTTTCTCCAGCACCAGGATCCTGCAGTGCAGGGCAGTACCCAGGGGCCGCCGGCTTCTTCTGGCACCCCTCTTTCTGGGTGGCTTTGCAGCGAACTGCTTCCGTGAGACACCTCCCTCTGTACAACTTTCCCCACACCCTAGAGGGTAGATTTCCAGCAAGTTCCACTGGCGTGATACCACAGTGACTTCCCTGGCACTTAGCGAACCATAGCCGTGCTCTCCCCAACAAGGTCTGGGTCTCAGCCTGGGGTAGGGGAAGGCTTATCCTTGGGTGCTCTATCTCGGCCCCAGGGGTAGTGGCTGCTTTAAAAATCTTTGTATCTGCTGTTCCTGTTTTCTTTTGCATTCTCTTTACTTCTAACCAGTCAATCCCTCATTGCTCCAAATCCTGTCATAGTTAATAATTCTTTCTATTAAACTTTTACTGCTTAATTGCTGTGTGGTTTCTCTCTTCTGATTGGATCCAGACTGATACACATGGAATGGGGCTCAGACTCTGATTACTTATCTATCAAGGGAAGGTGTCCCTTGAAGACTGGGGGAATTGGAGACATTTGGATTATATGTCCCAAGTTTGTGCAATGAACATGTTACTTGTATAATCAGAAAAAACAAAAACAAAAAAAATAACATTGTGAAACAGCATGAAAAAACATGATACAAGAAGCAAGGGTGAAAAACATATAAAGAAGATCCTAGGGTGGTAGCTCTGTGCTAAGGGGAAAAAGCTCCTTAGAGGAGGTGACGCTTGAATTGGGAACTGGAGGGTGAGTGGAGTGGGAGGCATTCCCCGAGGCACCACCACGTGTGCCCGAGTGGAGACAGGACCAGGGAGAGCCTATGTAGTGGAGAGGCGCCAGTGTGGACAGAGCCTGTGGCAGTAGAAAGTGGAGAGCCAGGTCTGTCTGAACAGAGCAAACCCTTGAGGCTTCATTTAAAAATTGTAGGTGTGTGTGGGAAAGTTGATTCCATGTGTCTTGTAGACTGCGGAATCGCCAGCTGTGGGAATCTTCCTGGAAGGTCTCCAACCATCTCCAGCTTTCTGGGAGTTTAACTGAGGAAGGGCCCTGGCTGTTGTGCTCTGAAATTCACCTCTGGGTTTGTGTCCAAGGCCACACTTCCCGTCTGGCTGCTCCCAGCTAAGGACTGGTAGAGACACGGATGCTCAGGCAGGTGGGTACCAAGGAGAATTGGGCCCCCTGTGATGGGTAACTTTGGGTGTAGGACTCACGCATGATCTTCCTGAGGCTGCAGGGAGGCTGGGGTGTTGCTTCCCTCTCTGCTTCACTGGGATCAGACTCGCGCGAAGCCTGGCCCTCTGGAATCCCCTGGCGTTTAATCCCACAGCCATTTCCCCTAAGAAAATTCTTCCGTATCTAGTCCTGTCTTGGCGCCTGCTCCTTGCGGGACCCACACTAGCACACGAACTCTTCCCCCTTCCCGCTCCTCTCTACGGGACAGCCTTTGTAAAGGCAGGCACCGCGATGGTGGGAACACAGCCTTCACTCCCGCTTCTCCCGAGCGCCCTCCCCCTCCCCATCATCCGGGCCCTCCGGATTCCCCAGGTTTCTCCAATAAACCCTGCAGCTTCCACCTGGGAAGTCCGAACTCTCCTGGACCCTCCGGCTCCTCCATCTCTCTCCTCTCAGGAAGGTTAGGAGGCGAGCAGTCTCTCCTGCCTGCACGAGGCTCCAGATTCCGCCTGCTTCTGTCCTTAGTGGTACCCGAGCAAGCGTCTTCCCACTCTCAGCTCTTCGGGGAAGGAACTGGACCTTACGCACCGCATCCACGATGGCAGGCAGAGCGCCGAGCTCATGGCAGGCGCTTACTCGAAGCTCGTGGAGTTCTCGGTGTCGGTTAGTTGGGAAGTCCTGGAAAGAAAGCGCAGGAGGCTACGGCGGGGGACGTGGGCGGGGGACGCGGGCGGGAGCGCGGGCCGCCCCGGGAGCCGGCGATGGGGTCGGGGGCCTGGCGCGGTGGGCGCCGCGGGGGATGGGCGCAGGCCGGCGCGGGGCCGGGGGGGGGGGGGGAAGACTGCTGATGGGGGGATGGGAGGATGGGGGATGGCGGGGGTGGGCTGGGCTGGGCTGGGCGGCGGGGGCGGGGAGGAGGCGGGCCCAGCGGCCGGGGAGGAAGGTGCGGCCGCTCTCGCCGCCACAGGCGCTGCGCGCGAGGCGAGGGGTAGCGGTGGCGGCCGGAGGCTCAGCGCCCGCGGGGGACGGAGTGACCCTGGCAACTTCTCCAAGTCGGCCGGCGCCGCCCCGTGTGCCCCCGGGACCCCGCGGGAACGGCCGTGTCGCCGGCCGGGGCCCGGGCGGGTGCCGGGCGCTCCACCCAGGTAAGGGGGCAGGCGGGGGCCGAGGCCGGACCCTGGCTCGGGGCGGGCGGCCCACCTCCTCGGCTTTGTTCGCCGCGCCCTCCGGCGCCTGCCCCGGGCGTTGAGCCGAGGGTTGCGGCTGCGGTCGCCGAGCCGGCACAACCCGGCGCCGGGTGGCAGCTCCCTGGCGCGTCCCGGACCCCCGCGCAGCCTGGCCGGGCGGAGGAAACGCTTTCCAGATCGCCGGCCCTCGCGGTGCCCCTGGGCCCGCCTGACCCCCGCGTTCGGGCTTCCGCGCCCCGAGCCCGGTCTCGTGGGTGCAGTGGCCCAGCGCCCTGGAAGGTCCTGGGGGAGCGGATCCTGCGCCCGCGGCTCAGGTCGCCGAGCCCAGGGGTCCCCCAAGCCCGGGGCCACCGGGCGGGAAGGGCAGGAGTCCCGCCGCTGCCCCCGCCCGGCTCTGCTCCGAGGGGCCCAGGTGCCAAGTTTCTGGGAAAGCCGACACGTCGTGTCGCAAACGGATCATATTTACCAAAAACAGTTTAGAAAGAAAAGAGGCCATTCTTCCAACAATTGACGGCCGGCAGCCGGCGTAAAGGTACGGGGTGGGGGGTAAGATTGCACGGCGTCGTTTCTCTTTAAGAAACGGTGAAACTTAACATGATGAGCTTCCATGCGTCTTCATACTTTTTAAAATAACAAAATAGGGTAACTTTACTTAATTGGGGGGAGGGGAGGCTGCTTGGTCCTGACGATAATTCCCTTCGCGTCGCCTCTGCGGGGACCCTGTGAGAGACCGCCTGGTGACAGTTGTAATCTAGGCAGCCTTGCGTCGCGATAAGACCTTTATTCACTATGTGGCCAAGGTCTTGGGGTTCTCTTTTCATGCTTATTCACCCGTTCTACCTCGCGTCCCTCAAATGCCGCTGACATAATTATTTTAACGGACGGCACCTGGTAATCTCCAGTCCCTCTCCAGTAGATTTAAGCTGGAGGGTCTACTAATAAAAGTTTCTAGTCTTCCAAGTTTCTTACAGGTGTAGACCATACGCTATAAATATTTCAGGCCTAAGCTCAATAAAAAGTGTCAATTTCTGGTCTTATCATTTGAGCATAACCAATAGAACGTGTGTACGTACACACTTAAAAACCTTTTCTGGTATTCTTTAAGGTTTTTATGTTCTAAAAATGTAGTATCAAGATTGGTGCTGTGCTGAAAGCAGACTTCTTTTCCATTGGATTTTACCTGCTCAGCTTAGAGGGTAAGACTTGTTGCTTTAGGGAATCAGAGCCCCTAATTACCTTGTGATTGGTAAATGTGAAAAAACAGGGCAAGGTATAATCGAAGAAGAGTTTATTATTCACAGCGGCAAAACGAGCCCCTAACGATCTCCGAATCCGGTTTCGACACCTTAATTTGCCATATAAAATGCTTCATCACCTGGCCCCTGCCTGCCTTTCCAGCCTCCTCTCCTGACTCTTCCCCAGGTCTCGCCTCCCCCCTCCCCCTTACACACGCACACGCACACACACACACACACACACACACACACACACACACAGCCTCATCAGACTCCTTCCAAGTTGTCATTTCCAGACCCCTGTCTGGAGTGAATGAGCATCATTCTGTTTATACTGTTCTAGCTCCACTTGCCCATCTGTTGATTACCCACACGTCCTTCACGTGTCAGTCAGATACATTCTCTAGCAAGCTCTCCTTCCTCATTATCACTCGGCAGTTGAGCTCTTTCTTCTCTAGTGGTCATCGTCTCTACTAGAACGTGATTTTTTTTTTTTAAACACCGCTGGCCATGCCACCTTGTAAAACTGTGAGTTGTTCACTGCACAAGGTCATCCTGTCCAGTGGGCAAGTGGAGGCTGAAATCCACTTTACACTCCACTCACCAAGCCCCTGGTGCCCTCCTCTCCCCTGGAAGGGGCCGCCTTTTCTAATTTATCCAACTCAGCACCCATCACAGAGACTGACGGAGCAGGAGCTCAGTTAAGATTCCTTGAATGAGAGAAAAGAAAGCACCGTCTCTACAGACGTCTAGAAAGAAGCCGTAGTTTAGGGGCAGATTCTTCGCCTAAGTCGGGATATAGGAATGTGCTTTGGTTTGCTCTTACGTCTGGCTGTTCAAGTGATTCTTGAACAGCCAGACGTAAGAGGTGTCTTCTCCTTGATTACAGGGAAGAATCTGGGGATGTAAGTTCATAGGTGGGCGTCTGAGATGTATGCCAGCACGTGGTGGGCCTCCTCAGCTGACTGCCTTTCAAGGCTCTAAGGTTTATGCATCTAATCATGATTTGATGTGAGAGATAAGGGTATAAGACTCTTAAAAGTAAGGCCATCAAGAGCTTTGCTCACATGAACATGTGTTACTACATTGGTTGAAGTGCCATTTTGTACACAAGCACCAGTCATCCTAAAGTGACATATCACAGAATTAAAAAAAGAATGTCAGAAAAGAAGGCGTTGAATCTAATTTATTTAGATTCTTCAAATGAGATCGGCATTTTAAGATTGCAGTTTACACATTACAGAAAATGCAGTTTTTATGTGGAGGCAGTTTGCAAGCTCAGTTGGCTGTAAGGTTCTTAAAAATGCTCCAAACTTGTATATAGTTTAAAACTTCTAACAATTTGTGGGCAATCTAGAGATATTTGTCAAGCTAAAGTCTATATGTGGATCATCTCACCAAAATTTATAAAATGGTTGTATAAAATCGTATACCATTAAACGTCAAAAGAACTTGACAATTGTATGGAATCCTGGACTCTCTAGAATTCATAGCATAGAATAACTTTAAAGATAATATGAACCAATTTTCCCATTTTATAGGTAAGGAAAGGTAGTACCAGGGACCTGTCCAAGGTCACAGAGCTTAGGTAGGAGCTTAGCCAAGATGAGCACTCAGATTCCCTGGCTCTTAGTTCATTGCTTTATTTATTCAAGTGCTTCTATGTATTCAAGCTTCTATATGTTCCATTGTTGGCTTCAGTTGGGAAATCTTGAAGGTATAGACTAATTATATCTCAGGGAAAGGGAAGATTCCCAGCACCAAACACAATGCCTTGTGTGAAGTAGGCAGGTGATAAATATTTGCTGAATGAAGGAATGAACGAACGAGCCAGTTGAAAGCTTACTTACTTAAAGTAATTATTTGATATAGCACAAACCAAAGTCCTTGGAGTCCATTATAGTGGAATTTGGCCTATGTGTTTGTATTCCTTAAATGCAATAAAAGTGTTAGATAAACTTGATGGAAGAGTTGGGTAAGAAATGTTTTCTGTGCTTCCCTGGTGGCGCAGTGGTTGAGAATCCGCCTGCCAATGCAGGGGACATGGGTTCGATCCCTGGTCCGGGAAGATCCCACATGCCGCGGAGCAACTGAGCCCGTGTGCCGCAGTTACTGAGCCTGTGATCTAGAGCCCGCGAGCCACAACTACTGAGCCTGCGAGCCACAACTGTTGAGCCCGCATGACACAACTACTGAAGCCCACATGCCTAGAGACCGTGCTCTGCAACAAGAGAAGACACCACAATGAGAAGCCCACTCGCTGCAACGAAGACCCAATGCAGACAAAAATAAATAAATAAAATAAATAAATTTATTAAAAAAAAAAAAAAAAAAAGAAATGTTTTCTGTAAAAGAAGCCAGAACTCCTGACAGAGAGGCATCAGTAGAAAAACTCAGGATATGGAATCAGTAGGTTTGTCCACAGACTAGCCTTGATTCTGCAAGCCTTGAACATCACCAGCCTGAATTTCTTCCTGTAACCTCCTGAGTCGCAGAGTTGTTAGAAGGATCGGATGAGCTCACATGTGTGAAAGCACTTTGCAAACTTTAGAACACTGAAGGGTAACAAGAGTTAGACAGTGTGGTGGGAAGTGCCCCCCAGGCACTGTGTTGGCTTTCTGTATGCATCACCCCATTTATTCCTCTGAGTAGAGCAGCAAGGCTCTCGTGGAATGAGGAGGAAACCGAAGCCTAAACAACTGTCCCTCCACATGGAACAGGTATTTGGTGACCCCTAAAGTGTATTAAGTATCTTGAGTCTCTGGACTCGAGTAGGAGGACTTTCTTCAAGTGGAGAAGAAAGACAAGTGACATAAAAGCAAGAGATTTGCATTTTCGACCAGTCCCTCTTTAGAGTGTGGTGAGTGGATTTAAGAAAACAAGACCGGCAGAAAGATGGTCAGTTGTAATCGTGCGGATGGTCAAAGGCAGCTGGACTGGGCAGTGGGAAAACACAAGGGGACGGAGTCCTGAGATCTGAAGGAGGTGGGATGGACTTGGCGAGGAAGAGTGTGGTGGGCGAGGGGCAGTGGATCCAGTTAAGGATGTTCACAGACCTCAGCAATGCAGAAGGTGAAGGCTGGGGACCTGCGGGGGCCCCTCACCCAAGTTCACACAGTTAGGAAGTTGCACAGCTGAGATTCACCCAGGTCTGTCTGACTGCGTGTTCCTTCCTCTCTCCCATTCTGTCTCAACTGTTAGCATGTCTCTAATCGTAAATGAATCGAGGATTTTAATAAAAAAAACAATGTAGAATTTGAAAGCTTTTATGAGTTAGTTCAGAATTCTAAGAAAGAACAAAAAGTGCCCGATCCGAAGCCCTCCCACAGACTGAGGTCAGGAGACATAGGCTGGTGCTCAAGAAGTTTCCCTGCCAGGAGCGTGTAATGTATTTCCTATCTTGGATTCCGTCTGGCCTGGGATCCAGCGCACTCCTCTCCAGGCATTCCATCCAGCTGGAAATGGGTCTGCTTCGTTTCCATTTAGGAGGTTTGCAGATTGAGTAACAGACTCTGGACTGCAGCTTTCATTGTGTTTTCGTGGTGTTGGATTACAAGGTTTCTTTTAAGTTCACGGTTAGATTTCTGAATGTGTCTCTTGGACATGGTTCTTTAAGAGTTCCCATTACTAAGTGATTCCTTTGCATTGGGAATCGGATGGAAAACTAGAATTTTGTCATCAGTAGTTTGGGAAATGGCATATAGAAAATAAGCTTGGAAATCTTCTCAAACTGGTAAAAGTTAAGGATTCCCCAAATCCTTTAAAGTGCCTTTAAAATATAGTGATGAATTTTTGTGCAGTATTTTGTTATCATTTTTAAACAATTTTATTATTTATTTTTGGCTACATTGGGTGTTCGTAGCCGCACGCAGGCTTTCTCTGGTTGCGTCGAGCGGGGGCAGGCTTCTCCTTGCGGTGGCTTCTCTTGTTGAGGAGCACGGGCTCTAGGTGCGCGGGCTTCAGTAGTTGCGGCTCGTGGGCTTAGTTGCTCCGCGGCATGTGGGTCTTCCTGGACCAGGGCTCGACCCGTGTCCCCTGCATTAGCAGGCGGATTCTTAACCACTGCGCCACCAGGGAAGTCCCTGTTATCATTTTAAAAATTCAAAATAGCTTTTTGTCTTGTAAAGAGTGTTCTGTGCCTCAGGATTTACATCTAAAAGGAGGGTGACAGCAGTGCTTTCCTCATAGAAGATTATTTGGAGAATTGAGAAATTAATGAACTAATTAACATAACGTGCTTAGGACCCTACCGGCCAGGATGAGAGTTCAGGAAGTGTTAGTTCCTCCCTCCCTGTGGATCGGAGCTGGCTGTGTCAAATTATGTAAAATAAGGATGGTGAGCAGGATGGCGCTGGGAGTTGGGCTGGCAAAGTAGAGGCCGTACTCCATTCCTTTTCCATTGCTTTGCGCTGTTCTCTCTGTCCTTCCCTCTGATGGTTCTTCCCTGTTTGGTCAACTATTCATCATTTTTTATTGAGACTCAGCGAAGCCTTTCCTCTGAGTGTGAAGCACTCTTTCTTGTGCTTCCAGGCACTTTGTCCTATGTGGTCTGTATCAGTTGTGGCATTCATCGTGGGATATTTAGTTGTGGGCAATTTCTCCATCACACAGGGAGTGCTTTGCTTATTTTCTTTTTGTACCTCTTCCAGAGCCAGCATGGTGCCTTAGTGGCTGTTCTTAATTGGTGGTCAATAGAATGCAGAAAGTGCTCATGGAAATTGTTTTTAAATTTCTACGTGTTTGAAATTGTTTCGTGATTATGAAGTTGAGTGACCCTTTGCCAAATATTTGACTCTTTATCAATAATAAAGTGCTAAAAAATAAAGGTTTCTCCATCTGAAGTGTGGAGTAGTAGCAATATCATTATACTGTGTATTAATCTAGACTCTGGTCTGGAATATACCTTTTACTCACTTGGCAACTTGGCTAAGCATTTGAGGGCCTTAGATTCTTCAGGGAGAAAATAAAATTATTCTCTAATGAGTGCCAATGTCTTCTGGCAGCTGAGGCATCAAATTCTTCTCATTAACCTTCCTCTTCAGGCCTCATGCCTGGGCTTGGTTGATAGAATAACAGTCACATTTACCCTTACCACTCTGGATAACCATGAGGCTGGTTTAAAATGGATTTTATCATACTTTCATAAGAGAGCATTTATACATATGAACAGAAACCAAGGAAGAACACATCCGGAATACACTGAAATGAATTAAGTTATCCTGTGTGCTGGTGGCATTTGAAACTTGTGGGATCAGTACCTACCGTATGAAAACATGAAGCCTTGATGAATGTTAGCCAGATCAGAAACCAAAATATTTACCCATTGAATGGGTCCATTTTGAACTTTCCCTCTGGAAGATCCTAATCATTCTATGAAACAGTCATCTGTAATAACTCTCCCTTCACAACTGTCTGTTGAACTTCTCATTGGGAAGTGCACTGCATATCATGTGGGCAAATAACTTCATTTTACATAAGATGTAAAAGAAAATGAGAAATACCATGGACTGGATCCATTCATTATGTGTACACCAACCCCTGCTAGCAGGTCACTTCTAAAAAAATCAGAATTTTATTATTATAACTGGAGAGCACTGGTTTCCTCAGCCTGCTAGGCTCATCTTAAATGTCATCCTTCTGAAGCTCTCCCTGATCTTCTCCTAACCCCTCATTTTTTCTTGAAATGTACCGCTCTGTCCTCACCATTCTTGGGGTTCATCTTCTGAATGGCTGCATTGCCCACACAATGGTTGTGTATGTGTCTGCATCCTCCCCTGCCCCCAGTTGGATTCCTTATTAACTATATAAAAGTGATCATTCCATAAGGTTTGCTGTTCGTGGTGTTTGGGGACACATATGACTTTTATCAGTGCCTTCACGTTTTTCCATTCTGATAGGCAACAAGGAGTTAACTATTTGAAAGATGTTTGTATGTGTTTGATTGGATTGTTCTTGGTATTTGTCCAGTCAGAGGTAATAATCCAAGTAGTCAGGATACTGTTTTGGAAAGAAACAAAACAAAACAAAATTGGAGTTCTGGGTTTTGGGTAGATTTAAGAGCTCTGCATTTTGGGTAGTTTTGCCAAAAATAGCTGTGATCTTGAACAAAACATGACATTGTCTCTGGGTTTCCATTTCTTGATTTGAACTTTGGTGGTCAGGGGAGTCATATTGGACTAAATGACTTTTAGGGACCCTTTCAGTTACAAAACTCAATGATTTTGTGCAGCAGTAGGATATAAGAAAGCAGAAGAAAAATTTATAAAAATTTAAAAGTAGTGTATTTACAATATGCTATTAGCTCACTGGCATTTGAGCCTTACTAGATGACAGATAACCACCGCCCAACACTAGTAAGGAGGGCAGTGCTGGTGAACGTGTAGGGTCTCGGTAAATCCAGAATATGTAATGAGACATTGCTAGGAGGTAATTATCTGTGATCTTGGGGGCTGTGGACAGTATGGATTTCAAGGCCTCTGGAACTGCGTGGAGGGGAATTCAGTGTTGAAATAGAAGAATGCCTGGGGAAGAAACTGAAGGAAGATCAGTGCTGTATTGGAGGTGGTGAAGGGAGAGCAGGGCAGGCACAGAATAGATGTAGCACAAAGTAGCCATGTAGACTATATAAAAACAGAGTAGCCGTGTAGAATAGATGTAGCACAAAGTAGCCATGTAGACTATATATAAACAGAGTAGCCGTGTAGAATAGATGTAGAACAAAATAGCCATGTAGACTATATATAAACAGAGTAGCCGTGTAGAATAGATGTAGCACAAAGTAGCCATGTAGACTATATATAAACAGAGTAGCCGTGTAGACTATATATAAACAGAGTGGCCGTGTAGAATAGATGTAGAACAAAATAGCCATGTAGACTATAGGTAACCAGAGTAGCCGTGTAGAATAGATGTAGAACAAAATAGCCATGTAGACTATATATAAACAGAGTAGCCGTGTAGAATAGATGTAGCACAAAGTAGCCATGTAGACTATATATAAACAGAGTAGCCGTGTAGAATATATGTAGCACAAAGTAGCCATGTAGACTATATATAAACAGAGTAGCCGTGTAGAATAGATGTAGCACAAAATAGCCATGTAGACTATAGGTAAACAGAGTAGCCGTGTAGAATAGATGTAGAACAAAATAGCCATGTAGACTATATATAAACAGGGTAGCCGTGTAGAATAGATGTAGAACAAAATAGCCATGTAGACTATAGGTAACCAGAGTAGCCATGTAGAATAGATGTAGAACAAAATAGCCATGTAGACTATATATAAACAGAGTAGCCGTGTAGAATAGATGTAGCACAAAGTAGCCATGTAGACTATATATAAACAGAGTAGCCGTGTAGAATATATGTAGAACAAAATAGCCATGTAGACTATATATAAACAGAGTAGCCGTGTAGAATAGATGTAGAACAAAATAGCCATGTAGACTATAGGTAACCAGAGTAGCCATGTAGAATAGATGTAGAACAAAATAGCCATGTAGACTATATATAAACAGAGTAGCCGTGTAGAATAGATGTAGCACAAAGTAGCCATGTAGACTATAGGTAAACAGAGTAGCCGTGTAGAATATATGTAGCACAAAGTAGCCATGTAGACTATATATAAACAGAGTAGCCGTGTAGAATATATGTAGCACAAAGTAGCCATGTAGACTATATATAAACAGAGTAGCCGTGTAGAATAGATGTAGAACAAAATAGCCATGTAGACTATATATAAACAGAGTAGCCGTGTAGAATAGATGTAGAACAAAATAGCCATGTAGACTATATATAAACAGAGTAGCCGTGTAGAATAGATGTAGAACAAAATAGCCATGTAGACTATATATAAACAGAGTAGCCGTGTAGAATAGATGTAGCACAAAGTAGCCATGTAGACTATATATAAACAGAGTAGCCATGTAGAATAGATGTAGCACAAAATAGCCATGTAGACTATAGGTAAACAGAGTAGCCGTGTAGAATAGATGTAGAACAAAATAGCCATGTAGACTATATATAAACAGAGTAGCCGTGTAGAATAGATGTAGAACAAAATAGCCATGTAGACTATATATAAACAGAGTAGCCGTGTAGAATAGATGTAGCACAAAATAGCCATGTAGACTATATATAAACAGAGTAGCCGTGTAGAATAGATGTAGCACAAAGTAGCCATGTAGACTATATATAAACAGAGTAGCCGTGTAGAATAGATGTAGCACAAAGTAGCCATGTAGACTATATATAAACAGAGTAGCCGTGTAGAATAGATGTAGAACAAAATAGCCATGTAGACTATAGGTAAACAGAGTAGCCGTGTAGAATAGCTGTAGCACAAAGTAGCCATGTAGACTATATATAAACAGAGTAGCCGTGTAGAATAGATGTAGAACAAAATAGCCATGTAGACTATAGGTAAACAGAGTAGCCGTGTAGAATAGATGTAGAACAAAATAGCCATGTAGACTATATATAAACAGAGTAGCCGTGTAGAATAGATGTAGAACAAAATAGCCATGTAGACTATAGGTAAACAGAGTAGCTGTGTAGAATAGATGTAGAACAAAATAGCCATGTAGACTATATATAAACAGAGTAGCCGTGTAGAATAGATGTAGAACAAAATAGCCATGTAGACTATAGGTAAACAGAGTAGCCATGTAGAATAGATGTAGAACAAAATAGCCATGTAGACTATATATAAACAGAGTAGCCGTGTAGAATAGATGTAGCACAAAGTAGCCATGTAGACTATATATAAACAGAGTAGCCGTGTAGAATAGATGTAGAACAAAATAGCCATGTAGACTATATATAAACAGAGTAGCCGTGTAGAATAGATGTAGCACAAAGTAGCCATGTAGACTATATATAAACAGAGTAGCCGTGTAGAATAGATGTAGAACAAAATAGCCATGTAGACTATAGGTAACCAGAGTAGCCATGTAGAATATAGAACAAAGTAGCTATGTAGAATATATGTTGAACAAAGTAGCCACATAGAATATATATATAAACAAAGCCACATAGAATATATATAAACAAAGTAGCCATGAAATAGAATATATGTACAGCAAAGTAACTACATAGAATAGATATAAACAGTAGCCACATAGAATATATGTAGAACAAAGTAGCCATGTAGACTATATAGAAGAAAGGGGCCACACTGGGTCCAAGGTAAAGCTGTGTGAGAATGTTGGTAAAATCATGACACTGCTGAGTCTTAATATGACAGACTGTGAAGAGGATCCAGAAGAGAATTTAGAGATAATGGTCAAGTCTTGTTACCTTCACTTATAGATGGAGAAAATGAAGCCAGTGATGGGAGTTCTCAACCTTGAATTTGCATAAATATCACTTTGGGAGCCTGTTAAAATGCAGGTTTCTGAAAGTCACCCTGAGATGATTCTGGAGGTCTAGGGTGCAGTTATTCAGGCACACCAGGTGTGGCTGGTGGCTCTTTGATTGTACATTGAAAAACTCTGCCCTTCAGGTGAGACTTGCCCTCTTAGGACACTCAGCTTGGACAGGAAGCGTGCAGAGCCGAACCCAGATCTTCTTTCCCACGTCTTTCTGCCCAGGATCCCCGTCTGAAACGGCTCCTATAGGACTGTGAGAACGTAACCATGTTAATTTTTGCCGGGGATGGGCAAGAGGTTTGGAGGTTAGCTACAGAGAAATGCAGCACAGTTTTCCTTATTTCAGACTGATCCATGATTTGTGGTTTGACAGGCACTGTTTTTAAAAAGAAACATCAGGTCCCTAAAGAAAAAAATTGTTAAGTATATTAATTATAAGCATATTAATAGTGAAAAGCAGTAGGGAAAATTTCAATCTACATAGAAACATCTACTTTGCAATGACTATGAATGAGGAGGCATTTCTATCTCTTTGGTAAGTCATTTCCTAAGAAATACTAACAGGCAGTGTTTTGCTTAGTTGTATTTCAGCTTTCCATGTAATTGGAGTTTTAAAATGACTTGTCTTTAGAAATTTACAGATGTCACTAAATTCAACTGTAATAAGTTCCACCTCAGTCATTAGTGTAAATGTGTGAGGAAATTGAGTCCAGAAGGGTGGTTGGCATTGCTGGGGTCTTGGTGTGTGTTGAGAGGAGAATGTCATTGTAGTGTGGAATTTTCTGAAAACCTATCTGTCACAGAAGCTAAATTTTGATGGCTTGATAAGTCTCACTAGTTAGAAAATTCACTAAAACTTGAATGGTATATACAGAGTTGGCAGCCAGCATTTGGAATTTTCAGCAAATCAGTCAGTGGGTAGTTCTGAAAGTGGATGGGCGCATCCACATTTTGTTGTCAACATTAAATAACACCTCATATAATTGTCCTGTTGTCTAAAGGAGAACCTTTAAACATTTGTAGAGTGCATTAAAAATTCTTGAATAATTTCAAAGTGTAAAAGTACATTTATATTTGTGTGCAGTAGAAGAGATGACAAACTTTAAAAAAAATTGTAAATAGTGGTGATACAGACATGAGGGTTTATAGTCATATGCATATTCAAAATGTGGTCCCAAATCACAAACTGTGCTATATTCCTTTAATAGTTATATATCAGTAAGCATTCTAGAACAGAATAACCTTTAGAAATCATCTAATTCAACCCATTTTTCAGAAGAGAAGCTTGATGTTTTGGGAAAGTTAAATGACCTGCTTTAATTCCCCATTGGAAGAAGTTAATGGTAAGCAGAGTGAGTCCTACATCCCAGAATTCTTTACTCTAGACTTTTTCTCTGTGCTTAAAAATTAGGAGGACTTGGGGGCTTCCCTGGTGGCACAGTGGTTGAGAATCTGCCTGCCAGTGCAGCGTACACGGGTTTGAGCCCTGGTCTGGGAAGATCCCACATGCCACGGAGCAACTAGGCCCGTGAGCTACAACCACTGAGCCTGCGCGTCTGGAGCCTGTGCTCCGCAACAGGAGAGGCCGCGATGGTGAGAGGCCCGAGCACCGCGATGAAGAGTGGCCCCCACTTGCCGTAACTAGAGAAAGCCCTCGCACAGAAACGAAGACCCAACACAGCCATAAAAAAAAAAAAAAATTAGGAGGACCTGTTAGGAGGACTGCATCAAAAAACCATGAAATGTTGGGCTTCCCTGGTGGCGCAGTGGTTGAGAATCTGCCTGCTAATGCAGGGGACACGGGTTCGAGCCCTGGTCTGGGAAGATCCCACATGCCACGGAGCAACTAGGCCCGTGAGCCACAACTGCTGAGCCTGCGTGTCTGGAGCCTGTGCTCTGCAACAAGAGAGGCCGCGATAGTGAGAGGCCCGCGCGCCGCGTTGAAGAGTGGCCCCCACTTGCCGCAACTAGAGAAAGCCCTCACACAGAAACTAAGACCCAACACAGCCAAAAATAAATAAATAAATAAATAAAAACATGTCAATTCATTTAAAAAAAAAACAAAAACCATGAAATGTTTTAGATTTTCTATGGGAAAGGAAACTAAACCTATGAAATTTTGGAATTAGCAAAGGCAATAACAACTTCTTAGCTTGTGTACTTTAGAGCCTGCCCAGAGGAATGTACAACTTTACATGGAGAGAATGGCCTACAACTGGAGCTTATTATGTGGGTTACAACAGATTGTGTCATCTGTGCAAAGATAAATAGACCTTTTCCTAATTAGGTGTGAGTGGGGGATTAGAGGGTACTGTATACGTTATATGAGCTGAAAGGAATCTTAGAAGCAATCTAGTTCACGCCTTTATTTTGTGTAAGAGGAAACATAGCTTTGTCCTGCCTTTCTGTTATAAATAACTGTGATGTTTTTGATAATAATTGTTTTAAAACAAAAAAACTGACATCTTTAAAGTGTATCAACTTGTATTATAAACAAAATAATTATAAAACAGATGTCCATGAAATTCAAAATATATTTTGGGCTTGATTATATCCAAACAGTGGAAGAAGTTAGTCATGTGTCTACAAAGATGGTAGTTTGGGGCCTACGATTGACTTTCTATTGGAAGACAATGGGCCATGCTTCCAAATGCACCCTCGATTATAAGGGCAGGTACCTGCAGCCTTGCAATGACAGCATCCAAGAAAAGAAAACTTACTGTTTAGTCAGATAGAAATCATGCTTAAATTGTGGTCTGAAGTCTGGTTCTCAAGTCTGTGTCTTCGCTGGATTAGTGTGTGGGTTTCTGCAAGTACATGCAAACAGGTAGGAGCTTGGGTGGGGTGGGTGTAGGGAGATGCTCCTTAGAGATGAAGAAAGCTCTACCTATCAAAGCATTATTATTGCAAGGTATTCCGTTATCCCAAGTAAATGAGCAAATCCTGTGGCAATGTTTATGTTCTTTGTTAGCCAATCACACTACTCATATTACTCAATTCGGGAAATTAGCTAAAAGGCTGCTTCTTCCTCATGTACACCTTGCCCTGCCCCCATTCTGCAAGCCTCTCCACTTTAGTGTATCCTTACTTTTCAAGATGAAGGTTCATCTCGTGAGTGCTTAATAAAGACTAGTTGAAAAGATTTTACTTCATAAAGGAAAAGTGAGTAACGGGTTCAAATAGGTTGATTTTAACAGTAATGCCTCATAGTTTTTGATGTTGAAGCTTCATGTAATTTCTCATTTGGCATTCTCAGAAATTGTTAAAATCGCATGAAATTGAGATGTGGCTTATAACTGATAGCTAGCCTGCATGGTGCCTCTTCCATGGTTATTTTGCAGAAGGTCAGCAAGTTCACCTGTGTAGATGGCTGACCTATGCCGCGAACCGCACAGAGTTCGAGGTGCAGCGAAATCAATTATCAAAGGCTGGGGTGAGCAGTAGTCATGTTCCTACTTACTCTGAGGTATCCGAACCAGGTTTTCCTGGAAAGAGCTGTCTCATGGTTTAATAATCCTCCCGTGTTTCATCACTTTGTCACTTTGGTCCTCTTTTCAGTGGGTATTGGTCACTGACTGTCCAGGGTACCACGATCCTGGTTTTCTGGAAACAAGTTTCTTGGCATTGCTCAGCCCTTTTGAGGTTTAACCTCTAAAATGCTAGTAAATTCTGCTCTCTTGAATTATTCTTTGAAAACATGGAAACTTTTTTTTCCACATCTTTATTGGAGCATAAATGCTTTACAATGTTGTGTTAGTTTCTACTGTACAACAAAGTGAATCAGCTATATGTGTATATATCCCCGTACCCCCTCCCTCTTGAGCATCCCTCTAGGTCGTCACAAAGCACCGAGCTGATCTCGCTGTTCTATGCAGCAGCTTCCCACTAGCCATCCATTTTACATTTGGTAGTAGAGTCAATGCTACTCTATCACTTCATCCCAGCTTCCCCTTCCCCCCGCCCCATGCCCTCAAGTCCATTCTCTATGTCTGCGTTTTTATTCCTGCCCTGCCGCTAGGTTCATCAGTACCACTTTTTTTAATGCCATATATATGCGTTAGCATACAGTATTTGTTTTTCTCTTTCTGACTTACTTCACTCTGTATGACAGACTCTAGGTCCATCCACCTCACTACAAATAACTCAATATCATTTCTTTTTATGGCTGAGTAATATTCCATTGTATATATGTGCCACATCTTCTTTATCCATTCATCTGTTGATGGACACTTAGGTTGCTTCCATGTCCTGGCTATTGTAAATAGAGCTGCAGTGAACATTGTGGTACATGACTCTTTTTGAATTATGGATTTCTCAGGGTATATGCCCAGTAGTGGGATTGCTGGGTCGTATGGTAGTTCTATTTTTAGTTTTTTAAGGAACCTCCATACTGTTCTCCATGGTGGTTGTATTAATTTACATTCCCACCAACAGTGCAAGAGGGTTCCCTTTTCTCCACACCCTCTCCAGCATTTATTGTTTCTAGATTTTTTGATGATGGCCATTCTGACTGGTGTGAGGTGATACCTCATTGTGGTTTTGATTTGCATTTCTCTAATAATTAATGATGTTGAGCATCTTTTCATGTATTTGTTGGCCATCTGTATGTCTTCTTTTGGAGAAATGTCTGTTTAGGTCTTCTGCCCATTTTTGGATTGGGTTGTTTTTTTGTGTGTGTGATATTGAGCTGCATGAGCTGCTTGTATATTTTGGAGATTAATGCTTTGTCAGTTGCTTCGTTTGCAAATATTTTCTCCCATACTGAGGGTTGTCTTTTCGTCTTGTTTATGGTTTCCCTTGCTGTGCAAAAGCTTTTAAGTTTCATTAGGTCCCATTTGTTTAGTTTTGTTTTTATTTCGCTTACTCTAGGAGGTGGGTCAAAAAGGATCTTGCTGTGATTTATGTCATAGAGTGTTCTGCCTATGTTTTCCTCTAAGAGTTTTATAGTGTCTGGCCTTAAATTTAGGTCTTTAATCCATTTTGAGTTTATTTTTCTGTATGGTGTTAGGGTGTGTTCTAATTTCATTCTTTTACATGTAGCTGTCCAGTTTTCCCAGCACCACTTATTGAAGAGGCTGTCTTTTCTCCATTGTTTATTCTTGCCTCCTTTGTCAAAGATAAGGTGACCATATGTGCGTGGGTTTATCTCTGGGCTTTCTATTCTGTTCCATTGATCTATATTTCTGTTTTTGTGCCAGTACCAAACTGTCTTGATTACTGTAGCTTTGTAATATAGTCTGAAGTCAGGGAGCCTGATTCCTCCAGCTCTGTTTTTCTTTCCTAAGATTGCTTTGGCTATTCGGGGTCTTTTGTGTTGCCGTACAAATTGTAAAATTTTTTGTTCTAGTTCTGTGAAAAATGCCATTGGTAATTTGATAGGGATTGCATTGAATCTGTAGATTGCTTTGGGTGGTATAGTCATTTTCACAGTAATGATTCTTCCGATCCAGGAGCATGGTATATCTCTCCATCTGTTTATATTATCTTTGATTTCTTTTTTTAAAAAAATTTATTTATTTAATTTATTTATTTTTGGCTGCATTGGCTCTTTGTTGCTGAGCGCAGGCTTTCTCTAGTTGTGGTGAGCGGGGGCTACTCTTCATTGTGGTGCATGGGCTTCTCATTGCGGTGGGTTCTCTTGTTGCACAGCATGGGGTCTAAGCATGTGGGCTTCAGTAGTTGTGGCGCACGGGCTCTAGAGCACAGGATCAGTAGTTGTGGTGCACGGGCTTAGTTGCTCCACGGCATGTGGGGTCTTCCCGGACCAGGACTCGAACCCGTGTCCCCTGCACTGGCAGGCAGATTCTTAACCACTGCGCCACCAGGGAAGCCCGTTAGTTTTGTTTTTAATTCTAGTGATAGACTTTTTAAAAAATTCCAATAACTTTCTGACATTTTTTATTTGACTAAGACTCGTATTAAGACACACATGAGATGGAATGACATAGCATAATATTGAATAGAAAGTATCTAAATATATTTTAGGAATGTAATTACCTCTCCGCTAACTGTAGGATTTAGCTTCAGAAATGCATCATGTGCTTTCTGGATTATTTCTGTGCCTTCAACATAATATGTGCTTACTGTGAATTTATGGAGGATGCACTATTAAAATTTCTCTTTTAAGTGTTAAGTGTTATAGTTTACATTTGATCAGAAGGCCTGGGATAATCCTTGACAAGGTACCAAACATGGATTTTATAATATATCTGGTAAATAAAAGAAAGAAAAGTTAAAAAAAAAAAGTATCTAAATATATTGCATGTAGCAAGGATATTGTTTCTTGAAACTTTTTAGTTTAATATATATTTGTGTGTATATATATATATAAATATACATATGTACACACACAAACATATGGATGTATATAGGGATGTATATATATGATATAGATAGGTAGGTAGATAGGGAGATATATATATAGTATTAGTTAAAGTTCTTCAGAAAAACAGAATCAATGGGATGTGCCTATATACAGAAAGAATTCTGTAATAAGGAATTGGCTGCATATGATTATGGAGGCCAGCAAGTCTGAAATCTCAGTGTGGGCAGACAGCCTGGAGACTCAGCCTGGTTCAGATGAAGTTTGCAGGCAGTCTGCGGGAGAACTCCCTCTTGCTCCGGCTGGTCTTTTTGTTCTTAGTCAGGCCTTCAACTGACGGGATGCGGCCCACCTACATTATGGAGAGCCATTTGTTTTATTGACAGTGCACCGATTTAAATGTTAATCTCATTCGCAAACACTGTCCAAGTTAACAAATAAAATGCATCATCACATATAGGTATACTAAGCCACAAGGCAAAATATGTCTCACCTGTCAAAGTTAAATACACACATCCATCTATATATATAGGGATAAATATCCCTCAGTATATAGGGATCTCTGCACACTCGCACAGGCGTGTGCGTGCACCTGTGTGCATATACACATGTATATCCATTCTAGGGATCTCTCTCTGTGTGTCTCTCTCTTTCTGTCTCTCTCGATATCTCTAGAAAGGTTGGTAGGTAGATTAGATGGATAGATATGGATGGATGGATGGCTCTAGAATATCTCTGAAGCAGAAACATTTAGCTAAAGCAGAGGTTTTCAGTCTGGGGAGAAGGGTCTTCTTAATCACCTGGGGAGTTTTTCTAAAATGTGTATGTATGTGCTGCAGCCCTTTTTTGTTTCTCCTTTAAGAATGAATCTTAAAAAGGGCTGAGGGGGAGGGGAGATAGGAAGTAGCAAACTGTTTTTTGAAAAAGTTTGATGGACTGAAGTGAAGACAAGACTGGCGCTCTGAGAGCGGACTTTTAGGTGTTAACCCGCAGGTGGGAGGTGATGTGCTCTTGGAGGCTCTGGGCTGAGGTCCCTGAGACCTCAGGAGCTTGGATAGCCAGGCGTGGTACCTGATGCTTCTGGAAGTTGACAGACACTGATGTTTGCTTCGCTCTTAACCATATAGAAACAAGTGCCACTTTACCAGCCCTCCACACGTTACCTAGATGTTAGTGTTCCTGCTAAGGGACTGAAAATACAGTTGACCCTTGAATAACATGGGTTTGAACTGCGCAGGTCCATTTCTATGCAGATTTTTTTTCAATCAGTGTGCACTGCAGTACTGCACTCTCTGCGGTTGGTTGAATCCGTGGATGTGGGACCACAGATGGAGGGCTAATGGTAAAGTTATACAGGGAGTTTCGACTGCTTGGGGTTGGCGCCCCTACCCCTTGGCTTGTTCAAGGGTCAAATGTGTATGTGATGATCATACCTACGGTTTCTCTCAGCCTGTGCCCTCTACTCCTGGGATACCCAAGACCATCTTTAAAATTTTACAATTGTGTTAGTATAATAAATCTCTTGTGGACTTCCCTGGTGGTGCAGTGGTAAAGAATCTGCCCGCCGATGCAGGGGACACGGGTTCAATCTCTGGTCTGGGAAGATCCCACATGCCGCAGAGCAGCTAAGCCTGCGAGCCACAACTACTGAACCCACGCACCACAACTACTGAAGCCCGCGCACCTAGAGCCCATGCTCCGCCACAAGAGAAGCCACCGCAATGAGAAGCCCACGCACCGCAATGAAGAGCAGCCTCCGCTCGCCGCAACTAGAGAAAGCCCGCGTGCAACAACGAAGACCCAACGCAGCCATAAATAAATAAATAGATAAATAGATAGATAAATAAATAAATAAATAAAATCTTTGGAAATGTTATAAACATACCCTTTGAATCACAGGTGACCAACTTTGTTCTGGGTGGAGTTTCCCTAGAGATGGGGCCTGGAGGATCTGGGAGATACTGTTATACTGTTTATATACATAAATCAACAGGTTTTCCATTTTCTTAAGCCTGGGAAGGAGGTTAAAGAAATTAATTAAATTTGGAAGCAGTTATTTTCAGGCCATATTTGTGTTGGGTGAGCACTTCATGACCTCCTTAGATATTGCAGGTAGCCACTCAATTTGTAAGACGTAGTTGTCATGAAGGGGTGGGAGTGGCATTGTGGAACTGACATTAGTTAGAAAACCTTTGGACAGGTGATCATTTAGTCTGTGCCTCATCTGTTGAATTAAAAGCACTCTCTCGGACCTGACCATAGACCTGCTGCATTCTGAGTATCTCAACTTAAGATTCAAATGAACTGAATTGAGACTGTGTGGCTTTTCAGATTTTCTTATATTAAAATGATTGGGTGTGAAATATTTATTTTGAAAAATGTAGGTAGTCGTCAGTCACTCCCAGCGCTGGACTGAAATGGCCTATCTTCAGAGCATCCTTCCTTGGGTCAATTGATCCTTCTTCTCAGAGGTGTGTCTGACAGTGGTTTACCTTATGACTAGTACATAATTTAAACATGTGCTAAGCATAATTTTAGTTCCTTTGGGATCACCCTCAGTTTTTATACCTTATCTGTCTCTCTGAAATCCATTTAATTACAACTGTTTTGATATTCGGCCAAGTCACTAAAACCAGTGAACTCTCCCTGGGGAGACAGTAAATTTTTGATTGGCATACCAGTAAAAATGGAATTCTTCTGCAAACAGACACTTTTTCAGGATTATTCTTATATATGCATGGGGAAATTGGCAGCCCTGTGATACTTTTGGAGGGGTTCTGGTGGGTAGCAAATGGTGCATAGCTACTGTGTGCTTGGAAAATGTTAACAAGAGGCTCAGCTTTTCTGAATGTGTGTTTTGGCTTTTTGAGATAGCTTCTATGCAGGAAGAAACTTCTTTTAAAACCAAATGTAGACTCTGGACTTGCTCCAAGTGGAGTATTGTAAATATATCAAAGCTGATACTGTACTGAATTTCTTTATAGAAAGAAAAAAAAGGAGTGGTTAATAAATAACATAGTGTTTGAGTAGAGCCTGCAAATTCAAAGAGATCATCTTTTCTTCTGGCCAGTTTATTACAAATGTTTTATGTTCGTCCTTTCCCCTGCCCCCCACCAACCCACCCCCTATATCATCCTGTTCACTTTCTACTGCACAGATCTTCACCTGAGGGCCACAGTTCTCATCCTGTTCTTTACTGTGAGATTTCACTGAGGAAGAGGAAGATCACAGAGCAGGAAGAGAAAGATAATCCTTACATATTTTGATTTTTTTTCCTCCCTTTGAGCTTTAGATTGAATGTAGACTTTAAAAAAAAGAAGTATTTTTTTCTACCTCTGTGTGGAGTGGGTGGGATGTTAAAAACAAAAGCAGAGTCACAACCGAAGCCCTCCAAGTCATGATTCTATAATATACATAATGATATTTCACAGAAGTCACCACATGACAGCTTGTGATGCTGTCATAGAAATAGTACACACATCCCCACATTAAAATCTCACACTGCATTGGAGTTCCTGATCTATTTGAATCTGAAAATACCAGGAGAGACCTTCGAGTGAGTCCTGACTCACTTAAGAGCACAGAGGGGAGAGAGGTTAAGCTACTTGCCCAGCTTCTCCCACCTGGTGAGCGTGCACAGCTGCGAGGGCATCTGAGTTTCTGCTCATCTCTTCTCTCGCTCCTGACACCTTGGTGCCGGCCCCGCCTCGGGCTCGAGGCCCCAGGCTTTCTCTGTGCATAAGACGCCCCTCACATCCCCTGAATGCAGCTGGGGTTTGGGGTCCGCAGCCAGTTGAGTGGGTGTGTGCCATAGGTAATCCACAAAGCAGGTCATAAAATACCTACAAATTCCCCCTATTCAGAGTTTGGCAAAGAGTTTTATCTCTCTTGCTTTAAAATGTGTGCCTGAGAGAGCTCTGTTGTTGTTTTTTTTTAATTTTTTTTTTTAGGTTTTTTATTTGTTTGTTTTTGCCATGCTGCACGGCTGGCAAGTTCTTAGTTCCCTGGCCAGGGATAGAACCTGTGCCCCCTGCAGTGGAAGCACGGAGTCCTAACCACTGGACCGCCAGGGAATTCCTAAGAGCTCTGTATTTTGCAAATGGCATGCTCTGAGAGGCTGAGGAACTAAGGGAAGAGAAGAAAGGCCTGGTTACTAACACGTGCTACATCTCTTGTGTCAGGCACTGTGCTAGGGCTTTCAAAATTCACGCTGCCCACAAGTATGTGAAAAGGATACTGGAAACCCATATTGTAGATGAGGATACAGAGGCACAGAGCTGGGATTGGGTCCCAGTCTGGCTGACTTCATACCTTTTCTCCTGGTTCTTTCTTGAGAGGGGGCAGGGTGGAAAGCACATGTGCATTTTACAAGCCATATGGAATTCTGAAGCGCCGCTTGGCTCTGACAGCTGTTTAAATGATCTGTGACACTGCATCCAACATTAGCATGTGTGATTGATTGTTGACATTTCCCATCAGAAGAGGCTGGAGTCGCGGTCGCTGGAGCAGCGCTCACAGAGTCTTTCCAAAGTGCTAAGTATGATTGAAACTTGGATTCTAATCGTTCTTGCTAGGCTAGAAAACATTGAAGATACTGTTAGGCAGGCTTTGTTTTTTTTTTTAAACAACTTAGGTGGTGCAGATCATTATTCTTTTTGCTTTGACACAAATAATGTGGGGACCTTTTCCACGTACCAGAGTTCAGAAAATCTATTGTAACTAATCTCATGCTCTTCTTATTCCATTTCTATCCATTTTTTGCCCTTGACAATACATGTCTTCATCCTTTATTTCATTTCCTAGGTGTATGTTTCGTCTCCCTAGTTAGTATTTGTACTCTCTGAGGTCACTGAGCTTGTCTCTTAATTTTTTATTATATTTCCTCAATCATTCAGGACAAAGTTTAACTCATAGGCATCAACTGAAGGTTTATTAAGTAGTCATATTCATTGTTTCATTTTCAAATGACTAATTGAAACGTGAATTATTATGACAAATAGTTTTTGAGTTTTGTCCCTTCAGGTTTCATTTAGTAAGTTTTGTTTAGTTCACACTAGTGGACTTTTTTTTTTTCCTACTATAGTGTAATATAATAGAACTCCGCTCTCTTGCTGAGTTTTATTGACAGTCATTTATGAATATCTGATTCATGAAACTCTGTTGAGACAGATGTGATTGTAAAATGATTCTCTGGTATTTGTATAAATGTAGAATGCTCTGGACTATGGCGGATGATTTTCCTGTTCTTCTGTCTTTAGTTTTTGGGCATTTTGGAGTGTACACATACGTCTTATTGTAGTTTCTGTCAGTTTATATAGTATGTTTCATTTACTTATCCAATTTCTTTTACCTAATATTTTTTCTATTTAAAGCTAAGAGAGAGAAAGACATTTCCTTGGCAGTGCCAGGGAGGCAGAGGGAATTCCAGTCTGCATCTGTTTACTTTTTCTGTTCCTTCTCCACGAATTCTTCTCCTTATCTGAAAGGGATCTCCCTCAAGGCTACCAGACTTGCTCCTGTTGAGTTTGGAGTATAAGGGGTTGTCAGTGGAGAGGCTGGGCAGTAGATTGGAACAGAGCTTAGAAGGTCGTGACAGTGTGGTTAGGTTGGGCTCAACTTGGCAGGCAGCCGGGGAGGCGTCGGAGGGTTGCATTGACAGGGTCGGGGGTGTGTGCTGGAGCTGGGGGGTGTGAGCCAGACTGTCGCAGGCCTCCTGGTGATCTGTGAGGAGAGTCTGCAGCCACTGGATAAGAGAACAGAGAACTGCCAAGACTGGGCAACTGGCTGGATATGGGGGCAAAGTGTTGGGAAGAGTAAAGTATGATGTTCAGGTCTGGGTACCTGTGATAAAGATGGCGCTGCTGAGAGCACAGTGGGGAGGGATAGGTTTGGAGCAAGTCAAGGAGAGTTTGGAGATGGTCCTCCTGATTTTTGAGGTATCCGTAGGCACTGTGTTCCATGAACAGTTAGAAATGTCCCCTGAAGAGTTAGAAATCCGGAGCTCGAGAGAGACGTCTTGGCTGGCTTTGTAGATCTGGATTCAGCTCCTAGAAATGATGGCTAAACCCTGTGCAAGAATGAGATTGTCAAAGACGAGCATGTGAAGAGGAGAGGAAAGGACAGAGAGGCAGCCTTGTTTTGTATTTAAGTTTTGGAGGTAAAATAAGACAGGAGTCAGAGGAGATGGCTCAGAAAGGGCTGCCAGAGAAGGGAGTTAATTTCCTGAGTGCCATGGAGCAGGGTGGGCGGTGAGGGAGAGTTTTTCAGCTTTGTGTATAGCAGATCATCAGACTGGCAAACAGTTTTAAAGTGACACTATCTCCTGCTGGCAGGAATGCTGGGGAAAGGAAGTCTTCCAGCGTTGCTGGTGGGAATAGCCACTGTGGAAAGAGTTCTGGCGGAGTCTATTAAAATTTAAAACGCACATAGCCTTTGACCCACCAGTGCCCCCCCTGGGACTCTATCCCATAGAAATAAAAGCAGCTGTATGTAATTTGTTTGTACAAAAATATTTATTACAGCATTGTTTGTAGCGGCAAAGAACTGGAAACTAAGTGGATGCTTTCAGCAGGGGAATGGTTGGGTAAAATGTGGCACATCCATGCCTTGGGTTTCAGTACCACTTGACTTGGAAGGATTCCCACGAGAAAAGGAGAGGCAAGGAACCATGTATATATAATAGGATCCTGATAGTGGAGGATATAAAATGATTTTTAAAAATCTTGTATATATGTTAATGCTGCTTGGAAAGAGAGAAGTTGGCACCATGGGTGGAGGTGGGTGGGAGGTAAATAAAAAACAAGACTGCTTACAAAATGTCTAAGAAAAAACATTGTGAAAAATCACTCGTCTGTGTACGTATAGACAGATGGGAGAAGGAAGGTCACCAGAATGTTACAGGTGAGTATCTCAGAGTGTGGAGATGGTTTTTTTTTTTGGTTTCTTCCTTATGAGTTCTCTGCATTGGTTGCAAATCAATGAGAAAAGGGCATTGAATTTAGAGTTTAGAAATCACTGGAAACTTTTCCAAGAGCAACTGGGAATGGAAGCCCCATTTCTTTTTTTTTTTTTTTTTTAAAGGACTTGATCTTTTTTTTTTTTAATTTATTTATTTTATGGCTGTGTTGGGTCTTCGTTTCTGTGCGAAGGGCTCTCTCTAGTTGCGGCGAGCGGGGGCCACTCTTCATCGCGGTGCGCGGGCCTCTCACTATCGCGGCCTCTCCTGCTGCGGAGCACAGACTCCAGACGCGCAGGCTCAGTAATTGTGGCTCACGGGCCCAGTTGCTCCGCGGCATGTGGGATCTTCCTGGACCAGGGCTCGAACCCGTGTCCCCTGCATTGGCAGGCAGACTCTCAACCACTGCGCCACCAGGGAAGCCCTGAAGCCCCATTTCTTGATGTGAGGAGTAGTGACAAAGTAGAGATAGTGAAGGCGTGCTTTTTTTCAAAAGAAATTTTGAGGGAAAGATCTTTGGTTACAAAAAAGAAAAATGGTGGCTTGAGAGGGTGACAGGGCTGAGAGAGGCTTGTCCAGGGCAGGGGAAATCCGGGCGAGTTTGGAAGCAGCCGCCTTGGAAATGGGCTGGAGTGAAGATGCCCACGGGGAGTGGCCAGTGGTTCATCTGGGTCAGGAGCATGGGAGGATGGCCTGGGCAGTGCGGGCATGGCTTTTGGGGCTGACCGCAGGCAGGCCAGGTGAACAGACAGAGCTTTGGAGAAAGGAAGTTGAGGAAAAGTGTTTTTAAAATAATACAGGAGGCAGAGTTATGGCTGAGCATTAGGGGCTTTTAGGGTGGCTTTGGATACTTTGGTAGATGCAGAAGTTTGGGACAGCCTCTGTAGGAGATGCTAGAAAATTCGTATCACGTCAGTAATCAGAGTGGGAAGCGGCAGAGGGGCTGTAGGAAAGTTAGAGAACTGGACTTCCTAGACACCTCCACCCCAAAGTCAGTAACACCTAAAGGCAGTCTCCAGGGGCACCGGCCAGGCCAGGAGCCGGGGTGGGAGATGGGCTTTGGAATTTACTTCCGGGGGAGGGGGGGGGAATAATAAAGCTTATCCAGGAAAATTAAGGGGCCAAGGGGCTTCCAGTTGGTGATGATGTCATCATGGAAATGACTGGGAATGAATTGTGCCCAGGTGAGAGAGGGAGACGAGGTGGGTCAGCAGGGCCCCTCAGAAAGGGGCTGAAGGAGGAGGGACCCAGTGAGGGAGGTGGAGGGGCGCTTGGAGGGGAATCCAGGGAGCGGCCGCCCCTGAGAGCCTGAGATCTCGGGGCTGGGGCAGTAGCTTCAGTGTTTGGTACAAAGACCTTACTTTATGTCGTCTGTTCTAGAACATCACCGACTTCCTTCCATTCCTGAACAGATGAAGTCCAAACCCAGCCTGACTTTTTAAGCCCTCTCTTTAGGATTTCTCTTGAAGTCCTTGCTTTGACCTAATTGGTTTAGTCACTACCCTCCCAAAACAAAAAAACAAGGAACAAAAAAAACCCCAAACCCGCTCCTGGCTGACTTGCCTCTAGACTTGTGTGTCTTCATCAGTAGCCACTAGTCATGTGTGGCCAGTGCAGCTAAGGTGTGCTCTTAAGTGCAAAGTCCACACCCGCCGGATTTTGAGAACTTCGTGGGGAAAAAAAAATGGGCTACCTCATTAATAATTTTTATGTTGTTTTCATGTTAACATGATAATAATTTGGATACATTGGATTCAAAGCGATTATTTAAATCAATCTCACCTGCGTCTTTTTGCTTTTTTCAAAATAGTTACTAGAAAATGTAGTCACATGCTCAGCTAACATTTCACCTCTGTTGGGTCGCCCAGCTCTAGACCTGGGTGGGTGTGTTTTCCCTCTGCTGGGTGCCTTCCCAGTTACCACCCACTTCTCCGTATTTGTATTTCCGTGTCTCAAGGGCAACTTCAGTCTCTCTTCTCCAGTCTGTGACACTTACTGTCCGGCCTCTTATCACTTACTCCTAGCTCAGGTTGGGAATGTCCCAGGTTTCTTGTTGTATCTTTATTTGAAATCTGCTTGCAAGCATTTCTTATCTCTCTTCCTAGAAGATAAGATTGGCATTGCTTTTCCTAGATGGTAATCTCCTTGCAAGTAGGACTGATAAAATATGCGTAGTAGCTTTTTCTTGGCTTCTGCTATGTCTCTATTTTGGGCTTTGTCCCTGTAGTTTGTTTGGATGAGTAAATAGATGATATATTTGTGATTCCACTAGTCTTAACAAAATGCACTTTTTAAATCCTGATAAGTCAGTTGTATGTGACCTGTAGACCTGAGATTGAGTCTAGAATGATCGTTTGCTCTGTGACCTCGGCAAGTTATTGAATTCTTTGCACCTTCGCATCCTTTTTAATTGAGATACTGACACTTATCTCACAGACTTGCTTTGAGAAAAGCCCGCATGCTGTGTAAATGTTCAATGGTTCCGGGGTCCCAGTTACTGGGAAAGTTTGTCTGGAATGTTGAGATTGTGAGTGAAAGCTGCTGCTGAATTTACATGGACTTTCTCCTCCTGAGCTGGGAAACTTTATCGTTGGTGCCATGCATTTTGGCTCTTGGCTGTGTTCTGATAGTATTTTTGTTTGACTGCTTTGTGACAGTTCTGAATAGTGGTAATGTTGAGGATCCTTCTGTCTCTGCCGGAAAAGTCCTTGAAGAAACACACGTCGATAGCATCCAAATTAGTAGGTGACTAAATAAATATCTACTGATTGAGTAATGAATGGGTAGCTATAAGGGAGAATGTGTGTCCAGATGATATTTTTTTAAAGAAAAACTAAGTTCTTATAAATGATTTGTTGAATGAATGAGAGAACAAGAAAGGAAGTGACTTAAATGAAATTAAAAATTAAGTAAACAAAATTAAATGGCAGATGATTAAATGAAAGTCCTTCATGGGGAGAAGGTTGAAAATGGTGGAGGTGGACTGCCTTGGAAATGGCCGTGGGACCCCAGAGGTGCTTTTTCTCCCCACATGTGGTTTTCTCTGGTATGTTGGAAAGAACAGTAGACTGATAACTGGTTGACCTGACTTCTTGCCTTGGGCCTCCTGGCTAGGTGTGGAATCTTGGGGAAGTGACTTGACCTTTCTGAGCCTCTGCTTCCTCGTTTGCGGAGCGGGGCAGGCAGATTAGAAAAGGTAGCGAGGTGGGGGTAGGATGTGGCCGGGAGTCAGCCTGGGTCTTCCGTGCTGGCTGTACTAGTTCCCAGCTGAGCAGCCTTGCCCCGGTTCCTTAACTCCTTCCACACTTTCCATAGAGTGGGAGTGAAAGGGCGTTCCCTGTTCCTGCCGGAAGAGCCTCTGAAGAAGCCCATGCATACCAGCTGCCCATCAGTGGGTGATTGGTAAACATTTGTTGACTTGAAGAATGAAAGTGTAACTGTCAGGGGAACTTTAAAATGTATTTTTATTTTAAAATCAGGCTTATTTAGGTATAATTTATGTGCCATAAATGTCATCCTTTTTTATAAATTTATTTATTTTATTTATTTATTTTTGGCTGCGTTGGGTCTTCGTTGCTGCGCGCAGGCTTTCTCTAGTTGCGGCGAGCGGGGGCTACTCTTCGTTGCGGTGCGCCGGCTTCTCTTGTTGCGGAGCACGGGTTCTAGGCACGCAGGCCTCAGCAGTTGTGGCACACGGGCTCAGTAGTTGTGGCTCGCGGGCTCTACAGCACAGGCTCAGCAGCTGTGGCACACGGGCTTAGTTGCTCCGCGGCATGTGGGATCTTCCTGGGCCAGGGATCGAATCCATGTCCCCTGCCTTGGCAGGCGGACTCTTAACCACTGTGCCACCAGGGAAGTCCCAATGTATATTTTTTTAAATTAATTTTTATTGGAGTATAGTTGCTTTACAATGTTGTGTTTCTACTGTACAGCAAAATGAATCAGCTATACATATATATATATCCCCTCTTTTTTGGATTTCCTTCCCATTTAGGTCAACACAGTGCATTAAGTAGAGTTCCCTGTGCTATACTGTATGTTCTCATTAGTTATCTATTTTATACATAGTGTCAACAGTATATATGTGTCAATCCCAGTCTCCCAATTCCTCCCGCCTCCCTCTTCATGTCCCCCTTGGTATCCATACATTTGTTCTCTACGTCTGTGTGTCTATTTCTGCTTTGCAAATAAGATCATCTATACCATTTACCTAGATTCCACATACATGCGTTAATATACGATATTTGTTTTTCTCTTTCTGACTTACTTTACTCTGTATGACACTCTCTAGGTCCATCCACACCTCTACACATGACCCAATTTCATTCCTTTTTATGGCTGAATAATATTCCAGTTGTATATATGTACCACATCTTCTTTATCTATTCCTCTGTTGATGGACATTTAGGTTGCTTCCATGTCCTGGCTCTTGTAAATAGAGCTGCTGTGAACATTGGGGTGCATGTGTCTTTTTGAATTACAGTTTTCTCTGGGTATATGCCCAGTAGTGGGATTGCTGGGTCATATGGTAGTTCTATTGTTAGTTTTTTAAGGAACCTCCATACTGTTTTCCATAGTGGCTGTATCCATTTACATTCCCACCAACAGTGCATGAGGGTTCCCTTTTCTCCACATTTATTGTTTGTGGATTTTTTGATGATGGCCATTCTGACCGGCGTGAGGTGATACCTCATTGTAGTTTTGATTTGCATTTCTCTAATAATTGGTGATGTTGAGTATCTTTTCATGTGTTTGTTGGCCATCTGTATGTCTTCTTTGGAGAAATGTCTATTTATCCATCCTTTGGCTATTGTGAATAATGTTGCTGTGAACATGGGTGTACATGTCTCTTTGAGACACTGCTTTCAGAACTAGAATTGCTGGATCATATGGTAATTCTATTTTTAATTTTTTAAAGAGTCACCATATTGTTTTCCACAATGGCTGCACCAGTTGACATTCCCACCGGCAGTGCACAAGGGTTCCAATTTCTTTACAGCACTTATTATTTTCTTTCTTTTTTTTTTTTAAATAGTAGCTATCCTAATAGATGTGAGGTGGTTATGTAACCAGACTTTAAATAATAAAAGTTTATAGGATCTAAGAACTATAAGGATCTTTTGATATCATCCGTCCAATTGCTTCATTGAAATAGATAAGGAAGCAATTCCTGAGAGGTTAAATGACTTGACCACATCTTTTGTCGTACATCTTTTCACAGTCAAAGACAGGACTGAAATTCAAGTCTCCCCACTCTCGTTGTTGCATGTACAGTGCAGTGTGGTCATTCACGTGTTCCCTTCTTCAACACACAGCACACATGACACACATCAGTGCTGTGTGAGGTGCAGGAGTTGACACAGATGGTTCAGATAAAGACCAGTCCCTGACCTCCCATCCCTCACTGCTACTCCTGCAGCACCCAAAGCTGCTCAGCATGGCCTCGCTGTCAGTTTAAGGACCAGCTAATAGAATCTGCAGAATCACGAGTGATAACTCTTGCTTTTACTTCCCTCCCCTATTGTATTATCGGTCCAAAGGAGCTTATGAAAAGGAACTCGCTAGTCTCGATGTAGCTCTCAAAACTTGATAATTTGCCACAAAATCATTTGAGAAGGAAATATAAATGAGATAAAAAGGAAAGGTACGATGTGGTGAGCTGTCTACTAAGAGTTGTAGAAAGCTTACCGTGTTTAAAGGTGACTCAACAGCATTGGGTGTGCTGTGTGGACGCGTGTGCCTGGCCGGTTCTTGAAGAGCTCATTGACCTCATCTCTGATATGTTTAATGCTGAGGAGAGTTATAAACAACCACGAAGCCTGAGCTGTGTTAGTGCAGCTCGCACCTCGCAGGGAAAACCACCGGGGGCTGTCTTGCAGAAGCAATACAATGTCTTTTGTTGTCAAATTTCTGGAGTTTTGAGAAGTAAAAGCTTACTCTGATGGTAGAGTACTGCTTAAGTATAAGCTCCCCTTAGTGACCGGTGGAACTGATGATGGTTTTCAGTAAGGCATTACTGGGCTTACTTGTGTCATGTTCTGGGTTTGGCTCTGGCTTTGGCTTTGTCTCTGTGGATATGTATAAAGTGAATTCATTTTCATATCCATCTTAGGTTTCCTCATTTCTGGCTTCTGTTTTGAAGAAGTGGTTTTTCAAACAAGGGCATTGAAAGAGAAGGAGGAGCCCAGTTTTTGCTCTATTTTTTCCTGGCATATGATTTTATTTTGTGATCTGCATTCCTTTCCTCTTTGTTCAAGATGTCTGAATTTGACTTGGATTTACTAACAGCTACTTCAGGAAATGGACTTTGGAGGAGAATCTGAGCTGGGGGTTGGGGAATCTCAGCTATAGATGCTATCTGTACCTGGCACCTGGCTCTCTTTAAGCCAGGTCTCAGCCTGGAGTGAGATCGGAGGTGCCACATTTGGCTAAGATGCAGATTGTTGAGGTGTCAGTGTGAGGGGCCTTTATGATTGGAAGTTTAAGAGTTCTTCTGAAAATTTTCAGTTGAGCAGCCGGGAGTTTGCCTCTCCATCATGAACCTCTGTCCTTTTCAGCTACTTCCATACAGGTCTGCCTGGTCTGTGCATGGGATCAAGTGCAGGTGGGAATCGTACCACGTCTGTGTGTCCTCTGCTGCTTTTGCAGCCGTGATGCGTTGGGCAGCTTACTGGCCTGAAACCAACTGGAAGTGAATGGTCTTAAGTGGCCAAGCAAAGATGAAGAGATATTTGAAGTCGAATAAAGGCAGATGTTACCCATCAGGCTTTGGGGGCCTTCTCTTGTGGGGAAAGTTCTTACTTCTGTACACGCTCAGCAATAGTGAGTTTTTGGCCAGCCTTCCTTGGAGGCAGAGGCCCTCGTGAGCATGAGTAGTTTTGTGCTTTTGTTCATCACATCTAGAAGTCCTAACTGAAGCCTTAGACTGTCCTGCTTCATAAGCCACTTACTGAGATGTAGATTGTTGGTTTGTGCGGTAATTTCTCTGGTCCTCACTTATCTTCATCTGAAAAGTGAAGGGATTGGAGAAAGTATTTCCAAGACTCTGCTTCATCATCAGCAACATCCTCATCTCGTTGACTTTGTAGGAGTCCACGATGCCATCATCTCATTTAACTCCGCAGTTCCCCAGAGTGCATTCCCTCCCAGCCCATGGAGGAGGACATGGGCTTGGAGGGGGTGAGGGATTCAGCAGTGGGGCTGGGTTTTGACCCAGGCTGATTCCAGAGCACGTGTTCTTTGGACTGTGCCATGCTCTTCTTACCTACAGCTTCATGATTCTGGGAAAAGGAATTATTACCACTTTTCTCTGGTAAGACATAAGTAATTGAAGAACAAAAGTGGATTCTATATCTGTTTTCTGAGAATTGAGAGCAGTCTAGAAAAGTCTACAGCTTTTCTAACTGTAAGATTTAAGATTTAAGTACCAGTATCTGAACCAGAGAATATAAGAGCTCACAGACATGAGACAACATGATATAATTTTTTTAATCTCATAGAATTTTCAGACCACAGATTTCCTGGAAGAGATTGTGCATTTTTTATTTTGAGAGTGTTGTAAAAGCTGGGTTTAGGAATTGTCTTTAGGTAGCAGATGGACACGTTATGTTTGATCACTTTAATAATTTTGCTTTATAGGAAAAGACAATCCTATCCCTAAATTGCTGTTATAGTTAGGTCTTCAGGTCTTATGAATTTGCTATTATAGTAGACCAAAATCTATATATAGCGACACTCAAATTAAATGTGGTATAAATTCATGTCTTTAAAAAAAGAAAGCAATTACTACGTTTGAAAGCCAAGCTATAAAAAGTAAGTGAAATCATAGGAGAGCCAAGACAGGATTTCATTTTACTAAGCCAATGGCCCTGACTTTCTTTTCCCTTTTGGGTCCTGCAGGGGCAGAGTGGGGAATACAAATGTTTGAAAATTAGGATCTTAGACATTTATAGGTGACTGAACTTTGGAGAGCTTCCTTGTTGGCACTTGCCCTATGGATTAGGAGATGCAGCTGGAACGGTGAAGTGCTCACAGACTCAGCTTGTACTTTGTTAAATGTTATTTTAGTTATTGAGCATCCCATAGAACCTTTTTTTTTTTTTAAGGTCATTTTTTATTTAATGTGTGCTCATACACATTGTACATTTTTTCATCAAAGTTAAAATTAATTTCCTCGAAAGTATATGCATCTTGACCACTGAAGCTAGACTAGTACCTGCCAGCTTTGCCAAGCACATTTAAAAATCTATTTTCATTGCACGTACACAAATGCATGGGATGCCCTCCGCTCCCCCTTTCCCACCCCCAAAGAAAAAAAAGGAAGAAGAAAAACCTTAGGAGCCTTCTGAAAAGTACTTGGAACTTTTGCTCTTGAGTGGCTGGAAGGAAGCCTCTTTGGCAGTTCTGAGGATGAAGAACATTGAGCATTAACTGGTCTATACGTTCTCAGTGATCCCATCTCGGAAATATAATCGGCTTCTTTTATAGTACTTTCCTGCTCAGAGGCGCCTTGCAGCCCTGCTGGAGCTCTGATAACAATAGGTTGGATTTCCATGTGGAAACATAAAATAGCTCATAAGCAGGCATTTTACTTTGTCCTCTGACAGTGCTGCGTGGATTTGGCTACCAGGTACTAGATAAAAAAGAGCCTCTATTGAGAGGAATATTTAAGACCTGAGTAAGCTGTCACATCACAAAATGCTACAGAGTCTTCCCCTCAGGGACATGTTCAGAATTTCAGATGATAAAAAACTTTTATTTATTCCTCAGCAAATACAGATGATCTTGGAATCATTTCTGACCTGCTTTCCCCAAGTTCTTCCCAAGTTTCCCATTAAGAATCATCCTTTTGCAATGGGAATTGTTTCTCTTTTTTTTTTTTGTTTTCTCTCACTTCAGGAGTAGGATGTTACTTTTCTTTGCAGACTTCACTGTGGTTAACTGTCCCATTCCGAAGGGAACAGACCACGGCTGAAGGAGGACCGGAAGTGTTTTTGTAACAAAGAGGTTGCACGCTGGAGGTGGGGGACATCCAAGCAGGGGCAGGGGCTGGCAGGCGTGGTGGGACGGACCCAGCCGTGACTCAGGTGGCAGCCTGTGTGGCCCCTTGGCCCGGGTGCCAGTCTCTGAAAGTGGAGAAGTGGTACCTTCGCTGCTCCCACGAGAACCTAAAGGTTAAAATGTACGGCTTTGATTCTGGCTTGGTTCAAGCGTGGACTCACCCCTGGTTAGGGACTTGGTGAAAGGCTATAATAAGCTCCCACACATCTTTGGGCTTTGGTACCATATGTGATTTGGCAGAGACAGGTGTGCTGCTGGTTTTACACACGGGTGAAACTGTACGACAGAGCAAAGGATTGGGAAGAAAAAACTTAGTTGTTCTAACATTGGTTGTTTTAGCACCCATCTTTTCTTTTCTTTTTTTTTTTTTTGGCCACACCATGTGGGATCTTAGTTCCCCAGCCAGGGATCGAATCCATGCCCCCTGCATTGGAAGCACAGAGTCTTAACCGCTGGACCGCCAGGGAGGTCCCCATCTTTTCTTTATATACTTGAAATGCCACCTCTATCATTTTCTAAATCTCCATATAACTTTGTATCTATTTCTGGACTTCGAATGTTTCTGTTTGGTAGTAAGCTATTAAAATTATTGTAAATTTATAGAATATTTTGCTATCTGATGGGGCAAATGCTCTCATGTTATTCTTGTTTTTTTTCCCTTCAAAATATTTTTCTTGGTATTTTCTACAAAGTTAGCCATCCAGATGAACTTTAGAATCAGTCACATCATTTTAAAAATCTATTTGCGACTGCACTGAATATATAGTAATTTAAGAGAATTGACCTCCTATGATTTGAATCTTCCTACCAAGGGACATAGATTGTCTCAGAATTTTTTAAATCTTCTTAATGTCCTTTACTAAAATTTTAATAGGTTTTTATTATAGATATTATGCATTCTCACTAATTTCTAGTTATTTAGTAATTTTTGCGGGTGATGGAACAAGGATTTTTCCCCTCACTTTTTAAGAGGTTATTACTCATATGTATCAGAAGCCTACTCATCTTGTCTATTCACTGTATGGTCCCCTTACTGAACTTGCTTAATAATTCCAACACATTTTCAGCTGACTATCTTTGATTTTCTAGGCTGACATCATATCATCCATTAAAGTAGGAATAATAATTGTTCCTCATTTCTCAGCTATTGCATTAGGGTTCATGAAAGGAATTGATAGCCTTTCCATCTTTTTCTACACTCAGGAACTGCATGTAACATACGGATTTGCTGCTCTTTGGAAGTCTCATAGTTACCACCCATACAAGCAAGTGGGGGTGAAGTGATTTTTATATTACTCTACAATAACTTTCTAAAAGTTACACAGCTTGAGAAAGGAGGGAGAGCAATGAGGGTGCAGCTGGAGAGGGATGATGAAAGATCGGGGATGGGACATGAGGCAGGTCCTGATCAAGAGGGAGAAGTTGAGCAATTTGGAAAGAGATTAGCTGATAAAATCATGTTTCTAAGGAGCCTTTGGGAGATTGGCTGTAATACACAAGTAGAGAGATGGTCCAGGGGTAAGAGGACCCCCTCTTACCTCTCCCCTCCCATCTCCCACTCCTCACTCCCCCTTCCCGCCCCCCCCCACCCCCCGCACCCCATCTGGTGCTAGAACTTCTTTGAATGTCATTATTTCATGTAGAGGAGAAAATCCACAACATCCACTTTATCCCTCAGCTACAGCCAACTTGCGATGAATCTTAGGGTCTTTTTCCTAGAAAACAAGGAAGCAGATTAGGGTGTTAAAATGGAACCTCCTTCTGTTGGTAAGAACTTGATTTTCAAAACTGTTGTGATGGCTGCTCACATTTTGTTACTAATCACATTTTGATTCCCTGAGGAGATTAAGGTGGCCAGCTGTAAGAAGGATTTAGTTGATGATCTCTGCTTTTATCCTGCGTCCGAGTCCCAGGTCTCCTGTACTGTCCATCCACTGCTCAGTTGGACTCAGTGGATGCTACTGGGAATGCTCGCCGAGCCATGATTTCATCAGGTTCATCACGTGATTGTGGATGAGTGTTTTAGCTAATTTGCCCTCACTTCTGTGGAATAAGACTCATTTATAAGTCTTGGAAGAAAGCTATTTTTCTATAAGCGTGGACATTAGATTTTGGATTCCGCTGTTTACTATGAATGTTTTGGATAAGTGCAGCCCTGGGCTTATGTCTCAACCAGGGAGATTCCATGGTTCCAAATAATGAGATCAAACCTCTCATTTCAGTGAGTTTACTGTGTTTAGATCAAGATCTGTGCTGTCTCTTGTTAGAAAACCTGGGAAATAATAAGTAAAGACGTCTCTGGCGTGGTAATGATGTCTAATAGACTGCCATAAGTTTTAAAATTTGAGAATGCAATCATGGTTTTAGGAAAGTGAGTTCCCCTGAGGGTCTTTGTCCTCCCCGACTATTGTTATTCCCTTTGTCATACATGGCTAAGAGTTTTCATGAAATGCCAACCAGTTGGTATTCACAGGACACCTTCTAACGCATTTAACCCTTTGACAGTGTGCTGGAAATTCCAGTGTGAAAATGCACATTTATAAATTCTTCCCGTTGTTAACTAAGTTAGCTGATTGAAGGTGTTACTTAATTGTTCTGTTTGATTTCGTCATTTTAAAAAGACTAAATACATATGTGCATCTGCATGTGTTAGGTATATATTAGAATTAGTCAAGTCAAATCCAACTGTATCTTTGTAAATATTTCAGTCACTGTTGCTGATATTTTAAATAAGTTTTTTCTATCTTATAGTTTGTCTCCAGTTGGTTTTTTTTTAAATTAGCTGTCTCAAATTACAGAAGAGTTTTTGTTTTTGAAAATGAAGAGATCGTTCATCTGGATATTATCGTAGCTTTCTGGCCTCTTAAAATTAAACTGCAGAGCATATATTTAAATAAAAAGAACTAAATATCAAATTTCTGTGTCATAGACTTAAAAATTAAAACACAGTTTTGTTAATTTGAATTATCTTATTCACTTTTCTTACTTTTGGGTGGAGTTGAGAGAAAGAAAATTCCTAGGAACAAATATCATATTATATATTTAATTTGAAGGATCTATGAAAAGTTATTTTAATTTGTATTTTGAAGGTGTGTAGGGGGAGACCAGGGGCTATATTAATCGAGGTAGAAAATTCACTGCTCTTGTAAATACTGCAGAGGACAGAAGAGTCTCTAAAAATACAGAATATACTTTATAGCCTATAGAATAGAAGATCTGTGGGGGAAATACCTGTGATTCAGTGAGGTTTCGCTAATGTGAGAAAGGAAATTATGTTTAGGTAGAACAATTTAAGCCATTTTTGCCAACATGTTTTCCTAACTGCCTCTGTGTGTTTTCTCCTTGTACACAATGTGTCTTAAGCCTGTGTGAACCTGCTTTTCTGTGGACAGGAATTAAAGCTTGGAAAGATTACATTGTGATCCTTTCTCCACCACCCACTCACCATGTGGTCCATGAAATGGACCACTCAGTGAGTTTCCATTTGAAAAATGCAGATGCTGACAGTAATCTATGTCATGTGTGGCATTAATCATTAAATCTCTGTTTACACACAAACGAGATTAAATGGAGAATTGAGGCATCTGCCGAAATAATTTAGGGAGAATCCTTTGAGAATGAGATTTTTTTCTTCATCTCTGCATTTCTTCATCTTCTTGGGACGCAGGAGATTTTGTTTTTAATATTTGTGTTGTATATAGACTAAAGGAATTTTTGGCACATAAAAGAATCATTTTCCCTAATATTTTCTGTCTTTACATTTAAAGAAAGCTATATGTTAAGTTATTGTAGTTTGAAATTCCAGGACCGTAGTTTATTTGCATTTCCTCTCTGTGTTGGCACTCTTGTCAATGTGTGAGTGTTACATTGTATCTTAAACACACATTTGTTTAAACCGGTTTTGATTTTCCTTCTTTCCAGGTCTTTCAGCTCCCTTACTGGACATTGGGAATAGGATAATATGGCTGGGTCCCATTTTTTTTTTTTTAATAAATTTATTTATGTATTTATTTATTTTTGGCTGTGTTGGGTCTTTGTTGCTGTGCGTGGGCTTTCTCTAGTTGTGGTGAGCGGGGGCTACTCTTCGTTGCAGTGTGCAGGCTTCTCATTGCGGTGGCTTCTCTTTTTGTGGAGCACGGGCTCTAGGCGCGTGGGCTTCAGTAGTTGTGGCATGCAGGCTCAGTAGTTGCAGCTCACAGGTTCTAGAGCACAGGCTCAGTAGTTGTGGCTCACCAGCTTAGTTGCTCCGTGGCATGTGGGATCTTCCCAGACCAGGGCTCGAACCCGTGTCCCCTACATTGGCAGGTGGATTCTTAACCACTGCGCCACCAGGGAAGTCCCATGGGTCACATTTTTGAGTACACGTGTATTCACTGCCGCAACGGTGGCCTCAGGATGTCTGCGGCACTGCCTAAGCCCTACTTGAATGCAGCCCCAAAAGACCAAGTATCGTATTGTTACCCCGTACCACTTCGTTGGTCTTTCAGGAGCTGTGGCTAAGTTTTATACTACCTAATTCCCTCAGGGCAACTGGCTTCTGCCTCCAAGGCAATAGTTAAAAAGATAAAATATAGCCTTATGCTTTTGAGCAACATAATATGTGGCTTAAAATATCCATTTTATTTTATGATATTCCCTAATCTTGTAATTGGTGTAGCCCCTTGGTTCTGAAATCCAGAACAGAAGCCCAGCAAGTGTGTCAAGTTTAAAGATAACAAAGAAGTTAAAGACTAGACTTCCCCGGTGGCGCAGTGGTTAAGAATCTGCCTGCCAACGCAGGGGACACGGGTTCGATCCCTGGTCCGGGAAGATTCCCACATGCCGCAGAGCAACTAAGCCTGTGCGCCACAACTACTGAGCCTGAGCTCTAGAGCCCGCGAGCCACAACTACTGAGCCTGTGTGCCACAACTACTGAAGCCCACACGCTCCAGCAGCCGCATGCCACAACTACTGGATCCTGTGCGCTCTAGGGTCTGTGTTCCACAACTGCTGAAGGCTGCGTGCTCTGGGACCCGCGTGCCACAGCTACTGGATCCTGCATGCTCTAGGGCCTGCGTGCTGCAACTACTGAAGCCCGCGCGCCTAGAGACCATGCTCCGCAACAAGAGAAGCCACTGCAATGAGAAGCCCACGCACCACAATGAAGACCCAGCATAGCCAAAAAAAAATAAAATTTAAAAATTTAAAAATAAATAAATAAATAAAAATTAAAAGAGAGTAGAAAGCCTTAGCTTCTTATTTAAAAAAAAGAACTGTGGGACTTCCCTGGTGGCACAGTGGTTGAGAATCCGCCTGCCAATGCAGGGGACTTGGGTTCGAGCCCTGGTCTGGGAAGATCCCACATACTGCAGAGCGGCTGGGCCCATGCGCCACAACTACTGAGCCTGCACTCTAGAGCCCGTGAGCCACAACTACGGAGCCTGTGTGCCACAACTACTGAAGCCCGCGCACCTAGAGCCCACGCTCCGCAACGGGAGAGGCCACTGCAATGAGAAGCCCGTGCACCTCAACAAAAACCCAACGCCTCCAATAAATAAATAAATAAATTTATATTTAAAAAAAAAAAAAAAAAAAGAACTGTGCCGGATATGAGTTATACTCAGAAGAAGAAATTTTGTACAGGAGATGTTCTTGTGCATCTTTCTCAGAGCAGCTCTGTCTGCTTCCTTGAACACTCTTGTCTCTTGCCCCTTCTTGAAGCATCTTCTGCAATTGACTTCTGGGCCAGCCCCTTTCTCTTGGCTTTTTTCTTTCTTTGCTCATCATTCCTTTCCTGCTTCCTTCAGATTCTCCTTCCTCTTCTCACTGTCAAATTGATGTTCTCCCTAGGGAGCCATCCCGGATCCTCTTCAGCGGATAACCATATTTTTGCCCAACTTCAACTACCGTTTATACATGTCCATTACTGCCCAGTTAATACGCCTCTAGTTGGGACCTCTCTTCGGGGTCCAGTGATTTTAGCTTCCAGATTTTATCTTCATTTGGCTGTTTGCTACACTCCTACAACTCGGTGCATCAGAAAAATGAAAAAAGCTGCTTTGCCTCAGAGTTCCTTTTTTCATGGAGCTTCTGCTTCAGAGCATATGAGAGTCTCCATTTTCTGTAGAATGGGAACAATAAAATATATAATTCAAATTTAATCATGAGCCTTAAATGATATGAAGAGCTTGGCACCATACCTGGCATGTATTGGGTCCTAAGTAAACTGAATATTGCCGTCTTTCCTTTCCCCGTGGTCATAAAACTCAGCAATTATCTTTTTCCAATGAGTAAGACTTTAAAATTTCTCTGGGTTTCTATTGTCCTGAAAAAAAAAAAAAAAATTCCAGCCCACTTCTGTTACCCACAACTAAATATTCTTTTCCCCTAATGTTGTAGGTCAGCGTGAATAGTTTTCTCTTTGTTCTTCAGGGTTTGTTTCTGAGTCCTTACTTCTTCTGTATCCATTACTGTTCTGCATCTTTATCTGAAGCTATGGTTGGCTGGGTCTTTGTTCTCTATCCTGTTTTCACAATACCTAGCTGGTCCTAAGGAATTCTTTGTTTCTTCATTTTTACTTTTAGGAAAAAAGAGGCAATCTTTTTCTCCAGTCATAGGAGAAAAGAGCTTGATTTGGAGAATTTTCTCTCTTGCTGAATTACTAACTGAAGAGCACTTAAAAAACCTTTTCCTTAAAATATAGAGGGCACAAATCATAGTGGGCAGCTTGGTGAATTTTTCCAAAGTGAACATGCCCATGCAATATGGATCACAGTAAATTTAGGAAAAGTCTAACTGCTCCAGGCTTTGTTAAGCCTTCTTCCCCACCCCCGCCCGTCATCCTTCAGATTACCCACCTGTTGTGAGAAGCATTTCAGCCCCTGGTGCCCTCTGACCCACCATCTGCCAGCTGGTTCTGTGTGGACCGGGTTTTGCCTGCCCTGCCTTCCCTCTCTTATCCCTGAGATGGGAAGTTTGGGGTTAAAGGGACAGGCTCTTTGTTCTTAATGCCGCCTGCATTTGAGTAGATGGCAAAAAGGGAGAGACGTCCACTTTGCCTTCAACAGTCGTCCCCTGTGGCCAGCTGGGGATGGGATGCGAAGGCAGAGACAGTGCTGAGTGAAACCCAGGCTGAGTGCGTTTTTCCTTTGCTTTCTTCTCTATTCAACATAGTATTGCAGATAATGAATGACACAGCAGTGCTAAAGTAAGAAGCTAGTGTGAAAAAAACCACGGTGTTTATGTAATCATAAATAATCTTAATAGATTAAAAAACCTAGACTTAGACTTTGGAAAGTGAAGAGTAAACGGGATCGCGATGAATGGTTAGAGGAGGGTTATATGGTCTGTAGAGCAGAGGTCGAGGTCAGGAGGAAATGGACTTAAATCAAGGCAGAGGGATTTAGGTTACGTGATGAAGAACTTCCTGTGGGAGGGGCTCTGTGAGGTGTGTGTTTTGTTGTCTCCTGGGTAGATGGGGGGGGTGTTTACGGCAGCCACTGTCAAGGGTTGCAGTTGACCTTCCTCTCATTCTCATTCTTTCCTTACTATGTAGTTTCCTAGATATGATCAAAGATACCAGTACTTTTTACTGCCATTCATTTAATGAGAAGAAATGGAGTATTCAGGCATTCTGGTATGAATTGGAGATTTTTCAGAAGTGATGTGCTAAGTATTGTCAGACTACAGGCATGAGTTTACATCCCAGCTTCACTACTTAGTAGTTGCAGGACCGACCGTGAAAAAGGATTGTTGGGAAGACTTAGGAGATAATGTATCTGAAGGACTTCATAAATTGCATAGTGTTGGAACTAGAGTGAGCTGTTAGACTTCCAGTAGAATTTCCACTTGTGTGTTGACCTCACATCTTTTCTACCTTCTCTTTGGCTTCCAGACCTCCTTGTCTCTAGTGCTGCTTGGGGCACTGGGGTAGAAAGATCTTAGTAGTGTCCTGCTGTTTGTTCTAGTTTTCAGTGCTGTGCCCTGGAAGATAATGCTGGTTGAGGTGAAGGGGGAGCTCTGAGAGGTAGGCAGGTTTTACATTATTGGAGAGTAAGGAAGTTTTTGAGAAACTGTAGATTTAGAAAAGGAGGCTAGAGGTGAAAAACAAATCTGGGAAACATAAACAGGCTGCAGGATCATGTAGGTGTGGAGTGCCTCAATAAATCTTTTTCAGATTTAATAGATATGTGTTTATAAAGTTGTGTTCCGTTGTGTTTCTACTTGAAAAATGTACAAATGCTTCATCCATACCTGGGTGTGAGCTGTATTCTTCACAGCAGTAGAGCGCGGGGAAATGCAGCAGCCAATAGGTTCCTGGAAGGTGTTTAAGATAAAATTTCCTCTGGTTAGTTTTTCTCTTAATATAAGTGCCTGTTTGACTTGACCTGTTACTTTTGTTAAATAAAGTTTGTATGTTGCATTAAAAAAAAAATCGTGGATTCTCAAACTGCCCTGGGGCAGGGCAGTGGGTCAGACTGAGCGCCGCGCCACTTCTGCACCAAACAACACCCTGGTTCCCTTACCAAAGGTAAGAGAGGCTGCTAGCCTCTCGGTGTCTGCACGGCCAGGGCCTGTCTTAGGGCCAGCAGCATCCTTGTCCCCGCCGTGAGGGTGATGACTTCAGGAACGGGACGGCCAACTCCAGCTCCCGTGACCCTGACTCACTTCCTGCTGTGAGTCAGGAGCGGTGGTGTGGGTCTCCATTCCCACCTTGGCCCCATCTTCAGGAGGCCTGACCCCGGTGCTGTTGGACCTCCTTCAGCAGTTTGTCCCTGGGCGGCATAGGTTGTAATCTTTGTCTTGATGCCAAAACAAGTTGCTTCTGCCTTGGATAGATTATCAGATTTGTTTTCAGTGATCTTATCTCGTTTTGAATCTTAAAGTATGGCCTATAATAGAGTCCTATTTTGTTTTGGTTGTTGGCCTTAACAACATAAATGTATTTTCTCTCTGTTCTGGAGGCTGTAAGTCCAAGATCAAGGTGCTGGTGGGGCTGGTTTCATCTGAGGCTCTCTCCTTGGCTTGCAGATGGCCGCCCTCTTGCCCCCTTCTCACATGGTCATCCCTCCATATAGGCGCAGCCTGGTGTCTCTCTGTGTGTCCTGAGCTCTTCTTTCTTTTCTTTTTTTTTTTTCTTTGAATCACATTTTACTAAATTCAGCTCATTGTCTACAACAGTCATACAACATAATTAACTATTCAGTTCTGCATAATAGAGTACTTCAAAGTCTGAAATGGAAATTTAAAAACGGAAAGAAATATAAGCATTGTATCTTGATAAGATAATTTGTGAAAGGGTAACTATATTAGTTATCTATTGCTGTGTAACCAATTACCAGTTATTCTCTCACAGTTTCTGTGGGTCTGGAACGTGGCCAGCATTGCTGGGAGCCTCTGGTTCAAGTCTGTTGGCCAGAGATGCTGTCATCTCAGATCTCAATTGGGGTAGGACCTGCTTCCAAGTTCACTCACATGGTTGCTGGCAATTATAATCATATTTTAAATGATGTAGGAAATTTGTCTCTATTTAGAAATTCTGATGTAAAGTGGGTACTCATTTATAATTTTATATAAATCTGCAGTTTGATGTTGGGATTTGCTCAAAGATGGCTATACTTAAAAAAAACTTTATTGAGGTATATGGGTATACTTAAAAAAAAAGATATTTTAATTCTGATCTTATTGAAGCCAATGAGAAGGAAAACCTATGTTCCCGACTACTTACTCTCATGTAATTATAGCCTTCATTGTACCTTAGCATTTTTAAACTGAATAAATTAAGATATCTTGATTCCTAAGCTTTGTTTTTTTTTTGGCTGAACCTCCCAGCTTGTGGGATCATAGTTCCCAAACAGGGCTTGAACCCGGGCCCTCGGCAGTGAAAGTGCTGAGTCCTAACCACTGGACCTCCAGGGAATTCCGCCCTCAGCATTTTATATTTGTCATGTTAAATATTTGAAACAATTGACTTTTTTTTTTGGCTGCGCGGTGCAGCGTGCGGGATCTTAGTTCCCCAACCAGGGATCGAACCCGTGTCCCCTTCATTAGGCATGCGGAGTCTTAACCACTGGACTGCCAGGGAAGTCCCCCAAAGTTGACTCTTTTTTTTTTTTTTTTTTTTAATGAAATACCAATCGGGCTGCTTTTGGTTTTTTTTGTATCGATTGATTGATTGATTGATTGCTTGCTGTGTTGGGTCTTCGTTTCTGTGCGAGGGCTTTCTCTTGTTGCGGCAAGCGGGGGCCACTCTTCATCGCGGTGCGCGGGCCTCTCACTATTGCGGTTTCTCTTGTTGCGGAGCACAGGCTCCAGACGCGCAGGCTCAGTAATTATGGCTCACGGGCCCAGCCGCTCCGCGGCATGTGGGATCTTCCCAGACCAGGGCTCGAACCCGTGTCCCCTGCATTGGCAGGCAGATTCTCAACCACTGCGCCACCAGGGAAGCCCTTGACTCATTTTGAAAGATAGAATTTAGAGTGTGGATTCTCAAACTGCTCTTCTCTGGAAAGATGGTGTCGGTCATGTGGATAAGGCTGTTTCTCCCCCCTTTTCTCATGCACTCAGTATACAAGACCCAGTTTTACATACTATCATGTTACACATTTACAGGTTTCATTTACAAAGATATACATAAAATCTTCTATTATATATGTAATATATATAATCTATAATCTATACAATCTTAAATATGTATTGACTATACATAACCCTCTATTATATATTACGTATATTACTTTCTTCAATTATATATAATATATAATCTTCCATTATATAATATATAATGTATCATATTGTCTATTTCTCCTGTATATATGTAATCTGTTATATAGAATATAAAATATTGTATATAATCTTCTATTTATGTATGACGTTTATAATTTCTATTATATATAACATATGTATAATCTTCCAATCTGAAATATAAGCTCATGAGAAGCAGATGTCATAAATCACTTTCATACCCTGTACCACTCTGAACAGTAAGTTAAGGTTCGTGGTTATTTCTCAGCAAACACTTAGAAATTTGATTGCCATTGATCTGGGGGATGAACATCGTATTTCTGAGCTGTAGGTAACTGGGGGAAATTGGATGCAGGCTCTCCTGGGCTTAGAAATGCTCAGGAGCAGTCAGGCCACCATGTACCCTGAGTTCCCACATCTACAGATTCAGGGCCTCCACATGGCACACCTCTGGGGGCACTGCTCACGTTTGCTCCTCCTGCACCCCCCTCGACCCTACACAGAAGGATTAGAGTGCATAAAGTGGGCATGCTACGTAAGGTGACAAGGACGTTCTCTTCTGTGTTGTCACCTCCAGCTGCAGTTCCCTCCTGGGGGCTGCTTCTGGAGGTGAGGACCTCCTGCTGGGCTCTGTACGGTGCCCTTCACTTCACTTAGAGGTGCCTCTTTCCACGGACTGTAATGAGATTGGAACGGAGCACCGTTTCTGGTGTTTCTGTTGTCTGTGTTTGTGTAGTTTTTTCCCTTTATGAGAAAACCTTGGTTTGGGTGACTGAGCTGTCTTGCTTTATTATTTTGAAGTTTCCCTTCTGTTTTCTGGAAAACCCTTCATGATGCTGCTTCTAAATGGGTCTAATGGTGATTCTTGGGCTCTTCCAGTGGTCTGTGAGCCCAGGAGGAAATCATCCAGGCTGGGCGTGGAACTCAGGACAGTCTAGTTCATTAGAGAAGCGTTTGGAAAGAAGGAGGCGAACAGCTATAGGGAGCCATAGTAAGTGATGTCTTAGTTTGGGCTGTAACCGAAATACCATAACTGGGTGGCTTACAGAACGTTTATTTTACGCAGTTCTGAAGGCTGGGCAGTCCAAGATCAAAGCACCAGCAGATTCTGAGTCTGGTGAGAGCCTGCTTCCTGGTCCGTAGACAGCCATCTTCTCACTGTGTCCTCACATGAGGCTGAGAGTTCTCTGGAACCTCTTTTATAAGAGTGCTAATTCCATTCGTGAGGGCTCCATCCTCATGACCTATCCACCTGCCAAAGGCCCAGCCTCCTAATTCCATCACATTGGGGCCTGGGATTTCAACATATGAATTGGGGGGGCCCACAGATGTTCATTCATTCATGAATTTGCACTGGCTCCCCAAAATTCATGTCCTTCTCACCTGCATAATACATTCATTCATCTCAATAGTTCCAAAAGTTTTATCTCATTCCAGCATCAACTTTAAAATCTAAGTCCAAATCTCATCTAAATAGCATGTAAGTCAGATATGAGTGAGACTCAAGGTACCATTCATGCTGAGGCAAATTCCTCCTCAGCTGTGAGCCTGTGAAACCAAACAAGTTTTCTGCTTCCCAAACATAATGGTGGGACAGGCAAAGGTAGACATTCCCATTCCAAAGGGAGAAATAGGAAAGGTGAAAGGGTAACAAGTCCCATGTCTTCCAACAGGGCAAACAACATTCAACCTTAAGGCTGGAGAATAATCCTCTTTGACTTGACGCTCTGCCTTCCAGGTCACTGGGGTGGTAACGTCACCACAATGGCTTGGCAAGATGGCTTTGCAGTGGCTCTCTGTTGGGGCCCTAAGGCTCTCCAGGCTGGGGTCTCATGCCCACAGCTCTCCTGGGCTGAGATAGTGGCCCCCCGGCTCCAGCCAGCCCTGTCCTTTGGTATGTAGGTGGAGGAGGCCATGTTTTCCTCTTTCACCCTGGGCCCCTGCTCTTAGGGCCTGTGCTGGGAGTGGAAGCTCTGATGACCTCTGAATTGCCTTTGAGAAAGTTCTCCCACTATCTTGAAAGGATTGATCCTAGAATCTCCTTATCAGAGGGCAACTTGGCCACTCCCTCAATATTCTCACTTTTTACAATGTGGATAGGCTGAGAATTTCCCAAATCTCTAAGTTCTTCTTCCTTTCTGCTTAATGATTACATATTTAAGTCATTTCTCTCTTCTTGCCTTTTTTTTTTTTTTTTCTTCTTCTTGCCTTTTATTGGAAGCTGTCAGAAGGAGCCAAGATGCATCTTCAACACTTTGCTTAGAAATTGCTTCAGCTAAATGTCCAATTTTGTTGCTTGCAAGTTCAACCTTCCACAAAACACTGGAACACAAACATAATTCAGCCATTTTCTTTGTCATTTTATAATAAGGATTGCCTTTGCTCACTTCCATCTGAGACCACATCAGAATGACTTTTACTGTTCATATTTCTACCAACATTCTGTTTGTGATGATTTAAGTAGTCTGTCAGAAGACAGAAGCTTTCTGTCTTGGTCTTGGGGGGTGGCAGTGGGAGGGTGGGAGAGAGAGGTCCAAAATATTGAGCAAAAAAACTGTCCCCCTGGACAAAGGACTTGAAGATGTACAAATGGCCAACAAGCGCATAAAAAGATGCTCAACATCACTAGTCATTAGGGAAATGCAAATCAAAACCACAATGAGATACCATTTCACACTCATCAGGATAGCTATTACCAAAAAATTCCCCCAAACCCAAAACAGAACACCAGAAAATAGCAAGTGTTGGCAAAGATGTGGAGAATTTGGAAACCTTGTACACTGTCGTTGGGAATGTAAAATGGTGCAGTTGCTGTGGAGTAGCATTACTGTGTAATCCAGCAACTCCACTTCTGGGTATACACCCCAAAGAATTGCAAGCAGGGAGTCAAACAGGTATCTGTGTGCCCACATTCATAGCAGTGTTGTTCACAACAGCCAAAAGGTAGAAGCAAACCAACTGTCCATGGACAGATAAATGGATAAACAAAATGTGGTATATACATACAATGGAATTTTATTCAGCCTTAAAAAAGAAGGAAATTCTGACATTTGCTGTAAGATGGATGAACCTTGAAGACATTATGCTCAGTGAAATAAGCCAGTCACAAGAAGACGAACACTGTATGAGTTCACTCATACGAGGTACCTAGAATAGTCAAATTCGTAGAGATGGAAAGTAGAAGGATGGTTGGTTGGTGCTGGGAGGAGTGGAAGTTACAGTCTAGCGGGCAGAACGTTTAGATGAAATGAGTTCTGGAGATGGTTGCTGGTGATGATTGCACAGCAGGGTGCGTGTGCTTAATGCCACTGAGCTGTGTGCTTAATCATGGTTAAAATGGCAAGTTTTATGTTCTGTATAATTTCCCACAATTAAAAAAAAATCATAAAAAGGAAGCCATGTCCCCCTGTGCACTGTTTACCATGGGGAGTTCAATTGACATACGCTGAGGTTTCAATTTAAGAATAATGTCTGGTCAGTCCTATGAGAAAGCTGCAATCACCAGAATTGTGTTTTCATCCTCTTTAGCAATAATCAAGCTCCTCTCTTTTCTCTGCCCTCCCTCCCAACCTGAGAAGTAGGATAGTCCTTGAAGTCTTACCTGGGCCATGTCTGGAAGACGAATCCTGATGGCCGTGGTGGTGTCCTGAAGAGTGTGCTACTTTTTTTGTCTCCCTTGAGACAAGGGAGCAGCTGCCTCCTTAGCAGGGTTAAACTGCAGGCAGGGTCCCATCGGTCATCCTACGTTAGCAGGGAACCTGAGGATGTCAGTGACCTTTTTAGTTGACTCATCCAGAAGTTTCTTTAATTAGAGAGTTGTAATAGTCTCCCTCCCGTGTCTCATTTGCAGAAGCTGCTGGATAACGAAGTGAGGACTGTGAGGAGAGGGGTGTAGGTCCAGGGAAATCCACGTTTTGTTGGACCTCAAGCTCATACAATTTGAGGTTCTCCTTAAGAAAAAGAATACAAAAGAGATCTTTCTTCTGTAACTTCTACAAGAATACTTGTGAACATATTTTGGGGCCCTTCCCAGGGTTTTAGAAGGAGCCCTGAAGCTTAAGCTTCATTAGTTTAATGTAACTTGTCTTTGTTCCGGAATACAGTAGGGAGTGCCCCGAGAAAACGGTTTACCTCCTCTGAGCTTTATTCCCGGAAGCAAAAAGATTTGGAAAGATGTGTTACATCCAGAAGACGGACAAGTAACTAGGAAGCCCCTGGGGATGGAAAACGTTTTACGCAGTTTAAACTCACCCCGGTCCACGTTTAATTTAACCATTTCCCCAAACTTCAATTTGACGACCATTTGTACTGTAATTTAGTATCGCAAAGTAACCTTTGACCAAAACCAATTAACTTTGAATTTCTTGCCTAGACTGTTGCCTGATAAAATTTTAGAGGCACTTTCTGAGGAATTGTATAAAATTTCCATGATAATTATGACCTTGAGGTATTCTTGTGTCAAAGAAGATGCATACTCTTCTCTGTCTGGTAATTACTTTCCCATCTTTCCCCCCACCCCCCTCTGATTAGTCTTCATATCTGTTCCGTACTTAGATAAATACTTCATCAATCAGAGATTAGAATAATCTCATTACCTCTGGGAATTCCTCACTGCCACTCAGGCCTTTAATGGAGCTGTTAGGGAGCCTTTGTCATTGAAAACTTGTCTTAGTGACCAGATGGGCTCACTGGAGGCAACTTGCACAAACATCAGGCAAGAAGACATTTAATGAGGCTTAACGCGTGCGGAGGAAGCGAGAGGGGGGGGTCCTGGGTTTCTTCTTGTTGCGTTGTGTTACCTTCAGTAATAGCATAATTTCTTCTTTTTTTAAATAAGAGAAATGGAACTTTCAGAAGTAAAACAATATGTGTTTATTTCATATCATGAAAATGAAAATGAAGGCAAAATATCAAAGCATGCCCCACGCTCTTTTTTGTGGCAGAATTCATTATCCTGAGGGAGCACAGGCCTTGTAATGCGGGACAGGGTGAGGCCAGCCGCCATTCAGGCTTCTCAACTCAGCCAGATCCCTCCTTTTTTTTTTTTTTTTTTTTGATCCCTCCTTTTTAAGATGTAGATTTCAGTGTCCAGATTGCCCATTGTTCAAATGCCAATTGGGCGCTGGGGTATATTTGCCAAATTCATTTTCACTTCTTGGACAAAGCTGGAATTTGAATCCAAAATTAAAGGTGAAAACCAAATTGGTCTAAGCCAATTAAACCCCATTATCATTCAAGTGGAGCTTTTATCCTGTTTCTGGCCATTTGAATGATAGAAAATGGTTCAAAAAAATTGTCCCTCCGCCCATCCCCAGACTTGGGGGAAACTTTCTAAAACTTGTTCATGTTTGTGGTGAATTGAAGGCTGCTTTGCTTATTTTAGTCTCTGGAAAAATGAAATGGAAAGGAGTTCAAAATCTGTGAAGAATGGCAGTCCTTTCCATGGGTCTGAATGTAGCCAGATGATTTTTGGCTTGATCCTGTATTCCAAAGAAAAGGGTGTGGTTGAAAAAATGATGTTGAGAATTTGTAAAACAGGGAGGGTTTTGTGTTGTTCTGAGTTTTAGTGTAATCAGTGGAAGAAGAATTTTAAAAAGGAATAATCAGGCTAAAAAATAGTCTGCATGTTCATTTCACAGCTTGGATTTGGTCATGACTGTTTTCATAGGAGTGTCTAAAATGCATAAACTTCATTACCAGCAAATACTTGGTATATAGACATTCTCTCGTCTAAATTCTTATAACACTTCGGTGAAAATATGAACAATAAGGTTTGTTTTAAAATTAACTTCTTCACAATTTTCCCTTCTTCATCTGAGATATCCGTATTGCCTGTGTGATGGTAGTCCCAATTAGGGCAGCTTAGAAACTTTTTTTTTTTTTTTTTTAATTTTTTTTTAGAAACTTTTATTTTTAGCATGAGAGGAAAATAAGTGGTGTGCTGGCCCCAGGTTGCTTTCAAATAAATTAACAAATAGTCTCAGTTAAAACAGTTTTGTATGGGAATTTGTTCCCTCACCCTGGCAGATTGGCCAGAAGCCAGTGTTACAGCTTTATTCTGCTTTTTCATAGACTTTTTATCTACAGTGTTTGTTCCTTTAGGGAGAGGAAAGTCTTTTCCTGCGGCTTCCCTGTGGGTGTGGGCTCCCTGCACCCATCCTGTTGCAGGCAGCTGCCCTGCCCCCACCTCCTGCCTGTCCAGGGCTTGGTCCACGTGGCAGGTGGGACTCCCAGCTCATCCCTTAGCAGCTGCCTCCTTAGCAGGGTTAAACTGCAGGCAGGATCCCATCGGTCATCCTATGTTAGCAGGGAACCTGAGGATGTCAGTGAACTTTTTAGTTCACTCATCCCGTAGTTTCTTTAATTAGAGAGTTGTAATAGTAATAATTACATTTTGTGATCCCCTGCTAAGTACCAGTGGCTGTATCAGGGTTCTTCACCTGTGTGATTTTACTTCCGCCTCATAATGTTACAGGGGAAGCATTGTTATCTACATTGTACAAGTGAGGAAGGCGCGACTCCAGGAGGAGAGAGAGACCTACTCAGAGTCACGTGGACGGCAAGGGGCAGAAAGTGGATTTAACACCAGGTTTTGCTGACTGCTCTCCGCGCGTCCTCTGCTGCCTTCCGCAGAGCTAGAGGGGCTTCTAGAGACCTTCTTGTCTAGTGATCTCAGCACTGGCTGCACATCCGAGTCACCTGGAGAATTTAAAACGAAGACACCATTGGTCTCATCCCTGGAGTCTCGGGGGTGGGTCTCAGGAGCTCCCGGGGTGACTCCCTGTGCAGCCAGCAGGCTCTCGCTGGTCTAGTCCGACTCCCTCAGCTTTCGGAGGAATCTGAAGCCCAGCAGTTTCTTCCAGGCCAGTCAGCTAGTTAGTTCCAAGCCAGGACTTGAGCCTAGATCTTCTGACCTCCTTGGTCTCTTCTTACTGTTCTCATTCCAAATCCTGGATAGAGTCTGCATACAGGAAACATCATGTGAGAGGCTTCTTGGCCTAGAGGGTGCATGCCACTGTGTACTTGAGGGGCATGGCTTGCTTTTGAAGGATTACAGAAAATCAGATGGCTGTAATAGCATCTTGTGAATATCAGTTGAAATGCTAATAGGTAACAATAAATGGGAAGCAGACCTTAAATTATATCTCTTAGTTCCACCTGCTATAACAGAATACCATAGACTGGGTGGTTTAATGACATTTATTTCTCACAGCTCTGAAGGCTGGAAGGCCAAGAACAAGGTGCCAGCAGATCTGATGTCTGGTGAGAGCCCACTTCCTGGTTCACAGATGGCTGCCTTCTTTCTGTGTCTTCACTTGGTATAAAAGAGGGAGAACAAGGTCTCTGGTCTTTTCTTATAAGGGCACTGTACCCGTCATAGGGGCTCCACTCTCATGACCTTATCTAAACCTAAGCATCTCCCAGAGGTTCCACCTTCTAATACCGTCACATTGGAGGGGGAGTAGGGGTTCAACATGATTTTTTGGGGGGAGGGGGGCACAAACATTCAGTCCATAGCAATCCCTATACATGCACGTAAGTATGATGTTGCCAGGAACAGTTTAGGTTTGTATGACTCTTCCTGCTTGCTGAATTGTTTGCATTTATAGTATCAGCCACATAACCAGGGGGAGTTGCGAGAAGGTGGGTCTGTGACTATCTCCGTTTTCTGGAGAAGCCATATAAGAGTTACAAGTCCTATACAATCACACAGATTGTTCCTAGAGCCAAGACCAGAAGCGAGGTGTTCTCATTCATGGTTTGGTTCTCTTGCAGTTGAACCACACGGTCATCTTTGATTTCTAAAGTGCGTGGTACGGCCATGTGGCCCAGCCCCTTGGGTGCGAAGAGGCTCGTGGGTGATGTTGCATTCACATAATTGGGCTGTTTTTCATTCATCCACTGGGAATGCTCGGGGGCCCTTTCGGCGTGGTGGCTCATGTCTTTGATCATCTGGGGGAGACTTTCTTCACACTCTCATTTCCCCCCTGCCTTATTGTCTTGTTTAGCTGCTTCTGAAACTCATCTCGAATGGGTGTCGGACCTCAGGATGTATTATCCCTGTCTCTTAACTTTTTGTTTTGCTCTGTGATGTTTTTCGATATTATCTTCCAGCTCACAGCTTTGGTATTAGTGTGATTGGTTTTATTTCTCAAATCCATTGAAGTTTCTTTATACCAATCATTTAAAATTTATTTTTCTCTCTTTCTCTTCTGGAGAGTTCTTTTTCTCAGATTGCTGCTTTTTCATAGCAGCTGGTCTTGCTTTAGGACACAATATTATTTCAAACCTGTCCTAAGATACTGATTAGAATTTTTTTTTTTTAAAGTTTTCTTCTGTCCCACAAATTATGTTTTCTCTGGGGCCAGTTGTTGTGTGTGTTCATTATGACCCTTTTCTTTCATATGTGGAGTTTTCTTCAAATTCCTTGTGATCCTCACTTGTTGGTTTGCTTTAAGGAATGAAGACCTCCATTGATAAGCTGGGAGGGTTGGCTTTGATCTTCTCTGCAGTGGTAGAGACAGCTTTCAAAATAAGCCTTCTGTAAGTAGCCTGCGACCCCCTCCTTCTCTACATAATTGTCAGAGAAGGGGGGGTGGTGCCTCTAAGTGCATCTGACCCCTTTGGGGAGCTGCCTTTTCAGGTGTGGAGATGCCAAACTACCCTGAACTCCTCTTCAACGTGCACACTGGGATTTTTCCTAGGTTTAGTGCCCAGTTTCTTGGTTTTAGCCAATGGGTCCAACCCTCTGCTGTGACTCCCAGCCTTAAAAGTTCTGTTTTTGTGGGAGAGAAGAGAGGAGGGAAGGGCCTGGAGGGTTCGGGGCTTCTGCACTTTGTTCTTTACTCATCTCCCCTGGGATGCCCCATGCCCACCCCACTCCTGCCCCTTATCTTTGACTCCTCCGCCCCGTCCCCCCTCCCTCTCCACCCCACTGACTCCCGCGAAGGAAAGCTCTCACCTCCAGAAGCACAGCTGGCTTCTTTTCCTGTTTCCAGCTTTGCTGTTTGTAGTCTTTAAAAGAATTTCCCCCCCTGTGGTTCTAGCGCTAGCCTGGGAGGGTAGCAGCCTCTGTGCCCTGTCTGCAGTCTAGAGCTGCCAGGTGGACAGACCCGGAGGATGTGAGTGCACGGGGTCTGCTCACACACTGTTCTCAAGTGTTTCTGCTTCTCTGGGAGCTTCCCCTGGATACCCCTGTGCCTCTCGGCAGGGACAGTCCCCTCTTCTGTGTGGCAGTCACCCCCCCCTCCGCCCCCATTGCCACTGCCACCAGGATTTGGATTTGTTACTGTGGCTTATTCTTGTTGGAAACTCACGGTGAGCTAGCGATGGCAGTAGGCTTGTAGGGGTCTGTGAAATGCATCTCGAAAGAGATTTTTTTAGTCAGATCTGTGAAGACGTGTGTTTGGGGTAAGGAAGGGAGAGGGAAAGAGTGGCGGTGATGCTGAGTTCCGCTTTGGTCTGGGGTTGGGATACACAGTATCTTCTCTCCTTTTTTAATCCACCCGCCTCGTCCCCATGCCGTTTGTTCCTCTCAGCAATTCCTTGTCCCAGATTCGCCCCGGAGGCAGCAGGGGCTGGTTGTCCAGCCCCCAAAGATCTTTCTGCCCCACCCCCACCAACCTGAGCTTAATGAGGAAAAAAAAAATCCTAACGCCACACCACCTCGTGCGCCTCCTCCTCTTCTGTCTTCTCACAACCACCAGAGAAGCCCATGAGATGGGAAACACATGGTATAAAGAGAGTGGTTAGTGAAGGAAGGTGCTTCCCCTTCCAAGGCAGAGTAGGAGAGCTGTGTAAGGACACAGATTCTCCCCTGGTGCTTTCTCTCCATTCGGTCAGCAAGGAAAATAAAAGGGACACACAGGTGAACATTGCAAGTCAATACAATCTCAGTGCTAATGACTGAGTCCCATAGAACTGAATGGCAAACACTGGCATTAGGCTGGCTAAGCCGGCGTGATTCAAAAGTTCTGATTTTGCGATCTGCTGCTGTCCTTTGTAATGAGAGAGAATATTTGGAGCAGACCGTACACAGAGAAGAAGAGAGCAAAGGAATGAACAAGGCTGCGAGGAGAAAAGCACGGCCCGGAAAGGAAGAGGAAGAAGTAAGAGAAGGGAGGATGCGAGGGCAGGTGTGTTTGGGATGACGGACTCAGAAAACAGTCCAGCGTGGCAGGGTTGGAGGCCGGAGGATGCAGGGGTTGACACTGGCAAGGCAGGCTCAGAAGGCCCTGATGTCTCTGGGAAGGTAGCATAAGGACTGTGGGAGAGTTTTGGCTGAATTGCTCTAGAATATTTTTATAGCGTGGTAAATGGCACAACAAACAAACAAGCTCAGTGTGTGCTTGAGCAGAAACCGCTCTTGAAATCCTCCATCCACTCGTTGAAAGAGCCCATGGCACCTTGTCTGAGCTCAGAACCAGAGGCTGCGTGATCATGCTGACATGGTGCCAAATGCACCTGTGAACTCGGAGCAAGGCCTTCCATCACCTTGAGCTTGCAGATCCTGGCCATGGAGTCCAGGACTGCACTTCTGCCGTCATTGTCCTGGGCGAGGGAACCCGGAGATGGTTTCCAGGGTGGAGCCTGGGAGGCAGTGTGTTTTCACAAAAGGCTGCTTCTACAAATAGTTCATTTCATACCTAGACTTTGTTGAAATCTTAAAAAAAAAGTTAGATAATGGAATATCACTTTGTTTAGTCTCCGTGTTTTCCTAATTTGTGCCCACTTAGCTGCCAAGCTTGCTCATTAGCGATGCGTCATTAGTGCTGTAATTATTGTTAGATTTGGCTGTGTCTGGAAAGTTCGTCTGACTTTACTTGCAGCAAAGTCTTGGCATGTCTGTTGCATTAGCAGCAGCTAACCTTGTTCTGAGAGTACGTTTTAACCACCTATTGTAACCCCCAGTTTTATAACTGGTTCACTGATCAGAATAGTTCTAATTTGAAGTAATAGCAGTCCTTAAAAAGAGAGCAAGAACTTAAAAAAATTTGGTATAAACATTTGTTTGGAAAGCAAATTTGAATGATTGACTTCAGGGCAAACAAGATACTTTCATTTCAAATTGTCTTTTTAACTTACAAAAAAAATCTGGTTTGTCAGAAAATTATGTGGTAGTTGTAGGAAAATACATGTTTTAAATATATGTCACGATAAGAGAAATAACACTACGATGAGTGTTTTATTTAGGTAAAAGCTGAGTAGTTTTTGGTAGTTTTAGCAATCACACTTTCTCAATGCACTGCTTCACTCTCTGTAACTGAAGCAAATGGTCTCCAGTGGAGAATAAGAAGACTGGCGCTTCTGGATGCCAAAGACACGAGTCTGGAGGAAAGAGCCCAGTGAGGGTACAGGTCCACAGTGGAAAGGGAGAGCTTTCCAGAGGCCCTGCACCCCGGGGAGTAAGATCCCATTTGGACTTCTCCATTGGTGCTGGTGATGGAGCACATGTTACGTGCTGGTTTGTTATTTTTAATCCTCTTACCAATTAAAGTTTGGTTTTATTCTCCACATTTATTTTACTTAGAGAAGGAAAGAATCTTAGTAACTTGCCCAAGGGCAAAAATGCACTATTAATAACAAGTAAGCCAAAAAACCCCCCCAAAAAATAAAAACCAAAAAAATAACCAAGCCAGGATGGAGACCTTAGTCCACCTGGTTCCAAAGCACGCGTTCTTTCTACTAAACCACTGTGTTTCCTGGATGTCTACTGGCAAGGTATTCTTGGCCTAAAATGCCCTCTTTTCAGCTATGGGTCTTTTTTTTTTTTAAAGCAATATTTATTTGTTTATTTATTTATGGCTGCGTTGGGTTTTTGTTGCTGCGCGTGGGCTTTCTCTAGTTGCGGCGAGCGGGGGCTACTCTTCGTTGTGGTGTGCGGGCTTCTCATTGCGGTGGCTTCTCGTTGCGGAGCATGGGCTCTAGGCGCGCGGGCTTCAGTAGTTGTGGCTCGCTGGCTCAGTAGTTGTGGCTCGCGGTCTCTAGAGCTCAGGCTCAGTAGTTGTGGCACACAGGCTTAGTTGCTCCGTGGCATGTGAGATCTTCCCAGGCCAGGGCTTGAACCCGTGTCCCTTGCGTTGGCAGGTGGATTCTTAACCACTGCGCCACCAGGGAAGCCCTAAATACTCTATCTTCTGCCTCTGCTTAAGAAACAGTAAATTTTCGAAGGATTATGGAATCGATGGTGTGATATACAGCACAGGAATATCTTCATTCTCCACAATCTGCCTAACCATAAATTCTCTGATAAAAGTAAATCTTAGGAAATATTCTGTTAATTCCATAAATGCGGGATTACGTTTGTTTTGTTGACTGCTGTAAATTTAGCATCTAACAGAATATAGCAGAGTATATCCTGATATTACTGCAAATTCATCTCAATCTTCTGTACCTTTTATGGTATAATAGAATAAAAATGTGTTGTTACCATGACATTGGGCATCCAAAGCATTGAAACATTAAGGAAATATTATTTACATTTAGAAAGGAAATATTTAGTTCAGGTGATAAGAATACGATATATTTATCAAGATATTACTCTGAAGCTTGCACACAAAGAGGGAGAGAGAGCACAAATATGGTAAAATGGTGATACTTGGAGAAAGTGGATACCCAGATGAGGGGCGTGTGGGAGTTCTTAAACTCTTTTTACAACTTTTATGTAGGCTTGAAACTATTTCAAAATAAATACTACAAAAACATATTATTATATATATATATATATATATTTTTTTTTTTTTTAATTTATGGCTGTGTTGGTTCTTCGTTTCTGTGCGAGGGCTTTTCTCCAGTTGCGGCAAGTAGGGGCCACTCTTCATCGCGGTGCGCGGGCCTCTCACTATTGCGGCCTCTCTTGTTGAGGAGCACAGGCTCCAGACGCGCAGGCTCAGTAATTGTGGCTCACGGACCCAGTTGCTCCGCGGCATGTGGGATCTTCCCAGACCAGGGCTCGAACCCGTGTCCCCTGCATTGGCAGGCAGATTCTCAACCACTGCGCCACCAGGGAAGCCCTATTATATATTTTGTCATTAGTGAAACACAAGTTTGACAGTGTTTACGGATAAAAAATGATTATCCTTTTTCTCAGTGATTTAGAAACAAGGGGAATTCCTTTGAGAGTTGAACTAGAAAACAGTTCATGACACATCAGAGCAGAGATGTGCAGAGTCACCTGATAGAGAGGCCTGCAAGATCTGGGTATATAACCTAACACTGTTCATACGTCTAATGAACTTGGAACGTTTCTGTTTCCTTGGCCAGGAATTATTGGGGAGGTTGACTATATCAACTCTTTTAGCCTGATGGCATTATGTTTTCATTTTATCCAGCTAACCCCACTTCTTTTGTGTCCAAGTTCAACAAACCCTCCTGATGGTGATTTGCCATCCTGTGTTTATCTGCTGGGTGAGTCCCGCTGGTGCAGATGCCCTGGCGTGCTGGAGAGTTACGTTTTCCATCATCAGTTAGAAGAGCGGTCCCCAACCTTTTTGGCACCCGGGACCGGTTTTGTGGAAGACAGTTTTTCCACGGATGGGGCAGGGGGATGGATGCTTCAGGTCGTAAAGTGAGCGATGGGGAGTGGCAGATGAAGCTTTGCTCGCTAGCCCGCTGCCCACCTCCTGCTGTGCGGCCCGGTTCCTAACAGGCTGCAGACTGCTATGGGTCCGTGGCCCAGGGGTTGGGGACCCCTGAGTTAGAAGGCTGACTGCCTCCGTGAGCTTGGCTATGAGGTTCCTCCCCTGGGCTGCACTCCCACTCTCCATGTACTGCTGCGATTTGTCCTCTGGTCCTTCTCGTCTTCTAAGCTACAGCCATCCTCTGGTCTGTGGGGAATTCACTAAGATGATGGGGTCCAGGGAGGCCTCTGGGTGAAAGCCAGTTGACCTTTCCTGATGATATTCTGATATTATTGCATGTCTATTCCTTTTGACTTACACAACCAAGACTTAACATTCAAGGGGAAAAAAAAAGAATGAGAAGCTGAGTAATGAAGGGAGATAGTATTCAGATACACCAGTTTCTCTCTTTTCATCAGCTACCGTGCTGTCTGTGGATAGTAGGAAGCTAATAAATTAACTTAAAATCTGGCCTTTGACAGGTGAAATCACAGGGACAGACAACATGAGATTCACAGAAAAACAATTTTCTCTGAAGAGTAGCTCATGGTCATAAATTACAATGTGAAGAAAGAATCCACTCTGAAGAGGCAGAAGAAACAACCATTAATAGTATTTGTATGGGAAGAACTTAGGATACTAAAAAAGTCTGAAAGGAATTATGAAATAAGTACATGAAAATTAATTAAGGTTGAGAATAAAAGTAATAGTACACTATGAAATGAGCATGGATTTATTTGAAAAGCAACCAAATAGAACTTGTAGAAATACAATGAACTTACTGCAATTAAAAACTCAGTAGACAGTTAATAGCAGAGTAGGCAAAGCTGAAGAGAGAACTAGGAAATGTAAAGAGAGATTGGAGCTGATTACCCCAAATGTAGCACAGAGCAATAAGGAGATTGAAAACATGCAAGATATTGAGAGACATGCAGGATAGAATAAGGTCCAATGCGGCTAACAGGAGTCTAGAAGAAGAGAATAAAATTGGAAAGAGCCAGTATTCAAAAAGATAATAGCAGATAATCTTTTCAGAACCAACAAAGGAGACATCGTTATATTGGGAGAATCACACTGAATCATGGGCAGGAAATACAAAATCGAATTTATGTGTAAGTTATATGAAACTTTAGAACTCCAGAGTTGAAGAGAAACATCTTAAGAGAATCAGGTAGAAAAGATAGATTATCTACAAAGACAAGGCCGTTCTACTGACTACAGATTCCTCATTAGCAATAAGAGAGAGCAGAAGATCACGTGGATATCTATACCCATTTAGATTGTCACTTAAGAGTTGAGGGCAAAACATTTTCAGACTCACAGAGGAGATTACCACCCACAGACCTAAAGGGAAAAATTGAAATTGAAAGAAAGGAAGAAATGGAATGTCAGAAGCCATGATGAACAAAGACTTCGGGAAACATGTATACATTTTTATAAGCATCAGATTGTTAAAAAAAAAAAATTTTACTAATCTTGGGGTGATTAAAACAGGTTGATGTAAAATACCAGATGACAACATGGAAGATGGGAATGAAGGTATTGGAGCTAAAGTGTTTTAAAATCTGTGTATGGTTTAGAGGAGGATAAACCTACTGATTGTTTTCAGACATTAAATAAAATAAATGTGTGAAAACTTTGAAAATACTGCCTTTCCAAGTTCTTTTTCTGCTGAATAGTAAGTCTAACCGTTATACTAAGTGAATTTGTTATATGTGGCCTTAAGGTAGTTTTTGTAAATCAGTATTAAAAGCAAGTATCATTTAAAATATATCACCCGATGAAAATTTGTTGTTTTAAAGTACTATATACATTCAGCTGTAATGTGAATAATCACCCTAATTTAGCTTATGTTTGGATGTGGATATTTACATCAGATTTCTGTACATTGGCAACTAGTATTTTAGAATACTATAAAGTGGGAAAGAATCATAACTGATTATTGATGTCTACCTGGGCATAATATAGGGATACTTCTTACCTGCCAATCCTGGACTGGAAGGTCTGCAGAGCCCCTTTCAGCTCTAACAGTCTACAAATCGTTCTTATGTTTTGCATTTTTAAAAAAATAATTTTTTTTTCTTTATTTATTTTTGGCTGTGTTGGGTCTTCATTGCTGCGCACGGGCCTTCTCTAGTTGCAGCGAGCAGGGGCTACTCTTCATTGCGGTGCGTGGGCTTCTCATTGCGGTGGCTTCTTTTGTTGCGGAGCACGGGCTCTAGGTGGGCGGGCTTCAGTAGTTGTGGCACGCGGGCTCAGTAGTTGTGGCTCGTGGGCTCAGTAGTTGTGGCTCACAGGCTCTAGAGCGCAGGCTCAGTAGTTGTGGCGCATGGGCTTAGTTGCTCCGTGGCATGTGGGATCTTCCCGGACCAGGGCTCGAACCCGTGTCCCCTGCATTGGTAGGCGGATTCTTAACCACTGAGCTACCCAGGGAAGTCCCTATGTTTTGCATTTTTAAAAAAGCTATTATTGTCACTTGGTGCTAAATAGTGCTTAGAGACAATCTCAGAAATAGAAGTTAGGTGAGGGGCAAAAAGGAACTTGAGAAATCATTTGGTAGTGGTATACCATAAGTATTCATAGGCATAAAAGTGATTTCTGTTCTATATAAAAAAAAAGTTTAAAAAATGTAATATTGGAATTGTGATACAAAAGATCTGCTTTGGTATTAAGATTGTGTATATCTGTTGTAAAGTGCCGTTTCATGTTAGCATTCATGACATTTGTGGAAGAGAAGGCAGGGATGTACATCTTCAAGCCTAGAATTTAGTTAGAGACATTGGTTTAATTGCTGTGGTCTGTGTACACACTGAGGAAATAATTTAGAATGTTATTTTTTGTAGTTTGTGTGTGAGGTGGAGGAGAACATTCTGCGCTTGCAGGAAGCTGTGGAATTACCCTGTGAAGCCATTCCCTCCACCCGGGGGGTCATTGTTTGGGTGTGTTTTGTGTTAGAAGAGATTTGTCTGGCTCACTGACCATTCCAGAAGGTATTTCATTAGAATAAGAAAGTGTAACTTTCTGGTCTGTGTATATTTTACAAGCTTTGACTACTCCCTTTGTGACAAAGTCCTGGACTTTAACAGCAGCTTAAAGAGTCCAAATTCCTCTCATGTGTCAGAAGTATTATCATATTTCTGTGCACAAGTTTTCCAAAGAAAACTAATAAGGACATGCTGATTATCTGCAAAATCCCCAAGGGATCAACTGTAGGAAGCAAGGTTAAATAAGACTGAATTAATATGTTTTAGTATCGTGTTATGTCTTCAGTGATGAAAACAAAATCCGTAAAATACTTTTCAATTCAAGTTTGGGGGTCCATCTTCTGAAATGTGAAAACAGCTTTGGATTCCATACATGAGATATTCTTGCCCACTCTCTTAATACACATATTTAATTTGAAAAAACCTTTTATTGTATAAGGAGAGAGAACATTTTGGGTTGTTAATGAATGAACATGTTAGAGAGAGAATGGTAGAGAATTGAGCCTCTATGGCCTTAAAAATCAGTCAAAATTAACTACATTCTTTCAGTGTCTTTTTATTTCACAAGTTGTTTGTTCAAACAGTCTTTTAGTTTTTTCCTGTATGCTCTGTGCTCCTCCCGAACTGGTTCTGATGTCTCCTTGCTATTGCTTTCTTGGGTCCTGGGACTTCAGAGATTTTATTAACACCTGCCTTTTCCCCAAATCTCAGCCCACCTCTTTTCTGACAATTTTCATGACTCTTCAGCAGTTTCTTTGCACTGTGACCAACCACAGTGTCAAGATACCATCCATTTATCTCTTGGTCAACTTTCTTTTAATAAACTTTTTGTTGTAAAACAGTTTTAGTTTTACAGAATTATCACAAAGATAGTATAGCGAGTTCCCCACACCCAGTTTCCCCTATATTTAACATCTTTCATTACTGTGGTGCATTTTTTTATAACTAATGAAACAATATTGATACATTGTTATTAAGTAAAACTCCTCCTTCCTCTATTCGGAATTTCTGTTTTGCCCTAATGTCCTTTTTCTATTTCAGGATCCCATCCAGGATACCCCGTTATGTTATATTTTTGTCATCACGTTTCATTAACCTCCTCTGAACTGTGACAGTTTTTCTGACTTCTCTTGTTTTGGATGGCCTTGACAGTTTGAGGAGTTGAGGAGTACTGGTCAGATGTTTTGTAAAATGTTTCTTTCTTTCTTTTTTTTTTTTTTTGGGCCGTGTCAGGTCTTAGTTGTGGCACACGGGCTTCTCTCTAGTTGTGGCGCGCAGGCTGTGGGGCGTGTGGGCTCAGTAGTTGTGGTGCACGGGCTTAGTTGCCCCACAGCATCTGGGTTCTTAGTTCCCCTACCAGGGATCGAACCTCCATCCCCTGCATGGAAAGGCGGATTCTTTACTACTGGACCACCAGGGAAGTCCCTATAAAATGTTTCTTAATTTTCTGATTAGGCCGGGCTAATGTGTTTTGGGGAAGAAGATTACAAATATAAAAGCCATAATTATCACATGATATCAAGGGTACATATTATCAGTATGATTTTTCACAGTTTATGTTAACTTTGACCATCTGGCTTAAAGTAGTATTTGGCAGGTTTCTCGACTGTAAAGTTACTCTTTTCTCTCTCTCTTACCATAGTGTACTCTTTGGAAGAAAGTCATTTTACACAGCCCTCACTTAAAGAGTGGGAGTTAGGGGCTTCCCTGGTGGCGCAGTGGTTGAGAGTCCGCCTGCCAATGCAGGGGACACGGGTTCGAGCCCTGGTCTGGGAAGATCCCACATGCCGCGGAGCAACTAGGCCCGTGAGCCACAACTACTGAGCCTGCGCGTCTGGAGCCCGTGCTCTGCAACAAGAGAGGCCGCGATAGTGAGAGGCCCGCGCACCGCGATGAAGAGTGGCCCCCACTTGCCGCAACTAGAGAAAGCCCTCGCACAGAAACGAAGACCCAACACAGCCAAAAATAAAAAATTAATTAATTAAAAAAAAAAAAAGTGGGAGTCAGGCTCCACCCCTTGAGGTCAAAGGATCTACATAAATTCTTTTAATTCTTCACAGGAGAGTTGTCTGTTTTCCCACATTTACTTATTTATTCAATCATTTATTTATATCAGTATGGATTCATGGATATTTATTTTATACTTTAGATTATAATCTAGTACTACTTTATTTTGTTGCTTAAATTGTTCCAGCTCTGGCCATTGGAAACTCTTTTAGTTGGCTTTTGTGTCCCTTCGACATACACTCATCATGGTGGGTTTTTCCTGCTCCAGTCCTGGAATCAGTCATTTCTCCAAGGAGCCCTTGTTTCTTGGTATTAGGAACCAAGATGTGGGTGCTAGGTGTACCTGCTGGGGTGCTGTTACTTCTTTACATGTATTTTAATGTATATTTCCTGTTCCTCCAACTAGATGAGTTTCTCAACCTGCCCCATTTCAGACCAGTTAAGACAGAATTTCTGAGCCTGGGGCTTGGGTATTAGTATGTTGTTAAAATTCCCCAGGTGAGGAAAGTGGCAGGGGGTGGTGGTGGTGGGATGAATTGGGAGATTAGGACTGACATATATACACTACTATGTATAAAATAGATAACGAATAAGAACCTGCTGTATAAAAAATAAATAAAATAAAATTCGAAAAAAAAAATTCCCCAGGTGATTTTAATGTGCAGCCAGAGAAGCAATTCTAGCCTGTAAAACCCTTGAAGATAAAGACTGCTAATATGTGAAGTAGATACTGGATGAATGTTTATTAGTGTTAATGTTAATAATTAATTATTTACTTAGAAAAAAAATTACTGAGTCCATAACACCTGCCAGGCACTATACAAATCACTGGAATAAAAGCCTTAGTCCTTGACACTGATAAAAATGATTGGAAACAGTTGATATTGAAAACATACTATATACAAGCACTAAGCTAATCACCTTATGTACATTATTTCATTAAGTGTTCAAACTACTCTTTGTCTTAGGTCTATTTACCAATGTGCCAAATTGAGGCTCTGAAAGATTTAAATGACTTACCTAAGATCACATGGAAAGTTGTGGAGCTGGGGTTTGAACTGAGATCTGGCTGGTCTCCAAAGCTCATCATAGCCACCCACTATCCTGTCTTCCTCAGGGATTCCAAGTTTGAGTGGAGGAACAAATAGGTAATTATATTAGAAGGGGATACATTTTATACTATAAGTCCCTGTAGGATGTTAATCAGGAAAAAACAGTACAATACTGAGAGATAAAGGGTTATGACAGAAGCACAGAGAAATGGTATCTAACAACCTAGAGAGAGAGTGTATGTGATCATGGAAGACTTTTTGGAAGAGAGGACATCTGACCTGTGTTTTGAAAGATTATTAGGAGCTGACTATGCAATGTGGAGACGAAGAAGATATTTCAGGCAGTCGTGCTAGGAGATTAACATTGATACAGTACTATTAACTAAACGACATATCTTCCTCAGTTTTTCCACTAATATATGTTTTCTGTTCCAAGATCCAGTTCATGATTGTACATTCCATTTAGTTGTCATATCTCTTGGTATTCCCCAATCTGTGACTATGTCTTGGTTTTTCCTTGTTTTTTATGACCTTGACATTTTGGGTGAGTCAGGAATCTCATGGAATGTCCGTCTATTTGTGTTGACCTCTTATTTTTTTCATATTAGACTGAGGTTATGGATTTTGAGCAGAATATCATAAAGGCAATGTGCCCTTTTCTTTGCATGATATTAGGGACACGTGATGTCAACATGATTTATACTTTGGTCACTTGGTTAAAGTGTTGTCAGCCAGCTTTCTCCATAGTGTAGTAACTATTTTTTACTTTCTATATTCTGTTAGAAGGAAGTCACCAAGTCCAGCCCCTATCAAGGGGAGGGGATTTAGCTCCACCTTCTAGAGGGAGGAGTATCAAATAATTTGTGGTCGTATCTGAAAACTAGCACAGTGTTTAATAAATTTGGGGTGATGTACTTTGAGGCATTGCAAAAATCCTTTTTCTCTATAGCTTCACCCACTGCCCACTGCCTTTAGTATTTATCCAGCCTGAGCAATATGACTGTGCTGTTCTTTTTTTTTTTTTTTCCATGGCCAAGCGTGGCATGCGGGATTATAATTCCTCAATCAGGGATCAAACCTGTGCCCCCTGCAGTGGAAGTGTGGAGTCTTAACCCCTGGACCACCAGGGAAGTCCCATGACTGTGCTGTTCTAATGATGATTTTCTGTATCTCTCATTCTTGCAAGTCTTATGTCATGAAGATTTGTTCCTTCTCCTCTATTTATTTCTTTATTCAGTTATTTATTTATTGTGTATCAGTATGGGCTTGTGGTAATTTATTTTATCCTTTGGGTTATAACCCAATACTATCATTATTATGTTGCTCAAATTGTTCCAAATATGGTGATTGAAAACTCTTTCAGGTTGGCTCCTTTTTCCTTTTGGTGTTCTGGCACTATAGGATGTGCCAGGTTCATCTTCAGTGTTTACCTACTCCAGCTCTAGAATTAGCCTTTAGTTGCAAATGGTATTTAGAAACCAGGACCTGGGTACTGGGTGTGCTCATTGCTACTGGAGTGTTGCTGCTTCTCTTAGACACTCTCAATGAACAGAGCGAGGAAATATTTGTATATATACTAATCCAAGTATACACATACCTGTATTTCTTTCTCTGCCTTAAAATAAACATGAGTTCACACTGGTATCTCTGACTTTACATTTATATCTGTATTTCTGTATCTGTCTATATATATATTAAAATAAACATGAGTTCATACTGATATCACAGAACCTACCTACATCTATATGTATTTTTATATCTATTTCCCTGTTTATATTTATTATCCAGAAACACAAGGCTCTTTTTATTCTTCCCCTTTTTCTTCTTCATAGCTTCTGTTTCTGACAGTGAAAATCTTGGCTTCCGTTATCTCCAATTTATTCGTGAATTTGTTTAATCCTGGTTTATATGTAAAGTAGTTTCAGAATTGCCGAACTGGTACTCTTGAGAGTGACAGATTTACCAATCACAGTACAGTGTTCAGTGTTTACACATTTTTTTTCTTTTTGGTCTTGTCATTAGCTTATAGTGTCCGCTAAAATACTGGGCTCCAAAGATATTTAGATCAGCTCCTTTCCCCCACCCACTGTAGTGAAGTTATGTCATCCATTTGTTACATTCCTTTCCTATAGCCTGCATCCCATCCTGAGATCCTCTGACACCCTGGTTGAGTTTTTAAAAATATTGCATAAGAGTTTAACTTGCACTTTGTGGTGTATAGTTATATGGGTTTTGACGAAGGCATAGGGTCATGTATCCACCATCCCAGTGTCATAATGAACATTTCCATCATCCTAAAATTCTCTGTGTGGTCCCCTGCTCCCTGGCAACCACTGATTCTCTCCCTAGAATTTTGTTTTTTCCTGAATGTCATATAAATTGGGTTATAACACATGCAGCCTTTTTTTGAAGCGGGGGGCTCTGGCTTCTTTAAGTTAGGAAAATGCATGTGAGATTCATCCAGTTTATTGGGTGAATCAGTAAATTGTTCTTTTTTATTGCTGCATAGTATTCCAGTGTATGGATGTACCACTGTTAATCATTTGATTGTTGAAGGACATTTTGGTTGTTTGTAATATTTGGCGATTATGAATAAGCATTTGTATACAGATTTTTGTGCGAGTATAAGTTTTTAATTCAGTGGGTAAATTCCTTGGAGTGGGATTGCTGGGTTATATGGTGGATGTGTGTTTAGCTTTATAAGAAACTGAAACTGTTTTCCAAAGTGGCTGTCATTTTGCATCCCTACCTCCTGTGGCTCCATATCCTCACCAGCTTTTGGTGTTATCAGTTTGTTTTACTTTTTAAAAATTTTAGCCATTCTCATAGTGTATAGTGACATCTCCTTGTGGTTTTAATTTGCGTTCCCTGAATAACTAATAATGTTGAGCTTCTTTTCATGTGCTTGTTTGCCATCCATATATATCTTCTTTGGTGAAGTGTCTGTTCAGATCTTTTGCTTATTTAAAAAACTGAGTTGTTTGTTTTCTTATTGTTGGGTTTTGCCAATTTTTTATATATATTTTGGAGACAGGTCCTTTATTGGCTATGTGATTTGCAAATATTTCCTCTCATTCTGAGACTTGTAACTTTTTTTTTTTTTTTAAGAAAATAACTGGTTCAGATTTAGTGGCAAGGCAACATAATTTAATAAAAGGGGTAATGATTCAAGACTTAGAAATGCAGTAACAAGATCTCTGTATCAAATTGTAAATGATACTTTAAATACTTTATTTTTCCACAGTTGACTAAAAAGAATTGTTTTAACAGTTGATCATATTGTGGTTGACCTCTTTCCTGTTTGTTTATACCACAGCTTTAATGTGATCCTAGGGATGGAGTGTGTGTTTGTGTGTGTGTAGGTGGGTGTGTGCATGTGTGTATGGACATGAACAATTGTTTGTACATTTCCTGCAGTATATCTTGATCTGGTTGATAGTTACATGAGTATATACACATGTAAAAGTTATGGAAAGGTGCAGTTAAGATTTGTGCTTTTTATTGCATGCATGTTATAACTATAAAAAATAAACAATGTATATGTGGCTATAAGGTGGTGAAGCCTTGGATAAAAGTAATAAATAGAAGAAAGTTGAAATCATGTAGAAATGATGGATGAATACATATGGAAAAAATATTTATCTGGAATTCCACACGATTGTCCTGTGGAAGATACAGAGAAGCTTAGAAGGAAAATAATAGACCAGTGTACACCTCATGCATAAAGGCTAGATATCCTACAGCTTGGAATATAGATCATTTTCTCTTGATAACTATGAATGAGTAAGTAGCCTAGTGTCTTGGTTGTAGGGTTTTAATAACAATCTACAAATTTATCTGTACATTTTTTAAAGCTTCTTTGACGCTGTGTTGATTTGGTAATTCCCAAAAGACTTCCTTTGCCAGTGTGGGAATGTCAATGTTGTTGGTGAGTAGAATCAAATAATGTGAGATACAAGTGCCTTATTTTAAGAACTAAACCTGAAACTTGTCGTCTAGCTTTTACAGCCTTAGGACATGAAAATCGCATAACTCATAGAAAAGTATATTGTCTCATGAACATTGCTAAAACATAAAACCCTGATAAGTTTATGTATCTGGCTTGCCTGTGCTTTAATTGTGAATTGTGACTATATTTTGGGCTGGGATTTGAAGAGTTGACCTCCTCAGAACTTTCGGTTTGGCCCAGAACCAAACGTAGTATAAGAGCTGGCAGACACCGTAAGGAAGCTCTGGTTCTGGAATTTCATTACTGTGTTGGGAGACTTTGTTTCTTTGTTTCTCAATGGGGGAAAAATTCTTTTGAGTAACTCCAGGTGGAGGCTTGACAGGGTTTGAACATTAAAACTGGGTTCGAGTCCCCTACTATTATTGTGTTACTGTCGATTTCCCCTTTCATTATTGTTAGCATGTGCCTTATGTATTGAGGTGCTCCTATGTTGGGTGCATAAACATTTATGATTGTTATTATCTTCTTCTTGGTTTGATCCCTTGATCATTATGTAGTGTCCTTCCTTATCTCTTGTAACAGTCTTTATTTTAAAGTCTAAAAGAAGAACAAAGAAAACTCAAAGTCAGTAGAAGGAAAGAAATAAAGATCAAAGCAGAAATAAAGAAAATTGAAATGAAGAAAACAATAGCAAAGATCAATAAAACTAAAAGCTTGTTCTTTGAGAAGATAAACAAAATTGATAAACCTTTGGCCAGACTCATCAAGAAAAAAGGGAAAGGGTGCAAATCAATAAAATTAGAAATGAAAAAGGAGAAATCATAACTGACACCACAGAAATACAAACATTATAAGAGACTACTACAAACAACTATATGCCATTAACATGGACAACCACGAAGAAATGGACAAATTCTTGGAAAGGTACAATTTTCCAAGACTGAACCAGGAAGAATTAGAAAATATAAACAGACCTATCACACGTAGTGAAATTGAAACTGTAATTAAAAATCTTCCAACAAACAAAAGTCCAGGACCAGATGGCTTCACAGGTGAATTCTATCAAACATTTAGAGAAGAACTAACACCTATCCTTCTCACACTCTTGCAAAATAAGGGAGGAGGAACACTCCCAAATTCATTCTATGAAGCCACCATCACCCTGATACCAAAACCAGAAAAAGATACCACAAAAAAAGAAAATTATAGACCAATATCTCTGATGAACATAGATACAAAAATCCTTGACAAAATACTAGCAAACAGAATCCAACAACATATTAAAAGGATCATACACCATGATCGAGTGGGATTTATCCCAGGGATGCAAGGATTCTTCCATATACGCAAATCAATCAATGTGATATAACATATCAACAAATTAAGGAATAAAAACCATATGATGATCTCAATAGAGGCAGAAAAAGCTTTTTACAAAATTCAACACCCATTTATGATAAAAACTCTCCAGAAAATGGGCATAGAGGGAACCTACGTCAACATAATAAAGGCCATATATGACAAACCCACAGCAAGCATCATACTCAGTGGTGAAAAACTGAAAGCATTTCCACTAAGATCAGGAACACGACAAGGATGTCCACTCTCGCTACTCTTATTCAACATAGTTTTGGAAATCCTAGCCACGGCAATCAGAGAAGAAAAAGAAATAAAAGGAATCCAAATTGGAAAAGAAGTAAAAGTGTCACTGTTAGCAGATGACATGATACTATACATAGAAAATCCTAATGTGCCACCAGAAAACTACTAGAGCTAATCAATGAATTTGGTAAGGTTGCAGGATACAAAATTAATGGGCAGAAATCTCTGGCATTCCTATACACTAACAATGAAAAATCAGAAAGAGAAATTAAGGAAACAACCCCATTTACCATTGTAACAAAAAGAATAAAATACCTAGGAATAAATCTACCTAAGGAGGCAAAAGACTTCTACTCAGAAAACTGTAAAACACTGATGAAAGAAATCAAAGATGACATAAAAAGATGAAGAAATATACCATGTTCTTGGATTGGAAGAATCAGTATTGTGAGTATGACTGTACTACCGAAAGCAACCTACAGATTCAATGCAATCCCTATCAAACTACCAGTGGCATTCTTCACAGAATTAGAACAAAAAATTTTACAGTTTGAATGGAAACACAAAAGACCCCGAATAGCCAAAGCAATCTTGAGAAAGAAAAATGGAGCTGGAGGAATCAGGCTCCCAGACTTCAGACTATACTACAAAGCTACAGTAATCAGGACACTGGCACAGTGTCAGTAGCGCACTGGCACAAAAACAGAAATATAGATCAATGGAACAGGATAGAAATCCCAGAGATAAACCCACGCACATATGGTCACCTTATCTTTGACAAAGGAGGCAAGAATATGCAGTGGAGAAAAGACAGCCTCTTCAATAAGTGGTGCTGGGAAAACTGGACTGTTACATGTAAAAGAATGAAATTAGAACACTTCCTAACACCATACACAAAAATAAACTCAAAATGGATTAAAGACCTAAATGTAAGGCCAACACTATAAAACTCTTAGAGGAAAACATAGGAAGAACACTCTTTGACATAAATCACAGCAAGATCCTTTTTGACCCACTTCCTAGAGAAATGGAAATAAAAACAAAAATAAACAAATGGGACCTAATGAAACTTCAAAGCTTTTGCACAGCAAAGGAAACCATAAACAAGACGAAAAGACAACCCTCAGAATGGGAGAAAATATTTGCAAATGAAGCAACTGACAAAGGATTAATCTCCAAAATATACAAGCAGCTCATGCAGCTCAATATCAAAAAAAACAAACAACCCAATCCAAAAATGGGCAGAAGACCTAAATAGACATTTCTCCAAAGAAGATATACAGATTGCCAACAAACACATGAAAGAATGCTCAACATCATTAATCATTAGAGAAATGCAAATCAAAACTGCAACGAGGTATCACCTCACACCGGCCAGAATGGCCATTATCAAAAAATCTAGAAACAGTAAATGCTGGGAATGTTGTGGTGAAAAAGGAACCCTCCTGCACTGTTGGTGGAAATGTAAATTGATACAACTACTATGGAGAACAGTACGGAGGTTCCTTGCAAAAACTAAAAATAGAATTACCATATGACCCAGCAATCCCACTACTGCCATATACCCTGAGAAAACCATAATTCAAAAAGAGACATGTACTACAATGTTCATTGCAGCACTATTTACAATAACCAGGATATGGAAGCAACCTAAATGTCCATTGACAGATGAATGGATAAAGAAGTGGCATATATATACAATGGAATATTACTCAGCCATAAAAAGAAATGAAATTGAGTTATTTATAATGAGGTGGATGGACCTAGAGTCTGTTATACAGAGTGAAGTAAGTCAGAAAGAGAAAAACAAATACCGTATGCTAACACATATATATGGAATCTAAAAAAAATAAAAAGTGGTACTGATGAACCTAGTGGCAGGGAAGGAGAGACGTAGACATAGAGAATGAACTTGAAGACACGGGGTTGGTGGGGAGGGAGAAGCTGGGGCAAAGTGAGAGTAGCATCGACATGTATACACTATTGAACGTAAAATAGTTAGCTTGTGGGAAGCAGCAGCATAGCACAGGGAGATCAGCTCGGTGCTTTGCGATGACCTAGAGGGGTGGGATAGGGAGGGTGGGAGAGAGGTTTAAGAGGGAGGGGATATGGGGTTATATGTATGCATATGACTGATTCACTTTGTTGTACAACAGACACTAACACAGTATTGTGAAGCAATTATACTCCAATAAAGATTTATTAAAAAAAAAACTGGGTTTGAACATTAAAACTGGGTTACGTAATTATACTTCATGACCAGTGTAATTAATAACTTGTGTGCGAGCATACTGAAAGTAAACAAGGCATGTTTCTTTTAGGTTACATATTTGTCCCCAGTTCTAGTTCCTACTGTGGTGAAGATAAGCATCTCATTTCATTTTTCTCCTCTCTCCCTCATTCCTTTCCCCCTTTTCTCCCCGCTTCCTCCTCCCCTCCTGTCTCCAGAGTAGGATACTGGCAAAATTAATTTTGTTCATATGTATACACTATTAAACCATTTCCTTCTAGTTTTTCTTATATTCTAACAATGCATATTCTACTACGCACAAATAATTGTGCTTTTCCTTTCTCTTGCCCTTATATGACCTTCTTATTTTCAAGTGAAAATAACCTTTTTTTTTTGTAATACAAAAGGATAACTTCCGTAAGTGCAAATTTATTATGAATTCTAACAATGATCTAGTGAAAAGGAGGAACAGCTTATTTTTTGGCGTGGTGACTCTGGCTTGAAATCTGGGCAGGAACAGGCGCTAAGCGGATTTGGCAACCGGTCATTCTGCTAATTTGTGTTCATAACCTGGCCTCTAAGGCCAACCCAGTATTGGTAATTTGGCGACAAGCTATTGGATATGTGTCTGAAAGTCCTGCTCCTGTCCTTTAGACTGGATAGCATTGAACTTTGGAAAGTCCAGCTGATCTCTGACGTGGTTCCAGAATAATGGTCTCTCTCGTGCCATCCATAGTAGTTCTGGGCCCACTTGGGACTGTGCCCTCCCCTCCCCGCCCCCTCTTCCTAACCTCCACCCCCGCCACCACTTTTAGCCTCACCATGAAGATGTCTCACTGTTTCTAATTTTGAGCCTCTCAGTCAGATTCTCATTTACATCATGTTTTGTTGATATTTGTTATTCATTGATAACATCACATCACACATGAGACTGTGAAGGCCCGGAGCATGGGCAGAAATTAAATCTGTGTGGTTCTGCTGGTGCCCTGCCATGGCCTGGAAGAGTTTTCTCCCAGGTGAGGAGGGGGTAGGTGTGCGTGTGCAGACTTTCAGAGGGGACCCACCAGGGATGCTTTCAGTGGATAGGCTTCAATATTTTATGGGACTTTGATTTCAGAAATGGGAAGCAAGCCCGGATTTTTTTTTTTTTTTTTTTGGCTGTGTTGGATTTTTGTTGCTGCGCGCGGGCTTTCTCTAGTTGGAGCGAGCGGGAACTATTCTTCGTTGCGCTGCGTGGGCTTCTCATTGCATTGGCTTTTCTTGTTGCAGAGCACGGGCTCTAGGCACACGGGCTTCAGCAGTTGTGGCACGCAGGCTTCAGTAGTTGTGGCTCGCGGGCTCTAGAGCTCAGGCTCAGTAGTTGTGGCACACGGGCTTAGTTGCTCCGCAGCATGTGGGATCTTCCCGGATCAGGGCTCGAACCCGTGTCCCCTGCATTGACAGGCGAATTCTTAACCACTGCGCCACCAGGGAAGTCCCGCGAGCCCGGATTTTAACAATAAACTTTAAAAACAATATTTGGTGAAATTCTTCTTTGCATACCTTCCTGAGGTCTAACGGTTACGGTGAAGTAAAAATTTTTTTGATTAATTCTTTACCAGTATTTGCATTACGATCGTCCCAACCTGCTGGAGCTGCAGGGTTCTCGGAAAAGGACCCCCACGGTGTCTTACAGTGCCGCCACCACATCGTACTACCTCAGTTAGCAGGGCCAGTGGAAGATCCAGCTGCGCTCTGGGAACTCACTCTAGAGTTGGCACAGAGGACGTTAGTTTCTACCTCGTTCACAGGCAGCAGTGTAACATCTTGAAGTCGAAGGTCACACTGTCAGTTCTTCGAGGAGACCTCTGGCCATCCCACCACTGGGATTTCACAACCACAGTTGCCTGAAGCTCCCAGGCTCTTGGCATTTTGCTTGGTCTCTCTCTTCCTTAACTGTTGGCGTGGATCTCCTGGCTTTCTCCCTTTCTGGAGCCCCTTTCCATTAACTGCTAAAGACAAAGACTCTCTAAAATAGATAATCAACAAGGACCTATTATACAGCACAGGGAACTATATTCAGTGTCTCGTAATAACCTGTAATGGAAAATAATCTGAAACAAATACAACTTTGTAAATCAACTATACTTCAATTAAAAAAAAAAAGACAAAGGGCTCTCTACTCACCTTTCATATGCATGGAAGACCTGAGAAAGGATTTGAAATTTCTGCTTTTTCTTTCTCCTTCCTTCATGAATCTGCTCAATGGAAAGGAGAAATTGAAAGACTGATGTCTCCACAGATATGAACTGTGCTACTTCTTCAGGAGACAGAAGTGGTGGCAGTTAGTTTTGGTTTTAAATAACATTTTGCTTTTCACCCTGCCATTATCATTTGAATCTAGGTCCACTTCCTGGCCTAGGTTGTTCTAGATCATCCTTTTATACCAGGAAATGAATCTATTCTTCTTTCGTCTCCACACAACCTCAGTGAGGTCCATGTGTGTAATAAACACTCTCTAAATCTTAGTTTAATCTGTGCATCTTAAGCAGGTAAAGTCCTTAAGTTTAAAGGATTTGACCGAAATGATCTGTATGTGTAAGTGCCCCATTTTGCAACATTTTACTGGTTGCTAACAGTCATCCATGAAGATATTAAGGAATTTTAAGGAATTTACAGAAGCTTTAGGATTAAGAAGAGGATTATACAGCTGTATAACCTAGTCAATGTCTTAAGGCTATTTTCACCTCAGAGTCTCCCATTATGTTAAACATAAATATAATATTTGCTTTCTACTGTCCGAACATAGCTCCCTTTTTTTTAAATTGAAGTATAGTTGATTTATAATATTGTGTTAGTTTCAGGTGTACAGCAGTGATTCAGTTACATATATATATATATATATATATATGTTTTTTCAGATTATTTTCCATTATAGGTTATTATAAGATATTGAATAAAGGTATCACCTCACACCAGTCAGAATGGCCATCATCAAAAAATCTAGAAACAATAAATGCTGGATAGGGTGTGGAGAAAAGGGAACCCTCTTGCACTGTTGGTGGGAATGTCAGTTGATACAGCCACTATGGAGAACTGTATGGAGGTTCCTTAAAAAACGAAAAATAGAACTACCATATGACCCAGCAGTCCCACTACTGGGCATATACCCTGAGAAAACCATAATTCCAAAAGAGTCATGTACCACAATGTTCATTGCAGCTCTGTTTACAATAGCCAGGACATGGGAGCAACCTAAGTGTCCATCGACAGATGAATGGATAAAGAAGATGTGGCACATACATACAATGGAATATTACTCAGCCATAAAAAGAAACGAAATTGAGTTATTTGTAGTGAGGTGGATGGACCTAGAGTCTATCATACAGAGTGAAGTAAGTCAGAAAGAGGAAAACAAATACCGTATGCTAACACACATATATGGAATCTTAAAAAAAAAAAAATGGTACCGAAGAACCTAGGGGCAGGACAGCAATAAAGACGCAGATGTAGAGAATGGACTTGAAGACACGGGGAGGGGGAAGGGTAAGCTGGGACAAAGTGAGAGAGTGGCATGGACATATATACACTACCAAATGTAAAATAGATAGCTAGTGGGAAGCAGCCACATAGCACAGGGAGATCAGCTCGGTGAGATATGGAGGGTGGGAGGGAGACACAAGAGGGAGGAGATATGGGGATATATGTATAAGTATAGCTGGTTCACTTTGTTATAAAGCAGAAACTAACACACCATTGTAAAGCAATTATACCCCAATAAAGATGTTAAAAATAAATTTTGAAAAATGATTTTTTAAAATTATGGAAAAACAAAGAAGTCCCCTGTCAAACATAATTTCTTAAATGTCCTAGAGACAAACATAATGTTTGGGAAGTATGCCCAAGTTATGAAATGTAGCTACATACACTATGAAACACATAACCACTCTTCTCATTGCAACAGTGTAAAACTTCACACTCTTTTTGTTATGATAGGAACCCCTCTCCCCCAATCCTGAGTACCCCCTTGTGGAGAGACCTTCTAAGACATCATAGCAGAATTAACTTTCTCTTCTTTCCCAAACTTGTTTTTATACTCTACCAGTGCTGTTGGAAAGAAGTTCTATTTATCTGAAAAACGATTATGATTTGGAGACCCACCACCACCACCACTGTTGATGAGATTCTGGAGAACCAGGCTCTGTGCTGGGCATGGGGACACCAGCTCCCTGAGCCACAGCCTCATGACCCACCTTCATTTTCAGACACAGCTATGAGGGGTGGTCATTGTGTCTGAGATACCCTTTGTGGTGACCACCCTGTACCTGTTCTCTGCCCGGGTTCCGATGCTGTGGGTGCCCACTTGGTGTGGAAGCACAGACCGGAGATGGGAGAGTTAACAACCCTGGCCACAGCCTGAAACCCGGAGGGTATGGAAGCCAGTAGACAAATGCTTCTGCCTCCTTCCTGCAAGGGGACAATCCCAGCTGACATATGCATGGCTCCCAGGATACCCTGGGATTGATACCCTGTTGTCCACAGTGTTGGCCTTGGTAACTCATCCTTCTTCCCTGTTTCACCCTCTCTACTCTCTCTTGTTCCTTCCTCTTGGATGACCTTCCAAATGACCCATCTGTACACAAGTCCTTCTCTTAGGCTCTGTTTCAGGAACACCTAAACTAAGATAGTGGTAAAACTTGTTAGTTCCCTACCCTCCTTTGAGTTTAGGGTGAAGTAGAAGAGTTATACATTGATTAATTACATAAGTAAAAATAAACTATCTCAACTGTGAAAAGTTCTTTGAAGGACGAAGCGTTTGCTTCATTGAGAGGTGGACCTGACCTAGCTTTGAGGATCAGGAAAGGTAATAATTAGGCCGGGAGTGGGGTAGGGAATAAAGAAGATCCCTCCATTTCAAGCAAAGGAGTGGTGGTGTGTGCAAAGGCCCTGAGGCAGGAGGCAATGTGGCTGTAGTGTAAGGAGGTAGGAAGGAGAATGGAGGAAGGTGAGCCAGGGAGGCAGGTAAGGGTTGTCTTTGCAAGACTTTGTAGATCCTATTAAGGATCTTGGTGTTCATCCAAGAGCATGGGGAAGACTCCAAAGGGGTTTTAAAGGTGGATTTGGGGAAACCAGTTGGGAGGCTGTTGCATTAACATTGGGGAGAGTTGGTGTCGTGGACTGGGTGGCAGCTGAGGGGGTGGATACGCTGGGAAGATACTGAGGAGGGACCATCACAGGCCTTGGAGATGAGCTGGGGGTGAGGGAGTGTTGAGTTTTCATTGCCCTCGAGACTGCCTGGTGGAAGTGGCAGGTAGACAGCCTGGAGCTTGGAGGAGAGGTCTGTGCTGGGTGCTTAATACACATTGACCATCTAATCACCACAGCCCTGTGAGGTAGGGATCTCAGTCCTGATTAAGAAAGTGGTGGAGGCACGATTTGAATCCAGGACTGCCCTTCCCCAGAGAGCACTTTCTCTCTTCTATTTACTTCTCAACTGCAAGATACTCTATTTTCATTCCATTTCCCCCTTCAGGAAGTTCTGTGAGTGAGAACCTGCCTGGTATCATACCATCCTTTATAGCGACTGGTAGCTGTTAGTAAACATTATAGCCTGATTTTCCATTGTTTGATTCAAGTTCAATCAGAGAAGAACTAGAGCTCCATTCACTGGAAGGAAATAATGACACACCTTTGGAGAAATGGTTATCAAAGATTCTGTAAAGCAGCATATATTTGCATGTAATCTTGGTAACCATCTGTGCCTGTTTGAAGTTAGACACCAAAAGAAAATAAGAAATGGACATAACAAGGAATTACCAGTGCATGGTAGAGGCATAGAAAAAGATTGATAGTCTATGTAGTTGTACACAGTAATTTTAGTATAGAAGAAACACCCTACTTTACGTTAGTATTATGTATAGCAGCTATTTAATTAGAAAAATAAAAACAAGTGCAGATGATTTGCTTTGTCATCGGTTTTGAGTCACTGTGTAGCTTCCCACTATGAATTAAGTGAAGAAAATTGAGGGACTTCCCTGGTGGCGCAGTGGTTAAGAATCTGCCTGCCAATGCAAGGGACACGGGTTCGAGCCCTGGTCCGGGAAGATCCCACATGCCGCGGAGCAACTAAGCCCGTGCGCCGCAACTACTGAGCCTGCGCCCTGGAGCCTGAGAGCCACAACTACTGAGCCTGCGTGCCACAACTACTGAAGCCCACGTGCCTAGAGCCCGTGATCCGCAACAAGAGAAGCCGCTGCCATGAGAAGCCCGAGCAACGCAACAAAGAGTAGCTCCCCCTAGCCGCAACTAGAGAAAGCCTGTGCGCATCAATGAAGACCCAATGCAGCCAAAAATAAATAAATAAATAAATAAATATTTTTTAAAAATTGGCATGTTTATTAAAAAAAAGAAAATGGAAACAATAGAGATATTGAAGAAATAAATTGTCTTGCTGTTTTTTACCTGTATTATGAGTTTTGCCATCGTATGTGTTGTCTGCAGTTTGCTATCTGGACAGTTACTTCCTTTGTAAAATGAAATTTGGCTTACTTTGGCTCTTTTAAAAAGAATCCTATACCATGCAGTCAGTATTCATTGAAATATATATCTGGTAAGCATATCCTTCCTGACTCAAAGGCAGTTCCATAGGAATTTCTTTATGATGGGTTAAATAGGGAAATGATAAATAGCTAAGGGCAAAAGGCCTTAAAAATATTAGGGCAAATTGATCGTCCTACTCTTTTAAAGGGCAATTTATGTTGGTATGATGATGCCCTGAGGTGTGGCTGGAGACTTAGTTCCCAGGAAAGCGCCTTTATTTATGTGTCTTCACTGCGGAGCCTTGTGGTTCAGCTTGGGCTTTGAACGTATAAGAAATATTTTCTGAACGTGTGCTTACGTATTATAGAAATGAATAGGGATGCCCTGGCTTTCCAGACAACTTTGGGACATGTCTGTATGGAATCTTCATCAAGATAAGGAGACACTTGAGCCGGAAATAACTGGATTTATGGATGTTAGGAAGAAAGTGGAAGCAGCATTTCAGCGTGGATTTATTACCTTAGGACAACTATCTTCTGGGACTTGTCTGTGTTGATTAGTTTGTTCATTCAGCAAACACTCTATGCTCATATAGTCTTTATCATGCCCTGTGTTAGGCAATGCTGAAGTAAGAACAGACTCACAGCAGAGTTTGTGCCCTAGTAAAACAGATGGGCATATGAGCAAAGAATTTGTGTAGTGTAGTAAGTGTTCGAACAGAGATTTGTAGAAGGTGCAGTGATATATCTGGAAGTAAAGATTTATTAGGATGTTAGCGAGGTCATCTCAGAAGAACCACATAAATTGGTTTTGAGAATGAGGAGAAATTTGCTGAGCAGTCAAAGCAGAGGGGAGCATTCTAGCTGCACAAAAGCCACGTAGGTACTGGAGAACACAGGATCCCATGGGCTGTAAGGAGTTTGCATTGGAGGCTGGCCGGGCAGGAGCTGGAAGGGTCAGTTGAGTTTTGTGTGCCCTGAAAAGAAGTTTGGGATTTTTAGTTGTAAGGGATGGAGCGTCACAGGATCCGATTTGTGAATTTTCTTCTGGCTACTGGAGAGGAGATTTGTGGACGGAGGAAGGCCTGGGGGTATTCCTGTAGGAAACAAGAGGGTCATCTGGGGTATGCGTGAACGCAGTACAGCAGAGGAGAGGGAGGCACGTGACAGAGACACTGAGGGAGCCGGAGGTCTGCTGACACCTGGATGTGCAAACCGAGGGAAAGGCCAGGCAAGACTAGTGTAACTGATGGGGTTGCATCTTGTGAGAGTAGCCCACTGGAGGGGCCGTTGCCCTGGCTTGGGTACCCAGAACCGGGTTACTTGGGTGCAGGGTAGGGTTGGAATAATGTATAAGTTTAGTTTGGGTCATCCTGATTTCGAGGTGGCACAACTAGTAGCTCTCTAAATGCATCTGGAGCTGAGAAGAGCCATCTCCTCCATTTAGAGCTGGAGAAGGAGACTCACTTGCCATCAATGAGAGTGGAAGCCATGAAGTCACCAGAAAGAGAATATCGAAGGTGACAAGATGAGGACCAAGGCTGGGACTGAGGAACATCCAAGGAGGTGGGTGGAGGTGGAGGAGCTCAAGAAGGAGGCAGAGAATTGGTGGGGGGAGGGGAGTCAAGGAATCCAGCGGAGGACGGAGGGTCGAGAAGTTGCGTACAGAGTATTTCTTATAGATTCCGTGATAAATGAACAGTGTTCACTGAGGGGAAATGGTCTATAGTTAGCAAAATTCAAATCCATATTCCCTATTAGGAACTAAGTCTTTTAGATGCCACTCATAAGTTGATATTTGTTATGCTTAAAATCTGTTATTAAAGTTTAGAAGTTAAAAGACTTTAGAAAGACCCTGTATTAGACTGTATTATTATCCAGTTTTAGTTGTACTTGGTACTTTTCCTGTTTCAGATTGACTAAGTCCTTTTATAGAAGGGCCTGAGACTATAGCCAAGTCCCACTTTGTATAATCGTGATATTATACAAATGTTTCCACTTCAGTTTGGCTTCTAGTGGGGCTCTGTGTACTGAACCTGGATTCCCAGAGCAAGAGGGTGAGGCTCAAGGTTACCCCCGGTGTAGCAGCTGAGGAAAAATGAGAACTGAAGGGTGCCGGGTCTCTGCTCAGCAGTGAGCAACCCCACCTCCCCGTGATTAAAAGTCCACTGTAATTTCCACCTCAAAGGTAACATTTCCCTACCTGCAGTAAACACCCTTAGAAGAATTCTGAATCTTCCTACAGGGCAGTGTGGGAGTGCTTCCCAACAAATACTCATTAGCACCTTTCATCCCCAGAGATGAAAGATTTTCAGACATCAGTAATCCCTGCAAAATCCTTTGAGGCTGGTAGGTGCAAAATGCCAAGTGAGTCTGGACAGAGTGACACCTTAAGGGTGCTTTTCCCAAAGTGACTTGTTAGTTAGATCCACCTAGAACCAAAATACTGATTTTATCATCTGAAAGAAGACCCACGGCAGGTGCAGTCCTATATTGACGATGCCATCATGATACCAGGTCCTACATAGATCCTATTAATTCACGCCTGATCAACAGCTGATATTATTGATTTGCCAATGTGGCTACAAGGGTTCTAACCAAAGCACGATGCCTAATGATAAACTTAGTCATGAGCGCCTCTCTGTATCAGAGTTAATTTACTTCCAAAGTTAGTCTTTTGTAAAATAGTTAATGTACCATGACTTTAAAATATCTGGATAAGGTTTAAGCATATTAATCTTATCTAATAAGTTGAGTGTATTGATAAGTTTCTTTAACATGTTTTTCAAATTATTATTATCAATGCGCCTTTAACAATATTTTAAATCTTTATTGAAGTATAGTGATTTACAATGTTGTGTTAGTTTCAGGTGTACAGCAAAGTGATTCAGTTGTACACATATACGTATCTATTCTTTCTTAGATTTTTATCCATTATAGGTTATTACAAGATATTGAATATAGTTCCCTGTGCTATACAGTAGGTCCTTGTTGGTACCAATACGCCTTTTCTTGTACGTTTATTAAGTTCTTCCTAAGGGACTAAGAGGCTGTTAGTTCTTAAACTGTCATTGAGGTACTTTCTGTCTTGAGAACTGATCCCAGTGCTATTTAAAATGTTATTAGAATCTCAGAGAATTGTCAGTAGAGCTGGAGATGGACCACCAATGTTGATCTCACGACCAGGGCCTGGGGGACTTGGAGGATGGAGTGCGTGGCTGGTAAAATGGTAGAGAAGGACTGGCTCTCAGAGCAGCTCTAGATAAGGATGCTAGAGCAGGTGCGGTTCTGGGCAAGGATAGTGGGGTGTCGGGGGGATACGGAGCCAGAACACACCGGATTGGGAATGTGATTCCAGCTCCTCCAGATTGCTCTCTGCTCCTACTGTGGGATGGGAATGAGTGTAAGGTAGTAGGGGAGACTGGGTTGGATTAAATATTCAAGTTGTGTATAAAGTTAAAGAACCCTCTGGCTAATTCATACAGAAGATGAATTTCAAGAGCATGCTTAATGCCATAGAAATATTTTTTTAATGAAGTCAAGTTCTGTTACAGCAAAAAGATGAAAGGTAAGCTAAATAGAATATTGGCTTTTTTGTGTCACTACATAGGAACTAAAAAAAAAAAAAAAAAATCCAGCAACCAACTGTTGAAGAAAAACTTCATCTTTGTCTTTTTATTTTCGTTTCCTTGGGAGTTGAGGATATAATGACTCTACCTCTTCTTTCCTTGCCTAATATCACTTGGGAGTCCCTATGTTTCCGAATGAAGTGAGAACAGTACTTGACAAAGGAATCAGTATAAAATAACGGCAAAATGGGGCTTCCCTGGTGGCGCAGTGGTTAAGAATCCGCCTGCCAATGCAGGGGATGTGGGTTCAAGCCCTGGTCCGGGAAGATCCCACATGCCGCAGAGCAACTAAGCCCTTGTGCTACAACTACTGAATCTGCACTCCAGAGCCCGCGAGTCACAACTACTGAGCCCGCATGCCATAACTACTGGAGCCCGCACGCCTAGAGCCTGTGCTCCGCAACAAGAGAAACCACCACAATGAGAAGCCCATGCACCACAAGGAAGAGTAGCCCCTGCTCGCTGCAACTAGAGAAAGCCCGTGCGCAGCAGTGAAGACCCAATGCAGCCAAAATAAATAAATAAAATAAAATAAACCATGATAACTGTAGGAAAAAAAAAAATAATGGCAAAGGAGAGAATCTGGGTGATAGAGTTAGCGGGGACAGGGCAGACAGGACGCCTTAGGCATTAGGAGTGAGGTGGTAGACAAGGCTGGGAGGCACCCAGCAGTTTAGGTTTGAGCCGGAAGGAGTTATTAATAGCAGTCGGGTTGAGGTCTGAGGCATGGGTGGTAGAGTTCCTGTGGGTGGTCTAAGAGGTAGAAAGGGAATGGAACATTCGTTATGGGCCCTAAAATTTTGACTCAAGTTATATTCCTAGACTGTACCTGTAAGTGTATTTCACATTGTAAGAATCAATAAACGCGTAGGTCACTGTCCTGCCCCCACCCCCTCTCCATTTACAGCCATTTTCTAATTGACATCTTGGTTAGTCATCCTCATGAAAAACAGGTAATAAAATACCTGTGGGAAATATGTTGCTGATTCCATGCTGAAGTAATTAAAATTAAATGTCTGAAGTACTTTCAGTCTAAGGAAATTCTGTGATTATAGTTGTTTAGAGATGTACAAATCGTTTAGGTACAGTAACTGTAATTTGATGCTAATTGGACGCTCTGGTTTGGTCTCGGGAGAGAAGGTGGAGATTGATTGCTGAATGGTTGGCCGTAGGAAGAGCAAAATTAGGAAAATAGCATAGCAAAGCCTTCGGTCACATCAGCCTACTGAGAACTTGAAATTCATATCCTTGCCCCAAATCCTTTTTATTTTGCATACACAGAGTTCACATTTAATAAATTTGCCATGATTTATGCTCATTTCTCAACAATTCCCCTAGTTTATTTTACTTTGGGCCCAAAGGACCGGAAGCTGTTTATTCTACAACCTCCTAATGTGTGTTGAGCACCTTTCATAGTGATGGGTAATTCTTTCTAAAGAACAGTAGTGCTATAGGGCTCAGCCTGATGCTAAACTCAGAAACAGATGTACAGTTACCTGCCCGTTCAGAAGGCTCCCTTGCTGGTCTGGAGTTGGAGGAGGCTTCAGTGCCCCAATTAATTTAATAACTCTTGATTTTGGAATATTATGAAAATAGTTTCAGAATATTACTATAGATATTGAAACACAGTAATCTCCAAGTCAAATTGTGCCAATTTCCCAATCGACATTTTCCTTTTAATATTTAATTTACCCACTTACTCAGTTCCTAGAGAAATATTTTTTAAAAAATGTTTTACAGTATTTGTTAGTAACGGACTTTGAAGTATTACTTGGTATTACTGAGTCATCTTGCTAGCCTTGTGCTTATTAAAAATAATGCAAAGTTTTTATTCGTGGCTGCTCCCTGTGGAAGAAAGCCTGCATTTCTTTCTACATCCCAGAAACCAGGACAAGAAGAGAGAATTAACATCTATTATTTAACATTTATTGACTCGGACTAAGCCCCATGTCAGGTAATTTAAAGATATTTTCTCATTTTGCTTTCACAACAGTCCCGGGAGGTGGGTGTCATCATCATTTCCATTTTGCATGGATGGAAATCAGGTTTAGAGAGGTGGATAAACGATCCAAAGTCAGCGATTGTCAAGGGGTTTTCTCCTAACTCCTTACCGCATGCTCCGGCCTTCTTGTGAATGAGCTCGCTTCTATTTTGCAAACACTTTAGGATTTCCTTGTTAATTTTCATCATTATGAACTACAGTTACTTTTCGCTCCATATTGATGAATGGTGCCGGGCTAGTGCCAGTGGGAGCGGCTCATGGATTGCTGGCGGGCACGTCTGCTTTTGCGGTCACCGTCTCATGACTAAGCGCAGGTGGCAGCCTGGGCTGGAGGGGCTCCGTCCTCATCTGCTACTCTCTCTGCCTTCACTCCATGCTGTGCTTCATCACCCTTGATGCTTCTCTGTGTCTTACGTGGGTCTTGGGCTTCCTGGTCTCTCTGTCCTTCATCCATGCTGTCCTCCCTATGACAACGCAGGGCCTCCCCGGTTCCACGTCCGCGTTGGACAGTTCTTCAAGGCCAGGTCCACAGGCAAGCCTGTCCTGCCCCGCCCCGCCCCGCCCCGCGTCACACCCTCCTTGTCCGAGCTGCTCCCCAGCTGCGCCCAGCGGTGCTCTGGTGGGCATCACCCCTGGGCCGTCTTTCTTGATCCCAGCCTGTCTCATCTGTGGACGCAGGGTCTGCCTTTATCTTTGGAAACAGATGCCCTGCAACCTCCAAACTTTTTTTGAAAAGTTCTGTAGTTTGTTTCGTTGTAGAGGTTAATTTTTTTTGTTTTGGTTTTGTTTTGTTAGGCGTGTTTTATTTTCTTATCCTTTCAGGCTGGACTCAAATCCTCTTGCTCTAGTTTGGCTTGATGATCTGAGTGGTGTTGCTACCGAGAATGCCTGTTTTGGATAGATTTAATGGATTTTGTTTTGTTTTGGTGTTTTTTCTTTTCTTTTCTTTTTTTTTTTTTTTTTAAACCAAGGGAAGTTTCTGGCATTCTTCACAGTGCCATCTTGCTCCCATCCCACATGTCCAGTTTTTCCTGCCTCTTTATATAACGTATAATGTCTTTGCCGTCTTTTCTCCCTTGCTAACTCTAGGCCCTTTGATAAGCGGTGCCGGGTCTGATTCATCTTTGGTTCATTCACGGTGCCCAGCATCGCACTTTGCTGTTAACTGGGACTTAAATGTTACTAAGTTAAAATGAGTTCTTTGTCGGCTACAGTCAGTACAGCCGGAGATTCAGATATACGTAGTGTGAAACCATAGGCTGCATTTTATGGATCCTACTGTTTGCTTTGTTGAAAAAGTTTCTGATGTTGGTTTACTTCTTGGGTCATTACATTTCATTCCTGTAATAATGGAATGAAACAGCCATAGCTGTTTGACCACTGGGGACTCTCACATGTGCTTCTTTTTGCAAAATTAATTGATGAATCAAAAACTAAAGCAGCCTTCTGTCAAGTGTTTCTCTCACCTTTCAGAAAGGCTTCATCACCTATACCGTGGCTGTCATTTTTTTTGTATTTGTTTGCATTGTGCGAAACCTTATCTCCGATTTCCATACCAGTGACACAGAATCACTAGAGCCTTCTCTGTGAGCTGGTACCTCTTTATTTCACGTGTACTGTTTGTCAGTGGGAGGACATTAAAACATTTATGAAAGGTGTTCAAAAGATAATTTACTGTAAAACCTACACATTCTTTATTTCTGGAAGTAAAAGTATACATCTTTGTGGGCAAGGTGTATATAGCCCACGTTTTCTTTTTCCTAAATATTTGACTTTAGGGACTTCCCTGGTGGTCCAGTGGTTAAGAATCAGTCTAGCAATGCAGGGGTGCCAGTTCGATCCCTGGTCGGGGAACTAAGATCCCACTTGCTGCAGGGCAACTAAGCCCACATGCCACAACTAGAGAGCCCGAGTGCCGCAACTACAGAGACCCTGTGCTCTGGAGCCCGTGTGCCACAACTAGAGAGAAGCCTGTGCACCGCAACAAAGAACCCACACACCGCAGTGAAAGGTCCCACGTGCTGCAACTAAGACCCGATGCAGCCAAAAGAAATAATAATAATAATAATAAAAATAAATAAATAAATATTTTTTAAAAACCTCTCACGCTCAATAACATGAAAAAAAAAACCATTTTAAAAAATTTGAGTTTAAACAGAAGTTTAGGTAAAAACAACATGACTTCTTCAAGTGTCAGGTGTGGCATCTTTTAGGTTATAGTGACATTAACATGCTATGTAGTGTGTTGCTATCAAGTATCATCTGAGATAATGTTTTACGCCCTGGACAACATCCTCAGCCTTCAGGATGAACCTGTGAGATGTCACCTGAGGGCAGGAGAACAGCTAAAGCAGTCTTGAAACGAGTCTTGCTTGGGATGAATTTGGTGCTTTTCTGGCAGGTTCTACGGCATGAACTTTCTCAGCGAAGCTCATGACTCTGAGATCATTGTTTCCTGGAGGTCCACAGGGACGGGGCCAGTCAGAAAATATTCCTTTGTCCATTGAAGCATTAGCTTGTGCTCTGTTTCCAGGAAGGAAAAGTGTGGCAGATTTGTAAAAGTTCAGGAGGCTGAACTATTTTAGTCATCATTTGGTGGCAGCCTGTGATATTAAAGCATTCAAGGACAGATCGTTCCATAGTCTACTTAAATTCAGGGATTCTTGAATCACCTTGCCACTGTGTGCCATTTTCAGGTGCATGCCCTTTCAAGTTTATTTCCTATTTTAAGGTCAGTAGACCCTTTCACTTTTTTTCTCCCTTTCACTAAAGGAGCATTTAAATCCATATTGTAGGGTAACTTCTACACGTGTTTTCTGTTGTTCATGCCACCTGTTTTTTAAATACAATTTTTAGAGGTTGCACTCCATTTAGTTATTACAAAATATTGGCTATATTCCCCACATTGTACAATACGACCTTGTAGCGTGTCTTATACCCAGTAGTTTGTATGTCCCATTCCTCCTCCCCCTGTATTGCCTCCCCCGAGTGGTAACCACTAGTTTGTTCCCTATATCTGTGATCATGCCACCTTTTATAAGCTATTGTGTTGTGCTGATTTGTTAATTTAATAGTTATTCAACGGTACCTCATTTGATCTCATTTATTTCCTTCTTTCATCCCTATGCTTCTTCAGTTACTGTAAAGGAACTCATTCTAAGGATGGGATAAAGGAAATGATGATATTGTACAAATGTAAGCTGTTCTTGTAAGAAATGAATGGATGTCATTTCCTTCCGTCATTCCTTTAGCTATTAAATGGGATATTTTGCCTGTTATCCATATAAAGGTGGGGACTTATCATGCTTAGCTTGTGTTGGTAACGAAGTAGGAGGGAGAACATGATGGATGGCTAGGGATGTAAAAAGACGGTTAACTGAGCCCCTGCTGCTTTTTTTTTTTTTAACACACGCCCCACGCCCCAACCTCCACATACAAACATTCTGTTTTGTTTGTTTACGAGTCATCCTCTGCCTTTCTTCTCTCTCCTCTCTTCTTCAAGAGCTGCTAGGAATGATGATAGGATGGTTCTGAGTGTTGATAGGGCTGGAAGAAGTAGAGGTGGGCGGGACAATTATTTCTCAGGAGAGAGCAAGAGGGAAGCAGGTATCTCCTGCCATGATCATCCAGGTGGTCTCTGCCCCACATAATTTTGAGTTTCTTATGTCCGAGGTGGTTGCCTGACTCATTTCTGTTTTCCGCAGGCCCGAGGCTGTGTCATAAATGGTTTGCGAGCCTGCCCTGATGCTGCATGTGTGTGATTCGTGGTGCATGGATGCTGTGGTTTTGGAAGTGATTAGGAACTATTACATTGCCGTTATCTCATGAAGAAAGTCACTCGCTGAGTGTCAGTCAACTGGATGAGGCTCATCTCTTCGTCTAGAAGCCAAAATTCAGTGGTGGCTTTAAGACGTCAATGCTAAATCAGTTTCTTTTGTCTTGGCCAGGGATGGGCTGGGACGCTTAGCAGTGTCTTCTCTTGCTGCCGCCCCTGTGTGCTTCCACAGCATCTGCCCCTCTGGACGGGAATCGTCTCCGCGCCGTGTTGTGACTGATGGCTTATTTATTTACAGGCTGGACCAGGCTGTCCGCAGGCTTCTGATCACCATCGTGTTCCCAACACTTAGCGTAGTACCTGGAACACAATAGACGTTCAACAGATCCTTCTTTTTTTTTTTTTTTTAATACTTATTTACTTTTTATTTATTTTTTTGGCTGCGTCAGGTCTTAGTTGCAGCACACGGGATCTTTTCGTTGCAGCGCGTGGGCTTCCGTCTCGTTGAGGTGCGTGAGCTCAGTAGTTGTGGCGCGAGGGCTTAGTTGCCCCGCGGCATGTGGGATCTTAGTTCCTCGACCAGGGATCGAACCCTCATCCCCTGCACTGGAAGGCAGATTCTTTACCACTGGACCACCAGGGAAGTCCCTCAACAGATACTTCTTGAATTGAATTGAATTAACTGAATAAATGACCTGCACGTAGGCATTCAAGGCATAATGCGCCTACTTTTGCATCCTCGAATTTTCTCTCTGGATACATGAACTTTGTGGGAATCCCAGGGAACACTTACTCTAAACAGAGGCCAGATTGGCTGACAGGTTCACCAGCCCAGGGGATACAGTGGCCCAAATGGATACGCCCCGTCCTGCTTCCAGCTGTTGTTTTGTTTTTGTTTCTGTTTTGGTGTTTCATATGAGCTGTTTTATAAATAACAAGGGCCTTGCTGTGACTTGGTTCGTAGTAAGCCGTGAATACTGTGCTCCATGGGTCCAGAAGTCTGCTATTGGGGGAGGGTAGACCGAAACTGCCTATTTTCATTGTAATCAATCACCCCTTTGTCAGGAGGGCAGATTCTCTAACATGCTATAGTCTCCTCGGCTCCTGTACCGTCGTCTTTTGTTAAGGGCGGCATCTGATTCCATGAGTTCTTTGTGCAGAAACAGTGTGTTAGTGTCGGTGTGAGAAGCTGGTGAAAATTGTCATTTAATGAAGGCATCCAGCACATGCCTCCTCCCACCTTGGAGTAGGAGTCTCAGAGGGGTTTGTTCATTATGTCTCTGAAATCACTACGGGCCCGAGAGACAGAGGTACGAAATAATCCACCTGTGGATGGAGATGCTGGCGGGCTCCGTCAGGTGGCGCAGACCTGGGTCACACGAGGGGTTCATGGAGACAGGAGTTCTGTTTACTCCTAGCCCCTTTCTGGCTCCTGGAACACCTCCCACTTGCTGTATTGTTTTACTACAAACACTGGGTTGAGTCTCTGAATTGCTAAGCTGCCTCGCTGATAGAGCGAGGCTAAAGGAAACCCAGAAACTTGAAGACATGTTTTTAGTCAGAGAGATGGTAGTTACAAAGGGGATTTAATCTGAAGAAGGCGTGAATTTTAAAGAGAGATTTCTCAGCGGGAAATGCATTCTTCTTACCTAGTTGGATAGCAAGCCACCTATTTTCAAGGCATGGTGAAGTAGTAATTTATCTTTCTCTTCCCCAGCACTTTCTCCTTGACCTGGTTGGTCCAGCAGTGAAAGTTTTATAAACACTGGGCGCTGGGAACTTAGGCCAGGGCTTGACCACAGGCTTCTAGATTGATGAATGTTGTAGCCTTTCTTTAGGTGTGGCCCTTTTTTTTTTTTTTTTTTTTTTTTAAACTGTTATGTAGCTGAAGGTTCAACTACATTCAGCCTTTAGGGAAGGCGTGGGGGCAGCTTTTCATCACAAAACTCAAGAGAAAAATGTAAGCTATGTTCATGAATTAAAATGATATCATGGTGACAAGCAGGCAGCTCAGGGACTTTAGGATGGCAGGTTTCCATGCTGAAAAGCACATGAGTGAAATCTGTTGATGGATGATTTTGTCTACACAGGCTACCTACGTGCTGTCATAGATATAAGCATACTCTTTGTGTAACTAATAATGTAGAATCACTAGAGTTTTACGGTAGATGTAGTTTACCCAGCACTGCCTTGAATCACGTAGACTTTACACCCAGGGCCCTCTTAGACCTTTCTGGAGTTGCAGGAGATTGCAGTACCTGTCCCATTGTTGAATTACCTGAAAACATGGCTCTAGATGGCAGCTAAATCCAGTCTACACTGTTGAGAGAATATCTGCTTATTGAAGCTAGTCCATCCAACTAGATGAAAGCTAATTGTTCATGTGGCTCCAGAATACATACAGAGAGTGGAAAAGGTCAGGAAGGGAACACTGGGATCCAAGGAAGAGCACTTGGGCAACCGCTCATTTGTCACTGTGACAAAACCATTGTCATCTGTTCTGGGACCAGAGCCAAGGTCGTTGTTTGGTGATCTGAGTTCCAGTCCGAGTTCTTTCCCACTCTATGTGGCAGGTCTGATTTATCCTTTCTAGGCTTCCCTTTCTTCATCTGCAAAATGAACAGGGTTTATTCTGATGTACTATAAACTTCTATAATCCTGCCGAAAATCATTTTAGTCCAAAATGGTTAGTAATTATATTAATCAGGATATCCAGAGAATCAGAACAACTGGAGCCTGCCTCGTCCGTGCATCCTTCCTTCCTTCCTTCCTTCCTTCCTTCCTTCCTTCCTTCCTTCCTTCCTCCCTCCCTCCCTCCCTCCCTCCCTCCCTCCCTCCCTTCCTTCCTTCCTTCCTTCCTTCCTCTATCTATCAAGAGATTTTGAGGAACTGTTTCACGTGATTGGGGTGTGGGGCAGCTAGCAAGTCCGAAATCCATAGGGCAGGCCAGCAGTCTGGAAATTCAGGCAAAAGCTGATGTTGCAGCCTTGAGTCCAAGTTCTGCATGACGGGCAGCTGGGAACCCAGGCAGGGTTTTTACATTGCCATCTGGAGGCAGAATTCCTTCTTCGGAAAACTTCCGTCTTTGCTTTAATGTCTTCAACTGACTGGCTGAGGCCCACCTATATTATGGAGGATAATCTGCTTCACCCAAAGTCTACTGATTTCAATGTTAATTCCACCTAAAAAGGGCCTTTGCAGCAACATCTAGACTGGTGTTTGACCAAACATCTGGGCACCATAGCCTAGTTGAGTTGACACATAACGTTAACTCTCACAGTAGATAAGCTGTAAACTCTTTATTTGGAATTTAAGTCATGGTGATGGGACGGAAAAGAAGGCTAGTCTAAAATTAAATCATGCTGTCTTAACAGTTTAAGGCATCAATTCTTCCATTGATCCATTTGGCATACGATTATTAAGCACCCATGCGTAAGGCACTGTGCTTGACATTAGGAAAACAAAGATAAGATAAGCCCTTTACATTCAAAGTAATCAACGTCTACTCTAGGAGTAGATAAGTGAAAAAGAAACGATTGCAACATGGCTGCCTTTATTAGAATAGTGAGGTGAAGGAGGGGAGTATAACACTTCATGTCTTGGCGGGAGGAAAGTAGGAGATCAGGGAAGGCTTCATGGAAGTGGAGATAAGTGTGGCAGGTGTTATATTTTATAGTTTCTTGGTTAGGAAATAACCATCTGTCAGGCCATCAGTAAGACATGGTAATTTTTGGCCTTTAAAAATTGTCAGTATAATGTATTTAGATAGAGTTCATCAAAGCTTGTTTAATTTTCCATTCTGTTCAGAGATATTTTCTTGTCCATACTGGGTTAATTACAAAGAGAATTCAAAATTTATGTCTCTTTAGGATTTATCTTATAAGGCAGGCATTTTAGACCAAACATATCTATTATTTAGCTTTCTAAAAATTTTCTCTGAACCAGTTATGTCACCTTGGGCAAATCAGTCTACCTCTTTAAGCTTTAAATTCTCCCTTTTAGAGAGAGGGAGTGGGTTGATTTTTAAAGGTCCACCCATAGGCTATTCTATGATTTCTAAATGAAAATTGTTATCGCCACTGTTCCTGGTTATATAGGTGTATTTCTGTAGCATGAATCGTTGATAACCACACCTTTCCCAATAGCTGCGGTTTACTACGAAAGTACTTTATCGCCACTTTGAGTATTTCACATTTTTCAACCCCTTTATTAAGTATTTTATGTGCACTATCCTATTAAGTAGGTAGAATAACTCCGCAAAATAGATATCATTTCCATTTTATAGTTGAAGAAACCAGAGGCTCAGACAATTTAAATAATGTCACTCAGGTGGTAGTGGGGGAGCTGGGGGTTGAACTCTGATCCTTTGGCTCCAAAGTCCGCGTTCTTCATCAAGGATTGTGAGGTGTGAGCCGTATACGCAGTTATTCCCACAGCGTAGCGTCTTGTGTACACAGCAGAGTTGAGATGATGCTTTGTAAAAAGACACGTCTCCTCCTGGAACTAACACAGTGTTGTAAATCAACTATATAGTTCACTTAAAAAAAGAAAGTCTCATTCTCTGAAAGCAATCCCTGTAACTTTTTGTTTTCAGTTTTTTTAAAATTTATTTTTTGGATGCATTGGGTCTTCATTGCTGCACGTGGGCTCTTCTCTAGTTGCGGCGAGCGGGAGCTACTCTTTGTTGCGGTGCGCGGGCTTCTCATTGCAGTGGCTTCTCTTGTTGCGGAGCACGGGCTGTAGGCGCATGGGCTTCAGTAGTTGCGGGCTTAGTTGCTCCGCGGCACGTGGTATCTTCCCAGACCAGGGCTCGAACCCGTGTCCCCTGCATTGTCAGGCAGATTCTTAACCACTGCGCCACCAGGGAAGTCCCAATCCCTGTAACATTTTAAACAGTGAAAGAAAACAGAGGTACTTTTTGGTATGTTGACCAACAGGGCCATGAGTTTTAATATGTCCCTGGGCAGCGTTTCAGACATACGAGGAAAGTATTGTTCTCCATAATATTCTCCATAATATGAGAGGACCCAGAAGCCACCTGCTTAATTAGTAACGAAACTCTGGTCTTTTGACTCCGCTCCCTTGCATGTGGGTTCTGCCCCACACCCTGTGATAACTGCTCTCGACACGCTGGTTCTTAGAAGGGTCTTGGCTGGTCCGTCTGTCTGGGGGATCATTTCCATAATTTCGAAATAGCATTCAGAGCTCAGCCTAGTTGCCGTCTCAGGGGCCATTTCTTGACCTTCCAGTGTAAATTAGATGCTTGTCACTCAGTAGCTCATCAACCTGTTGTATGTCTCTGCATTGCAAGTATCACTCTAGGATATTTTTCTCATTTGTTTATTTACCTGTTTGTTTGACTGCTTCCTCCCATTTGAATAAAGCTCAGTGAGAGCAGAGGCTTTCGCTCTTATTTATTGCTGTATCCTCAGAGGGTGGAATAGTGGCTTGATAACAGGAGGCTCGTTCTGTCTATTTAACCATCCATCTATCCATCTCCCCCACTTCCCTTCCTCTTCCCCCCTCCATCGTTTGTCTTTCCCTCCTTCCCTCCCCTCCCGTTTTCCTTCCCTCCCTCCATATATCTATCGATAAAATGGCTTGGCCGTATAAAGTTATAGCGTGAAGCAGTAAATCTGCTTCTCCAGTTAGGATGTGGGAAGACCCTCACATTTCCTTTATAGTTAATCACTTAGCCCTGGATTTTTCTCTTAGATGCTCCCTTTTTGTATCAAGCCCAAGATAGGGCAGAATGCTGAGAAACTGAGCTTTAGTTACAAAATTCTGATTTTTGAAAAATTGTTTCTCACCACCTCTGTGTTTTTGTTTTCTCTTGCCAGGGCTTTGTGCTTGAATTACAGACACCTCTTCAGCCAGCTCATTCCGGATGAATGAATGAATGATTACACCAAGTGTGGTCCACACTTCCTCTGGGGGTGAGTTCGAGGCACTTGTACATCTCAAAGGCGATAATGTCTGGCAGTTTGTATTTATGTGTCTGTTTCCCACGTAGCTCTGTTAATTGCTCTTTGTATGCGGACCTGAGTGGGGAAAGGTGGCGTGGGTTCCTCAGGTGCTGGTCTGAGGGTCCTGCAGGCAGCGGGCGCCCAATCTGAGGGGCTTATTACAAATGCCCTGTAATTTGATACGCCGGCTAACCCTCTCTATGTGGGAGAGCATATGTCCATCTTCTCTGGGAGCTTAGGTGGAGAAGTTGCAGCCTGGGAAGTGTTCATTTCCTTTTCTGTAGATGTCAAATACTGATAAGCATGTACCTGAACTCCAAGCCAACTAGGACCTCCTGCTGAAGAACAGACTAGAGTCTGTCATTTCTAGTTGCAGTGGTAAGATCAGGACAGCTCAGGAGACTCAGACACTAGGAAACCACCGAGGAAAGGTAAGGCTCCAACTCCGACGTGAAGGCTGTTTCATTCTGACTGGGGCGTCTTACTGGTAGATGTGTTGGTCATTGCAGGGTAAGTGCTACAGCAGGAAAGCTGAGCAGGCCCCAAAGCAGGTGTTTGGAATGGTTGCAAGTAATTCCTGGGAAGCGTTTGCCGTGTCTGCAGTCCATGCTTTTGCTTTGGTGAAGCACACAGACACGGGCAGAAGCTCTCCAGGCTGCAATGCATCTCATCTTTCCTGGGCCGCTTTGCGCCCTTTGGATCTCAACTCAGGGAGCTGCCTCTCGAGCACCCAATCTGAGGTGGCCACCCAGCCACCTGCTACACTATCACTCTATTTTATTTTACTTTTATTTTTATTGAAAAAAATTTTTTTAATTGAAGTAGGGTTGATTTACAATGTTGTGTTAGTTTCAGGTGTACAGCAGTGATTCAGTTTTTTAGGTACATATATATACTTTTTAAGATTCTTTTTCATTACGGGTTATTCTAAGATGTTGAATACGTTCCCTGTGCTGTGCAGTAGGCCCTTGTCGGTTATCTATTTTATATGTAGTAGAGTGTGTACCTCTCACTCCCAAACTCCTAGTTTACCACCCGCTCCCCCCCACCCCAACTCTCCAGCCCCTTTGCCCTTTGGAAACCATAAGATTGTTCTCTACGTCCGTGAGTCTGTTTCTGTTTTGCAAATAAGTTCATTGATGTCGTTTTTTAGATTCCACAAGTAAGTGATATCATATGAGATTTATCTTTCTCTGTCTGACATCACTTAATATGATCATCTCTAGGTCCATTCATGTTGCTGCAAATGGCATTACTTTATTCTTTTTTATGGCTGAGTAATATTCCATTTTGTGTGTGTGTCTGTGTGTGTGTGTGTATGTACACACACACACACACCCCATGTCTTCTTTATCCATTCATCTGTCGATGGATACTTAGGTCATTTCCATGTCACGGCTATTGTAAATAAATAGTACTGCTATGAACATTAGGGTGCATGTATCTATTCAAATTCGAGTTTTCATCTTTTCTGGATATATGCCTGGGGTGGGGTTGCTGGATCATATGGTAGTTCTATTTTTAGTTTTTTAATGAGCCTCCATACTGTTCTCCATAGTGGCTGCACCAATTTACATTCCCACCAACAGACATCACTCTATTTTAATTCTCTGAAAAGTGCTTGTCCCTACCTGACAGTTTTCTCCTTCCTGTACTTATTTATTGGCTTGTTGTCTAGACCACTGTCACTGGAGCAGAAGTTCCAAGAGCTCAGGACACGTGTCTGTCTTTGTTCCTCACGTGGCTCCACAGCCAGAACGGTGTCTGTTGCACCACAGATATTGTTTGACTAAACATATAATGAGTTCAGCAGCTAAGTGAAGCTCACTGTGTAAGTTGTCAGTGTCATGTGGTGAGAAATTTGTTCGTTCTGGAGGAGATTTTGAAGACTCAATTTGCCTAGTTACTGTTTTAAAAATGTGAATTGTTCCCTCATAGAATTATCATGTTTAACATTATGTTCCCTGTAAACAGGATGTTTTCTAACATTTCTGGGTTTATTTGTAAATATAGCACACATTAAAGTTACACATCTTGATGGTCATTGGTAACCTTTGTGTTGACTGCCCTTTATATCATCTACATTAGAATATTCAGAAGGAATATCCAATTAGCCTTGGAGAGGTGTTTCATTTATGTTTCCATGAAGTTCAAAAACCATGACTGAAAGACACCTGTTTGAAACATCTGAAGTCTAGATTTTTGGGGAGTCGGACTGCCTGTGTTCTTTGACTCCTGTCTCTGACATTTCCTGGCTCAGTTTCTTCTTCTGTAAAACAGGAGTAAGAAAAGCATTTTTCTCATTGAGTGTGATTAAGTATGTTCATACACATGTTATATGAATTTCTATTTTATTTAGTATATACTTGCATTTTTATATATGAAATACATTAACTAGGTTTTTAAAATAATGTATTTGGATACTGTTTATCAAGTGGTGACCCACTTTGAGAATTTGTTTTTGCGTTAATGTGGATGAAAACAGCAGTCCATTCCTGAGATCACCAGAAAGAATAGACTAGCTTATAATTATTTATCGTTTTAATAAGTTATAACGAGAAAGCATTGTAGGTTTTCCATAAGTATAGCAATGCTGTTGTCTCTTTGGTATCAGACAGACTTTTTGAGTTTTTTGGTTGTACTATTAGGTTGGCCAAACAGTTCGTTCGGGTTTTTCTGTAACATCTTATGGAAAGGATGTTATGAACGAACTTTTTGGCCAACCCAATAGTTTTGTGGCCTTCAGCAAATTACTTGACTTAGTTTCTTCACCTGCCAAGTAGTGATAATAATACAAATCAAAGAGGATTGCTGTGAGAATCAAATATAAAATATTAAAATATAGGTAATGCTCCTGGCCCAGTGCTGCCTAATTCTTGGTTTCCTTCTTCCTTGCCTTCCAGACCTTAGGTTTAAGGCTACTGATAACCAGAGGAGAGTGATCAGGGTTAGAAATGTTTGGAAATAGTGTCCTACTGCTCATGATGAAGAGAATAGAATACTCAGTGTCGAAGGTAGTACGCTTAGTAGGGAATGTGCTACCCACCCTTCACTCGTAAGGGGAGCAGGGCCAGTGGGGCGCACTTGATCAGCTTCTGAGGAGCCACTAGGACCAGTGAGTAGCAGCAGGGGGAAGCCACTTTGGGTTTCATGTAAGGCGGGACTTTCTCAGGAGCTGTGGGAAAGTGAGAGGGGTGACCCTGCGTGGTAATGAACTTCCGGGCAGATGTGGTGTCCCGAGGCTCGTTGGCTGCAGATCAAGAGTTCCGTAGAAAGGATTCCTCCACTCACCAGGAAGGTGAGTGCCGTGGCCTGTATGGTCGTTTATGATGCCCCTTCTGTAGATGTGGCCCCCTCTGCAAAATCAGGCCTGCCCATCTGGGTGTCTTGGCCAAGTTGGTTGTGCAGAGATGGATGGGGACCCAGGATTTAGCCTCCCCCAGACAGGGAGCTGGGACTGATGGTTGTTTCCTTTGAAAATGTTTTTCAGGATTTGAAATTTTCCTGTTTGCGGTGTATCATTTACATCCGAGGTTGCAAACTGGTTGGCTTCTGGCTGGTTCTGGGCTGTGGATAAGCTTTGATGGGTTTGCAAACTATGTCCCTGACAAGTGTTTTCAGGATATTTAAATTAGTTGCCTACCTTTAAAAATGGAAAAGTTTACCTAAAAGGAGCAGTTTCAGTGTTTTTTAAGAAGGTGGTTCAGCTGGCAGCATCCCTAGGGTTCTGCATTCCTGGGGGGCGGTGGGGGGGGGGCGGCGGGCAGCCCTTTGGGCCGGGTCGTCGTGGGCCGCTTTGCCACAGTCCTCACCGCGCATGCAGTCTCCCCGACGCTGAGTGTCAGTTGCCATGATTGACACTGAAAATGAAATGATTTTTTCATTTACTTAAGTTGTTTTACTTCTGGTAGAATTAGGAGGAAAGTGAAAAGGTTCAGTCTGCTTCTGTATCAGTAGTGGAAAAACGAAAGATATTTCTGTAGAGTTTCATATTTAAAAAAAAAAAAACAGAACAGAGCATTTTGGTGTGTGCTGAAGAATACGTGCACGCGTTTCATTTACAAACAAATGGTTTCTGTTTCTTAAGCACGCAGCACCCAGGCCTGCTTGATTCATACATTTTAAACAGCCCAGGAGGTATGAGACTGATCCCTCCTCTGGATAGTAAAATTTTCCTTCTGTGTTCAGAGACCACTCTTTTGCTTTTATTTTAGGCCATTTCTTCTCTTTCAGCAGCAAACTCCCTTGCCTTCCTTAAGATCAATTGTTGGGTCTCCTGCCCGGTGGGCTGGCAACAGTCTGTAATTTGCACACTCATGGGGACTCTGGAACTAGGTTCCTTTCTGCCTTCTCCACTGGAGCCCCAATGTTCCCTAGACTTTGTGGCACCAAAGAGGGCCTGTGGCCTCGTTTATCCTGAGTGGGGTGACCAAGAGAGCTGTGCTCTGGGCTCCCTCAGGCACAAGACTGAAGCCTTAGGACTCTCTAACATGTGCATTTAATTTTTAGTGAAAAACATAATCTGGTGTTGTCTGTTTGTTCTGTTTTACAAGGTGGTTCTGGCTTCATGGTGAAGATAAACTAAAAGGGATGGAGAGAGCAGGGAAGAACCGTGAACATTGACTTCGGTTGTTTTGGAGGGTGATTGGGTGGAAGAGGGGGGTAGGATGTGTGTGGATAATGACAGAAAGACTGAACTTAATTAGTGGAATTTTTAGGATGGCTGATCTAAAGGCCGGGGAAGCAGTTCTCGTCTATCAGTTGGTTACTTCACAGTGGAATGTGCTCCCTAATAGAGCTGTGAACTTTCCATCACTCCACGTATTTAGGGAGAAGAGATGGGCCCATCTGTCAGGATACTGGAGGTGGTTCTCAAATTAGAAGCAGGACCAGGCTCGATAGATGACCTGCACGGTCTCTTCAAAAACTCAGATTCAGTTATTCTCTGAATTAAACTGATTAGGAACCTTTCAGCTAAAACAGTTTCACTTCAGTCCCTAAAAAGAAAATATTGTGAGTGGAGTGAGAGGCAGAATAAAACGCTTCTTAATTACATTTAGTTCTGGGCAGATTGCTTGTACTTTTCTTAAATATTCTGATATAATCCTTCAAAAATGTAAACAGATGTGTCTAGTGGTTAATATTTATAAGCCAGGATTTTGCAAGCATCATTCCTAAATGATTATTTTCTACTAAATTTTTTTATTTTACCTTAGCTGAAACTCGTTTTGTAGTTTTATTTTTGGTAGCATGATTATTAATACAGATTTTTGTCATTTATATAAAAATTTTACCTGTTCCTTGTTATAAAGCATTCTATTTAATTTCAAAATTTAGCATTTTATACATTGTCAGTAACTGTTAATTGTCAAAGTGTATTTAATTTGGATATAAGGACTTACAGAAAAAGGCCTTTTAAAGGAAAACTTTTTTTAAGAATTTGTTTTAAATCTTAATTTTTACATCACTTAATATTTGCTCATTCTTACAAAAGTAATTAACTGGTCATTTGGTCAAATTATTAGAGCTAGCTTGTTATGGAATGTAAGGTAGCACTTGGACTTTATAAACATTTACACCATAAAATCTCTCATTTTCATGATAATTGTCTCCATTAAAAAATTTCTTTTGCACATTTGATGTCTTTAAAATGCTTAGAAAAAGATTGTATTATGAAATTTAGATTCGTTGTGGTTTTAAAGCAATACATACCATGCTAGTATTGGTTTTTTTTTTTTCTATATCTATATCCCCTCCCTCTTGGACCTCCCTCCCACCCCCCCAGTATTGCATTTTGAAGCATCTTAAAATTGACTATTAATTTTGTAGGCACCTCCAGTTCGCTTTTAAAAAGTTAAAAATTCATTTTGCTCTTTATTTTGTTCTCACTTAATAAATACTAAGTTTTTCATTGATTCTATGGGGGCGCTCTATTTTCTTCTTTTTTTTATAAATTTTTTTTTTTTTAAACTTTGGGTTTGTTTATTTATTTATTTATGGCTGTGTTGGGTCTTCGTTTCTGTGCGAGGGCTTTCTCTAGTTGCCGCAAGCGGGGGTCACTCTTCATCGCGGTGCGCGGGCCTCTCACTGTCGCGGCCTCTCTTGTAGCAGAGCACAGGCTCCAGACGTGCAGGCTCAGTAATTGTGGCTCACGGGCCTAGTTGCTCCGCGGCATATGGGATCCTCCCAGACCAGGGCTCGAACCCGTGTCCCCTGCATTGGCAGGCAGATTCTCAACCACTGCGCCACCAGGGAAGCCCTCTATTTTCTTCTTAATCAACATTTGTGAAGCTGTGGTTTAAAAGCAGTGTGTACCATGCTAGCATTACATTTTGAATTATCTTAAAGTCGACTGATTTTAAAGATGCATGGCCGTGGGCTGCTCAGGCATCTTCTTCAGGCCGAAGCATCCTGGAATGGGAAACGCTACAGGAGAACCACTGGGGAATTTCAAGTGGAAACTCTGAAAGTTGGGCTCAGTGGGCATTGAGAACTTGTGGGTGGCTTATTTTAAATAAAGGGGTTTTAGAGGCTTCCGACACAAAGACATAGACTGCACCAGATGCTGTTTTCTTTTTAATAATTTTATTTAAATTATTTATTTATTTGGCCGCACTGTGGGGCTTGCGGGATCTTAGTTCCCCGACCAGGGATTGAACCTGGGCCCTCGGCAGTGAAAGCACAGTGTCCTAATCACTGGACCACCAGGGAATTCCCAGATGCTCTTTTCTTTGCATGTTCACCCCCCACTGCCATCATCACTGTCATCTCCCATTCATTCATTCATTCATTCACTGACTCAGTGGATATTTATTGGGTATTATTCATCATGTGCCAGTTACATTTTAAAGTACTAGACTTAACAGTAGACACTTTTAACAAGATCTCTGCTTTATGGAGTTTGCATTCTCAGACAGGCACTGTGTTAAACAATCAACATGTATTATTTTACTTAATGCTTACAGCAGCTCTGTGAGGTAGATAATATCATCCCCATTTTGTAGATGGAGAAGCTAAGTTAGGTGATGTGTCCGATATCACACAGCGGGATCTGAGGTCAGGGCAGAGGGGCGCTAATGGCTGGACCCTGAGCTGTTTTGCTGGCCCCCAGGGAACAATGACTGGTAGCAAATGAACTGCACGTGTCAATTGTACACTTGTGTGGGTTTTCAGTGTCACACATGGGAGGTAAAACCTTCACGGCAGTTTGGATATGAAGGCCAACCATGCATGCTTTCACTTGTCTCTGGTCTAATTCAGAAGCATTTGGTTTTAGAAACAGACTTGTTCGATTTGTGCCTTTTGATGAAATGGTGGAGAAAAGTCACCTCCCCAAGTAATATTTCTTCGGATTTTAGGGTTTTCACATGAATATTTTGCAGGTTTCATTTTCTTCTGGTATTGCCTTCATCCTAGGACATTTTTGCAATGACATTACTCAAGTTCCATGTTTTTTCAACCCATGTTATTTGAAGTATTGCTTTTCCATCAGCAACAGACTAAAAGCTCTTTCAGCACATGAGCGTGTTGTGGAGTTTTTTGCTCATTTGTGTAATTTCCTCAAAGGTGGATGTTTATATTTGTGAGAGATTATTTGATCTTTTGGAATCCTGTTTGGGTAAAAGTAATTTATGTTTTTAGCCTTTATTTATTATTACTATTATATTTTACATATATATGTGTGTGTGTGTATATATCTATATATATATATATCCAGATGAAGCCCTTAGAATTGACTATAGATTATCAATAAAGAATGATGCTTGGGACTTCACTGGTGGCGCAGTGGTTAAGAATCCGCCTGCCAATGCAGGGGACATGGGTTCGAGCCCTGGTCTAGGAAGATCCCACATGCTGTGGAACAACTAAGCCCGTGCACCACAACTACTGAGCCCGTGTGCCACAACTACTGAAGCCCACGTGCCTAGAGCCCATGCTCCGCAACAAGAGAAGACACTGCAGTGAGAGGCCTGCACACCACCACGAAGAGTAGCCCCTGCTCTCCACAACTAGAGAAAGCCCGCACGCAGCAAAGAAGACCCAATGCAGCCAAAAATAAATAAATAAACAAACAAATAAACAAAAAAGGAGTGGTCTCAGCTATATATGGCTTCACTTTTTTTAAAAAATTTTATTGGAGTATAGTTGTTCAGTTATACATATACATATATTCAGTCTTTTTTAGATTCTTTTGTCGTATAGGTTATCACAGAATATTGAGTAGAGTTCCCTGTGCTATATAGGTCCTTGTTGGTTATCTATCTTATATATTATATAGTAGTGTGTGTATGTTCATTCCAAGGTCCTGATTTATCCCTCCACCTGCCCCATGTTTCCCCTTTGGTAACCATAAGTTTGTTTTTGATATCTGCAAGTCTGTTTCTGTTTTGTAAATAAGTACATTTGTATCATTTTTAAAAATTAGATTCCACATATGAGGGATATCATATGATATTTGTCTTTGTCTGTCTGACTTACTTCACCTAGTATGGTAATCTCTAGGTCCATCCATGTTGCTGCAAATGGTGTTATTTCATTCTTTTTTATGGCTAATATTCCCTTGTATACATGGACCACATCTTCTTTATCCATTCCTCTGTTGATGGACATTTAGGTTGTTTCCATGGCTTGGCTATTGTAAATAGTGCTGCAGTGAACACTAGGGTGCATGTATCTTTTTTTTTTTTTTCTTTTATTTACTTTTTTATACAGCAGGTTCTTATTAGTCATCCATTTTATACACATCAGTGTATACATGTCAATCCCAATCTCCCAATTCATCTCACCACCCCACCCCCCCCCCGCCACTTTCCCCCCTTGGTGTCCATATGTTTGTTCTCTACATCTGTGTCTCAATTTCTGCCCTGCAAAACTTTTTTTATACAGCAGGTTCTTATTAGTTATCTATTTTATATATGTTAGTGTATATATGTCAATCCCAATCTCCCCCCAACCTTTTATTAAGAAAATTTGCAAAAATACAGAAAAGTCCAAAGAATTGTATAGTGAACAATAAACCCACCACTTGAATTCTATAATTGTTAACATTTTGCTATATTTGCTTTTACATGTGTCATTTTGCATGGTGTGTTTGAGGATAGAATACTTCTTAAGTAGTAATTTACATAATGCTCAGAGATCTTTGCCAAGGAATTCAGTTTTAGATGCCTGTTAATGCATATGTCCAGTTATATTATTATGTCAGAATGAGGCATGAGAAAGATAAAGTCTAGGTCTTATGATGTGGAAATATGCTGGGTTTTGTAATTTTAGGATGGAGTACTAAACTGAGAGTATTTTGCTGTAGCTGGACAAAGTCTAAAGAACTTGAAAAATCTGACATAGTTTGAAACCCCAAGTGACTCTATAAATTCATAGAACTAAAGTTATTTGGGTGACCTCAGTGATAAAAAGTGGAACCAGGCAATGCAAACCCTTTGGAAGTGTCTGAGGAATGTTAGAGGTCCGTCAGTCTTTTGGGTAGTTCTGGCTTAGAGCAATCTACCTGTAAAATGTATCAAAAGGTCAGAATTGTCTTAAGAATAATAGGGATGTGCAACTGTTTCCACGCAGTTAATTGTTCTTCTGATGCTTTTTCCACCCTCCGAAACATACCTCTTTAAAACTTCCTTCTTCTTTCTGACATAATTCCCCTCCTCTCCTTCACATCAAGGAGCAGTTCTTCTGTCTTAAGGTTGTTTGGAAAACATATGCTTGTTTAATGCTGGCTGATATTTTATTTTACTTAATTTTTTTGGTAACAAATGATGGTGCTGGATCTAAAGGAATAGGAGCTAAGTGACTTAAACAGCATACTTGCTTCTTCTGTATTTACCCAGAGAATTTTTAAATACAGACACACGTCAAATTAATATTTTGGGAATTCCCATGTTTTCTGTTATGTGACTTGGCTTCCCTGGCAACCTTCTGACTTGTGGTTACTTGGGTGGCAGGACCTGGCTCTGCTGCCTGCTGCTGACCTTGAGCAAGTCACTTAAAGCCTCATTTCTGATTTGATAACTGAGGGGCTTGGAGCAAGGAATTTTTCAGTTTTTCTCCACCAGCACTAAAAATTCCTTGGTTCTATGTTCACTAATTTAAGTTTTTGTGGAGGTTAGAATACTTTTTATAACTATTGGGCTGATGATCTTATGTAATGGCCCTTATTATTTGTCAACTAAGATTAGAAAGTGTATTTTCAAGCATGTATTAACTACATGGAAACTATATGGAAACAGCATTCTGTTTGCACATGTGTGCACCTGTATGTGTAGATCATGCATGTGTACATATATATTCATTTTTCATGCAAGATAAGGAATTAAAAGCTTATATGTCTAAACTAGAATCTTTAATATTATGTAAGAATCTTGTCTGTTGCACATATAGAGCCATTCACATTTTTTTATGAAAAGTATTTTCTTAAAAAACTCTTGCCATGTGTTTGTCCAGGATAACTTGGAAACTTCTGCTTAAACTGTTTTCTTCTATGGACTATAATTTCAAAAATTGAAACTGAAATTAAAATTGAAAATCTGCTCCACAGATGTAACCTTGTTTTCCCATTTGGCAACCCCTCCATCCCCAGTAACTAATATAAAATGATCTGAAAATGTTGCTTTATCTTTTGGGCATACTTTAAATGGAAGGTCTTTCATCAAAAGGTACAGCAAGACTTAACCCTTGAACCTCTGGTCTATCCCTTTTTCTGTTTTTTTAACAATTCAATGTTAATTTTTGAGAAAATAGCGACCCTTTGAGATAACAGGGACTTCCGATGTAGGGCGCTGTAGGGCACTGCTACTTCACTGAGAAACGAAGCAACTCCAGCAAGGCACATAGAGTAAGTATACACCCGCTATTTTGCAAATCACAAAATTATTTTGAAGGGCTGCTCTTGAGGCAGGGTTTTTATGACCGTCACATTCCAGCTGTGGTTTTGGAGATAGAATGTTTACTACCGCTCTAAACACAAGGATGGTAGGTGTGTATTCTTCCTGCTGAGAAGGCTTAAAAAAGCAGCTGAGGCTCCCTTCAAGTGAGTAAACCTTTATTCAGCAAACTCTGGAGCCGCGTTCCTATGGAACTTTGGTGGTAATTCTGGAATGCGAGGCCAACAGCAGCGCAGTCATGGGCGAGCCCGGCTCCGAGGCCCTGATGGCAGGCTGTCCTGCCTAATCGCTGCCGGCAGCCCATGGAAAACCACTTTCTGGTTAAGTCTGCATCATACTTCTCCACCAATGGAAAAAATTGAACATGATGAGGGTGTGTAGCTAGCAGACAAAAATATATCCAGCACTGCACAGGATCTCTTTTTAGCTCTTAACGGCCGAGCATTTGAAGTGTTAGACGTTGTTTCCTGCCTTACTGTGAGCAGGAAGAAGAGGGAGTCCACGGATGTGTATATAGACCTTGACTCTGGGAAACTTGGTGGACTAATTAAAAGAGCCTGAGAAGAACTGGCTGCATCCAAAGTTCTGGCAAAGGTAAGGGTATAAATGTTTATTTTCCCCCTTTGCAGTTGAGACTTCATGTTATATGTGAAATATCAGTGTTTCTTGAAATGTTCCTTTTGGTAACATGTCATCATGTGCTGAATTTTGTTTTACATTATTTTGTACTTGGGCTGCCCACGTTGGTGTGCATGAGGGAACAGTCCCTTTCAAGTTGAGTGTCTATATGCTTTCACACACCTATTGGTGATTTATCATAGCTGCCCATCCCGTTTTACTAATTAACTCTCTCCCAAAGCTGATGGTATACGTTGTATGGATTTATTTTTCCTGCTATCTCAAGAAAGTGCCATTCCTCAGTCTGACCATGTGAAAGCACTAATGACTATGACCTTATCTTTACCAGTTAATTCTTTCAGGGCACGAAGGGAAATGAAAATGTGCGCAGAGATTATATCTTATAGTTTCCTGCTCATTATGTAACTTCCTCAGGCCTTACTTTTGAGCTTGAGTGAGCTCCTTGGTTTAAGAGTTTCTTTTTAGACTTGTAATTTGATGTTCACTCTTTATTCATGTTTATCCTTAACTTTTGTCTCCAACTTTCTGAGAAAGAAAGGGAATCCTTCGTCATCTGTGTGTGTGTGGAGGGGGGCAGCGGGGAGTGCTTTATTTAAGTAGGATGATTGATTCATGTCATAATCCCTCAGGGGCGGCTCATTCATTAGGCGTTTGTCTGAGCGCTGAGTTTATCAGCAAGGATTGAGCAACCCCGCTCGGCAGAATTTCCCTCAGCTTTATGTTAATTTGGCCAAGCATGTAATTCTCGGAAAATTGGTAGGTGGAGAGACAGAAATAGGAAGCTTTCTTGAAGTCATTGTAACTTGGAAGATTATTTATAGAATTTCTGGAAAGTCAGTGTACTGCAGAACAGCTGCTAGAGTTTTCCCTAACACGTCTCAGCGTTTCACTGTGGCCCTCCGTCATACTTAGGGATTCTAGTTTTGTACTTACTTTCAGTTGAATGAGGTTATGAGTTATTTTAGGGTGGGTGATGTGTGTGCCTCTTCAATGTGTGTCTTCCTTTACAGAAATGTCTTTTAGGGATGGAGGAATGTGAGTGCTGTCCAGGTAGGTTAGAACTAATAGAAATGCTGGTAGTGTTTTATTTCTTGCTCTTCCTTTGAATGTAGAAATTGCTGCTGTGACAGAGCCGGCAGCCACGTAGAGCAGGGACAGAGCAAACCCCACCTGTCTTCTTGTGTAGTCACATTAACACATGTCAACCACTTTGATTTTCACCAGAGGTTGTAGACAGAAACTGAAGTCTGTTGAAGAACCTTCTGACTCCACTCCATACTGACATGGTGTTTTGAATGCAAGTAGATAACACCTTTCTTTCAATACTTTAGTGCAGAGGGAGTGACTTGCAAAGCCTTCTCCTTACCCCAGGCCTGATCTAGGATGCCTGGAAGTGCGAGATAAGGGCTGGGCTCCTTGCCAAGAGATTATCCTTCTGAAGTGGTCCTTCACTTAACCACTAAGTAGGGCAGATGATTGTGTCTTGGTGGTCCAAGACTGTGTTTGAGAAGAGCCATATTCCCTTTTTCAGAAGTATAAAGTTAGTGTAGCGTCCCTACAACCTCTTCCTATTCAACAGCTATCGAATGAATGTGGAAACAACACAGAGAGAAGCCTGGAGGGAAAAGCTCACACTCCTTAAGTATCTGATGGGGCCCCTTTCTGTGTCTGTCTGTGCCTTCAGGTTTAGCCCACTTTGTAAGACTCATTTACATAAAGATAATAAACCCCATTAGTGAGATCCCTTAAAAGGGGAGTAATAATAAGTATAAATAAATAAGTAATAATTTGCATTTGTCATCTGAAATTGTGTTCCTTAAATAAGGAACAAGATAAAATGGTTTTACTAGAAAAACTAAAAAAAAAAAAAAAAAAAAAATTAGATAAAGGTATGGACTCAAAAGAAATAGCAATAATATTAGAGACAGGGAAAAGAAATAATATTAGTAGTTGATAAACCTGAATTTCTGACTGTTGACACAGAAAGGTTCTAAACATTGTGTTTATAACAGTTTGAATTTTAGTAATGGTGGGTTGAGTGCCTTTTGATTATTCAGTTCTGTCTCAGATGGACTCCCAAATGCTAGGAGGTGTTAATGTCAGTATGCCAGGAATACATCGTACACTCTATTGTCAGCTATTTATAGTCTGTAGTATTGTAGAGTTGAAAAGGGACCTTAGGCAGTTTTTCAGATGGGACAACTGAAAACCTACAGAAATGAAATGGCATGCCCAAAGTTACTGAGATGGTTGGTTGCCGAGCTGGGATGTGATACCAGTTATCTTGTTGGTCTTTCCCTACACTACCTGTTTCTTTAATTGGGAATACTTTGGCTCATTTTGATATATCTTTATAAATTGACACATACGTACCCGTTTTCCTCTGTCCCTCCCTCCCTCTCTCTCTCTCTCTCTCTCTCTCTCTCCCTCCCTCCCTCCCTCCCTCCCTTCCTTCCTTCCTTCCGTTCTTTCATTGACTTACATACTTAATTACTTACCAAACCAGACAGGCTTAAAGCTCTAGTCAGAGACAAGACAAAGACTTTTGTTTTTCTTGGATCCTAATGAAGTTCAAAGCTGTACACTCAGTCGATGGTCATCATTCCCATTGACTATTGCCAGAGAGAGAGTTAGGTGCCCATGTGTTAACCTATATGACAAGGCAGCTTTGGCTAGACTTCATCTGTCAATCTGTCCCTCTTTGTGGCCTTATATTGAGAGGTTTTTCCCCCATGATCCCACTCTAATAGAAGACTGACGTTTTCATTAGTTCTGTGCCTGACAAGAGAGGCTCTGGAAGGGAACAGAAGACAGCAGATGGACTTTAACTTTGGTGCCAAGGTAATGTAAGGCCCTTTTGGAAAAATAAACTTTACATATAAAGTGATAGACTAAGTAATCATTTTGTTCTAGGAAAGGGATGTGGTAAGTGCTGCAGATAGTGTTGGGATGAAGTTGGTCCAGGGTGTTCCTAAAACTTAAATAAAGGTTTAGAAATCCTGGGTATCTTTAGGACAACACTGGAAAACAATAATAATCCCCATCCTGTTTTTGTACTTGACCTTGACACATCTCTAGTTGCAGAATTGAGTAGGATTGCTGAGATGTGAAGGGCTAAAGAGATGCAGAGTGTATGGGCTGGGAAAGACAAAAGCTAAAAGTCCATACCATTAAAGCCAATGAAAAGAAACTCTGAGTGGAGAGAATGAAAATAGATTTGTTTTCAAGTCATCTGTAGCCACTCCTGGAAGGTAGAGTGACAAGTGAAAGGCGGCATTGTTCACAGACAGACATAAGCCAAGAAAACCCAAGATATCAAAAGGTAATAGAGAGTAAAGAGCTTCATGAAAAGTGTACCCACATTCATGGAACACAGACACACACACACAGTCACATATATGTATATACATATATATTCCATTGACAATTGATAGCATGATCACAAATTAATCAAAAGTTAAATACAAAACAACCCCCAAACCCAGAAGTAACCGGAATATAGCAAAAACCTTGACTTACTTTTTCTACCCTACATGTGACCTAGAGAGAAAAAAAACTGGAAATTATAAGAAGACACAGTGAGAAATAATTTGCCAAAAAGTTCCTTACTAGAGTTGATACCCTTTTGTCCTGGTGCCTTACCTCGTGTGTTTATTATTAGTTCTCAGATGTTTTTCTGAAGTTTCTCTAATAGTAGAGCGTCATGGCTCTAGGGCCAGTTCCCCCTCTGGGGCATGAACAGGCTTGGGGAGAAGCCTCCTTCCCCTTTGGCTAATAAAGGACAACACCAGAATTTCCCCTCTCTCTCCTGCCACATCAAATTCTCAGATTTCTTCTGAAGACACACACACCCACACCCCCACACACACTTTTTTTAGATTCCTACCGCCTGATTCTCTCTTCTTTACAGTAAAACTCCTTGACGAGTTGTCTCTATTCACCATCTTCAGTTTCATGGACCTCATCCTCAGACTCACTCCAACCCAGCTTTCTCCACCTGGACTCTGCTCCGGTCAAGTTCACCGATAGCCTCCACGTTGCTGAGCCCAGGGCTCTGTTCTCAGTCCTTGTTACGTGAACTATCAGAAGCATTTGGTACTTGCTCGTGATCTCCTCCCTGAAAAGCCTCTTTTCAGTGGGCTTTGTCAGCAACATATTTTCTTGGTTTCCTCTTAATTGGATCCACTGACCGCTCTTCCTGTTTCTCCTTATTTCTTGGCCTCTTGGTGTTGGAGCACTACCGGACCTCCTTGGGCCTCTTCTCTTCCCTTTGTTTACTTATTCCCTCAGGGAGCTCATCCAGTGTATGTTTTTTTTTTTTTTTTAAATAAATTTATTTATTTTTTATTTATTTATTTTTGGCTGTGTTGGGTCTTCGTTGCTGTGCGCCGGCTTTCTCTAGGTGCAGAGAGCGGGGGCTACTCTTTGTTGCGGTGCACGGGCTTCTCAATGCGGTGGCTTCCCTTGTTGTGGAGCACGGGATCTGGGCACAAGGGCTTCAGTAGTCGTGGCACGCGGGCTCAGTAGTTGTGGCTCACGGGCTTAGTTGCTCTGCGGCATGTGGGATCTTCCCGGGCCAGGGCTCGAACCCGTGTCCCCTGCATTGGCAGGCAGATTCTTAACCACTGCACCACCGGGGAAGCCCCAGTGTATGTTTTAAGTACCATCTTCACGTGGGTGCTAGAAATTTTGTACCTCAGGCCCATCTCTCCCTGGAACTGTAGGCTCCTAAATGCCAGTGTCTACTCAGCGTTGCCACTTTGATGTCCAATGGGCATCTCCCACCTGACAAAAGCAGACGCCACCTCCTTGTCTTCCTCCCAAGCCCGCTCTGCTCTGCCTTCCCCATTCTCCTGGTGGCTTAGTGTGAAGATCGCGATGTCATCCTTGACCTGTCACCGCTCACTCCCAACCACCTGAGACTCCTGTTGGCTCTCCCTTCACCTGTCTCCAGACTCCCAACCCTCCCACCTGAGTGCAACCCACATCACCTCTCGTGTGAATTACCCTCCCAGCCCAGCAGGCCCTGGCTTCCCCCTTGCTGCCAGCGGTCCAGATCCCCAGGGCAGCTGCAGGGGTCCTCTTGAAACATGCCCCATGATGAGCCATCTCTATTCACAGCCCTCTAATCATGACTTGCCATCTCAGTGTGAAAGCCAGAGTCCTTACGATGTCCCTTCGGCTGCGCCCTCTGGCTCCTCGTCCCCTCTGACGGCTCCTGCTCTAGCCGAGCTGACCTCCTGCGTGTCCATCAGTCTGGGCATTTGCACCTTCTGTCCTCTGCTTCAGAGGCTCTTTCTTTCCCCAGAATCCGCATGTTCTCCCCTCCAGCAAGTCCTTGCTTAAATGTCACCAGTCATGAGGACTTCTCTGCTCCCCTTTCTAAACCTATAGCTCCCCTCTCCCCACATTGCCTATTTCCCCCTTCACCCTTTAGTTTTTTGCTAAAGTACTTAATCACCTTCTAATATATAATTTACTTACCTTCTTGGTTTATCGTTCAGTCTCCCCACTATAATATAAGCTCCATGAAAGGGATTTCTTTTTTGGGGGGGAGGTGTATTTATTGCTATATCCCAGGGCCCAGAACAGTTCTAGCACAGACTAGTTGCTCAGGAAACATTTATCACATTATTCAATGGAAATATATCCTACTTAGGATACCCGATGAGGTAGCTAAAGCAACCTAATGTAAATGCTAAATATCATTGACTTCCTATGTTTTATCTCAAAATGTAAATTTTATATTTTACTTCATGATCTATGTTTCTTTATTATGGCAACAATGTTTAAATTACTTAGCATTAGATGAAATGGAAACTTCAGGAAGATTCCCCTGGGTTATTCTATGGTCTTGATACTTAGAATAATGACCATGTAGCTTAAACTATCAAGAAAACAAAACTCTCGTTTGTGCAGTGTTATTGCAAAGCAGCAGAATAGAATAACTACATTTTAAACTTCCAGCTCCTTAGTTAACTTAAAATTGTAGTTTTTCATTTTATCATGTTCCCATCCCCAGCTGTGGAAGCCTTTGCTGCTTGGAGAACGGATACCGCTAGGGAAAGGTATTTATGAAAGGGGCATGGATCATAATCATTCTTCTAAAGGAGGAAACTGAGAGTTAGATTGTACTTTTTAAAAAAAGATATGGGATGTTTTCAGGTTTAAAAAGTACAGAAACATTTAAAATTGTATTGATGTAAATACATGTATTTTTTTTAAAAATTAAAGAAAGCCAGGTTGGATTTCTACCTTTGCCCCTTCGGGATCGTGGTCAAATTATTTAATCCCTGGAGACTAACATTCCCTTTCCTATAAAACAGGGATGATGAGCTAAGCTCTTGGGGTTCTTGTGCCCTGGGTAGCCCTGGCACACAGCATCTCAGGACATATTAAATCCTTCCCTGTCTCTCTGCATGCCCATCTACTTGAGGTATCAAAACTTTTCAATTCCTGTAAATTATGAAATTTAAACTATACGTACTAATGCTATTCTTTTTTTTTTCCTGAAAGTTTCTGTAAAGTTACTAGCTAAAATCTTATCAGGTTTATTTTGAATAATGTATGATTTATGGAAAAGTTCAGCAGTGATTGGTTTAATTTTACCTTCAGGCCCAAGAACAACTTATATTGTGGCTTTAAGACATAGACTTATAGAAATGAAGGCTTCAATCAGGCTCCAAGCCGAATGGAAGGAAAATAGTTGCACATTTATGAGGGTGAGGAAAGCCCCTGTTTAATAAATGAGGGGAGAAATGTGTGGTTTAAGCCTGTTCATTTTTTGACTTAAATGGAACAGTATATAATGAAGAAATACTTTGCTAAGAATAACCTGGTACAATGACCACGGTATATTTTGTTCACAGAACATGACTGAGGTTTAGGAGTGCGATGCCTGCTTCTGATTTACTGAAGCACGTGCCTTACAGACATGTCTCCGAGTCAGTGAGAAGCCATGTGGTTATAGCCTGGGATTCCGATGCATGGTCTGCTGTTTTCATCTTGGTGGTGTTTGGGAGGTGCCTACCCATGTCTGAACTCGCTTGTTGTGGAATGGCTCATGTTCCTAAAAGTTAAAAAAGAGAGGTTATTTAAAAGTCATGCAAACCATTTTGAATCCCAAGTTACAAAAGAGGGTTATTTAAAAGTCATGCTAACCATTTTGAATCTTGTGCATCTTTGGTTCCAGCCGTCACCAAAGCAGTATAAGGTCTGTAGAGACCAGGCTGTTGGCCAAATTGTGGATGAGACTTGAAGTACACTTGGGAGAAAATGCAGAGTGGGACTCAACATTTGATATATATATTTTTTAAGGTCAGCGATTTTTTTTTTAATAAATTTTTATTTATTTAATTTATTTAGTTTTGGCTGTGTTGGGTCTCGTTGCTGCGCGTGGGCTTTCTCTAGTTGCAGCGAGCTGGGGCTACTCTTCATTGCGGTGCACAGTCTTCTCATTGTGGTGGGTTCTCTTGTTGCGGAGCATGGGCTCTAGGCACACGAGCTTCAGTAGTTGTGGCACGTGGGCTCGGTAGTTGTGGCTCTTGAGCGCAGGCTCAGTAGTTGTGGCGCATGGGTTTAGTTGCTCTGCGGCATGTAGGATCTTCCCGGACCAGGGCTCGAACCTGTGTCCCCTGCATTGGCAGGCGGATTCTTAACCACTGTGCCACCAGGGAAGTCCCAACATTTGATACTTAAAAAAAAAAAAAAAAAAAAAAAAAAAAAAAATCCATGCTACTGTGCTAGAAAGAGCAGGGATGAAAATGTATGAGATGCATTTTGATAATTTTTGAAAGAAAAATAAAAAAGTTTTATCTTTACACGGATGGTTTTATCTTAGACTATGTTAGTTCTGTAATTTTTATTGAAAAGTTGATTTTTAAAAAACCCCTGAAATATTTTCAGTTTCTGTGATGGCTCAGAGGTAGCTGGGCCTCTCAACTCACTGACATTCCAGAAACATACCAGTAATATTTGTGGGACTGTTGGTCTCACCACGTCTCTCATAAACTCAGTGCTGTTAAAGTTGTTGTAAACTCGCTTATTGATTCTACAAATGTTTCCTGTTAATCATTGCTCCCCCTTCCTACACAAGCTGATAAGCCCCTCTGGGGAAGGGATCAGATCATATATCACTCTTGTTTCTCTCCCGTGCCCAGCACACGGGTGGATGTATAGGCGGGTCTGCGGAAATTCAAGTTGAGTTGGTGAGTGGAACTCCTATTTCACATCAGTTCCCAAGTTTCTGCGAACACTAAGGACATTTTCTTCTTTTGCCCACACTGCCTCCCACATTGGGCTTCAAGCTACTGATTACTGTGGACTCCTTCCCAGATGGTGTCCCAGAGTGTCCCTAGGAGATGGCTCATGTGTGGTGCTCCTGGGACAGTGGGGAGGGCGTGAAGCTGATGGGCAGGGACAGGCAAGGTCTCCCCCAGCCTCCTCTCCCTCATCCCTCCTTCCCCTCTTACCTCTTCCTCCTCATCTCTCTCAACGTTATCCCTGACACTTGTGCTCAGCCCCTGCTGCCCTTGTCACCTTTCCTGAACAAGCTGGGGGCTTTCTCTGCTTAGTTCACTTGTTGATTCAGTCACTAACGGATTCAGCAAGTGGTCCTGGAGCGCCCGTGTCTTTGGATGTGCCATTTTCTATTCCTTGGAATGTCCTTTTCTTTCTTCATCTAGCAGAATCTCACACATCCTCAAGACTCTGTTCTTTTCTTTCTTCATCTAGCAGAATCTCACACATCCTCAAGACTCTGTTCTTTGGCTGACTTCTTTTTTACTTCATAGGAAGGGTCTGAATGTCCAGTGAAAGTTTCTCTTAATCTGTAGCCTGCCGGAGGGTGAGGACATCACATGTGGTGCCCAGAACTGCACACCAATAGCGGAGAGTCCTTTTCTCTCTCGCTTTTCTTCTCTCTACCTGAAGTGTTTGCCTTGGGTGATAATTTTTTGGATGTTTCAAGACTCTCTAGACTTGGGTTGTCCTTGGGTTTTATTAGAATGGATGTGCCATTCTGATGAAACTGCTACTTGCGGTTTTATAAATCATTGTTTTCAAGTTCTTTTTTCAGACCATTACTCAAGGAGATATAATTTTACTTCACCACCCAGTATACAGGCAAACATACAAGCACACAAAAAAATGTAATGTCATAGAACAATTTTTACCATTATTGGGATACAATTCTCTATTTTCTATTTTATTACAGTCTCTGCTCCATTCCTATTCTATTCTATTCTATTCCTTTGAAAATACTGGTATTAAATCATTAAATGAATTTCATGAGCCAACAGTACATCATGAACCCTTGGACAAACACTTCTGTAAGCAATGCTGCAGATGTTAAAGTTTTTTTTTTATGAAAACAGGTGTGAGTGCTGAGACCCTGCTTGCGAGAAATTGGCTTACTAAGGTGATGAACTATGCAAAAAGCTGGGCTATTGTCTCTGTGGAATTTATTGCTTTTCCCCTGCTGAATACCAGCCATGCTTGTCGACTGAGGTCCTGTTAGGCATCCCTTGCTGCAGATTGGTTTGTCTTTTCATCTGTTAATATGCATTTGGAAGGAATCCTGCTGAATTGAAATAGACCCAATGGGGCTCCACAATGGACGCTTAGCTTTTGAGGCCCTTAGCAGCAGCCCGCTTTCTGCCCACTTTATTTGTAAGGGTTTCTCTCCCTCAGCACTATTCCTATGGAGACCATATGTTCCTTTCTCCTGCCTCTTCATACAAATTGGGTTCAAGTTTTCTTATGAATTTGGAGTGCGCTTCCTTGAGGCAAGATGGGAGAAGCAGGTTCTGGCTGTATTTACAGAGTTTGTTAGTAAGTTTGGGTCCTTGACAGAGTTTGAATGCTTTGGTTTTAGGTTTTTCGGCATATTTGTTCTTGTATTTTAGTGTTTGTAATGAGACAGGCAGTAACATTTTAAGGCAGGGTTTCTCAGCCTCAACACTAATGACGTATGGAGTCAAGTAATTATTTATTGTGGGGACTGTCCTGTGCGTTGTAAGATGATTAGCAGTATCTCTGAACTCTACCTGCTCGGTGCCAGTGCCCCAGCATGACAACCAAAAATGTTTCTAGATATTGCCAAATGTCCCCTGGGGACCAAGATCGCCGTGGCTGAGATTGGCCAGTTGTTCAGTGAACACTTAGGTTACATTTCTACACTTTCTAGCATGTAATAATACAAGTACATGGTTTGTGTCATTGTTTCTGTTGACATTTGACACGTGTGGCAAATTAGATAGTTTTATATGCTGTAATTATTGGGGAATTGATCAAAATCAAAATCAGTGCTAACAATGGAACTTGGAAAGTTCCAAATTTATATATATAAACATATGTAATATTTAATGTACTGATTAATAGTTAATAAAATGAAACAGCAGACTGTTATAAGATCTGATATCATAGTACACCAAGTTAAATTTATCACTAGAAATTAATAATAGTACTGTATATTTATGTTTCACAGTTTTTTAGGTGGTTTCACATATATTTCCACACTCGATTCTCTATCCATGAGGTAGGTAGGACAGATACTTTTATCCTCAAGTTGCAAATGGAGAAAAAGAGATTCAGAAAGCATAAGTAGTTCGACCTGAAACTCACATGCTATTTAAGAGCTGGAAGCAGGTCTTAAACCCAAGTTCTGTGACACAAACCAGACAAGGATTCTGAGATTTGTCTCCTTAATGAGTGAAGCTCCCCTCAGCCTCCCACCCCTAAGTAAAGGGGACCAAGTAGATATTGTTATGATTAATGGTTAGTCCTTTTCTTATCTTTTTTTCCAGCTCTTATCACTATCTGAAATGTTTGTCTTGTCCAATGATGAGGCTCCTCTTTCAGTATAAAAATCTTTCTAAAATTGCGTGAGAAGCCTTGTTGATATCTTGTTGAGCTCCCCTTAACTGCCTCGCCAAGCCGTAAGTCTGGCTTTTGTTCCGTGTCCCCACGCCTCCGTTCTGCTTGCCATCACCGGTCAGCCCCCAGCCCTCCTCACAGCCCCATCTGCCCTGCTCGGTTCGTCTCTGATTTCCCTGTAGTTGCTCCATCTGGGCGGCCGGCACAGGCGGAGACCAAGCAGAGTTGGAGGATTTTAGTTTCCTTTGCTCTGAACTCTATACTACGTGGAAGCAGAGAATTTGGCAATCTGACACATCAGTTCAAGCCCAAGCCCAAGGCAAGTGAAGAAAAGGTAAATCTTGAATTTCCTCCTAAAAGATTCCTGCTGTGAGATTCAGTAGGTCACAGTGGCTGCTGGGATTCTGATGACGTTATTTGTGGAATTCCTCCACATTGCTGGACATTTCTGGGGTGGTAATTGATTGCAATTTTAAAAAGTTTAAATTAAGAGTTTGGGATTAACATATGCACAGTACTATATATAAAATAGATAACAAGGATCTACTGTACAGCACAGGGAACTATACTCAATATTTTGTAATAAAGTATAAGGGAAAAGAATCTGAAAAAGAATGTATATGTGAGATATATATATACATATAAATACATATATATATAACTGAATCATATGTATATGAATCACTTTGCTGTACACCTGAAACTAACACAACATTGTAAATCAACTATACTTCAATTTAAAAAAAAAAAAAGGAAAAAACATCCATTCTTGTTTGTGATTTTAGCTTAAAAAGCTACATAGCATATTCATAAGATTGGGGATTGGAAGGGAATGTAAAAAACAAAAGACAAGGGTTGTTTTTAGGTTCAGGAGATTGTGATCAATTTTTAAAAATTCCAATATTTTATTATTATTATTCAATAAATAAAAAATAATTGTAAAAAAAGTGTATACACAGCATAGAATATTTGTGAAGTACACAGAGTCTTAGCACCCTTTCATTTATTCTTGAGTAACGTCACTTAAATTTTCTCTGGGTCAACTGTGGGCCTTGTTGTACATTAGTGTACCTGATATGTATTAATTACTGCAGGTTAGTGTACCCAATGTGCATGCTTTTTTCTATTGGGGGCTTTTAGCTATTTCTTTTCTTTTTAAAAAATTTCACAGGAAATCTGTCATTTTGATATTGTCAGCCTGCTTTCTATCAATAAAATTTTTTTTTTAACTTGACTACCATAAAATTCCCTTAGTAAAAGAGTTCAGAGAGTCAGGGTTGCAGAAAACCTGACCTGTTTATTCTCTTGCTTTCAGACAAAAAATCACAGCTGAAGCATGACAGATAAATAGCAGTTCAATTTGCCAAACTCCTCAGGGACAGATCTAAAGTTTCCCTCAGAGATTACCTTTCTCTGTCAATAAATTCCTCATAAATATTAGATAAATTCTTCTTGCTGCAGTTTAAGGCTGTTTTCCTTTTGTGGGATTGATTGACTAGGGATGTTGAACAGCTGGTCAGCACCGTGCACATGTCACATTGCACGTTGTATCCGCCTCTCGGCTTTTCTCCAGGCAGTACTGTGTTAATTATTGAGACATCGCCTCATGGATTAATAACATCAGTCTTTCAGCCAGATCCTGTTGGGATGATTCCTGCTCTTGGTTTGTGCCCAGATCAACCTTCTAACAGGTGAAGTTGCTTTCATTCAATTCAACAGGTGTTTATTAAATGCTTCTGTGAGCCCCGAAGTTGCAGGCCTTATGGACAGCGCCTCAGAAAGGACAGGGTTCAGGGCTATGTGTTTTAAAATAGGACATGAAATTTAAAATTAAGCTATTTAACTTCAAAAGGAGTAAGACAAGTTGAGGTTACAATCTGCTGCTGGGGCATAAACTTCCAACCCTGAGCCATTCTGCGCCTTTGAACCCCTGTCTTTGTGTGTCCTTGAGCGGCTGACCCAGCGGGACCCTCTCTCAGTGGCAGCTTTATGCCGCTGGGTTGGGGGCCTCGAGCCAGTGCTGTGTGAGCTCGTCTTTGGGCACGTGATCCTGGGATCAGAAGGGCCTGACAAAGAGCCACCCAGGAGACTTTCACCTGTGGGTCATCACCAGACCTTGGTCTTGATGAAAGTACACAAGCACAAAGGCTCACGCCCATCAGCTTATTGTGTGAGGTCTCAGACCCGGCAGCTGGGAGCTTCTCTGGCCACTTTTAGTTCCTATGTTAAAAGAGTGTAGCTGAGAAAAGACAGACAACTCAGGTTTTGAAGTTTCAAAAGGTGGGGTTCTTGTGTTCTAGCTCCCGTGTCAGAGGTATCACGGGGGCCACTTTTTAGTGGCAGCTCAACCAGTGGCTCTCCTGCCTTTCAGACGTTTGGGAGAGCTGCTCACGGGAAGGTGTGGTCAGTAATGTAGTAGGTACCATTTCAGACCTAGTTAGTTAGAGGCTGGCCTCAGTCTTTATAAAGACTGTTAGATCTCCTGCTGATGCCTAAGTGGGAAATCTTTGACATTTAAAATTTTTTTTTGTCAATTTAAAATGTCTGTGTGTGGATTGTCCCAGATAGGCTTGTGTCTTTGGCCTCATTGGACGTACTTAGGTCCCGTGCCAGTGCTTCACGAACTTTAAAAGTCACCATCGAACCCTCCAAAGAAGCTATACAAGTGGCTAATAAACCATGAAAAAATGCTCAACATCACTAATCATTAGGGAAATGCAAATCAAAACCACAGTAAGATATCATCTCATACTGTAGGATGGCCACTATATAAAACAAACAAATAGAAAATCACAAGTATTGGTGAAGATGTAAAGAAATTAGAAGTCTGTGAACTGTTGGTGGGAATGTAAAATGGTGCCGCTGCTATGGAAAACAGTATGGTGGCGCCTTGAAAAATGAAAAATAGGATTACCATATGATCCAGCAATTCCATTTCTGGGTATATACCCAAAGGAAGTAAAAGCAGAGTATTGAAGAGATATTTGTATACCTGTGTTCATAGCAGCATTATTCACAACGGCCAAGAGGTAGAAAGCGGTCTCTAGGTATCCATTTACAGATGAATGGATAAACAAATTGTGTACACATACAATGGAATATTATTCAGCCTTAAAAAGGAAGGAAATTCTGATGCATGCTGCAACACAGATGAGCCTCGAAGACGTTATGCTAAATGAAATAAGCCAGTCACAAACAACAAATCCTGTGTGATTCCGCTTACATAATGTACCTAGAGCTATCAAATTCATAGAGACAGAAAACAGAATGGTTGTTACAAGGGGCTGGGGAGATGGGGGAGAGGGTGAGGTGGGGAGTTGTTTAATGTACGGAGATTTAGTTTTGCGAGATGAAAAGCATTCTGGAGATGGATTGCATAATGATGTGAACGTGTTTCGCATTACTGTCTGTACACTTGAAATTGGTTCAGATGGTAAATGTTACATGTGTTGTACCACAATTACAAATAAAATTTTTTTTAAGAGGAAAAAAGTCACTAGTGGCCCCTCACTGCTCTGCTCGCTCTGTCTGTGGCAGAAATAAAGGCTTTGTGTCCGGCAGTGAGCACAGCCAGATGGCAGCACCCCAAGTCCCCCCTCTTTCCCTCAAAGGTGGGCTTCCTGCCTGTAGCCTTGCGCAGTGAGACCCAAAAAGGTGCTGGGGAAAACCTTTTCATCTCATCGACTGGGTCCGCCTCTCTGACACGCATTATTTTAGCCAAGGGCTGTTTCCCTGTGACTCTACATTTTGGGTTGTGTTTTTGCTGCTTCGTCAAATGGGGAACAGGGACCCGTTCTTGCCACACCAGGACGATGCTTCTACGAGTTGTTTTCCTAGCCGTGGTGACAGATGAGCCATGACTCAGGGCAGCACTTTCACCTGCTCTCCCCTGAAACAAAGGCGTACATTTGAATGCAGACTGTGTGGAGTGAAAGGCCTTTGCAAGGTGGGGGGGGGGAGGGGTGGGGAAGGGGTGGGGGGAGGGGTTGGTCCTGGCTTCCTTCACATCTTCCAAACAACCCCGATGGATCGCGCCGCTCACAGACATTCCATTTATTATTTTGACAGGGATTCTGGGCACCTGTTGTTTCTTCAGGTAATTTACATGAAACCTTCGTTTAATGGGTGTAAAATGCTTGACAGAGTTTACTCCTATTTCTGTTTTTCAGGATCATTTCATGGACTCACTCCTCTCACTTGCTAACCATGCTGCCTCACTCCCAGGGCCCTATCAAGTCGACTGACCATTAATCTCCCTCAACGCACAAACCAGACTGCAGTAAGTCCTGCTCCTGGGAGCTGCGGTTCATGTCTAGTTGCAAGACTGTGATTTAGGGGATTAGTAAAGGTTTAATTATTTGTTCCCATTATTTGCGTTTTAAACTGTGTTTGATAATTGCCACCAAAGAAACATCAGCCCTTTTGAATTTTGTGGCTGTACATTCTTAGGAACAAAAGAGTTAAAATGAAAAACCTACTACATACATGTGGAAACATGACTGGAAGCATCACCTCCAACTTGCCTCAAACAGTGGTATACTGGTTAGAATAAAAAACTGAGGGTGGGGTGCGGGGGGAGGTTTGGATCAAGTTTCACCTTGAATTTGGCTTAACTAATAGACTCCTTAAGCAAATTGGGGTTTTAAAGGGAATTGAAAGAATCTAACAGTTTTTTTTCTTTTATTTTTTTAATTTTTTTTAAATTGCTTTACAATGGTATGTTAGTTTCTGCTTTATTAACAAAGTGAATCAGCTATACATACACATATATCCCCATATCCCCTCCCTCTTGCGTCTCCCTCCCACCCTCCCTATCCCACCCCTCTAGGTGGTCACAAAGCACCGAGCTCATCTCCCTGTGCTATGCGGCTGCTTCCCACTAGCTATCTATTTTACATTTGGTAGTGTATATATGTCCATGCCACTCTCTCACTTCGTCCCAGCTTACCCTTCCCCCTCTCCGGTCCTCAAGTCCAATCTCTACGTCTGCGTCTTTATTCCTGTCCTGCCCGTAGGTTCTTCAGAACATTTTTTTTTTTTTAGAGTCCATATATATGTGTTAGCATACAGTATTTGTTTTTCTCTTTCTGACTTACTTCACTCTGTATGACAGACTCTAGGTCCATCCACCTCACTACAAATAACTCAATATCATTTCTTTTTATGGCTGAGTAATATTCCATTGTATATATGTGCCACATCTTCTTTATCCATTCATCTGTTGATGGACACTTAGGTTGCTTCCATGTCCTGGCTATTGTAAATAGAGCTGCAGTGAACATTGTGGTACATGACTCTTTTTGAATTATGGATTTCTCAGGGTATATGCCCAGTAGTGGGATTGCTGGGTCGTATGGTAGCTCTATTTTTAGTTTTTTAAGGAACCTCCATACTGTTCTCCATAGTGGTTGTATTAATTTACATTCCCACCAACAGTGCAAGAGGGTTCCCTTTTCTCCACACCCTCTCCAGCATTTATTGTTTGTAGACTTTTTGATGATGGTCATTCTGACTGGTGTGAGGTGATACCTCACTGTAGTTTTGATTTGCATTTCTCTAATGATTAGTGATGTTGAGCATCCTTTCATGTGTTTGTTGGCAATCTGTATATCTTCTTTGGAGAAATGTCTGCTTAGGTCCTCTGCCCATTTTTGGATTGGGTTGTTTGTTTTTTTTGATATTGAGCTGCATGAGCTGCTTGTATATTTTGGAGATTAATCCTTACTCAGTTGCTTCGTTGGCAAATAGTTTCTCCCATTCTAAGGGTTGTCTTTTCGTCTTGTTTATAGTTTCTTTTGCTGTGCAAAAGTTTTAAGTTTTATTAGGTCCCATTTGTTTATTTGTGTTTTTATTTCCATTTCTCTAGGAAGTGGGTCAAAAAGGATCTTGCTGTGATTTATGTCAAAGAGTGTTCTGCCTATGTTTTCCTCTAAGAGTTTGATAGTGTCTGGCTTTACATTTAGGTCTTTAATCCATTTTGAGTTTATTTTTGTGTATGGTGTTAGGGAGTGTTCTAATTTCATTCTTTTACATGTAGCTGTCCAGTTTTCCCAGTACCACTTATTGAAGAGGCTGTCTTTTCTCCAATGTCTATTCTTGCCTCCTTTATCAAAGATAAAGTGACCATAGGTGCATGGGTTTATCTCTGGGCTTTCTATCCTGTTCCATTGATCTATATTTCTGTTTCTGTGCCAGTACCAGTACTGTCTTGATTACTGTAGCTTTGTAGTATAGTCTGAAGTCAGGGAGTCTGATTCCTCCAACTCCATTTTTTGTTCTCAAGATTGCTTTGGCTATTCAGGGTCTTTTGTGTTTCCATACAAATTGTGAAATTTTTTCTTCTAGTTCTGTGAAAAATGCCATTGGTTGCTTGATAGGGATTGCATTGAATCTGTAGATTGCTTTGGGTAGTATGGTCATTTTCACAATGTTGATTCTTCCAATCCAAGAACATGGTATATCTCTCCATCTGTTTGTATCATCTTTAATTTCTTTAATCAGTCTCTTATAGTTTTCTGTATACAGGTCTTTTGTCTTCTTAGGTAGGTCTATTCCTAGGTATTTTATTCTTTTTTGTTGCAATGGTAAATGGGAGTGTTCCCTTAATTTCTCTTTCAGATTTTTCACCATTAGTGTATAGGAATGCAAGAGATTTCTGTGCATTAATTTTGTATCCTGCAACTTTACCAGATTCATTGATTAGCTCTAGTAGTTTTCTGGTAGCATCTTTAGGATTCTCTATGTACAGTATCATGTCATCTGCAAACAGTTACAGTTTTACTTCTTTCTGATTTGGATTCCTTTTGTTTCTTTTTCTTCTCTGATTGCTGTGGCTAAAACTTCCAAAACTACGTTGAATCATAGTGGTGAGAGTGGGGTTTTTTTCTTTTAATACTCACATTCTAACAAGTCAGCTTCAGACTTTTTTCTATTATCAGGTTCTAAAGTGAGAACCCTTAAAGTCTTTAGAAAAGCTCTAGAGATGTTTCATTAAAATGTTTTTCTGTCCCAAATGAGAGCTTGTATTTTCCTCCCCTTTTTTCCATCTCAGTTTAGTTGTTGAGAACTTCTACTCCTTATCCTTTTCGATATCCTACTCTGTGTGGTACATGAAAGCTCCAACATAGTATGGTACCCAGAGTCATGTTATTACAAATGTGATCATTTTTCAGCAGTAATCACTTATACTGGGGTATGGTATGAGCTCTTCCAGTAGCTTATATATAATGAAAATATATCTGTGTGGTCACTGAAAAATCATTACATTGGAGTGACAGAGTAAAGATATTTTCCCCTCATTTTTCTCTTCAAGAATCATTGGTTCAAAACCTCCCAATACCAAGCCTATAGGAGGTCTCTGCCTTAAGCTGATTCCTATGCCTGTTCAGTTTCTGAATTAACATCAGACAACAGATTGTGTGCTTGAAATCACTAGCACAGGAGCGGGCAGTACTGTTTATCTGGCTGATGACCTGAATTTTAGGAGGAGAACCAGTTCCGTAAGTCACTCTTGTCCCTACGTCTCTGAGTTGTGTCAGGTTCAGAAAGAAGTTGCTTGGTTCCTTTGTCATGTGAAGAACGTATTTTTAGAAAGTTCTGTCATAGTGGAAGGTAATTTAGGTCGTGACTCTTACTGCTGCTACTGTTCTTAATTTAGGTTAAAATGGGGAACTCCGAGAGTCAGTACACCCTTCAAGGATCTAAAAATCATAGCAATACTCTTACTGGTGCTAAGCAAAAGCCTTGCTCCCTGAAAATCCGTGGCCTTCATGCAAAGGATGACAAGTCATTGCACGGATGGGGTCACGGAAGCAGCGGAGCCGGGTACAAGTCCAGGTCGCTGGCCCGAAGCTGCCTTTCTCACTTCAAGAGCAATCAGCCTTATGCATCCCGACCGGGTGGCCCCTCGTGCAAAGTCTCCAAAGGCAGTGCCTACTCCAAGCACAGGACAAATGCCTCGGGATCGGATTTCCAGGGCAACGATGCTGCTTTCTCCCCCGAGAACGGCTTCCACTACGTCGGGCACCCACCGGCGGATAACCACGCGGCCTCGAGGGACTGCAATGGGCATCTTCTCAACTGCTACGGCAGGGACGAGAGCGTCGCGTCCACCCCTCCCGGCGAGGACCGCAAGAGCCCCAGGGTGCTTATCAAGACGCTGGGCAAGCTGGACGGCTGCCTCCGGGTGGAATTCCACAGCGGCGGCCCGCACAGCGCCGCGGCCCCGGGGGCCTCGGGCGGCCCCGTGCAGCTGCTGCGCTACTCGGCCGGCTCCCCGCCCAGCCCGCGCGCCTCCCCCGCCGCCGCCGCGCGCCCGCGCTCCAGCAAGGGCAGCTCGCTCAGCTCCGAGTCCTCCTGGTACGACTCGCCCTGGGGCCCGGCCGGCGAGGTCAGCGAGGCCGAGGGCTCCTTCGCGGCGCCCGGCACACCGGAGCCCGAGCCCGAGCCCGGCCTCCACGCCGGCTTCCCGCCCAGGGACGCTCCAAAGCCTTTCAGCCAAAGCGCCTCCCTCTCGTCCCTCCGGGAACCCTACCCGGACGCCACCCTGGGGAGCCTGGGCCCCGCGGCCCTGCGGCTCTCCGACGACTACATGGGCCCGCGCGCCAGCCTCAGCGCCCGCGTCTCCTTCGCCTCCGACATGGACGTGCCGGCCCGCGTGGAGCGCGGGGAGCCCGGGCAGTTCGCATCCTTCACCCTGCCCTGCCGCAAGTCCAGGGCCCTGGGCGAGGAGCCGTCCAAGAAGGACACCCTGAAATCCAGGATGCGCCGCATCAGCGACTGGACGGGAAGCCTCTCCAGAAAGAAAAGAAGACTCCAGGTGAGTCAGGCTTGGAGCGCCAGGAAAGGTGCTCTTCGGTTTTCTATGTGCAAAATGGGGAAGTTAGCAGTAGCTACTGCAGAGCGTGTCCTGAGGCTTAAATGAGCTCGTGAGAGGGAGGAGTTTAGCCTAAGACATGGCACATCTTGTTTGCAGGGGGGTGTGTGTGTGTGTGTGTGTGTGTGTGTGTGTGTGTTTTCTTGTTTTCCTTTTGCTTCAGATGTGCATTTTCACTCTTAACCCTCGACTTCAGTCTCCTGGATTCTGTCCAGTCTCGTCTCCCGGACTCTGGTATGAACCCCACAGGCCGCATCCCAAGACCTGGCCAAACGGTTCTTAGAAAGGACAGTGTTGGAGAGACTTCCCCAATGAATTGGTTATCTGAGTATTTTGCTAGAGCTCATTTTTAAAGCCTAAATAGAAAGGAAGAGAGAGAGAGATCGTTGTCATTTTTGGATGAGTAGCCTTGCTGAGCTCGATATTACTTTGGAGAAATTAAAATTCCTGTTGTTCAGTTGGTACATCGGGAGAAAAAATGTGGGTGATCTATCTATATGTATAATCTCACCATCTCCTCATGGGAGCAGCTAACAGTTTTGAAAACATCTTGACCTAAGTACATGGAATAGCAAAAGTATGATGATGTTGAGAAAATAAGAATCATGATGACAGTAATCCTTGTAATGGCATATCAAGTTTGAACGGGGGAAACAAAATGACTTTGACATCAGGAAGGAAAGTAATAGTTTGCCTTCTTAGGTAACGAGATTTCTAGGTTTTCAGTTGCTTGCTCTTTGTTTGTTTTTACTTTTAATTATTTATAGAAGGGAGAAGGTGTTTTTTTTTTTTTTAAACTCAATATAAGTCAGATTGTTAAAGGAAATTTGAATGACCAGTTTGTCTCTAGTAGAATTGCATTTAAACCATCCTAGATAGATATATACTTATAAAATTACATAGAGCTTTAGGGATAGAAAATAACTTCCCTGAGCAGATTGTTTCAGATCTATAAAATTTACCATTAGTTATTTCCTTCTTATGTATAAGGTCCATGCCCCCCTGCCCCCAAATTGTACTTTGTGCCCTTTTCTTCTCCTCCTCTACACAGAGACGAAGAATAGATGATTGTTGTCCTATTACAGAACTCTTCATACCCCTGAATGTAGTCATTTGCTCCCTCCTTACTTGTTACTTCTTCATGCTAAACTGCTAAGTGCTGTAGTAGAGATTTCTTTGACCTTTTTTTCTCAGCTGCCATTTCCCAAACAACTGACAGCAGTCAAGCATAATTGGAGAGAGAGCTCCTACTTTCTGGGGAGCCGCAGTCCCACACAGACAGCTTTCCCGTCTGTTTGATGCAAGTGTTGTGTTGTCGACTAGTGTTCAGCTCTCATCTGCTGCGGCCCTTAAGCCTGTTCCTCCACATCTCTTATTTGCATGTTTCTCATCTGTGCTTGTGGCCTGGCTTACGCCCGGCTCTGCTGTATCTCATTCCGTTTCCATTCAGGTCCAAAGCAGACCCTTTGCCACTGTGAATTGACCACATGCTGCCCCATGCGGGACCTTGCTGCCCAGCCACCCTGGGAAGTGAACCTCCTTCAAGTCTGTATCATCCAAAGATTTAACTGGATGATCTGTAAGCCTGTGAAGTTAAGAACAGACTGGTTACAATCAAAGAATCTGAATTTGAAAGCTAGAAAGGACTCCCCCTCATTTTAAAATGAAGAAACTAATGTTCAAGGAGTTTGAAGACACATGGCTCGTTAGGGGAGAAGCCAGGGCCAAAGCCACTTCTGCTAAAGCTCAAAGGTGTGCCTTTTCCACCTAGCCACATGGCCAAGGTACTGTTGATAGCCACTAGTAATTACTAGTTACTGAATATTAAGATAATAAACTATCTTGTAGTTTTGAAAAGTGGCCTATGAAGGCAGCTTTTGAGTTTTGCTTGTGTCAGATTTTGATAATTTATAAAGGTGAGCAAAATGTACTTTTTTGGTAAGTATGCCACTTCCATTGGCTATGCCTTTGCTTTTTTGTTTTTTGTTTTTTTTGTTTTGTTTGGCTGCACCATGCAGCTTCTGGGATCTCAGTTCCCTGACCAGGGATTGAACCCGAGTCACCGGGCCACCAGGGAACTCTGGCCTTTGTTTTTCTTTTACAATTGAACGTGAAGACAAAGCTTGGATCCTTAAAAAATGTAGTCAGTGCATAGGAGCAAAGTTTGTGACAGTATACTAGAGTAAGGACCAAATGCTTATCCTCTTACACACACAGACTTTTGTATGCCAGCAGGGCTTAGCCTTGGAAAATCTTCCTATGATGGGTAGACATATTTGTTTTGACTTTTTAGAAAAAAGTGATGTAAAAAGAGCAGTTCTTTTTTTTATAGGGCTTTCAACCACTCGGAGAGTTAGGGCCTGAAAGCAGATTAATCAGTGGAAAAACTTACATAGCTGAGAAAGAATATCACACTATTCAAAGCTAGAGGGAGGGGGAGGGAACACACATGTGCTGGAGAAGAGCATGTGTTTGATGCTGGTAAACTATTCATATTAATGCAGCTTTGCTGAGACCTGTGAGGCCTTGCTCCTGTCCTGGGTAGACTTTCCATTCTTTCAGTCAGGGTGGGCTAGCTTATGCGGAGGTAACAAAAAGCCCTCAATTCTCTGAGGTTTAGCACAAGCAAAGTCTATGTCTCATTGAAGCTGCATTGTTCTCTGGTCTGCATTGTTCCTCTCTGGTACCCCAGGTCCACAGAGCAGTTACCATCTGGCACACTGCAAGCCTCTGTGGCAGAGGGAGAAAAAACCGTGTGTTGGCTTTTGAAGCGCCCACTCAGGGGTGACACATTTCACTTCTGTTTGCATTTATTGGCCAAAGCAAGTCACATGGCCTTGCCTAACTCCAAGGGAGGGGTGTGGGGAGTAGGGAATGGTCCTGCCGTGTACCCTAGGGGAGGACCAGATATATTTGAGGGGTAGCAGTGACTACTACTGCAGAGTTTCTTACAGAGGAGATTCAGGACACAGAGACTCCGGCTTTCTGACCATCTTAATTTTAGGCTGTCACTGCCCTTTGAGGGCTACATAGTCACAGGGAATTCCTGCAGAGGACCAGTGGCCGTTACTGTGAAAAGGACAATAGCATATGAAGAATGACGTGGTAAGTTTGGTACTTTTTCCTAGAGAGTGAGGAATAGTGATAAGAGTTTTTCTTTAGCTCCAAAGGAATTTAGTGACATCTCTTGAATTCCTCTCTACTCTCTGCTATAATGCTCTTGTCATCGTTATGTTATCCATTGTTTACGATTATCCAGTAGGGGTGGAAATGGAAATCAGACTTCTTTATGTACATGTCTAGCATAGCACCTTAGTTTTACACCCATAACGCAGTGATCAGGAAATCCAGCTGAGACTATTTAGGAACTGTCCTCCCTCCCTCCCTCCCTCCCTTCCTTCCTTCCTTCCTTCCTTCCTTCCTATTAGCCTGAAAATGAGTCACTAGCTATTAGGATTCTAGATAGGATGCTTTACAAATTTATTAGAGACCAGGAAAGTTCATGTCTGTGTATAAGAATCAGTTATGGATGCTAAAATGCGATCTCTCTCATTTGTCAAGGAGGAAATTTTGTCTTGCTTTGCTCCAGTTGAACATTTAAAAGTTAGCGCTGTGACTTAAGTCTCCCTCTTATGAGAAACCATGTCAGGAGTGCTAACAGGTTACACTTAAGGTTGCCACTTGATGCCTTTCTCTGGCAGGGCTCCGCTTGGTTTGAAACACCCCATTATAGCTCTAGCTGGGTACCAGAGGCAATCCCAGTGTTTTGGGGCTGTGAGTCAGAGAGTCCTATTTATAGCTGAAATAATGTCAATACTAGCTAAATGAGAAGTATTCCTTCATCTCCTAAGAACTTTTGAAGAGCAACAAAGTGACAATTGAAAAGGAAAAAAAAATCTTAATCTATTTTGAAAGTTTCCTGTCCAAGTGACTCACTGCAGCTGGCTTATTTGCTCTGTTCTTGCATAAGCATCAGTGTATAAATAAATCTGACTATGGGGCATAGTATAAACAGAGCGGAAGGTAATATTTTCATTAGTAATAGCTATGTTTGTTGGGGCTCAGTTGCTTGTAGCCCTTGGGTATTTAGAAGCACTTTTCTATTGATGATTTTCCTGCAAAAGATGGCAACTAATTGCGACTTGATTTCTGGATGAAGTTTCTGAAAAGAAAACCCCTCCACACAGGGGAATATTCAAAATAAGGTCTTTAGTCAATGGTCCTTGATCCTGTTTTCCCTCCTTTTTATTTTAATGGAGAAGGAAAACCCGCTAGCCTCTGAGTAGATGAGTAGCGTCTCTCTGCAGAGTTGCCTTAATCTAAGCTGTAAGTTTGCAATGTCAGTGTCTTTTAAGTCATAAATTAGCTCACTTTCTGCTGAAAAATTTCCTTACTGCTATTGACCAGTGAATGGCCTCTATGCAAGTTATTCTTCTTGAATGTCTAGACTTCTAATCTAGACGTGAGAGGAAACCTTTGTGTTTTCATCTCTGTACACGGCCAATTCACCGTTCAGTGCATGTTGTCCTCAGGGGGGCAGCGGTTATTAGAATAAATATTAATTTTATTTAGAACTGCCTGTGTCTGATTTTGTGGCAGAATAAATATTAAAGAATCATGCTTTGGTATTCCCAGTGCTTAAAATAAAATAGGTGTTCAAATAAAACAATGTGAATGAATTAATAGTACATTCCTTTCATGAAAGAATTCCCAAAGTAAAAAATATTTGTTACGAAGTAAAAGCTACAGTTGCTAACCACTACCCTTTGTGGATAAGGAACCCCAGGTGCGTGGTTTTCACTATCCAAAGAAGGAAACTACGATGCTAGAGATCTCAATCTCTAGACCTTGGAAGGGGGTGAGAAGCTGAGACACTGTTCACTGTGGGGAGAGGAAGAAAAGTTTGTATGAAACCACACCCTCCTTGATCCTGGAACTAGTGCTTTTCTAATTTAGCTTAAAAATGATCCAGAAGAAAAACAAGACTGTAAGAACATGAACTCTTTCCCGGAAGATACTGATTCACAATTAGCAAAGAAGTATCAGTCCAGAAATCTTCGCTAGTGTGTTTTGAATATACTAGTTCATTTTTTGATGGTAACTGTAGGTTAGATTTAGGATAGTCAGGGTTATTTGGTCTACATTTTTTAAGCATTGATTCCACGGGCTATACGTTGGGTTGAGCAATACTGTTTCTATAATTCTTTCTGATTTGCAGACTTGATGATTAAAGATGCATTAAAAAAAAAAAAGAATCTTGCTTTGCAGCAGTAGTATTAGCAAACCACACTATTAACACGTATGCCGTATTGGGGAAGGAGTGCTTTGGTCATATGTAACCTCTGATGGGTGGTTATCTATGTTGCTCACAGGAGCCGAGATCCAAGGAGGGCAGTGACTACTTTGACAGTCGCTCGGATGGGCTGAATGTGGACATGCAGGGGCCCTCCCAGGCATCTGCATCCCTGTGGTCAGGGGGCTCGGCTCAGATCCTGTCCCACAGAAGCGAATCTGCTCACGCGATCGGCAGCGATCCGCTCCAACAGAACATTTACGAGAATTTCATGCGAGAGCTGGAAATGAGCAGGACCAACACGGAGAACCTCGAAACGTCCTCAGAGACCGCCGAATCCAGCAGCGATTCGCTCAGCTCTTTGGAACAACTGGACCTGCTCTTTGAGAAGGAACAGGGGGTGGTGCGCAAAGCCGGCTGGCTCTTCTTCAAACCCCTCGTCACTCTGCAGAAGGAAAGGAAGCTGGAGCTGGTGGCTCGGAGGAAATGGAAACAGTACTGGGTGACACTTAAAGGTAAGTGATCGTCACCACCCAGAGAGCCCCTGGGGTCCTTTCCTCCGCTGTCTTCTTTCCTAGGAAGTGTCAGTGAGTGCAGTGTTGACCTGAGTTCATGTGAAGGCATCTGATCCAGAATCTACCAGCCTGCTTTCCTACAAATACCTTCTCAAACCTGTATAATATGGCTCACTTAACATTCGTATACATTATTCATTCTCATAAGTAATGATTGAATTTAATAACTATTGCTCATTATTTTATAGTTATTTCTGTACCATTCTTTAATACTTTTCCTGCATCTGGGGGGGTGGGAGGGGAGCCCAAAATAAGTTACCAAACGTAGTTTAGTTATTTGGAATATAGATCATGAATTTCTGTGCATGTTCAAAACTCCAAAGAGGTATCCTTCCCAGCTTGTACAACTAAGAATTTCATCTGCATTATTTGATTTGTGTCACCTTGCCTTTATGAACTGAGTCTTAATTGTCGTCACCAACAAATGCTTTTTCTTTTTCTTTTTTTGATGCAGAGGAAATAGGAGAAAGCATTTGCTTTGTTAAATCGATCAAGTTTTCTCACAAGCATTGCCATTTAAAAATTATAATCACCTCGCTCATTGTGCATGGATAGATTATTTGAAGTGATCTAAGGCTCTGAGTCAGCATCATGTTGATTTATACAGATGTGAGCACAGAGCAGCCCCACAGCCTCTGGCATTTCTTCACAGCTGTCCTGTGACTCATTGTCAGCGGAACCTGGTGTGGTGCGCGAAGTCAAACCTCATTAGCGGCCACGACCCTTCCTTGTCATGGGAGAAGGCAGAAACAGAAATCACATCTGCACACAGCGAGTGTGAAAGGCCCGGAGCTGTCTGCGGCGCTCCCCATATTTAGAAATTGTGAGCCTTGGGGAGCTGGCATCAATTGATAATTACCCAGAAGCCCCTCTGGGAAAGGTGCACCCGTGAAGGCATCTCATCTCCTTCCCCTAGCAAACTGGAGGGTTTATAAAACCCAACACCCAGCATCCCACACGGATGCAGTCCTCTTTTCCAGCTTCTGGATTTGGATCCTTATGATACCTTGTGGCTGAGGAAGGCAAAGCGCTTACCCAGTTTGGGTGTACTGGGGAGGCGGGGTTTTCTACTGGATGACGGAAGAGATTTGGAAGGTTGGAATTATGGGTCAAATCCAGCAAGATAACATTTTGAAGGGATAAGTGATGCTTTAAGGTTTAATAATCAAAGAGCTACCCAAGTACAGGATAGGGAGGTATAGCCGCAAAGTATTACAAGTGAAAAAGAGTTGAGGGTTTGATTGGCAGGCCATTCAGAATGGGTTTCTGCCGTGATGAGGCTAAAATGAAAGTAAATATGATTTAAAGAGCACACATGGTTGTTGGCTACATCATTAGAGGTGTCATGTCGTCTGCAGCTCCATCATTCCCCCCTGCCTCTGCCCTGGTCAGAGTTGGCCGTTTCTCTCCTCAGGGGCAGGATATTGCAGGAGACTTGTTCATAGACGAGCCAGTGGGTCTTGTAAAAGTTCCAGCTGAAGAGGGGAGTGAAAAATGTCCCCTCAGGGGAATGAGCGTCTGGAATTGTTTGTGAGTCAAAGCCTGAAGCTGCATCCCATTCGTGCGGTATTTAGAATGGGTGCACTGTATTCTAGAATGTGTCATGCATAGGATGTGTCAGTCTTGTAGAAGAGACACTGAATTTATTCTGGTTCATCTGAGGTTGGGATAGGACTAATAACTGAAGACAAGCTGATTGTGAATTAATGTAAAAAATACAACAGAAAAAAAAAAATCAAACCCACTGCCTTCCTGAGTTCCCTGCTACTGGAGACATTTGTGCAACGCCAGAGTGTTGCAGGCTTCCTGGGGGAAGTTCAGGCAGGGATCACTTAAGTTTGGAAGAGGGCGTCTCCAAGACCCTGTCTTCCATCCTGGCAGCTAGCCGGGGAACTTCTGGTTGCTGACTTCGGGGGCAGGGATGGTCCTGACTTGTCTCTGACGATTGTAAGATCCACAGTCCTTCCTGGGCCCTTGCTGGTTAAACACTTGAAGACCCATGGATAAAGGGTGCTTTGTAGGGGTAAAGCACACATCCCTTTGTTTCTTTTGCAGCCAAGGAAAGGCATGGGATAGAGATGTTTTTTTCCCAGCATAACCTTTTCCATGTGGTTTTCTACACCTCTTTCCTCTGGGAATTCAATATGTTGAATTCAACTTTCTTGGCTTAGAATCCAAGTTGTAATATTTGGACTTAACTATTTGGTTTAATCGTAGTTAAAAACATATATGTGTATATATATACACACACATACATTTAAGCAGAATTTTTAAATTATCCTTGGAGTTTCTATGTAACTAAAGTAGAGACATTGTTTTTCAGAGACAGCGGCTATCAGCCAACCATCTGGTTGCCCACCTACATTGAATGTATAGGTATGCTAAGGGCGCAAATGTTTTTTAGGGTTCGGAGGATGTAATAAATTTTTAACAAGGGTAATTCTGCTTTCCATCTGTATTTTCCAATGAGTGGATTTTCGTGCGGTTCACAGGGAACTTCCTGGGCAGAATAGTTGGCAAGGGGGTTAAAGCTGTCCCTCAAAACACACAATACATAACCAAGGTCAGGAGGGGTGTTCATAAAGGAGGTTTAAGATGCTGGTCATTCTGCCCATGACAGGGAAGGACGGATGAGTGTGGGTTGAGAAGGTGGATTTGAAGGGAGACCGAGAATAATTTCTCTCCTTTCACTGGTGATATTTCTAGTAATACAGCCTCTTCTCTTCTTGTGCTTCCAGGGCTGTTCTGATCTGTTTTCTCTTTTTGCTTCCACTGACAACTGCCCAGGCTGACACCAGCTCCTGGCGGGGGAGGGTGGGCTGGGCAGGGCTGACGGCCACAGCATTGGGGTTGGGGTGGGCACAGGAGGCTCTGCTGACATAGGCGTGCAGCCCCTTTCCATCAGCCTCATTGCCCCTACGTCAGAGGTGCAGATTAAGTTAAACTCGATGTAATAGACTTACGACTGATTTCCTGTTCCTTAAATTCGATAGCAACAAAATTCTGCAAATTGTTTGACATACTGGCCTGGTTCTAAAGCGAAATGTCCTGTTTTGGTTTCACGCTTTCACGGGAGAGCTGCATTCTGTCAGGGTGGGGCGTTGGGGGCTGTTAGGGTTGGCAGTGTTCTGGCATCTGCCCAAGATTGCGTTCATTTCCTCTAGATGCCGCGATTCAAACCACCGCCCCTGGGAGCTCAGTGTTAGGGGCGCTGGGAGGTGAACATTAACCCTTTGGAAAGAATTTGGAGTTGGGTGGAGCTGGTGTTGCTCTGTTGTCCTCGGGTCCCATGGTCATGGGATGTCGCACAGGCTTTTCCTGATGGATAGATTTGGGGATTGTTTCTAAGTCCGTTAGTGGCTGGAAGAAAAGACAGGCTCAGACCTGCCGCAGTAGCTCTGGCCATAAACCTCTTGCTCCTTTGCCTTGTTCTAAGAGGCTCTCACAGCTTCTGTGTTTGGGTGAGTTTTGATTGTGGGAGGAGAGATCGCTCAGTGCTTCTTGAGATCAGAAAGTACCATGGAGGGAGAAAGTGCTGTCTTGAGCTAGGGTCCTGCATTTTTTTTCTCCTGGCTTCTGTGCTACGCTGGGCTCCATTATATAAACTTGTTCGTCCAACTTAAGATCTGGAAGAAGTGAAACTGGTAAGAATGAGATAGTTTTCAAAACATGTAGACTTTTATGAATGAAGACTCATAATGTAGTAGGGTAAAGCAGCCATGAAGTGGACCCCATCCATTTACAATGCAGGGGAAAGCAGGCTACTGCTTCATTAACTGTCGGTGTGAAAAGTATCGGGTTGGCCAAAAGGTTCATTTGGGTTTTTCCGTAACATCTTATGGGAAAACTGGAGTGAACTTTTCGGCCAGCCCAATATTTTCAAAGCAAGGGATGGTGCCCATATCATGATGGTACCATATCATTCATCAGCACATGAGAAGTGCTCAAAAATGTTGATTGGTTGAAAGTTTTACGGGATATTCAACAAGTAAATATACTTGTGAGCATTTTAGAATTTGCTTAAAAATTACGTCTCATTAGAAAGCATTCCTATCGAATTATCAAAACAGACCCCTAGTAACTTCTGCCTACAATATCTTATTAGCTTATTAGAGGAAAGCTATGTACCTGAAAGCATATGTAGTGGCACTTTAGGGTAATATTTTAAGATACAGGGACATGTAGTTTCATTTTCCTCTCAATCTAAATTAGCAAGGTTGTAGTAATATTTCCTATCACTGTGAGATAAGAGAATATATTAAAATTAAGTTATTCTATGTGGCATTTGGAGAATAAACTGGGTACTTTCTCACAAATGGCAAAGTGTGGCCCAGGTGAACTCAGTTTCTTGTGACCCCACACTGTAAGTGTAGAAGTTCGCTCAATGAATATGGGGTTTTCTTCTGTCTCCTGCATTTAGGTCTCCTAAGAAGTGTGGTGCTGTGGTTATGAAGGAGGGCTCTGCGGCCAGGGTGCCTGGGTTCAGATCCTGCTCCACTGCAGTCCAGCTATGGGACCTGCAAAGTGGTGTCAACTCTCAGGCTTTCCATCTGTAAAATGGGACTAATAACTGTGCCTGCCTTCTAAGGCTGCTTTGGGCACCAAATAAACCAGAGCATGTGAAATACTTAGAAGAATTTCTGACACAGAGTAAGCAACAATAAATGCTTGGTATTGTTATTACCATTATTACCTCTACAAGAAACATCTCATTTTCATCTGGGTTGATGCTAACACAACTAGGCATAATTTGGATACCAAAATTTCCTTTTGTGATAGTCTCATTCAGTCATTTTCTTCTCTTTTTTCTTTTCTTTTCTTTTCTTTTCTTTTCTCTTTTCTCTTCTTTTCTTTCTCTCTCTCTCTCTTTCTTTTCCTCCCTCCTTCCCTTCCCCTTCCTTCCCTCCTTCCTTCTGTCTGTCCACATCCTTTACTTCTCATTCCTTTCCTCGGTAGATCCTCGGGACATGTGATAAGGACAGTACTTGTCTCTTCCACAGGATGCGCCCTGCTGTTTTATGAGACCTACGGGAAGAATTCCACGGATCCGAGGAGTGCCCCTCGGTGTGCCCTGTTTGCAGAAGACAGCATAGTGCAGGCCGTCCCAGAACATCCCAAGAAGGAAAATGTCTTCTGCCTCAGCAACTCCTTTGGAGATGTCTACCTTTTCCAGGTACTGCCGAGCTTTCTATTTTTACTTTTTATTAATTATCTATTTTATACATATCAGTGTACACATGTCAATCCCAATCTCCCAGTTCATTCCCCACCCCTCCTCCCGCTTACCCCCCCTTGGTGCCCATACATTTGTTCTCTACATCTGTGTCTCAATTTCCACCCTGCAAACCGGTTCATCTGTACCATTTTTCTAGGTTCCACATATATACATTAATATACGATATTTGTTTTTCTCTTTTTTTAAAAAAATAAATTTATTTATTTTTGGCTGCATTGGGTCTTCGTTGCTGCGCGCGGGCTTTCTTTAGTTGCGGCGAGCGGGGGCTACTCTTCGTTGTGGTGCTTGGGCTTCTCATTGCGGTGGCTTCTCTTGTTGCAGAGCATGAGCTCTAGGCGCACGGGCTTTGGTATTTGTGGCTCGCAGGCTCTAGAGCGCAGGCTCAGTAGTTGTGGCACACGGGCTTAGTTTAGTTGCTTCGCGGCATGTGGGATCTTCCTGGACCAGGGCTCAAACCCGTGTCCCCTGTATTGGCAGGCGGATTCTTAACCACTGCGCCACCAGGGAAGTCCTGTTTTTCTCTTTCTGACTTACTTCACTCTGTATGACAGTCTGTAGATCCAACCACGTCTCTACAAATGACCCAATTTTGTTCCTTTTTATGGCTGAGTAATAGTCCATTGTATATATGTACCACATCTTCTTTATCCATTCATCTGTTGATGGGCATTTAGGTTGCTTCCATGACCTGGCTATTGTAAACAGTGCTGCAATGAACATTGGGGTGCATGTGTCTTTTTGAATTATGGTTTTCTCTGGGTATATGCCCAATAGTGGGATTGCTGGGTTATATGGTAATTCTATTTTTAGTTTCTTAAGGAAACTCCATACTGTTCTCCATAGTGGCTGTATCAATTTACATTCCCATCAACAGTGCAAGAGGGTTCCCTTTTCTCCACACCCTCTCCAGCATTTGTTGTTTGTAGATTTTCTATGATGCCCATCTGCTGAGCTTTCTAAATGGAGGATGGAGACGATGGCTTGTGTCCTGCTAGGATGAGAAGGACCAGAATTAGGAGGCACAGCTTAGCAATTTGAAATAGACTAAAAGCTGTCAGACTTTGGATTAAGGTTTAAGCAAGAGAATTGGCCTCTGCTGACTGCCAGGTGCCGCAGGGTCATTGCAAATGCAGTCATTCATCCAGCAAGCACTTCTTGGGTGCCCGCCCATGAAATGCCAGGCTGTAGCCCCTGGGCTGCTCTTCAGGATACAAAGAGAGAAAAATTACGATCCTGTTCTGGAGTAGTCCGTGATCTAGTGAGTACAAGATCCGAAGTTCCCAGAGTGGAAGTTTTTAAGTGAAAACCCAGAGAAAATGGACAGTAGAGGCTTAAGTTCTTCCCAAATCCCAGTGGAAGTGAAGAAGCTTTTCAGGAAAACCCTCATTGACAAATACTATAGGGTCTCATTACCCTGTGGAAGTGGTCTTAGGACGTTAAGATTCAGGTTATCTACTGCTATGATTCTTAGAATCTTTCTAGCAAAGGAGGGGTCAGGCTGAGGTGTGGGTCCTGGTTCTCTCGTTGAGTCTGCACATCATCTTGCAACACTTACTGAACTTCTCTGAGCTTCAGACCCTTCAACCCATAGGATAATAATAGCTTCTAGGATTGTTTTAAGGGTAAACAATATGATATGCATGTGTTAAGTGCTAAAGAAATTCTAACTATTATGACTGTTGTTATTATTAATTAACTCCAGAGAAGTGGGGGTGAGAGCCAGGAAGTGAAGTGTGCTTCTGAAATGCCTCCGAATCCAAACCCAGTACTGGGTGTAGACACAGCATGAGCTATCGATTCTACCTGGCTGGAAGCTTCATGGAAAACCTCCTAGGTCCTGGATTCAGGTCTCTGATGAACTTGGTCCTGGCTGCCCCCAGGGCCCCTGTAGAACAATATAGTTGTTTTGGGCCCCTTTGATTCTAGATTCTTTGGAATCTAGAATTCTCTGAAGTGTTTTGGGCAATAGGAGTTCCCAGCACTAACCTGGTAAACGCCCTGGGCCCCTAGCCTATTGCTGTCCTCAACCTGACCTGACTGAAAAGAGTCAGGGCCTAAGATTTGATTTTCCTTCTTTTAACAGAAAGGTTTACTTGAACTTTCTGTGGTGCTTTAAAGCAAAGCAACAAACTGATGTTCATATGAATTGTAGGAAAGGTAAATACATTGGATTAAATCTGCATGGATTTAGGGGCAAGTATGAAATGAATATTTTCTTTTGTGATTCAGGAAACATATCCTCAGTTTTTAAGAAATTTTCCCAGTAGTTCCCATTGTACGATCCCACAGGTCACTGGAGGATTAACCTCGTGGTGTGAACGTGTGTGGTTATTTCTGGGCATCGGGAAACTGAACGTGCATTTCATCCTGCTGAGAATCCTACATCTTTGCCCATTCTGCTCTGTTCAGACTTTCTTTACTTTTTTTAAAATAAAATATTCTTATATGAAAATACTATACGGTCATTGTGTCTGAAGGTACTGAAGGGCAGAAAAAGAAAACTGCTATCCATATTCCCAATATTTACGGACGACTATTTTAATATTATTGTGTCCTCCCCGAAATGTTCTTTTATTGTTATTTGTCATAATCGAGTCCATACCATAGATGAAATTTCATATCCAGGCTTCAAAATGTAACATTTTAGCCCTAATATCTTCTCATCCTGTTAAAATTATGATGATAAACGGCTTTTTAGAGAGCGGCATGATGTACACTGCATGGATATACCCTGGTTTTCTTATCACTCCCCTGTTGCTGGTGTACAGCTTGATCCTATCAGCAGTCTGTCTTCCCGTTCTGTCTGGGGCCATGCGACACCCTCGATGTTCTCATGGGCCCTCTGGAGTAAAGGAAGCCTGTGGACCTGTGTTGAGTGTGTGTTTTTAAAATTACACAGTTTTTATGAAGTGAAGGTACTTTGGGGTTTTACATATTCAAGCCCAGCCTGCCGCTTTGGAGAACACTTCCGTGGTGAAACAATTCCAAGTTGCTTTTTTTCCCCCCCGTGTTTAGGCCACCAGCCAGACGGATCTGGAGAACTGGGTCACTGCCATCCACTCGGCCTGCGCGTCCCTTTTCGCCAAGAAGCACGGCAAGGAGGACACGGTTCGGCTGCTGAAGAACCAGACGAGGAACCTCGTTCAGAAGATAGATATGGATAGCAAGATGAAGAAGATGGCAGAGTTACAGCTGTCCGTGGTGAGCGACCCGAAGAACAGGAAAGCCATAGAAAACCAGGTACATCTACAGGGGTTTCCTCCCATTGCTTACGTCACTGCGGGCAAACTCAGACGGGGGAGCTGGTTCCCACACCTCTGCGGGGAGTGGTTTCTGTGGCTTTTTGGTTCAAGTACTTAATGGCTGCACTTCTGTCATATGAGGGATGGGATGCGCTTTGCAACCTTGCGTGGCTGTATATGTACACTGGAACATTTTGTGACCAAATCTTGTTCCCTCATGTTGAGTAGCTCCTTGCCTGGATGATTCTCTCATATATGGGCACTTTCAGAAGAAAATTTATATGATAAAACTATTGGAAGATTAGACACGTACGATTCTAATACAGAAGATGGCTGTGAAAGAGTAGTTTGGTATATTACAGCTGTTCCTGTGTCTGTGGACTAGAAAAAAACTACTAATTTTTTGGTTTGATTTTTCTGTGTATAACAGATAAGATGCTAAGGAAGATGCTTTCTTTGGCCTGTCTCCACATTCACATAATAATTAAACAGCTATTTTCTATGCTGTTTGCATTTTAGAGGAGAGGGAGAAGCTTAGTTTCTATTTTCCTTTACTCAGACAGCCTGAGCGCTTACACAAGTGTCGGTGAAATTTCTAGCACCCCTCTCTTCATTCAGTTTCCCTGGGAAACACACTGAGGTAGAGATTTGCAGGTGAGGAGTTTTATTAGGACCGTTCTCAGGAGTTAAGGGAGTGAGGGAGCAGGATTAAGGAGGGACTCATTGAATTGTGTTGAGCTGATCCTACAGGGGGCTTGGGAGCCGGGGTGGCCGTTCACAATTGCTCGCTTCCAGTGAGGCATGCTGTGTCAATGCCATGTCTACTGGTCAGAGCAGCTGCCTTCAGAGGAGGTGGGTTCCCATTCTTGCGCCATGAGCAGCTAAGGGAAAGAATGCCGCTGTCTTGAAAGGGAGGTCTGGTGGTGCACAACAGTATCCACTACAGTCCCTTCAAAATCAGTGTCAGATGATTTGGGAACTTGAAGAGGCATAGGGCGAAGATGGGTTGGCGTGTTCCTGAATTTTTCATTCTTTTTACTTTGTGAATTATTATACAGAGACCAGGTTCTTTAAAAAAATTCCATGGCAATACAACAATGTGGACACCCCATCAGAAAAGAATTTTCCCTATAGCGTTTGACTTAAATCACAAATCAAACAGTACATTATCAATCTTCTATTTGTGTTTGAATATTTAACCTTGCTTAGAATTTTTTTCCTGCCTGCATATATATGAAGAACTTAGAATGTGTAGAAAGAAATTTCTGGCTGTAAATAAGAAACTGATGAAAGGCATGCATTCAAATGATATATTTGTGTTACACTAAGAATTTGGGCTTTATCAGTTGGCAATAGTAAAATAACCAAGTAATTCCCATCTCTTGCCCCTTCATCAAGTGTTTCTAAATGATGGCACAGTTGAGACAGGTCTTCTGCTGATACCTGGATCCATCTTTGCTTCTCCTTTGCTGATATCCTGTGTCGTCTTTCTCCCTTCCCAATTCTTCCCTCTCGCTTATTTGTCCATCTTCAGATATCGACATGCCTAACAGATGCCTATAGCTTCAAAATATAAAAATAATTATAAAATATGGACCCTGTTTCTAAAAAATGTATTATTTAGTTAGAAAGCAGGCCTCATAAACATGAAACTAAAGAATATTCTAGAATGGTATAAGTTAGTACCAACTAGCATAGTCATCAAATGCTATGAGGCATCAGAGGTTGAGCTGTGCTATGATCTAGAGGAGATGGAGGAGACTTCCTGGAAGAATATATGGCCTTAAAAAATTGGTAAGACGTGTGTTGGTATGAAAGCTGATCCAGGCTGGGAGGAGAGTGGGGCGCATGGTAGGACAATTTGGAGGTATAGTTGACCCTTGAATAACACAAGGATTAGGGGCTCCAACCCTCCAGTGTATAACTTATAATAGTTGGCCCTCTGTATTCAGCCAACCACGATCGTGTGGTACTGTAGTATGTAGTATTTACTTAAAAAAAATCTGCATATAAGCGGACCCGTGCAGTTCAAATCCTTACTGTTCAAGGGTCAACCGTAGGAGTAACAGTGGTTGCTTGAGGCTCCTGAGCAAATGGGAGTAGAGGTGTGGGCTAGGAAGTGATGAATAGCTGGTGGTTTGGTGGGACAGGTACTGGTGCAGCTTTTTCAGGGTCTTAAAAATAACCCTGGGATATAAGGTTTATTATAGCCTCTAGATCTAAGGGAGGAATATAGGTTTTTAAGTTGGGACGAAAATCGTGATGAATGCACTATCTTTGGAAGATTAATCTGGCAGTGGCTTGGCGGTGGTGACGCTGGTGAGAGGCAGATTGAAGTAGGGAAAGTGTGGGGTGGTGGAAGGGCCCTGATCTGGATGTGCAGTTATGAAGGCCTCGCCCAGAGTAACACAGCCGAAGTTTAACAATTTATATGGAACATGTTTTTCAGAGTACATGATTTTCTATAATTTTATAGAATATTAAAGAGAGTTTCCTATGCTCCTGAATTGAAACAGAATATACTGTTTATTTCAGGAGTGCCAGCTAACAAACTACAAAATAGTGTTTCCAAGGAACTGAAAGGGAAGTTGAAACTGCCAAGGAGAATAGAGGGGGTGGAAGGGTTTGGGGGGTTTTGACAAGGACGCAGCTTCTGGGGACAGACACGTCTCTGCCTTTGGTCTGCTTCTGCCCAGAAGCCTCACCCTGTTCATGTCTGGGAAGAGGGCCAGTCTTGAGACAGGTCCCGACCACGCAGCTTTCTGTCTGGGGCATGAAGCGATGTGATGCTCTGTCACATTTACACGACAAATCAAAAAGCTTGAGGAGAAGGAGAAATAGCTTTTCCTGCATTTTCTCTGTACTACGTCTCCCCTGGGGTCCTGAATTTCCAGGATCCGAAAGTCTGTCATCAGAGATGCAACTCATGGATTCAAGTGCCCCAATTAAAAATTTCATATTGGTTGTAGTGGGAAAAGGTATGGTTTTAACTTTTACTGGCTCTCTACAATTTAAATTCAAAGTCATACTTTAGTCCAATGGAGGGGATGCCCAACTTGGAGTTTTCAGGTCCTTGTGTGTTGTCAAATGTTTAGGTCCAGGGAGAGAAAAGGGAAATTGGGCAACACTGAGATGCTCCTGGCCTTTTTTTTCCACCCCCTCCTTTTTCTTTCTCTCTTTATGGCCACAAGAAGTCCAAGCAAACATTTTTTAAAAGTTTAAATTTTCATTAAATGTAACTTTATTTCTTTTTTCATAGTTGGTAAATGCTTAATTTATGATGTCAAAAGTGGTGCTCTTCTCTCTTGGGAGGGGGGAATTACTTTCACATAAATCCCTACACAGATCCAAGGGTCTAGGGTGGTCGGTTGGCCTGAAGAGAAGCTTTTTTTAAATTAAATTTAATTAATTAATTATTTTAATTTTTTGACTGCGTTGGGTTTTTGCTGCTTCGTGCGGGCTTTCTCTAGTTGCAGCGAGCGGAGGCTACTCTTTGTTGCGGTGCAAGGGCTTCTCATTGCGGTGGCTTTTGTTATTGCAGAGCACGGGCTCTAGGCGCGGGCTTCAGTAGTTGTGGCTCACAGGCTCAGTAGTTGTGACTCACGGGCTCTAGAGCGCAGGCTCAGTAGTTGTGACTCACGGGCTTAGTTGCTCCGCAGCATGTGGGATCTTCCCAGGCCAGGGCTCAAACCCGTGTCCCCTGCCCTGGCAGGAGGATTTTCAAGCACTGCGCCACCAGGGAAGTACCAAGAGAAGCTTTTTTAAAGAAAGGGTAATTATTACTTGTGGCCCATTATGCATTCTTCGACAGAATCATTACATCAGTTATTTTAAGCACACTGTCCTAATACCGCTGATTTTTCATTTCCCTTCTCCCCTCCCCCATCCCCCTTGCTCTCACCCCTTCCCCTACTCCCCTTCCCTGCACACTTCTGAGTGTCTGGTAAGAAACAATTTGGGTTGATCTTCAGACATTCCACCTGAAAATATTCTCCTTACCATATTGGCAATTGTTAAGGTTGTAATTTATCTATGTTTTCCCAGAAGGCTTGCGGTGGGTAACATGAGTTATATTTGCTATACCCACTCTCCTTAACTCTTTTGCCAGATGGTTGTGAAGAGAGCTGTTTGCTCTTTACTTGCAGACACAGAGAGTATGAAGCATTAAGGGGGGAAACAAGCACATGCTTAGAATTGCTTTTATGAGATGGTTTTGGACTAGAGAATGTTCTGTGATGCTACAAAGGCAAAGGTATTTACAGATCAAGATCAGTAAGAACCTGATCTCCTACATATCCCATAAGTATATAGTTTTCTCTAAAGTACTGAGCTGTGCTTTATCCAGTTACCATTTAAAAATCTCAGCTTCACTATATTTTATTTTACATAATAGAAAATACTTATTTACATAGCGCTTTCCCCCAGAGATCCCAAGAAACTCAGTTATAGTCACTTACAGCCTTGTAACAGCTGAACTGAGAGTGTATATTACATCATGTGAGAGGAAAGTCTCTGGAACAGGTTTTCTTTGAAGTGCTGCGGCAGAGGAGTTCATTGTCAATGCCCTTTCCAGATAAAAAGACACTATCACAGTAGTAACGGCTGAGTTTCATACTGCTGTGTAGGGACATGCTTTGCCTAAAAGCGGCCATCGTACGGGCTTGTCCCTGGGCCTTTCGGCGACTCTGTGGGGCAGGATGATGCAACTTGCATTTGGGCATATCCAGCGTGGAGCAGACCGTCCACGTGTTGGACTCCTTTTGACGTCCTGGGGAGAAAGAACTGTAAATTAAGTCCAGTTAGTACTTTCCTTTCCTTTCCGTTTGTGATTTTAAACAAGTGAACAAGGACAAAACCTCCCCGCCCTTAGGCGGGTCTTGGCCTCTTCCCAGACATCTCCCCATCCCCATCCCGACTCTCTGGGTCTTTCTCACTTCCTGGGGTTAGTGAGGCTGAGAGGGAGGATGTGGGGAGCAGGGAGGTGTGGTATCTTGGGAGGAGCAAACTGTCAGCGGGTGGGTTTGGGACTGCGCTGGGTTCTGTGAACCACCGCAGGCTTCATTTTCAATATTCAAGTTTGAAAATCATAAAGAGGAGGGATTGAACTTAGACAATCGGAGACTGCGGTGAAGGGAAAAAAAATGAACAAAGCCTCGGGGAAAATGTGATCTGAGAGGTGTGGGGGGAAGCCATTTGGGCAATAAAGCATCGGAGGGTTTTTGAGAAGCAGGTTTGAGGGAGACAAGGCCAGATTACGGAGGAGCTGGGCCAGGACAAGCCTTCCTTCAGCAGGCCGCAGGGACGTGGTGGACGGGCCGAGGGCAGGAGATTAACATTCAGTCTAGTTCAGCGAACGTTTACTAAGTGCAGACTCTGGGCCAGGCGAGGGTGCAGACTGGGAATTCGAAGATGCTGTCTTTGCCCTCAGGGTGCTCGCAGTCTAGCAGAGTGACAGACAGCTGAGCATATAATTTCAGCATAATAGAATGAATTCAGAGCAGATGATATTCCAGAGTGTTGTGGAAGACACACGTGAAGTTTAGCCTCCTGTGTAGTCATGGAGGACTTCCTGGAGGAGGGATGCCTGCATTGCTTCTTAAAGAATGAGGAGTTAATCAGGAGAGGAATGGAGAAGGAAGTTCCAGGCCAGGGGTCAGCATGAGCCAAGGCAGAGCACTCTGAAATGCTGCGGTCACCCTGACAGTTTGAATTTTCAGCACACGATATGCAGGTGGTGAGAGATGAGGGGTGTAAGGAGGACTGTCTTCTCTCTTCCCTGTAAGGCTGCAGAGGCTGCCGGTGTTGCCCTTCCTCAGATGCCTCTTCTGCACGAGGTCAGAGAGGTTTGCATCTAAAAAGCAAATCTGACCATGGGATTACCAGGATTAAAAATCCCCCAGTGGCCCCCCATTGCTTACAAGATGAAGTCCCTGACAACCTCTCCCCACCTCGACCTTTAGCTACAACACCAAACTTCCTGTAGGTTCCACTTCTTTCTTTGGGTTTTCCCTCAGGCAGAGAGGACCCATGTAGACCACACATGCAGACTGCCCCATCCCACCTGCCCCTGTCATCAGGCTCACCCCTGCTTGTTTGTGATGAAGGGTTTAGCTCCTCCAAGGAGCTGCCCTTGACCCCGTTTCCCACCTCGCCGTCAGGCACCTTTCTATACTTCCATAATTCTCAGGGTCTCTCTTTATCTCACACATTGTTTTGCAATTATCCCTTTGTGTTTAAGGTTGCTCCTAGTATGAAATAAGAGCTCCCAAAGGGTGGGTAACTTTCTCCCCATCTGTTTCTCTGGTACTTGGTTCCAGGTAGTGAGTGGACACATCCATGTCTCCTTTCCTCTTCCCTGGGCTGGTCCCCACCCCAGCCCCTCACCAGCTCCTGGCTACTTTCCTTCAGGCTTCACTCCTCATTTCCCAAGGAACATCCTCTCTTCTGCCTCGCTCTCCATCCTCATGGTTTCCTAGTCTACTTCTCAAGGCTCCTATCTCAGGCCAGGATCCTGTATGATTCTACAGTAACGCCGTGCCGTCAAGTTGACTGTATCACCCACCTGATGGATGAGCGGTTGGACGCTGGGAGAGGTGAGGGAAATGGTCCAATGTCACGCAGCTGTCAAGTGGCAGAGCTTGAACACAAATCTGTGCCCCTAACCAAATCAGGCCTCTCAGTAAGACTTTAGTGAATCAGACTGTGCTTCACTTACTAAGGAACCATGTGATGAATGGTTTTGTGTAAAGTAGAAATTAATCCTTAATTTACTTCTTTTCATAACTTGGATTTTTCAGCTTGATTTGATGGGAAATGTATTTATTATGAATGCACTCGGTGAGTGGATTTTCTAACATGTGAATTATATCTCAAAGGGAAGAACAAAACAAAACAGATTTTCTAAACCTGTGGCTGGTTATTCTAACTACCAGTTAACTTCAGTGTCTTCTGTGTCACTAGCTGGGTTCTTCTGCGGAGGTGGGTTTTAGTGCTTGGAAAATATTGCATGGGAGTTTTTCAACTTACTTTGCCAGAAAGGAAAAACTAATTATCTTTTAGGACCAACCTAGAAATGGACAAATGACCAAATACTGTGATCGAATGACTAAACGGCAGAAAATATTTTTCTAGGAGTTTTGGGTGTGGTAGGAATGTACTCGTCATCTTTTTTATGTATCACTTATTCATCTGTTATTTTTAGCATGAACCTTCATCTCCTTCCCCTCCCACTTTCTAGAGCAGACCATAGCCTTTCTGAGCTCATTAAATAAATATAGCTATATTAGCAATAAAGAGGAAACTTTTGCATTGTATTTGTGTCAGTGCTTAAAAATGGGAGTTTTCCTCCTTAAGTTTTGTTGATAATTTTCTTTTACAAATGAAAGATAATGAAAACTTCCTTTGTGTGGGTTTTCTTCATTCATGTTATTTTTGTGTTTTGTGCACAGGTATTAAAGAAATGAAAGCTCAAGCTCCATAGAAGTTGAGTTTTGATTTTCATGTCCTGATGAAATAAATGTCTGGGGCAATTATCAGTACTTGTGGAATGTAGGAAAAAGGGGGAAAAAAACAGTCTTGGGTTAAAGGAATTGATTTGGGGCATTTTCATTTTTGATCATATTAGGAAAAAATCTCCAGAAATTCTCTGATAAGTGTGAGGTTGGATAATATTGCTGTTTTGGTGACGATGGTTGAAATTTACTGCAGTAGTATGTATCATAGATACAAAACTGTCTTCTATTTCTCCCTTTCATTTAAGAAAAATGTATCCTTATCTCATCTTTTGAGGGATAAAGGGATAAAAATAAAATGTTTTTCCTTTTAGTTAACATTAAATTTGGGCTGAACTTGAAGATCAAGGCTGGTAGGAAATTGAGAGGCAAGATGTTCACCCAAATGAGAGTGTGGATAGTCTTACATCTTCTCTGTAGAACACCTGGGGATTTGTGGGGAGAAATACAGTTGACAATTAGATGAAAATTGAACTGAAAGTTGCTAAGTAATCACTGGATACTGCACGATACCCACCTTGTGAGCGAGAGGACCAGGGGCTCAGGGGCTGCATTCTAAGTGCTCGATTGAAGCTTGTTTACGCATGTTGTTCCCATCAGGATCAGCTTTGGGCCTTGGCCAACCTGGAGGGGCCGGCTTATTGTGTGGCCCTGGTCAAGTCACTTCCCTCCCTGGGCCTCAGTATTCTCTGCTGAGAAATGAGGGTGTGGCGACCCTAACTCCCTTGCAAACTCATTGCCTGTGTCCACAGACTTCCCCAGTATTGCAAGGTCTGTACTGAGCTTGTGGGTCTGGCCTTTGTACTTCTCTCTTCCCTCTAAGTAACCCAAGCACCTGAATCCATGTCCTCACTGGACTTTTACCTGCATATTCTCCCACATCCTTCTCTACAACTTTGGTGAGTCCGTGGATAGAAAAATCAAATATTTCATTGTTTCTTATCCAATCACAGATCCTCATGTGAACACTCTCTCCGATTCTCTCCGTAAAGAACCATGACCTTAAAAATAAGATATTGTCTTTAAATATGGACTAGCTGTGTGACTAATGATGGCTTACTCTGCCACAGAGCTCTGTGGAATGAAGGATGTATTAGTCAGGGTTCTCCAGAGAAACAGAACCAATAGGACGTGTGAAAAATATATTTGTAAAGAGATTTATTATAAGGAGTTGGCTCATGTGATTACGGAGATGGGCAGGCCCCAAGATCTGCAGTGAGTCAGCCAGCTACAGACCCAGGACAGCGGATGGTGTGGTTTGCATCTGAAGACTGGCAGGCTGGAGGCCCAGGATGGGCCAGCATTTCAGTTCCAGTCAAAAGGCAGGAAAAAGGCCGATATCCCAGTTTGAAGGACCATCGGGCAAGAGGAGAATTCTTCCTTGCTTAGGGAGGGTCAGACTTTTTGTTCTAGCCAGGCCTTCAACTCATTGGATGAGGCCCACCCACAGGAGGGAGGGCAGTCTGCTTTATTCTGTCTACCCATTTAATCCCATCCCAAACACTCATAGAAACAGTCGGATTGGTGTTTGACCACACATCTGGGCACCCCGTGGCTCAGTCAAGATAAAGACAGGAAACATCAGTGAAATGGAGAAGTCATAAAGTCCATTCTCATTTGCATTTTCTACTAAGTTCAGATTAAAAAATTTCTCTACAGTGTGCAGTACTGATTGAGATACTAGTTCTCTTGAAACATAATCACATATATTAACAAACTTCTCGATCTTTGTAAGGTCTGCTTTGGGCTTTTGGGGTCTCCCAGCCCCTTCTTTCTTTCAACAAACCTAAGCATCTGAATTCATTTTCTTCCTATGAACTTACCTGCATTTTGTCCCAGGTTTTGGGTAGAGAGGTCTAGGTGTGCTGAAGATTATGAAGTGTTTCTGGCAAAATTTGAAGATTCCCTGTGTATTGTTTAGGATGGAACTGTCTTTTCCTTCCAGTGGTGCTTTGATGTGTAGTCATTTAAATACATTTAATGATGCCTTTGAATATCTTTGTAAACTGCAGAAGTCAGTGAAAATATGAGAGATTGTCATCTTCCCTGATCTGTAGCGATTGGCATAGACCTGGGTTTTATTTTATTTGGTATTTTGTCTTTTTATTCCTCTGTAGATGGCATGGGCTCCTTTATTGTCTGGTATCCAATGACTCACTGTTTTTCTTTCCTTTCATACCCCACCACCCCCTCTCCAGAACCCCTAGAAAGCATCTCATAAGCTGTTTCACATGGAGTTATAGATGAGGGATAAACTTTAATACACTACCCAACCTAGGAATATCTGCATATTATTAGAAGACAAAAGAATGCGTCTAAGTTGTGGATGTTCAGGTGTCAGCTAGTGAAGATATTTGTGAGACAGAACTGGGAGTATGGTTTTGTTGGGACTTATCGCTCCTGGTATGTGTAGTTTATGGTTACAGAATACCCATCCATTACTTCTGGAATCTAGAACTCTCTAACATGGCAAGAGCACAAAGAGATTTGCAGTTCAATTTGAACTGCCGTGTTAGTCTAGAACAGTGGTCCTCACTCAGGCTGGGTACCAGAGTTGTTGGAGGTGCTTTTGAAGTGTCAGCTTTTCTGGGCCTCATGCCTAATCAATAGACTCCTCAGGCAGTGGAGCTGGGCATTTTTCACTTGTAAAAGCCAACAGGTCCTTCTGGTATTGATTCAAGGCTGACATGAGTGGGCTGTTACATCACTAGCAAGGTCATACAGCATCTTAAAGGAAGTTAAACTGGAGATTGAGATTCTTCAGTGCACTCTGGGACTTTTGTTGTTTTGTGGACAAACTATGACGGATCAACAAATTATTTGTTTAGACCTTGTAGCCATCGTATTTCTTTTATGTGGAAAAGTTGTGCAGTGACCTTCCTAAGAAATGGATACAGAGAACTTGGAGGGGGTCTAAGGAGCACCCAGAATTTGTCCTGCTTTTCTCTGGGCAGAGACTGAGGGGACCGTAGTGTTAAATGTCAGAGATCCTTCAAAATATCATTTATCCAGGATCACGGGTTGACCTGGAAAGTGTACTGTGAAAGTTTAGGATCTGTTTGGGTGCTAAACTTGGCAAAACTAGAGATGCAGTTGTTGCAACTGAAATGACACAATTCTTGTACCGAATCATTGTAAGCCTTCACTACAGACCTTCTCTTGAATTGCGAGATTGCTCTGAACACCATTTGAAGCCCTGCTTTCTGTTCTCTTCTGAATCCCTACGTTGGCAACTTACTAGAGCCTTTCTTCACCTCTTCGTTTACGTTTAAATGAAGGTAATACTTACACACAACATACTTTGACATTCTTGGAAGAAGGGAGAGTGGCCCCCAGAGTTTGTACTTCTTTACCAACTCATGACTTAAGTTTTGAAGAATACGTAGAAATTTCTGTTGTGTAAATAATTATATGTGTCTTAATAAAGATGTGTAGATGGTGATTCTTCTCTAATATACTTAAAATAGGAGTAAAAGCTCTGTTTGTCCTTATGCCCAAGTTCATCTGCTTGTTATTTTAAGTCATTCTCAGAATGTACAGAAACGTGCAGCCAGTTGCCTCCATTCAGCTAGCGTCTGTTTGCGTGCAGACCAGTTAATCTGATTAAGATCAGAGGCTGTGAATGTAAATGAAACAAAGTGAAGTAACTGACTTGCAATTGTGCATCCTGCCTGAAGTCAGCCTGGTTTTCAGTGCTAGAGTTCTCCAAAGGTCGTGGCATGGCACTGTATTGGGACCACCGGCTTTGTTTTGTCTTTGGCCGTCCTGATGAAGTACAGTGCGGTCCGGCCCCGTGTATTTGGGCGGGAGGACTTGAGATGAGGTGAGCAGGGAAGGCTCATTTCAACCGTGCAACAGCAGCTGAAATGACTTTTTCCTTAAAGTTTGTGAAAGGGGTCACGTTTTCAATTTGACCCATGAGCACTTCTCATTTTTATTTAAATTAGTCCTATTCTTGCTTAAACAGATCCAGCAGTGGGAGCAGAACCTGGAGAAATTTCACATGGATCTGTTCAGGATGCGCTGCTATCTGGCCAGCCTGCAAGGCGGGGAGTTGCCGAACCCCAAGAGCCTCCTTGCTGCTGCCAGCCGCCCCTCCAAGCTGGCCCTGGGCCGGTTGGGCGTCTTGTCAGTTTCCTCTTTCCACGCTCTGGTGAGTTTCCGAGGAAGGCTGTTCGGCGGCGTGAAGGGGGAGCACTGCGGATGCTCACCTTTCTCCAGCTTGTTGACATTCAGCTCTGCTGTGACTTAAGCCAGTAACTGACCAGGGCCACCCAGGGGCCAGGCGCCGGGGGAGGGATGATTGGCATCCTGCTGTAAAGTCCCAGCATCCCAGCTTCTTTGTTGCTCGTTCTCGGAATCCAACTACTAATACACAGTTATGAAATATTCACATCTGCGTCTGCCCTTCTGTCTGTTCCACCTCGTACAGTCAGGAAGGTGGAATCCCCGAGGAGTAGCAACAATGGTGTGAAGAATTAAAGGGCTGACGGAGGGTTGTTTGATCTGTTCTCCCGAGAGCCCCACTGGGTTTTCTGAAATCGCTCCTGTGCAGGTGGCTTCTGTGGATAGTACTAGCTCAGCGGGGGGGTGGCGGGTGGTCCGAGGGTGGTTGTGCTGACCCTGTTGCCCACCCCGAAGAGATGTGAATCTTGTAACTAGACGTGTTTATCCAGATAAGGGACATCTCTGTGGTGGACGCGGTCCTGGTATGTCAGACCTGCAGCAGCTTTGGGGGCTGCTCAGAACACATTGATAGCAAGCAGGGCTTTACCCCTGTTCTAGGGCAATGGTTAATTCTCTCTGTCATCCAAATAATGGCGCCTTAAGATTTTTCTAAATTGTTTTGAATTAGGTATGTTCTAGAGGTGACTCTGCTCTCCGGAAGAGAGCACTCTCACTGACCCAGCGAGGAAGACACAAGAAGGGCTTATTTTCTTCATTAAAAGGGCTGGACACGCTCGCAAGAAAAGGGAAGGAGAAAAGACCGTCTATAACTCAGGTGAGTTTGCCAGCGTGGGACGGACAGCAGACCTAGCCGGGAAATCCTTGGTATGCCATAAATCATAAGTGTTCATCACCCTTCAGAATGAGATAAAAGTTCCTTCAAAGGGATGCAGTCTTAGCATGGATTTTTGCCCCAAATGGAAACACGCAAGTTGCTCAATCTCTTTTTGGCACTCCCAAAGAGGTATTCACACCTTGCTCACATCTGCAGCGCACGGGAACACAAAAATAAGAATCATCAGAAAAGAAGCCTTTAGAAGTAATTGTCACAGATTTTATATTAAAGAAAAAAAAAAAGGAAGAAAGTGCTGGTACCTGCTCCCACGTGGATGAACCTTGAAAACATGATGCTAAGTGAAAGAAGCTAAACACAAAAGGCCACAGGTTCTATAATTCCATTTACATTAAAAGTCCAGGATAGGCACATCCATAGAGACAGAAAGTAACTAGTGATTGCCAAGGGCTGGGGGGAGGGGCGCATAGGGAATGACTGCCAGTGGATATGGAGTTTCTTTGGGGAGTGATAAAAAAATATTCTGGAATTAGATGGTGGTGATGATTGTACAACTTTGTAAATATACTAAAAAAAAAAAAAAGCCCCCAAAACCAACATGTAAAATTAATAATAGAGTAGCAGCAACTAAATTCTATTGATGGTGCCAGACGCTTTGCTGACTTCATCTTTATGACACAAAGTAGGCGTTTTGTCATCACATTTGACAGAGGAGGAGCCTGGGACCGGGAGAGTTTGAGTCACTTCCTTTCCCCTGTTCACGCAGCCGCCGAGGGGCGGGGCTGGGACTGAGTCTACCTGGATGCTGCAGCCCTGGGCCTTTGCTGCTGCTTCGTTTTCTGGAGGAAAGGCGGCTCTTTTAACATTTTGTCAAGTTAAAAATAGCCTGAGTGCTTATTGTTGAAGTGTGGCCCAAGGACAGTGAATTGTTTTCAGAACATTTTGAACACTCATATCTGAAGTATTTCCTAATGCTGTTAATACAGTATATGATAATGATTTTTATGTTGCTGAGCGATATGTTTTAGGATTATTATTTTTTGAAAGACTGTTGAAAAGATGAGCTATCACAAAATGATCTGATCGTTTAAGTGAGTTAGGAAGTGAGTTGTGATGAAGCCCAAGGAAGTTCTTGGTTTTACTTCTCACGGGTTGCTGTTATTCTGAATATGCTGGCAGAGAGGGTCACATTTTATGAACTTTATTTTCTAATTTTATATGGATATACACATTTGATTGTGCATAACAGTTTTGTGAAATAGGTGAGTAACAGGGATAGAATCAACTTCTTTGACCCGTCTGTAATCCTAAAACAATAAAGCTGGAGGTGGTGGGACATGGGTTGATTGATTGAAAGAGGGCAAACTCACGTGGAATCCCTTTTATTTGGCTACTGTTTTTGTATACTCACAACTGGAAAGAATATCACGTTTAAAAATTGTGGTTCTGGACTTCCCTGGTGGCGCAGTGGTTAGGAATCCGCCTGCCAATGCAGGGGACACAGGTTCGAGCCCTGGTCCGGGAAGATCCCACATGCCGCAGAGCAACTAAGCCCGCGAGCCACAACTGCTGAGCCCACGTGCCACAACTACTGAAGCCCGCGCGCCTAGAGCCCATGCTCCGCAACAAGAGAAGCCACTGCAGTGAGAAGCCCGCGTACCGCAACGAAGAGTAGTCCCCGCTCGCCACAACTAGAGAAAGCCCGCGCGCAGCAACAAAGACCCAACGCAGCCAAAAAAATAAATAAATACATTTATTAAAAAAAAAAATTGTGGTTCTATTTGTACTTTAGTTGTGAAAGTAATCATTTGTTTGTTATAAATGGAAACATATTTCTTCCTTATTGACTATAGTTAACTATAAACCGTTGGCTAATGCTGGGCTTATGTTTTTGAATTCAACTTCTATGAAGTTTAAATAATGTCTTTGAGGCAAATTCTGATTTTAATCAAGGTAGCCAATTCTGTATAATTAAATGACAACGATAAATATCTTGATAATTTGCTCATAAAATGTTGACATTTAGCAATTAGATATGACCCTAATATGGTCTTTATCCCATCATATGTAGTAAATGTCCTTAATGTAAGATTTCTTGAGAAACAAAAGCATTTGGTTGAACATTTTTGTTTTAAAAAGATGTGACACTGGTATTTATATAACTGAATGAAGTTGAGGTAGTAGGTATCCGTAAATGTGTAAATGGCCTGTTTGTTAATGTTTAGTGTTCTACTACAAAATCTAGAAGATAAAAATTGGAAAAAGTAAAGGAAATTATTCCTAGTCCCTCTACCCAAACACAGCCACTTTTAATATTTAGCTTTATTTCTTACCAATATTTCTTCTATGCACATTTAAAAAAGTTATAAGCTTGATTTTGGTGGCTTTGCCAACTTTGATTTCTACATCTTCAGAAACGTGTACTTCTTGGAAAAGCAGCATCAGGAATATCCAGGATTGGGGCTTCCCCGGTGGCGCAGTGGTTGAGAATCCGCCTGCCAATGCAGGGGACACGGGTTCGATCCCTGGTCTGGGAGGATCCCACATGCTGCGGAGCAACTGGGCCCGTGAGCCACGACTACTGAGCCTGTGCGTCTGGAGCCTGTGCTCCGCAACAAGAGAGGCCGCGATAGTGAGAGGCCCACGCGCCGCGATGAAGAGTGGCCCCCGCTTGCCGCAGCTAGAGAAAGCCCTCGCACAGAAACGAAGGCCCAACACAGCCAACAATAAATAAATAAATAAATTAAAAAAAAAAACCCATTGGAAAAAAAACAAAGAATATTCCAGGATGACTTGAATAATATATATCATAGAAAAGTAAAATATGTAACCATATGGGAAGAAAAAAAAGCAACTTTAAAGTTAAAATTTTAAATGTAGTAGAGTAGTAAATAGTACACATTGCAATATGAAGATCTTATCAAATGTCATAGGCCTTAAATTTTTCAATACTGAGAAAGGGTAGCTGCCACACGAACATTGCAGAGCCATTTCATTAGTCTTTTTTTCCCTCCTGCCTATCAGATATTTGATTCAAGTGACAGCCATGGATTTTCTGGAACTCAGCTACCTCAAAGCTCCAATAACTCCAGTGAGGTAAACGTTGCCGTAGACGGCAGCCATCTTAATTTTACTTGGATGACACAAATGCTAAGTTAATGAGGGGATGCTGGTTTTGAATCTTTACCTGAATCTGCTGAAAATACTGTAAAGTTAGAACTCAGATGGTCCCGAGTAGGTAAAAGATGTTTTCAAAATGCCAAGTATTTTTGAAGGTATCTAAACTCATGATAACTCCATCTTCAAAGCGGTATAGCTAGGCTAAAGCAACTTTAGTTCAAAATAGCAACTTTCATTTATTTGTCCCTATTCCTCAGCAGTTCTTACCGTCATTTGAGAGTTTGGTGAATCCAAACTTGCATTTTCCTCTCCGGGTGTCAGGGGGCTTCACACACATATTACATCATGCTGCGAATCAGTAGCCTTTGGTGCCCTTAGTGGAGCTGAATACAGGGGCCCCATCTAGTCCCCAGGACAGCTTCTCACCGAGTAAATCCTCAGAACCATTTCTGAATGGAATTCTGGAGTAGGGTGAAGGTGGTCTGGGTGAGCTGATGCCTCTTCTTTGTGTCTTTTTCAAGGACACAAAGCTGTGTCTCCCCTTAAAGCTGTGTTTCATGTTATGATCTATTTCTCTTATCATCTGCTTCACCAAATCATTTTCTCTTAGGTTTTATGTCCAATAAACCTCTAAACTCTTTGTTGAGGTTGAAACATGATTTTAACGGCTTGGACAAACTTAATGTGCTGTTGCAGAAGTAGGCAGTATTACTTAAATTAATTGGGATAATTCAGTGAATTGGCCGTAGTTTGAAAAATCTGAGGAATGGTGGAGTGTTAGACCCAGTGATGGGTTTGGGGAGAGGTGAGTGAGGAACTTTCTGGTGATCCTAAAATATACACCACAGACAACCACCTATTCTGCCTCCATGGGAGGTTGGCCCAACCGTGGGTGCTGAGCATGGGGTCAGTTACATGGTTATTATAGAGACCACTCCGGGGGGCAGCTCTGCCCGAGGTGTCCTGAAATGGGGTAGAGAACCTCTGCTCAGAACCCTACCCTGACCTCCCACTCACAGAGGTCAGGGGCTGCCAGAGGGCAGGTCATGAGATGGGGTGCCTGTGCCCGGAGGCTGTGTCGTGGACACTGCTTCTGGCTGGTCTCTGTGCCCTCCTTTGGCCAGCTTTGACCAAACGGGGCCCTGAGGAAGCCAGATCCATACCTTCCTTTTTTATAAAACATACCATCAAAATGGTGGACTTTTCATAACGAATAATTTCCATTCCCTGCCCCTTTATTTCTATATACATGCAGAGCTTATTTCAAAATCAGATCAAAATACACTGTCCACCAGGGATTTTACTTGATTAAAAGAAATTACATCACTGTTGTTTGCTTGGTTCTTACAATCTTTTATGGTTAGTCATGGTTAGTCATCCCACCAAGTGTGTATGTCGTGTCTCCCAAGCAAACTTGTAACTAGGACCCTTGACTGTGTGTGTGTTCTCAGTCCATGGCTCACTGCTAAGGATATAGTATTGCGTAATAAAGTGCCTGTTAATTGTCTATATTAGATGTAGCCCTTTAATGGTTGAGAAGAGCTGTTTGATCTGCAATGAAAACCCATAATTTTCGTATGTCTTCCAGCATTAAATAACAATTTAAAATTCCTACTTTGAGAGTTTAGATATTGTATCATCAAAGCACTTTCTCTTAACAGAACTTATGTTGGACTTTGAAAATAAATTTTTGCTAAAATAGCCATTAATGGTCAGAATTAAGCTTAGTATTTATTTAAATTGGGCTTAAATTACCAGATGATCTTCTTGTGATTTAATTGACAAGTCCCACTGGCGCTGGAACGAGTGAGAGGAGAGAATTATTGCATCTTTTTTTTTTTTTTTAGGCGTATGTATTTAAACATTTATCCCTATTTGTTTTAACTAAACATTGCTTCTGCTGTAGCAACAGTGCAGAAATTCCTTTGACATATAGGGCTATTTTAATGGTGTGTTTATCATTTCTGTACTGTAGTACTCAGATAACTAGGTTTAAGTGAGTTGCAGATAGAATGAAGGGTATTTGGTTTTTTATGTCTCTGGGACTTAAAATTCTGCCTGTAGCTGGTTGAATAATATTTCATTCCACTTGTTTTCTTTTGCTAATCGTTCTTGGAGAATATTTATAACTTGCACAAAACGTCTGTTTGTAAACAGTGTATTGTGTCCATTAGCGTCACACAGAAAGGCAGTCATTCCTGAGTGTTGGGAGGGAGGAGGGGTCACGGGTATTTAAAAATATTCTATTCTAATTGGTGCATCATATAACAGTCCAACAGTGAGTCACCCTAATTTGAAATCTGTTAAGGTTGGAATAAGGCCAGTCTTATTTGAGCATTTTTTAAAGGACACTTTGGCCAGCCAAAAACGAAAGCTTTTCCTAGGGTACTTCTTTGTGAGTAATAATGAGTCTCAATCAGCGTCTGAAGGGAGATGTTTGTTATGGAGATTGTGACAACAAATCCCTGACGGAGGCTCTGGACGGCAGCTACCCCAGGGGCTTCATCGCAGTTGCTTTGGAGCCCGGGGCCTTGGCTCTCTCTCCTGGAAAATTGGCTTGGGGTGTCCCAACTTTCTGCGGCAGTGAGTGAATGAAGTATTGTCACATCAGTCGTTAGCTCCAAACTGGAAAAAAAAACCCGCTAATGTTGTTTTTTTTAAATGGAAGCTATGAATGAAACCGCTTACTCTTGACCATAACTCTGGTCTGTTTAAATAGAACATTTAGTCTGGAACCGTACATAACATCCGTACGTGCACAGATGGATAGTACATAGATAGGTCTTTGTTTCCCTTTCATATCAACTGATGTTTGGGCCTCGGCCCAAGAAGGAAATAAACACCACCTCCTCTGTGACATTTTGCTGTTGTTAAGACAGCCAAGAGCGCATAACTCCTTTTGTGTTCTCTTCTCATCTCACTTGCTAATAGACCTTCCTTTTATCGGCGACTGTGGTGTGGGCCCGTTTGTGACAGCCAGATTGTGATTTTGCTGCTCACTTGCCTTCAGTGATCCAAGCAGTAATTATGAGCCATTTGATCCAAAAGCATCTGCTGTGAGAACCCACGGAGTTTCAATTTTCTCTCCTTGAGGCACACGGGACAGAAGTAATTTGACATGTGCTTTCAGGACCATTAATATGATAGTAATAAGAAATGCTTCTGTAGAAGTTGCCCTACCCTGAGGGCGGAAGTGATTTGCAAACCTTAACTGTAGTGGGCGCAGTGGCCTCGGCTGCAGTTCAGTGATGTTGCATTTCGTGCGTGGCCACTCAGCGCTGGACCACGCGGTGGTCTGGGCACCCGTAGTCACCGTGATTCCCCAGGGTTTTGAAACAAGGGGTGATTCTCATGCAGTTCTTTATAGTGGCCATTGTTGAATTACGGTGGTCAAGTCTACTATAGTGTAATTCCACAGTCCACACTGAACTTCAAAAAAGACCTTTTACATTGTTTATGGCTCTTTACAGTTTATGTAGTTCGTTCAAATGCCATTCCTCACACCAGTCTCCTGATTTCTCCATGAGGCTGGCGCGCTTTAGCCCCTTGTAAAGGTGAAGAAATAGAAAGAAGCCCGGAGACGTGAGATAACCAGCCCTGACAAGGCTGGGATTTGACCCACATTGTCTGTTTATTATATTTTTTGCTGTTTCGCTTGTCTTCTCCAGGAACTGGAAAACTTGAACAGGCTGATTGGAAACTAATTCTGTGGGGAGGGAGAGATGGAGTGGGTGGGGGGAGTGTGCAGTGGTAGCCAACCGGGGACTTCTGGGTGGGTGGTTAGAAGGTTAATTTAATGTAGCACCTTTAAGGCTAAGCGGAGAAAGGAGTTTTCCAGATACATCAACTTGCTGGGCTTATTTTCACGATTCCCTGTTCCTTTTATGAAAAACAATGTAGGAGAATATCTTATCTGGCTTATTGAAAATAAAGCATGTGATTTCAGCATGGATAACATTGACCCTTGAGGGAATCAATCCAGTTTTTTTCTCCAAGTGGGTACATCTTCCAACAGCCTAGGAGATCTGTAAGCACCAAGTAGCCTTTTCTTTTTCTAGTTCTAATTAACGAATCAATTCTACATCCTCATTGCTTCCTTTGAATAGCCAGATTTTACCTTTCTTTAATTGCGTACACTTCTAGGGGGTGTGTGTGTGAGAGTGTGTGAGATGCACAGGAGAAAAGTTACACATAAATGTTCACTGTAGGATCTCTTGAGAGGATCTGAACCTTCCATGGCCTTGGCTTTGATAGGCATCTTCTCATTTGTCATTCAGTTGATCTTAGGTCAACAGTGTAGACTCAGGAAATGATTCCTCAGAGCATGTGTAGGCACAAAACCTTGTTTAATCGAATAGAATATGAACATCTCTTTTGTCCTTTGCATCTCTTAGTTTGCCTGCACACTTTTCCCTAGCCTAGAACTTCTTCCCCTTCAGTAATCTGCTCTTAGTTCTTTTTTTTGAAACTTTAGGGAGGATTAAGAACTTGACATTGTGTAAATAGATTCGAATAGGATACTGAAAATGGACAGCCTTTACCTTCCAAGCCTCCGTGTGACTGTGAATTTCTCGTTGCATCCAATTCAGCATCCATGGCTTGGGTGTGTTCTGGGTGCAGGACGTACTGTGTGGAGGGCTGAAAGAGACTGAGAATGAGAAAGACGGAGCCTCTGTTGTCATTCATCTCAGCACCTGGGGGCGTGGGAGCAGCCTAGAAATGACTGTCAAGTGGGCTGGGCTTCGCTGAGTGCTGTACCGGGACATGGGTGTAGATGCGTCTGAGTGGAATTAGGGTTAGGGGGCGAAGAGAGCAGGAGACACTTCACAAGAGGGGAGGGTAGTGTTTGAAATAAGGTTGAAAGGTATATGTGGTTTCAGCACAGAAGCCGTGAGGAGGGTAAAGCAGGTGAAGGAAGTGGAGGCGACCAGGGGTCTGGAGGCAGGAGAGTGCTGCTGCTTTGTGGGGTTGTCAGGGGAGCCAGAACATGGTGTGCATCCAGAAACACGCCGAAGAGTCCAGAAGGTTGGCTTGTGTCCATTTTGCGAGAGCTAGCTGACTGCCGGGCTGGTGTTTCTGTAGTGCAGTGGCGGGGAGCAGAGGCTCACACCCAGGTTCCAGGGTTCAGATCCCCACAGTACAACAGTCACAGCCTACTGTGGGAGCTTGGGCAGGTTTCTAGAATTTTCCGAGCCTCATGATTCTCACTTGTTAAATGGAGGGTCGGGACAGTGCCAGCCTCAGAGGGTTGTGAATGGTGAGTGAACTGGCAGTGTGTAGTACGGTCTCTCTGGGATGGGGATAGGAGGGCAGGGGAGGGCAGTTGTGAATTTGTATTTCCCCGTCCCAACCCCAGTGGTCCATCCTAGATCACGCCTTTCCTGTTCTGCTCTAGAAGTGCAGACCTGAATTGCTTGGCAGTGGCGGTCAGGACGATGTGACTTCCTCTTGGACTGGCCCTTTGTGGTTTCTTATTCCACAGTGACCTCTGCTGGGCTTTTAAGGCAGTACCAGCTTGTTGCTGATGCACGTGGTTGAAGTAACTGCTCAAATGAGCAGAAGTGCCTGGAGGTTTATTTAACCAGAGAAGAAAACGTGACCCATGTGAGATGGGACCCTACAGGGGAAACTGGCGTCCATGCTGGTTCCCTGTGTCCTTGGCTCCGGGCTTCCGCTCCTCTGTCTCTCTCTCTCTCTCTTTTTATTTTCCTTTTGCTTTGGCACGTGAGGTTCATTTTCATTCTAGGCTGTGATCATCTTTCCAGGAAAATGTACAGAAAGTGACAGATCCAGAAATGCCACTTTTTTTTTTTTAATAAATTTATTTATTGATTTATTGTTGGCTGCATTGGGTCTTCGTTGCTGCGCATTGGCTTTCCCCAGTTGCGGCGAGTGGAGGCCACTCTTCGTTGCGGCGCGCGGGCTTCCCATTGCGGTGGCTTCTCGTTGCGGAGCACAGGCTCCAGGCACGTGGGCTTCAGTAGTTGTGGCATGTGGGCTCAGTAGTTGTGGCTCACGGGCTCTAGAGCACAAGCTCAGTAGTTGTGGCGCACGGGCTTTAGTTGCTCCGCGGCATGTGGGATCTTCCCAGACCGGGACACGAACCCGTGTCCCCTGCACTGGCAGGCGGACTCCCAACCACTGAGCCACCAGGAAGTCCCCAGAAATGCCACTTTAAAGATGAACACCGCATTTAAAAAGACAACACAGGAAGATTGATTCTTCCCTTTCTTTGCCTAAACCTGTTTTGTTTTGTTTTTTTTAAATTTCTTTACTGTATGTATTCTAGTATTTTGATCCTATACAGGAGGATCTTTTGCTTTGTGGTTTTAAAAAAATGCATAGAATTCAAAGTAAAGTCAAGCATCAGTGACAACTTTAGTGTATGATACATGGGATATAATAATGTGATAGTGTTGGATCTGAATGTAACGTTTTCTGGTGTGTAAGGTGTTTTGACTTCTGTGATCTCCTTTGCTCACGAAATTTGTATTATTAATTAATAAACTTAAGCAATTGTATTATATTAACAGTATCCCCTCTTACAAAATAGAAGTCAAGGCTCAGCAAGGGAAATGTCCTGTCCTACTGCTGGTGAAGTGGTAGAGTTTGTGACTTGAACATCAGTCTTTTGATTTAAATCCCCAAGTCTTGTCTTTACCATCAGACTAACGTGAGAACCTAAGCAGAGGGAAACATTTCTGAGTTGTTTAATAAATGTTATTTATTTTTGTTTATAAATTATAGAAGTACATATTAGCATGAGGTCATGGAGTTACTGTGATGGTGACGTTTAGGAAACAAAACTTCCCTGGGAAAAGTTTGTGAAGGGTGGTGTGGTTGGGGATGATTTCTAAAAGTGTGTCTAGATGTGAAATAGCTGAAGGATGGAAAACCATTTAGCCCAGGATTAAGGGTTAATTTAAAAAAACAAGTAGAAATAAGAGAGAAGAGAAACGTGCTTGGATTAAGTTAAACACAGTTCATGGTTAGAATGCAGGCGGGTGTCAGAGGCCGTGGATGAGAGTGTATCTGAAATTCACTGGGATCATGGCTTAGACGCAGATTTCACTGTGCCCCAGTCAGCCGGCAATTTCTAGAGCAGTCAGTGACTGCAGTGTTCTAACTTGGGCTAAGGCATAGTGGCTAGAGCTCGGGAGGAGGAGTTGATTGACTTCGCTCAGCCTCCCAGGGCTTCAGTTGCACGTGGGTTAAACAAATGAGGAAATCCCAGGCTTGTCTGCCCCAGAGGGTCATGAGAAGCCAGGGTGCGAGGAGTGTGAAATGGCTAACTATAAATTAAGGGGGCATTTTCCCAATAGTTTCCCTCATTTGCTTATCAAGTCTGTCAACCTTTTCCTTTGGGATCTAAAAACAGGTGGAGGACCTGCTGCACATATACAGGTCAGCAGTAGATCGTGTTCCCCGAGACGGCTCATGGGAGAGCCAGACTGACGTTCACTTTCAGGATCATCAAGCTGTGACCGTGATGATCAAGCCGGAACACAGAGTAGAAGATATTCTGACTTTGGCGTGCAAGGTAGTGGATTTTGCGGTAGAAATACACTTCTGAATGGAAATAATCGTTAACATTGCCCTCCTGTGCCTTCTAAATTTGCGTGGTGTTTAAGACCTCACTTTCTACACGAAGGAACCAGTGAACATATTTGTTAATTAACACATTAATTATTAGCATTCTCTTCCTTCATGTCTTAGAAGGATAAGTCATGACCCCTTGCCTTCATGAAGAACCTGAGCTATCTTACTGGAATTCTATATATACCTCTATATCTGAGATAATTATGAAGGCTGTTGTTACTTAGGGTACTTAGAGATGGTGCTCTATGAGAAAGTGGTGTAAACTTTGAATTATTTTGATTGGATCCTAAATAGTTTTATCAAGTTTCTCCAGATTAAATGAGTTACTTGGTACCATCCACAGTTGCTTCATGGAGATTGTTATGAGATGGTGTTTTATTCATTATTCAAACTGGGTTTTATTTTGAAAAGGAAGTTTATGATACATTTTCTAGAGAGCCCTCTGAGATCCATGAAGCAGACTCAGCAACATCAAATCAGATGCTTTCAGACCACCAGATGGTGCAGTAGAGCTGAAATATTTTTAAGTTTGCAGAGAAAATGCAAATACATGAAATGGTAAAAAAGTCATGTAGAGTTTGGTAACTCTTTACCACGAACACTGACTTGCTAGATCATCGTTCATTTCAGTCCTCCTTTGTCACTTTGACTTACGCCTTAGGATTCCAGACATTTATAAACACAGGTTATAATCATGAATTTAATTTCCTTTCACTCCATTATGTCAGGTGTTTATTCAGACAGCAAACAGTATTGTTCGATAGCAATGATATTACTTATTAAGTTGGTAAGTATTCGGATAGAGGAGGTCAGAAGTAGTGGGTGAATTAGACCCAATTAGAACAGAGGCCTGAGATAATTTGTCATCGTTGAAAATGTGTCTGAGAGAGAATGTGTGCGTGTATACACCTTTCCTTGTGAAAAGTGGTTGGAATAGGAAATTCCTAATTCTGAAGTCTGTAGAATATGAGATGGTTGACATTTCACAGATTTCCCTACTTCAGTAACAGGAAACAAATTAAAGTTAGGTACAGTCCATCTATAAAAAGAGAGCATTCGCTGATGATGAGATATATTCTACTATCAGATATCTATGACCATACTTCTTCAAATTACCTCTCTTGCTTTTAGTGATAAGCGGTATCATTTAGAGAAAACCTTAAAAATAATTATTTGTCCCTTTTTTTCTTTTTTGTGTACTTAAATTTGAGCTCTTATGTAGATTTAAACTCAGCAAATTATATATTTCTTTTAGAAATTTCCACTTTGATTTTTAATGAACAGTGATGCATTTAGAAAGAACATTTAACACCTGAATAATTGTCTTTTTCTTCGTAGATGAGGCAGTTGGAACCCAGCCACTATGGCCTACAACTTCGAAAATTAGTGGACGAGAACGTTGAGTACAGTATTCCTGCACCGTATGAATATATGCAAGAGCAGGTGAGTGGGCTTTGGCTTCAGAAAGGGATATCTGAACCCCGTCCGTGGCCCCTTAATTTTAAAAATATGTAACCTGGGAGGAAAATTCTGTTTAAATTGGCATCTAGTTTGGAAACAATCAAAATAAATTTCCAGGTATTATGACATCAAATCTTCTGATTTTGGTTTTTACCTTTTGTAGGTTTATGATGAAATAGAAGTCTTTCCACTAAGTGTTTATGACGTGCAGCTCACAAAGACCGGGGGTGTGTCTGACTTCGGTAAGGATAAGGAGCTCCCTCACCAGAGAACCGTCTGGTCCGTCCTTGCCTAGCTTTGCCCCAGTATCTTTGGACCTAATATTTTTTCTTTACATTTTCAGAAACTATGACAGTAGTTTCTGAGCTTCCTTTCTCTTTCTTCATTTCTATTGATTTATATTAGTGGGCTAAAAAGGTATGCATTACTATTAGGGAAAAATGACAAAGTAATTAAAAGGAATGAATGTAAAAATTGAAGAGAAATTTGAAATGATGGTGATAATAACAACACAGTGGGTTTATAGTGTGCTGGAGGCGGTTCTGAGCTGATTAACTTCTGATTCATGTACCAGTTCTTTTTGTCTCAGTGTCTTTGCTCTTAGCTTTTCACCCACCTGGACGGCTCCCCTCATTTCTCCCTCCCCCAATCTCTCCTCTCTGAGTGTGTAAATCCGACCTGTCCTTCAAGAACTAACTAAAAGTCTAACTTTCTTGAAGAAGCCTTATCTGATTGCTTTGCCTTCAGTTTAACAATTAAGGGTCAGTGTTACCCAAATCACTTCATAGCATTTATTTATTTAACTTACATAATGGGTTTATATTTAATATAGTACTTCTCACCATGGAGATGTTACTCAGTTAATATAAAGATTGTTTTTGTTAAACATTAAATCTCTTCTCCATTTCTTTTCTTGTTTTTTTAAATAACTTTATTTATTTATTTATTTTTGGGTGCATTGGGTCTTTGTTGCTGCACCCGGGCTTTCTCTAGTTGCGGTGAGCAGGGGCTGCTCTGTGTTGCGTTGCACGGGCTTCTCATAGTGGTGGCTTCTCTTGTTGTGGAGCACGGGCTCTAGGCGTACGGGCTTCAGTAGTTGTGGCTCGCAGGCTCAGTAGTTGTGGCTTGCGGGCTCCGGAGCGCAAGCTCAGTAGTTGTGGCGCATAGGCTTCAGTAGTTGTGGCACGCAGGCTCAATAGGTGTGGCTCGCAGGCTCTAGAGCGCAGGCTCAGTAGTTGTGGTGCACGGGCTCAGTTGCTCCGCGGCATGTGGGATCTTCCCGGACCAGGGCTCGAACCCGTGTCCCCTGCATTGGCAGGCGGATTCTTAACCACTGCGCCACCATGGAAGTCCCTCCTCTTCATCTCAATGTCAATATAAAGTATTTTTTTTACATTAAACCTTTTCTCCATTTCAACATTAGATACATTGAATACGTTTTTCTAAACTTTTTCCCCCACAAAGAGGTAAGTTTTATTTTTTGACCGACTGTACTTAATATCTAGGTACAGTATTAACTTGGGAGATAACAAAACAAAAATCCATTAAAAATACGGAGAAAAGACTCCTCAGTGATGCAGGAGGCCGTGATTATAACTGAACAGTGGCAGTTTCCTAGGATTCTGGGCAAGAGTTTTCTTCTTCCTATTGAGAATTCTGAAACTGTGAAATATTACTTATGCAAAGTTCAGCCATCTCACCTCTTTGACCTTCTTTCTAACTAGCAAATGCAAATTACAGACGGCATTTTTCAGTGCATTATTTGTTGTGAAGAAAACGTTTTGTTTTCCATTTAACATAGTATATCAATTTGTTCCTATTTATAGGGAAATAACCAAGACCATGAAACTACCCTATTTACTGTTTCTTGGGAACTTTCAGACACCAAAGCTCAGTTCTGAACCTCAATAGCACAAAGGTTTTCAGGGCAAGGTTTGATTCAGGAGGCCCTTCAAAGTCACATCTGTCCATTCCTCTTTCGTGCACACACCCCCAAACAAGCACAAATGCCTGTAATGCTGAGAACCACACGTAACGAGAGCGATTGCATCTCCGGCTTCTGCTCTTGGTGCTGCAACAGGCGGCACCAAAAGCAATGAAAAGAGGACTAGGAACAGTTGCGTTGAAACTGAGGTCATGATGTTGAGATCTTGAGGTGACTGGTTCTTGAAGGCTGAAGGTTTCAAAGCAAGTGGTATTTGTTTAATTCTATCAGTTCAGGACGCTGAGGCTAAGAGATTACACGTGACAGCGCCTTCAAGGAAGCAGCCATTCACCGCGTAGCGTTTAATTCTTGCATTTCTGTCTGTGTTTAAACTTGGCTTTGAGCTCTTTATAGACTGTGCTCGTGTCTTAAAGTTCCTTCCTATCTTTTGCCTTTTACCATAGGAACTTGATAATTATATAATGGTCAGTAAATATCTCCATAGAAAGATTATTTCGTGTTAGATATATTGACATAATTATTCTCCTTAAAATGTCTAAGGCTGATTAAATCCTAGTCATTGTAATATGTTAAGATTTTCTTTTTATGATTTGTTCTTTTTTTTACTTGATAAAATTGACATGTTCTTTGTTTCTTAATTTTACGTCATCTGTTTGGCCCCAAGTGTTATGTTGGTTTTTCCTCTGAAGCCCACTGAGCATTTTGTCTATGTTTCTATCGGCCTTTACTCTACTCTCCACCGTCTCCATTGGTGAATCTTCTTTAAATTTGAATGACTGAAGGAAGATACCTGCAAAGATAACTTTTTGGTGACCACAATCTTCTGGGCTCTGCCTGAGCACAGAAGAAACAGGCGACATGCCTTTCTTCCTATTGTCAAGGAACTCCCAGTATTATGGGACCAAGACATGGAAACGTGTGTTCCCACCATGGAATCACAGACAAGGGCATGGAGTACCGAGGGCGATGCATTCAGAGAAGGGCCGTCTCTCCTGGTCGTCTCATGTAGTCCTATTTCGGGCGAGCACTGTATCCATTCAAGTATTTTTCCACCTACTTAAATTGGCTAGCCCCATATAGAGTTGTTTCTGAACAAATATTTTGTATTGAAGTGAACTTACTTTATTTTAATAAGACTATTTTTTGTCTCAACTTTTTAAAAAAATTTAAATGGTGGTAAACTACACATAACATACAGTTTACCTTCATAACAATTGTTAAGAATGGTTAAAATGACAATTCAGCGGCATTAAATACACTCGTATTGTTGTGTCACCATGAACAGCATCTATTTCCAAAACTGTTTTTGTCTTGCAAAACCGGGACTCTGTTAAACAATAACTTCCCGTTCCTTCTTCCCTCAGCACCTGGCAACCAACCTTCTATTTTTTGTCTCTATAAATTTGACTGCTCTAGCCCCTCATATAAGTGGAATCATACAGTATTTGTTCTTTTGTGGCTGGCTTATTTCATGTAGCATAATGTCCTCAAGGTTTGTGTTGTAGCGTGTGTCAGAATTTTCTTCCTTTTTCTGAGTGAAGGTATTGCATTGTATGTCTCTACCACGTTCTGTTTTTCCATTCCTCTGTCCATGGACAGCTGGGTTGCTTCCACCTTCTGGCTGTTGTGAATAATGCTGCTCTGAACATGGATATATTGTCTCAACTTTTGAATAAGGCTGTGCACTCATTTTTCTTACACCTTTAGATCTGACACATTCCCCTTTTTCTGCCCCTGCTAGATATCAAAATAGTTGTAATTTAGACTTTCTAAACATACCACACTTCTGAGAACTGATGGTCAAGGAAGTACTGCCCATTGATTGAGTGTGATGAATTTAGACTTGTTTTCTCCTTTTATTTTCATCCCTAGGGTTTGCAGTGACCGCGCAGGTGGACGAACGTCAGCATCTCTGCCGCATTTTTATAAGTGATGTCCTCCCGGATGGCCTGGCGTATGGGGAAGGTCCGTGTGGCTCACGGTGTCTCTGTTCTCTCTTAATTCTGCGCAGTGCGGTGCAGTCTGGCTAGTGAAATTTTCTTACGATTTTGTCAGAAAATAATTTCTCCTAGAATTTTAAAGAAAGGAAACTTAATGGTTGAATTGAAAATGCATATGCACATACACATACATACACACATATATGTATATAGAGAGAATTTGTGTGTGTGGTTTTGAAAGAGAGAGAGAGAGCATACACACACACAGTGCACATGCACACGTACGGACAGATGGAGCCGGCCAGGCGGACAGACGCAGGCAAATGTTGTTTCCCAGGGCACTGAACATCACATAGAGGAATAATTAATTTGAGTGACTCTCAAGCTATTTCTGCTAATACTAGTCTGAGAGAGCTGAAATTTGTTATCAGTGGAATCCAAATACTACACATTTTGGCGCTTTCTTTTAAAGTGGCAACAGAACAGTCCCTGAGAACGCTAGACGGTTTGAGTTTGCAGCCGTCTTTCATCTTAAAATGTTTCTCTCAGTAATATCTCTCTCTCTTCTTCCTCTGTGTCCCCTTTCTCCTCAGGGCTGAGAAAGGGCAATGAAATCATGACCTTAAATGGGGAAGCCGTGTCTGATCTTGACCTCAAGCAGATGGAGGCCCTGTTTTCTGAGAAGAGTGTCGAGCTCACTCTGATTGCCAGGCCGCCGGACACAAAAGCAACTCTGTGTTCTTCCTGGTCCGACAGTGACCTGTTCTCAAGGGACCAGAAGGGTCTGCTGCCCCCTCCTAACCAGTCCCAACTCCTGGAGGAATTCCTGGATAACTTTAAAAAGGATACGGCAAATGGTAAGGTTTTGTTCTTTCTTCCTTCACTGCTGGTATCACCAGCTAATATTTTTAGGCTGTGATTTTGCTTGCAAACTGAGATTATTTAAGCTATTCAAAGAATGTTTTCTCATTTCTTAGAAGAACACAGATGCCAACCAAGTAGATTTGATATAAAATTCCATGCATTTTAGTAATTATCTCTTTTAGTGAAAATAGAAAATAATGGTTTTTGCACAAAATAACTTTCTTGAAAATTGCAGTCTTAAAAAAAACATCACCCATGATATTTAGTATTGTAATTACTTTGTTACTGAAGGAGATGAAAGCCAGCATAAATGCCAAAGTTGATTTTTCTATTCAGTTGAGTGTAAGGCAAAGGCATTTTGCAGTAATTTATTGGGTTCTAAGAAGGGTTGATGCAATTCAGTTCTTTAACTCTTGTTGACTACTGCTTCCTCAATAAACTGCGAACTTTTCACGTAGGTCATGAATTCTAAAATTTTGTAAAGGCCTAAAAATGAAAAATTGTATGCCAGCTTATTTTTCTGAAGGTGAGATTTCCATGTAAGGCAGTCATTTGAAGGTTTGAATTTCTGAGTTTATTATTCGTGCATATTTCATATTTTGTAGTCAAGTAAATTAGGGGCTCCAGCTCACACTGAAAACCTGTGGTTTCCTTCTGTATCCCTGGAGGGTGCTGGCCAAGCCCCCATAGGAGACCAAGCGTGAGGTCTTATGTTACAAGCACACAAAGTAATTTTTGTACTTAATTATAATGATAATAGATTTCCAATGGAAATCTCTGCATGATTACCAAAAATGAATGAAAAACAAAAAGAGAAGCTGTTAAGATCAATGTAATTATAAAACAAGTTTATTAGGTCATTTTTGGAATTAAAAAATCAGATTGTAAGATTTGTGATTCAGTAAGGTATATACTGCCTTTTCCTCCTCTCTAGAGGTTTCCCTCCAATTTAAAATGCCATTACATTGACTGTTGACATATAAAAGCGAGTGTCATAAAACCAAAATTATGATGGAACTAATTAATTACTTGGTTATATTAGGGCCATCATTCAGCCACCCTGGGCTGCTCTTACAGGTCTGAGTATTCTACATAAGACATCGTGTGTCCACTCGTTGGACTCATTATTCTTGAGGGATACATTCACTGCCTGTTATATCTCTATGTATTTTATCATAATAAGAAATCACTGCAGAATCAATAACACTTTTGGTACTTAGAGGAATGAATTTCTATAGAAGGTAGCAAAAGAGGCAAATTTACCTTTTTTTTTTTTTTTTCCCAAACAGTTAAGGATCAAGCAGGTCAGTTAATCTTGTTTTTCACTTTTTTTTTTTTTTTTTTTTTTTTGGGCAAGGAAACAGCATAAGAGGAGGGCCTGGATATGTTAGATGGCTGCTAGAGTTCTTGTCCTAGGGACCCATTCTTAGGGGTTACGGTTTTGTAACTTACCTAAGGCTACCTGTGTCAGTGTGTGCAGGTGGCTTAGCTTAGCCTGTGGCAGGGCTTTCCCACCCTGGTCTGAACTGTGTGTGCCACAGGTACCCGCAGGGACGCAGGGCATACCTCTGCTCATCCTTCCCTGGATGGGTTATCACCACCCTGTCTTCCTGGTGAGACCGTGCTCTGTGGGCATGAAGCATCTTCTCCCCAGGGATTTACTGTCTGTCCCCTCCACTGCTCCAGAGTAATGTGCTTGCGTTGGAAACAAAACAGCCACGATGGACTGCTTTTCCACATGCTTGGCAAATATGGAATTTATTTCTTTTCTTTTTTTTTTTCTCTATCAATTTGTTGTTTTTTTCTTAAAACTGTAGTTGATTTACAGTGTCGTGTTAAGTTCTGCTGTACAACAAAATGATGCAGTTATGCATATGTATACATTCTTTTTCATGTTCTTTTCCATTATGGTTTATTACAGGATATTGCATTTAGTTCCCTGTGCTCTACAGCAAGGCCTTGTTGTTTATCCATTCTGTATAGAATAGTTTGCATCTGCTAACCCCAAACTCCCAGTCCTTCCCTCCCCCACCCCCCTCCCCCTTTGTTTGTTTTCTTTTTTGAAGTAGTTGTGTAGCTTGTGAAGGAAGTTAAATGCCTGTGAGTGAACATCTCAGAAGGAAGCGTGTCCGTTTTTAAGGTCGGGGGCGTGTCGGGGGGATGGAGGGAAGAAGATAAGGGAGAGGAGAGAGAAAAGAGGGAAGCTCTCAGCTGAGCCTACCATCGTGATGGCACGAGAAGCCCGTGTTCGTGGAAGTGGGGAGGTGGATGGTGTGGTGACAGGCAAGCAGGCTTTGAGTCCCACCTGGGCTTGAGTCCGGGCGTGCCCTTCACAGCTTGTGTGACCTTGGGGGCAGCGCTCAGCCAGGGGGGAGTGGGCATCGGTGGGTGACACCCCAGCTGCGCTATCCCCTGCCAAGACAGTTCTGGGGTGCACCCCCCAGTTCTTCAGAGGCCCCTGTGGAGTTGATTCCTCCTGCACGTGGAACCTCATTTCACACCTTTTATGGGCTTTCTGCCCTCTGGTCTCACTGGCCTCACTGCCTCGCTTGGGCTTCTTGAGATCACCTTCTAGATAAACTTCTGTACCCACGACCTTGGCTCAGACTCTGCGTCTGGGGGAGCCCGAATGAGGACACCGAGCCTTGATTCCTCATCTGGAAGACGAGGCTTCCGTCCCTGCGCAACGGGCCGCCATGAGCTTGAGCTAGTCGGTGTCTGCTCAGGTCCAGCCCAGCTCCTATGGGGCAGGAGACCTGAATATGGGAGTCTCCCCTCCCCTTCCCCCATCCCGTGAGCTCACTGCCTCATTGAAGGTCACCTTGACTTGCTTTGGTGATGAATTAGGAAACAGTAGTCCCACTTTCATGCTAAAAAAAAGGTTTTAAAATTACACAAATAAAAGAATTTAAGTGATTTTTGAAAAACAATTTTTCATACAACTTGGAATGATACTTAGGAGTGGTCATTTCAGAGTCTGCCTTTCCCTAAATTTCACGTGCTCTCAGCGTTACCAAAGGCAGCCTGGTACTTGAAAAGAAGGAAGCTTTCCCTGTTTTATTTTCCCGAGAAGCCAATCCTTTGCCTGTTGATAAAAACCACACAGCTGGCTCTCTGGAAGGGAAGGCCTGGTGTTTTTGTTTGTTTGTTTGTTTTGAATAGAAACTGTAAGAACGTCAGAAGGTGGAGAAAGAAGAAGCCCTCAGCAGCTGTTTTGGGTATATCTTAACTGTCTGGGCTGAATATTCACTGAGCCCTATTGGGTGTTTAAAATATGCAAGACTGGAGGGTAAGCGACGTGAGTTTAGGACTTTTGGTCTCCTTTGGTTTTAGTCAGGTATCCAGAAATTTATGTTTGTTAGCTTTAGTCTCTTGATCAGGCTTGAGTTGGGGAAAACAAAAACAAAACCCCTCTATAAGTGAGTGAAAGAAATGGTGGTAGTGGTGACAAGTCCCATGGAACTCGGGCAGGGATTGAGTTGCTGTTCAGGTTCCATGCTTTTCTAGAAAAGAAGCATCCTAGTGGTGTTTGAGACTCATGGATGTGAATAGTGTTTAAGGAAATGGTTCTTAGACTTCATAGTGCTTAAAACTCACCGGATGAGCTTGTGAAAATGCAAATTCCTGGGTCCTGCAATCAGAAAGCCCCCTTCAGGTGGTCTGGGGTAGTGCCAGCTCTGTCGTGGACCCGGGCTCGCTCACATTGTCAAGGCCAGTAGTCTGAAGGAGGTGGTCTGATCCTCAGCAGTAGGACCTACCCTTCCCTGAACGCCTCTGTGCCCAGCGCTTGAGAATTAAACAAGATAATGTGTATAAAGTTCTCAGCAAATGACAGCGATTATGCCTGTGTGCTGATAGTCTCTCAATCAGGGAATCCCATGCCCCTAGGCCCACCACTGTCCTCAGTGCAATCAGGAGGCAGCACACAGTATTCTCAAATGAGCAGTTCCCCTCATTGGTTCTCAGCCCACCCTCAGGAGACAGTCCCATTCAGTGGATTGATACACTGAGAAGCAAAGAACTTCCAACAGTCAATGGCTTTGCTGTGATATTCCCCTGACGCTGTGGGGAGTGGAATGGGCAGGGAAGTGGAATGGGCAGAGAAGTGATAGGTGTTCAGTACTAAGTTCCTTTGTATCCTTAGAAATGAATGACCATTTGATTCCTGCCTGTAAGCGTTTGAATTTCTGTTCTAGTTCTCTATAGGAGAGAGAGAGAAGAAATGTATAGAGGCTGTATTTGACTTGAGAGGAAATATCGTCTGTAAAGACTTTTTATAGAGAGAATTAGTTTTACCGCTGGAATTCCCCAGAGAAGCCGATGTTATTTTTGAGCCAACAAGGCCACTATTGAAGGCCTCAGACGTGCCAGCCCTGTTGATATTGGGTTCCTGTTAATGCTGTTTTTGATTTATATTGAAAATCCCTTTTCCAGTATATGCCATCTTTTGAAAAATTTCAAAAGCTTTTAAGAGAGTCTTATCGGGCATAGACTTCCTGAGCAAAGCCTTTATGTAAACATTGAACTTGATGTGGCATTAATGTATTCTCCATCTATAAACAGCTGTTCATGTGGCCTTGTTAGGATTGGGGTATATTTAACAGGAGACAAAAATAGAAAAGACCTATGTTCCTGCTTCCATTTAGATAATGTTAGCCCAGCAAATGCTTCTTACTGGATGATGAAGGTAATTGCAGCCTGAGGTTCTTTTTTTAATTCCCCACCCGACTTTGAATCACTCTTTTTAAATTGCTGTATGAGTAGTGTAGAGTCTTAGTCTACCAGAAGCCACTTAGATGCAAATTTGCTCTTCGGAATGAATTGCTCCTGGGAATGTATGTGTCCATTATACAGCTTTCACCAGGGGAAGAATTATAGAGCCAGCTCTGATGTGGCGAACCCACTTTTTCCTGTTTATGAGAGTGAGGGCATTTCAGCTCCCATAGCCTGGTTTGGGATGACTAAGAGCAATGAGCTCAGAAAATGCCCTGTTTGTGTGTGAAACTGCTGTTACTGAGTCTCTCTGGCTGACACCCCAGATCCCCAGATGTCAAAACATATTCAAGTTCTTAAAGATGGTTGGCGTATGTAAAAAATTTTTTTTAAATCTGGGCGGGAAATACTGATTTTACCACGACACAGAGAACTTTGCTCTCAGAGTTCATAGTTTCTTATGATGGTGCCGAAGGTAGTTTTCAATTTCATCAGCAGAAGTGAGCAATGTGGCTTTCTGTTAGCGGTAACTATGGTCCTTGGGTGCTAATTCCCTTATGAAGCTTAGTGTTGTTATTGGGGAATTTGTTTTCCTCTTTCCCATATTCATTCATTTATTCACTTGTTTAACAAATAAACAACTTTTTGCTAAATGTTGCAGGTATATAAAAATGAGTTAGTTGTTATTTTTTTTTACCTTCAAGGAGCTTATAGTTGAGTAGGAAAAGTGAAACACTTGCAAATAATAATTCACGTTTGAAAAAAAAACTTTTCAATGAAGAGAATTAGAGGTCCACCTCAGAGGTAGAATTCCCACTGATTTTTCTGTTTGTTTCTGCTGGGAGCCAAGGGGTCCCCAAAGAGACGTGTGAGAATTGGAGAAAGGTTAGCATTTGATCTGAGCGTGTTAGGTGGGCAGGTTGTGGATTGGAAGGTGTGTGGTGGAAGCGGGAGAGCATTTCATGGAGAGCATGTGACCTGCGACACAGGCCCAAAGCAGAGGTCACCTGGCTCTGTGCGAGTGGGAAATAACATTGGAAAGTCTGTTGGGGCCAGATTGTATTAAAACTCTGAATTCCTGGGGTTTTTAACAAATATATCATGGCAGGTAGCTGAAGAAACTAGCGAGTATTGCCTTACTTTCCCCTGCCTTAAAAAAAAAAAACCAGAGAATTTGTCTGGTCATTTAAGGAACACTAAAGTGTGGCTCGAAATCCTCCCAGGGTAGATACTCCACCTTCCGCATATTGGCTTTATTATTCCACTGCTAGAGCTTCATTCCTTTGGCTCTTACAGTATTGTTTTTTTTTTTTTTTTAAGTATTGTTATTTTTAATGATCCAAAGTCCCTTGTAAAATAAAGACTCAAATAAATGTTTTTTGGGGAAAGAGTGAATCAGTGAATTACTATCAGTGCCCAGAAAAACAAAGTGCTCCTCAACATCGTGACGCTGTGTCCACTAGTGGCGTGGTCCTTGCAGGTCCCCTTTAGGGATGTGGCTGGCCTCAGGCCAGGCCGGCTGGTGGTGAGCAGATACCCGTAGCACCGAGGATGAGACAGTGTCCGAACTGAGGGAGAAGCTGGTGGATAAAACTTGCTGGCATTTTGAGTAAAACCAGTCCTGTGTTCTCTGTCCTAACGTAACATGCAAATTCATCTTTCAGGTTAAAATCTACAGAATTCTCTGAAGAACACAGCATGCAATTTCTGTTGGCTGTATCACTTTTAATAGCCATTTGAAAGTTGGGATGATTGGATCAAATACAGTCTCCTGTTCATGCAAAGTGAGCCAGGTCTCTATGAGGTAGTAGTTGTATAAAACTGTTACCTATTGTTGGAAAGAGGAAATGTTATATAGCCTGTTACATAAAAGGAAAAAAAAAGGTCTGACTCTTCCTGTGGATATTACAAGTACTGATTGCCAAATGATGCTTGTTTGTTGGAAAGGGGAAATATTACATAGCCTGTTACATAAAAGGAAGAAAAAAGGTCTGACTCTTCCTGCGGATGTTAGCAGTACTGATTGCCAAATGATGCTTGTCTGCATTTCCATTTTTTCTTCCCCTTCTTTTGTAAATGAATTATGTTCCTGACTTTATTCCTCCCTATGAAAGAATTGAGACTCAGGAAGGACCAAGTATAGACATCTCCCTTTTAGCTCTCACTTCTAGAGGCAGCTATATGTGGCTGTATCTTTAATTTTTTTGGATTGGTAATACATGGGCATGATACGAAATTCCAGCAGTATAAAAGGTTAAACTGTGATAGATAAGTCCGCCTAAGCTATGTCGTCACGTGGTTAAGAGCACGGACGCTAGCCAGACACCCTGGGTGCGAGCCTTGGCTCCAGGCTCGCCCGCTTACTAGCTGTGTGGCCTTGGTTGGGCAAGTCACTTACACTCTCTGTGCTGAGTTTTTGCAGCTGTAAAGTAGTTTAGGATTTTGGATCATGGGATCAATGAACTAATACCTGGAAAGAACTAGACTGTGCCTGGCACAGAGTAAAGGCCATGTAAGTGGTAGTTAAACAAATAAAAGAGATAAATTTCTCCCACCCTGTCCTTGGCCACCCAGTTTCTCTCCCAGAGGTAATCTTTGTGCTTAGTTTCTTTCTGATCCTGGCCTGGAGACTCTTAAATGTTGGGGGAAATGGTGGGGTAATTTTCTCCTTGGCTTTAACTGCATTATCTTCATACATGGCTTGTGGTAGGCAGAATCATGGCTCCCCCAGGAATGTCTACATCCTAATCTCTGGAGCCTGTGAATATGGCAAAAGGAGCTTACATGGCAAAAAGGACTTCAAAGATGTGATTAAATTAAGGACCTTGAAATGGGGAGACTATCTTGGATTATCTGGATGGGCCTAATCACAGGGTCTTTATAAGAGAGAGGCTGGAGAGTCAGAGAAGATGTGATGACATAAGCAGAGATTGAAGTGATGCAGGCCTGTGAGCCAAGGAATGCAGGCAGCTTCTGGAAGCTGGAAAAGGCCTGGAAACATTCTCCCCTTGAGCCTCCACATGAAATACAGCCCTGCAGACCAAGTTTAGTCTTCTGACTTCCAGAACCAGTAAGATAATATATTTGTGTTTATGCGTCAAGCACTGTGTTTGATGGCAGAGATACAAAATAAAGAGCCACAGTCCCCACTTTCGGGGTGGGCAGACTTTGAGGGGTAGATGTGTGAATAGACAATAATCAGTCCACCATGATAATGGCTCTGATTCTGCAGTTGCTAAACTTGCTGGTCTCCAGATCCTTTGCTGTAAAAAGTTATCAGGGACCCCAGAGAGCTTAGTTATCTGGGACTCCAAAGAGCTTAGCTGTATTACTATCTATCCGTATTTAGTATATTAGAAATTTAAACTGAGAAATTTAAAAAAATCTATTAAAGTTTATTTTAACGTAACAACAATGAATACACTTCATGTTAACACAATAAGCATATTTCTAAAAATGAACTAGTTCTCCAAACCAAAATCATGTATATATCAGTGAGAAGAGTGGTATTGTTTTACTTTTGTGCAAATTTCTTTAATGTATGTCTTAATAGAAGACAGCTGGATTTTTACATCAGCTTCTGCATTTAGTCTGTTGCACTGTGTTGTTTTGGTGGAAGTGATTTGAAGAAAACTCAACCTCACATAGATTTGTAGTTGGAAAAGGGAGGAGTATTTTAATAATCCTTTCAGATAGTTGTGGATATTCTTATTTAATATTACACCAAAGCTCAACAAGAGGTAGTTCCTTCAATGTTAGTTGCAATGTGGAATCTGAAACCTTATTGGTGGACTTTCCTTACTTTGTCACATTAACGTCCATTGGCCTATCCTGCACTTTGAATGGATCTTTTACTCATGTATTATTATATAACATGCAATGGTTATTTCCAAAATATTAGGTCACTTGGTTATGCAGACCTTTCAAATATGGACATTTTATTATATAACATTAAAAATCACATTCATTAATATCACCTCCAATCTCATTGGAAAGTATTGGGAAGCTGTCAAGCTCATGGTGGTGAACACAAGTTTTCCAAAATTCTAATTTTTGCTGGAAAGTTTGAATTATATCTACAAATACTGTCATTTTTTTCCCCTTGGAAATGACAGGCTCGTTTTGCTCATTAAAAAAAAATATTTTCTATCGTTTTCTTGAGTAAAAATTGTGTTTTGTGGAAAAAAAGCAGTCGCTTCAGCTTGCAACACCGTATAAGTGTTTTTTCTTGAAATAACCATTGCAGAAGAGCTGTTTGGATGCTTCCTAAGTGTGTTCCCAAGGTCTGACGTTGACTCTGGGGAACACGCGGGACCATCCCATGTATCTGAGCAGAGAAGTGACATGATCTGAGCAGTGTTTTAAAAGAATCAGTGACTGTTGAGAATGAATGGACTGTAGGAGGCCAGGGTGGGACAGAGGCTTTTGCAGCGACCAGGCGAGAGGTGATGGTGGCTTTGTTCTCAGTGGTCGCGGTGGAGGTGGAGCCAACAGAACTTGCTCAGAGATGGCTGTGTGGTGTGAGGGAAGGAAAGGAGGCCAAGGAGGACTCCCGGGTTTTGCCTGAGCAACGGAAAGGATGAAATTGTCAGCAATTAAGATGGGGAAGCTGTCTGTGAAGCGGTTTTGGCAGATGACCAAGAGTTCATTTTGGAACACCTTGTATTAAGCCTCTGTATTTATAGTGAATATCCCACCTGTTTCCAAATGGTTTTAATGGCTTATACTGAAAGCCATCCATAAAATCCCACAACTCATCAAAGGTAACCACATAAAGGGAAAAAGAGGAGATTTGAATGACAACTTGCCGACTTTAAAGATTTTCACTCATCGTGTAAGGCAAACACATGTTTGTTTATAGGAGAAAACAATCAAGTTTGAAATTCAAGTGCTGCAAATTAATTCCTTTCATTTCAAACAATTCAGTTATGATTTATGCAGCTTATAAATTTATTTCTAATCCTACAGGACTCAGCTCTGATTCTCTTTTTATAAATTGTCCAATCCCATGCAAATCCCTTTAGCTCTGGGAAAATTTATTTGCTAAGAGACATATGCAGTTGTCAGCAAAATTATTTTGTGTCTTCTGTGAGGAGCCCTGACCAGCTGCCCCAGGACGGGGGCAGATGCTGTGCCACGTGGAACAGTTTCTAGAATGTCCCTTCCTCCCCAAAGTTTCCCAACGGGCTTCTGAGGGAATCCGGAATTTCCAGTGAAGCACTTCGAAGCTTCTAAACAGAAGGGCATGCTATTGTCAGCTTTTCTGCCTTTACCTTTCCAACACTAATTATTTACTCCTAAATTGCTATTTGTGAATCTAATTCTGACTTTCATGTTTCAGTTGATGAAGGACCACATCACCTTTCTGCGAGGTTTAGGCATCTTTGTTTAGTAGTATCCGCAAGATTTTTTGAATGTTTATTGAATTTTGTCATTATTATTTTATAAAAATGAGGGGAAAAGGGACCTGAAAAATGTTGATAAGAAGCCTTGGTTTCATAGCTTAATACCTGTGACCCCAAAATGCCAGTTGTCAGGTGTGTTTGGGCTGGTGAGCCTGTAGCTCCCTGAGGGATGTTATTTGATCTTCAGCAGGTCATGTGCCTTCCCTGGGGAAGGAGGAGGAGGAGATTAAGACATGTATCAGGTGTGTTTAAAAGCCGAGGTATAAATAGGAATATTCTAATTTGTTTAGACCCCTGGGAATAGAAGTCTTCACAGAACCTATAAACTCAGTTTTCCTACTTTTAGGATTGTATTCTGTAAGAAGTAGGGGGGCTGCCTGCATGTCACCTTGGAGGGATCGTGGGCTCTTCCTCTTCTGAGCTCTGAAAGCATTTTGTCTGTATACCTGATGTGGAAGTTAAGATTTATTGCCTTGTAGTGTCACTCTGTGTGCTTGTCATAATTTACGTACTGTTTTCAAGAGACTGAAAGTCCCTTGAAAAACAGGGACTTTTAAGAACACAAAGATGTTTCGGACACAGCAGCGAGCACACTTCTTGGTGAATAGCAGGTCTTTCACTCAACTGTCTATTAAGTGAAAGGCAGGTTGATAGGCGTGTCTAGCAAGGAAAGGCAGCGTCCCAAGTGTGGGTCCTGGGGGATAAAAAGCAACCTTGGAGTGTACCTTGAAGCTTCCCAGATTTCTTTTTATAAATCTGGTTGCAAGGGAATTGTGCTGAGACTTCCTCAGAACTGAAGGCTCTGCTCACTTGCCCACCTGCCTGAGGGACTCTGGGATGGCCCATGACATACACCCCGGCTCCAAAGGGCGTGACTGCAGATCAAGTCCTACGTCTGCACTGCTCTGCGACTTTAATGCGTTGATTGGTGCCCACGGGTTTGTTTTGACAGATAAACCAAAACCACAGCTAAAAAAAGAATAGTAACATCTGTATCCCCGGTAAAAGTCAATGCTGATAGATGTGTTTTAAGTTTAATTTGGGGGTACTAATGTTTATAAAAGACAGTGGGTCTGGGACCTGGATTCTAGCTCCAGGCCTCATGATTGACCTTGGGCAGGTTATTGTAACTCCTCCTTTTCTAAATCCTCTTAGAATGAAGGATCGGATAAAAGAGTTTAGCATTTTTTCTTTTTCTAAAATTCAGTTATTCAATATGATTAAAGCACCAAGTTAAACAACTACAGGAATGTGCATTTATTTTACACAAGTTTATGAAGTGAAAAAAGCAAAGTAATGGATCAAGCATTCCATTTGGTTTTGCAGCAAATCTCATTACCTCTTTAAATAGAATCAGGTCTTGACTGCTGGAGAGAAGGTGTTTGTTAAGCCTTCGTCATAATAACAGGCTGTCTCAAATATAAAGATCACCAAGAACCTTAAAAGCATTAATTATCCGTTACATCACCCTATGGAGCAGAGATGTGTTATTATTATTTTACCTTCACAGCTGGGTAAATCAAGGCACAGAGACACATTAAGTTGCTAGTAACTTGGACAAGGTCATGGTCAATCGTAGATAGGGAGAGAACTGTATTTTCTTGTATTTCCCTCCATGTAGGGGAACTGGATTTTAACCACTTTTTTTTCCTTTTAAATATTCCTCTATTAACATACATAGAGTAAAACCCAATAATAATGTGTCCTGCAGTACAGCAAATTTACATGTAACTGCATTGATAACGGCCCTTGTCTTCTTATCTGAGTTCTTATCTGGGGACTGGGGGTGGCGATTAGGAACTAACTGCCTTGTGATCATTTGGGGCTTGCTCAGTGCAGGGAGAGGTCGATTGTTTAGTAATAGTTTTGCTATCTTTATTCTTGCGCCTTTATTTATTTAGATAATTCACACTGATTTTCATTAACCTTGCAGTAATGCAGCTGTGTATTTCGTGTGATTTGGTTCTTTGGAACCCACTTATGGTGGAGTTCTATTGTAACTCTAATTTCTCTCCTGTAAAATCTGCACTGACATCTTCACCTTCTTTTTAAAAAGTTAAGTGTAATTCACATACCATTAAAGTCACCTCTAAAAGTGTACAAATCAGTGGTTTTTAGTATATTCGCAAAGTGGTACAACCATGACCACTGTCTAATTCCAGAACATTTTCATCACTGCAAAATAAAAAAAAAAAAGAAAAGAAGCCCTCATGCCCTCAGCCATCACTCCTCCTCCACTCTCCTCAGCCCCCGACAGCCATGCGTCTGCTTTCTGTTTCTGTGGATTCACCTATTCTATTTCATAGAAATGGAATCGTACAATATGTAGCCTGTGTTTCTGCCTTCTTTTGTTTAGCGTGATGTTTTCTAGCTTTATCCATGTTGCTGCGTGACTCAGTACTTCATTCATTCATCCTTTTCATGGCTGAATACTGTTCTTTTTTTTACCCTCTTTTAATCCCACAGAACAGTAGCACTTCCTGAAAGGAGGTGGTCCTCAGGTTTCCTTTTTCTTACAGCACATCCCCCAATAGAAACTTGCGAGTAATGAGTTTTTAGGGTTCTTCTCAGCGTCTTTATTTTTTTTTTAATGTTTTTATTTTATTATTATTATTTTTTCCTTTTTTGCTGCACCGCGCAGCATGTGGGATCTTAGTTCCGCAACCAGGGATCGAAGCCAGCCGTGCCCCCTGCAATGGAAGCGCAGAGTCTTAACCACTGGACCACCAGGGAAGTCCCTCAGGGTCTTTAAGTAGAATTCCAACTAGGTAGTTTGTAAGGGTTTTGAACTTAAATTCTTCTTTATCAAAGTTCTTTAAGTGTCAGAAATACAGTGGTGTCTGTTACATGCCCCTGACTGTGACATCTGGGTGGTCCTCCCAGCTCTGCAGGGACCAGTTTCTGGTGGAAACGAAACTCTGGCTGAAGATCCTGTTGCCTTTGACTTTGTACCTTCCATCAGGGACCCGGATAAGGTACCATGGGAGGCCCCCTGCACTGCCATAGCCTCCTGGAGCCCGAGAGCATGGGTGCACCTGCATTCCCCCCCCTCTTCCAGGAAGGCCTTTCCCTCCGCCATGTTATAATGAGCGTGGAGGTGGCCTGCAGCACATTCCCACCATGAAAACACCCGCCATGGTCCTGTTCCTCTAAATGTTCTTTCAGATGCTGAGAATATTTATCACAAGGTAATTGAATCAAATCATGGCAGCCTGCTATTAAGAAACATTTACTACCAGTATTTACTTCTCTCTTTTATCGCCAGAGACCTTGCATTGTCAAGAACATTACCAACTGGAATGTGACCTCAGGTCAAGTGCACTTGGAAGATTTATGAAATTACATTTTTTTCTGGCATGACATTTATGTTATGATAGAATTTATTTCTTTGCAAGCTTAACAATGACATTCATACTGCTGCCTTGAATTTCCTTGACAAAAGAATAATAACAATAAAGAATTGTAGAGTCCCAGATATCTTCTGAAAAGTAGATCAATTTCTATCTACATCAGAAGAACATAAAGTAATGGTGATCTGTTTGTTCATGGTACAGGTTAGACTTGACTAGCCTTTGAATGTGGTCAACAAATATGGTTATTTTTTTCTCTCATTGAGTAGTCCTTCTGTTATTTCATTTAAATGGTTTGATTTTCATTCTCTTTCACTGACCGATGATGATTGATATTTGCTTGGATGACAGAGCACAGCAAATGTCACTAATGAAAGATGTCACACACCATTGCATTTTTAAGTAAAAGCATGAGTAAAATTTAGGGAAATCTGAGTTAATTAAGAATAACCAATGCTATACAAAGTTTGCAAATTGATATTTAAAAATTGAGAGATTTTTAAGCTTTTCTGTGCAAATGAACTCAATGCCCAATGTGCTCTTGACACCAAGATAAACTATGTCAAAAGCATTAATACAGAATTGTATATAGTGTGTGAAGCTTGGAGAACTGAAAAAAAATTGTAATTTTGTATTTACAAAATGCTATATCCTTCTACTGGCAGCCTTGATTTACCAAAATCTTTACCTTTTCTTAAAATTACACTCACACTTTTTTAAGTAACACAAGGTACATCAGATGAAGGAATTGGATACTTTCTAAGATTCTTTTCAGATGTAAAATTCATTGATTCTTTACAAGCTGTTCATTTATGGAATTACATAGTAGAGATTCTGAGAAATTGAATAGAGAAATTGAATAAATCAAGTAGATTAAGAACATAATTCACACAAACTGTGTATGTGATGAGATCGGGCACATTCTGGGTGGTATGGCTGTAGATCAAACTGTGAATATAAGTACAGCTGGCCCTCTGTATGTGCAGGTTCTGCATCCTCGGAGTTGATCAACAGTGGATGGAAAATACTATTCTGTGCTGTAAAGGACTTGAGCATCCTCAGATTTGGGTTCCCTGTGGGTCCTAGAACCAGTCCCCCTCGGATACTGAGGGATGGCTGCAGATATAAAACTGTTAAGTGTCAAGGATGTACAACTTCGATGCCACAGGGCATTATGTGGTTGAAAACTTAAATCATTTATTATTTACTTGTAACTTCTTTGATATTATTTTTTAGATTATTTTTTTTCAGTCATCTTCATAGAAGATTATCGTTCTGTAGTTTTTACCTCAGAGGGAGTCTAAGGGCTGATGATTAATCAAATAAAACATTTTTGATCCCAAGATGAGAGCCCCAGTAAAATATGCTACATTATTTATTGAAATGCTGTCTTTTAAATTGCTCTGGTGAGTGTATCTCCTTTTTTCAGGAAGTGAGGGCGCTAATATTCCCTTTGCACCTGCTCTGGGCTGTGTGCTTTTTGGTGCATTCGGTGTCCTCTGATGTCACTGACCCTCCCAGAGGTGAAGTTGAAGTCCTGGCCGTGGAGAGGGGCAGAGACAGTTCTCAGCAGCCGAGGTACTGCCCACCAGTGACATTTTGGAAGTTTATGGGTCTGTTTTTGGTTTTCATAATGAATTGGGGGAAGGTGGCATTTAGTGTTTGGGGCCGTGGTGCTGGCGGTCCTGCATGTTTAAGTCAGTCCCTCACACTGCAGAGCTGTTCTCCCGGACATTCAAGTAGGTGAAAACCATGGTGGAATTACTTGAGCCAAGAACCAGCTCCATTTTACAAGTGAACACAAATTATTTTTTCCCCTCAGCTGTAGGGTACTTTGAATTTTATAGGAGTGCATCAACCCAATAAATCAACGGGAGTTTGACCTTTGTTTTGTTCAGAACTTTGTCAGATGTCTTTGCCTGTTTGGAAAATCGTGTCACCCCGTAGGTGCGATGGCAGCGCCCCGTAGGCATTTAAATCTCCACCAAGACACCCCGGCCTGGGTCTGTGATGAAGCTGAGACAGTCCCCGTGATTCTCTGTGGGGCAGGCTTTGGACAACTTCGTCACGGTTTCTAGAGTGGTTGTGCCCACGCATTTACATACTGAAATACCTATTTTATAAAAAATTGTTACTTTCCATTTATTTTTCTCCTCGTGTTACTATTAAGGCATATATTATTTTTTTGTGAAATTATGTGTGGAGGTAGATTACGTTAAGAAGGAATTTTATTTCAGGCTAGTAAAAGTATATATTATCAAAAGGGGGGCTTTGGAGCGTATAGTACTGAGAATCAGTGTACAATATGCTTTGAAGCACAAAAAGTGTAGTTTCAAAATAATTCCTGTTCTCATTGCCTATCCTTTCAGTCTCCTTCAAATGACTCCTCAACCCACAAATTGAAGCAGAGCTTTTCCTGATGCTGTGACTACCATCATTTATTTCTCAAAAAAGTCTTACTGTATTAAATAGGGGGAAACAAATGCTCTCCTCTCATGTTAGTTTCTTGTTTTTGGCCTCGGGATTGATGTCATCTCGAGATTTTAACTCAATTCCTCTTACAGTTTTGTTCCTGAGAACACAGAGGCACGCTCAGACTTTCTCTCTTTTCTGGGAACCAGCTGTCTGTCTGCCGCCCGGGAAGAGCACCTCGCCCGCCTCCTACAGCTAGAAGCTGCCTGCTGTCTCTGGGCGCTGCTGGCGGCCACCTGGGCGGGTGTCGGGGACTGGGAAGAACTTGTTGCCTCTGCCCGTGCTGCCTGGTTGAGTAAGGAGGAAGCACCCAGCAGGACAGGGTGATGGGATGGCATCAGCCAGACGAGCCCAACATCCTAGCTGCCTGCTGAGCAGAGAGGTTCCTGAAGAGTAAGCAGCAGGTGGGAGATCGGCAGGGACGCCACCAAACCCTCTTCCCGACCCCCAGTGACACCTATTTCCTGGAAGTCCCCTTTGCACACATCATCAGACTTAGCACCCAGATAGCCTGCTGCTTCTTAACAGGCCTGGGGGAAATAAATGGCAAAGCCCACTCTCCTGCATATTAACTGTGCTAAACTGGATTTGGAAGTGACGTAAATGCAAACTTTGAATTCACGTGTGAGCTGTATGGGTGAAGCGACCTTAACTTTAGCATTTATCCTAACGTTTCCATTTTTAAGTTGATACCCAGGATGTTACTTGAACACATGTTTTGACCTTTAATTATAAAGGGTTTGGGGTTGCCAGTTACTTGGCCGACTGTGATACCTGTGGGGTCTGTACTGATGTTCAGAACAGGAAGACACTGAGTGACCAGGGCGTGTCGCACCTGAAGCCCGGTGTTTCCCTTGTTGTCTGTGGGGAACGATAGGGTGTGCAGGGGAGTGGGGGTCAGTCACCTTCCGGGATAGCCTGCCCAGTGTGTCGTCACTCTCCAAAAATGTTTGTTTTAAAGGAGAAAGATGTCTGAGGCTGGTCTCGTGTACGGCATCTGACACAGCACCTGGTACTCTGTGGGTGTGCAGTACTCAGCCCCCATCCGACCAGGGGATAAATAAATGGACCGAGTGGTCCACATGGAGGAACAGAGCCTGTGACTTGGAAGGTCGCAGCTCTGCTCACTCACCTGCTGAGTAGAAGCTCATGTCAGCTGAGTTAGATGCTAGATGTTTCACATTGCTAGACCTCACCCCAAATTGTTAATTTCCACAAGGAATAAGATGAGAAAGACAGAGTGTATTCACCGGTTATAAATAGATGTCTTGACTTGGATTTGTAATTTTGTTATTTTTCATTATTTACGATCACATTGGCTAAAGACTCTTCCGGAGCGCGTCTGAACATCTGTCCTGCAGCAGCTGAGCCCAGGGTGGGCGGTGTCACGGCCCTGGTAACACATGCCCCGTGTTCCCTGGTAGGGATCCAGTGCCCCAACATGTGTCTAGTGAACAGGGCCGCACGGAGGCTCTCCCAAGGTGGGAAGCCAGTTTTTGGCTGGGAGGGGAAGGATATATTTATTCACTCTAGCAGCTGGCGCTCAGGATGTGGGCAGAGTGTAAGTGGGGCTACGCATAGGCATTTGGCACCCAGGACAGGATGTCAGCGCGGTGCCTGTTTAAAAGAACTTTGTAAAGATTCGAATTTCACCGGCCTACACTTTTTTTTCAGCCAGTCTGCTATTCCTCCAGAACCTACTTTGTTCTCATTTCTCCTCTAGAAAGAACGTGAAGGGCACACTGCTTTTTACAGACAGGGATGCAGGTCCAGTTGAAACCTGAGGCTCCTGGACCCAGGCCCGCAGCCGTGGACACTGTCAAGCTAGGCTTCCTCGTGCTTTGCCACCTCCAGGACAGCGCGGGCGCCCTGCTGGTGGGGTTGGAAGGGGAACCAGTCACCCCCGAGGCTCTGTCGATGCCCAGCTGCCAGTCAACCTCTTGAAATTTGGGTGGCGGAACAGCTCGAGACGTCCTATCTTGCAGAGCTGCGTTCTCAGGGGTCCCCGGGGCCAGCCTCGGTGGGAGCTGGGTCCCGTGATCCTTCCTGCCCAAGCCCTGCCTCAGAGAGGACCCAGGCCACACCAGGGGCCTCCCTGCAGTTAAGGGGCTGCAAAGGTGCCTGCAGAGCCTCACCGATTCATAGTAAAGCCTCTGGTCCTGGGGTGAGCAGGATTTTGAGAGGAAGGGCATGGCATGTTCTGCTAGCAGGAAAACACTTTGCCTTTGTAAGAGGTAAAAGGTGGTTCTGGGAATTTTCAGCGTTTAAGGAAGTTCCAAAGTTGTGTGAATATATTGAAGAGATGACTCAGAATTCGCTTCCGCTTTTGACATCAACCATGTTATTTTCTCCAGCATATCCATCTGGCGCCTCCGGGCTCCAAGGCTCCTTGTGGCCACGCCGTCTCTGAGCTCTTCAGGGGACTTGAGGTCGCTTTCATCTTTGTATCCCCAGAACGTAGTACCTACCTGACACAGAGCAGGCGCTGTAGAAATCATCATCACGAATAAATGCATTGATTGTGTGTTGTATTTCCTGTACTTAATACAACTCTTTGGAAATATTGGAGCTTTTTATTTATAAGGTAAAGGCAGCAATAATGCAAATCTGACTCTGTTGCCTAGGTAATGTATTTTTACATTGTGCGGCGTCTGTGGCATTGCTCTTTCTTGATTTCCTTGTGCTTCTCTGGCTGTTGCTTCTCTCTAAAGAGAGAGGTACCTCCTGTCCGGCACACTGTGCCTTAGCGGTTCCAGGGTTCTCTCCCTGGGCCTCCTCTTGTCCCATTCTGCACATTCTCCCTGGAGGCACCATCCATCCCCGTGGCTTCACTGCCAAGTGTATGATGATGGCTCCAAAGCCACGTCCCTGTGCAGACCTTTCTTGTGCTACTGGACTCCTGGGTATGTTGCACTGAATGACCCACCTGCATCTCCAAATCAGCTTTGCCCAAGCTGAGCTTGTGACGCCCACTCCCAGCCCGTACTCTTCCCATCTACCCAGTCACCTAAGACATAAAAGCCTTGCTACCTCCCTTGTCTGTATCTCCTTATGTGAAATAGACGGCGTGGTCCTTTTCTGGGCAGGGTTAAGGTGTTAGAAGAAGTAAAAGGAAGAAGAAATTGGAGCTCCAGAATTCTGTAGACCGTTACGACATTTTCTTTAGGTCTCCTCTTGTGTAGTGATTGGTGACATCAGCCTGGATCATGGACCAGCGTTTCTGTCCATGAGTTCCATCAACCTCCTCCCATAGCTTCTAAAGGTCTCCTGGAGACCACTGTCCTCGCCTCCATCATGCTGGATGGTTTGCCAATGTCTATCCATGACTTTTCTGCCTAGATCGACTCAGACAGGTATGAGATCGATGACTTCTTTTTGTAGCTGACTGAGATCAGAAACCATCTGGTTTCACCTAGTTGAGAGGATATAGGCTACCAAATAAAAAAATTAGAATGAAAATCTGTGTAATATTTTGATAGAGGCTGGTCTTTCCATCTTTCTTGAATTTGTTAATTTGAGAACCCCTGGAAAGAACTGTTGAGGATGGCATATGTGTATAAGTGTAGGTTGGAAAGCCACATGCTCTACTCACCTTCTATATTGTTTCTTAACCCTTACTCTGGAAGTTAACAAAGGTTTACTGTTCCTCTTGGGACTTTCAATTTAGGATGCAATTGTGGTCGATGCCAGAAAAAGAAGAATTATGCTCGCAAATGAGCAATTTGTGGATAGTAATAAGAATCTATGGTGTTACATCATTGGTTTTCCCAGGTATCCCTGGTGATTTTGCCCTCACTTAGCCAAAAATAAAGGAAGGGAAGTACCAACACTGTATAATAGTGTACTTAGTGAAGTTTGCACGGCAGTGACAAGAGTGGCCAGGCATTTAAGTCATTGTTTTGATTGGTCATTGACCTCCTTTGACCAAAACAGGCAGATGCTGCTTCTTCAATTAGCCAGAGCCCAGATCTGTTTCAGAAGACCAGCTATGCATATGGTAACATCAGTATCACTAAGGACAATGATGTCCTGCCTTCTAGGTTGTTAGTTAATTTTATTTTTCCTCTCTTTCTCTATCTGAGCCTCTAAGTCAGTCACTACTATTCTTTGCAGATGGCCAAACTCACCTATGTTTTTCTCACTTTTCATGCAGATTTCAGCAACGTCCCTGACATCACAACTGGCCTGAAAAGGAGTCAGACTGATGGCACGCTGGATCAGGTTTCCCACAGGGAGAAGAAGGAGCAGACGTTCAGGGTAAGATGCTGTCCCAAATCTCAAACAAGGACCTGGCAGGCGAGTGTTAATTCCCACCTGCACCTGAGGCGGGGAGAAAAAGATGGAGTTATCCTATCCCTAGGTACAACAGTCAATACAAACATTTTTTTTTTTTCTTTAAAGAAAATAGTTTCCTTCTTTATTTGAAGTGAAGTACTAGTAGGAATCCTTGACCCTGGCCCAACCTCCTGCATGACTTCTGGCATGCCACCAAAGAGTAGTGCAAACGTGGCCATTCGTATACTAGGATGGTTTGACTAGGAAAAATCTAAGCTCAGGTGTTCTGAGGGTCACATAAAAATTACTATTGTATTCATTTACTACATTTATTTTTGGCTGAAGATAAATTATTTTTGGAATGTTGTCATTTTGTTATAAAATATATAAAACATAAAATTTGCCATTTTCACCATTTTTAAGTGTACACTTCGTGGCATTAACATTCACAATATTGTGCAAACCATTACCACTATCCATTTCCAGAACTTTTTCATCCTGCCAAATAGAAACTCAGTACCCATTAGACAATAACCACCCATTCATCCCACCCCCTAGTCGCCTGGAAACCTCTTATACTTTCTGTCTCATTTGCCTATTCTGGTTACCTCATGTGAGTGTGATCGTATAATATTTGTCCTTTTGTTTCTGCATAATGTTTTCAAGGTTCATCCATGTGGTAGCATGTATCAAAACTTTACTCCTTTTATGGCTGAATGATATTCCATTGTGTGTGTGTGTGTATATATATATATATATATATATATATATATATATATATATATATATATACACACACACACACACACACACACACACACACACTACATTTTGTTTATCCATTCATCTATTGATGGACACGTGGGTTGTTTCCACCGTTTGGCTGTTGTGAGTAACGCTGCAGTGACATTGGCATACAAATATCTGTTTAAGACCTTGTTTTCACTTCTTTTGTGTATGCCACTCAGAGTGGAATTGCTGGGTCATGTGGTAATTCTATGTTTAGCTTTTTTGAGGAACAGCCCAACTCACTTGCACAGACAGCCCTGTGCCGTTTTACATTCCCACCAGCAGCGTACGAGGGTTCCAGTTCCTCCACATCCTCACCAACCGTTGTCACATTCCATTCCTTTCCTACATTTTTAACTGTTCTTAGTTAGCTCTCCTTTCAGAAATTGTCTGTCTGACATGATCTTCGTAAGTACACAGTTCAGTTTTAACTGACTTTGAGATTATAACTCTGTTTTATATTTCTTCCTTTTGTCTTAAATACGAAACAAGAATGGAGGAAATATAAACTATGACGGGTATTTAAAAAATTTACAGCAGGACCACACCCCAGTTGGGTTTCAACCAATACTCCTAGGAGCTGGTCCTTGGGTGACTGGCCACTGGCCCAGCCCCAGGTGACTGGTGGTGATCAGTGTGGGATGCATGGATCGGGTGAGCTAGAGCCTGCCACCTTCAGAGCAAGTTCAAGCGGCCACTGGCACCTGGCCTCACCTCTCTTCTCTGTTTACCTTTCTTACCCCCTGAATTCCTCCCTCCGATTCCCTATCCACCTCCTCCAAAATCTCCCTTTTCTTTCTTCTCAATTCCTCATACAAACCAAATACTCAGCTACTTTCACTGGCCTGGTTATGCCCCCAGGAAGCAATTTCTTTTACTAAACTGCAGTCATCAGCATTTTTAGTCTTTCTGTTCTGTCTCTGGTGGGTTATTTACTTGTGGGAACCCAATATTGTAGTTCAAATTCATCATTTTTTTGGAAGCAGTGGATCCTAGAGCATCGAATAGATGTGTTTGGATTGCTGTGTCTTGACTTTTTTTAAAAAGGCGAATGCTAAGTTAACACTCAAGAAGCTAGGCTCTCTATTTAAGGCCAGCGTGGCTGTGAGGCGCTGGCGCAGGTGGCAGCGTTGGGGAGATCGTTAACGCCATTAGGGATAATGGTTTCCTCTCTGTTACGATGTTTGAGTTCCCCATTAAAATTCTTAAGGAGGAAATTAAATTCTTTTCCAGGTTTTATTTTATGTGAAGATTCAATCAAATAACTCTGCAGAAAGTTACCATGTTGAGGCTATTTCCATTTCTATTTCTTAATGCCTATCATAACTAAACAAAGGTTTATAAGAGGAACATTGGAGCATCAGTTAGAAATTTAGAAGAGGAGTGAAAGCTGCAGTTCAGCTTGAAATTGGAGCTCTCTGAGCTCTAATTTTCATTGCTAAGATGATTAAAGGAGAAAGCAAAGGATACCAAGGAACACAGCAGAAAAAAATATTAAAGAATATTAGCATGTTAAGCATTTGCTGCCAGATTCCTCTCAAGTCTAGAGCAGTTACCAGCTCACCTTTTTCAAATTTGAAGATATCTGTCTGTAATAATGGATTTCAGTATATTTTTAAAAAATCCTAGCAGATGCCTAGCAGCTACTCGGTTTACATATTCTTTGTTCCTTGGGGAAAAAAGAATCTGTGATCATCAAAAGTGATCATTGTGATGGATAGTAGTGAAAAGGAAGTTTTGAATTGAAGAATTAAAAAATAAAATTTCTCTTCTGTTATTATGTTTAGCCTCCTAGAAACAGCAGGTTATATCTAAAAGCAATGCTTTTCTATTTTCCAAACTGTGATTTGGGAGTTTTAGGATGCCTGTCCAGCGGGTGCTGGTCCTGGGTCTTTCGGGATGGCCCTGGCGCTGTCCCATGGTGCCCACAGGAGGTGGTCACGCCCCAGAGGGGAGACCTGCCTCTGGTTCCTGGGCTTCTCATGCTGGCCCGTCAGCCTTCTCAGGGGTCATTAACTTCTTTTCAGATAAGACCCTGGTTGAACCTGGGCTGTTTGGGATATTTTTACTAACAATATTCTACACTTGAGAAACAGGAATAATTTCCCTTGAAAATCAAATGCAGCCTGGCTTGATGAAGCACAGCTGTAAGTAGGGCTTTTGACAGCCCCGCAATTTCTGCAAATGGTTCATAATTGATTGCCTTCTTTCTCCTCAAGGGTGCCTATTACTGTCACAGCTCTTTGTGTACCCCTGTCAACCTCTCCGTTGTGGGGAATTTTTTTTCAGTATTGTTAGCAATCAGCTCGCACTACTGTAATAGTTTGGGGTTTGAAAGGAATAAACAGTTCCTTTGGAGGTGAGGGGGTTGAAGGAGTTTCTGGTTTGTTCTGGGAACTTGAGGTGTGTAAAGCAGTCACCACAGAAGTGCCGCTTGCTTTGTTTGCCACCCTCTGAGCTGGCTCTGAAGATGTGGCACTTCGTGGTTCTGCCGTCTCCCTGTGTGCCCTAACCTGGCACCTTCCCAGAGCAGGCGGGTTCAGGGCATGGGGTGGAAATCCAGAGCAAGGGGGTGAGCCTTCCCCAATCCCCAGGCTGCCTTCGAGGAAGAGCTTGGTGGCGCTAGGAAGCCCTTGTGAATGTGACTTGAAAGAACAGTTTGGGATTTTTTTCACTGCCTGGGGTGAGAGTGAGAGAGAATGTGTGTCTTACTCATTTCCCAGCAGCCGACTTAGATGGAATCATTTCTCCCAGAGGGTGCAGGTTTCTTTGAACTTTTCCTTTCTATGTACAGCATGTAAGTAAACAAGGGCTTTGATTCTCAGGGATGTGCATTCTGATCCAAATGTAGGCATGCTTGCATGGTTTTCTTTTCTCTGTCTTGAAAGTTGATTTTACTCTAAAATGTCTAAAGACTGTTATGCAGACAAGATAAGCCTTTCTTTCCGGAAGGGATCCTGGCAGTAATCTTCAAGCACTCTTTACAGCTCAGGATTAAGAGAATTTCTTTTGGATACTAGTTGTTCGGTGGCACTGTCAACTTTTCCTTTCTCATTCCAAGGATGCATAGATCTCTAAATGGATCTCTGAAGTGGTTTGTCCTTTTGAAATAGAAAGATATCAGAAAGTCCTAAGGAAATTTCAAAGATTTACTCTGTAAAATATGTTTGAAAAGAGAGAAGGATAATTTGAAGACAGTAAATAATTTTATGCTTTGTCAAATTTTCTTGGAGTGTTGTACATACTTGTATTGGGCTTAATGCTGTAAAAGAAAATCCACAAGAGTGAAACCCGTTTTCTATAAGGTAAGCAGTGTTTTACTTTAGTGATTCCTGATTAAATATTCTTTTTTCAGCTTTTTAGAAAAACTTTATGTAATCACCTAGGGTAGCTTTGGCAGTGATTATTTTTGCAGTTTGTAGGCGTTGTGTTGATAGAACAGAGAGCACTGAGGATCTGGAGACATATAGCCTTGACAACTGTGTGTTGTGCTCTTAGCAATTTAATCATGTTTAGAATATATTTTGTCCTGTTTATTTGTTCAAGGCAGAAAAAAAGGGACATGCACTGATGATTAGGTTTCGGTACCAGCATGAACATAACTTGCGTTTAATATTTAATGCCTGCTCACCCACTTAGCTTAACCTTTTGAGTTTTTTGCATGAATTGCTTTTAAGAGCTTGCATCTCTAAGAAGCTACAGGAAAAGAAAAAGATTCGTGGATCGTGTGATTTAGTTTTCAGCATTTTTAACTACATATCTTTCTTACCTTTCTTTGAGTGTCCTGCGTTTTTTCAGGATCTCTTGGTTGTAAGATGCTTTTGTTAAAAAGTCCAGCGAAAATAGAATTTATTTGTAAATAGTAGTCTTCCTCCATGGCTGCTGTTGAATAGATTAATATAATCATGATCCTTTTTCAAAAACTAAACATGCCTATTTCTAAATGCATGCTATCTGACATAATTCCTATAGGAATGAACAGGGTGGTTGCATCCTCAAGGCAAACCCATTGTCCCTGAAAAACGATTTGGGGCTGATGTTCCCCAGTAGTGAGACAGTAATCTTTCACAGTGATTCAATTCCGGGTAGCCTTTTCTTGTAGGTAGTGGTATAATAGAAAGAACTCTTGATCTCAGTAGTTGGAAACCTGAATCTGTATCCTGGGCCACCAGGCTTTACCACTGCGTGCCCTGGGGCAAGGTACCTGGTCTTTCTAAGCCTCTGTGTCCTCATCTGTAAGTAAAAATAACAGTAGCTCCAAGCCTGTGTAGTGGAGAGGATCGTGGATGACTAGAAGCCCAGACAGGAGAGATTATTAGGTGAGCAGCAAACCCCCTTCCCGACGTGGCTCATACATTTGCATGTTTTGAATGCTTTCCCACTCTGCTCACCTAATGCATGACTTAGCCACAAGGCTGCCTACCCGGTCTTCTTGAAGTTAGTGTCTGTGGTCAAATCCTGCTGCGCTGTCCCCTGAGATAAAAAAGAATTGGAAACCGAGGGCCTTGGCCATGGAGTCCTCTTAGCTCTTTGTCATCTGCATGGAGACAAAGCCTGCCCATCTTTTAGCTTACTTTTCTTAGGTAGACTGTTGTGAATTGATGACCTGTTCTAAAGGGCCGTTCAAATGAATGAATAAAAGCAGTGTATGTTAGGTTTGCCTTTATCCTTAGCAGGAGTGAGCTGTGAATGACAGATGCTTAGGAGGTCTTGCAGACTCTTCGCCTTTTGGAAGAGAGGCATCACTTCAGGGCAGAGAGAGTCACCAAGGGCACAGAAGGACACAGGCTGGGAGGGATCACAGTAGAGCTGAGTTCCCCATTAGCTCTCCAATGCACTGTTCTACATTTCTAGCACCCTACTTCCTTTTGGCAGGGACTTGGGGGCAAGTTGGTGAACTTGTTTGAAATGACTGGGATTCATTTTCATTGGCGTCTGAAAGGCCATTTGATCTCTTTGTAGTTTGCTGGATTTGTTTTTTAATTTCCCATTTTCCTAGCTTCAGGGTATTAGCCCCCTGCTCTTGTTGGTCCGTCCTCGATCGTTCGGGCTGATGTGCCGGGGAGGTGCCACGTCTTTGCTGGAGTGGCAGGAAGGGACATCCCTGTCTTCTTTGTGGCCAAGGATCATTTATACACTCTGTCCCACAGGGTTCGATGCCACTCACAGTGTCAAATGAGGGAAGGAAAGAAAGAAAGAAAACCAAATCTCAGTGCCGGGCATGGGAGGGCCCGTTGCGAGCTGAGGCGTGGGGTGGCATCACACCCTGCAGCGGGAAAACGCCGCGTGGGTGGCTTCCTGGCCGCAGTCTGGAACAGGAGGGCGTGCCCAGTGGAAGAGGGGACACGGTGGCAGGGGGAAGAAATCTCAGTGGTGCTGGCCTCTCTCTCCATTTCCTCTCACAGCCCCTACCCCCATCGACGTGGCTGTGGTCCTAAAGGGGTCTGTGTTAGGGGTCTGTCAAGGGACACACCGGCCAGTGGAAGGGGGCTGTCACTGCTGGCTGAGCTGTGGGCCACCTGGGGCCGGAGACCCAGAAGCTGCCCCCAGCTGGGTGATGCCTGATGAGGGCCCAAAGGCCTGAGCCTCTGCCTTGGGGGCTCCTAGAGCTCCGACGCGGGGCTGGCTCGCCCAGGGGACCGGGGCCCTGCGCTCACGTGGGATGTGCCCGTGCGCAGGCAGCAGGGCGCGGGGAGGCCTGGGGCCGCCGCGCCCCTGCTCTGCGGGGCTGGAAGGACTCGGGAGCTCCCTCAGCCGCCTTCCCTTTGTGCCCCGGTGGCGGGGCTTTCCTGTGACCTCGCTGGCTCCGTGTCCCTCTGGCCTCTTCCTTCACTCTGTCCTCCGTCGTCCCCAGCCCTCTGCTTCCCCAGCCTCCGTCCCCTGCTTTCTCGCTCTCCTCCAGGCTCTCCCTTTCCATCCTGTTTTTCTGGGCAAAAGAAGAAGTTGTCATGGCGAGGCATCTGCGGAGTCACACGGTGGGGAAGGAGGAGGCGGAGGCCCCGAGCGGCAGCGGCGGGAGTCGTCCGCGGGCGGCCGTGCCATCGGGGCCCGGCAGGTAGACGCGCTCTGGCTGTACTTGCTGACGGGGTGAGCACAGCCCCTCCGCACGCTGCGGGCGCTGACTCACCGGAGAGCCACCTGGAGGCTCCCCAGAGCCAAGGCCCCCCAGGGTGGATCCCGACGCGACGACAGAGAGGCTGCGGGGCCAGGCCGGGTCTTAACCCGATGACCGCTCGCCACACTTCTGGTGCGGGCCCCTCCCTCCTCTTCCTCCCCTTCGGAACAGCGGGGGGCTGCGGTTTCGCTCCTGTCCTCCCTGGGATGCAACCGCAGAGGGGTGTGTTGGTCCTTTCCAAGGCAGACAGAGTAGCCCGCCGGCCCCCGCACCTCGGGGCTGGGCAGGGGCCTCACCCTGCTCCTTGAGGTCTCTCCTTCGGTCCTGGCGCCCGGACTAGCCAAGCAGGGGGCTGGGCGGCAAGCTCCCTGTGCTCTGTGCTGGCCGAGGAGTGGACCGCGTGCTTTTGGATACGGTCGTGGGGGAGAGGTCGTAGCCTCCATCAATCCCCCATCCTCATCCTCTTCGGCGTTCGGCCTTCTATTTCTCCATCTTTCTTTCTGGGCCTCCTGGATTGGACATAGAGAGCTATAGAGACTTGAGTATAGCTTTTTGCTTTTTGGAGGAGAAGAAAGCAGGGAGTCTGAGTTTCTCAGGCCAAACCCTAACCTCAGCAAACGCCGTTTGCAGGCTCTTGTGTATGCCCAGGGGAAGCCTCCTGGACGTAAGGTGGTCTCAGAGGAAGGACACATGGGATTTTGCCCCAGGTCTCACAAGGAAGTCCCTTTGTCCTTGGATAAGTCATCACACATCTGTGTCTGTGCAGCTGGGGGCTGGGTCTGTCCGTCTTGGCAGCCCATCCTGGCTCTGAGCATCTGTGGAAGCTCAGAAAATTGCTCAAATGCATACGTAAAAAGTCACCCACGATTCCAGGGAGCTCATTGATCTTATGATGTTTATCCGTGGATTCCCCCTTAGGAATCGATGAACTCTGGGTTCAGAATTCTGACTTGGAGTGAACATCTGAATCATCTAGCTTCTGTCTTGACTTAATATTATGGACATGACAGAATCAATTATCAAGTACCTACAATAAGTAAAGCACTGCGTTTGTGTAGTCGAGTGACATTTGAACTTTGTTTTCATCTTCAAGTCTACTTGGTTGGGTGGGGTTGTCTATCAGTGCTTGATTCTTTTAACGTGCTAGGAGATCGAGGCCCATCAGATACGTAACAACCCCTCCCTAGATGGCAAAACACTGCTAGGTTGAGACAAGGAGGCCATATTGATGGTGGTGGGCAGACATCCCTAGATTGTTGACACCAACTATAACACTGTGTGCTGCTGTCAGAGCATTTCAAAAAGTTTTATTTTCTGTAATTAGTGAAAAAAAAGTGATTTGGGGGGGACACGAATTTAAATTTTGATTCCAAAGCAATATTGTGGAAAACTCATTTTTGTAAAGTGAGCCGCTGTCTGAGGACCAGGAGGGGCGGTCTGCGTGCTCTGTCTGGGGGGTGATCAGGCAGCCCCTGTGTTTCTCCTCTGAGAGCATCACCCCGGCCGCTTCCACATCAGCAGGTGAGCTGGGTCTTAGCTGCTGCTCGCTCCTTCCCTTTCTTTGGAAGGATTTACAGCCATGGTTACAGTCTAATTCTGGCTGGCCGCTGCTTGGGCACCAGGAGTCTGTATCCGTCTTATCTGTAATATCTGCCAAGAATGGGGATAGCATCACACTGCTTGTTCATTCCTTCACTAAAATCTCCCTCACAAAGGTGCTCTCAGCTGTGAGCCGTTGTTGAGAGCTCCGAGATAGTCCTTTAAATGTTCTGTGTACGTACAGATGGTAGTCGAATGAACCTTCTGATTGTGCTGGGTCAGTGAAGGTGTATTTGAGCCTGAGCGCTTTTTTGTGCCTTTCATTACTCATAGCAGATTCTCACCTTTTGATAATGTCCCAGCCCCATGGGGTAGCCGCTTTCACTTTTAAAAAGAAAAGAAAATTCTGAGAAAGTGTTCCGAGTCATTTGGCAATTTCCCCCGTGCTCTCCGCTTTGAGTAGATTTCCATGCCACCCTCCTTGGGGCTGGGCGGCTGGCGGAGGGGAGGGGAGGTGGGGAAGGGGAGGGGAGGTGGGGAAGGGGAGGGGAGGTGGGGAAGGGGAGGGGAGGTGGGGAAGGGGAGGGGAGGTGGGGAGACGGGGGACTCTGCCTGGGAGCCCTTTGCACAAGCAGGCGTTAGTGTTTTCACCCAGATCCCGGCTTCCAACTGCTGAGAGTAAAGAAGGGATTATTAGTTTTGTTAATCAATCTCCTGCTGTTCTTGATAATAGCATGAAGAACAGGGCAACAAAAACTGTATTTGACCTATAAGATGTTAACATTAGGGGAAACTGACGGAAAGATAATACGGGAACTCTCTGTCCTTTACAGCTCTTCTGTAAGTCTCATATTGTTTCAAAATAAAAAATGTTTTTAAACGGCCAAGAAAAATGTATTTGTCACTAACATGGGAGACCGGAGAAAATGGGAGGTGTGTTTGTACAGGTGCCCCCCAATTCTCTTCTCCTCTTCAGTCTTTCGCTCGTCGCCACCTCCTTCTCCCTTATTTTGTTGGTTCAGCCTCCAGTGCCCCCCTCGTCCCCGTGGCTCACCTTCCCTCACGCTCTCAGATCCTTGGCTGCCACCTAAGTTCTCTTGTGTTTTCAGAAAACAGATGTCAGGTGAGGAAGCTCTTCCATGTGCAACTGCTTGGGAAGTCCCGGCCTGGCACTGGCACAGGCTGGGGGTTTCGTTCTAACTGCTTAGAAGCCACAGGCGTCACATAGCTTGAGGAGTCCTGCCATCTTCCACCTCTCAAGCTGCTTTGAGCTGGCTTTGGAATTTTCTAGAATCCATTCCCTTCTCGGTTCATACAGTCACAAGGTAAAGGACAGTCAGATGAGAAGCCTGGCCCGGCCCCATGGCCTGGGGGTTCCAGGCATCAGGATGGGGCCGGACATGCACTGCTCTCCCCTCAGTAGCCTCGCGAGATCTCGAATGTCGTGCTTTTATAGATGAGTTTCCAACATGGAAAGGCTGATTATCCAACCAGTAACCTCAGGTGAGATTTAAAAACAATTTTCTATGTCTGAGGCTTTAAAAAAAAAAAAAGGTGTTTTTGTTTGTTTTTTTATTGAGGGATAGTTGACTTACAATGCTGTGTTAGTTTCAGGTGTACAGCGAAGTGATTCCGTTATGCAAAAAAGTTTTAAATTTACATTGTGTCAGGGCCACATTGTCTCTGATGTAATTCAGTTTTACTTGAGGGTATGTCTGTCTGTGCGCCCCTTCCCTAGGTCATCACCTGTTCTCCTCACCCCGGGGAAGCGTGGCTGTGGTTACTTTGTATTTATTGGTTTGTTGTTTTCTAGAAGCTTGATCAGAATTGCCAAACCATTTATTGAACACGGTTTTTGTCCTAGTTTAAATGTTTTTACTTCCTTTCTGTTATTTAGTTAATGTTAAATTTTAGAGATGGGTTGGTGGTAAAGTCTCAGATAAATGTGTATGATGTGGGCATTGTTCCGTATGAGGTGATTGTTTTGAGACCCCCATCAGTAAGAAGCAGTCCAGAGTAATGTAACAGACTGGACTGTCACATTGCTGAAATCCAGCAAAAAAATTTAACTAAAACCACAAGTCAGGGGCCACGCAGGTTGTACCTGTGCGCACTCAAGGCAGATAGATAGTGCTTGGCAATACCCACACCCAAGTAAGGCTGTCGGGATTTTAACAAATAATTTGATTTTTTTTATATTGTTATGATTTTTTTCTCCCCAAAGCTGCAATTTGTTTGGAAACCAAATTCCAAACGTTATTTTCAGCTGAATATTAGAACTGAAAAATCCAGGCCTTTTTATGCACGAAGTGGGTGTGGTGTGTTTCAGACAAATCATAGCGCCTGGACCCTTTGTCCCTAACGCCGTGACAGTCTTCATAAGTGACTGTGGGACGTCCTGGTCCACGAAACCTCGTGCAGCAGCACTCATTGGAAGTCAGTGTAACTGGTAAGCTGTCACAGAGGTACCAGCCTCGAGAGGGCACGGGGCGGAGGGTGGGCTGCCGTCTTCCTGAAGCTGCAGCGGGGGCCCCGTGCGCCGGTCCGTCTAGGTGGCCACCTCGGTTTGCTGGGCGTCCGTGACAGCTCTGCTTCTCAGAGGCAGCAAGAGATTGTAAATGGTAAAGTCGGAATGCCCAGGGAAGTTCTTTAAGAATTTGTAATTTGCACCAAATTCAGGCGGGGGAAATGGCTCCCTGCATTCCCCCAAATCAGAGCGTGTGCCCGTCTACCTGTCCCAGTGGGGGCAGCCACGGCTTGGCTTCTTCTGGAGAGTGGTTACGGGGTAGAGGCAAGCGTGCCGCCTGTTTTGTGCCTCCTTCCCCAGGGGTTGAGCATTGCTGTCCCCTTCGGTTGGCTCTGATCATCCCCACGGCCAAGGCTATTCCAAACTGCACATTTGCCGTTCGCATTAGGAGGGTGAGATACATAAGAAAAATAAGAGGGTTCACTAGAAGGATTTCATCCCCAGCTGTACTAGTTTGAAGAGTAGAGATTTATCGCTTAACTTGCTGGACCAGGCAGGAGGTGGCCCTGGGTGCCGGAGCCTCGCTCACTCTCACTGGTTAGTGGACTTCAGGAAAATCACCTCACCTTCTGAGGCCCTTATATCCTTACTCACTAAAAAAGAATGGGATTATATTGCCATGACAGTTCCATGGAAGAGAAAGGACTTTGCAAGCTGCCCTTAGCATGTGATTCTCAGCCCTTAGCGTGCACTGTGAATTTTATATACAGCATCTCATTAAAACCCCATTTTCTCCACAGCAGCCCTGTTGAGTAGATATCACGAGCCCCTTTTAGTGGGAGAGAACTGAGACGGGAGGAGCTAACTGCTGGTCCGGTCAGTGGTGGGGCGGCGTTCACAGCCCAGCTCTGCTGGATGCTAAAGTCCATTCTTTCCACTCCATCCATCTGACCAGTAAGGAGAACGTGGTGCTGATTATAGAGGAAAGGGAGAAATCAGACGAACAACGGTGCATTTAAATACCAGAGACATGTATTTGACTTAAAGGCAGAGCAACTCTATTTGTTCAATTGCGGGTATGATGTTAGAAATCCAGACACAACTTTTTGATTCTTTAGCTTAATTTACAAACTTGGTTAAGCAATGTGCATGTGTTGTTTTGTTTTTGTTTGTTTTGTTTTGGCCTTTAAAGAATCTATTTCATAGAGCTATAATGAAATTTGCGGAGTTGTTATTATCAACAAATTTGAAATCTGTTGAAGAAAAGTTCTCAAGTCCCAGCCTACCAAGTACTAATATCTGATATTTGCATCTGACTAGTGATTAGTTTGATAATTTGGAGTGTAGTTTTGTACTAGGTGCAGGCCATATGTGAATATTTTCACCTCCAACTTGTTTTTCAATAGATAAAATTCATGTTTTAAAATCTGTCACTATATAATAACCTTAACATTAAAATAATACAGTATAACTAGTAGATACTGGTCTTTTATAGCTACTTTATTTATTTTTGGCTGTGTTGGGTCTTCGGTTCGTGCGAGGGCTTTCTCTAGTTGCGGCAAGCGGGGGCCACTCTTTATCACGGTGCGGGGACCGCTCTTCATCGCGGTGCGCGGGCCTCTCACTATCGCGGCCCCTTCCGTTGCGGGGCACAGGCTCCAGACGCGCAGGCTCAGTAGTTGTGGCTCACGGGCCCAGCTGCTCCGTGGCATGTGGGATCTTCCCAGACCAGGGCTCGAACCCGTGTCCCCTGCATTAACAGGCAGATTCTCAACCACTGCGCCACCAGGGAAGCCTGATACTGGTCTTTTAAAAAAACATTTAAAACTGTATGTTGGGGGTACACGAAAGTACAGCGATACTGGAGAAGACCACTTATATCTGAACAGAATTGCTCTTCTCTCCCAGAGCTGGTTGGGTGTCTTCTTCCTGGATCTCCAGTGCATTGGTAGCTGAGAGTCCCACCCTGGGTATATCTGCATAGAGCAGAGGGTCTAGTAATATTGAATTATAATTTTTGTCAGTAACGCCTAGAGAACATTTCTCCATAAATTTATAACTTTCCTGATCTGAACGTACCTTTTAATGTTGGGTTTTCCATGGGAGCTCACTCCTTGTAGGATTTATGTAGACCTCCCCCCCAAAAAATCCCATCCCCAAAGGGTTAAAAAAAAAAGAAAACACTTGATTTGTAAGTAAACTTTTGTACACTTGCTTGCTTCTGCTTTATTTGCTGTTTTTCCTGCTCTCTTTCTTTGGTATTGGGAGAAACATTGCAGGAAAAAAAGGGCACCTTTTAACAACAGTAAACGTGTCCTAGTAGTGTCTATCTTGTGGACTCCTACAAAAATATTTCCTAAGATAAAATTATTATATGGCAACAATAATGATATTTAATAAGAAGACTACTTGGGACACTGGTAGGGTTACGTGCGTTAAGAGCAACGAAGGGCAGATAACAAGATGACGGCATTAGTCTGTGCTGCCGTGAAGCCCCCACCATCCCCACTTCCTACGGGTCAGGGGAGTCTGCGAGGGTGTGGAGGCCCCAGGCTTATGTTCCACAAGAAGGTAGACCAGGCCAACTATTTAGAGCCAGCTGAGATGTAACGCTACGACAGTCTGGAAGCTGATCTGAGGTGCCCAAAGAATATCATCAGAGAACTGGGATAGGGGCAACTGAATTGTAGTTTTCTGAGAATCTTAGAACTGCTCCCAGGGCTGAGGGCTTGGTCTGCAGCTGGGAAGCAGGTGTTACCCTACTTTTTGGTTTTCTAGGTAAGGCAACCAGGAACCCTTGTAGATTACAACTAGAAAGAAAATATACTTCTCAAGGTACCAGGGCAAAGAGAGAGGACTCAGCTGGGGGACAGTCCGGGGTTAGGTAGGTGGGCAGAGCTGTCCTAGGCAGAGTCAAACACAGCCTGAGCTGCTGAACCTCAGTGTGCGGGGCCCCCTTCCAGGATTCAACTGTGTCGTTCTCAGTCTTCTGTTTATAGTAGAGACTCTAACTGCCCAGGAAATTGGAGGCTAACAAAGATTTTTCAAAGCTCTAGTCTCTCCAGAATATGATTACAATTGGTGTTGTTATTGACACATTTTCTTTTCAAATACAGTGACGAAGATAGAAAAAATTCTCAGCTCAGTAAATTCTCAGAATATGTAGCACATAAAGACCTTTGCTGCAAAAACTGCTCAATAATATATTATCAGTCGCCAAGAATAAAGTTAGAGGCACAACTCTTGAATAGAAATGTTGTGTTTGGAAAAATCGGCAGTAAACAAAACCAACTTGAATAATAGGGTTAAATGAAAACATAAACCACTGAAGGGAGAGTTACTGTAAATACACAAGGTTAAACTAATTTATGTGATTATCAGAACAAAAGTAGGCTGTGAGAGAAAACGAAAGGAAGAGAATTAAGAGGGAGCTAAGACCTGAGATAAATACCTATGGATGGGAAAGTGAGTGAGGATAAGACAGAGAAGTCATAGATAGGCAAGTATATGTTTTCCAAACCATGAGTTGAAAGATATTGGTTTAGAGACTTCTTGACCTAGATAAACATATTTAGAATGAATGTTAAATGGTATAATCACAATAGACCTTAATGCCCCAAGTCACAGGAAAAGCAAACTGAATTCTCCCATCCATCAAAAAGCCACACGAAAGAAAGCAAAAGCTGTTAAAGAGAATTTGAGTCATTTCTGTGAGCCCTGGATCTGAGCCAGGTGAGCACGCAGGTGTTTTGTTTGGTTTTTGACACAGTTGAAATCATATTACATAAAATGGTTTATATCTTACGGGAATTAAGATGTCATCCGGAGTCTGTAGACAATTGACATGTAGAAGTCATTTTTTAAATATACACTTTACTCACTGAAAAATGTAGAATAAAGTTTTATAGATTATTTCAAGTTTTAATTCAGACAATTTCAAAAGAGAAATCTTTTTAGGTTGGGCTCAGCTCTTTATCAGGGACTGGCAGACTTTTCCTGTGACGGGCCAGGTAGTAAATATTTTAGGCTCTGGCAACCACTTACCTCTGCATGTCAGTGCGGAAGCAGCCACGGACCATGGGCAGATGGGTGAGCGTGGCCGAGTTCTAATAAAACTTTATCCGCAATGACAGCAGGCAGGCTGGGTTTGGCCTGAAAGCTATAGTTTGCTGACTCCTGCTCTGATGGTCCGCCCTTAGCTCACCTGCTTGTTTCAGAGTGGGGTCATAAGAGTCTCTTTTATACCATTTTTGCACTCAGAAGTCAAGGAAAAATTCTGGCCCACACGCATCTTCCTTGATGCGCAGGTTTGACTCTACGTCAGAAGTAAGCCATATCTTTCATTCTGGGTGAAAAATGGGAAAGAGAGAACGCAGTACCTGGCACAGGATCTGTTAGATAGGATGAGCCGATTTTTGTGAATTACGTAAGAGTGATATTGAAACACCCGGTATTTTATGTGAAAGAAGCGCCTGCTCGTGTAGAAATGCTGCCCTAGCCCTTGAAACATCCTTGGCTGAGAGAGCGTGTCTTATTCATCCCTGAATTCAGACCAAACTCCAGTTAAATAAGGAAACTGAGCAGAGGCAGGCAGCACGCCTGTTTCGCACGGGCTCTGGATCCATGGCTCCCTCCCCGAGGCGGTGACTCTGGCCTGGGAGCCACAGAGCCACACACGTGGTGCTTCCCCACCTCCGGGCACACAGCTCGGACCCGCCTTCCCGGGGGTGTGTCTCCTGAGGACGGGCGCTTCCTGCTTGGTACCCACAGATGCCCTCTGCTTCTCAAACGCCGCGCGCTCTGGACGGCCGCTCTCCAAAGGTGAAGTTCATCTCCTTCTCTGCCCACCTGGTGAAGCTGCAGCCCGTCCCACCGGCCCTCCATAGCCTCTTGTTTCGGTTTTCCCCAGAGCCCTGTGCCTCTGTCCAGATACTGTGGGTTCCACTTTCTGTCATCCGTCCATGTCCTTGTTGCCTCTCTCTGCCCTTCCTCTCGCTCCACCTGATACTCTTGCGTGAAGGTCAGAGTTTTCCTCTTTTGTATTCAAGCTTCATCTCCAGCACCTAGAACAGAGCCTGGCATGGAGGAGGTGCTCAACGAAAAGTTAGGAAATAAATGGAATTTGATTTTTCTGGCCCTTCCTTCAGGGAACTCAGAGGAAATTTCTCCTTCTACACTTGTAAAAACAACAGAACTTAGGGTAGGTAACTTTGTTTCCCTTGAGGCCATCCTAGCTTCCACCTTGCTTTCCCTGACCGTGCTCCGACCACAGAAAGTCACTCTGTTCTGTTCCCAGGACCCCGCGCTGCTTTGGGCACCGATCGACCTTGACTGACTCGCTGCCAGCTTGTCTTCCCAGCGGAACTCTGGGAGCTGTGAGCCCAAGGACTGTGTCAGTCTCGTCCATCACTGTGTCCTCCTAGAAATAGGCTGCCTCTGCCTTAAATCATTTTTGTAAAGCGTCAGGAAAGGATTCCATTAAGAAATTTCTTTTAAAAATTAAACCACTATAAAAAATAAGTTATAGATAAGCCAAAGATTAAAATGAAAATAACTTGAAATGCAGTGTTAACCACCGCATTTATGATATATATTATTCCGTTAGAAAAATCTATGCACGTATGTTTACATGCAGTAGATATACATAAAAGTTACTTTCCAAAATTCAGACCTACCTTCTTCCCTTTCCAATAAATCATGTCCTTTTTTGGTCAACAGATGCCGATTTCTCCCATCATTGGTAATTGCTGCATAGATTTCATTGCATTTTTGTACCATAATTTAGGTTAATCTTTGCCTTTCAACATAAAATAAGAACACTTATCTGATACATTTACATTTTTAAATTTCCATTCTGCCTTTGGAAGTAGAACTGTCTGGTCTAGAAAAGATTATGTGCATTTTCTCATTCTTCTTGTACCATTTTGTTAAGTATAAGAAAATCTCAGGCCATTTCTCTAGAGTTTTTAATCCAAGGATTGTATCACTATAAAGTGAATGACTGTCCCCTAATATAAAAATAATCATCTTGGGTCTGTTTGTAACCTCCCCTTCACCCTGCCAAGGTGGAGAATACGACCCTCTTCCCCGCCTCTTCCCTCCCCCTCTGCTGAGACCCCCTAGGATAGACCAGACCCTCTTCACCTAGCCCGCGGGCCCTGCCAGCCGCCTCCGAGCGCGGAGCAGAGTGTAGGCCAGGAATCCTGACCCGGCAGAGGTGGGGCAGCACGGGGTGTCTGTGGCTGGACCTGTACGTGGGCGATCCAGCTTACCTGCAATCCAGCCCATCGTCTGTCTCTCTGCCCATGAGCCTTTCCGGGGAAGCCATTAACCCTTGGTGATCCTTCTGGATTCCCTCTGCTGGGAACATTTGGGGATAATGTCAGATCTTTCTGTAAGTTAGAGACTTTAATGGATTACAGAGTCAATGGAGAAAAAGTCCTTTGTACAATTTTTAGATTTTTTTTTTTTTTTTCACCAAAGGGAGCGTTTCTGACTCAATTTGCTAGGATGGGACGGCTGACTCCACAGCCGCACTCTGCGGTGACTTACTGATGTGACTTCTCATGGTCCGGACAGCGGACTGGGGGGTCTGTATGAGCACAGCCGAGCACACACTATGCAATCACACCTCTCTGGGCCTAGACTGTCCCTGAGGACAACTGACTGTTTGCCCAGGGCCTACAGCTTTTCATTTTTTTTTCCGGCATTCTTTCTAGGGATGGTAGAAATAGTAGAATCTGGTTCCTCTGATTGGTATCCTTGTAGGATGAACCTCTGCAGATGTGACCCAGCCTGGGCTTCCATCCCCGTCGGTGGCCCAGCGGAGAGCTGGTCTGTGTGAGGGAGGGAGAGGAGGACATGGGTGGCAGCTGGGGTCACATACCGTGTATGACCAGTTAACCAAGCAGTATGGGGTACCCTCCCTTCTAGGTCCGTGTCTTGGCTGAGTCCATTACTGACTTCCCCTCTAAGTTAACCTCCTTTTCCTCTAAACCAGGGATTCAAAAGTCGAGCACACTGCAAATGCTGTCCTTTACCTTTCAGCATTTCCCTGCAAACTGTTACCCCCAAATTATGCAGCACTTTTAAACCTTTTTTCTTCAGCTGAAAGTGTTTTTGGAGTCCAAGTCAGACAACAGATGCCTTTGACAGAAGAGTTTGCAGTACCCAAGGCCCCTAAGTGAGGACAGGATTGCAAACTGAGCCCGGAAAGATGGGGCAGAGCTCAGCTGCTGACGAGGTGCAGGACTCCTGATGGGCACTGATATTTCACGGAGTAGCTACGAAACCTCAGTCGTCGTCCGGGAATAGTTCTGGATAATGTGATGTACTTATCCCAACTTGGGTTTCAAAACCCACAGGGAAATTGAAAAGCCTCAGGTAGCAATGCCTTCAAAGGAGAGCAAAGCAAACATCAGAATAGTTATGCTCAGGGGAGCAGATCTTAACTAATCCAGGCCAGGAGGAGCTTTGATACTGCGGATGAAAGGTATTGAGCCAAATCAAGGTTAAAAGGGTCACCTACGGGATTCCAAGCTTGTTTGAGAAAAAGGCTCAGCCCCCGCCTTCCTCCAGAGAGAATCTGGGGCAGGGCGCTTGGTCATCCTGGGCAGTTTCATTGCCACCCCCAAGAAATGGGGCTCCTGAAAAAGAGACACATTGCAGCCCTAATACAGGGAAGCAGGTGTCCGTATTCACACGTTTAAGACACAGAAACAAAGATAACTCTGTTTTAGATGTCTTTCCCTGCCAACTTCATCAAGGTATAGTTGACAATTAAAAATTATATCTATTTAAGGTGTACAACTTGGTTTGATATACATGTACGTTGTGATGATCATCACGGTCAAGTTTATCAACACACCCATCACCGCACATAGTTACTTTTTGTTTGTTTGGTTTTGGCGAGAACACGGAAGAGCGACTTAACTCAGAGGTCCTGAGTGAGATGTTCCTCATCTATAAATGAGATCAAATCACTTTCAAGCAGGGATCAGCCTTAGTGAAAACTTAAAAGCCTGAAAAAAATTTTTGTGGGTCAATATCACTACTTTTTCATAGAGCATAGTGTTAGGGAAATCTGTTTTCATTAAATTTTAAAAATGAATTCATGAAGAAAAGATGTTTGATGCTCTCTTATAAAAGGCAAGGCCCCCGATGAACCCAAGGTTCTCAGCATTGATCACTACGAACTGGGAAATACCAGTCTGAGTTTCAAGTTCCAGTGTGTTTTTTGTTCTGCACAAGCACCCACTGTCTGGCTGCTGAATCCGCATGCATGCCCAGCCCTGATTTGTGAACATCTGTCTCTTGCTTTAAAAGCAGCATCCCTGGGGATGGAGGGGAGCGGGGATCAGCCTAATAGAAGTCACAGTTGTGTGCAGATGCGGGGAGCTGCATTTGCTTCCCTGAGCAGAGATGGCCTCCGGAGGCCAGTGGCTGCATCCCGGGCACGCCTGGGGTGTGTCTGGATTCTCCTGGGGCCGGGAGAGCCCTGACGGCACTGTGGGCAGAGGCAGCCGGAGCAGCAAGCCTGTTTTGCCCGTGCTCTGCCAGGTACCAGGGAGTGGTCGGCACCGTGCAGACAGCTAGAGAGTAGGAGGATCCAGTGCCGTCAGGTGCTGCCTTTGCGCTCGGCACCTGTAGTCTCAGCCGGTCGCATCGTAAGGACCGAATGCCTGATAGTTCTAGGAGAACACCGCCCCCTGGGTTTGTCTTGTATACAGCAAGTGCTCAACAAATCCAAGTTCCCCTTTCTCCGTGGTCCAAATGGCAGTTTGAGGGGTTACTTGATGGGCTAGGTAATGCTTCCTCTTTCTCATCAATAAGGAAATTGAAGGTTCAGAAATGAGTCTTGCCCAGCACGCGTGGAGGACTGGGGGTAGAGCCAGGGCTAGAACTCGGTTCCCCTCAATCTTGTCTGTGCTTTTCACCTCCATCACCACGCGTACGTGTGAAAATATCCCAACCAAAATAGTCTCTGTTCCTAGAAATTGCTTATCAGATACACCCAGAATTCTACCTTAAGCAGTTCAATTTTATAACCATCGCTAAGAACGGAGGAAATGAAATATAACCAACCAAGTGACTCTTTCAGATACGATCTAAAAACATAGTTACAATTACTCTTCTCCTTTTAGTGGCTCTGCCTTGTTTGATGCCAGGTAATCCTCACAACCTTCCCTAGACAGCAGCTAAGGTGACTTTGTAGCACTTGAGCACTTCATTATGGTACCTTTGAAAGTACATTTGCCATGAAACTCTCAGCTAACATTTACTTTTCCAACTTAATCTTACCAGAAGCGTTCTCAACATGAATTCTGATTTTCTAAAATGGCAAGATACTTTACTTTTAAAATCTTGTTATTTTAACACTGCATTGTTAGGTGTGATTTTTGACATCCCAGCAAGGCAAAGCTGCAGTCTCACCAGCTGCCATTTCACTTATGGTGCATTTTGTCAGATCTTATTTTATACAGTATATGTGAGCTATTAATTTGGATTCTACAGCCCTGGAAACTGTTATTTTTCAGGATTGCAAAATTGCATTGTCTGAGCTTGTGGTGCAAATACCGGTATAGAGATTTCACATAAGTAAGTTTGAGAGTCTCAGTATTATTATCTTGGGCTGTTTGTTAGTGGAGCCAAACCCAGAACGCCAGGCGCACAGGTGTGATTCTGTCTATTTCCTCTTGTGAGCTCAGTCCACATAACTTTTACGTGGCCATCCTGTGGTGCAGGCCCTGGGGACAACATGATCCTCCCAGAAACTGCAGGCAGAATGCTCGCTCTGCTGACGGGTAGACCAGTAGTTCCCATGTGAGTCACACAGCAGCACACCTGGGGCCCCAAAGATTCTGATTCAGTTGGTCCAGCCCTGGGTGTTTTTTAATAGCTCCTCCCAAAGAGCAAACGTGTGACCTGGGTTGAAGTCTAGTGCGGAGCAGGAGGAGGAGGAGAGGATTGGGGGTGGTTTGGTTACATTTCCTCGTGCTTCATCGTGAGGCTCATGTCCTAGAAGAGAAGGAAAGCCACCTTTTGGCTGCACTGCTCTGTTTGCCTTTTGCTGTGTCGTTAGGCTTCTAGGGCATGACCGAACAGTTTGGAGTTTTTTCAGTAATGAATCATGAGATTTGGTTGTTTCAAACATGTTATGAGACATTTTGATAGGTCAAGTTGCATTCTAAGTGGTGCTTTAAGATCCATGTCTGTTTTCTTTTTTTTTTTTTAATTTATTTAATTTATTTATTTTTGGCTGCATTGGGTCTTTGTTGCTGCGTGCAGGCTTTCTCTAGTTGCGGCGAGCGGGGGCTACTCTTCATTGCGGGCTTCTCACTGCAGTGGCTTCTCTTGTTGCAGAGCATGGGCTCTAGAGCACAGGCTCAGTAGTTGTGGCTCACGGGCTTAGTTGCTCCGCGGCACGTGGGATCTTCCCGGACCAGGGCTCGAACCCGTGTCCCCTGCATTGGCAGGCAGATTCTTAACCACTCTGCCACCAGGGAAGCCCCACGTCTGTTTTCTTGTTCTTTGAAAGTTTACTCTGAATGAACATCTTCTGATAGGCGTTACCAGCAATATGCTAGTGTTACAGTTAAGGATAAAAACAAGGGGATAATATGTGTACTTAAGGAGGATCATTAGTGCTTACACATGCTTTAACTGTTTTAGAAGTAAATTACTTCAGATGTCTCTGTGTGTCTAGTTGGAGGTTTAGTATCTGTTACATGGTTGATTTAACTTTTGCACCAAGATTAATGTCAAAATACAGGAGAAGCAATTATATGAAACAGGCCAGCAGTCTGGGAGTTCTCATTGTAGACATCTGCGGGGGCCCCGCTCTCATCCCGCGCCTTGAGTTGGGCTCTTTATGTTACTGGGCTTATCCCTCCACCGCCACCATCCCCCTCCAGCCGCCGCCTTTGGCTCGTTCCGTGCTTCTGCCTTGGTACACGCTCCTTCCAGGACCAGTTACAATCCGCTCTTCACTGAAGCCTTCCAGACAGCCTGTTCCAACATGACGCTCCCCTTCGTCTAACGTGTGTCACGTTTCTCGTTTGTTCCGCACAAGCTCGTGTTGGTTTCCAGTCTGCCGTAGGCTGTGCTTTGGTGTTTCTTGGCAAGTCTTATCTCCTTGTGCAGGGGCTGGTTTCTATCTCTTTGGAGACAGAGCAGGTCCTCAATTGGTTCCCACCAGGTTGAATTGAAAGTCTAGCCAGAAGATCACTGCTAAGTGTCAGTGTTGTCTGTTTCCATCATATGAAGACACTGTGTTGCGGAAAGGCGGGTGGGGCGTAGAACAGGGAAGGAGAGAAGAAGGGAGGGCAGATGTCCTACTTTTACTGTGAGGCACTTCAGTGTGTCAGGTGACAGCTTTTGTAACAAATTGGCCACTGAGGTTGACCAATGTGCTGTGTGACTTGTTAGTGTTCTGAAATATCCAGGCAAAGAAAATGAATTCAATGAGAATGAAGAGGTGCTTCTGACTGGTGCAGCTTTCTACCCGAGACAGCGTGATGGAGATCAGGCATGGAGACATCTAGCTGAAGAAAGGAGAGTTTTAGTTGAGGGTCAGAAAGTTGCCAAAGATGGATGGATATCGGTCATTCGTGTTGGGACTAAGCTGCTCTGTTATTCAATAATAACGTCAGTGCAACAGAGGTGGACTCAACACTGAGCACTTGGGGGCGATGACAAAGAAAGGCAGGACCCTGCCCTTGACTGGCTTACAGGCTGATGGGCTGGAACTTGTGTGTGGGAGGAATGGGAAGAAAGAGAAATAAAAAAGATACTTTGAATGTAATCTGACAATGCTCCAGGCAGGAAGAGGCATATAGGAGGAGACACATTTGAGACCTTAAGCCACCAGCCTGAGGCAGGAGTGTACAGATGGGTTCTCCCGGAGAGGGCTTTTCATGCTGCGCTTAAATCTGAGCAGGAACTTGCACAGGAGGCTGTTCATCCCCGCAGACATTCCCGCTCCTTCTCGTTCTTCAGCCTGTGTGATTCTATTCCCACTACCTGCAATAAGGACCCTCCCTTCCCCCACGTCCTGGGTCTGACACGTCTGCTTTCTGCTAAGAGGCTGCTCAAGTCTCCCTCCTCCGTGAGGGTTCCCACGAAGCCTCACCAGGCTTCCCGTGTCATCTGCTCCCCATCTGTGCCCTCCACTGGGCTCTGCACCCCTTCAGCGTGGGGACCTTATCCTTCCTACACATCCTGCCCTCTACCACCATTCCTGGCTGATGCAGCAGCTCAAACTCTCACTCCTAATGCTGCTACTTGGCCCGAGGCTGCAGAGCTCCAGGGCTGGACTGGGGGGCAGATCTAAGCCCCTTGTGGTCAGGCCATCCTAAAACTGCTGCCCCGTCCCTGAGTCTCTCAGGGCCGTTTAGTGGGGGAACTGAACTCTGTTAGGCGAGCCATTGAGGGGACAGAGTGGCCCAAATGAGTCTATCTCCCATTGTGCTCTCACAAAGCCATGACCTTGATTTTAGAGCAACCTCAACTGTATTGCAGAGGGTTAGCTCTGTGCCTCATTCTCTAGTCTCAGCACTAAAGAAGCATCTGTCAAACAGCTACTATGAAAGCGAAAAAGCATCATGGGTAAGTTCTGAACAAGTGTAAGTTCATATCTTCACGACCAGAACCTTGAATGGTAGCCAGCGTGGTTTGAGATGAATGAAGCCGGATGCCCTAGATAAGTGCCCCGTGAGACTCCTGAGAGGGCGCTGGGCGAAGAGAGAGCCCCTGTGTCTTTGGTGGGCTGTTGATAATGATGGAGAACGTCCTGGGCCTCTTGTTCCCTCGCAGATCGCCGCGCTCTGTAGGAGTTATAACGACACCCAGACCACCGGCATGGAAGGACCGAGGGAGAGTCAGGACCCGCCTCCGAGGCCGCTGGCTCGCCACCTCTCGGATGCAGATCGCCTCCGAAAAGTCATCCAGGAGCTCATGGACACAGAGAAGTCCTATGTGAAGGTAACAGAAGATGCTGTCGCAATTTCCTGCTCCCCTCGTGTGACAGCTAGTTAGTTGTATGTATGTTGGCAGGGGTCTCGAGGTATCTGCCGGGGACCCTGCCACTCACGAGGGAGATGCCTGCTCCTTGAAGTGGCGAGTTGCTGAAGGCGAGGGCGAGAGGACGGAAGAGCTGAGAGGGCTTGCAAAAATGAGATTCCCCGGTCGTTTTGTTACCAAGGTAGCTTTCACTATGGAAACAGATGTTCTGGTTTGTCATTTGCAATCTGTGGGAAGGGGGCCTGTACCGGTTTAGGGAAAGGGGGAACGGAGATCACTTTAGGTGATGAGGAGCTAGGGAACAGCTTGTCTGCAAGCAGCTGCTGGTACTGGCTCCGGACACAGGCGGTCACCGCGCGGGACAGAGCCCCGCGGCGGAGGTGCCGGGCATCTCGCAGGCGTCCCCAGCCATCACACGGAGCAGCGGCCGAACCTTTCGCTACCCGGGGAGTTCATTTATTCATCTCAGAGGCTTCAGTTAGTAGTTGGAGAAACATTTTACAAAAAATGCAGGTGCCTGGGAAGACAGTTCTTTTGCTGTAAGTATTTGCTGACGGTTTGGAATGGTTTTAAACTCATTTCATCGGCCAATTGCTGGCAGCAGCGTGGGAGCTGAGAATCCAGGCCTGGCCTTGCCTTCACCTGCTGCAGTGGCCTTGGGCAGCTCCCTCCAAGCCCCTCATCTGGGGTCTGAGACAGGGGTGTTCTTGTTCCAGCTCTAACACACTGTGTCCGTGAATTAAGCCTTGGCGCGCGCACACACACACACACGCACGCACACACACACACACGCACACACGGCTCTCACCTCCTTTCTCCACAAGACTTATCTGAGCTTCCCCTTTCATTAACATCACTGTCATTTTATCTGAACTTTGCCGAAAGCCTCATTCACAGGCAGCCCAGGAGAATTACCCGTAGCCTCTTCTTTTGGTCCCGTAGGGGAGAAAGGAAAACTGCAGAGATGGCAGTTTCATTTCATTTCCCACTGTGTCTTTTCGTGCATCGAATGTGGGGAGATGAAGTGAACATCCAGGGGCTTCCGACAGTGACCTTGCCCAGCAGCTCTGTGCGCTGTGGCCGCTTGATGATGGCCGTGGTGTCCTCACCTGCAGGGTCGAGGGCATAGTTGAGAGCGGAATCCAAGTCCCTTTTTATTTTTGTCACTGCTGTCGTTATACTTTACTGTTAGACACTTTGAACGGGAGGGCCACTGCATCGTGACGCTGGTCTAGGACTGAGATGGATGCTCTGGGCGAAGTGCATACAAAGGATGGCTCTCCCTTCTCTCTGCGAGAGTCCTGCCCTTTGTCTCCTTGGGGCCCCCATGTTGCGGCTCTGGCTCCGCGGCTCAGCGAGGCCTCCCTCGGTGTGTCACTGCTCCTGGGTGGCAGTGACCGGCGCAGGGAGGGACCACAGGCCACCTCTGCCTCTGACAAAATAACCAGCGCCTGGTGCCTATGGTGATTCACACACACACACACACACACACACACACACACACCTTTTTCATTTTTTAATTTCTTTTTGTTGCTGACATTCCACATGGACTTTTACTTGTTCTGTAACCTGGACCTCTGCCCATGACTTGGCGTTTTCAGCATTCACGTGTTCCCTGAGATAAGATTCGGTGACTTCTCACCTCTCCCTGCTCTGCAGCAGCCGCCGTGGGGTCTGGGGAGGTCGGGAAGGCCAGGGCGGATTTGATTGTGAAGCACTCAGTGTCACAGGCCTGTCCACTTGCTCTCAGGACCTACACCACAAGGTTCTGGAGGCTTCTGGCTTTACCAAGCTCTCCAGAACTGGATTTCTCCATTGTAAAATGAGGCAGACATAGTCACCTACTTCTCATAGTTTGGGACTCAAAATTCTTCAGAATAAATGAAACAAGAAAAAGAAATCTTTTCTATCACTAAATTATATCCTGATCTTGGCTTCAAATTATTTAAAAAAAACCTTTATCTAAAGAGTTTTGTAAATACAGTCAACTCCCACTCTTGTGTACTGTTGGAGCCCAGTTTACTGGAGATTCAAAGATGGCCTAGACTGTAAACATTATGACTGCTCATCTTCAGAAATTTTTTCTTGCATTTGAGCATGGGAGTTTGAAATTCTGCTCATGCATCAGCCCCAAAGCTGAAGAGCTCTCCAGATCTTGCCCTGTCCGTGTCAGCTCAGGTGTCCATGCTGGAGCTATCGCCTTGCTCTTTGAGGCAGAGAAGGAAGCCAGGTCGGCCAGCGGATGTGGCCACACCTGACAGAGGTACCTGGCCAGAACTCACTTCTCTGAAGGGAAATGAGTGTTCCTGCTGCAGCAGCCGAAAGAAAGATCCTGGTTCTGCCAATAAGATATTCAAATACACAGAGTAGGTGATCGAGCTATAAAGAAAAATGTGGAATCCAGCTGCTGGTCGCATTGTGTTGTTAACCTCTCTGCATTAGCTGAGCAGGAACCACCACTTTCAGGGCCAAGCATTTCAACCAGACATAAACTTCATCGTTCCTAATGCGAGTCTGAGCTGCAGCCCGGGCTGCTGGAAACACTTGGGTATTTTGGAGACTTAAGGGTTAAAGACTCTCTTCTTCTGTCTTTCAGGATCTGAGCTGCCTCTTTGACTTATACTTGGAGCCACTTCAAAGTGAGACCTTTCTTACCCAAGATGAGGTAAATACCTTCCCTTAGTCCATTGAACCATAGGTTAGTCTCAGTTTGCCTTTTAGCAGACCTAGATTTTATCTACTGATCCCCAAGGAACATTTGAGACTTCAGGATCTTCAGAGAGACCCAAGCGTGGCCTCCTTCAAAGCCATTTATGTGGCCTCCATCCCGTGAAACACAGTGGCAAGAGTTCTAAATGACCGTGCCCCTTTTGTAGTAGAAGGTGTCCCCCAAATTACTTTTTAATACATGACTTTTTAATGTTAAATCACAGTAATTAGTTCTTTCCATTTTCCCCCCAGTTTGAATTCTGAAAACTTGACATTCACTTCAAATTATTTTAGTATTACAGAGACCGGGGCAGTAAAAGTCTCTGTGTATGAGCTATATCCCCTACTGAATATGCCGTCTTCTTTAAAGGCTTCACTTCTGTCTCCTTGGTGAATGACTTGTGATTCATTTGTGCATCTGGGACTTAGAGTGGTATCTAGGTCTTCATCGCTAATACCCTCTTTTCAAATTCTGATCTTCATGTAGATGGAGTCACTTTTTGGAAGTTTGCCAGAGATGCTTGAATTTCAAAAGGTATTTCTGGAGACTCTGGAGGATGGGATTTCAGCATCATCTGACTTTAACATACTTGAAACCCCCTCGCAGTTTAGAGTAAGTATTTTAGACTTAGGTTTAAAGCAAAAATAGGTGGGAACAGTGCAGAATTCTCCCTTTGAAGAGAAAGTGTTGTCCCTTGACTATTGAAAAGATAAGTTTAGCGCTCTCATTGCAGGGCTTTCCTCTGGCAGGTGGTAAAAGAAGGCTCCATTCCTCCCTAGAGTAAATGCTCTGCGACTCAGACGTCTGGGCAGCGCAGCTTTTATGGGGTCTGCCTGCTGTGGACATGCACGCTCCTTACTCAGCTCCACAGGAGGATCTGTAGGGCGATTGCTTCTGAGGCAGGAGCACCTACTGCATCCGATTCTGCACCTCTGGTCATGTGACCCTGGGAGGAGAGCCTAGGTTCTCAATGGTTCTGAGAGAGCCTCCTCCTCTATACAGCCCTGTCTCCAGTGCGGCCATCGGTGACTGGCAAGAGGTCCCTCCAGGGAAGGACAGGCGGAAGGCGGTAGAAAGGGACCAAGGAAGTACATAGCAAGCATCATTCGTCCCAAGTAATGCAGAGTCAGCTCTATTAATTAGCCTCTCAGATTATTTATATCCCACCGTGTCAGATGTATTTTTTATAGAACTTTCTTTCTTGTCCTTGATTGAGCACTGTGTCAATAGGCTCTGCTGCCAGAAACTTTTCAATCAAACTGAAGCTCTTTGATTCAGACGCCCGGGCTGTTCTCCATCTACTGGGCAAATGGGGCCGCCCTGGGCTGCTTTTAGTCAGTGCCTTCCCCGAGGCATTAGTGCTCTGGTGTCCGAAAGACAAATGCCGTGGAGACAGCAAAGCGGTCAGGAACCATGCCAGAGCCAGCAGACAGACATTGATTAAACCACGCCTGATGTAACTTTTCCTCTTTCCTTCTAGAAACTACTGTTTTCCCTTGGAGGCTCTTTCCTTTATTACGCGGACCACTTTAAACTGTATAGCGGATTCTGTGCTAATCATATTAAAGTACAGAAGGTTCTAGAGAGGGGTAAGTTGCTCATACCTTTTATAGCTATACTTTTGAAATTGTAATTGTTAATAAAATCCCACATGCAGCAACGAAGTTCCCACATGCTGCAACTAAAGACCCAGCGCAGCCAAATAAATAAATATATATATATATATATATACTTTTTAAAAAAGTAAATTTGTATTCATCAAGTAGGGATAAGTGTAATTTTAATGGATTATGCTCCATTGTTGGCCTTGAAATTGACAAACATTAAGTTTTCAGTTTATTTCAGTGTCCTGGTGACAGTGAATGTGTGTACCAAACAGCAGAGATGTTGCTTTGCCATGTGTCACTTTGCTGTTAAATTGCATCTGGATTCTTTTTTCACCAAATGCCTTGCTCTAAAAACTTTTAACCAACCATATAAGCCGCTGGAGGGGGTAGAAAGCAATGTGTGCCATTTTCTTTCTTTCTTTTTTTAAAAAATTAATAATTAATTAATTTATTATTATTTTTGGCTGTGTTGGGTCTTCATTGCTACGCGCGGGCTGTCTAGTTGCGGCGAGTGGGGGCTACTCTTTTTTGTGGTGCGCGGGCTTCTCATTGCAGTGGCTTCTCTTGTTGTGGAGCACGGGCTCTTGGCGTGCGGGCTTCAGTAGTTGTGGCTCGCGGGCTCTAGAGCGCAGGCTCAATAGTTGTGGCTCGTGAGCTCTAGAGCGCAGGCTCAGTCGTTGTAGAGCACGGGCTTAGTTGCTCCGCGGCATGTGGGATCTTCCCAGACCAGGGCTCAAACCCGTGTACCCTGTATTGGCAGGCGGATTCTTAACCATTGCACCACCAGGGAAGTCCCTTCTTTCCTTCTCGTTAACCTTCTTCTTAAGCCCGAGGATCCATTGCAACAAACCACCACCAAACAACAACCACCAAACTCACAAGAAGTGTGTTAACTAAAATTAAAGCCTCTTTGGTGAAACGGGTGCTTATCACAGGCCATATTCTGTCACTGAAGTACCTTTCGTCTCTTCACATTATTATCATCTTATTTTATTGACTTTAATTGAAGATTTTTATTTTTTTGAAGTCCAAGTGGACCTGGGTGACCAACCTGCATTGCTGTTCCCCTTCATGTCAAGAGCAAACATTACTCTGTGGAGCTAGCGAGATGCCTGAGCTTTGGCCGCCGACTTGGAGGGGGTCAGCTTGGGGGCAGGTGGCCAACACATTGATCTGCCTGGGCTTTCAGTGACGGGCCGGCCAGTCAGCCCATCCTGGGGAGCGCATTCAGAGATCTGATGGCAGCAGTGACCTTCTCCAGGTGTAGGAGTGCTGGGTGGGGGGGGGTTTGTGCCGCAGTCACCATCACTGTTGTCATCAACCTGGTGTTCGAGCTATTCCTGTAATAACCTGTTGACAAAAATAATCAATCAGCAATCTATAGTAGGAATAGAAAAGAGTTTTATTTGAGCCAGACTGAGGAGTACAGCCCAGCAGACAGCTTCTCTGATTACGCTGAGGATCTGCTCCAGAGAAGCAGGGCTGTCAGCACAGTTTCATGTCTTGTCAGAACAAAGAGCATCAAACAAGTCAGGGATACATTCCTTCAAGATTTCAGGAAAACCAGATCAGCACGTACACAGCCAGTCGGTATGGCCTTGGCACCTGGGAAGGAAGTCTTATCATGGAAGGAGGACCAGCACTGGCATCCCAGGAAGGGAGGCATTTAATCTTTAATTTTAACATGGACGTTCTTTACTTCTGGTCAGTGCACCCTTTTCTCTAATAATTAAAGCAGATGTACAGTGTATGTTTGCTAGGCCACAAACAGGCTGTTTTAGTTACATTAAATTCAAGTTAACTCGTGTATAAGCCAGAATGACTTCCCCAGACCTCAATATGTGAACATTTCTTTTATCACACCCTAAACTAGCAATGCTCAACTGAGGTTTTGTTATTACCAAAGGCTTCTTTCAGTCATCACACACCTCTTTAGGTATGAGATTAGAATTCTCGGATTTGTCTCTTTCAGAAGATATTTTTCTATCCCATTCTTTGGAATTCTCATTTCTGGGGCAGAGATGAGAGGAGGCCTTTAAGCTCAAGGTCATGAGCAGCAGTAATTCAGTCTGCACGGAGAACATCAAACAAACACAGGTCCCCAGGGGTTGTTCCTGTTCTGCATGGGTCCTACAGTGGAAGGCGTCTTACGAAAATATATGTAATCCTATTTAAGGTCACCTGAACTGTCTCCAGGGAAGGTCACCAGGCTACCTGCATTTTCTCAGGTGTACCGGGAAATAGGATCTGAACCTACTGAAGCTTAAACTGTTATAAATTCCCAGGATAAAAAGTGACTTCCCCAGGACTTGAATGCCTTCTTCAGAGTTAAGGTTGGCCTCGTGTAGTTCACTCCCGTTATGATTTGCCCAGTGAATCAGGGCTGTCTTGCATGACGATGGCGAGTGTTTGAGGGGATTCTGTACTGGAACATTTTTAGTTGTGTCAACAGGGAAGTAGGAGCCAAGCTACATTCCAAGCCCTTTCTACCTGTCATCAAATGCTCCTTAATGGCATTGCCAGAACGAATCCGGAGTTTGCTCTTCCGTGTTTCTTTTTCAGAACTGGGGAATGGCCTCTCTGCACTGTCGTGGAGGGAGCGTAGGGTTCATCCAGACACCGATGGTGTTTAGCCAGGTCCACTGATGCAGCTCTGCCATTTGGTTTAAATCCTAGGACAGGCTCAAGTTGAAAAAGGGAAGTCTTGGAGTGCTTCAGGTCAACAAGACAGAGCCCAATCTGTCTTCTCTAGTTCTTTAAACCAGAAAGAACTAGTTTCCTCCCATGAACACCTTCTTATCGAAAGTGTAGTAAATTAAAAGCATACCAATGGTTTGCTCAATTCCTTCTTTGCCACAAAGATGAAGGATCATCTCACCATCCACTTTGTCTAGTAGCCACATTCAAAATGGTACTGCATCTCCTACAAGTTATATTTTGCCTTTGTACAAAACCCCAAATAAAGATTTGTTTTCATCCAAATTGACTAAATTCCACCAGTTGGTCAACCAGTGCCAGCAGGTGGAATCCAAAGCAACAGCTGGGGTGTCCACTGGCACCCTCAAAACTGAAAGCACTTGGGTTCATGTGTGTACCTTCGTGACACGGAACAGAGAGGTGGTTTTCACTACCCAGAGGGGTCTGAATCTGGTGGAAGGTTTAGATTGCTTGGAACTGTAGGGATGGAGGCTGCAGTGCTTATCAACTTATTTTTAAAGGAAAAAAAAGCTTGCTTTACAGATAGCCCTCAAGTGTATAGAATAAGAAACAATTTGTGCTAGGTCAGTGAAAAAAAAATACTGGTTTGTTTTGCTGTATGAATCTTCTGGGGGTTATGGCATAGGGTTTGGATACACTGTTTTGTGGCTTTATGAATTGTTTGAAACTCACTTTTTCGGCACCTATACCAGTCAGTCTCTCTCATGGGTATGCATGTGAATGCGCCTTTAACGTCAGACCCTCCTGCATTTTGACTCGATGTTCCTCTTTGGTGTGTGGCTGGAACTCTTCTGGCAGCCTATAAGCTCCCTTAAGCTCTCATGGGATTCATCACAGAGCGGCGGTGCTGAATCCACCTTGAGAGCCAACCCGCGGGTGCATCTGGGTTTTTCTTGAAAGATGTCACTCGGAGGACTGTAGAGGTGGATCGTCTGTAATTCCATTAAAACCTACATGAAGTAGAGTTTACTTCATCCTCCTGTGCTCTTCTAAGGGTCTTTTAATGCATCTGCTTGTAGCTAAAACTGATAAAGCCTTCAAGGCTTTCCTGGACGCCCGGAACCCCACCAAGCAGCACTCCTCCACGCTGGAGTCTTACCTCATCAAGCCCGTCCAGCGGGTGCTCAAGTACCCGCTGCTGCTCAAGGAGCTCGTGTCCCTGACAGACCAGGAGAGCGAAGAGCACCATCACCTGACAGGTGAGAAGCGGGGGCCCAGGTCGTGACGGGGCCGCCGCCACCCACCAGGCCGCGCGCTCCCCTCCTCCCCGGCTTGCTTTCACGTTCTGGAACATTTATCGTCAGTACTGTGACTGTTAACCTTAGGTATCAGTTTAGTATGTGAAAATAGCCAGGTAGCATGGCCATCCCTGTAGGTGGGCAAAATATCTTGGCAAAAATTCTCTCACTGGAATAGCCTCTGGAGGGATGTGTCCATTTTCATTTTTCAAAGAAGATAATTTAAGCTCAGTGAGTTGAAATAAATTACTTCAGGTCACGTGGTTAACAAACAAACAGTGCTGCCAGGACCAAAACCCCCGCCTGTTTTCCTACAACTTTGTGAAGTTTTGTGTTGTTTGCTGCCCAAGTGCGGCTCATCAAATACGTTGTGTGAGGCGCCACCTTGTGGACGGCTCTGAGCAGAGCCTGACTCTGAAACCAGCTCCCGAGGACCCGTGAAGCTTTACGGCTGACGCGGAGGTGTCTTCTTTTGTAACCTCAGAAGTTATTGGCCTAAGATACGAATTTGTCAGATACACAAAGCCCCTCACTTTGATAGTAAATAGAGTATCCGTTAAAGAGCTGTTGTTTGGATTGCAGAGAAAGAGTGATTTGTTCTCCACATGTCAAAGCTAGGAGGTCCAGTTACGGTACCTGTGATAAAGCACGTGGAGAGGGAAACAAACTTATTAATAAACATTAGTATTACTGAATAACAAACACCAAGAAGAGTGTAAATGAAACTAGCTGTTTTTCTGTGGCAAGCATACTTTTGTATCATGAGTAATGAGGATAATTTTTTTGTATGAAAGTTAAAGCTTATACATAAATGATACAAATTATGATTAGCATTCAAATACTGTGTGAATAGTTCACTTTGCATTAAGATGATCTTTAAAAGGGGTCTGTTAAAAAATTGCCTTCCCATCGGCCCTCCAGACTGAATTAAAATACCAAATCAGAACAAAGTATGAAAAATAGTGAATTTGGAGGTGACTTGAAATTTTTTTTGCCTTTGATGAAATCATTTTGTCCCTCACATGCCCACACATAAATACAAACAATTGCTCTGGCAACTGGGCATTTACAGAGGCTCTTGCAAGTTCTTGTTAAGAAAATTGTCATTGATCACTATTCCAGTAAATGGTCCAGGAGAGGCAAAGTTTAAAAAAGCAGGTATCCTGTGGCCAGTCAGCCTCGGATTTTAATTCTGGCTCCACTCCTTACGTCTGTCTTTGGAAGTCTGGCAAAAAACTGAACCCCTGTGCACCTGAGTTTTCTCATCTGTAAAATGGTTTTGATAACAGGTCCTACAGTCATCGAGTTACTGTGGGGATTAAATGAGATGCTTCACATAAATCACCTAATAGAACATGCCAAATAGGAAGTGCTCAATAAATAGCTGTTATTATTAGTGATACTTTTTACTTGTACTCTGCCTCATTTCAAAGAGAATTTGAGGTGGAAGATAATTCTACTGTTCTTCATGATTATAACTAGATTGCCATGGGCTCTTTGCATCATACCTGAATGATGCTGCTCTTAGTAAGAACTGGTCTCAGATTCTGCCTTGAATCTTGAGCTTTTTCATTATTGCTGTTGGGTAGGATTTCAAACAAACCAAAATTATAAAATAAATATGATTGCATATTTTGCAGAAGCACTAAAGGCAATGGAAAAAGTAGCAAGCCACATCAACGAGATGCAGAAGATATATGAGGATTACGGGACGGTGTTTGACCAGCTGGTAGCAGAGCAGAGTGGAACAGAGAAGGAGGTCAGTAGGACTTCCAGATTCCGAGAGGCTGAATGCCTGTGACCACTGGATCTGGAGGTGACCTCCAGACCAGGTCATGCTGTTAGGGATTTCCTGCAGGAGAAAATGCCTAGAATTTTCTTTTTGATCTTAATGCTTATAACAAGCCTCACAACTTAGGTATAAATGTAACATAAAATTGATTACATTGGTTTAAAAATATAACCTTATGTCCGGTTAATATCATATTAAAAAAAGAAGAAACATCACTGAGCTCGTATCTGTACCTCTTCTCCTTTCCCGTGGAGTGTGAGGTTAGGACAGATCCCAGAGGCTGGAACATAAATGGAGAGCTGGCTGGCGGGGCTAGGATGGATAAAGGCAGTGGCAGTCAGTATGTGGAGAGAATTAAGGGCTTTTCCTTTGTGTTTTTTTCTTTTCTAACCTCAAATATCGGTGGCTACCCCCTTACTTATAAAAGTAGTTTAAGTGGAACTTGACAATTTCTCTATTTTTCTTCTCTGGCTGGATTACTAAATTTAGAATTTTGAGCTTTAAAAAGCCTAAATATAAGAAGCAATATAATTTAAGTAGAAAAAGACAAGAACAGAAAACAGCTGGAGTTTAGTTTTTTTTATGATTACAATCAGTTTCAACGTTGGTACCTCTTTTATTAGCAGGCCTAGTGTGCTTTTGGGATTAGAGGCGGTGAGCGTACTAGATCTTGGATGAAATGTTAACAAAGGCACTTGGGATGAACCTTGACACTGGGGTGGAAGGAATGCCATCCCACAGGGCAGGAGGCATGTCTCACCCACAATGTGTGCATCGGAGCAAAATGCCTTTGCGTTTATTTTTCAAACAGTTTGATGCTTAGCTCATATTTTCAAAACCGCTACTACTTAAGGCGCCATGTTTACAGGAACCATAAAAATCAAAGTGAACGTGCTTGTGTTTTAGCAATGACCATATATGTGTGATCCCTCTCTCATATGAGACAGCCTCCCCCCAGGGTTTCCACGTCTTCTTGATCTCCTGTTTTTGCCATGTAGGTCACAGAACTTTCAATGGGGGAACTTCTGATGCACTCTACAGTGTCCTGGTTGAATCCATTTCTGTCTCTAGGAAAAGCCAGAAAGGACCTCGAGCTCACAGTATTCGGTTAGTACTCCATTCAAAAGAATGTAAACTTAAAAGAGGCTGTCAAGAATGAAGAACCTGCTAAACCCAGCTAGCTCCTGATTTCCAGAAGGACTTAGAATCATTGCTCTAATGCCTTTGACTTAACGTGGACAGCTTCCAACTCTTTGGAACTCTTGCCCTACATACTCATGATCTCCTCCCTTCTGCTGCTTGGCTTAGTGGATCTCACCACGTGTTACAGGAACAGATCTTCCCGAGGCTATTTTGAAACCTGCTGTCTTAGTAGTTTGCTGCACTTCAAAATGTCCTAATTCTCCCGGACAGCCGGGAGAGTGGGTATAGACTGTGTATTCTCACTGAGACGAACACTATGTCCTCAGCTTTCAATAAAACAAAACAGGAATTCAGAAAACAAAATGCCAGGATCTCCTTCAGATAATGGCTTTTAAATTAGCAGGTACTTGTGCATAATTCAAATATGAACGGAATCACTCATGTCAGCATCATGGGATCTTGTAGAGCTTTGTTCTATTAAAATATTCAGCTACAGTTCAACCTTGGGAGAGTTTGTATTAAATAATGAAAGACTTTTCTTTCTCTTTTCCTTTCTTTAGTTTTTAAGAGAGCCGTCATATTGGTTTATAAAGAAAACTGCAAACTGAAAAAGAAATTGGTAAGACATGAATTAATTTTAATTAAAGCTATCTTTTCATGCCTGTATCTTCCTGTTGTTGAACTGGGAAGCCTGCTAAGGATCAAGGCCTCACTGAGTGATGCGACTTACTCCGGAGGTAACTAACTACATCAGATACTCAAGGTGTTTCTTATCCTCCCCACCAAAGACGTCTGTTTTAAAAGAAGATGTAGACAAATACCCATGCTGGGCCCTACAGAGAAAACCAGCTTTTCTATCCCTAAATATGGTCCATATTTTCTCAATACACCTGAGTCTGTGTAACTTTGGGTTTTTTTTTTAGAGGTAACATGGGGTCGTGGAAGGCTTGTCATTTTTGCTTAAAGATCTAGAACTTTCTGCTTCCCAAAACGTGACTCTGCCCTGTCCCCAGTCTGGGAGCTAGCTCCCTGAGAGCTGGGAACACACCCGACCTGATTCCCTTTTGCACCCTGAGCCCCACACGGCAGCAGGTCTGCACCAGGGTGAGCTCACAGCTTCTGTCGTGTGTGCACGTGCCCGCGGGAGCGAGCTTGCTTTAACACTGTTCTTGGTGGGCTTTCACGTTGCAGCCGTCGAACTCCCGGCCGGCACACAACTCTGCTGACCTGGATACGTTTAAGTTTCGCTGGTTGATCCCCATATCCGCGCTTCAAGTCAGACTGGGGAATACAGCAGGTAATTGTTGTGTGTTGTACAAGTGCCAGAAAAAGCATTTTAAGGGACTTTTTAAACTGTGGAATAAAAAAGTAGGAAAGAACCTGGGGATAATTTTTGGTATTTTATTTTATAGGCAAGGAAAATGAGGACAAGAGAGATTGTTGTGATGTTTCTTTACAGATTTTGGAGAAAGTGAATGCTAGTGGATGGCTTTTCTTTGCCAAATATCTCTCTCTATTGTTTCCTTATTTTCACTGTCGATGGTTTTCAACATTTTTCTAATATCCTAATATCTAATATTTCTAATTATTTTAATAATTTTAGGGATAATATCTATCTCTAAAATTTGTTAAAAGAAACAAAGGTCCACACATTTTGATACACCAGAAAATTTCTTAAGATTAAGCTTTATTACAGGTGATATAAAAAAAAGAAAAAACATCTTCCACTGTGGAAAATGTTGAGAGATCCTTTTAGAATAACCCTGTTCTGGTGGCAGTGCCTCTGGTTCAGCAACGGACCAACAGGCTGAGGCCCGCGGTGACGTTCTGGGTCCCTGTTCAGTGTTTGTTGGAAGTGCTCATGTTTCCTGGACCATAACTGAGTTTGGGGCTGGACTCCTTTACCTCAAGGGCCTGAGCACATCCTACTGTTCCTTCTAAGGAATGGGGTTGAAAAATGGGATCCATTTAACCTCTTTGGCAGAGAGATGGAATCCAGGGTCGGGTGAAAGCACTAAGATGGATGGGAAACCTCAGCAGGGAGTGTACAAAGTAACTAAAAGGTATTTAACTTCTTGTAACTATTTGTGAAAGTCATACATAGAAGGAGCCAGAGAAGAAAATGATGAGAGTCAGGATGGGGAGTATTTAACTCTTTAAAAAGTTACTAAATTGTGGCTTTTAAGCTTCACAAGTGTCCTTTACCACAGCATCTTTGGCAAAGTTGCAGCCCCTTGTTTCTTTTTACACAGGGACAGAAAATAATTCCTTATGGGAGCTGATCCACACAAAGTCAGAAATAGAAGGACGGCCAGAAACCATCTTTCAGTTGTGCTGCAGGTATTACTGACTTCCAAAAATTAAAGCCAATGAGCATAAGACAGAATTATGTTCTCTTAAAAGTGGGTTTATTTTTAGTGCCCTCCTAAATTTTGATGACTTCAGGATCACACCCACCCTCTCCAAACTGGCAACTGTGGCTCTAGGAGAATAATATACATTGATTAAATATACATCCAAATCTTTGTGCTTGAAGGAAGTTCAAAAACGATCAATTCTCGCTCCTTTTGTAAATGACGAGAGACTGAGGCACACAGAGGCTGGGTGACTTGCTGTCAGTCTGTCCTGAGAGCAGTCACATGCCACGGGAGGACCAGGAGACGTGGAACGGAAGCAGGATGAGACAGCAGACACTACAAAATGTTTTCTCTCTCCCCGCCAGTGACAACGAAAGCAAAACCAACATTGTCAAGGTGATTCGATCTATTCTGAGGGAAAACTTCAGGCGTCACATAAAGTGTGAATTACCTCTGGAGAAAACATGTAAAGATCGCCTGGTACCCCTCAAGAACCGCGTTCCTGTCTCAGCGAAATTAGGTGAGAACTCTGCTAGCCTTGGGTTTATTCAGGAAAACATGACAAGCTCCTCTGCAAGGATGTATGCTTTCAGAATAGAGCAGCAAGTCATCACTTTGTAAATTATCAGCGGTAGCTTTGTAAGCTCTAAACCAGACACCCAATACATAGTGTGACATGAGAATGTAGCGGCAATTTTATTTCCTTTTAAGAAACCTAAACATGCTCAGTCCCAGACCTCCTTTTATAAAACCTAAGCACCCCCAATCCAAATCCTTTGTCTTTCACCTGCTGACACAGTCTGCACTTACCATCTTCCGTCTGTCTTCCACTGGGATGTACAGGAGTCGAGGGACTTTGTTCTGCTCATTGCCGCATTCCCAGTGCTCAGAACAGTGCAAGGCTTCTAGAAGGTCAATACTCAGTGAATTAAGGTCAAGAAACCTAATGCTCGCTAATGCTCGCTAATGCTCATTCTTAATAAGTCCACAGGTAAACATTCCAAATCATGCTGTTCTTCAACTTTCTGCCTGTTTTTAAAATTTCAGCTTAAGTTTTTAGAACTTTCTATGTTAACTATTTTGTTAATATCAACGATCTAGTTTTTAGTCTTACAAAATGTATCTCTTCTTTTTGGTCACAGTTTGACCTCCTCAGATTTACCATATATTATTTTCTATTTTTTCCCTATTGGCAAAATAAGCTACAGCCATCAAAAATACACTGTTGTCTGCAGAAACACAACTGAGCTCCCCCTTTCCCTTCAACCCAAGAGAAAGGAATTATACACACACACACACACGATTCAATATTCATATTAAATCTCAAAGTTGGCTAGAAATTCCAGCAGAGACAGTTCTCATGAGAGAGAAAAAGCATTTTTGTACTTTTAATTGAGCAGCAAGGGAAATAAACAGGTGAGAGGTGGGCAGAGAAATACAGTGTAATCTTAGTTCTCAAACTACGAAGTACTTTAGTGAAAGAAAGGAACTTAGCAACTAACTTTTAAATTTATTCATTAGCAAGAGCTAATTTATTCATTAATTAGCTGTAAAACTAACTTTTAAATTTATTCATTAGTAATAAGAATCTTAGCCCTTATGATAGTTTATAGCTTATTGTTCTATCTCAGTCATTAAGCTCTGGTAATTGGTTCTCTAAAAATGCCAAATTCCAACTTAAAATTTCAAATAAACATAAATAAAAAAATGTCCATATTTGCAGTATCTACATTTCTCTTTGCCCAAGTCCCAGGATTGAAGTGAGGTGATAAAATGTTAATTAAGATGTTAAATCTGATAACCTACAAGGCAAAACTTAACACATTGTGGAATCGGTTCCTCTGTCATAAGGGAAAACGTGCTTTTCTCACTGCAGCTTCATCCAGGTCCTTAAAGGCCCTTCAGAATTCCTCCAGCAGCGAGTGGCCCGGGGAGCCGGGCAAGGGCAGCTCGCTGGACTCGGACGAGGGCAGCCTGAGCAGTGGCACCCAGAGCAGCGGCTGCCCCCCGGCCGGGAGCACAGAGGACGCCCGGAAACACCCCCACGAGGGCCTGGCCGACTTCTCCGACAGCCCCATCAAAGAGAGCGACATTCTGAGCGACGACGAGGAGGACTACCCCCAGACTGGGAAGCAGGGCAGCCCTACCAAAGACATCGAGATCCAGTTCCAGAGACTGAGGATCTCGGAGGACCCGGACGCTCGGCCAGCTGAACAGCCGCCCGGCAAGGACGGGCAGCCCAAGCTGGTCCGCGGGCACTTCTGCGCCATCAAACGAAAAGCCAACAGCACCAAGAGGGACAGGGGAACTCTGCTGCAGGCGCAGATGCGTCACCAGTCCCTGGACAGCCAATCGGAAAACGCCAGCCTTGATCTCAGCTCTGTTCTCGAGCGAGAATTCAGCGTCCAGAGCTTAACGTCGGTTGTCAACGAGGAGTGTTTTTATGAAACAGAGAGCCATGGAAAGGCATAATACAGGTCAATCCAGATATGGGTTAAGTTGCTGGTTTCACTTTTAAACTGGGGGTAAAATGGAAATTGCAGAAAAACTATTCATTATTGGGTTTTGTGCAGTATACATTTTCCCACAAATAGCTGTAAAGACTTAAGTTATTTTAATTTATTGTGGATCAGAAAACTAGATTAAACTGGTCAGAATTTGTAAATTACTTAGTTTATATCCCTTTTGAGCAGGTATCAAAATGACTTAGAATCCTTAAAATGAAACTGCGTTCTAATTAATTTATGTGCAAAAGGGTGGGGAAGTTGTGATTAATAGCTTTTGAAAGGTCATTTTTTTCCAATCCTCTGGGCATTTTCTTTGAGCTATTAGGTTCTGCTTTATTTAAAGCATATTTAAATTATTCTAATGTGGGTTAGGGGTACAATGTGCAGATATTTCATTTTTGTAAGGTTGTAATAGATGCTGTTTATACTAAACATGTCATATCTATGCAGTATATATATTAAAAGAAAGCTTGTACTGTACCTTATTTGATGATATTTATTCTCTTTACCAAGCTGTAAAAGGGGAGTAAGTCACACCTGGGGAGCACACACATGAGAAGTTCAACACTGTGAAAATCAACATCCAGTCGGCTGCCAGCCCCTGAAGTAGCAGCTACAGTCTGTAACTCTCCTTGTCATCCCCTTTTTTCTGATTTTTGCTTGAGTTCTTCTCTGAAATTGTAAGCAAAGAGGTGTGGGTCTTCATCACACATTTTTCGGTATACGTCACAGAGGCTCTTAAAATGTGAGACAGAGAGCTGGGTGGGTCGAAGAGTAGGGTCCACATCTGCCAACTGTAACAGTTTCCCAGTGCTTTCTAATCGCCGAGCTTCAGGGAATAACATTCTGAAAGGAAGAGAAAAAAAATCAGAATTTTACTTAAATTCTGCCAATCATCATGCTTCCTTCTACCCTCATTTGAAACCGGCATGGTTCTGACAACTGACAACTCTGCAGAGGCTCTTCTTCCACTCCCTAGAGCCCCGCGGGACCCCAAGCCAGCGGAGGAGGATTCTGCTTGCACCCCCAGGCAGCAGGTACGAACCGCCACTGGCGGCAGAGCTAATCGGACCTGCAAGGTGTGTGCACGTGAGAAGAGAGTTTCTAAAGCTCAAGCAATACATGTATCTTGAAGGTAAATTTATCATATGCTCAGCTGCATTCTTAAAGAAACATCAGTTTGCTGTGCCTCACATTTTAATATAAAAATTGCGTATTATTTCTGGTGCACTTTTGATTCTCTGTAACTTGAACTTACCAGCCTTTGGACCTCTTCATCCCAAAAGAATGACCTTTCTTTGCAAAGTTAGAAAACAGTTCATGTGAAAATAGAAAGTTATTTTCCTCTTTTAAGATATCTGAAGCATCTTTAAAATTGATTCAAAGTATACATTTTAAATTTTGTCTAAATCAGATCATTGTTTTAAAATGAATAGTACAAGTGACTGACTGAAATACTGCAAAGCTACACCTGGATTTTATTTTCTTCTCTCAAGTCTCAGAGGACTCGGAAGACACTGTGGCGAGAGGAGACTGACTTTTTCTTACAGGCCGATGGTCCTCGCAACCAGGAGCCGCGTGTCCCTACGTTCTCAGGGTGAGCTGACTGAGATCGCTGAGTTCAGTTTCATGGCAAGCAGGGGTCTGATCATAGTTTCTAACTATGATCTGGGACTGATTTGTGGTGTGGTGTGACTGAAGGACACCGAAAGGTCAAAGTGGGTCAAAAGATTTGGTCCGTATCTGCATAGGGGACTGTGCATGTGAAGTAAACGGGGCCCATCACTTAGCTGGGGGGTTGTCTTGGAAACACTAGGGCCAACTCCAGGCTCAGGCCAATTCCAGGATTTCTACAGGTAGGATGTACTTTCTGTAATTTTTTCCCTCCATGAATCAGAGCTATCATGTACAACTGTAGGGGTCACACCGTGTGTGAAATCCAGCTTGTGTTTTACTTGCCAAGTCGTGCATCCTGGTGGGGGCTGGGTGGGGTGCTGCAGCGTATCAGGGGGTGCCCTCATTCCAACTAGCACGAGGATCGCCAGTGGCGTCCCTGTCCCCAACTAGAGAAGCAGGAACTCTGCTGAAGTATGAACACGGGACTAACTAGAGCCAACAAACGGCAGGGTGAGGTTTCTTCCATCAGCCCTCTCACATCCTCAAGAGCGTGCTTTGTGGATTCCAGTGGATTCAGGATGCAGCCGTCTAGCTGTGCCTAAAGTAGTTTCATGTGCTAAAGGGACCCTTCACGAATGAGAGAACTAAAATGGAGCTATTCTTAGAAAATAAGAAATACGGGCCACTAAAGCTGAACCCCCTTAAACAGCTAAAGTTGACTGTATTAGATGAAAATCTTTTAAAAATACACATACATTTTCCTGCCTTCGTACACAGACTACAGTTGGGCCTAATTACCCACTTTCTAGGCTGTCACCGGACGTAACACGTTGCTGCGGTGACTTCAGGGCCATCAGGCCGCAGACTCTTAGGCCGCCTTCTCTCTCTGGGCTTCCGGACGCGCCTCAGGGCCTGGCCAGAGCGGCGCCCACGGCACAACACGGGAGCCGCCGCTCAATGGAAACGTGCTCATGTGGATACTTCGAGACACTGTCTTGGCTACTCAGAAGTTACATTTGCTTCCTCCGTCTAAGCACGTCTTTAAAAGCGTCAAGAGATACAACAACTGGATGGAAAGAAAGCATTTAAAACCCACTAGCTCGTGTGATGGTAGGAAATATATATTTGGTCTTTGTGCCAGGTTCCTGAGACAGAGCTTCTAAAATCTCTGGAATTTCCTGAGTGACAGGGGTGACAGGAGCACCTTTTGTTACTCGTAACAAGCCCCTTTCAACCACACCTGAGCTCTGTGCTCATGCGGCGACTCCTGGTGGCCCCTGGAAAGCTTCAGGACGGGGAACAGTGGCAAGAGGAACCAACCACGTGGCTGAAGGATGGACCTCTCAGCTCCACTCCTGGAAAACTGAGCTCCATCGCCAAAGGCCAATGATTTAATCAATCCTGCTTAGGTAATGGAGCTTCCATAAAACCCCCAAATGATGGGGTTCGGAGAGCTTCGGGGTGGGTGAACACACTGAGGTGCTGGGAGGGTGGGAAACCTTGAGCGGGCACGGAAGCTCTGTGCACCCTGCTCCCCGTATGGTGCCCTGTGCCCCTCTCCCATTTGGTAGTTCCTGGGTTACAGCCTTTAAAACTGATACATGACAGTGAGTTCTGCGACCTGGGACCCGCGACTGGCGACTGAAGTGGGGACAGCCTTGCGGCACTGGGCCCATAAGCTGAGGGGCTGTGCTAATGCCAGGTAGTGAGTGACCGGACTAGAATTAAGTTGTAGGACGCCCAGGTGCTGTCTGGAGAGTTAGGGAATTTGTCGGTGTTGGGGAAAACACCACACATTTAGTGCCAGAAGTGTCGAGACTGAAAACAGTTCAGACGGTCTGAGTCCTGAGTGAGGGGTCATGACCTCCCCAGTACAGGCTCACTATAAACTGTGTGACGTCAGTTTTAGTTTGTACTTACGACCAAACCAAACAGAACCTCTCGGTGGCATCTGAGGTTAAATCAACATTTTGCTTTCTCCTCAGTGGCCATCAAGGTTTGTTCATCGCAGGATCTGAACTAAGAGTAATATTTACAGGCAGGTTGAACAATCATAAAAACAAAGTCCTTAATCTTTGAAGGTGATTGAGGAGTTTGTAAAGGGTGCTACTGAAAAGGAAGAGAAGCGTTCTTACCCAAGCCCTCGATGGCAGTATTTCCTTCGGAACTGAAAGGCATTCTGAACGACTTTCTCCACCAGCCTGAATGGCTGCTCTATCCTGGGCCGGGTCAGGGGGGTGAAATGCACCACGCCCGAGTCCACCTTCATGGTCAGAAAACAAACATTTTACTGCCTGGTGTAATATATTAAACGATTTATCTTTGTAGAACACAGGAGGATAGGTCATCAAGAGCATGGTTTTCACGAACAACCCTTTACGTGGACTTCAGTTTCATTTTCTCCAGGCGTGTGAGATGCTACGCTTGCATCTGAGCTGCCGCAGAGAACTCACAGTTGGCTGCATCTGTTCTATAATGACATCCACTAGGCCTGTGCTTGATGGTCACTTAATTTTAGAATGCAGTTTTACAGTGGCCTTTTAAGATCCATCCAAATAATCATTAAAGTCAGTAGGCAGATAACAGCATTAGAATATTTTATTTAGCTTTTGAATGAGTAGAAGATAAGCTGCAGCCGCAGTTCTGACTATAAGGCTGGACTTCAAACCAGAGAGACACGGCAGATGGGCCCCCAGGGACCACTTAGCGCTAAACTCCCCAGAGTGTCAGAGACACTGATTAATCAGCTGGACTGAATTCATACTCATTGTCTGCACGGCCACATAACTTTCTGGTAGCGACTTTAATTTAAATGCCCCAAGAGGCACAGGCAGGATCCAAATAGAATGGAAACCACCAAAAATATTACTGTTTAAGTGTCAAGCTGCTATCCGGTGGCTGAAATTCTTTATCAGAAAATAAAACTTTTCAGGCATATCTGATCAGAGATTTATATACCCTGCCCTATTCTAAAAATGGACTCATGGTGATTCACAAGGATATATTCAAAATAACAATAGAAAAATACTGAAAGTAAAGACTAACGGAGAAATGGAGTCAAAGCAGTTATCGCCCACACAAAAGCCTGGCAGAGACCACGGTCTAGGAAATGGGAAGTCTATTCATAATTTACAAAAGCTTTGGTCGCTAAGGGATTATTGCTAAACTTGCTACTCAGAACATCACACAGAGTCTACGAAGGCTAAGAAAGTACAGCAATTTATGAAGTGTGGTGTGGGTTGTACCGCTGCTTTTCAGAAGGAATTCTATATTTTCAAATTCCATAGGGGTTATCATGTTCTCTTGGGAGGACTCACTCCTAAAAATCCTTGTGGCTACAAAACTCCTTAAAATGGGCCTGTAATATATGAGGATGGGGAAGTTTTTGTTTTGTTTTTGTTTTTAGGTTGGAGGGAAAATACTGGCGTATGACGTGAGACTGTGTGGACGAGACGGACCAAAGATGGCCAACGGGATGGGCTTTCAGAGGTGTGAGTGGCGTTTCTCCTGCGGGGTCTGAGCCACCCCACCAGACCTCCTCCCCATTGTCAGTCACTGAGGCTGGCAAACGCTGAGAACGTTCTAAGCAGTCGAGTGAAAACTGCCAAGGGAGAGGACTTTCCGCCTGAAAATGCTCCCCGAAATGTCCCTCAGCCTTCAGACTATTTTAGTGACGATTATACACCTTTGGTGCAAGAGCTGTGATTCCACTGCAGAGAGTGACCATCTCAACGTTCTTATTAAATTTTAATAGTTTTTCAAATTGTGTTCTATGTGTTTCTCCAAGTTCACTAACAAATAATTCCTGTGGGAAAGTAAGTGTTTTGGTTAAAAGGCCGGGACTTTCCTTAGACCATCACAAAAGTGCCATGGAACAGGGTCCAGGAGTCCCAGAGAGGTTTGCGGTCGGTACAGAGAAGAGAGTCCCTGGAGAGCACCCGGGACCGGGGAGGCGACTCGGGGATTAAGTGGACAGGGGCACCTCTCCAGGGAGGGATGAAAGATGCTTCACGTGAGAGCACTTCTGTGGAAGGAAAAACGGACAGAAGTGAACTCAACTGTTCTAGACCATTCTCTTGACTTCGCCCCACCCCTTCCCACCATCTGCGCTCGCTGGCATTCCTGTCCCCACCTCTTGTTCTGCCAGCCCTCTATGACTCAGGTCCCTTCAACCCTTTCAGTCCAATCCTTCCCAGTTAGTCAGTTCTGACAGGATTCTTCCACAGTGAGCGGCCTGCCAGTCTCCAGAGAAAATAATCTTTTAGTAAATTATGAGATAAAATTAAACCCTACCCAACCCTAAACCCATGAAATATTATCAAAACTCTAATGTTCAAATACTATTAAGACCAAAGGCACAAAAACAGGGATAGATGCATTCTCCTTCCAGTACAGAAACTGCCACTTCCAGATTCTTTGGATTTAAAATTTTGGCCTCATCTTTATTTACCTGATTTTATTCCTTTGAGATACAGTTGATGTTTGCAAATACAGGCAACGTCTAATGTTTTTATTTAAATAAAGTTTTAAAACCCCGTATAAATACAGCAGCACCCCGTATACACTGTAGCGGTAGACTTCTAAAGTTTGATTATAATTTTGACACCCAGTTAAGTTGGCTAATAGTGTCTTTCGGATAAAAGAAAATTTCCACTCACAATCAAATAGTTACTATTTAGTGGAGGACCACATAAAACTCGGCGTCAAAAAGGCTCTTCCTGTAACATGTCCTGCTTCTCTGGGAAACCTGTACCACCCCCTCTTCTACTCCTGCCTCCAAACGCACTTCTCAGAGTTACTCTGTATGACAGAGCCCATTTTCTCTAGAACCACAGGAAAGCTGCTCGGTAACTATAGTAACATACAAAAATGCTTTTTACTCATAAATGAATGCTTATTTAAAATTACAACCATTATTTTTCCTTGAGTTTTAAGTCCATTAAAGGGTTTGATTACAAAAAAGAGATCAGTACATAGGCACTAGATGCACTTAAAAATTCTAGTTTAAATGTTGCCAGCCCCTCTCCAAACTCAGCCTATCAGCATACCAAAATGACCTACTAAAATTTCAAATTAGAGGATTTATAACGACTTTAAGTATTTGCCTCTCCAATCCACTATAAAGTCAATGCTGCACAAAGCTAAGGTTATGCTTCTCAACATGAGCAGCCTTGGCTACAGGCAGGCTGGAGGCGGATGTCCCATTTCCCAGGCCAGGATGTCTAGGACGTGACTGGTTATGAGCTCAGCAGCACTGTGGACTCATAAGAGAACTGGGGTAAGAAGCTATTAAATCTTAAATATGAGAGATTGCTAAGTCAGACCTTGAATCAACGTGGTACAGGGAACACCGAAGACTGTACAGCCCAGTTTCTGACTTTGAGATGATCATAATATGCCAAAGAGCTCAGTAACTACCGTATGAAAAGGTACAGAAACAATACTGGCCATTATCTAAGAAAGGGTCTTCAGCAGCTCCCATGGTGTTCGAGACCATCAAAGGATAAGCCAGTGGAGAGGAAAAACGATTAGGAAGTTACAGTCTACTTAGCCAAGATATAACCATAACTGGGAGACGGTAGAAGGAATGATGAGAACAAAGAATGACTACAGGGAATAATCAGAAAGACTCCAAGAACAATACAAGAAGGATCCACAGTTCAAGGTGGTATTGTCTCAGACAGACTTGTGCAGACGGAAATGGGAAGGGTCCAGCGATTCTGAGGAGGTCAGCACCACTTGATGGAACACGGGGTCAGGAGTTTGGGAGAGTCACACTCAGTGCCAGGTGAGATGAGAGTAAGGTGAGCACGCTGGGGGATGCTTGGTTCCTCCACCCACCAGTGTCTAGTTAGTCCTCAGCGTCCTATGCCGAGCTAAGGACAGTCTCCATGAGAATGTCATGGGCCCTGCAGTTACAACTTCCCCACAATAAGGGGAGCAGTCGCAAGTCACTGCTGCCTATGCTATTATAATTATGCATCTTGTAGAAAAACAAACTGTTTACAAACATGTAGATCACATTTCCTAGAACTGTTTTATTCTGCCCATAATTCTCATCCCAAGCCCAATTTAAGGACAGAATTTCCGCCATAAAATCTTACAACTCAAACACTCCAACAACATTCCAGGTATTCCAAACCAAGGCATTGCATGAAGACTGTTAGGACCTATAGTTCTTTCTTTAAAGTTTACAATTTGTGTTTGTTATTGAAACAATATTCATTTCTGCAGATGTTCCACCACACCTTTCGTCTCCCATAGATGTCTGAATGGTTTGTCTCTTTTCCTCCTTGGAATCATACAAAAAGAACAGATTTTAGACTGTCAGTGTTTCCTCTCAGAGCACAAGCATGTAAGAGAATGACAGGGTGAGCTGACAGCACGATGGGAAATAAGCCTAAGTGGTGCCCAGGGTGAGGGGAGGGGATGGAGAGAGCTTTTTACTGTGTATGTTGTATATGTAAATATAGGTATGTATGTAAATTATGCCTACTAGCAACAACAACAAGATGAATGAGGGTCTCTTGGTCCCAAGAAAGGAAACACTTTCAGGGATGTGAACACTTAATTCTAAACAAAGTACAAGAGGGACGAGAACTTACAAACGCTGGGTTAGGATTTTCTGTCCTTCGTAGCCTGCAGTTCCCGAATGAGCACAGGGAAAACACCCTTCTGAAACCAGGACCTTCCCACAAACCATGACTTCGGTGTCTGTGACAGGGCGGCACCTGGAGGCGCCTGTGTTAACTGTGCCAGGACTGTGCCCCCCTATGTGCAGGTGGGGAGGCCCCTGCCAGGGGAGGAGCCCTGCTGTAGCAGCCCAGGGGGCGAGAGCGAGGGCCCGACCTCCGGTTTCACGTCCACAGTACAGGGGAACTCCTCGGGGATGGTTTCAATCTAAGCAAACTCACAAGGTACTCAATTGCTGCCGCTATAAATATTACTATTATGAAAAGATTGATAAACAAATATGGATGCAAATATATTCATTCATAATGAGTCGTAACTGCCAAAGAGACACTCAAGTTGACTAGTCAGTACATCCCCTTCCTATAACAACCACCTAACAAGCTCTGTTATGCTGAGAGGGTTGTGCAGAGGCACGGAATGGGAACCAACTCATGCAGATGCTGCTGCAGTGGCCACCGGCCCCTCACTGGCACAAGGTACAGGGTACCAGATGCTCCTAGTCCCTGTGCCCTCAGGACCCAGGCCAGCTCTCCATCTGCAGAGCTATTCTTTAAATGTGTCCATGTTGTCCTGCTCTTCCTGTTTCTGACTTGAAAGACATTGTGTCTTTTTAAAGATGACTTCCATAGCTACTGGATCTCCTCCTTTACATGCTGATTTTACTAGTTTAACTCATGGAGGTTTGGGGGACCTCCTATGTATGTAACCGGAGATACAAAAATAAATAAGAGGGCTTCCCTGGTGGCGCAGTGGTTAAGAATCCGCCTGCTGGGCTTCCCTGGTGGCGCAGTGGTTGAGAGTCTGCCTGCCAATGCAGGGGACACGGGTTCGAGCCCTGGTCTGGGAAGATCCCACGTGCCGCGGAGCAGCTGGGCCCGTGAGCCACAATTACTGAGCCTGCACGTCTGGAGCCTGTGCTCCGCAACAAGAGAGGCTGCGATAGTGAGAGGCCCGCGCACCACGATGAAGACTGGCCCCCGCTTGCCACAATTAGAGAAAGCCCTCGCACAGAAACGAAGACCCAACACAGCTATAAATAAATAAATAAACAAATACTTAAAAAAAAAAAAAAAAAGAATCCACATGCCAATGCAGGAGACACGGGTTCGATCCCTGGTCCGGGAAGATCCCACATGCCGCGGAGCAACTAAGCCTGTGTGCCGCAACTACTGAGCCTGTGCCCTAGAGCATTCGAGCCACAGCTACTGAAGCCCACACGCCTAGAGCCCGTGCTCCGCAACAACAGAAGCCACCACAATGAGAACCCGCGCACAGCAACGAAGACCCAATGCAGCTATAAATAAATAAATAAATTTAAATAAATAAATAAGTAAGTAAGAGAAATGATTAAAACTGATGCAAGCTCTCTGATTTGGCAACATCACAAAGTCCACATGAACCCACCCAGGACCCTAGAGTGTGGGCAGGGACTGAAATGTAGGAGACCCAGTGGGCAGAGGGAGAGAGTCACAGGGAAGGAAGACAAAGAGGAAGAAGGGAGGAGGAGGAGAGGGTGGTGAGCTGAGAGCCAGGCCTGGACGAGGGGTGTTCAGCCCGCAATCTGAGACGCTACCAATAAGTGAGGACGTTTTTTTAAAAAGTCCTGCTCTTCAAAATAATGTGCAAAGAGAATGCAATGGGGAGGCCACAGCAAATACATACTTGCATTATTTATGAGGTTGAAAAAACTAGGCTGATCTGCAAGTGTCACCACAAAATCCAAGACAGCCTTAATAGTCTAAAATAATGTGATAAAGACATAGAAAACAAATTCTCAAGATCCTTTCACATGAAGACATAAAAAGGAGCAACAAAATGTTGTCAAAACAAATCAACAATAGAGCAAATGGCAGTGCAACCTACAAGCAGAAACACACACGACTTGCACAGAGCCATGGAGCCAGGATGGCCTCTTGAGACATTTGGGAACACACAGCAACCAGAGAACAGTCATCTGCATTTGTAACACGGTCCTCACTATAATCAACTAGTCTACAAACTACCAATTCTAAAAGATAAAGCCTTCGGGCAGCCTGAAGCATTATTTTAAAACTAAAATCACCATAAAGACGGAGGAAATCATGTACTGATTGTGCTCACAGCCGATACTGTTAATTTCCCACGACTGAGTCAGAAGAAAAACATTATTTTAAGATTAAGTCAATCACTTTAAATTTGTGGGACTGGAACAGGTAACTAACTATCTTAATCTTACTCTGAACTTTAATTATTTTCAAGGTTGAAGAGAAAGCAAATGAGAAAAGACGCTGCTGTTTTTTTTTAAATCAGAACCTTAACTTTTCATGGGAATTAAGGGGGCGGCATTTTAAACACACAGTGACTGGGCATCACCCCTGACAACTGAATTAAGAGCCACTGGGCGGGGCCGGGGCCTCAGGGCTTTTCTAAAGCTAGACGATGCTCACATGTGGGCAGGGGTGAGCGACGCAGGTCTGGAGAACTACTTTCCCACAAAGGTTTGGTACTGTTACCACTTCTCAAACATTCAGTCAAACTACCGATTCTTTAAGAAGAAAAAGAAAAGCTTGTCTTGACTATCCAGAGTATCATCACTAAGAAAAACACACTAAGGGAATCACATGTAATTTCTTCTTAAAAACAGATAAATAAAAACATTTAAAGAAAACAGATGGGACTGCTGAGTCACCGGCCAGCTACTCTGCAGTCATTCATGGACTTGGCATGAGTGAGAAGCAAATGTTTATATGTAAAGCTACAGAGATGTCAGAGTTCATTTGTTTCCACAGCTTAATCCAGACTACCACTGAAAGGAACGACTCATTATAATGAGACTTAAAAACACATTCTGTTCTAGATGGGGGCAGGGCAGGGCTATGAATGTATAAGGGTTTCAAAAATCACAATATTCTGGGCCTGAATCCCACATTCCTGCTACTTACTCATATTATGGACCTTAGTCAAGTTATTTAACTTCTCTGGAGCTTAGTTTTCTCACCTGTAAAATTAGGATTTCTGTTATCTCATAGGCTTGTTTTAAGAATTAAATACCTCAACAGTACTTAGCATACAGGAAGCAGTTTATAAATGGTAGATATTATTATTACATCAAGATTATAAAACTAAAGAGTTGCAAAATTACTTAAAATGACAGTCTCTTAAAAAAGGACAAAATTATACTTTTAATCATGTAAAGGTAATGTATTATTGTTATTTTATATACTCAAAATCAGCTTCTGAATTCGTTCAACAAATATTTATCATGCTTCTACAATAAGCCAGGCACCATTCCTGGCACAGGAGAATTGGCAATTAACAAGACAGAAATCCTTGCCCTTGTGCCGTTTACATTCTAGAGGTCTTCAGCCAGAGTAAGCAGTAGAGGGGCTCGGATGGTAGGATACTTGATTTACTCTGAAGTTTAGAAACAAAAGGATTTGTTGATTGAATGGCTCTTGGGTATGGAATCAAGGATGTTTTTAAGATCCAGGGTCTACCAAATGGCAGGATGAGTTTGCCGTTAATGGACACTGGGAAACTGGGGAGAATTGGTGTGGGGAAAGTCAAGAGCTCAGTTCTGTCCCTGATTAGGTCTGAGATGTCTATCAGTGATGTCACATCGGCAGCTGGACATATTCGGTTGGATGTTTAAAATTTTACAACTGTTAAGATGCTACGGAAAAGCCCAAACGAACTTTTTGGCCAACCCAATACAAAACTTGGGTGTTTAGCGGGGAGGGCTGGAGAAGAGACATTAAACTAAGGTAAAGATAAACAAAGAGTTATCTAGGGAAGCCTCAGGACTTAAAAGATTTAATTCTCTTTAATATCCACATTGGAAGTAGATAATAATGTCAATGAATTATATTTCTCTATACACCTCTACTTTCTAGCTCCTTTCTTATACAAGAAATTCTGCCTTGGGTTAAAGGCCTGTAGTTAATGGAAGTTCTTTGCATTTCAGAAGTTTGCCTTTTTAAAACAGGCAGCTAATGTATTAGAAGGTAAGTGTTCTCATCAAGGCAGAAAAATAATCAAAAAGGGTTTGAAAATAACCATGTACATTAAAGCATGCTTAACCCATTTACCCTCAGCAAGCTGCATTATGCTGGAGGTCAGAGCTGGGAGCAGACGGGCCCCTCCACCGGCCACCAGTCAGCCCCAGCACAGGTGAGTCTGCACGACAACCGCGGCAAGGAGCAAAACAAGCCAAGACACTGCAGGGATCTGGTGGATTTCTTGATACAGCGGTAATAACAATGCTGTTAGTGTTAGTGCCTGAAATTCAACTCTACTTCACTCAGTACTTAGACAAAGAACTGTTTATATATCTCAATGAAATTAAATAAGAAAGTAAGTTTATAAAGCAAAATTACAACACTATGGCTAAAAAAACAAATCCACAGGCATTAGATTTCTAAGAGGAGAAAACAATACGTATCTTGCTAAATGCCAGACTTAGAAAAGATGAAAACAAACCAACTAAAAACAACAAAAAATCCAGAAAAATCCAGATAACCGAAATATGCATTTTTTAAAATATCTTTATCGGAGTATAATTGCTTTACAGTGTTGTGTTTGTTTCTGCTATATAACAAAGTGAATCAGCTATATGCATACGTATATCGCCATATCCCCTCCCTCCTGCGTCTCCCTCCGACCCTCCCTGTCCCACCCCTCCAGGTGGTCGCAAAGCACCGAGCTGATCTCCCTGTGCTACGTGGCTGCTTCCCACTAGCTTTCTATTATACTTTAGAAATCTTTCTCAGTGGAAAGATTAATAGAAAATTCAGGATACATCCCCTGCCCCCGCCCAAAAAAAAAAATACTTGTAGGTTTACTGCTCAGATTCTAGTCAACAGCTGTTGCTGGGTTTTCTTTTTACTTTTATCAAGATATATATAAAACTGTCTTTTGAATGTTTAGTTTGAAAGTTACCAATTTTGTAAATCTTGATTTCAGACAAGTCAGAAGCAACAGAATAAACAGATAGTCTCAATTAACTATCATTTGCAAAGCACAGTCTAGTGAAAAATATTTCAGACCATATTCTTTAATTGGGGACATAAACTAATAAACGGTATCCTCCAACATAGATAAAAATTCAAAAATAAATTATAACTATGGACTAAAATATTAAAAGAAAAGAAAGTCTTTTTGTGAGCGCCCAGATAATTCCTCCTCTGTATATAGTGACACAGAAGCATTTTCAGCTTTCAGGTTTCGACAAAGTCTGTTGTAACAACAACTCCCTCCCTCCCCCGCCTCTCTTTTCTTAATTCTCCCCCAGCTCAAAAAATGAGATGGGGGACCTGGTATTTATCTCCTGGCACCACCAGCAGTTTCCCCGCTCGGATTTCTACGTTGCTCTTTATTTGCTACTTGCAAGTTAACCTGTTGGAGCTTCATCACTAATATTCAGAAGCTGTGAACTGAGCCTCAGGTATGTGGCTCCTCTTCATCATATCTTATTGGGGTTCATTTGAAGACAACTGACAGAAGAGAGTTAAGTCACTGAAGGCTACTGACAAAAGGTATGGAAAACGAGAAGCTTCCACAATGCTTCGGGACCTAAATATAGATCTTCAAGTATAACTTGGTTTGAACTGTACGTTGTAAATCTGTTTTTAAATACTAGATTTGATATAAATAAATCTTGTCTGGAAAACTGACTTTACATTTTAACGAAATCCAGGTCAGAATTTTTTGGGGAAATAGCTCATAAATTTAACATTATAGGTCCTGTTCTATACGCAACAGATTTTGGAACCACGAGAGAGTTCTCATTTAGAACTGTTTTCCATGCTTACTTTCACAGTATTTCACCACCATCACCACCACCACCACCGCTGAAACAAAGTATGCCTTTATTCTCTACGAGACAGAAATCTGAGAGAACAGGCCACAAACTGTACCATGCTTGTGGCTGGAGGGGAAAAAAAAAAAAAGATTTCACAGCAATATAGCTAAGATGCCAGTGTATTTTTATAAAGGGGAAAGAGTGACCTTCATTTTGGAGAACAAATCCTTTCTGTGTAAGTACTCCATGCAGAAGAAAGCACTTGAAGTCGAACACTCAGTAGTAAGCGAGCACTACGCTAAGTGAGTGCAGTGTCACGTTGTTTACGCGGACTTTGGCCATCTGTAATCTATCACTGCCGGCACTTGTTAATTAAGATGAACAGGCTGTCTCCAAGTCTGAATTACACTGGAATTTATAAAATGTATTGGTTAATGGGAAGAAAAGAGTTATAATTGGGAAGCTGAGCAGAGACTGATCAGCACATAAAGGTTACTCAACCAAAGTAAAAAGAAAGAAAGAAAGGAGATGGTCGTAGGGAACGCTAACAGCAGCCTCGCTCCTGAAGAACCCCTTAAGCCGAAAATGGTCCGGGCAAGCAGTAATTGAGCGAGCTGGCTGGAGTCTGAAATGTTAAAACCCAAACCTGAAAACAGCTATTATGAAACTATAAACATGTGCTTCATTTTTTTCTTCTAGAAACTTTAACTTTCGTTCTATTTTGGTCTCAGATATGAAAAGAAATTTGGAAAACAGAAAAAGAAGCAACTGTAGGATGGCAGGCAAAGCCAAGGCACTCCGATGCTTCTTATAGTGAAACTGACTCTAAGAATTCAAAATCTCAGGGAAATCTCCTGAAGCTATAGAATTTACATTTTAAGATTATGAACAAAAATAGAACAATGGAATTCAGATAGCCCAGGATTTAATCTCTTAGGGAACCAATGTTATAACTACATTAAACTATACAACTGTATTAAAAGTAACACAGGCATGGATTCACATTACTGCAGATATTTCACAAAAGCCAGGCATCAACCTCCCTGGTGAGTCTCTGAAGCTACGCCATTTGCTCATTTGCTCTATTAATTCCCTCTGGAGTCTTTTTTTCTGTGTGAGAAAGGGAGTGAGTGAGGGGATGGTTAACGGTGCTTTGTCTCTAGATGTAGCATTCTCCCTGCTTCCCACAGGAAGTACACAGGAGGATTTCACCCGGAATTACTGTGGTAAAGGGGGACAAGGGTGCAGGGTGCAGTGAGGTGGGAAGAGGTGGGGAAGTGGGCACTGCCGATCTTGCTGCTGGGGTCTGTGTGGCGTGGGGTGATCTACTACCTAAGTGTCCTAATCTGAAACAACGCTGATGGCCAAGATTACATCTATGGTTTCTTTCAGCTCTAATTTCCTAAGAAAACAAATGAAATTGGCCTAAGGAAGGAAGAGAAAAACAAAATCCAGATGTCATTAAATATCAATTGTCACGTGACATAATATAAATTTTAGAAATACTAATAACAACGTCAATTGTAATTTACTGAGTACTTTCTATGGGTTAGACATTGTTCTACACCCTTTAAAATTCTTTCATGTATTTAACTCCATGATATAGAGACTATAATCCTCCCTGCTTTCCAGAAGAGAGTACTGAGGCACAGAGAGGCTCTGGAAAGCCAAGATGTGACCCAAGTGCTTTAGATTCAGAGCTCATACTGCCTTTTGTGACAAATATATGAATCATGATAGAGCCATTCTAATACATCACTCAAATGTTAATTCAGAAACACAAAAAGGTCAATATTGCTGTATTTCAGAAACCATTATATTTTCCTCAAAGAAAGCAGTAAGTACTGCCTGATTAAAACATAGCACGTCACAAAGGAAGTGCTATCTTTTCCCTCTTATTAAACGGAAGGAAGGAAGGAAGGGAGGGAGGGAGGGAGGGAAGAAGGGAGGGAGGGAAGGAAGGGAGGAAGGAAAAAAGTATAAATTATTTTTGAATCTCTCTCATACAAATGATGATGTGGTTACTTCTGGTATGTATTTGCAAGATTCATTGTCACTACTTCTGAATCGTTTTGAATAACCGGTTTTGCAGCAGATTACTTCATTTGGGTCAGGGAACGATTCTGGTACCAACTAGAAAGGATCTCACATTCTCCTAAGCAAAAGACAGTGGCTTAATTGTTTCAGTTTTGAGTAACCTGTACCTGAAGGGAAACAACTGCTCACCTAGGTAAGGATTTTGCAAGCTGGAAATTAGAGATAATCATGCCAGTGACTTTGATTTCTTTTACTACTTTCTTCTCCTTCTTAAACAATTCACCTGGGCCATGTGAATAACACACGGAGAGTGATACATTTTAAAAAATAAAATCATTTTTTGAATGCTTCAAACTTTTCTAATATATATTTATAAATCATTTTTAACAGGTGGGTTTAAACTATTCTTCCTTATTACCTATAGAGTATTTTAACTAGAAATAAGTTTTTAAAACCTGTAATACTATTAAAATTCTATATCAGATATCCTACAGCTGGCGTTCCATGTCTAAATCTCCTAACAAGGCACATAGACAACTTCAGCACAGCTTAAATTTTACATAAAAGAACAAAGTGGACAGCCCGCTCCTTTATGCCATGTACCAAGCAGCACCCAAGCAAAGTCACTCAGGACAAGGGCGGCCTCTGGGGGCCTGGTGTGAGCTTTGCTCCTGGGAAGCATTGCCCTCATCCACTGCTGGGACCTGTTCAGATGGGTTCTCAGCTCCCACTGTACACAGAAGTCTTTTTGTTTTTTTTTTTTCTTTCAACCCTGATTTTGTCTTCTTTCCCCAGCCTTTTGTTACTTGGTTCTCCACCGTACAGAAATAGCTACAATTCTGACCGAGAGCCATCAGGATTTTCTAGGAGGACAAAGGTAACGGTGACGTCATGACCTCGGCGGGTCTCCAGCTCCTTGCTTTTGCCCTGGCCTTATCTGGGGTCTCTGGAGTGCTCATGGCCACCCTGCTGCCCAACTGGAAGGTGCACGTGGATGCGGGCTCCAGCATCATCACAGCCATCGTGCAGCTACAAGGGCTGTGGATGGACTGCACGTGGTACAGCACCGGGATGTTCAGCTGCACCTTGAAGTACTCCGTCCTGGCCCTCCCCACCCACGTGCAGGCCGCCCGGGCCGCCATGGTCCTGGCCTGTGTCCTGTCTGCTGTGGGGATCTGCACTTCCACAATCGGGATGAAATGCACTCGTTTAGGAGTGGACAGGGAAACCAAGGGTTACGCCTGTTTTGCTGGGGGAGTCTGTTTCCTGTCTGCGGGGGTCTCTGGTTTAATACCGACGGTGTGGTACACGAAGGAGATCATAGCAAACTTTGTGGATGTGACGGTTCCAGAAAGCAACAAACATGAACCCGGAGGAGCTGTCTACATTGGATTCATTTCGGCCATGCTGCTGTTTATCTCTGGCATGATATTCTGCACATCCTGTATAAAAGAGAATTCGGAAGCTTGGCTCCACCCATCCAAGCGGCAGCACATCTCCATCACACAGCCAGAGGACCATTCAGCATACAGCCTGAAGGATTATGTGTGAATAACCGTGTGATGCACATGACTTAGGTGCCTGCTGTGATTTTTGTCTTTATTTTAGATTAAATACAAGAATTGTGCTTACCTTTCTCTACAAAGAATGTAAAATACTTAAAAAATGAAGTTGTTCAAAATGCCAACAAACTTCGTGTACAATTATATCTGTTTTAGATGATTTTTCCATTATTGTTGTCATGTTTTATCTAAAGGTTTATAATGGAAAGAGGTTCTGATTATATTAATATGGCAATTAATTGATGGCTTTTTTTTTTTTTTCCTTTTTAAGATAAATTGTTGATACATCTTCCTAACTGGTACTTCATTGGATTTTATAAAAGAACTCCATTGCCAAGTATAAAAAGCACCTTGTCCTGGTGTTAACCCAGAACACCATCTGCTTTGGCTCCCTCTCCTCGGCAACCCCACAGTAACCTGCTTGTGTTTTCAAGCCCCTCTATATGCCCGCGCCTTACGACACACAGAAGAGCTGTCCGCCTCTTTCACAGGATGCCCAAACCAGCCACCCCAAGTCCCCACCTACTGTGATCTCCCGGCTCCGTTGACATTTTAGGAAAAATATCTCCATATAATATGGCATTCAAAGATTAGGCAGAAACAAAGAAAAGAAATTGATAAATGCTACAAATCGGTAAATGCTACTGCAGCAAAGCAAAACCAAACCAAACCAAACCCAAACTGAAACCTCCAGGACTTTTAAAGCATCAAGTACAAGCTAAGTGAAAACAAGAAGAGCTTGTTTTAAAATGGCTTAAGAACTGCCCTATTCTGGCTGCTAATAAGAGGATTCTCCAGATTAAGTTCATTTACCTCTATCATTTTTGATTTACCCCTATCATTTAATATCGCACTGATTAGTATCTAGATGATAAAGGTTACTTTCAAGTTGTCATTTTTTTTTTCCTTTTAGGTTTGACTCATGTTAACAAAAATGTTTTTATAAATGAGCTGCTTCAATTGGTTAATGGATGTGAAAAGAATTCTTAAAGAATAAAGGATGCTTTAAAAGATGTTAAATTATGATATGTAATTCAAACACTTTATAAGAAAATAAAAATTGAATTTTCTAATGTGCAAAGGTAACACTGCACACTGTTGTTTCTAACAATTTATTAGTTCATTTATGCTTAGGTATTGTTCATAATACAGTGGTAAAGGGGAAAAAGGCTACTTCATTGTACATTAATAACTCATGAAGTGGGAAGTTATCTTTTATGTGAGTAAATAATTTTGAATTGTGCATACAGACATACAGACTAAAATATTTTATACCTATTTTATTTGGTAGATCATTCTCTTCTGTATCATCATCATTACATATTAACAGAATAGCTAAAATAAAGGTACGATTTCACATGGGAATTAGGAAGGCATTGAAAGTATATACTCCTGGACTTCCCTGGTGGCGCAGTGGTTAAGAATCCATCTGCCAATGCAGGGGACACAGGTTTGAGCCCTGGTCCGGGAAGATCCCACATGCCACGGAGCAACTAAGCCCGTGCGCCACAACCACTGAGCCTGCACTCTAGAGCCCGCAAGCCACAACTACTGAGCCCGTGTGCTACAACTACTGAGCCCATGCGCCACAACTGCTGAAGCCCTAGAGCCCGTGCTCTGCAACAAGAAGCCACCGCAATGAGAAGCCCGCACACCGCAATGAAGAGCAGACGCTGCTTGCCTCAACTAGAGAAAGCCCGCATGCAGCAACGAAGACCCAACGCAGCCAAAAATTTTTAAAAAATTTAAAAAAAAATTAGAAAGTATATATTCCTTTTGAGCGGTCAAAATACTTTCTAAACAAATGCCATCTATATTTTTAGCTATATGACTTGAGAATATACTAACTTTATTGACATTTGAGGATTTCCATCATAGCCTATAATTTTGTAGAACCCTGCTGCATATCTCTCTGTTACCTCCAATAATTTTGTTCATTTCATTGTGCTTTATACATATAAAAAAAGTGTCATCTGCAAAAATGCAATTTTGTTTCTTCCTTCCTTGGATTTATAATACTTATTGCTTATTTTATTCTTGAATACATATGAAAGCATAACTAATGTTAAATTAGATTGTAACAGTAAATATGCTTATTTCTATTCAACACTTATTTTATCTGATTTTTAAGAAGGACAACTCAGGTATTTTTTCCAATTATAAAACTGGTTTTTAGTTTACCTATTTATTTTTCTTTTACACTCATCCACTTTCAAAAAGCATTTGAGTCAACTTACAATAAAACTGCTGGCCCAATAAATAGAAAAACCAAAAGATAAAGAAGAAAGGTGAAAATTACAAAGAAAAGGAAGAGAGAAAGAATGCTATTAAATAATCCTGGTTGAAGGTTGCTAAAGCAATTAAACATGAAATGTAGTATAGAACTTCCCACACAACCAAGTTGGAGAAGGCCACATAAGGAATCTGATAGCTTTGTCTCCTGGAGGAAACCAACAGAGGCCATTGTTGGTGCCATAGTGCCCCGCCCCCCATTCACCAGCTGTTCTGAGCGCTGGGTGCTAATGGCTCACAGATGTGGAGCCGCCTCTACTGCAAGGTGAGGGCACCAACTGTCCCTAAGAGGTGGCCAGGAGCCAGACCGACTGACAATGGTACAACAGCCACCCCTTGCCTCAAGGGAGTACAAAACCTGTGGGGCAATTTGTGCTCCAGAGCTCCCCTTCAGACCTTATGCTGGGACCCCTGGGGGACCAGGCTGAAGCTAAGTCTCCAAGTGAAACAATTTCCTCGCTTAGCATTTTCCCCCCCTGCCTTGGCCTGCTTCCCTCACTCCTTCTCTTCAGAGTCTCCTCAATATATCACTTACCCAAAAATCCTTACCCCAATCTCTGCTTCTAGGAAGCCAGACCAAATACAAAAGAATATTAGTTAAGCAGAAAAATATTAGTCTTCTGACCTTATGTCCAAAGGATTTTCAAATACAGGGTAACAGACAGCAGAAGTAACAGCCTCAATATCAGATTCAAAAGACACAAAAGCATGAAAAATGGCTGTTTCTTATGTGGACCCATCCATTTACTAAGCTTATTTCACCAGAGGTCGAGGCCTCAATAGCTGGGGGCAAGCGTAGTTGAAAGCTTCTAAAATGCTGTTCTCAAAGGTCATGCGTGGATGCCCCAAAGTGCTGACCTTTTCTTTATGTCACAGGTGTAGCATCATTAATTCATCGAAGATTGTATTGACACAACTTATGCTTTAAATCTGTACCATGTTTGGGAGTTACTTGCTCCATGTGCCATACTTCTAAATAGACAAAACTATATATAAATTATATGTATGTCTTAAAAGTTATAATCCACATTATTATATCAGGATAACAACTTAGTCCATAAATATTTGTTTATAATCATAACAGTAAGATATACTTTTCACTGACTGCCTCCCTGTGTGAGATACTCCTGTTAGGCACTGTATATTGACTATTTCTATTCCTCACCAACAATCCTTCAAGGGTGGCATTATTGCCCCAATTTGATGTATTAAAACTCAGCTTATTAACATGACCAAGTTCTCATAACTAGGAGCGCTGGAATTCCAGGAGGTCCAGCTGACTTCAAAGTACTTCTAGTTCTTCCACTACTGTGTACTGCCTCTGTTGTATCAATCAGAAGAGCCTGTTGCAATTCTCAGATTGTATCTAAGTGACTTTTCTACTAGGTTGGGGTACAGGACAGTGGTGCGGGAAGGATGTTAAATCACCAGACCCATGACCACAATTTATAAAAGAAAAAAGATGACAGAGAATTGTGAGGGACTAGCTAATGGCTCAGGATTTCTCACACTTGAGTACGGTTGTCCCTCAGCATCCGTGGGGGACTGGTTCCAGGAACCCCCCAGATACCAAAATCAGAGGACACTCAAGTCCCTTATATAATGTGGCATAGCATTTGCACAGAACCTACACACATCCTCCCGTATACTTTCAATCATCTCTAGATTACTTATAATACCTAATACATGTAAATGGTATGTAAATAAATAGTTGTCCTATATTTGGCAAATTCAAGTTTTGCTTTTTGGAACATCCTGGAATTTATTTTTCTTGACTATTTTTAATCTGGGTGTTGGCTGAATCCACCAATGTGGAACCCGTGGATACGGAGGGCCGACTGTAATGTGCAGACTAGTTGAAATAAAAATTACTGTGGAACCCCAGAAATATATGAGTTCTCAGGGGTCTTCAGATGCCAGCTTGAGAAACTTCAGAAACAAGTCTTACGTTCTCATGGAAGAATTTTTCAACTGTGAATTTGCACAGCAAAAGAGACATTTTGTTTTCTAATTGGTAAAATAATTTTATGATCTCAACAGTGAAATTAAAATACAAAATTTTAAAAATTCTAACTTAAAAATCCATATACTACAAACTCTAGTAGTTTAAGAAACATTAGAGTAGACCAGTTAGTCTAATTTTAAGAACCTAAGAGGCTGTGTTTTCTGTAAATAGAAAAGAATTTGGGGTTCAAACTTTGGGAACTGGGCTAGAGAAGTTAATGAGAGGGAAGAATTTGGCAAGAATTGAGCTCAACTACTTAGAGCAGGGTGTAGTTGTAATAGCTCCACAGCAGTGAGAGTTCTGCCATTAAAGCTTGATTAAGTTAGTTAATTTAAAGACTGATAATTAGAAGGGTTAACCGATTCTCACAGGAAAAATCTTAAGATGGTTATAAATAAGCCCTTCTTGTTATATCACACAGGAAATTCTCCATATCTATTCTTAGAGTTTTGGTTGAGAATAAGCACTGAATTTTAGTAATTTTTTTCTGAGCATATTTTACCTGTGTTATGTTTATGACTTTCTCTTCTTGCGTTTAAAAGGGTTTAGCCAGAGGGACACGCTTGTACTGTTATTTTTATCATCTCTGTACGAACTCTTCCCCTTTCTTACTTAAGAAAATGAATTTTTAAAAATTTGCTCAATGTAACTATCAGTCAAATATTTTCTGGCTTTCCTCAGAGCATTCCTGATTTGCCCTAATATGGTAAAACTACTTCAGAGCAGCCGCATATTCTTTTACAACTAAAATTTAATCATTTGATTTATTGTTTTCCTTTATCATAATACATTCTCTCTCCTCTTTGAAAACTGCTTCCCTAGATTAAAAATAAATCCTCTGCATGTAGTATTTACAACATGATGAAAAGCACATACAGAAAATTGCTATGAGTATGTTTAATTTGCCAAAAAGCAAACATCCTCAACAAAAAGAGAATCAAAGACATAGCTAGCTTTTTAACAAATAATAGTTTCATAAGACCTTAATCCTGGAGGAAAAGTACTTTAACTATATGTGGATCTTATCCCTAAATCAAAGATAAAGTTGACAACAACCTCTAAACACCATCAATTACTCTCAACTAGGTAACTAAAACAAAGAGTTAGAAACTTTCCACTAAAAATATTCTAATATCTACCCTGAGAAACCCTTGGTAAAATTCAGATGTCTAAAGATTCTGGGTTACAGCAATCACCATAACTTTAAAAGCCTAAAAGTCAAGACAGTGGTTTCTGATGTAACTGGCTCCTATACTGTTGAAAACGTTATATACACGTATACATGCACTACGAGCAGAGAGAAGGCTACGTGGTGACTTGGTTTTCTTCATTACAGTGGCCACCTATTCGAGGATAGAAAGTCCCTGAGAGCACCACTGTGTGAAATCTGATCATGATCTGTGTCTCCAGTCATTAAGTTCTGTCTAGGATCTAACAGGATCTATTATTTTGGAAGAAGTCATTTATAATATCTGAAAGCTTGAGATGCTGAAGGGAGGTAATACTGACCTTGATTTAGAAAAAGCTGACAATTAAGTCTGTTATAAAAGTGGAGGATGGACTGAATTCCTAAAGTCACCCGAAAGCGTGGCTAACTGTGGTCGACAACATGGCAGAGGACGTGGAAGGTGGCAGCAAAGGCCATGGAGATGCCTCAGACCACGGTTCAATTTGTACAAACAGGTCAAACACTATTGGTCAGGGGCTCCATTCTAAATCTATAAGTTACGTCTATACCTAAGTCTAAAAACCACATAATTTTTTCACGGTATCTACTTATATTAGCGAATGTCAAATACTGTAAGGGAAACTTTGCAAGACTTTAGAGTTGAGAGTTTCAGCAAGAAGAAATCTGTTCCTCACTAGCTGTGCACTCCCTGAAGGCAGATGTCGGACTGGGCTCCCACTCCGGTCACCACCCCCTCTCTGCCTAGCTAGGGCTTTTCATGCGGCTGGGGCTCAGTATATCTTCAATGAAGAAATAAGTAAGTTTTTATAGCACGCGTCCTGTAGTAACTCATCCAGCAGTGCTTCTGCTAAACTAGACACTGGCTTACTGATTTGTACTTTTGTCAGAGAAGCTTGGTTTCTGTAATTAGCACTTACTCTTCTGTGATTAGCATATAATAGTCAGAGTCTAGTTTAATATCCAACTATTTTTCCACAGATGACTGATCCACAAGTAATACTGTCAAAACAAGGTCTCTCAAAAAAGTGGGGGAAAAATCATGATAAATATAAAATGTTCGGATCTTTAAAGTGACATCAGCATCCTGGCAGCACGAGTTGTCTCTTTTTCTTTCCCCTTTTAAATACAATTCATCATTCATAACCGAACAGAAAAAGGTGCCTCTGCACATTACACCGGACCAACCAGGAGATTTCCACCCACCTGTGCTTCAGAAAGTAGACAGACGGGACCGGGAAGGGGGCTGTGGACCCCAGGAAGGCAGTGAGCCTGCCCCACACGCAGCACCTTGATGGGGGTGGGGCGGGGGAAGAGAAACTGGCGACTGAAAACCGCAGCAGATGCTCAGGGAGACAGAGAACTTGCGGAGGTCCAGCCAGACACAGGGAGAGCCAGGCACGCCACCGGAGCAGGATAAAGACAAGCTTGGAGGTGAGAAGGAGGAACTCAGGAGTGAGTCCCCCTCCCTCCCTAAAGCAACACAGCAACGTGCTGGGCTTTCACCAGGACAGTGGTGACTTCCCTCACAGAGGAGATGGAAAGAGAAAGGGGTGAGTAACCGACCTCCCGGCTGCACAGATCGCAACTAGATGGACCTGCTTCTCTCCAGCAGCATCTGGATTTCTAAGGAGGGACCTCCATGACTGGGACGAGGGAGAGGAAAGGGAAAGAGGCAGACAGGAATAACAGAGTGCATGGAAGGTGCTGTTCTCTGCTGTCTGCCTTGGGATTTCAGCAAGGGGTAGGACCCCCACTCGAGGACCTGGGCTATGAGCACTCAGAGCCTCAGGTGCTAAGCCCAAACCTTCCGCCGCTCTGCCACCGACTTTTTCTACCGAACTTTTTTTTACACCCCCTTCAGAGTGCAGACCCAAAGCCAGATCAGATCAAGAGAAACCAAAAACTTGAGCTATAGCGCCACCTCCTGGAAAACAAAAGAAGGGTTTCTATTTGCCAGTCTTTTGTAATGAAAGTAAAACTAAGTGTGCTACTTCAAATGAGATGGCAGAGGCACAATTCATCAAACACGATGAAAAACTGGTAATATGGTATTCACAAAAAGAAAATGATAATTCTCCAGTAACTAAACTCAAAGGCACAGGATATTGTAATCTAACTTACAAAGAATTCAAAATAGCTGTTATGATGAAATTCAATGAGCTACAAGTAAACTCAGAAAGGCAATTCGATGAACTCAGGAATAAAATGAGTAAACAGAAGGAGTTCTTTACCAGAGAGATTGAAATTTTAAAAAAGAACCAAATTCTGGAGCTGAAGAATTCAATGAATGATATGAAAAATCATTAGAGAGCTTAAGAAATAGGGCAGATCAGACTGAAGAAAGAATTAGCAACTTGGAAGACAGGAATTTAGAAATGACTCAGGAGTGAGAACTAAGATTTTTAAAAAGTGAAGAAAGCCTAGGAGAGCTATCAGATATGATGAGAAAAACAAATATAAGAATAATCGGTCTTCCTAAAGGAGAAGAGAGCAGAGAATGTATTTAGAGAAATAATTGCTGAGAACTTCTCAAACCTGGGGAAAGAATTAAGCATACATGTCCAAGAAGCTATCACCTCAATGCAAAAAGACCTTACCCAAGATACATTATAATGAAACTGTCAAAAATCAATGATAGAGAAAGAATCTTAAAGGCGGTCAGGGGAGAAAAAAAAAGAAAGTAACCTACAAAGGAACCGCCACTAGGCTATCAGCAGATTTCTCAGCAGAAACACTACAGGCCAGGAGAGAATGGAATGACATATTCAAAGTGCTGAAAGATAAAAACTGCCAGCCAAGAATACTTTATCCAGCAAAGTTATCCTTCAAGTATAATGAACAAATAAAGGCTTTCCCAGACAAACAAAAACTGAGGGAGTTCACCACTAGACCTGCCTTGCAAGAAATGCTGAAAGGAATTCTTCAAGCTAAAATAAAAGGACACTAATAATGACATAAAAGCAACTGAAAGTACACAATACTCTTGCAAAGGTGAAAAACAGTCAGAATTAGAAAACTTTATATTAGAATGGTATGTTAACCACAATTATAGCATAAAGGCTTAAGGAAAAGAATATTAAGGATAAATATAGCTATTACAATTTCTCAGTGAATTCACAGCATAAGAAGTGAGATAGCAAAGATATAAAAGAGGAAGAGTGAAAGGGTGGAAACTTTACAGACAAAGATAAGGTGCTATCAGCATAAAAAGAAGTGTTTTGTTTCTGAGATGTTTTACGTAAGCCACATGGCAATAACAAAGCCAAACTCTAGAGTAGAGTCATGAAAGATAAAAAAGGGAAGACTGAGCAAATGACCATGGAAACCCACCACATTAGAAAGGTAGACAGAAACAGAGAGGCAAAAGGAACAATGGTGAAACAAAACAACCAGAAGGCAAATGGTAAGATGGCAGCAGTAAATCCTTGTATGTCAATAATCACTCTAAATATAAATGGACTGAATTCACCAATCAAAAGGTACACAATGACTGCATGGATTAAAAAAACAAAACCCAACTGTATGCTGCCTACAGGAAGCTCATTTCGGCTCTAAAGACACACATAGGCTCAAAGTGAAGGAATGGAAGTGGAAACCAAAAGAAAGTGGGTAGAGCCACACTTGTATCAGACAAAATAGACTTCAAGCCAAAAAATGATAACAAGAGACAAACAAGGTTGTTATGTAATGATAAAAGGGTCAATACATCTTGAAGATATTGATATAATAATTGTAAATATATATACACTCAACATTGGAGCACTGAAATATATTAAGCAAATACAGTAAGTCCCCTACATACAAACCTTCAAGTTGCGAACTTTCAAAGATGCGAACGTGCCCCTGTATGCCAGCTGTTGTGTTGTACTACTGTACTTTTCAAGGCACTGTACTGTAAGATTTAAAGTATTTTTTAAAATTTTTTGTGGGTTTTTTTAATGTATTATTTGTGTGAAAAGTATTATAAACAGTACAGTACTATAGAGCTGATTGTGTTAGTTGGGTACCTAGGCTTTGTTGGACTTAGGAAAAATTAGACTTACGAACACACTCTCAGAATGGAACTCATTCGTATGTAGGGGACTTACTGTACTAACATATCCAAAGGGAGAAATAGACAACAATGCAATAATATGCCACTGTCAGCAATGGATAGATCATCCAGACAGAAAATCAACAAGGAAATGTTGGAAACCATACTGTAGAACAAATGGACTTAAACATATGAAGAACATTCCACACAACAGTAGCAAAATACACATTCTTCTCGCATGCACATGGAACATTTTCAAGTATAGATCATATGATAGGGCATGAAACAAATCTCAGAAAATTAAAGAAGATGAAAATCACACCAACTATCTTTTCTGACCACAATGGTATAAAACTAGAAATCAGCAAGCAGAAAGCTGGAAAATCTAAAAATATGTGGAAACTAAACACACTTCTGAACAACCAATGGGTCAAAGAAGAAATCAAAAGAGAAAAAATTATCTCAAATAACAAATGAAAATACAACATATTAAAACCTATGGAATGCAGCAAAAGCAGTTCTGAGAAGTTTACAGCAATAAATGCATATATTAAGAAATTAGAAAGATCTCAAATAACCTAACTTTATACCTCGAGGAATTAGAAAAAGAACAAAGTTAGCAGAAGAAAGGAAATAATAAAGATCAGAGTGGAAATAAATGAAATGAAGCCCAGAAAAACAATAGAAAGAGTCAACAAAACCAAAAGCTGGTTCTTTGAAAAGATTAAAAAATTGACAAACCTTTAGCCAGACTAAGATAAAAAGAGAAGACTCAAATAAATAAAATTAGAAACGAAAAAGGAGACATTACAACTGAGACTACAGAAATACATAGAACCATACAAGACTATTATGAAAAACTACATGCCAACAAATTAGACAACCTAGAGGAAATGGATAAGTTCTTAGAAACACACAACCTATCAAGACTGAATCAGGAAGAAACAGAAAATCTGAACAGACCAATAGTGAGCAAAGAGGTTGAATCAGTAATCAAAACCCTCCCAAAACAGAAAACCCCAGGACCAGATGGCTTCACTTGAAAATTCTACCATTCAAAGAAGAATTAACACCAATCCTTCTCAAACTCTTCCAAAAACAGAGGAGGAGGGAATACTTCCAAACTCATTCTATGAGGGCAGCATTACTTTGAAACCAAAGCCAGATAAGGCTACCACAAGGAAACTATAGACCAATACCCCTAATGAATACTGATGCAAAAAATCTCAACAAAATATTAGTAAGCCAAATTCAAGAACACATAAAAAGGATCACGCACCATGACCAAGTGGGATTTATCCCTGAGATGTAAGGATGGTTCAACATACACAAATCAATAAATGTAATACATCACACTAATAAAATGAAAGATAAAAATCACATGATCACCTTACTAGATGCAGAAAAAGCATTTGACAATTACAACATCCTTTCCTGATGAAAACATTCAGTAGATTGGGTATAGAAGGAACATAGTTCCACATAATAAAGACCACAAACAACAAATAACATTTGTTGTAAATATATATACACTCAACATTAGCACAGCTAACATTATACTCAGTGGAGAAAACCTGAAAGCTTTTCCTCTAAAATTAGGAACAAGACAAGGATGCCCACTATCACCACTCTTATTTATTTAACAGAGTATTGGAAGTCCTAGCTAGAGTGATTAGACAAGACAAAGAAAAGGCATCCAAATCGGGAAAGAGGGAGTAAAACTGTCACTATTTGCAGATGATATGATTTTGTACATAGAAAATCCCAAAGACTCAACCAAAAAACTCTTGGAAGTAATCAACAATTTCAGTAAAGTTGCAAGACACAAAAATCAACACACAGAAATCAACTGCATTTCTATATACTAAGGATGAAACATCTGAAAAGAAATAAAACTATCCATTCACAATAGCATCAAAAACAATAAAATACTTAGGAATAAATTTAACCAAGGAAGTGAAAGATCTGTACAGTGAAAACTACAAGACTTTGCTGAAAGATATCAAAGAAAACACAAATGGAAAGACATCTTATATTCATGGATTTGAAGAATTAACATTATTACAATGTCCATCCTACCCAAAGCCATCTATAGATTCAATGCAATCCCCATGAAAATACCAATGGCATTCTTTACAGAAATAGAAAAAAGAATTCTAAAATTTGTATGGAACCACAGATGTCCCTGAATAGCCAAAGCAATACTGAGGAAAAAAACAAAGCTGGAGGTATCACACTTTCTGAGATATCATACTTCCCGATTACAAACTATACGACAAAGCTAAAGTAAAAACAAAACAGAACAAAACAAAAAACAGTATGTTACTGGCACAAAAACAGACACATAGACCAATGAACAGGATAGAGAGCCCAGAATTAAATCCTTGCTTATATGATCTACTAATACTTGACAATGGAGCCAAGAGCACCCAATAGGGAAAGGATAGTTTCTTCAATGAATGGTGTTGGGAAAACCGGATAAACACATGCAGTGAAATTGGACTCCTTTCTAGGATCAAACACTTAAACACATGACCTGACACTACACAACTCCCAGAAAAAAAACAGTAGGAAATAAACTCCTCCACTTGGTCCTGGCAATTATTTTTTTTTGGATGTAACAACAAAAGCACAAAGAACAAAAGCAAAAATCAACAAAAGGGACCACAAACTTAAGAGCTTCTGCATAGAAAAAGTAACAATTCACAAAATGAAAAGACAAACTACAGAATGAGAAAAAATTTTTACAAATCATATATTGGATAAGGAGTTAATACCCAAAATATAAAAAGAACTCCTACTACTCAATAACAACAACAAAACCCCAAATAATCTGATTAAAAGATGGGCAGAAAAACTAAATAGACTTTTTTCCAAAGAAGATAACCCAATGGCCAACAGGTACATGAAAAAATGCTCGACATCACTAATCATCAGGGAAATACTAATGAAAACCACAATGAGATATCACCTCACACCAGTTAGAATGGCTATCAAGAAGATAAGAGGTAAGTGCTGGTGAGGATGTAGAGAAAAGGGAACCCTTGTGCACTGCTGGTGGGAATGTAAGTTGGTGCAGCCACTACGGAAAATGGTATGGAGTTTCCCCGCAAAATTAAAAACAGATCTACCATATGATCCAGCAATTCAACTTCTGGGTATTTATCTGAAGAAAATGAAAACACTAACTCAAAAAGATACATGTACCTCTGTATTCACTGCAGCATTATTTACAATAGCCAGATATGGACACTAACCTAAATGTCCATCAATAGATGAATGGATAAAGAAAATGTGGTGTATATTTTATATACATATATTATGGAATATTATTCAGTCATAAGAAAGGAGGACACCCTGACAACACAACAATCTGTGACAACACAGATGGACCTTGAGCACATTATGCTAAGTGAGATAAGTCAGACAGAAAGACAAGTACTGTATGTTATCACTTGCATGTGGAATTTTAAAAAGCCAGACTTGTGAAATGGTGGTTACCAGGGGAGGGGGGGACAGGAAGCTGTTTAAAGGTACAAACTTACAATGAGTCGTAAATAAACCCTAGAGATATAATGCACAGTACAGTTAATATAAACAATATTGTATTATAATCAAACTTGCTAAGAGACTAGAACTTAATTACTTCAACTACGAAAAAGAAAGGATAATTATGTAATAAGATAGAGGTGCCAATTATTGCTACAATGGCAACTATATTACAATATATAAATGTACCAAGTTAACATGTTGTATACCTTAAATTATACAATGTTAAATATCAAATATATTTCAATAAAAATAAACAGATAAATAATGTTTGATGTAACTTTAGTTAGAAGTCTCCAACAGAAATCACAAAGAAATACTGATTTCTTTTTTTGAGTATTGGGTGACCATATAACTCATCTTAAATACTGGGATACTTTTAAGGGTAAAAGGGGATAATAATAATAATGATAATAGCACCACCAGGGCAACATGGATAAACCTAGACATTTGGTCATACTATAGAAGGAGAAGAAAAATTAGAATAAGTACTATTCATACTGTGATGTTTATGGTTCTCATTTAGGAGAGGTAAAGAAAAAGGTATGGTACGGTTTGCATATAAGATCAGATTCTAGAGATAATTTCCTATGACATATCCTCACAGGAGCAAAGATTACAATTAACATCCTAATTCTGGTATACTAAAACAAACAAAAAGAAACTCACCTCTGGTTTGGGGATGAAAGCCTGACCTGGAATTGTAAAGATGTGCTGAACATCGCAGAGGTACTGGGCCATGATGGAAAGGCGACTACGCTGCTTGCTTCCTGTACTGGCTGTAAGTCTCTGCACAAGGACACAAAGGAATTTTAGCAAGTAATTCATTCATTATCTACGAACACTAGGTAGATTTTTTGAGATAAATTTTAAAAGCATAGGCTATCTGACATGATACAAAGCCAACATGGAGAATATTTTCCTCCAGTACTAACTGAGGTACATCTAAGAAGCGTGAATTATATCATATACAGTGCACTCAAAAAATTCATATAAGAAAACTTCCCTACCACAGCTGTTGGGATTTTCAAACCACTGTTATATTATGAAGATACTGTATGAAACAAGTAATCAATAAATATTGATAAATGAAAAAATTAGCAAGAATAATGAAGAACTAAAGGTGCTTTAATTTTATGAACTACCCCAATATCTGAATGAAAGTTTTCAGTGGTGTGCTTTTCTTTATTTAAATGTAATAAAACCTTGAATATTCAGAACTGTTGAAAACTGCTGTTTTTGACAACTAATTTTTATAAAAAACTAGGAATTTATTCTCTTAAGCACCCAAACATTTTTATTTTAAAATTAGGTATATTCAAATTAACTCATAAATACAATTTCAACCAATAACCCAAAAGGATTTTTAAAAAGAACTTTAAATTCCATATAAATTTTATATGAAAAAGCAAAGGGCCAAGACAGCCAGGATACTCCTGAAGAACATCAGTAACAGGGGGAACAGGGGGTAGGGGTTGCTGTGTGGAGATGAGGTGGGGGTGATTCATCTTGCCAGATATCAAAATTAAGGCAGTACGGTATTGCTAGAGGTACAAACAGACCAATGGAACAAAAACCTTAGAAAGAGACCCAAGCACATGTGGACATTTAAACTGTGATAGATGTGAGGTAGCAGCTGCCAGTGGGAAAAGGAAGGATCCTTCAGCGATACTGGTGTAAACAGGAATCTACAAGGAGGACAATGGAGGTCCATATCTCACATCACAACCAAAAATGAATTCCAAGTGAATTAACAGTAAGTGAAAAATTTTTAATTTTTATAAGTAAATATCTATGACTCCCATGGTAAGGAAGAATTTCTTAATAATGAAAAAGCAGGCCGCCTCCCGACCAGGGCCGCCGCAGGAGGCGCCGGAGCTGGGTTCTGAGCGACAATCTGCCTGCAGAGTCGCTCAAGGCAAGAAGACCCAGAGCCAGCAAGACTGAAACAAAAAGCAAAGGAGCCGTGTGGATGAAAGGCTCTTGGTGCTCCAGCCAGGCATCAGGGCTGTGCCTCTGAGGTGGGAGAGCCAACTTCAGGACACTGGTCCACAAGAGACCTCCCAGCTCCATGTAATACCAAACGGCGAAAATCTCTCAGAGATCTCCATCTCAACATCAAGACCCAGCTTCACTCAAAGACCAGCAAGCTACAGTGCTGGACACCCTATGCCAAACAACTAGCAAGACAGGAACACAGCCCCATCCATTAGCAGAGAGGCTGCCTAAAATCATAATAAGGCCACAGACACCCCAAAACACACCACCAGACGTGGACGTGCCCCCCAAAAAGACAAGATCCAACCTCATCCACCAGAACACAAGTACTAGTCCCCTCCACCAGGAAGCCTACACAACCCACTGAACCAACCTTAGCCACTGGGGACAGATACCAAAAACAACGGGAACTACGAACCTGCAGCCTGTGAAAAGGAGACCCCAAACACAGTAAGATAAGCAAAATGAGAAGACAAAAAAACACACAGCAGGTGAAGGAGCAGGGTCAAAACACACCAGACCTAACAAATGAAGAGGAAATAGGCAGTCTACCTGAAAAAGAATTCAGAATAATGATAGTAAAGATGATCCAAAATCTTGGAAATAGAATAGACAAATGGCAAGAAACATTTACCAAGGACGTAGAAGAACAAAAGAGGAACCAAGCAACAATGAAAAACACAATAAATGAAATTAAAAATACTCTAGATGGGATCAATAGCAGAATAACTGAGGCAGAAGAACGGATAAGTGACCTGGAAGATGAAATAGTGGAAATAACTACTGCAGAGCAGAATAAAGAAAAAAGAATGAAAAGAACTGAGGACAGTCTCAGAGACCTCTGGGACAACATTAAACGCACCAACATTCGAATTATAGGGGTCCCAGAAGAAGAAGAGAAAAAGAAAGGGACTGAGAAAATATTTGAAGAGATTATAGTTGAAAACTTCCCTAATATGGGAAAGGAAATAGTTAATCAAGTCCTGGAAGCACAGAGAGTCCCATACAGCATAAATCCAAGGAGAAACACGCCAAGACACATATTAATCCAACTATCAAAAATTAAATATAAAGAAAACATATTAAAAGCAGCAAGGGAAAAACAACAAATAACACACAAGGGAAGCCCCATAAGGTTAACAGCTGATCTTTCAGCAGAAACTCTGCAAGCCAGAAGGGAGTGGCAGGATATACTTAAAGTCATGAAGGAGAAAAACCTACAACCAAGGTTACTCTACCCAGCAAGGATCTCATTCAGATTTGATGGAGAAATTAAAACCTTTACAGACAAGCAAAAGCTGAGAGAGTTCAGCACCACCAAACCAGCTTTACAACAAATGCTAAAGGAACTTCTCTAGGCAAGAAACACAAGAGAAGGAAAACACCTACAATAACAAACCCAAAATATTTAAGAAAATGGGAATAGGAACATACATATCGATAATTACCTTAAATGTAAATGGATTAAATGCTCCCACCAAAAGACACAGACTGGCTGAATGGATACAAAAACAAGACCCATATATATGCTGTCTACAAGAGACCCACTTCAGACCTAGAGACACATACAGACTGAAAGTGAGGGGATGGAAAAAGATATTCCATGCAAATGGAAATCAAAAGAAAGCTGGAGTAGCAATTCTCATACCAGACAAAATAGACTTTAAAATAAAGACTATTACAAGAGACAAAGAAGGACACTATATAATGATCAAGGGATCGATCCAAGAGGAAGGTATAACAATTGTAAATATTTATGCACCCAACATAGGAGCACCTCAACACATAAGGCAAATGCTAACAGCCATAAAAGGGGAAATCAACAGCAACACAATCATAGTAGGGGACTTTAACACCCCACTTTCACCAATGGACAGATCATCCAAAATGAAAATAAATAAGGAAACACAAGCTTTAAATGATACATTAAACAAGATGGACTTAATTGATATTTATAGGACATTCCACCCAAAAACAACAGAATACACATTTTTCTCAAGTGCTCATGGAACATTCTCCAGGATAGATCATATCTTGGGTCACAAATCAAGCCTTTGTAAATCTAAGAAAATTGAAATCGTATCAAGTATCTTTTCCAACCACAATGCTATGAGACTAGATATCAATTACAGGAAAAGATCTGTAAAAAATACAAACACATGGAGGCTACACAATACACTACTTAATAACGAAGTGATCACTGAAGAAATCAAAGGGGAAATCAAAAAATACCTAGAAACAAATGACAATGGAGATACGACGACCCAAAACCTATGGGATGCAGCAAAAGCAGTTCTAAGAGGGAATTTTATAGCAATACAACCCTACATCAAGAAACAGGAAACATCTCGAATAAACAACCTAACCTTGCACCTAAAGCAATTAGAGAAAGAAGAGCAAAAAAACCCCAAAGCTAGCAGAAGGAAAGAAATCATAAAGATCAGATCAGAAATAAATGAAAAAGAAATGAAGGAAACAATAGCAAAAATCAATGAAACTAAAAGCTGGTCCTTTGAGAAGATAAACAAAATTGATAAACCATTAGCCAGACTCATCAAGAGAAAAAGGGAGAAGACTCAAATCAATAGAATTAGAAATGAAAAAGGAGAAGTAACCACTGACACTGCAGAAATACAAAGGATCATGAGAGATTACTACAAGCAACTCTATGCCAATAAAATGGACAACCTGGAAGAAATGGACAGATTCTTAGAAATGCACAACCTGCCAAGACTGAACCAGGAAGAAATAGAAAATATGAAAAGACCAATCACAAGCACTGAAATTGAAACTGTGATTAAAAATCTTCCAACAAACAAAAGCCCAGGACCAGATGGCTTCACAGGCGAATTCTATCAAACATTTAGAGAAGAACACCTATCCTTCTCAAACTCTTCCAAAATATTGCAGAGGGAGGAACGCTCCCCAACTCATTCTACGAGGCCACCATCACCCTGATACCAAAACCAGACAAAGACGTCACAAAGAAAGAAAACTACAGGCCAATATCACTGATGAACATAGGTGCAAAAATCCTCAACAAAATACTAGCAAACAGAATCCAACAGCACATTAAAAGGATCATACACCATGATCAAGTGGGGTTTATTCCAGGAATGCAAGGATTCTTCAATATACGCAAATCAACCAACGTGATACATCAATATTAACAAATTGAAGGAGAAAAACCATATGATCATCTCAATAAATGCAGAGAAAGCTTTTGACAAAATTCAACACCCATTTATGATAAAAGCCCTGCAGAAAGTAGGCATAGAGGGAACTTTCCTCAACATAATAAAGGCCATATATGACAAACCCACAGCCAACATTGTCCTCAATGGTGAAAAACTGAAACCATTTCCACTAAGATCAGGAACAAGACAAGGTTGCCCACTCTCACCACTATTATTCAACATAGTTTTGGAAGTGTTAGCCACAGCAATCAGAGAAGAAAAAGAAATAAAAGGAATCCAAATTGGAAAAGAAGAAGTAAAGCTGTCACTGTTTGCAGATGACATGATACTATACATAGAGAATCCTAAAGATGCTACCAGAAAACTCCTAGAGCTAATCAATGAATTTGGTAAAGTAGCAGGATACAAAATTAATGCACAGAAATCTCTTGCATTCCTATATACTAATGATGAAAAATCTGAAAGTGAAATTAAGAGAACACTCCCGTTTACCACTGCAACAAAAAGAATAAAATATCTAGGAATAAACCTACCTAAGGAGACAAAAGACCTGTATGCAGAAAATTATAAGACACTGATGAAAGAAATTAAAGATGATACAAATAGATGGACAGATATACCATGTCCTTGGACTGGAAGAATCAACATTGTGAAAATGACTCTACTACCCAAAGCAATCTACAGATTCAATGCAATCCCTATCAAACTACCACTGGCATTTTTCACAGAACTAGAATAAAAAATTTCACAATTTGTATGGAGACACAAAAGACCCCGAATAGCCAAAGCAATCTTGAGAACGAAAAATGGAGCTGGAGGAATCAGGCTCCCTGACTTCAGACTATATTACAAAGCTACAGTAATCAAGACAGTTTGGTACTGGCACAAAAACAGAAATATTCATCAATGGAACAGGATAGAAAGCCCAGAGATAAACCCACGCACATATGGTCACCTTATCTTTGATAAAGGAGGCAAGCATATACAGTGGAGAAAAGACAGCCTCTTCAATAAATGGTGCTGGGAAAATTGGACAGGTACATGTAAAAGTATGAAATTAGAACACGCCCTGACACCATACACAAAAATAAACTCAAAATGGATTAAAGACCTAAGTGTAAGGCCAGACACTATCAAACTCTTAGAGGAAAACATAGGCAGAACACTCTATGACATCAATCACAGCAAGATCCTTTTTGACCCACCTCCTAGAGAAATGGAAATAAAAACAAAAATAAACAAATGGGACCTAATGAAACTTAAAAGCTTTTGCACAGCAAAGGAAACCATAAACAAGACCAAAAGACAACCCTCAGAATGGGAGAAAATATTTGCAAATGAAGCAACTGACAAAGGATTAATCTCCAAGATTTACAAGCAGCTCATGCAGCTCAATAACAAAAAAACAAACAACCCAATCCAAAAATGGGCAGAAGACCTAAATAGACATTTCTCTAAAGAAGATACACAGATGGCCAACAGACACATGAAAGAATGCTCAACATCATTAATCATTAGAGAAATGCAAATCAAAACTACAATGAGGTATCATCTCACACCGGTCAGAATGGCCATCATCAAAAAATCCAGAAACAGTAAATGCTGGAGAGGGTGTGGAGAAAAGGGAACCCTCTTGCACTGTTGGTGGGAATGTAAATTGATACAGCCACTATGGAGAACAGTATGGAGGTTCCTTAAAAAACTAAAAATAGAACTACCATACAACCCAGCAATCCCACTACTGGGCATATACCCTGAGAGAACCATAATTCAAAAAGAGTCATGTACCAAAATGTTCATTGCAGCTCTATTTACAATAGCCAGGACATGGAAGCAACCTAAGTGTCCATCATCGGATGAATGGATAAAGAAGATGTGGCACATATATACAATGGAATATTACTCAGTCATAAAAAGAAATGAAATGGAGGTATTTGTAATGAGGTGGATGGAGTTAGAGTCTGTCATACAGAGTGAAGTAAGTCAGAAAGAGAAAAACAAATACAGTATGCTAACACATATATACAGAATCTAAGGAAAAAAAAAAAAAAAGGCCATGAAGAACCTAGTGGCATGACGGGAATAAAGACACAGACCTACTAGAGAATGGACTTGAGGATATGGGGAGGGGGTGGGGTGAGATGTGACAGGGTGAGAGAGTGTCACGGACATATATACACTACCAAATGTAAAATAGATAGCTAGTGGGAAGCAGCCGCATAGCACAGGGAGATCAGCTCGGTGCTTTGTCACCACCGAGAGGGGTGGGATGGGGAGGGTGGGAGGGAGGGAGATGCAAGAGGGAAGAGATATGGGAACATATTGTATATGTATAACTGATTCACTTTGTTATAAAGCAGAAGCTAACACACCATTGTAAGGCAATTATACTTCAATAAAGATGTTTAAAAAAAAAAATAGAATGGATTTGAGGATATGGGGAGGGGGAGGGGTGAGATGTGACAGGGGGAGAGAGTGTCATGGACATATATACACTACCAAATGTAAAATAGATAGCTAGTGGGAAGCAGCCGCATAGCACAGGGAGATCAGCTCGGTGCTTTGTGACCACCTAGAGGGGTGGGATAGGGAGGGTGGGAGGGAGGGAGATGCAAGAGGGAAGAGATATGGGAACATATGTATATGTATAACTGATTCACTTTGTTATAAAGCAGAAACTAACACACCATTGTAAAGCAATTATACTTCAATAACGATGTTTAAAAAATAATAATGAAAAAGCAGAAACCATAAAAGACTGATATATTTTCTTCTATTTAAATTAAAAACTTCTGTATAATAAAAACACTATAAAGATAAGTCACAGACTGAGACAAGGTATTTGAAACTCATATTTGACAAAGGATTAGTGTTTAGAAGAAACTCCTATAGCTCAATAATCAAAAGATAAACAACTAATAGAAAATATGATGAGAAATATGGTAAGAGCAACCCAAATGAACCATAACCATAAACTATTAAGTAAATTACAGATTAGGGACATGCACATTAAAGCCATATGAGATACAGTTTCATATTCATGAAATGAACAAAAATTTTTTTTTTTTGAGTCCTCTCCCTCTTTTTCTTGATGAGTCTGGCTAATGGCTTATCAATTTTGTTTATCTTCTCAAAGAACCAGCTTTTAGTTTTATTGATCTTTGTTATTGTTTTCTTTGTTTCTATTTCATTTATTTCTGCTCTGATCTTTATGATTTCTTTCCTTCTGCTAACTTTGGGTTTTGTGTGTTCTTCTTTCTCTAGTTTCTTTAGGTGTAAGGTTAGATTGTTTACTTGAGATTTTTCTTGTTTCTTTAGGTAGGCTTGTATAGCTATAAACTTCCCTCTTAGAACTGCTTTTGCTGTATTCCATAGGTTTTGGGTCGTCGTGTTTTCATTGTCATTTGTCTCTAGGTATTTTTTGATTTCCTCTTTGATTTCTTTATTGATCTCTTGGTTATTTAGTAACGTATTGTTTAGCCTCCATGTGTTTGTATTTTTTACGTTTTTTTCCCTGTAACTGATTTCTAATCTCATAGCGTTGTGGTCAGAAAAGATGCTTGATATGATTTCAATTTTCTTAAATTTACTGAGGCTTGATTTGTGACCCAAGATGTGATCTATCCTGGAGAATGTTCCATGCGCACTTCAGAAGAACGTGTAACCTGCTGTTTTTGGATGGAATGTCCTATAAATATCAATTAAATCTATCTGGTCTATTGTGTCATTTAAAGCTTGTGTTTCCTTATTTATTTTCATTTTGGATGATCTGTCCATTGGTGTAAGTGAGGTGGTTAAAGTCCCCCACTATTATTGTGTTACTGTCAATTTCCTCTTTTATAGCTGTTAGCAGTTGCCTTATGTATTGAGGTGCTCCTATGTTGGGTGCATATATATTTATAATTGTTATATCTTCTTCTTGGATTGATCCCTTGATCACTACGTAGTGTCCTTCCTTGTCTCTTGTAACATTCTTTATTTTAAAGTCTATTTTATCTGATATGAGTATAGCTACTCCAGCTTTCTTTTGATTTCCATTTGCATGGAATATCTTTTTCCATCCCCTCACTTTCAGTCTGTATGTGTCCCTAGGTATAAAGTGGGTCTCTTGTAGACAGCATATATATGGGTCTTGTTTTTGTATCCATTCAGCAAGCCTGTGTCTTTTGGTTGGAGCATTTAATCCATTCACGTTTAAGGTAATTATCGATATGTATGTTCCTATGACCATTTTCTTAATTGTTTTGGGTTTGTTTTTGTAGGTCCTTTTCTTCTCTTGTGTTTCCCACTTAGAGAAGTTCCTTTAGCATTTGTTGTAGAGCTGGTTTGGTGGTGCTGAATTCTCTTAGCTTTTGCTTGTCTGTAAAGCTTTTGATTTCTCCATCAAATCTAAATGAGATCCTTGCTGGGTAGAGTAATCTTGGTTGTAGGTTCTTCCCTTTCATCACTTTAAGTATATCATGCCACTCCCTTCTGGCTTGTAGAGTTTCTGCTGAGAAATCAGCTGTTAACCTTATGGGAGTTCCCTTGTATGTTATTTGTCGTTTTTCCCTTGCTGCTTTCAATAATTTTTCTTTGTCTTTAATTTTTGCCACTTTGATTACTATGTGTCTCGGCGTGTTTCTCCTTGGGTTTATCCTGTATGGGACTCTCTGTGCTTCCTGGACCTGGGTGGCTATTTCCTTTCCCATGTTAGGGAAGTTTTCGACTATAATCTCTTCAAGTATTTTCTCTGGTCCTTTCTCTCTCTCTTCTCCTTCTGGGACCCCTATAATGTGAATGTTGTTGCATTTAATGTTGTCCCAGAGGTCTCTTAGGCTGTCTTCATTTCTTTTCATTCTTTTTTCTTTAGTCTGTTCCGCAGCAGTGAATTCCACCATTCTGTCTTCCAGGTCACTTATCCGTTCTTCTGCCTCAGTTATTCTGCTATTGATTCCTTCTAGTGTAGTTTTCATTTCAGTTATTGTATTGGTCATCTCTGTTTGTTTGTTCTTTAATTCTTCTAGGTCTTTGTTAATCATTTCTTGCATCTTCTCAATCTTTGCCTCCATTCTTATTCCGAGGTCCTGGATCATCTTCACTATCATTACTCTGAATTCTTTTTCTGGAAGGTTGCCTATCTCCACTTCATTTAGTTGTTTTTCTGGGGTTTTTTCTTGTTCCTTCATCTGGTATATAGCCCTCTGCCTTTTCATCTTGTCTATCTTTCTGTAAATGTGGTTTTTGTTCCACAGGCTGCAGGATTGTAGTTTTTCTTGCTTCTGCTGTCTGCCCTCTGGTGGTTGAGGCTATCTCGAAATGAACAAAATTTAAACAACAGAAAAAGAACCTGACAGAACCTAATACTGGCAACAATACGGAGCAACAGGAATTCTCATATGCCGCTAGTGAGAGGGGAAATTGGTACAAGCACTGTGGTCTATAATCTGGCAATATATATATTAAAGCTAAAGTTGGGTAAACGCTTATGATCCTTTAGGTCTACCTTTATGAATATATCCTAGAGACCTGCTTCACAAGGAGATATGTACAGGGATAGTCACTGCAACATTATATGTAGTATCCAAAAAAAAAGTGGAAAAACATAAAGGTCCATCAATAGGTGGATAATTAAACTGTGGTAATTTTGACAATGGAATGCTAAATAATAGTTACAATGAATAACAAGAGACACCAACGTAAATCCCAAAGAGTAAACAATAATTGACAGAAAATATGTACAGTATGATTCCACTCACATAAAAACTTCAAAAGATTATTTCTTATTGTTTACTCTCTATGTGCATGTGTGTATCTATCTATATCTGTAAAGCAAGCAAAACATGTTCATGGGCATAATATCAATTTTAAGACAGTTCAATTCATAGGAGGGAAAAGGGGGATAGAAGAGGGCTCCAAACATATCTATTTTATTTCTTAAAAAAGATATGAAAAATATGGCAATATATTAAGATTGGACAAAGCTGAGTAGTGGATAAAAAAATTAGGCATACTTATTTTTCTAAAATGTATCCTGCTTCTCTATGTTCTTAGAACTCCCTGGACATTCTAAATCTCTTCTGAATGATAGAGTCAACATTACAAATACCAACAATTACTGGAATAATCCTGGGGCCAGGTATGCCTGGGCTGTGCCGTACTACTAAACAGTCAAAGACGGAGCACTTTTTGAGTTACTGAGTTGGCCCAAAAGTTCATTTGTTACCCCCCACACCGCAAGATGGCTCTAGTAGCACTCAGCTGTCTTTAACTACATTCAAAACAGATTTGTTAGATTGTGACAGCTGTCATATCAGCGTGCATTGAAAAAACTTATCAAAATTTTTGTGTAGCCATTTTAATACTGAAGATGGAAGAAAAAAAGCAACATTTTCGGCATATTATGCTTTATTATTTCAAGAAAGGTAAAAACGGAACTGAAACTCAAAAAAAAGATTTGTGCAGTGTATGGAGAAGGTGCTGTGACTGATTGAATGTGTCAAAAGTGGTCTGTGAAGTTTCGTGCTGGAGATTTCTCGCTGGACGATGCTCCACGGTCAGGTAGACCAGTTGAAGTTGATAGCGATCAAATCGAGAAATTAATTGAGAACTCAACGTTATACCACCCAGGAGATAGCCAACATACTCAACATGTACAAATCAAGTGCTGAAAATCATTTGCACCAGCTTGGTTATATTCAATGCTTTGTTGTTTGGGTACCACATAAGTTACGTGAAAAAAACCTTGACTGTATTTCCGCATGCAATTCTCTATTTAAATGTAATGAAAACGCTCCGTTTTTAAAACAAATTGTGGTGGGTGATGAAATGTAGATACTGCACAATAACATGGAATGGAAGAGATTGTGGGGCAAGCAAAATGAACCACCACCACTCCAAAGGCTGGTCTTCATCCAAAGAAGGTGATGTTGTGTATATGGTGGGAATGGAAGGGAGTCCTCTATTGTGAGCTCCTTCCAGAAAACTAGACTATTAATTCCAACATGTACTGCTCCCAATTAGACCAACTGAAAGCAGCACTCAATGAAAAGTGTCTGGAATTAGTCAACAGAAAACGCATAATCTTTCATCAGGACAATGCAAGACCACGTTTCTTTAATGACCAGGCAAAAACTGTTACAGCTTGGCTGGGAAGTTCTGATTCCTCCGCCATATTCACCAGGCATTGCACCTTTGGATTTCCGATTATTTCGGTCTTTACAAAATTCTCTTAATGGAAAAACTTTCAATTCCCTGGAAGACTGTAAAAGGCACCTGGAACAGTTCTTTGCTCAAAAAGATAAAAAGTTTTGGGAAGATGGAATTGTGAAGTTGCCTGAAAAATGGCAGAAGGTAGTGGAGTACGTTGTGCAATAAAGTTCTTGGTAAAAATGAAAAATGTGTCTTTTATTTTTACTTAAAAACCGAAGGAATCTTTTGGCCAACCCAATATATTTACTGTGCTGGGTGTTTCTCTTTCCTGCTTCACTGTCACGTGTCAAACTCTAATAGTCCCTTATACTTTGCTGCTTCTAACCAGCTGTGGGCATGAACACCACATAATTTGGCTTGTAAAAGCTTTGCCTTAGGTAAGATTTAAAAATAGGCTTTAATCTGAGATGCTGAGAAAATTTCCTATGGGCAAAGTTAACCGTAGATTTTGTAGCATATTTTGTTACTTAGAAGCCATCCCTCATCTCAACCCTTTTTACTAAAGTAAAGATTACCTGGCTCTTGTCTGTATTTGGACAGTTAAAATTACCGGGAAGTCAAGTTCAAGACAAGTGATGAGTTGCTACAGTATATATAACAAAATAAATTCTTCCTTACTAATATGTAGAGCCAAGAACTGTACATATTCTCATGCAAATACCAAAAACAAAGACAAATAATGGAAGTACAGATTTAAGTTAAAGAATAAGCTTATGGATCAAATGGTCAAAAATATGTCTAGTTCTTTATAAAGAAAAAAGGAACTTTACCACTGGCATAAGATTCAAAATTTTTAAAATGCATTGTGCAAACTGGCACAATTCAAAGCATTTGTGTAAAACTAAAATGCAGCATGAACATAATCACAAAATTAGAAAATAAACCAAAAGAAATGCCCAGACTTAAAAAATTATCTCATCCTGGATTTTCTTCCAGTATTTTACTTTACATCTGAAAGGTGTGTTCCCACTGAAGAGAATTTAAAAATCACTTTAACCAAAAAGCAAACCAGGGAGGCATGGATGGTAAGCTAATTTGCTATAAAGACACATTTAAGTATAACATATTTCACCTACGTATCCAGTTCTGCCAGGGGAAGGGGTGTCCTCATGGACACCCATCCAATGTAACCCATCCAATCTTTGTAGCAAATACACACAGGCTGTGGAGATGAAAATATGTGAATCCTATCTTACAACTTAGAAGAAAGCAGCACACATACCTGTCCCTAATTTATTAAGGAAAAATTCAAGCCACAAACCAGAAAGCTCTGCAAAGAGATTTCATTAAACGCTAGCATGAGTTAAACGGTCGATCAACCATTCAAACATGAATTGATGTTTCTTTGATAGATGTATTACAGATAAAGCTATGAAAATTCAAACTCCATCACAGGATAGATTTGAAAAGCAAAAGCCCAGGGAATCAAACCAGGTAATTTTTCAGTAAAAAGAAAAACTCTTAACCCTTGAGCTTTTAAAAAATTCTGATTGAATATAAGAAAAACAACGGGTCAAAGAATTCACAAGGACAGTGTTATTTATTTTCCTATTCATCTAAAATAATTTTAAGTACAAACAGAAAAATTAGGCTTACACTTGAGAAGCTGCACAGCCAAACACCAGGGACGATGAGAACGAGATAATTAATGCAGAGGTGATTCCCTCCCTGCCAGGGATGTGACCATTAACCAGCCAGGGTCCCCTGGAGATGGCAGGAGATGAAGAGGCTGATGCTGGACCCAGAAAGAAAAGACCATAGGTCCGGTCACAGAAAGAACGTGAGCATCGTGACTTCAGCAGAAAACATATGACCTGTGTTCAAGTTCAGCTTTCCCTGTAACTAGCTCCACAACCTTTGGAAGACATTAAACTATTTGGAACCTCAGTTTCATCATCTATGAGGTTAGATGAGATTTGTTAAGGCCTCATTTATTGCTACACAGTCTGATTCTATTTTATGAGCTGTAACTTTAAACTGTCTACACGCCTCGTAATGTGTGAGCTGAATTCTTAAATTTACACCCTGTAGTCTTAGGAGGAACATGCTCATTTCTGTTCTGTAACTCACAAAGCCAAGCCAAGCAAATGTTTAAAAGTGCTTTCTGTGGCTAAATACCAAATTACAAATATGACAGTGTCAAGAACAAACAGAGGTTATATAAGAGAATGCTGCTTAGTCTCCCATTGAAACTTTCACTTGCAAAAATGTGAAAATCGTCAGAGGAGCAGTGTTATCTACACTTCAAAAGCATTCTGTAAATTGCAGACTCAATATAAACTCTTCTCAATATTAATATTAAAATTTAACTAAAATCAACTGTTTGTTAAAGAAAAATAATTGCATACGGTTAAGTGGAAGCAACACTATTATTAATAAGCACAACTGACACTGAGTCATTGAAAATGTTACCCCACCTCTTCAGCCTGTTCCTTTGTTCTTTACCCCCAAAGAATCAGAGTACATAGTATTTTGCATTTCTATTGTGTTACTGAAGAACAGAAATACCATAATAATCATGTCAGCTGAGAAAAAAACCAAGGACAAATCCAAAAGTTGAGAAAACAAGGAGAACTATTAGCATGGCCTCAATTCAAACCAACAGAAGAGAATTAACAGAGTCACGAGGAGGAGATGACTAGGACCTCAGGAAAAAGAGGATGTCATCTTAGAGTTTCTAACAAACACAAAAGGGTCCTACATTTTTGTGATGGATTTTATAGCCAAATACTCTAAAACAAAGTTTTTCCAACTGTGGCATTATTGACATTTTGGGCTGGTTAGTGCTGAGTAATTCTTTGCTGTGGGGGACTGTCCTGTGCACTGAAGGATGTTTATCAGCATCCCTAACCTCTACCCACTAGATGCCAGAAGCATCCCCAACATTAAAAAAACAAAAACCTCAGAATATCCAGTATCTTGTCAAAAATTATCAGGCTTGCAAAGAAGTGGAAAAATGGCACCCATAGCAAAGAGGGTGGGCAAAGTCAACTGGTAAAACAGTACAGAAATGACAGAGGTAATGAAATTAGTAGGTAAAGATCTTAAAATAGCCATTACAAATATTATACATATGCATAAGAATGCCAAGGAAAGCATGAACATAATGAGAGAAAGGGAAGATATAATAAGACTCAAATGAATCTTTTAGAGATAAAAATACAATATCTGAAATGAAAAATAAACTGAGTAAAATTAACAACGGATTAGACACTGCAAAAAAGAGTGGTAAATTTAAAGCTGCAGAATGATCCAGCATTGCCACTTTCAGGTTTATACCCTGAAGAAATCTTGCCTATGTGCACCAGCTGACATCAAAATAGGAACATTCATGACAGTTTTGTTTGTGATAATGAAACACTGAAACTAATGCAGGGTCCCAAAACAGGAAAATGGACAGATAAATCTGACAGATAAATAGTCAAAGAGTGGGTAGTAAACAGCTGTACAAATAAACTATAGCTATGAACATGAGCAGATCAGGATAAAAAGAATACAAAGAACACATGTTGTATGAACCCACTTGTATAAAGTTAAAAAATGGACAAAACTAAAGTATATTAATTATACAGATAAGAATCTATGCGATAAGCTATGCAGGGAATAATAATTCGCAAACTCATGGTACAGATTATCCTGGTAGCAGGTGGGGGACAGGAGATGTAATCAGAATGAGGTACACAAGAGGGTGTCAAAGATGTCTGTCATTTAATTATTAACTTCACTTGGGTGGCAGAGATTCATATGTTCTTTTTATTAAGCCATACATACACAAAGCCATGCATATACATTATATACTCTTTTGTATTTATATGTCATAATGAAATTTTTTAAAAAATGCTTATAGTCTACAGATTCCCTCCTTAAACCTCTGCACTTCAAAAACTGCTCTCGTCTGCCCTGAGGGTTTATTTTCTAGAGAGACAAACTTGGAACACTCCAGCCATGGGAATGCCCAGCAGGTTTAGCTGAATCAAAGTCTATCTGTTGAATAACAAGACATGCAGCCCCCTTCCCTTTCTCAACTCCAAATTATCACAGTCTTTTTGTTTTGTTTGGTAATTTGATCACATGATAAAATAGCCAGAAAATGTTAAAACTTACCTCTGCCACTTCCTTTTGAAAAGTCAAAGTCATCTGGGTTCTGCCATAAGCAAAAGGTCCATTTCTATGAGAAACGTTTTCAAGCCATTTGATAATCAGTGGAGTTGATACACTAAAAGGCAGATTTCCAATAATATGTACATTTGGAGGATCTGGTTGGCATAAGAAAAATAACTTGGAATGATTATTTCATCAATATATTCTGAATACAATTTTAGCTAAGAGTAAAATCAAACTGGATATGAACAGCATCAAACAAAAATATACAAAAAGACATGGCTGAGTATTTTCCAGTCCATTTATTCTTCAGAAGCAATGTTTTCTCACAATCCGCTTTGAATTATCAAGGAAAAAAAATTCTACCTAATTACTATTCAGTCAGTCAAAGTCTTCAGGTTTTGGCTTAGGAAAAATATGAAAAAGAACTGGTTTGAGGGAAAAGATCATTTGCGTTGGACATGATGAGGTCAAAGTTCCTACGGGGCACCCAGATGAAGCTGTCAGATACCCAGGCAGGGGATACAGGCTGGACATGAAGATTAAGTGTGCGCAGCATATATGTGGTAAGTGAGACCACAGGGGAGGAGAAATCCAGGCAAACCTGCTGCATGAGAACAGCAGATTCCACCCCTTCCCCCCATCGCAGAAACAACATGTAAGATGTGGGTGGAAAAATAACCACCAGCAAAGAATAGTTAGAGAAAGCTCCCAACAATGTGAAAGGAGGAATAGGAGGGCCTGGTATCAGGGAAGACATGAGCAGAGAAATCGTCTAGAAGACAGTAACAGTCAGATTAATGCCAGGGAACTTGAGATGGTTTGAAGCAGGCAGTTAGGTCGGTTGTCACTGTGTCTGTGACGGGCTGGGCAGGCAGAAACCTGAAGGCTGGTGCCGAGAAGAGGACAGTGGGTTGAAAGGGGGAGACGGGCAGTGCTGGCGTCTCTGAAGGAGCCTGGCGTGCAGCGGCCAGAGACAAGGGGGGCAGCCGTGGGGGCATGCCAGAATCGCTCCTCCAGGTGTTCTGAGGGGTTTTACGAGCAAGAAACACACCCCATTTATCTACGTATTCCAAGGAGCCAGCACATAGCAGGTACCCAGTAAACACTGTGATTGAAGAGCGCCTTGGTTAGTCATTGAATGTGAAAGACAATGGAAATAAAGTTAGAAAGGTGTGGGTACAGCTTGGTTCACTAAAACACTTCTTTTTTCACCCTTTGGAAAAAGTAACACTTTAGAGTTCATTCCATCCTTATATGGTATAATAAAAATGGAAACTTTATTTGAACAGAACCCAAAATATTTGAAAAATATCGGGTAAATAAATTAGAATTATAAAATCAAATTACTTTATCTTACTTTGGAACAAAGTGGAAAAGCAGAAAAAAACTGCAATGCACATCACCTATTTAATTCTATTCATTTAATTTTTAATATAAATATATAATAAACATTTATAATGTATAATAAGTAACATAAATACTTGTGATCTAAATAATTACAAAAGAAAATAAGAAAACCAACCCAAAGTCACTTACCATCCTCCCACTGTCTTTTGAGACTTTCTGGAAAAGCCCTTTCTATCTTAAACGTCAAGACATCTCCATGGACAATTCTCAGTTTTCCAGGTGCTGCATCAGAAAGCATCTAGTTTACAAAAAGGTCAATAAAATGAGCTCATACACTTTGGAGAAGAGTAGAACTAATTTATTTTCTTCAAGTCTGTGCATCGTTAAATAAATCTGAAAAGCCAGACTAAGAATGATCATTAATGAACTAATAGCGTGTTGTGTCCACTGCAACAGGCAACTGTGGTGTCTGACTTTCAACACGTGACTGGGGATAGTGGCAGACAACAGTATAACAATAGCTTATAACATCACAAATAATACATTATCTTAATTCTGACCCTCAGAATGACTTGTATTTCTGTACAGAGTTAGCAAAAACTCAACTCTTACCTGTCTTTTTTAAATTACAGACTAAGGGGCTTCCCTGGTGGCGCAGTGGTTGAGAATCTGCCTGCTAATGCAGGAGACACGGGTTCGAGCCCTGGTCTGGGAAGATCCCACATGCCACGGAGCAGCTGGGCCCGTGAGCCACAACTACTGAGCCTGCGCGTCTGGAGCCTGTGCCCCGCAACGGGAGGGGCCGCGATAGTGAAAGGCTCGCGCACCGCGATGAAGAGCGGTCCCCGCACCGCGATGAAGAGTGGCCCCCGCTTGCTGCAACTAGAGAAAGCCCTCGCACGAACCGAAGACCCAACACAGCCAAAAATAAATAAATAAATAAATAAATAAATAAAGTAGCTATAAATGTATGACATTAAAAAAAAAAAAAATTACAGACTAAGCAAGGCAACAGAAATAAAAACAAAAATAAACAAATGGGACCTAATCAAACTTACAAGCTTTTGCACAGCAGAGGAAACCGTAAACAAAACAAAAATACAACCTACAGAATGGGAGAAAATATTTGCAAACGATGTGACCCACAAGGGCTTAATTTCCAAAATATACAAACAGCTCATACAACTCAACAACAACAAAAAAAACCCAACCAAAAAATGGGTAGAAAACCTAAATAGACATTTCTCCAAAGAACACATACAGATGGCCAATAGACACATGAAAAGATGTTCAACACTGCTAATTATTAGAGAAATGCAAATCAAAACTGCAATGAGGTGCCACCTCACACCGGTCAGAATGGCCATCATTAAAAAGTCTACAAATAACATGCTGGAGAGGGTGTAGAGAAAAGGGAACCCTCCTACACTGTTGGTGGGAATGTAAGTTGGTGCAGTCACTGTGGAAAACAGTATGGAGGTTCCTTAAAAAACTAAAAATAGAATTACCATATGATCCAGCAATCCCACTCCTGAGCATATATTCAGACAAAACTATAATTCAAAAAGATACATGCACCCTAATGTTCACAGTGGCACTATTCACAATAGCTAAGACATGGAAACAACCTAAATGTCCATCGACAGATGAATGGATAAAGAAGACGTGGTACATGTATACAATGGAATACTATACTCAGCCACAAAAAAGAACGAAATAATGCCATTTGCAGCAACACTCATGCAACTAGAGATTATCATACAAAGTGAAGTCAGAAAGAGAAAGACAAATACCATATGATAACACATGTAGAATCTAAAATATGACACAAATGAACTTATCTTGAAACAAACAGAATCACGGACACAGAGAACACAGACTGGTGGTTGCCAAGGGAGGAACGGGGAGTGGGGAATGGAAGGATTGGGAGTTTGGGGTTAGCAGATGTAAACTATTATATACAGGATGGATAAACAACAAGGTCCTACTGTGTAGCACAGAGAACTATATTCAATATCCTATGATAAACCATAAAGGAAAAGAATGTAAAGAATGTATATATATATGTATAACCGAATCAGCTTGCCATACAGCAGAAATTAACACAACATTGTAAGCCAACTATACTTCAATTAAAAATTATTGATAAAAAATAAATTAGAGACTAAGGACATTATAATGAAATACTGAGAATTAATTAGGAGCAAATCATAGGAAAGATGGACTTAATTCAACTAAATCTTTGTAGCCTAAGTATATACAAAGGATTCTACATGTTACCAAGATCTTTAACTTAATCGACAACTAGCGTCAAACAAGCAGAAAGTCATGTGTCACCGCCAAGCTGTATGTTCACGGCACTCTGAATCACTCCCCTGACCAGAGCACCCCTAAAGTACTTCTGATCCACAGGCACTTTCAACCTAATGAATTACCCGCACGTTTTAACAAAAGCTACCTCCCAGCCTATTTCTACCTTCCACTATTTGCTTTCCTTCCTCTTCCTTCAGTTTTTCCGAGTAAAAAAGAAAAATAAATAAAGGAAAAAAGTACTCTTTCCTTTATCTTCTTTTTTCTTTTTCCTCCATCTCATCCACCTTCGCATCACATCTTAAGAAATGCTCTTACATTACTGAAGCGCTGGCACCTAACTAAAAAGAGCCTTACAGCTAAGCCATCTATAAATTTGCATTGTGTTAAGTGCCCTGGACCCAACACAAAACTTGATTCTTGAAGTCCTTACTTAAAAAACAAACAACAACAAAAAAAACAGATGCAATCCCTGAGCTTATAAAGCTCAACATGCAGGAGTGACTAAAATCAATGAAAACAAACACATCTAAAGTAGGTTACAAAGGAAGAGGTAACCCTCTTTCCACATTAAATCTCAGCTCAGGGAGCTCAGAGAACCTTGGCTCCAATTCAAGGAACTTTTGCCCTGAGCATCCGTTGGACCTTCTTCTCTAGCTCAATTAAAGCTAACTAATTCTCCTAACTCTCCTCTTCACTAACTCAGGCAACTGAGGAAGGACGAAAGCACCACCACAGAAGCCAGAGGGGAGACATGGACCAGGGCACCCAGTTGTAGATCACTCACACCTTTGGGTCAACAATGTGCCTTGCACATGCTTCTTTAGAGCACTGTGTATTACAATTATGTATATTTAAGTTTCTTTTCCCTGCAACAACATAGGCCCCTTAAGGGCACCTGTCTCTTATCTACCTTAATATCCCCTGCAGCTGCAATAGTACATAGTAGGTGCTTCATATATATTTGATAAGTGAATGAATAAGTGAATGCTCAAATGGCATTCAGTTTTCTGTGAAGCTGGAAAACTCCTCTCCTAGCCTGTGAGATTTGGGGCTCCCAAAATTTGTAGGGTCCAGAAACTTGCAAAGATTTATTTCACTGATAAATCAATTACAATTTGAGAAATGCATACCTGAAAAGCATTTACTAATTAGAGGCTAAACATTTTAAGTCTGGGAATCATCTACTTTGATACATTTAGCCATGGTAGTTTAGCAAAAATAATTGTGTACCTCTAATATTAATGTACTTATGGATTATTTTAAGTTACCATGATTTGCTAAAACTTAATCTGATGAGTTCCAGACAATTAATCTTAGAAAATATAATAACCTCAATATACCATAAAAATAAAAAAGGAGATAGCTCTCTATGGGACAGGTTCTTACTGTATAAAAACTGTGTATTTAATGATAGCATTTACCATCAATGAAGAACATTAAATTTTTTTCTATAATTATGCTTCACATAATTAAAACAAATAAGCATACCAAAAACGAAGAGGCAGAACTAAAAGCTTGTTTCACAATGTCAATGTAAATTTGGCTTTTTGGCATTAATTTACATGCTCTGATAACTCAACCAAGTTTGAAATGTTAATTTTTTCCACACTGACACACACAGCTGCATACCAGAAACCTGATGTAATACACATTCACCTTCCTTTCCTAAGTTTAAAGTTGCTTTTTTTTTTTTGGATTCCCCTTCAGGCTTAAGTGTCAGTGAAACAGCAAGTCGTCCTGTTCTTTAAAAGGTCTACCTTTTCCAGGACCACTCTGTAGCTTAATCTTCCCCCTTCCCACTGCAGAAGGAATGAATGCTGGTGTTCAGTTTTATGGGAAGGCCCTGAAGCAATTATGGAGGCAAAAAAAAAAAAAATGTTATACAAACTGAAATGACAGTATGATTACAGACAGCAGCCATTTCAACACCTGATGATATTCAGCAATGACACAGAAAGACCTTCTAACTAACCAGTAATAGAGGAAAATGTTTTCATTATCATAATGATATTTGGGGAATGACGAAGGGGTGGGAAAGATCACTATTACAACCCTTCAAGAATAACACTTCAAAACACTGGAGGTGTTGCCTCATAATGTGCTCAAAGGCACAGCTGACTATGAATGCACACACTTCATTACAGCCAAATGGGTATTTATACAGACACTCAAATTGTTCTATCATTTTTATTTTAGTTTCCAATCCTATATTCTTCCAAAATGAGGCATGAGTAAGCTTTGAGTAAAAAATATTCATTAAATAAGGCTGTAAAAGAAGAAAGCAAGCCAAACCATGATAGGAGAAACATGTATGTAAATCGTGAGCGCTTTACATCGTAACAATCCTGGAGATGTTCGATCTCACAGCTGACCTACTGAATTATATCATTTTCACTCAGTATTGGCAGTAATTATATCCAGTTTCCAAGAGATCATGTGTTTTTCTGGTATTAAGTTTTGCAAAGGGTACAAGGAACAAATAGAGAATGCCTTTAATAAAAGTGAGAAAACAAATGCAGACGTATTCTTCACATGGTCACCTAAAAATCTCTCTCCTCTGACAAGTCAAGGTCTTAGTGAATGCTTTCTGTGGGGGGCAAGGAGCTATGGTCTAACTAGATAGTTTGCTGGTGATCTAATTTGATGAGGAAAGAACTTATACCCAATTATAAGGTACTTATGCCCAATTACCAATTCCTTGAGAACAAAAAACTGTATCAAATAGCCATTTTGTATGTTTTATGCCACCTTCTCATGGTGAGGGGCTCATGGCAGCCGACACTGTACAGTGGGCTAAGGATTAATTACCCAGCCCAGTGATATTACCTTCTTTCTAAATTGCCACAAAGTAGGAACCCAAACACTGTTGAAATAAGGGCTGGACAAAACTGTTAGGCAAACTATACGATAATGAATCTACAGTATGAAACACAATAGGTGAAAAAAAGTTTTTTTATTATATAGAACACACAGAAAAGACTAATGCTATTATTCAAAAGGAATTTAAGATAATGTTACAAATGACTTTTCTAAGGGTGAAGATTACAACATGATTTCAAAAAGTCAGCCTGCTTTGCTTTTTAAACAGGACCAGAACATGTACAGTAGAAACTCACTTACTCAGACTCATCAAGGAATTAGATGTTTAATAATTTCCTATTCAACCAATGTAACTCCTTTAAGTGTTAACATCTCTTAAACAGAAACATACAGATGGAAATCTTTCTAAACTGTATTGCACAATTCTCTTCCTAACCCAAGAACAATGCACCCAATTTCACCCTTTTCTTGATGACTTGGGTCACTGTTGCCTGTAGAGCAATGGCCTCAATGGTTATGATGCCTTAGTGCTGTGCTTTTTTTCAGTTTTATATTTGCTTTTTATAGCTTTTCTGCCACAGTAATAATTGTTACTTCTTGCTCTTGTCAGTGGGTCTGCTTCTAGCATTGATCTCTGTACTTACAACTTACAGTGGACTAGGAAATCACTTTGGCTGTAAGTCACCTTTTGCTAATTGGTTGAGTGTTGTCTATGTTATGATTGACTACGGTTATATCTATATCAAGTAACTTATATGTGTAAAGTATGTAATTATCACAACAGAAAGTCCTCCTTATGTAAAATTTGCTAGCAATGAAAGAATTTCAAAATTCTACTACCTCTGATTAAAAACAGCTCCTTCTGTCAGGATGACTAGATTATATGTCCCTTTACAAGACGACAGGGAAGGAGAATAATTATAATAGCAACCATTTACTGACTACTGGCAATAGGCCAAGCTCTTTACATAAATTTCTATCTATCTTTGTAATAACCACAAAAGATGACTATCATTCCCATGCTGCGGATGAGAAAGCTGAAGCTTAAAAAGATTCAAAGGCAAGCTCAGGGTCACAAAGCTAGTAAGTGACATATATGATATCTGAACATCAGCCTATTTGATTCTCAATGCCATGAACTCTCTACTTTGCCTATCAAGTAAGAAATAATCACTCTGTTTACCTATTATAAAATCCCAGAGGTAATACTAACAATAATCAATGCCTTACTATCTCCAAAATTCCATGAAATAAAACACATAACTTAACGGTTAGGAAGAATCCTAGAGCTTCTTACTCTGGTCAAGATGAAATATAGGAGACCAGATACATTCTTTTGCCTTAAACGAGAAACGGACAAAATAGTTGAGGCAATAATATTCAGACACTGGATAACAGGAAGTGCAGGAAAACCTGCAGATCCAAGAAGCTCTCACTGCCCCACGGGCAAGAAATATGAAGAAAATGACACCAAGGCACATCATGATGAAAATGCTCAAAACCAGTGATAAAGAAAAAAATCTTAAAAGCAGCCAGAGAAAAAAGACAGAAGCAAAGGTAAGAATGACAGCAGATTTCTTGTCAGAAACAACACAAGTAATAGCAGAGCAACATCTTAAGAGCACTGAAAAAACCCAAAAACCTGACACTATGTTTGTTAAACACAAAGGCAAAATAAAACACTTTTTCAGACATACTAAAAAAAAGATTTATTACCAGGAGATCCACACTACAAGAAATGCTAAAGAAAGTTTTTCAGGTAGAAAGAAAATGATACTAAACAGAAATATGGAAGAAGAGCACTCAAAATAGTAACCACATGGGTAAATACATAAGAATTTTGGCTTATTATTTAAGTCTCTTTAATATAGAATTGACTTTTAAAACAAAAAATAACATTGTATTGTGAACTTTATAACCGATGGAGAAATACGGCAACAACAGCACAAAGGCCTGGCAGGAAGAGATGCAAGTATACTATTGTAAGATCTGTATGCTATACGTGAAGTGGTATACGTAATTACTTGAAGATAGACTGGAATATGTTAAAGACAGATGTATACTATACACCTTCAATAAACCACTCAAATAATAAAATACAGTTACAGATAATAAACTGCAGTAGACTGACTACTGGCCCCACAAAGATCCACATCCTAATCCCTGGAACCTGTGACTATGTTATGTTACATGGTAACAGGAACTTGGCTGATGTGATTAAAGATCTTGAGATGGGGAAATAAGCCTAAATTATCCAAGTGGACCCAAGGTAATCACAAAGGTGATGAGAGGCAGGAGGATTAGAGGCAATAGTAGAGATGTAGACGCGAGAGGCACACGAGCTAATGATGGCAGGTGGCCTCTAGAAGCTGAAAAAGGCAAGGAAACATTCTCCTCTGAAGCCTCCAGCAGAATACAGCCCTGCTGACCTTGCTTTTAGACTTCTGACCCCCAGAACTGTAAGAGAAAAATTTGTCATTTTAAGCTACTGAATTTGTGGTAATTTGTTACAGCAGCAATAGAAAACTAATACATAAGGCAGAGATGGCCCGAGTGGTGGGAAAAATGCAAGATCCACTACACACTTGCCTATGAGAAACACACTTAAAATATAAAAACAGAAATAGGTAAAAAGGATGGAAAAGATATACATTTCTAACACTAATCAAAAGAAAGATGGAATGGCTATATTAATATCAGACAATGTAGATTTCAGAAGAAAGAATATCACCAGGGATCATGAAGATCATTTCAAAATGATAAAGAAGCCAATCCATAACAAAGATATAACAATCCTAAATGTTTATGCACCTAAAAACGGTGTTTAAAAATAGGTGAAACAAAAACTCATAGGACTGCAAGGAGAGACAGACAAATCTGCAATTAGAGTACAAGATTTCAATACCTTTCTCTCAATAAATGATTGAACAAGTGGACAGAAAATCACTAAGGAGACAGAAGACTTGAGTAATGCCAACTGACCTAACTGAAATTTATGCTGCATCCAACAGCAGCAGAATGCATATTCTTTTTAAAAAACATTTACCAAGACAGATCATATTCCATATGCCATAAACAAGTCTGAATTAATAAAAAATGATTCAACTCATACTAAGTATGTTCTCTGATTACAATGGAATTAGAAATTAATAACAGAAAGAGATCTGAAAAGCCCCCAAATTTGCAAACTAAATGATACACTTCTAAATAATCCACAAGTCAAATAAGAAACTATAAGGGAAATTGGAGCTAAAGTCTTTCTTTAATATCTCAAAAAATATTAACAAGAAAAAGGAAATTAGAAAGTATTCTGAATGCAATGAAAATGAAAACAACATATCAAAATTTGTGGGATTCTCCTAAAGGTGTACTGAGAGGGAAATTTATTGTACTAACACCTATAAGAAAATAAGAAAGGCTTCAAATCAATGACTTCAGTTTCCACCTTAAACTATAGAAAGAACAAATTAAACCCAAAGCAAGAGGAACAAAAATTTCAGAGCAGAAATCTATGAAATAAAACAATAGAGAAAAATCAGCAATTCCAAAGCTGTTTTTGTTTGTTTAAGATCAATAAAGTTGACTACTCTGTAGCCAGACTGATCAGTAAAGAGAGATATGCCAATTACCAACATCAGGAATGAGAGGTGACATCATTACAGATTCTACAGATGGTTTATTTACCATTAGAAAAATCAATATAATTCGCTATATTAACAAATTAAAAAAGAAAACCATACGATTATCTCAAAAACTCAGAAAAAGTATTCTTGCAAATCCAATATCCATTCATTATTTAAAACAAACAAAAAACTTCTCAGCAAACCAGAAACAGAAGGGACCTTCTTCAGTCTGAAAAAGGAGATCCAGGAAACCTACAACTAACATCATACTCAATGGTTAAGAGTCTGAATGTTGTTCCCCTAAGACCCGAGAAAGACAAGGATGTTTAGTCCTACCACTTCTGTTAAACACTGTACTGGAGGTCTTAGTGCAAGATGAAGATAAATAGTGACAAATAGATTGGAATGGAGGTGGTGAAACTGTCTTTATTTGCAGATGAAATATTAATATATGCAGACAATACTAAGGAATCTACAAAACAGCTACTAATAAGTGAGTATAGCAAGGTTGCAGGATACAAAGTCATTATCTAAAAAAAAAAAAGGTATTTCTACATAGTAACAACAAACAACTTGGAGTTAAAATTAAAAACCAATACCATGTACAATAGTATCAAAGAATATGAAATAGTTAAGGGTAAATCTGACAAAAGATGTGCAAGACTTGTCTACTAAGAACTATAAAACATGGCCATGAGAAATTAGAGAAAACCTAATAAATGGAGCAATATATCACGGTCATGGATCAGGAGACTATACTATTAAGATGCCAGTTCTCCCCAAAGTGATCTACAGTTTTAATCCAATCGCAATCACATGAGGCTTTTTTTTTTTTTTTAAGTGGAAATTGCCAATATGATTTTAAAACTATATGGAAATGCAAAGGATCTAGAATAGCAAAAACAATTTCGAAAAAGAAGAACAAGGTTGGAAGACTTACATTACCTGCTCTCAAGTCTTACTATAAAGCTATGGTAATCAACACAGATTGGTACTGGTGAAAAGACAGACCTATAGATCAATAAAACAGAATTGGAAGTCCAGATATGGACCAACACACATAAAGCTAATTGATTTTTGACAATAGTAACAAGGCAACTCAATGAGGAAAAGATAATATTCTCAACAAATGGTGCAAAAAAAAAAAAAAATCTTTACGCTTACATCACAATATACACAAAAGTTAACTCAAAATGTGTCATAGACCTACATGTAAAAGTTACAACTATGAAACTTCTAGAAGACAGGAGAAATTCTTAGTTTGGGTTTTGGCATTTTTTTTTTTTTAATTTCTCAAAGTACTGTGACTCTGAAACATGCATTAAATTTAAGTGCTAAAATTTCATGCACTTAGATGGGGTAAGGTGGAAGCAAATTATATTGACTCCATTTTGAGAATTTAGAGTTAGAATGATCTCGCTAAGATTAGTGTCTAAACAAGTTTCCTTACTGAAAATATTTTAGAGATACCTTCATAATTTTTCTGCTCATTGTAAGGAACTAGTATTACTTAGTGATTCATAGGGATTTATTGTAATATTTTACTCCAAACTGTAGATTTGTAGATATTCAAGGTTCATGTTCCTCTCATTGTGCCAAAAGAAGATCAAAGTGAGACTTCTGCCTTTCACTGTTATTTTTGCTTTGTCATGGAATGTTTAGAACAAGAGGAGAGCAAGTTCTGGCAGAGTTTATAATTTGGCTCACCTGGAGCAAACCAACCAGGAGGCACTCTAACTACTAAATTAAGGTCTCTACTTAATCAACACTTGGAAAATTGGAGAGGGATTTTATTTTCCTCCTTCCCATTTACAATCATCCCTTGGTATCTGCAGGGGATTGGTTCTAAGACCTGCCGAGAATACCTAAATTCACAGATACTCAAGTCCCATAATGAGCCCTCTGTACCTGTTCAACCTCAGATTCAACTAACCTCGGATCGTATAGTACTGCATGTATTTACTGAAAAAAAATCTGTGTATAAGTGGACCACTGCAGTTCAAATCCGTGTTGTTCTAGGGTCAAGTGAACTTTGAAAACCACTGGATCTTATGTTGCTTATGATTCTAAGAATTTGTACATTATTCAGGAAATAAACTTTCAACTCAATTAGCATTCAACTTTTTAAAAAACTGAGATACAATTAACATATAACAGTATGTTAGTTTCCGGGGCACAACATAATGATTAGATATATGTGTACACTGTGAAACTATCACCACACACTTACAAATTTTTCTTCCTGTGATGAGCACTTTTAAGATTCACTCTCTTAGCAACTTTAAAATATACAGTACCATATTAACTGTAGTCAGCGTGCTCTACATTACATCCCCAGGACTTATTTTATAACTGGAAGTTTGTACCTTTTGACTAACTTCACCCAGTTCACCCAAGCCCAACCCCCAGCCTCTGGCAGTCACCAATCTGTTCTCTGCATCTACGAGTTCACTTTTGTTTTGTTGTTGTTGTTTTTTTAGATTCCACATCCAGATAAAACATCCAGAAGAAAATGCAGGAGAAATTCTTAGTTTTGGCCAATTATTTTAAAACTAAGGTGTAAAAAGCATCAAATTAAAAAAAAATTGATAAACTGTACATGATAAAAACTAAGTTTTATGCACAATCACAAGAAAATGCAACCACAATAAGAGAAAGAAACTCCACATGTCCAATACTAGTTTGATGAGTTGGAGAAAGTCCCAATGTTTCCACAGCCCTGGGGATTTTCTAGTGCTCCAAAGGAATAACATTACTGTTCTCCTACACCTCTTTCCAGATTAGCAGTCTCATGAACAATCCTTAATTACAAAAGTGCCCAAGGCATGGGGATGATAATTTAATTGATTACTTATATCAAAAATTGTACTGAGTGCCCACTAAGATAAGGCATTCATTTAATCCATAACAATCCTATGAGCAAACCAAGGCACAGAGAGATAGTTACCTGCCCAAAGTCATATAAATAGTAAACAGTAGAGCCTGAAGTCAAACACAGGCCATTTGATGCTAACAGTCTGTTCTTCGCTACAAACTCATACTATAATGCTTCCACGGATTAGACATGTTTTCTTACATTACAACATGCTGATAGTGAAACCTATGTTATCACTATGTTCTTTCCCTTAGGCTGCCTCGTGATAATGTTTTAAGAATTGAATTAAGCTACAAATGACATACTTTCAGCTAGCAGACATTTTATAAATTATTACAATTTCTTTAAAAAGTAATTCTATTAGCTTAGATATCACTAAAATGGAATCCTTAAAATAGATCACTCTCCTTCTGCCTTCACTGAGTTTTATGATTAATTTAGTACCTCTAAAAGAGGTACTAAAGAGGTTTTACATATTGAAACATTCTTTACAGGAAAAAGAAGTCTATTTGATATTTTAGTACCCAACATTTCTTTTTAACATAAATTCCTTTCCTGCATATAAGACACTAAAAATTAATTTTGCCTCTTCTACAGAAACAAAAAAGAAGTCAAATACACATTTCTTGCACAGTAATTTACCTTGAAATCAACCTTCATTGTTAGGAAAAAAAAGTACAGAACTCTTGATAATCAATGCTACACAATTATTCACTTTCATCATTAAATAACACATTTAATCAGCTAATTAGACAGATCCCTACAAAGACAGAGAGACAACCTTTTTATCTCCCATGTGAGACATTACTGAACACCTGCTATGTGCCAGGCACTCTTACATGTCAGGGAACAAACCAAACAAAAATCTCTACCCTCATGGCGCTTACATTCCACAGGGTGAGACTGACAACAAATAAGAACATATAGTGTGTCAGATGATAATAAATCTCATGAGACAAATAAAACAAGGCAGAGGTTAGGAGTGCGGGAACCTGCGTAGGTGGGGAGTGGGGGCAGGTGAGAAGAGAAGAGTACAGTTGTCTTTTAGTCTGTCTTCAAAGATCTTTAGTTGAGACCAGAGAGGAGAATATATAAATTAAGCTGGCGATGAGAAATGTGATTCACCTCCCTGCCTAATGAGAAAGAATTACACGTAAGAGACGGTGAGATTTAGGGTTAAGATGTCCCTTTAAGGGGAAAAAAGTCAGATGAGTCTTCTTCTCTATGCCCACAAAAGGGTTAGATAAATAAACCTGCAGGGAATTACGCAGTGTTATTCAGTTTATTTTTATCATCTTATGCTCTCACCAAAAATAACAATATTATCACTTCCACCTCCCACTGATACACTGCTCTTTCCTCAAATAAAGTTATAAATCTGAAACCAATTCTATCAATAAAGGCTGGTAAAATTAGATGAAACTAAATACATAATTGTTTAAAGCATAAAAACTAGAAATAGCAAAATAATGAGAAAAAAATCACTAGGTTTCTAAAAAAAATTCAGAGGCATGAACACAAAGCCCTAGATTTTCAAACAAATTTTTTCTAACTGTTCTAGCAGAAATTAAACATTCATCCATTAATACATACAAAAGCATCAGAATGTCCTAATTTTAAACCAATCTGTCCTCTTGTATGAAAGTAACAATGTAGATAATTTTATTATTCTGCTGGACTCGCCTAATAAATTACTACTCATATGAACTAAAGGCTAAGGGCTCTTTTAAAGTTTCAGAATTGCAGAGGAATCAAACAAAGGCCCTTTTAAGGGCATTAAGTGCCTCCCATGAAGAATTCCCTTTACAAGATCCCTGATATAATCTGTTCCTCTGTTTGCCACTGTTTTAAAAATATAAGTCCCTCCTCATTTTAAATCCACATGTGCCTCCCTCAATTCTTACCTATTTGTTTTAGTTCTCTTCTAGAGAAGACCAAAACAAGCTGATCCTCCCCACCACAACCTTTGATAGGCAGCTGTCAATCCCCTCCCTCAAGGCTTCTCTTCTCCTGTTGAAACACACCCAATTCCTTCAAATATTTCCCATATGACATCACCTACTGTTTTAGATGCAGGTATCATTTCATTTAAACCTCATCTTAACTCTACATGTACAATGGCACAACTTAATTTCTTCACTCAAAAAATCCTTATACAAATGCCTAAGCTTAACAATTAGTCTCTCTCAATGAGGCATATGTCTTCATCTTTTGCTTGTAGAAATGATTTTCTGAATTTAAATGAGGTTCTCAGAAGTCAGTATTGGCATTACTTAGTTTTACTTATTTTTGAAAGAATGGGCCATGACATGCACAGCTATTAGTAGATAAAAAAAGGTCACACAAGGCAATTAGTTTATTTGGTATCAATGCATAAAGCAGGTTTATTCAAGCTGTGGCCAACAGTTCATGTGGGCATGCTGGCCAGAAATGCAGATTCCTATACCACTCCAGACTATGGAATCAGCATCTACGGAACGAAGCCTGGAGAGCTGCAGTTGGAGGAGCAAACTATAGAATCCTTGGATACCCTGGGGTTTAAGGATCGTTGTTTGAAGATTTATATTGAGTTTTTGCCTCCTAAAAAAGACACCAAGTATCTCACCTGTAATCCAGGAATAAATCGACTATCCTTTTCAACCACCAGAAGTTCAGCCACACCGGCATTGAGAATGGATCTTGTGATTCCCCCAGGCCCAGGGCCCACTTCATAAACATAAGCATTTGTCAGATTGCCAGCTCTCCTTACAATTTTATCTAGAGAAAAGAAAGTTTCAGTCGATTACCTTGGCAAATTTCAACATATGGAATTTAAAAAGAAAAATAATCTACACAAATTCTTATCAGCAATTACTCAATCAACTAATCTTTTATATATAATATATAGAATATTTATCTGATTATTTAACGCTCAACCTAAACCAACATATAGTGGCCATTCAATATTCTACCATATAACTGGTGAATTGTACCAAACCCTTAATAAAAACAAGATTACCATAACAAATTTCCTTAACGTAAATTTAGCCGACATGGTCTTTTCTACTTGTTCCTCTGCCAAACCAATCAATTCCTAAGAAGAACTGCCTGGAAAAGCACACACCACTTCTCTACAGTTGTTGAACACTGAATATCTGAATAAGCAAGACGAGTTTCACGCTCAGAATCCACAGTGCTGCTAGTTAAAAATCCAGAAGCAAAAAGTGCTGGCAGTCTCTATTTTTACCAGCAGGTATCTAGTTGGTGGTCAATATGGCAATGGCAGCAAGTTCCTAGCTCATAAGACTTGCAGAAACTTGGATTCTTTGTTATTTTCAGGAAAAAGTGACACTTAGCAGTGGAGGTTTTTTAAGCTTTGCAAACGTGCAAGTTGATACGAGAAAATTAATTTTTTAATTAATCGATCTCTCTAAGTTAGCAGACCTTAAGAAATCATGGAAAAGCAGAGTACTGAGGATTCACTGCAATCAACCATCACTTCAGGAAAAACAAACAACAGACTGGTTTTATTGACTGAGATATTAAAATCCAAGCAACTGGGCTTCTTGGGATAGTGGAAATTTGGCCACTGAAAACATACCAGCACTTCACTGCATTGTTCACTAATACCGTACAGTCTCATTTTTGCTTCCATTATTGATAACCCACCCTTGTAAGCTTAGAGTAAAAAAAAAGTCTCTCAACCATCCAAAAATAGTTTTCTCTTTAATGCCAGGAGAAAACTTGCACCCACTGACCATCTATTTGTTATAGGTGCTTTACATGCTTTCTCACAGCAAATCCTTACAGCACATTAACTAAGAACTACTATCCCAGTTTAACTTCTCTACACTTCCCGGTTTCCTTGTTTATTATTTTATTTGGGTGAGGTCAACTAGAAAGCAAATGGAAGAGAAGGGACCCCAGCTCAGGTGTAAATCCTAAAGCCAATCCTTCCTCCACTAGAGACCAATGCCTCTTGGAGGGAACAGAGATTCTGCATTAAGCACAGGTATCGTGGAGTGAATTTAATATTATCATTTTTTTTTTAATGGAGAACTATCACAGTAGGTAGGACAGTCGTTCCACCTTAAACTTTTCAGAAACATTCAAGTACAAATGACTACCAAAGAGGCACTGTCAATTCACTACGCTTGGGTTTCCATCTTGCCCTGCTCAGACCTGAGCTTCTCACCTCACACAAGTACCTTAATTTCCCTTCACTTTGGTTCCTATAGAAGAGGGAATAATAGTACCTAGATTCCAGAATTTATTCCTAAAGGTGAATAAAGACTCACATGAAAAAATGTATATGAAGGATTTTTTTTGGAAATATAAAGACCTGTATTTTCAGTCCTGAAAATGGGGCTCTATACCTAGAATGTGGCTGATGACTAGTAGAAAAGGTTGGTTCTGGTTACTACCAGGAGCAAAGAATTTGAGAGGTGGGTAACCTATTAAAGCTCTTATAGTAGAGCTCTCCTCGAATTAAAAGATGAGAAAACTGAAACCAAGTTAAGCTATTTTTACCCAGTTATACTGCTACCGATCTGTCCACACTGCTATTCTATGTCCAAAAAATAAAACATCCTATCCATGCTTTGTGGACTGTACTTCATTTAACAGAAAATGAACTTTCGGGGTGTGATTTACTGATCCTTTCAGTTTCTGAAGAGGGGCCAAACAGACTGAAATATCAAAACCTCAGAAACGTTAAGTATTCCAACCGTGAACTAGTGGCCATATTTGATATACATCGTATTCTTGGAAGTCTCATCTTTTAGAACGACCAGCACTCAGAAACGGTGGTAGAGCTTAAACGAATATACACGTTTGTCAAAATGTATCACACTGTGCGCTTCAAACAGGTGAATTTTATTGTACTTTAAATGTTACTTCATAAAACGTGACTTCAGGAGTGGGAATGTAAACTGACTAAAATGTAAGGTCCTTGGGGACAGACTTCGCCTTGCTCACTCCCATATCCCATCTTCAGCTCTAGCACATAGGGGCTGGTTTAATATGTATTTACGAAATGAGTATTTGCACCCTCGAGGATTTTAGACTCAACAGGTAAACGTTTAAATAACGAAGCCCATGAAACTGACACTCTTCCGACGTTGTTACTGATAAAATCCCTGCTCTAATTTAACTGCATAAAAAGCCAATCTAGTCAGCACGTGCAGTGTATTTCGTATTGTAAACACACCGAGACTCGAATTCCAAAACCGCCTTTCAGGAAACGCGAACCCTTCTACGCCTAGTGTTTGCTCGGCGTCCGCACAACCTGCCTCCAAAAGCCCAGGGCAAACACCCCTGAGCAAACAACGCATTCCACAGGTCCCCCGGGCGGCGGGACTCCGGAGTTCTTTCAATTCAAAGCGGCAGAAGGGCCTGACTTAAGTCCACTGCACGCCTGTGCCTGACCCCCGTCACCCGCCCGCAGGGTCCGCGCGACACCCCCCACCCCGACCCACGCCCCAGGGACGCGGGGGGAAGACATCCGGGGAGCACTGATAAGCCATCCACCTGTCAGCCTCAAGTCCAAGAGAAAATTCTGGGATAGCTGCTTCACGGCTTGCAGTCTAAATAACTTAATGATTTCTCGAATCGTGGGCAACGGCGGGAGACGAAAAGTGCCGAGCGTCCTGGAAGCGGCCATGAGCCCCGGCCCGGCCGCACAGGTCTCACGCAGATCCTCCCCCGCGGTTCCTTAAGTGAAGGCAGGCGAAGAGCCGGGCAGAACTATAGCCCGCCTCCGAGCCTACCTTATTGGTCAGACGTACCCCGCCGGAAGCGATGGGACGCGAACAGGAAGTCCGGGCGCACACATGGCGCATGCTCCCCGTCCGGTTAAGCGCGGTGCTGTCTGGGTACACGCTGGTTTCCGCACGTGAGGGCGGGGGAGGTGTCTACGGCTTTAGTGGTTGGGCGGTGGCCGGAGCGGCCCGGGGGGGCGGGGCGAGGCGGGGCCTGGGCAGGAACGGGGAGGGGCGGATCCAGGGATTGGTGGATGAAGTTCTCCTGGTGGATGGGCGTACCTAGAGCCCCTCTGTGAGGGGTCGCAGGTGATTAGAGTCAAAGCTGTTGATTGCTAATAACTCTCTTATGGTTAGGTGTTTTTAGAACCTCAGCAGTGCAGGTGCGGGATAGCAGGTTTCTAACTTGTCTTGGCCTTATTGTTACTTTTTTTTTTTTAATCTGTTAAGTGAACCTAATGTCTGCTTTAAAATTGTGGCGCTGAGAGAGGTCTCCTGGTGTGTAGATCCAGAACGTAGAGCAGTGCATGCTGTGTGGTAAAGCCGCAGTCAAAGATGGCGGTTACAGCTATAATTACCTGGCAGGTGAATGCGGCCCAGAGGAGTTAAACAACATCAGCACGGGTGGTTCGTGAGAGAGCCAGAGTAGAACCCAACTCCTGTCCCTTCAAAATGTCATCAATTAGAAAAACCGCTTTGTTCAGTACTTTAGGCTTTAGGAAGTGTTTTCGTGTATATATCAAATACTTGTTTTTGAACCTTTCACTAACAGTGTTGTGAAATAAATAGGGTAAATGTTACTAGCCTCCGTTTAGAGCGGAGGAAACAAAAACTTTAGAGAGGTGAGATACCTTAATGAAACTCACAAAGCTAGAAAACTGTAGAACCCAGATCCAATCTAAGTTTCCTGACGCGTGTGGTGGCTGCTCTATCTGCTAATCTGCCTACGAATTGAGTATTGTTTGTCGCCTCTTGCATAGCTCCCCAGAGTTTTCTTATTGCCCCTTCATCCTGCAAGCCTCTCTTTGTAGCAACTGGAAAACGAAGGATGAAAGGGAAGGAAAATTAAACATGATAATACTGATAATAGCTAACATTCACTGAGCTTTTCCAAAGTATCAGGCTTCACAGCTGAGTGCTTTAGGACCATCATCTCCTTAGTTGTTACAAAAGATAAAGGCTTAGAGAGGTTCAGCAATTTGCCCTAGGCTGCCCAGATAAAAAGTGGTAGAGTCAGGATTTAAATTCACAATTCTGTGTCCAGAGCCTGCTTTTTAAGCAGTGCAGTGGAGAGGTCATATGACTTGCCTAGGATGGAAAACAACAAAGCAAAGAAAGATATTAAAAATCTCTCTGATAGATGGGAGAATTTAGCTTTTCTAACCCTGTTTTTTTGTGAATTGCTCATTGGTCACAAGTGAATCATAAAATTTTATATTTCTCAGAGTAGTAAGTTTAAAATAAATCTAATGGAAAGCCAAGTAACTGTGGGTATGATTTGGAAATGAGGAGTCCATTGAAATCCCAATGGAAAACCCAACCACCTGCTGTTATAGCTATATTAAAAGGAACTGTAAGATAATCTGATCTGATCTACCTCCTAGCTTTAGAATATTGGGAAGTGACTCCCATAAAGGTAAGGTGATTTGCCCAAGGTGGCATAGAAATGTAGGCTGAAAGTCTAGACTCTTGATTCAGAGCCCTTACTTTCCACAGTAAGGGCTGGGAAGGTATTCATTCACAGTTATATTCATTGTTTCATTTATTCCTCACAACAGTCCTATGTGGATGAGATTATTATCCTTATTTATGTGAAGAAATAGAGGGAGATGAGGTCATTTGACTTAGAGAGAAGACAACCTGAGTTCTTTCTTTTCTGAGTTCTGATCTTGGCCACACCCCTCAAGTATTAAATTATTTTAAAGTTAATTATTTAATTAATGTATGTTAATTTTAATTTTTATAATCTTATTTTAAATATATAGAATCTGGGGCTTCCCTGGTGGCGCAGTGGTTAAGAATCCGCCTGCCAATGCAGGGGACACGGGTTCGAGCCCTGGTCTGGGAAGATCCCACATGCCGCGGAGCAGCTGGGCCCGTGAGCCACAGTTACTGAGCCTGCGCGTCTGGAGCCTGTGCTCCGCAACAAGAGAGGCCGCGATAATGAGAGGCCCGCGCACCGCGATGAAGAGTGACCCCCGCTTGCCACAACTAGAGAAAGCCCTCGCACAGAAACGAAGACCCAACACAGCCATAAATAAATAAATAAATAAATAAATAAACCCAAAGTTAAAAAAAAAAAAAAGCTCTAATTTAAAAAATATATATATAGAATCTGAATATGAGTATAAACTTAAGTTTATAGTTTTCATATGACTAAAGCACAGTTACAGTAAATACATATTTAAAGCTACAAAAGCAATACAAATGATGCATGATGTTGAATCACCGCTCTTGTTGCAGACTGGCGGATTCTTTTTTTTTTAAGTTCAGCTTGCCAAATGCTATAGTGTACCACGCAATGATTGAATTTTCTCATCAATTTTCTGGATCCAAACTACCACCAAATCTTCTTTCAGAAGTTTTGCCATTGTCGCTTGCCTTTCTCTTGGAGGAACATGAAAGCTACATGTTAAGTCAGCTTGTGTCTGTTTTCATTAGCTTCGAAACAAATGAAGTCAAATTACTTGGCACTGATGCTATCATGAGTACACATGTTGCATGGCAGTTACAAGGAGGATATTCAGATGATCCAGAATGTGCTCACATGAACTTTTTAAAAGATTAACATTAACATAAAAACAAAACAAAAATTTAAAGGGCAAAAACACATTTACATGGAGAATTGGTGGATTCCTAAGAATTTGTTTCCACATCTAAATATGAGGATTATTGTCTGATGCCATGCCGTCTTAATAATCAATATTTGAGAGGTGATGACCTTTTATTCCCAAAACAGTTACTTCAGTTAATTCTCATTTCAGTTCCGTGGTGGAGGTTTATAAAGATATTCAGTGTGCCCTGCTATGCTGGTAGCAAGGGCACAGCTCAAACTCCAATCTTCTGACTCTGCTAGGCTCTTTTACCTCTGGTGTGTATTAAATAGTTGATGAACTGAATTTAAAACTTCCACCTTAAGAGAATCTTCCAAGTTTCTAATAGTTCTTGAGATCTAATTTTTATCATCATAAATATCTCATCCTCAGTCTTTTAGTTTTCAGAAAATTCTGCATAACTCCCTGCAAAGCCTATGAAATCAGCAGGGGGTGTTTTAGTAGTGTATTTCACATATTAATGCAAACCGTTTTATACCTTAAAAGAGACGTATGCAGTTTCATGAGTTTTGAAGCTTTGAAGTATCTGCTTCATCTAGATATAAATTTTAATATGCTAAAATATTATAATTAATACAGAAATTCCTAGCCCCACCTATCACTGCAGATGAAGAACTACAAGTGATTTCTACTAAACTATAGTACAAAATTCTAATCCTCATAAATCCCAGAATGGTTATATAGGAAAATTACTTATCATTTTAGTATTATTTTAATGAAAATGCATAGGTGACTTTGTTTGGTATAAGTAATTTAGTGTCTGTTTACAGAAAAAGTGCTAATTCTAAAAGGTTGTCATTTTACAGTTCCCTGAAAGAGACTTGAAAGCTACAAAAAGCAGTATCTTTCTGTCATGTGGGAATTTTCAGAGAAAATTAAATGTGGCCAGGAATTACCAAATGCTTATTCTTTGCGGATGGAAGCAGGGCAATGATGGCAAGCAACACAGGCTAATTGCCTGAGGGAACCATGTAAGAGTTACACTATTTTTTAAAAATATAGTGTTTATCACTGTTCCAGGCAGTATTTGAAAGCCTGCTGATTATCCCCAAAGATCTGCGAACTGTTGTCAAGTATCCTAATGAGGTGGTGAGAGCAGGCAACCCTTTCTGCTCAGGATGACTCAGAGCTGAGGGTAGGGATTTTTCCTACAGAATAAAGCAAATCTTTTTGTGAATGAAGAAAAAAGTCAACATATGCTAAAGGCATTGCGAAAATAATTAGCTTGTATTATATCAATTGTTTATTAGTTTAAGCCTCAACATTTAATTGGGAGAAAAAAAGGTTAAGAATAAATAAAACTGTGAATATGAATACATTTGCATTTAAGGCTTTTCCATGCATTAAAAAATTTACGTGGGAACAAACTGCTCTGTGAATGAGGAGCCTGTGTGTACAGCAAGTAAATGGGTCTCCCTGGGCCTCTTGGTGACAGCTCCCTGTCCCTCCCCAGCAAAGGGACTATGGGGTAGACTAGACACTCAGTCAGGCCACATCTATTCCTTCTTTCTCTGTTCTAGGTTCCCTCTCCTTGCGCATCTCTAGCTCAAGCCCCAAAGACCAAAGAGTGTAGGCCGAGGCCATAGGAGGATGGCAGTGCCGGTGGGCACACACCTGGCCTGGAATCCTCATTCTTGTCGGTACGAGTTAGTGAGTTGTAATTTATTCACAGCAGCTGGCTGCCTATTCCTCCGGTTGAGAAGGGATTGGTGAAAACAGAAGCAAGAAGGATGGAGAGGCTTGGTCAGAGGAGGAGGGCCAGAGCAGGTCTGTTGGCACCCTATCCTTTCCCTTGTGGCCCACCTGGAGCCCAGTGCCTTCAGACTGCTGTTGAAGTTACCATATTCCTCTGTCATACTATACTTCCCCTCTCCTAAACTGTCCAATCGTGGATTATCTGGGTGAGCCCATTGTAACCCCAAGGGCCTTTAATAGTGGAAGAGGGAATTGAAAGAAAACCAGAGACAAAGCAGCGTGAGAAGGACGTGGTCGAATATTGTTGACTTTGAAGATGGAGGAGGAAGGCCAAGAGCCGAGCGGGTAAAACCTTCAAGGTGTGGGGACACTCTAGAAGATGGAAAGGCAAGGAACAGGGTCCTTCCCTAGAGCCTCCAGAAAGGAACACAGCCTTGGTGACATCTTGATTTTAGTCCAGTGAGACCCATTTCACCCTTCTGAACTATAGAACTGGAAGACAAATTTATGTTCTGAGCCAACAAATTTATGGTAAGTTGTTACAGTAGCAACAGAACACTAGTACAGTATCTTTATGAGTATAGTAACAGATAACTTATAGCATTACAAAAATTTTTGCAATATTAACATATTATAAAATATTATGTATCATTCTACCTCATAAGATAATGCATATAATGGACCAAATATAGTCCCAACACATTGAAGATACTTCATAAATGTTAATACTCTTTCCCTTTTCTCTTCCTGTCTGAACACACATATCTAGCAGATCTATATCAAGTTACATATAATCAACTATGAATTGTTGGTACTCTTATGGTACTGAAGTCAAATAACCGTTAGAATGTAGTTCCTATATTGTTGTTGTAACATATGACAAAGTAAGCTCAGAGGATTACCTTCCTATTTATTATTCTGTGGCTGTCATGAAAGATGACTTTTCCTTCTGCAGATTTTTATTGAGCTTGGCTGTTGCATATTGACTTTTTATTCTTTTACTTCATTATTTAGAGACATTGACAATTTTAACATCAGAGGTTTATCTTAAGGCTGGAATTACAAATGTTACACTTTGAAACAAATGTGTCATTTGGTCTTACTCATACCCAGTTTAAAAACCTTATTCCTTTTAGCCTATTCAATATTTCTGTTGTTCTTTTGTGAGGACAAGGAAGGGTGAGTGGTTCTAATTAGGCAGAAAGGTTTAGGTAACAGTTATATTAAACCAAATCAAGTGGCAGTGCAAAACAAAGTATTAAATTATCATTACCAAATGTTAAATCATGTTTTGAAATGTATACACATAGTATTGTGACTGAAATCCTGTAATTGTAGACTATATAAAAAACAGTTTGCTCATGAGACTTGCGCATGGGAGAGACAGTGGGGAGGGAAATGAGAGTGCCGGCTTAGGGCTGTAATAACTGTAATCATTAATTTATATTGTATTGTGTTCATTATATTACATAGTGTCATTATATTAACCATATATTTTATCACATTGTACCATATCATACTATAGTTTATATATTATATTTTGAGTTAATAAGCTTTTGTGGTTTCACTCAGGAATCCAATCATGACTTAAAACGATTATTTCTATTAAAAATGCCTCCCAAATTCCAGTGAATTTACAAATAATTGGCCCCAAATAATCAACCTGAACTCTGGTAACCGTTTCTGTCATTCTTATTCTCTTATGCTGAAATCTGCAGCCACTCCATATCCCTTTTATGTACTTTTCAAACTTTTTAGACTGTGATCCACAGTAAAAAATGCCTTTTACATTGTAACCCTGTACACACATACTGTCACATGCAGACGTTTCATAGAACACTTAACCTAACTATGTGTGATCCAATCTATTTCCTAAACTAGTCTATTCTTTTTAATCATTTTTTTTCTAAAAAAATGATTGTTACAATATATTAGTTTCTACTGCTCAATAATGGATTCTGACCTGCAGTTTGTAACACACTGTCTTATTTTCTTATTGGCCCCTAAGCCTAAGAAGTGTATCGGGGTCTACTTTTCCAAGGTCTCTGTCAGTTTTCCTTCATTCCCCTGTGATGACTAACTCATGTGACATTTTTCTTTCTTTCTAAGTTTTGGAAATGCCAGCAGGGTAGGTCACTATCAAATATAGTAGGTGGGTAATTCTTTTCTTGAATAAATGTATATAGTCCCAACTTAATTTATCGTAAAATATAATGATTCATGTCATAACAGAAAGATCATATACTGTTTTCTCACTCTCTTAAATGAATTGATTTTGGAAAGTCTCATGATACATATCCATTCTTGGTATATTAAGTGGAAGACAGAGCACTTTGTTTCTTTTCTGTTGCAGGATTAAGGTCTCGTATATCATGTTCACTGTTAGAGGGAGCCTTGGGAAGATATGGAAGCTAATACAACTTGGGAGGCTTTCTTTAAGAAAAAGAATACAAAATTATGAATCCAAAATTAGATATGAGAGTCATTATTTATTTGGAATAATGAAAGAAATTACAAGCGTGACAAATAGCACAAACATCACAACATCTGAAAAGTAATGTAATGCTTTTACGAATTAACTCCTTTCAAACTGCTTTCATAATTTTTCCCTGACATTTTTGGAAGCAAACTCTTCAGTGGTTTTTTCATATGAGGAGGTTTTGAGATCCACTCTGATTGATTAAAACTTGGTTTTTATTTCTGATAGTTTAGAAACATTTCTTGCAGCTTCAAACTCATTATTGGCAATGTCATATAAATAGTTAGGATTGTTGTCAAATTTGGAAAATCTCTTTTAAGCTTTTTGCGTATATGATCTGTATATTTTTAGGGCATTTCAAGTTTTTTTGTGCTGTGTCTAATTTTAAATACTTTGAATTGATGACACTCGTTAACCAATTTGTCATAGGCATCCTCATTGTAATGACGTATTATGAGTTTGTATTAGAGTCACTGATGTCAGTATTTGGTGTCAAATAATCAAGATATTTAATTTTTTCCAATGTATTCATATGATTCACTTCTCTTTATTAATTGGGTTATCAAACAATCCATAAGCCTATTCATTACTTCTACTCAATTTATTTATTCCTCTTAATAAATTACTGCATTTGATATGATGAATTTTTGGGTTGCAATTCACTTCTTGATATAAGAATAATTTCTATTGACTTTATTGCTCTATTTATCACTCTATTGCTTTTGTTTCTTACCCACTATTTTTTAATATAAATTTTCTTTCAGTTCTTTAAATACACACATTTAAAGATAACAGAAAGCCTACTCCATATTCACACAAATCAGGAGTCTATAATTTTGCATTTGTTTTACTGAAATGTTCTAAAACATCTTTCCAAAGTTCAATTAAAATATGTATTCCTAACTCACTTTCCACTTTCGCCAGACTCCCAAAGTGGTCTTGGCCACCAGAATATCACCTGGACAGAGACAATGGTCTTAACTGTGGTTAAAATGCCTACTTTTGCAAATTTTACAAAAACGCACAACCACGTGAGTATATTTCCAGGGACCCTCCCAGGGCCTTGCAAGAGGTTTGCTCAAGTCGAGGCCTGTCGCTTCAACTTCCCGAGCTTCACGGTTCATCTGCCCATGAGCAGGAACAAGGGCCAGGCTGAAGGACCTCTGGGAGACACTGTTATTGGAGGACCAGTCCCGCCACCAAGGCAGAACCAGGGCTTCTTTACAGTATGAATATCGTAGCTTGTAGCACCTCAAAATCAGATCCTGAGGCAAGGATGTGGATGTAGGTAGTTTATATGGGAGGTAATTCCAGGAAGCACAGAGGAGGAAATGGGAAATCTGTGATGGGAAAGGGAGAAAAGTTAATTAAATGTGGTTAAAGAGTAGTTTAATGCTAGGGCTCTAGGACAACTAAGCCTCAATCTCGCTGAGGACACGCTGAAAAACTTTGTGAAGCCCAGCTCATAGTTTTCCCACTAGAAGCTGGGGGAGCTCCCGCAAGCCCTCAAAATGGAGGACAGCAGTGGCGGGGGGGAAGCTGTCAGTCCGCCTGGAATCACAGCTGCAGGGAAACTTAGGAGGACACAGGGACACGGGGTGGGGCAGGAACGCACCTGCTGCCCTGTGCAAACCCTATTCCCCCTGAGAACTTAGCAACTCAGAGGTTTTCAGAGTGATAAGGAATCCTCAGTGCTGTGGACCTTTCTTATTTTATTACAATGACTTTGAAGTTAGAGGGAAGGGAGTTCAAAGACAGTGAGGACTCCTCCCAACTTGCCAAAGAAAGTTCTCTAATGCCTGCAATCAAACCATAGAATCAAGACGTTTTGAGCTAGAGATAAGTATTTTCCTTAAGCCAAAAGAATACACTTGGAATTTCTAATTCCCTTCACTGAAATTCATCACCTCCTAAATATCATATAAACAAAAGTGGTGAAATATTTTTATACCTGTCCACAAGGAACAGTTCCTTCATGAGAATGAAGTTTGCCTTTCAAAGGGCTCCCCTGGTGTGGACTTATTTTGAAGAAGGGAAAACTTGACCACTTCATTCTCAGATACTGCTGTCACCTATTAAGACTAGAGTTATGATAAATCAAGGCATCGAAAGAAAACATTTTTACATGGGGCTGGTCTAGTAGGAGAATGAATGCCAGGCTAAGTGTTAATAAAGCTGGGTTCTTGTCCAAATTTGATCAGCTCTGTGATCCTTGAGAAGCCATTTCCGTACTCTGTGCCTCAGTTTCCCCATCTGTATGATAGAGGGTTGGATTGGTTGACCCTGAAGTTCAATCCCAGGTGTGAGGCACTGTTGTTGAAAAAATGAAGAGTGTAGCATGTCATGAGGCATTGTGGGCTTGATCAAAGAAATTCACCTTTCTGACCTTCAATTTTCTCATCTGAAGAATGAAGGGGCTGGGTTAGCTATCTTTAGGGACACTTCTGCTCTATATAATCCAATGAAATAAAAATGTGTGTGTGGGGGGGGGGGCCGAATCTGGAAGGATGCACGAAGGGATGTCCAGCCTGGCCACTTGGTGGCGATCTTGTTCCACATTAAGAAAGATTTTCTAGCTTTTTCCAACAGTGCTGAAGTTTGAGTTAACTAAGCATAGTGAAGATAGCTCTTCCAAAGGATACTGAAATAAAATCAGGTCGGCAAAACCTCCCAGAATTACGGAGGAATGACAATAAACAGCAATGCCAAATAAGAGACATAAAATCTCTATAGTCAAGGCAGTAAAACATAGAGGGGGACGTAAGGGTTGTGTTTTGGGTATTATTTTAAGGAATAGAGGGAGAGGAGTGCACTGTGAATTTCTATAGTTTTTGAAAAACATGGTTTAAAAGTTAACCCTAACATTTAAAGATTTAACTTGTAAAATAACCGAATACCTTAAAACTGCGTTGGAGCATAAAAGTCTAAACCTGCAAAATCTAAACCAAATCAATGAACGCGATATTTCTTTGGTCTAAGTCTAAAGGAAACACATAAGGGAATTGTAATTCTGTTCCAATATTTTAATATCCAATAAAAGGAACCAATCTACAAGTTTTGAGCTTTTCCCCATTTTAGAGGAGAGTGTGTCTCTATCAGGCCACCTAGCTTACCTTTAAAACCTTGGGACGATTGCTTCTGGAGTAAATGAACTGCACTGGTATCTGCAGGGCTTCGAGTCGAGGTCCGTTTCTGTGGAGATAAACGAGCATCAGTAGGAACGCAGGGGTGGATAAAGGCTTTCTGATCACAGCACTGCCCACCTCTATCTCTAGAAAAGGTTATATTCAAAAGCAAAACAATCTCCCCAGTAAAGCACCAGTGAAGATGGAGGGGCCTGTGGAAAAGGGCAACGATGGAGAAACTTGACTCTTGCATGAATCCTTCACCCTCCCAAATATTGCACATGGCATCTTGTATTCAATGCGATAAGCTGAGAGACGGTGGGAGGAGGAGACACAGGCCCTGGCCTGCCATTTGCCACCACTGACTCCTCTGCTTATCTTCCCCTCTGGTTTTCTTTCTTATCCTCCCTCTGAGGTGGACACAGGTTTCCTCTGAAGGCCGAAGCGTGGGCCTCGTGGCTCTGGTTGCCATGGCTGCTTCTTTTCTCCCCTTTCCTTTGATACATTAGCTATTAGCTTACATAATCCTCTCACAGGAGGATGTCCCTATTCAAAAGAAAAAAAAAAGTTAGAGCGCTAAGTAACCTTTAACAATGAATAGCATTCATTATGCATTTGCTTAATGACACAAAGGCTTTGTTTGCTCTATTTCAGGTGATAACAGCAGATCAAAGGCACGGGACCAGAATGCACTTTCGAAGAGCCAGCAGAGACTGTATGGAAATAATGCTTAGCATTTATGTCGCACTTTATACTCTCAAAAGAGTCTGCAATTATTAATTAATTATCCCACACAATAGCTCTAGGAGGAAGGTCAGTGTCATTAGCTCTATTTTACAGATGAAGAATCAGATAGCAGTTAAGTGATTTCCCCCCAACATTTAAAGATCTCCTGTCAAAGCAGATCCAAGGGTAGGGGCTGCAAGTAAGTTATGAAGTGGCTGATAGCTAAACAGACCAGAGCTGCCCCTGGTGGAGGTTTTACTTCCTTTGATCTATCTTTTGCAAACCCTCTGAACAGATTTATGTTCTGGACTTGCGAACTGCCTCCCCATGGTTCCTCTTGCGTACTTGTCTTTTCTACATCTCTGCTGTTTTGTATGTAATTTCCTTCCCCTTTCTTTCATTCATTCATGAACCTTAATTGGGTACTTAATGTAGTTGAGATGGGCAGGAAGAACGGAAATGAACAACTGACTCTTCAAATGGTTCCTGCCTTCCTGCACACACAGTTAGCAGACATTTGGTTCTGCCCCAAATGGCCATGGAGACAAAAGGTCCTTGAAATTTGATCCTGTCTAAAACCTTTGGGCATGGACCAAACACGTTCAAGGATGTTTTGGATAGGAAAAAATTTCAAGGACCTTTGGTATGGACTAAATGTCTTATGGACCAAATGTCTTACAGACATTTTGCACAGGACCAAATGTCCTACAGACATTTTGCACAGGACCAAATGTCCTGCAGGGACACACACACACATCCCCATCCTGGAGGACACTGGAGGAGGGAGTAGAGTCCCCCTTGTGGAGGGAGGAAGGACAACACTGAGGAAGTGATTCTCGAGCCAACCTACTCCACATCTACTCCACATCGCCAGCTGTTCAAGCAGTAGGGCTCCTGAGGGACCCCAGGGGAGAGAAAATGTACATAAGGTGTCCTGAATGTTGGTTATTTCACATTTTTTGCCTTAGGCTTGGCCTTCTATTGGCTAATCTGATAAACTCATATTCTGCAGCGCTTTAATTATTTGTGTGAATGTCTTCTTGTTTTTAATAGGACTCCAACCAATTTGAAAATAGAGACTAATTCTTGTAGCCCCTGGACATTGCAGGAAATAATGGCATGAATAGCTACCGCATATGGAGTGCTTAGTTCTTTACAACGCTGCTCTTAGTTAAGCCTCACCATGACCTTTGAGGCAGGTATTGTTATTACCCTTTTTTTTGTTAACAGTTGAGGAAAGAGAGACTAAGAAAGTTTAAGTAATTTGCTCAAAGCGACATGGTTCTTTCAGCCATTTAAAAGGAATTTAATGACCTATGCTTTGTGCTAAGCATAGAGATCCAAGTGGTGAGCAAAACAGACATGGTCACTCCCTATTTTAGCTTATTCTTGTGCTCATAACTTGCTATCTCTGACACTGAGCAAATTATTTAACATTTCTAAGCCTCTCTTTCCTCATGTGTAAAGAGAGAAAAATAATATCTTCTCCATCATAGGATTGGTGGAGGAATCAGGGCTGCTGCTAGCTCACAGGACATCTTGGCCTAAATTAGAGAAAGGTTCCCACTCTCAAGTAAAACGTCTTTTTGAAGTTAGTATAGTATATATTTCTCATTAATTACAGTGACAGAAACATAAAATAATTCTGAATAAATAATAGAAATCAAATTATTCAACAATATAATACATGATTTGAATTTTTAATCACAATAATTAAAAAATTAAATTTAAAAATACAAGATATGTAACAAGCCCAAAAGTTTAATAGCAGTTAATTATGAAATTTCCATAGCAACAAATAAACAAGTGCTCTAATGTAATTAGCAGATCATTACATAGTAATCTCTAATTTATATCAATTTAATACTCACTTTGTATATTATTAATGCTAAATTAATATTAGTTACTACCTAGTTATTTGTATCATAATGAAAGTGCCTATATGTTTAAAATAGGAACTCTACAATCCCACTTGGCACAAAAAACACATGGCATGGGCTTCCCTGGTGGCGCAGCGGCTGAGAATCTGCCTGCTAATGCAGGGGACACGGGTTTGAGCCCTGGTCTGGGAAGATCCCACATGCCGCGGAGCAACTAGGCCCGTGAGCCACAACTACTGAGCCTGCGCATCTGGAGCCTGTGCTCTGCAACAAGAGAGGCCGCGATAGTGAGAGGCCTGCGCACCGCGATGAAGAGTGGCCCCCACTTGCCGCAACTAGAGAAAGCCCTAGCACAGAAACGAAGACCCAACATAGCAATCAATCAATCAATCAATCAATCAATAAATCTTAAAAAAAAAAAAACACATGGCAGAGTATGTGAACTGCAGTGTATTGACGCTGATAGAGATTTTTATAAAATGTTAAGATACAAAGCAGTACTTCAGTAAGAAAAGCAATTTCTTATTTAGAAACATAGGTTATTTTGAATTTTGTTAGATCATCAAGATATTTTAATAATCAAACGTATTCTTCTTTCGTAAGTCCAATCAGACTGTGATAATATTCCAATCCTATTGAAAAAAGACATTTTATAGTCATCTGCCACAAGACTGCCTTAATAAATACATAGCTCACTCATCTCTGAAGTTAACAAAGTTATGATAAAAATACAAAAAAATTACAGAATCATAAGATGGCTATGATGTGACAGTCTCCTTAGATTTGCTACTTTTGTGCAGTGTAAAACCTAAAGCACATAGGCAGTGGTTTGGGGCAGGATTACAAGAGATAATTCTAGAAAGTACTTAGCATTCATGGGAACTATCATACACTGAGTGGTCAAGGTTAGTTTTTTATCTTTAGTTATTGAACCTACATAGTATTTGAGGTGCTGCAGGATTAAAATGCTCTTGCCCAAGTCTTAGTTCCCTTTTTGATTAGTACTGAATATACATCGTCAGTGTGGATAATGCAGTTTAAAGAGTGATGCTCAACTAAATTGCACAAAGACCTTCTCAGTTGCCTCCATCTCCTCCCTTCACCAGCACCGCATTACAGCAGGCATGACTATAATTATGGGATGAACGGTGCTCTGTTATCAGTGGAAGTTGATTGCTCATTCTCAGATTCACTACAGAGAAAAATTCACATTGTGGTTTGTTTCAATGTTCTGCTTTAGTTCTCCTAATGGCAGCAGACTGGGAAAGGAGCCCCAGTGCTGACTGCTAAAGTATAAATAACTAGTAGCCCAAGTGGGTATTCTATACAGGGATATTCAAGGGAAAGAAGTGGGAGTCCTTTAATGCTCAGAGGTAACTATATTTAAAGAAAAGGTAAAAATAGAACTTTGTGATGTGATTTAAAATGATTTAGGAGAAAAAAGGAGTCAAAGGTATAGGAGAGATTTTCAGATAGAGAAAATTTAGCCAAAGTACTTCCATTATGATCAGGAGACTATGAAAACATGAAAAATAAGCAGCAGGAAGTGATGCGGGAAAGGTCAGGGACACTGGTTTGGGAAGCAGTGCAGCAGATAAACGTGAAAACTGAAAGCTGAAATTTAAAGTTGAAGGCGTTAAGAATGAGGTGAAAGCAGAGAAACAAGTTGTCGAAACCAAGCATGACATTTCCACACACTGAGGTGGGTGGGCGTGCATTCGGGACCTTCTGCAGGACGTTGAAAGGAAAGAGAGCTAGTTGAAGGGAGAGAGTTCCTCCATTTTGGTATTGTTTGCTTTATTTTTAAAAAGTTACTTTGTTTTAAAGACCATGTCACAGTATTTTCAAAGGCCTTTGTCTTTTTAAAATAATTTGAAGCATTGTTAGTTATATGGGGTTGTTAGTTATATGGGGTTATCCCTCTCTTTAATGAGAGGGGGAGAGAGAGAGAGACAGGGAGAGAACAGCAGACACAAAATGAAGCGATAGGAAGAATCTTTCAAGCAACGTGAGAGGTGATTGCTGTGGTAAGTAAGAAAATGCTAGAGAGAAGCAGAGAGAGACGGGGAATAAATGAGAAGCCTAACCTCTGAGGTAGTGAAATCACCAATAATAGGAACATTTTTAAAATTATATATATATGGATTTCCATTCTTGTATATCTGTCTATACTTATAAAATCAAGAATAATTAGGTCAGGTAAGGGCAACATTTTCCTGCAAAGTAGTAAATATTCTGTCATGTAATAAATATTTTAGGCTTTGTGAGCCATCCAGTGTGTGTTGTAACTACTCAACTCCACCATGGTAGATTTAAAGCAGCCAAGGACAATATGTCAATGGCTGAGGGTGTCTCTGTTCCAATAAAACTTTATTAACAAAAACAGATATCGGACTGGATTTAGCTGGTGGGTTATAGTGTGTCGGCCCCTGATCTCAGGAGTCTAATCCCCTCATTTCCAGATGAAAGTAGGAGATCCAGAGCATTTCAGGAAGCTACCCCAAGCATCACAACTCAGTAGTGGGAAGTTCAAATGGAGACTAAGAAGTGTTTAGATATATGCTAATTTTGGAGGGATCCTAATCTTTTTAAGCAAAACAGTCCTCGGTTGCACTGGAATTCGGGCTCTCAGACATGTTTGAATGCTTCAGTCTGGATAATTGAAGCTTCTGAGTAGCCCAGGGTGCTTACTCTTAAAGCAAAAAGTCTTTCCATGTTAATTATTTTGGACAGATCATCTTTCTAAGATCTATTACATATGGCCACACCTTTTTAAACAGCATATAATTTAACCTTTGTGAAAAAGAAGGTTAAGGTTCACCATTTAAAACCAATTTTAGAGCCAAGAAGCCCATTAGGTACCATCTAACCAAGGGCCCTCAGGAACTACTGGGACTCAGAATCCTGCTTAACCCATGCAGGTCTCTGTTCACTCATTCAAGGGCATCTGCCTCTTCCCAGATGTCAGTTGGTCAGCACGTCTCTGACTGTGAGAACGCCTGGGTCCAGCAGCATCCCATTCGCCACTTGCTGTCGATAACCAAGATGATCAGATGATGAACTGGTCAGAACTGGGGCTCCTATGAGACTCTCTGTTCTTCCTTTCTTTTTTGTGAAGATTTCCCCTAGCTGCCAGCCTAGCAGAAATTAGAAGCCTCACTCCTGGGTTTAGTATTAGTGCTCTAAATCTGATATTTGGTCCTCAGGTCCCTAGCCCTGGTGAATGCCCCAGGAGCTGCTGCTTCCCTATAAGCTCCGGCTTACATGCCTGGTCCATATCCCTAAATGTTAAGCTCTGTTCCTCTGTGTTGGGATTGGGGACTGCTTTTGAATTTTACCTCTATTGTCTCAGACTTACCTTCTTGACTTTTGCTGTCTTTTTCTCCATCATTTCTTATCCCTCCTGACCAATCCCCATAGCCCAAACACAGAGTAGTTACTCACTGGAAATACTGGGGAACAAAGCCCTGACATGAGGACTCTTCCATTGCCTCAGAGTCTGGGCACTGTGTTTGATCTGAGGACTGATTTGACATTTGAATCGGACATTAGCCACAAGTTCATTAAGTGCCCTGGTGACCATGATTTGGACCATTGGCCTAATTCATCTATGTTAGACTCCTGGTCCAACCCTGTCCTTCTAGGCTGACTCTGTACCCCTCACCTGTCAGCTACAGGTAGCATCTTGCCTCACAGGGGAGGCATGTCAGCTATTACAGGAGCAAATAAGCTCTGAGAGAAGGACATGGCTTTGAGCCACCATATTTCTAGGGTGACTGTATGTTCCAGTTTGCCTGGGATCGTCCCAGTTTATGTTTGTTGTTCTGGCGTCATTATTAATAGGGCCTCAATCAATGTCCTGATTTGGATGAAATCTTGTATGGTAACCCTCCATTTCTCATCTGAAAAACGGGGATAATATTGCCAACTCTTTCCTTCTTACAATGTTGTTAAGAATAACCAAATGAGATTATATTTATGAAGGTGTTTCAAAATGATTTAAAGAAAACCCGCTGTGGCAACATGAGGTCGTGGTATTATTTTTTGTTATTATCTGTTTTGGCTCTCATAGACTTATTAGTTCAATTTCAATTTCTTGGATATGTTTTAGATTGTTGAGGTAATGAAACAAGTTATCTCTAGTTAGAGAGGTTTTGTTATATATATGGTTCCATTAGCAGTAAAAAAAAAAGTCTCACTTTTTCAACTTTACACTTCATTTAAAAATAAAATTGATTTTTACAAAATAGAAACATGCCAGTGCTATAATGTTTTCCCCCCACTATTCATGTTGGACTTCTGATAAAAAAGGTATACAAATAGAATTTTAAGCAAAGGATAAGCCATAAAGCACCATTACTGCAATAACACAAATAAGAAAAAAAACCCCGATAGAATACTTAATGCTGTGTGTACGGTGTATGTGTGTGTATCTTTGGTTCAATTTAAGGCATATAAACTTGATAAGTCTGCGTTTGTCTGCACCTATTAGCATTGAAATGGACAAGTATTCTAAGCAAGAAAGGACAAAATTTGGGGTTGGGTCACCAATAAAATGATGAATCAGATCCTAAATACCTGAGAGTTGACTGTCTTTTAAATAGTGACATTACTTCCTTTAGGCAAAACAGACAAACAATCCGACAATCCCACCTGTAATTAAACTCTGGTCTGATTGTGCTGCTCTAAGTGTGGTCTCTGGTATAATAACGCTCTTTCTCAAATGCGATTGCTCTTCCGTTGCTATTTATTTCTGAATGACCTGATCTTTCCTCAATAGGGAGAAAATGTGCTGATTTAAATGAAATAATTCTTTCTTTCAGGGTCTGACAGTATCATTTGGTGAGTTATCTATTTTCGGGCTTCTGATGATACCTCCAGGCAATGAAGGAGTTAATGTTCCTCAAATGGACACTGTGGGTTCCTTAAAAGGGTGGAAAGCATTTGTGGATTTCACAGAAGGATTCTTGGTTGCTCCATTAGAGTTGCTTGTCCTGACTCTTCATTGTAATTTTGCTTTAAAGTGGAGAAATACCGCCCTCTGAAGTTGAAAACTGGTCACCTATATGTTCTGTTTGACCTATAGCATTAAACATTTTTTTAAATACGAAATTTCATACAGAAATATAGAATTCTGGCTTCTCAAGAAAAAAAAAAAAAAGGAATATTTCATGTCAACAAGTTGGCTGGAAACTGAGTAATAAGAGGCTGTCCTTCTAATGCTGCCCCCAGTGGATACCTGGGACATTTGCCAACCCCCTCTCGTCTGAGACTTAGAGTTTGCAAGTCGTAATCTACATCTTCATTCATTTAACAAATTATAAAGACCTCTTTCATGCAAAACCCTGTTCAAGGAACTGAGTCAATATGTATATAGCTCTTTACCCAAAGGCTCTTACGGAATCCCTGAGATACTCAGTGGAAGGCATTCCATGGACACGTGAGTTGGGATGTGCTACCTGTTTCTCTCTTGGAAATTCATAATGCATATTAGCACATTAAAGGCTCTGAAAAGCCTTTCAGTAAAGAAACTTGTTGAATATTGCTTAACCATTGTTTCCTTTCTAAAAAATATATTTTTAAAGTAATAGCTATTACTTCCACAAAGGCTGGTTCTGGTGAACACACTTTAAGAGTGATCTGTAGCTTGGCTCTAAATTGAAGGCTGTTAACATTTACATGTTAATAAATGTAGGGAATGAATTAGAAACCTGGGAAAGTTTCTTGCAAAAATATTCAAAGGGGAAAAATAACTGAATTAAAGATGGTTTGTCTATAACCTGAAATAAGGTCCATAAAATATAAGGACTCATGCCTTTTTTTTCATAAAACACTAATGTTGGATGTACTTTATACTTTCTCTTTTTAAAAATTACCATTTGTATAGAGAATTTTTCTAAAATTCAGTCAATGTGGTAAGTGGGAAGAGTAAATGAATGTGAACTGTTTTGAGGACTGATTCACTAATACTTTCATGTATTCATTTAACAAGGCCAAGTCCTGTGGGTTTTACTGCCTAAATATCTCCGGAATGCATACACTCCCCTCTAACTCACTGGTATCCTTACAGCAGGTACTACTGTCACCTGTTTTAAGTCAACTGAAAGACCTCCTCACTGTAATATACTGTACCCAGAATGAGCTATTAAAAATGTGAATCTGGAAACCTTTGAATGACTTCCAGTTGCTTTTGAAGATCAAACTCCTTAGGAAGTCTGCAAAAACTCACATACTCCAGCCTCAGCTAATTCAACCCTCTCACTCTTTTTCTGTATTACATTCTCTTAAGCCTTTCTGTTCTTCAATGTGCATTCTCCCTCTTGCCCCAGGGCCTTTGCACGTGTTGTTTTTGTCTTGCCTGCAACTTTCTCCTCCCTCTCTTGTCTCTCCCTCCCAAATTCTGTTGGGTTAATGTCTATTTATTAAAATCTCAGCTCAAATATTGCTTCTTTCTTGACCCATCACCACTCCAGACCTACAGTTATATCAGTTTCCCCTGTTTTATCCTTTTATATAGCACCCTCTTCAGTCATACTTTTGTAATTCATACTTTTTATGATTATTTAATCAACATTTGTCTCTCTCTTTTGTTTACTAGTTTCCTAGCACCTGGCATAGTGAGGAACACTCAATAAATATAAATGAAGGGGTATGTGACAGAAGATAGAATTTTTATGCATATTGGCAAAAGAAGTGACAGAATCTACTTTTTTTGGAGATTTAAAAATAAGCCAAGATTGTTTATAAACTGGGACAATGATCCATATATTTTGATGTAAACATTTTTTTTTTTTTTTGCTGGTGGAGGGAGGGAGGTGAGTGGGAGATGGGATGCAACTAATCCAGCAGCAAAGAAAAACAAAACTATTTTTTCTGGCGAAATAAGTAATGGTTTTCTGGTTGGATAATTCTACACACAGAAAATGATTGATTAAAACTTCCTGTAAGCTTGGGCTATGCAAATACAGCAGGTGTCTATGTATATGCTGGGCTTGAATGCAGTCTTCAATTATTTTTTGGAAAAACTGCCCTGGTTGAGTTTTGAATCATGCTTCCACATCTGTCAGTATGTTCCATTCACTACCCAAACAGGAAGCAGACATGGCCAACTAGGCAAAAAATAATAAAATAATATAAATGAATATAGTTTGGCTTCCCAGTATGGGATGAATGTTCCAACTTACTTATTTCTGTTTCATTAAAAAAAAAAATGATAGGATGATCATGACTGAGTAAATTTCAGTAGGAAAAGGGCTCTGAGGTCCTGTGGCACTCTTCACTTGATACTATGGTGATCCAACATAGGCAAAACTCTTCTGAGAATTAGCTCGTCACTTACAACCTTCTAGTACCCCAGGGTTCCTTTGGCAAACACTTTTTATGTGGCGTTAAAGAGTGCCCTAAGGAGCTATTAAAAAGTTGATGAGAAAAGGTCCACTTTGTAGCAGGGAATGTTTTACCTTTTAGGTAGGTCAGTGGATCAATGTTTCTGGTCCATTTCAGCCTAACTGCAAACCATTTGCAGTTTCATTTTTTTATCATCTTCTGATCTTCTTTTTCCTCCTAGGTCTCATTAAGAGGCTCCTGAAGGAGACTGTGGCCACTAAAAAGTGATTTCCAGCAACAAATTCAACAGCAAAAATTCATTCAGACTCATGGGTATGTTATTGTGCAGTTCCTCTTTGCCTTACACTGCAAAAAAAAGTTTGACCACTTAAACAGGAATTGCTGAAAATAGCCAGTGATTAGGATGGATTCACATATAACCGGCACTGTTTTTCAAAATCCAGTTTTTTTCATTATTGGTAACATTTTCCAATTGACATATTTATTAAGCACCTATGATGATTGCCAAGGTTCCTTCAAATTCCAAGAACATTGTATTATTCTCTTCTTGTATAACCATCTTAATTTCTGATTCTGTGACCCTGATTTATGTGAGTCTGAGTTTAAACTCTGCTCAATTGAAGAGAATAATAATATCCATTTCCAGTAGCATAAGCTTAGAAAATGAGTCACATTACATAAATTAAATAATTGTACTCACTTTAGAAACTGATATTAATATTTTGATTTTTTTTAAGTTAGAGTAGTAACAACATACCACTGGCTCTCTCAACACCTGGATTATTTCCGATCTGAAGAAAGCAGACATGAAAGGAAATCCATTTATTCTCAAACAGAGAAGAAACTTGATAGTATACATGACAACCTTCAGTAATTAATTCCATTAATATGAGCAACTCTTTAAAATCCTATTTAAAATATTTCCCAATTTAATATTATATTTTTTAGAAGGACAAGTCTATGCTATTTATCTAATGCATTTCTTGACAATTTGAAATGAACATGGCTTACCATGCCGTAAATTTAAATGCATTTATTTAAATATGCCATACTTAATATGCAACTTAAAAGTCTCTGGGATGACATAAAAACATATTTGTCTAGCTCTGATTTGCTCTTTTGAAGCTTGGCCATACTTGTTGGTACTGCTTTTCTGGCTCTCAAGGAAATGATGAAAAATTCGCCAGGTCTTAGGACCACTCCCTGCAATACAAACTCTATTTTGTAACTATCCTTTGCAGTTATATAACTTCAAGTTTGAGACTGATACACATTTAATCATTTTAAATTATTGCTTAGTGTCTCCCTAGGTTTATCACAGTATTTGCCTTATAAAGGGTAATGCTTAAAGGAAAAAAAAAATGCTCTAAATTTAGTGTTAGGCTTTGGTAGGTAGGAAGTAGATTCTATTATGAAAACAGTTGAAGTGAGTGGAGAGAGTTTTTGGGTCCTCATTCAAGGCTACTTAAATGGCACTAGAATTCTCAGTGCTGATTTTGACTGCTTTAAGTGTACGATAATTGTGGGTACTCATGCTTGTGTGTTTTCCATTTCCTAGTCTAATATCCTCAAGCCCTGTTTTTTTCAAATTTTAAAACCCAGCTAACCTCTCACTTTTTCAAAGAATCCTGAGTGAAGCTAAATTGTCTTCAATCACAGTAGTGCTGAAATCTCTCTTATTCAGGTGTTGGGGGAATCTTACAATTTAGCCCTTCTTATCCCATGACCGGTATTGTTTTCTTTTTCTGGGGTCATTAAAATGACCACTAGACTTCTCAAAGTTGATTTTAATGAAAGATAATTACGTTGCCTCACTCAACTTGCCAGGGATAAAATGAGCTATTCTAGAAATGCTTTGAAAAGTTAAAAACTTTTACCATTTCCCTTCTCCCCTGCTAATGGGAAATAGGGCTGGGATGACTCCCTGGTGAGTAGACCATGGATCACAGAGATTTTGTCATTTTTGCTGGCAGAACAAAGGAGAAAGAGGAGTTTCCACATGGGGGTGGGAATAACATTGGGGGAGCAGAGAATGTTTCTGTGTCATCAGGAGTTACAGACACACAGGAGGCTCCTGAAGCTCCATAGATTTGTCAATCCATTCATCCATCATCCATCCATCCATCCATCCATCCACCCATCCATCCACTCATTCATTTATTCATTCCACAGATACTTTTAGAATGCCTTCTCTGTGTCACGTGACAGGATAAAAGACTGATTTGTGTGCCCTGGAGCTTTTATTCCAGGTTAACTACTTTTGTTTTCTGATTTGTCTTGGCTCCTCTTTAAAGGGCCTCTGTGTTCTCCCTACCTGTGTTTGCCAGGTTCAAAGTGAGTTCAATACATGCTTTTGATTGAGGACGATGTTTACAAAGGGCTTTTAACCTAATTTAGCTGCTGAAATTTCTTATATAAGAGTTCCTTTTTTGCCAAAATCATTTGTCTCCTTTCTTCCTTGTTCTTTTCTTTAATATTATTTAATTTCTTATATGACTGTTTGTCATTTCTTTTCTTATCTCCCTATCCTCTTGAATTCATATTCTTCCTTGGCTAACTAAATAAAAATGTTTGGAGGATTTTTTTACCCCCATTTAAAAAAATCTCTTTTATCTCTACGTGACATTTTCCCTTTCTGATAGCTCTTTCATTTTAGTGCTTTTTCTTTTGCCTTTTATTTGGCATTGCTTTTTACTCCTGTGCTCAGTGAAGTCAGTTTTTTTACACGTTCTTCCATTTCTTTTCAAGTTGGCCTGTATCTGCTCTCAGTTTCTCTTTTTTTTTTCTTCTCCACAAATTTCTTTTATCTCTCTGATCTTTTCCTCTCTCCCCTTCTTATTCTCTTCCCTCATTTTTCAAATTTTCCAATCTACCCTCATCTTTTTATTTTCTTCTGTGATTTCTGTCTTCCTTTTTTTCAGTTCTTTTATTCTTTCTTAGTACTTTAAAGGGAAGAACAATTTGGAAACTTTTTTTTTTCTTCTTCTTTTTCTTCTTTTTAAAGCTCTTGTCAGGAAAGGCTACCCTTTCTGGGCCTGCTTTCCTAAGCACAGCAACAACACCGGAGGTGATGGGTTTGCGAACCCACCGGCCCCGGCCCCGGGATCAGAGCATCGTAGGGCTGAGGAGGGAGCCAGCAGCCCACACCCCAGCCTTTATGCAAAAGAGCTCTTTCACCCCAGATATACAGAGCTGTTTATTCCTTTCTTAAAAGCCATAGCTTAGCAACTTTTTCAACTTTTCAAAGTACCTGTGCCTCCTTTCACCCCAGTTGAATGAGGCAAGATGGCTGTCTCCATTGGATGAATGGGGCAGCTCAGGCGGAGCAAGGAAGAGGGTGTTTCCTGAGCTCTCCCAGTCCTGCAGCAGCTGCGTCTCACCTGGGGACGACCTAGAGTGTGCTGTGGTCCTAGGCCTTTCCCTCTAGATTCCAGGGGGGCATTTTCAGTACTTCCTCCTGCGTCTCCCAGCAAGGCAGTGTTTGTGGCTTTGCTTCTCCCCCTTCTCTTATGCTCCTCTTCCCCTCTACTCTTCATCGTCTGAGAATATAGCTAATGATTAAAGTATTTTCCATCTGCATTTGGATTGGGAGGCATTGCCCTGGGGTCTCACTCATCAAATTCCAGGCTGGCGTCCTCCACTCAGAAACGCCATGGAATGGATTCCTGACCCTTTGGCTGGTGAGGGAGGACCATGTGTTTTTCAAGTCCCTTCCAGAGGACCATGTGATTCACTGACGTCTCTTTGGGTAATTCTGTGTTGTGCGTGGAAATGCTTGCTGTTGAGATATTTTAAAAAATGTACATCCCTCTTACTTCTATTTAAATAGATAATTCCTTTCATATTTTCTTTCCCTGTTTTCACTTTTCCTATATTTCACAAATAATTATCCATGATTACATATGTTTGGATGTAGACTGTTAATCACATCCCAGCTTTTTCCTCTCTAGGTCCTCACCCCAAATGATTCAGATTTCAAAGTTAGGATGAGAAGGCCCCACAGATAGCATCAAGACTGCTTTCACCTTGGAGACTCTGAATATAGTAATGTAAGGGTAGCAATGATCTGTTTTCACCTTTAAAAAGGGGAATATTTACCAATGATAAACTGTATAGACCATAAAAATGTAATTTTTCAGCCCTTGGCAATAATCATATAGACTTAGTGTGCTAACGCTGGTTGTCTCAAGAGAAAACTATGAAGGATTGCCTAATGAAAGGGATTTGGCAGTCCAATATTTTTGTGGCATGAGCCCAACATTGGAAGGAGTAATAAATGTGGTCTTTTGCGTTCAAAAGGTGAGGGACCTCCTCACTGGAACTTATTCCAGATCCAATTGCAGTGAGTGGTTGAGGGGGGTTTAGAACTCCGGGCTTTTGACTCCTACTCAAGTGCTTCTCACTGAAAAACAGAGTGTTCATTTGTCCTTTCATTCAACAAACATTGACTGAGGGCTTGTTATTGGTCAGCTTGGTAGAAAACGGGAAGACACAAGGAACACACAGAGCAGGAAGACAGCCATGTCACTCTCTATTGTCACACTGGGTGACATCACAGGTGCTGTGTGCTCTGCTACAGTAGGCAGAGGGGTTAGGGGAACCCCCAAATCTTAAGTTACTGCTTTTATTGACTATTTAATGTCTATGTGTTATACTTACAAAATGTGCCTATTTTATGTTTATTTATGTCTTTTAACTTAGGGTATTAACTTTCTCTATGATCAGCCCTTTTACTACTTTTAAACCTCTTACACAACAGTTGTATTTCCCCTAGCTTGATGAGACCTCAGGAAATGTTTCTTTGATAATAATGATACATGGTTTGTTCTTCTACTGAGATGACAATCTCATCATAAATCCCTATTGAATCTCATTCTGTTAAGGTCTGTCCACTTTTCCAGCTTCTGATGCTTATTAACTTTAACCAAGATCTTAAAGTTGTGGAACATCCCCTACAAATTTTTCTTTTAATAAATAAATAAATTAATTTATTTTTGGCTGTGTTGGGTCTTTGTTGCTGCACGTGGGCTTTCTCTAGTTGCGGTGAGAGGGGGCTACTCTTCGTTGTGGTACGCGGGCTTCTCATTGCGGTGGCTTCTCTTGTCGCGGAGCAGGGGCTCAAGGCGCGCAGGCTTCAGGAGTTGTGGCATGCGGGCTCCGTAGTTGTGGCTCACGGGCTCTGGAGCACAGGCTCAGTAGTTGTGACGCACAGGCTTAGTTGCTCCGTGGCATGTGGGATATTCCCAGACCAGAGCTCGAGCCCATGTCCTCTGCATTGGCAGGCAGATTCTTAACCACTGTACCACCAGGGAAGTCCCTCCCCTACAAATTTAATCAGGATGTTCACTTGTCTCAGTGACTAATAAGAGTGTAAAACAGAACCCCATCCAAGGCCAACACCACGCTCTGCCCTAGTCCCTGCTCACCAGCTGGCTCTGTAAGGAGGCTCAACTCACCCAAAGGCTCCCTAGAAAGTTTTTCTCAAGTCAAGGACAGCACACAAAGTTATTGCTAATTAAATGTTTAATATCCATTATATATATTAATTTTTAGTCGAATTTATGACAAGGTCGAGTTGTATTTTCATGTGATCAATGTAGTTAATAGCAGGTTAGGGTCCTGTCGTAGTCATGGTGCTTGCTCTACTTTTGCTCATTTTATAAGACCTGGGGCCTAATTTTACTATTTCAAATGCCTATAAAATTTTACTGTTGTGTCTTTTCCTTTATGACTTATTGTTGGTCATATCTATGATTTATTGAATTTAAGTCCTTGATCAAGAACACAACCCCTAATTACAAACTGGTTTCTATGGGACGATACAATCTGCTTCACCGTGATATGTTTTATGATGGAGTTTTTCAGGAATTTTTTGTGGTGACAGTTGTGGACTTTTTAACACTTAAAACTGCTTCAAGTTCAAATTCCTATCAAGGGCCTCTGACATAAAAAAAAAATGATCATTACATTAAATAAATGAACCTAATTTCATTTTTTTGTAAATTATTTTTGTTTATATGTTTTAAGAACAGAGAGTCTAAAGAGCATATAAACAAAAATATGTTTATATGAAAATAATTCAACATATTGAAATGTTTTGATTTAATACAATGACCATTTAAAGGGAAAGGGAAAGGGAGACGAATGATTTAAAAGCATGAGAAAAGGAGGGAAGTCCAAAGGAAGGAAGAGAGTTTACAAAAAGGAGAAACATGGAGAAGAAAGGCCTGGAGCAAGGAAAGAAAGATTTAAAAAAAAAGAGGCGGGCTGAGTCAGCAGAATGAAATAAGCTAACTAAACATAAGACCCTGTTGGTCACTGTTCCCATTTTTCTTGTCTACAGCCCTTTGAACTAGTGATGACCAAGGACCCCTGTGCACAGACCTTCAGGGACACCAGAGGGTCTGGGTGGGACGACTCCATTCTTCACAATGACACCCAGTGGCAGCTGGGGTCAGGCTGAGGTGGGAATTAGCGCTTGATCAGTGAGGTTCTCACCCCCTTTTCTCCAGCAAGGAAGCCACCCAGAGGTACATTTGTTATAGGCACCAAACCCCTACCACTGTAACTTCTGGAAGGCCATTGGAATCCAGGGTCAGACAGAGACAGCCTCTACGGAGCCGATCCCCTTCGTGCAGCCTCCTGCAGTCTCATTGCCACCTTCCACAGACCCTGTCTCCCCAAATGCTGGGTGGAACTCTTCCCAAATCACCCCCACAACTGCCTGAGTGAGCTTGCTCATCCCCAAGTGAACTGAGCTCAATATCAATCATAAACAGATAAATACATACCACTGGTCTTAGAGAATTGCTAATAACTGCCATTGGCATAGCACTCAAAATTTACAAAATTCTTTCTAGCTACACTATCTCATGAGTCTCTATAACAACTTTGTAAGGGACACATTATAATTACTATTCCCATTTTACTGATTAAAAAAAAAACAGGCTCAGAAAGATAAAAAAAGAAAAAGAAAAAAAAACAAATAAAAAAACAGGCAGAGAGGTTAAATAACTTGCTTCATGCCACACGGCTAGGAAGTAGCATAGAGACAACATAACCGACTGGTTCTAATTCTAGCAATTTTCCTCTTATACTTTCAGAACTTTCCACTTACATTCAAAATAAATATTTGATGATATGTCAGGGCAGAGATGGTGCAAATAATTCTTAGAAGTGAGAAATACAGGGATCTCATTCTTCCGAAGGTTAATACTTCTCCGTTGGAGACTCCTACAACTCTGTCCTTTTTTTGTCTCAAACACACACGTTCTCTCTTTTACTTTTATCTCATGGGTGGAGTTCCCCTGTCTTCTGCCCTTAGACTGGTTCATCTGAGTTTGCCCTCTGAGTGTGCAGAGAGAAGAACCATTTTGCTGTGGCTGCTCTGTTCTCCAACCGTCCTGAGCATTCACTTGTTTCTGACTGACTTCAGTTCACGAGTAGCTGAGAACCATGGATGGGAGAATCTTCTTCCTAGATCACCAGAGCTACCAGGAGTAATGTTCTACCATTGACAACTCTCCAAGAGAGCTAAAATCATGTCGAATTTATATCCTTAGGTGTTCCTTTCTTTTCTAATACACACGTCTCTATTTTCTATTCTTCCCACGTCTGGTCTTATTGTTGTATTTGTGTCATAAATGAATATCATTAGAAAAGCTGGTTTAGCAAATGTTAGCATCAACTACATTGATAATATCATTTATAGGGGCTTCCCTGGTGGCGCAGTGGTTAAGAATCCGCCTTCCAATGCAGGGGACACGTGTTCAGGCCCTGGTCCGGGAAGATGCCACATGCCGTGGAGCAACTAAGCCCGCGAGCCACAACCACTGAGCCCACGCACCTAGAGCCCAAGCTCCGTAACAAGAGAAGCCACAGCAATGAGAAGCCCGTGCACCGTAACGAAGAGCAGCCCCCTCTCGCCGCAGCTAGAGAAAGCCCGCACACAGCAACAAAGACCCAGTGCAGCCAAAAATAAATAAATAAATAAATTTTCAAAAATATCATTTATACTCTGTTATTGAAAAAATGTTTTAGATTTCCGTGACATCAAGTTTTACAATTACTAAGACATATACATTACAGCCTACCCTGCAGGAAGATACTCCATTATAATATATTGATAATAATATATTAGTATATATGTTATATAAATGTCTGTCGTACCAAAAAGATATCCAGTTTATATTCAGAGAAGCTTATTATTCTAACATAAAACACATTTACCTCTTTTTTACTATGGTATGTTTGATGCCGAGATTAGAAGGGGAAAGACTAAAAGGAAAATAAAAAATGCTTTTCTTTTTTGATGATGAGTATTTTGGTAGTTTAGTACATTGTTCTATAATTTATTATGTGGGTTGTAGTATATATCCTGCAATGGAAAACCCCAGAACTATCTACCTGCCTCTGAGGATTAACAAAGTTGGGTACTGTTCTAGGGGAAGAGATCACGGGGGTTGAATACAGGATCTGTGCAATTGCCCTTGATAAATGGGAGGAAAGAGACCTTAACAAACTCCTGACTTAACTTGCCCAAGGTTTCTGGAGAAGCTTGGCAGTGAGCACAGCACAAAAGATGACTCTTAGAAGCACGGGAGCTTGGAATGGACAGGGGCAGACTTGGGAAAATGAAAATAAAACACAGTTGGATGAAACACACTGAGTCTACCTACATAGTTCAGGAAATCCCAGGTTGCCCAGTGTCAACGTGCATTCAGAAGAGGACCTTTGACTAAGTGGCACCATCCAATAAAAGGCGAAAGAAAGCTAGAAGAGTACAACTCAGCCAATCAGACCAGATGAACACCCATCAGAAACTCAGTTTCTCATCTCTCTGCTTGTCTTCTCCAGCAGGCACTCTCTTTGAATGGGATTGGACATACCTGAGAAGAGCAAAAATTAAAACCCTTTAATGACAGAAACAAATGCTCGGTTGGTACTAAGTAACCAGTTTAACTTAAGACTCAGCTCTCAGCACTCCACTCCGCTGTACACTTCCTGTTTGTGCTCATCTGCTCCTTCACTGAAGTACTAATGACTTCAGAGAGTGTCTCCTGCCTTGGGTGCAGCTGGCACCAGACATGACTCCACGATAGATATTTCCCTTGGACTGTTTCCGGTCATCACAAACTCCACGTGATAAGCTCACTCTGCACAGTCCTGGCTGCACTTCCTTTCCTAGAAATATTTTCCTCTTCCTACTCACAGCGATATCACGCTCCCAGCCACAAACACTCACAGTATCTTTGAATCATCTTGTTCCTTCTCATATCCAGTCAATTTCCAAGTTTTCCTTAAACAGCTTTTTTTGCTTCCTTTTCTGTCCCTTTCTACTGTTAATCCCTGCTGGACCTGGATTACACTTCAATCTCTTAACGGTTCCCTCTACAACCTCACCCACTCCATTTTGCCTGACATACTAATGCCAGAACGTTATTCTTTAAACACTTAAAAAGATCACATTAAAAGACTTTGAGAGACTTTATTTTGCCAGTGGAATAATGATTGCATAAGACCACACAGTTCATTAGGGACAGAGTTATGACTAGAGCCCAGGATTTTTTAACCTCAGTTCCAATACTTTTTTTTTTTTTTTTACTAAAGTATATTCACTGTGTCCTAAGAATTCCAGCATAGGAATGCATTATCTGTCCTAGTTTCTCCCCGGCTGCTTTAGTTTCTTTGTACTTTGTTTTAATCTATAAGCTGTCTCAGTTCTTTTTGGAAGTAGGAGGGATCTTAAAACTTAAGTAAATCAAAACAAATATTGGTCAAAATAAAAATCCTGTATAAATAGATAAAACTACATCAAACATGTAGAACCTTTTCTTTTTTTTTAAACTCATTTGCAGTTTTTTTGTTTGTTTTTTAAATTAATTAATTAATTTATTTATTTATGTCTGTGTTGGGTCTTCGTTTCTGTGCGAGGGCTTTCTCCAGTTGCGGCGAGCGGGGGCCACTCTTCATCGCGGTGCACGGGCCTCTCACTATCGCGGCCTCTCCTGCTGCAGAGCACAGGCTCCAGACGCGCAGGCTCAGTAGTTGTGGCTCATGGGCCTAGTTGCTCCACAGCATGTGGGATCTTCCCAGACCAGGGCTCGAACCTGTGTCCCCTGCATTAGCAGGCAGATTCTCAACCACTGCGCCACCAGGGAAGCCCTAGAACCCTTTTTTTTTCAGAGACAAATTACACTGAAAGAATTTGGTTTCACATGCTATTAGCCACCCATGATGATTTCTGATCCGGGATTCTCTCTTCAGTGACACCTGCTTCCAGGGAGAGTATCTGTTCTGACTGCACAGGCCGAGCTAGCTCTTGGTACTGAGCTCTGACTTTTGTCCTACTGGGTTTCAAGAATACCTGGATAGCTCAATATCTCAATATTGTAGAAGAATGGAATTCCATCCATCCAGGGAAGGTTGGCTAAAAATCCCATTTTAACAGAATCTAAATTTGGGTTGGAAGCTTCTAACGAAGCTATTTATAAAGCCTTCACTTGGCCTTAAGAGGCCTCCTGCAAGAGGCCTGTAGCAGAAGGATGGGCAAACAAAAGCAGAGAACAGCAGGGATGGTAGCTCCATAGCTGTAACCTCGCAGATACTGGGGGAAGATGCTCTCCCTAAATCCTAAAGCGGGGCTACGCTGTGCTCAGTCTTCTGAGGGCCAAAGACCTTCTATAGCCCATTTTGGGCAGTGAAATTGTTTCTTATGCCACCCAGTTATAACAAATGAGAAACTGATTCAACATGCAAAGCCCTTATTTGGCAATTTTCATCTTCAATGCACTTTCCAAATGTTAACTAATTAATCTGCTTGACAGTGTTCTATTTAACAGTGGTACCTGTTTTATGTTCATAAGTTCTTTGATATTTCATTTCTAGGTCTTTTTTTCCTGTCTTCTTCGAAGGCCAAAATAATGAGGTTCTTTGCTGATGTGGTGCCTGTTCTCTTCCACAATCTAGATGCCCTCCTGGTGGTAGATGATCAAGTGAGAAAAGGAGATGAGGATATGGGAAAGGGAGAAGGAGGGAAAGAGCCTCACCCTTGTGAATGTCAGAAATGCCACCCAGCGAAAGACCCTGCATTCAGGCAGCGCTACCTCTGATGGCGCCAACAAGATCCCACTAGCTCCTGAGTGATCAACAAGTATTTAGTGAGTGCTTACTACGTGCCAGGCCCCTGTTCTAAGCACTAGGCATAGAGCAGCAAACAAAAGAGACCTCAGTCTTTGCCCTCATGGAGCCCCAATATCAGAAACTCAGAGATCTACCTAAAACATCTCCCTCAAACAGTCTCATAAGTGTACGTCTTCTTCTTCCACAGCCTTTCTCAGGGAAATGAGTTCCTCACATTTATTTTTCATGGGGTAAACACAACTTGATTTATTCTAAAACTTTCTCTTGAAAGCCTCAAGATCTGCTCCCAGGAATTAGTGACTGAATCCATACCCTTACCATCTAGACCACTAGTTCTTGAGATTTTGGGGTTATGACCACTGTTAAGAATCTGATGGTAACTAGGCATCTGATCAACAGGAGGAATATATATGTATCATAAATATATACAATTTTTATTTATATGTATTTATATACAGATATATGTAAATACATATGTATAGAAGAATGTGCATGCCATTCTAAAGTCCATGCACCCCAGGTTGAGAAGCGTCACCTAATCTAGAAATATCACTATTTTAAAGACTTCATTTCATTTAGATTTCAGCTATCACAATTAGACTTTGGAGACTGGAGAATACCAATTACAATCACCGACTCTCATAGGCAAGTGTCTTCACTTCTTTGACCTTTTTGAGCATTTTAAAAAATTGAGGTATGGTTGATTTATAGTACTATATTCGTTTCAGGTGTACAACATAGTGATTCAAAATTTTTATAGATTATACTTCATTTATAGTTATTATAAAATAGTGGCTATATTCCTGTGCTGTACATCATTTTAGCTTATTTATTTTATTCTTCATAGAATATACCTCTTAATTCCCTACCCCTATCTTGTTTTGATCATTTCTTTGAATTATTTTGGCCCTTCTTAAGGCAGGACTGAAAATGCACAGAGCACTCTAGCTGTGGATATACAGTTCTTTTTGAGAGTATAATATTGGTTTCTGCATGATTTTTAATCTTTATTTATTTATTTATTATTTATTTTTGGCTGTGTTGGGTCTTCGTTTCTGTGCGAGGGCTTCCTCTAGTTGCGGCAAGTGGGGGCCACTCTTCATCGCGGTGCGCGGGCCTCTCACTATCGCGGCTTCTCTTGCCGCGGAGCACAGGCTCCAGACGCGCAGGCTCAGTAGTTGTGGCTCACGGGCCTAGTTGCTCCGTGGCATGTAGGATCCTCCCAGACCAGGGCTCGAACCCGTGTTCCTTGCATTAGCAGTCAGATTCTCAACCACTGCACCACCAGGGAAGCCTTTCAGTTGAATCAGTACATTGTCTTTAAGGTACAGTCTGTAATGATGGCATGCTCCATGTTCTAGATGGTGACTAAAACCTTGGAATACATCATTTTTCTAGGATAATTGGTCTTACACTTCCCTAAATGTATTCTCTTATACTTGCCTATAAGGAATTTCATCTGCCAGTTTTCTGCTCCCATATGCAGTCTTGTGAAAATTTCACAGCTTCCTCTGCATAAGTGGCATAATATTTCATTATTAAAAAGAACTTAGTGTCATGTGCAGACCTGAGGATTTTATTGTAAACAGTCTCTTGTTAAGATCTTAGCATCCATTTGTGAGTTGGCACAATTTAAAAAATATTTTTCCTTTCCCTTCTCTCCTTTTTGGGAGCCAGTGTCAGTTCTCTTCTAAGATAAAACAGTTAATTAAATTCTGTGTTTGGTCCCAAATAATATATGGCAAAATATCAACAGTGGATATCTCTGGTTAGCTAGATTATGGATGATTTTAATTGAATTCATTTTGCTTCTCTGTGTTTTCCACATTTTCTACAAAGAATAAATATTGCTTTTGTAATTAGAAATATCAAATATGCATAATTTTTCATGGACTCGTATCCCACCCAGGCCTACTGAGTATTTAAATGGAGGACATTTATTCCATGCTTCCATCAGAATATTAGGGAGGTGTAATATCCCTTTCAGAAGCTATCTTGCCTTACTCTGCAGATTATCTTCTTCTTAAATGTACAGGGAATCATACCCTTTGGTCCTTACTCGTGAATGCTCGTCACATTAGCAGCTCCATTAAATTGATCTGTCTACACAAGTTTCAGTGGATCCCAAATTTCACCCTTGAATGTCTTCTAAACTCTTGGGTAGAGCCCATTTATTTCCAGTGATTACTCAAGTTTGGGAAAGAAAATTGTGACAAAATGCATTATTGATTCAGCCAAGACATCTAGTTTATTTATTGCTATTTGATTTTGTATCTGTCACTGATCTGCTTCAAAAGTTAATTTAGGAGTGAGACTGTCACTAATGCTTTCCTTTATAAGATGATTCATTCTGCTATCTCCTTTTCAGACCTGCATGGACTTTTTATATTGTGATCATCACTCAGTTGGTCTCATTGATTCTCTTGCTATCTTTCTGGCTCCCCTGTTTCTAACAAGTATTTTAATACTGGGGTTGGTTCCTCAGATATGTGTCCTGATTCTTTTTTTAGCTTAAAAATTTTTTTATTTGCATCTTTTCTGCTATGTATGGCATCACTGATATTTTTCTACTCAGGCACATTTATTTTTAATATGATGCCTTTAAAACAATACATTTCCTTTTTAAACTTCACTTAGATTGCAGGTTACACAGAAATAAGCTGTAGGCTGGATTTGGCCTACAGGCGGTTATCTGCCAAACTCTGATCTAGATATTTAAGTATGGCGCTTTCTACCCCTAGTGATTCTATCACATTTCCTTTGCTCATAAAGTTCTGCAACTTGTTTTTGTTTAAGAGGCCCTAAAATACAAAGCCATATCCCCTCTCGTGTGCTTACACCATATTCTTCCTATACGGAGTTTTTGTTTGGCAGCAAGAGGTTATCTGGTTCCTTACTTGCTAATTATATCACAGCCCTCATTTGTTACCATGTATTTCCATCTGGCCATTTGGTCTGGTAAGTCTTTAATGTCTATTTGAAGCAGTTATGCACACTGAACTGGTCTTTCACCACTTCTCCCATCTATTAGTTCTTAGGTTGCAGCATCCTTATTTTAATATCCTTATTTTTCTCAGATATGTTCTGCACTTCCTCCTTGATTGCTTTATTTGAATCTTGGATAACTCAGATATTATGTTTCTAGCCATTTTTCTCCCCATTTCTTAATCTTAAACTTTCTGAAATTTGAAAAGTAACCTTAACAGTCTGGTGCTATTTTACCTCAGATGATAGCCTACTTTTTTTTTTTTTTTTTTTTTTCTTTTCTGTATGGACTCTAATTTTCCAAGATATCCTGGTTCTGGGTGAATCTATAAATCTCTTCCTTTTACCATTAGCTTCTCTATATATTCAGACTCTGGAAATCTGCTCTCTTGAAAATTTATCATAGAATCTACCTTACTTCAGGAGGTTGGACTGAAGCTGTTTGCCTTGTAACTTAAATTTGACCCAGGCATGATTCAAAATAAGTCCCTATAATTGTTAATTGTTTATTGTCCCCAGGGATTGCAGCTTGTTTTATGAAGGGCACCAGAGGTGTTATGATGGGCATTTCAGTACATGGATCATGGCCAACACAGTCTACTTTTGAGCCAGTTGTCTAATCAACTAATGAAACTAGCTCCTATCCAAAACTAGCATCCTTCATCTTGGAAAAGTTTGGTCAGGCAAGAGGACTCTGGAAATGTCTTAGGAGTTGGATTCTAACTAAAGACCAATTTCTTTCCTCACTCTTTAGGTATTTTTATTTGGTGTGAGGAAAATAGCTTGAAATAAGATTCAAGAGATGGGAATTTTTATTCTAGTTACATGAACTTAACTGAGTTAAACTAGTCTGGACCGAAGTTTCCTCAACTAAAAAATGAAGAATTTGTTGTAGTTGGCTTCCAATTCTGTCTCCAACATTCTGAGGTTCTGTAACAAACTGTATATTAGGAATAATGATGTGCCCAAGTGGTATATAAGAATTGACATATAGAGATGCGATTTTCAGGACCATGACACTTTCATATGAAGTAAAGTCAACTTTTAATTGCTTAATTCTTTAATGGAAGATTTTTTTCAGTGATTATGAAAATGACTATGTCTGTCAGGACTTCAACTCTGAACTCTGAAACTTGAACTTTGAAAATTACTGCCTTGACTAAGAATATGAAGAATCTGAGGCACAGAAAGGCAGACTCTTCCCAAAATGAGAAACAATTAATTCTTCTGGGACCCAGAATTAATTACAAAGTTTTATATACAGTAATATCAGTTTGAAAAATACATTATTATTAGTTCCTGAACACTATTTCTAATTATGGTTTCATGATATTCAGTGTGTGCTATTTCAGGGCCAAAGGTCAAATTGGTTTTGACTTCTTATTCCCAGAATCACTTTTCATAAGAGAAACAACTATCCAAGACAAAAGATCTCTCTTCCCTCTTGGTCCTCAGACCTGGGTTTTTGTTTTTTAATATAAAGCAAGGTGTTTAAGTAGAATAAATAACACTTGAATTAAGTGAGATTCCATTCAGCTTTTGGATTTGGTATCTTCTGTTGGTAGAAATGAGATGATTAAGAAATATGATTTAGTTTATTTTAATATTAAACAATAAAAGTAGAGAATATAGAATATTTTCTTAATATGCCTTATACACTGGACACATTTTGCTGGTACAGGGCACCCTCTGACACATGTGACACCTTGCTGTACTCCAGCGGAGCTACTGAAAATGCATAGTGGATCTTCCTTCAGTTGAGACTTCTTTGTCTGTGATGTTGCCTGTTGACATTCATCTTTTGTTGAGGCTTTGTCTCCAGACTCCTGACTGCTTATTTTTACTCTCTGAGTCTGGCTTTGGTCCCTCTTTTTGGTGTCTGCTGCCCATGACCCAGGCTGATACCACATTGAGGAGGCTTCCAGAGATTGGTACAGACAAATTGGAGAGTGTTTTGATCTTACAAATTTAACTTTGAACAAAGAAAACAGGCTATGGCACAGAGGCTTGATTTGACGTGGTGATTGCTAAATGCAAAAGTCAAGTGGAAAGAGGTGGTCTTCTGAATGTAAAATTGCCTGGCTTATGTGTTGGTACAATTGTTGGGTGGGTTATTGGGCAAATACCCATGGCCAAGTGTACATAAGTGATGGGCAGAACATAGGAAAGAAGCTACTTAAAAATAATTGTCTTTAGTCACAAAAAGACAAATACTGTATGATTCCACCTATAGGAGGTGCCGAGAATAGTCAAATTCATAAAGACAGAAAGTAGAATGGTGGTTGCCAGGGGTTGGGGGGATGGGAGGGAATGAGAAGTCCTATACTTGGTACAGAGTTTCAGTTTTGCAAGATGAAAGAGTTCTGGAGACGGATGGTGGTGATGGTTGCACAATAATGTGAATGTACTTAATAACCCTGATCTACCCTTAAAAAATAGCTAAGTTGATACATCTTATGTATATTTTACCACATTTTAAAATGTATTAAAAATCATTGTCTTTAGTTTATTTGGCTTACATGTAGGTGTTTTCTGCTCATATCAAAATCCATTGTATCAGTTGTTTTACCTTAAGAATTTGGTGACGTATCCTCCTAGGAAATACATCTCCCGATAGTTGATATTATTAGGCAAGGAAGAGCAAGTTGAGATGGTTACTGGAAGGGCATCCAGTATGTCATAGACATTTCAACTTCAAGATTAACTTCAGTTGGACTTCCCTGGTGGCGCAGTGGTTAAGAATCCACCTGCCAATGCAGGGGACACGTGTTTCAGCCCTGGTCCGGGAAGATCCCACATGCCGCGGAGCAACTAAGCCGGTGCGTCACAGCTACTGAGCCTGTGCTCTACAGCCCGCGAGCCACAACAACTGAGCCCGTGAGCTACAACTACTGAAGCCGGCACGCCTAGAGCCCATGCTCCCCAACAAGAGAAGCCACCGCAATGAGAAGTCCGCGCACTGCAACGAAGAGTAGCCCCCGCTCGCTGCAACTAGAGAAAGCCCACGCGCAGCAACGAAGACCCAATGCAGCCAAAAATAAATAAATTTAAAAAAAAAAGATTAACTTTAGCATTTTCCTCAGACCATAGAAAAAGTAATTACTAAAAGGCTTACTAATTCTATACTTGTAGCATATGGATCTTTGTTCTCTTCCTCTTTCTAATTTGAAACATCAGAATATCTAGGAGAACTAATAGCAATTTCATATTTCACACAGCTTCACTCAGAATGTTCTCCAACTTGAAAATTTCTTGTAATTCATATAAAACCCATTTGCCCAGCTCTTTAAGTTTGATAACTAGTAATCCCTAGTATATTGAGCTTAGTTAAAACACATAGAACAGAAATCCCAAATCAACTGTGTTTTCTTAATATTCAGGCATTCCCGGGCATATCTGCATGCCTTAGAGTGTAGAATGTGTATCTAGGATCTGGGAAAGAACTTACCTCAGTAGGAAAATTAGAAGCTCAAGTGTTTGGCCCAGGATGTTGGGTTTGAGAAAATGGACATATAACACTCCTTTTCTCTTCCATCTGCTTTGAAACTAAACAATAAAGTGGAAAAAAGAGCTGGAGGAGAATATAGCAGTTTTTTTGGTGTTTTGTTGTTGCTTGTTTTTTTATAATACCGAAGAACATGGCTTTAGAGTGGCAACGTGGACTTCCATCTTGAATCTCAGAATTGGACAAACATCCAGCCAACCACAGGTGACACTGCAGACTCCTGCTGTAGGCACAGAGCCTTTGCCAGCAAGCCTTGGCATGTGGAAAGCCTAACACATAATGTGTCCTGCACAGGCAGGGGCTGAACTTTCCATGCCTAAGTGCTTGCTCCTGAATTTGCCAGTAAGATAAAACAATCCTCCTTCTTGGAGAAGAGTGAGCGAGGAAGAGGAATATATCCAAATTCACTGGTGTCCCTTCATGGGGAAGATGAAGCCTGGGCCGGGACCCTTCCCTCCTCCAACCCTCACCGCCTCCAACACAGCTGGCCCATCAGTATCTTCACAGCTGTTGGCTGAATAGAGCCCAGGACCTACCATACAGACTCTTCTCTGGTCCAGTTTCCAGGGAACAGGATGCATTAAGAATGACCAAAATCTAAAACACAACAACAAAATGCGGGTTATTGAGAGCACAGGCCTCAGCAACACTGGCTTTCGCGCTTAGGCAGGGACTGGAGACAGTAGTCCACACTGACACCAGTGCTCTGGGCTTTGGGGGGCAGCGGCCTTCATGGTAATGTTGGCAGGCATCGGTAGCAGCACTGACAGCTGGAAATAATAAAAACAATAATCGTAGTAAAAGCCAATATTAATAAGCATTTACGGAGTGCCAGGAATTCTGTTGAACAATTCACATGCATCATGTCATTCTTTAAAATTTTCTTTTTTACGAAAACTTACGTGCTAAAAAGTAGAAAGTCGGAATTAAAATTACCCATAAGCCCATCATCTACATTTATTTTTAAAATTTATTTATTTATTTATTTGGTTGCGCTAGGTCTTAATTGCGGCTCCTTAGTTGCGGCACACAAGCTCCTTAGTTGTGGCATGTGGGATCCAGTTCCCTGACCAGGGATTGAACCCGGGCTCCCTGCATTGGGAGCGCAGGATCTTAACCACTGTGCCACCAGGGAAGTCCCCACTGTGCCACCAGGGAAGTCCCCATCATCTATATTTAATAGTTATTCATACTTTTCTGCACTGGTGTCTTTTTTATTTTGGTGGAAGTACTTTAAGTTACAGATATCACGACGTTACACTCTTAAGTATTTCAGTATGCACCTCCAAAATGTAAGGACATTTTCTACATAACCATAACATTATTATAATCCTTGACAATTCTCCAATATCTAAAACTCAGTGTCTATTCAAATTTCCCCAATTCTTCTCCACAAATGTCTTTATAGCTCTTTTGTTTAAACCAGAATTAAATTGTCACATCTATTATGTCTCTTTAAATATCTCTTGATCTAGAAAATCCTCCCTTTCATTTTTTTTTACAGTACAACATTGCTCTCTCTCTTTTTTTTTTAAATCATGACTTTGGCTTGAAGAGAGCAGGTCTTTTATCTTTAAAATGTCCCTCCTTCTGTATTTGTCTGATTGTTTTCTGTGGTGTCATCTAACCTATTCCTCTATCCCCTGTATTGAAAAGCCCAATTAGATTTAGGTTGAACATTCCGGCAAGAATGCTTCACAGGCGTTGCTGTGTATTTCATTTTACATTACATTGGGAGGTACCTAATTTCTGGCTGTCGCACCATTAGTGACACTAAAATTTATCACTGGGTTAAAGTGGTAACAGTCTGATCTTCCTATGGTGGCATTTATCATCTGAGTCTCACAACTGTGGTTATTTTACACATTTCACTGGCATCTGGACTGTAGCATCGGACCCCAGATTCTATGTGCTTAACCCCTCTCCTCCTGTCTCCTGTCAGCAGTGTCTTTAACTCAGGTCCGAGGCATGGCTGACCTTTTGTAAGTAATACATGTCACCACAGTGAGCTGGTACAAGAAGAGAGGAAAATGGCAGAAAACTCTTCTGAGTATTCCAGACCCATCTGATAGAAATTTATGAGAGCAAAATCAGAAAAAAAAGTTTGTGTAAACTGGTATCATAAGTTTAAAATGTTTGTTTACATTCTTACTCGTAAGTTATTTTGCCCTGGGAAAACATGGTAGACAAAACCAAGTGTGTTAGTAATTAGTTTCCTTCCCCCTCATGGTATAGATGTGGGAGTGAGCAGGTTAGTAGCTGCTGCCAGAGAAAGGGTGCTGGGGCTGTGTGAGCGTGAGGAGGGCTCAGGAAAAGCATTTGCACAAGCAGTCCGTTCTCTTAATCACATCCTGCCTTGGGCCATTTGTTCTCGTCTTGTACATGCTAAGTGTTGTTTCCCTATTTGATGGTAAGCCCTTTGAGGTCAGGCTTGGGCCTTCTGTCTTTCAGCAACAATGCTTATGTGGAAAGAAGCTGGCCTTTGGAGTCAGACCTAATTAGTCTTGAATACGGGTAATTGTATCCATGTGTTGTGTGACCAGGTGCAGATGGTTCAATCTTTGAGTTGAAGTTTCATCATCAGTAAGATGAGGTAATGATACACTTCACAGAGTTTGCTATAAAGATTCATTCATTCATTCAGTCAACAGATATTTACTGAGCATGCTCTATCTGCCAAGACCAGCTCTAGGTAGAGGGGATACAGTGTTGATTATAAGACAAGGCCCCTGCTCTTGTTGAAATTCCATGAATCAGATGTGATAACAGGTGAAACCTTTAGCATCATTCCATGGTTCTAGCACAGGGGGAAGCTCGGAGCTGATTGTTTTCTTTGCCCTCCTCTGAGCCTTACTTTGCGTCCAGCACTAGCATTAGTCCACACCGTGCGGGGGCGGGGGGGGGGGGGACGGCGTGGCTGGGGGGGCGTCAATTACAACTTGAATTGACAAGGAAAACATCTAGAGACTCCTTTATGCTGCAGAGAGTGGGATGTGAAGACAAAGTCTTCCACTATCTCTCAGTTCTGTGGTCTGGAGTGTAGCTTTGACATGGAGAAAGTCTTAGAAATAAGGAAAAAGAGACTTCCTAATTGAGTGTGTTAGGATAAAAAGGTAAAAACATATATCATCTATGTAAATAAAATGTTAATATATAGGTGTATATGTATAGATATATACACATACTCACAGACATTCTGGAGAGAGTGGCTAAATTCCTAGAATATTCCCCTTAGAATTTGGATCGTTTCAGTAATTCATTTGAAATCCACACCCCGCCCCCGCCATTCTAATTATCTCTCTATCTGTATTTGTTTTGCCTGCTCAATTGGACTGTAAGCTCCTTGCAGACAGTACTGCTGCCTTACACATTATTTTGCCCAACTCATCAGCTGTGGGTATAATTCGTGCTCAAGGAGCACTTACGCCCAAGTCACGATACAGGATTAACTATTCTGGGGATGCCAGGGTCTGGTCAGCATTTCACTGTTTCCAGTGGACATGTGACTTTCATGTAAGCCTGCACAGTTCTTTGAGACTCTGCATGTTGGCCACTGTTACTATTCCACACCTCCAAGCATTTTCTGCTAAAGAAGCTGACTGAGCAAACCCATGGAGATATTTTTCATTTCCTTTGACGGAGCGTAGTGCTTTCGTATATAAACACAATAGCAGTCATCACATATGCGCTTACATTAGTGTAGCGGCCGTGTACTCAGCGACACTCCCGTCCAGGCAAGGAGCCCACTTGTTCTATTTTCCATTCTGATCTAAATTATGTTCATAATGAAAGAGTTTTCAATCAAGGTAAATACAATTTCATCCCAGCGTAACATCTACATTCCTGCTCTCTCTGTCTCTCTTTTTTTCCCCCTTTTTTCTTTTTATTCTAGGTCACTCACCCTGCTATGCAGGAGATTCTCCTCTGGTAGGGATAAAACCTGGCTCCTCAATGAACCATAACAACGGCTCTAAATGCATCTCCTATAACATACCTCTGTGATTTGCAAAAGTGGGAATAAATCAAAGCCGGGAAGAGATGCCACGTTAAGCCAGAAGCTAAATGTTACATCATGTAGCACAAGGCTGGGGGAAGAGAGAACCTGCTTTTTCCTGGCAGCACAGTATCTTTGTGCTTGTTACCTCTGCCACAGCCCCATTAAAACAACCTTTCCGAATCTGTGGGACATTGTCACCTCTTTCTTCCCTGTCACAGCAGCTGGTATTGGAGGCTGCAGACATTGCTCATTCCTTTCAAGGTTCTTAACACCCGCGCGAAAAGGAAAATGAAGCTTAATTTGTTAAAAAAGACAAAAAAAAGTGTCAGCTTACCCTCAGGCTCAGTGCAGGCACCAGGGGAAAAAAAAGCAAAGATAAACGCCTCGAGGTGAATTGGCACCAACTCTAATTCTCCACTCACTCTGCTGCTCTCCTGTATGTATCCCATTAATCATGCTGGATGGAGAGACATTTCCAAAACTTAAGCAATTTTCAAACCAAGATGCACCATTTAAAAAAATACAATAACACGACTTTATTTTGTAACTCTTTCTTTGTACCAGCAGTGGATCTGAACAATGTGCTGCAGATGTTAGTACAAATAATTAATACCTGGGTGGGGACAGGAGGGAGAGGGGGGAGGAGATTGACAAGCGTAAGAAGAGGGACAGGAACTGCCCTCCCCTTTCTCTTCCTGTGACTCTCCCCAGGCCACAGGAGCCAGGCTGGGTCTTGCCATTCACCGCAAGGCTGAGCTCTGCCCTGGTTCCTGGACCAATTCAGACAACAGATGGGCAGAATTTAAACAGCTCCATCGCTTCAGCCCATGGAATTGAATATTCCAGCTTCCCAGACCCCAGAGCCCTGTGATGTTCCTGGGCTCCTGTGTGCTCCACTGCTGAGAACTGAGCTCTCTTTTGGTTCTCGCTACCCTGCCATCCTCAGTCAAGTCCAGGCACCTCTGCCTCTGATACCCAGTCCTGCAGCCGGTACTCTGATTCCTGGGTGTGAAGCTTCCTGTTGATGACACTTGCCATCCTCAATCCAATGTGCTACCCATCTGGGATTTCTACTACCCTGGTCTACTTTCCTTCCTGGGACATGCCTATCTCTTGGAAGTCTTAATGTCCACCGTTGCCCAACCCACAGCCCTTCTTTGGGTACTACACTTTGTCTTCCTGCCCAGCTGCTCTTGCACATAGGCTGGGTCTGTCTCTCGGCCCCCAAACTGCTGTAGTTTTGGGGGTTTGTGCCAGATCCCTTCTCATATTTTCTTTCCATATTGTGTTTTTACCATATTCTGACACTTACTCCAGGGTTTGAAGAAAGTAAATGAATAGAAGCAGAGTGGAGGGTCCTAGAACTCAATACTGTGTGATGGTGGCCAAGACAGGGAGTGTTAGAAAAGGACATCTTTGTGGACTGGAGGATCTTGGTGTGTTGTCTTAAAAATCCAAATCCCACAGTGACTGGGCAAGTGATCATGTGGGTTGGGAGATGGCAGTGGTGGGAGAGGCTAAGACAGCCTGGGTCTCTTTCATCACAGACTTCTGGAAAATTTCTAGGCATCTATTGCTGAGAGACAAGCCAGGCTTCCTTGACACAGACACAATGATGAATTGAACATGCTTGCCTGGGTTCCAGAAAACCAAGTGTTTTCAAACCCTTATCTTTAATATATGGGATAAGTGCATAAACCCTCAAGAAGGATGAACTTGGCAACCTCCATCCACTGAGGACAATCCATATGTCCCTTGATAACTTGAGGAGTCATCCCTTGCCTAGCAGAGCAAAAAGCTACCAAGAATGTCTTAATATTATGAAATATATCAGGTGCATATAAAATTACAGCTTAAGTAATACATATTAAAAAATTAACTTAAGAAATAAATATTACTGAGACTACTGAGGTCCTTCGTCTTTTTCCTCTTATCAGAAACAGTGTTCTGAATATGGAGTGCGTAATTTAATTCCTGTGCATTTCTGTACACTTACATGCATGTGATTGTGTGTATGAGTAAGTAATATTGTTTCGCATGTTTTATAATCTTATTTGAGTAGTTCCACACTATATCTATTCTTCTACACCTTTTTTTTTTCTCAATACGATCGTGAGGCTTATTCATGTCCTTCTAATTCTGGCATCGGCAAACTATGGCCCATGGGCCAAATCTAGCTGGTGGTTTGTTTTTATACACCCCTTGAGCTCAGAATGGTTTTTACATCTGTAAAGGACTGAATCATAAATCAAAGCAGTAGACATGACAGAGGTGGACAAAGCCTAAAATATTTATTTTCTTGCCCTTTATGGGAAAATGTTTGATGATTCTTGTTCTTTAATTTCGTCTGGGTTATTCTTATTCCTGTGTTCTTCTAAATATTTTTTTTTTGCAATAAGCCTATCAAGATTCATAAAAAACCTTTTCAGAATTCTGATTGAAGTTACTTAGAATTTGTGGATTGTTTTGAGGAGAATTGACACATTGATAACATTGCACCTTTCTATCTGTATCCGTTAGCCATTGCTGCTGTAACAAATTACCCCAAATTTAGCACCTTGCAACAACATAATGCAAATTTATTATCTTACATATATATATTTAAATTAATTAAAATTAAAAAAATTGAAGTATGGTTGATTTACAATATTATATTAGTTTCAGGTGTACAACATAGTGATTCAATTTGTTTGTTTGTTTGTTTGTTTTTAGCTGTGCTGCAAGGCATGTGGGATTTTAATTCCCCAACTAGGTATCGAACCCACGCCCCCTGTGGTGGAAGCGCAGAGTCTTAACCACTGGACCTCTGGGGAAGTCCCAGTGATTCAATATTTTTATAGATTATACGCCATTTAAAGTTATTACAAAATAATGGATATATTTCCCTGTTCTATACAATATATCCTTGTTGCTTGTCTATTTTATATCAATACATAGCAGTTTGTATCTCTTAATTCCATAACCCTATCTTGCTATCTTAAATTTTTTTAGGTCAGACTCCAACATGAATCTCACTGGATTAAAATCAGGATGTTGGCAGGGCTGTGCTTCCTTCTGAAGGGTCATGGGGAGAATCTGTATCCTTGCCTCTCTCAGCTTCTAGCGGCTGCCTACATTCTTTGGCTTACAGCCTCTTTCACCTTCAAAGCTATCCATCACATCATTCCAACTTCTGTTTCTTGACTCTGACTTTTCTACCTCCCTCTTCCATTTCTAAAGTCCCTTTTGATAACACTGGGCCCACCCAGATAATCTAGGATGATCTTCCCATCTCAAGGGGATCATCTCAAAGCAACCATCATTTCATCCAGAATTTTAACTCCCCTTTGCCAAAGAACCTCACAAGTTCTAGGGATTAGGATATGCGCATCTTCGGGGCCTTATCCTACCTACCACAAGCCATCTAGTGCGTTTTTTCTTTTGGTTATTATATTTTTAAGTTCTAAAACTTGCATTGGGTTCTTTTTGTATCTTCTATGTCTTTGCCGAGACTATTTATTTTTGCATTTGTTTCACAGCGATTGCAGTTGCCTGTTGGAACCTTTGATGATAGCTGCTTTAAAATTCTTGTTAGATAATTCCAACATTTGTGTCATCTTAGTGTTGGCATCTGTTGATTTTCTTTTCTCATTTGAGTTGAGATTTTCCTAGTTCTTCGTATGACAAAAATTTTGGATTGTATCCTGCACATTTTGAGTATAATGTTATGACACTCTGGTTCTTATTTAGATCTTCTATTTTAGCTGGCAGTTAACAGGTTTGGGTTCAGAACACACATCCTGGCCCACTTTTGTGGTTTGTGGTTCCAATATCAATTTAGTTTTTAAAGCCTTTGCAATGCTATTCTGGTATGCTTCACTTGTGTGCAGCCCAGAGGCCAATCTGAAAACTGGATAATATTCCTCACCAGAGTACAAGTCTCAAATCATTTGCTGTTGATTCTGGTTGGTTTTACACACTGGCCTTTTGGGAATTTGCCCAGGACTTTATATGTAGATTTAAGAATCCTTTTCTTCAGCAATCTTAGTTCTGGGATACCTCCCTCCCTGCCCTCTCCCCAGGCCCTTCTTCTCAACCTTTTCTAGGTATCTGTTTAGTGTAGGGCAAGAATACTTGGCAGGTCCCCACCACACAGTCTCAAGGTGGTGGTGGGGCAGCAAAGGGGTAACACCTCTGTTCATGTGAGTGTGATGAGGATATGGTTGATAGAGTTTCATAATTTTCTTTGTAAAGTTTTCATGCATTTTGCCAGAATTATTTATTGGCACCATATATTGTTGATGCTGTTTCTACACACTCCAAACATTAAAAAAAATAAATTTGAATTTTGAGTTAAGTTGGCTAGAGATTTGGAGGATGTGGCACAAGATTGTCACATAAAAAATGTAATGGTGATTGTCCTTTCCTTAGTTAGTGGATTATTTAATTGAATCAGTAAATCAAGACTGGATCGTTATTGAGCTGTTTTCTTTAAGATCAATCAGGAAGTTTTGTAATAAACTGAAGGTGTTTGGAATTGATAAAGAATTGTTAAAGCAGCTTTTCTTCTGTTCAGTCTGAGGGAGAGAACTGAGAAAAAGCAACTTAGATTCAGAATTCGTATGAAAATTGATAGGGAGAACAATTTAAGAATTCAAGAAAAGAAAAAAGAAAAAGAGGAGAGAAAAAAAAATCCAGCATGATAATGGCTGATAGATGTATAAGAAAACACTTTAGATTATTTGGTAATAAGGTGACCTGTGTAGATGAAATGCACAACTAGGATGTCATCCACCTCTTAGTGAAGGGAAAGACTAGTTAACCTAAAGATCAGGCCTTTCTTTGTGCCTATATGTGGATCAGCTTTACCTATAAGTATGGACAGATTGCCTGAAGTTGGACTATCGATAAGCACTCACCTGGAAGTTTCTATTGTACATATTTGAGGTCATGAAAGCACTACATATGCTTTCCTGAAATGTTTTTAGGAAAAGATGGAGAAATAAGATGATGAAACAGTGGTTTGGGATAGGGATTTGAGGGCATGATGTGAAAAAGAGAAGAATTAAAGATGACTTAGATGTATTTAGCATTTTTAGCATAGGCATTTTGGTAGAGGACGGTGGCATTAACTGAAACTTAAAAACATGGAAGAGCAGGATTATGAGGAGAAAAATAAAGAGTTTGGTTTTGGATATGTAAAATTTGAGATGCTTGTTATACTTCCAATGGTGGAGCAGGCAGTTGGATATATCAGACTGGAATCCAAAGGAGAAGTCTATAATGGAGTTTTAAATTGGGAACTCATCAGCAAACAGTGTTCAAAGCCACGGCAATGTATGCGATCAGTCAAGGGTAGAGGGGAGACAGAAGAAGGCAAGAACTATGATCAAGTCCTAGGAGACTCCAACATTTTAAAGTTGGACAGAGGACCCTGAGAAGAAAACTAAGGGGCTACTATATCACCACAGTCAAATGAAGGGAGAAGTAGTCAACTGTTTCAGTTGCTGCTAACAATAAAAAAGAGCTGAATTTCACATTCTGCAGGTATGTCCCTTGAAAATAGTTATAAGCTGTGGAGATAAACAATCCAATTGGAGTGCGTTAAGAGAGACCGTTGTGGACATTCAACCATGGAGAGTAGATTGATACTGCCACAGTCACACACACATTCACCCATAGACAAAATAAAGGGCAAATCTAATCTAATAAATTTTAAAAACTTGTGCACAAGACAAGGCACAGAGGATTCTGGAGCAGAAAGGAGACCAACAGTATGACTTGGCTTCTACCTCACTCTACTCCTCTGAAGCTTCACTCCTGAGTCACTAATACTCTTATTTCTGGAAAGAAGTGAAGAGAAAGGGTATTCTTATCTTTTTCCTCTTCCACTAGGAAGCTATGAATGGAGAGGGAAAGAAATCAATAGAGCTGACTTTCCCTGTTGGAAGAGACAGATCCAAGCTTCACACTTAACTCCCCCAAAATGGCCTGAAGCCTGGGAGTATCTCCCCATGGAAATACACTACACCCTCCCTCGCCCAGTTAGTTGGAGTAAACCAAGACACAAGACAGTCAGTATACTCTTAGAAGATAAAATGGAGCCCAGGAAATCTAAGATAGTCTGTACACCACCCAAGCTGAACTTCCCTCCTCTCTTACACTCTGCTCCAACCCAGCTACTGTTCTCTCAGATGACAGAAAAGTGGATAAAACATGAAATACTCAGGCTAAACCAAACTTTGGAGGAGAAAACATGATTCACACAAAAACCTGTATGTGAATATAGTGTACATTCTGAACAGTGACTGCTAATTGATATGGGTTTTCTTTTGTAATGGTAAAACTGCTGTAAAATTGATTGTGGTGATGCTTGCCCAACTCTGTTAATATACAAAACAACTGAATAGTACACTTTAAGTGGGTTAATTTTATGGTTGTGAATTACACCTCAATAAAGGTGTTACAGTAGAGAGAGAGAGAGAGAGAGAGAGAGGGAGAGAAAGGTGGTTTTAGAGATGGCATGGAAAAAAAAAATCCCCAAGAAAGTATTCATAATATGGAAGAATCAATAAAATAACTGGACAGAGTAACTAACATGAACAAGGTAAAAAAAAAATACAAGGAGCATAGCAACTTTGTAGACGTACTACAGGAAAAAAGAGAAAACAACCATAAGAATGAATTAACCAAGTCTAGTAGAAATGATAACTCAGGTAATTCCTCAATATTCCTTCATGTAATGGAGAACTTAATGAGCACATTAATTTAATAAGAAAGAGAAAAAAAGACAGAATTATAAAACAACAAAATGAGATCAACAGAGATACTGCAGGTCTAAAGTAGCAAAGGGCTCCGAACAGCTTCTTCACAGAACTAATTAAAAAATTGTAAACAGTAATATTTACTACTGAAAGCATATTCCAAGCCCATAATCTCTCCCTAAGCTGAACTTTCAAAATTTTAAAAATGAAGAATTTTAGAGGGTTTTTCTTGGTCACCTACTTGGCAGCATAACCTGTCCTGAACAGATATGAAGTTACTTAAAATCTTTATTTATCCCACTTAATTTGAATATTCATATTTATACTTTTCATTGAAAATCATTAAAGCTTTTGAGTGCTGGGTGCTGCCCCTGATTCTACTGGGAGTTTATGCAATATATGAAATATACATTTATTTTCTACAATACAAAATAATTTTGAATTCCAAAACATACATGGCTCTAAGCATTTCAGAAAGAGATTGTGGACCAGTAAGAAGATAGGAGAAGCCACAAGTAAATTAAAGAGACAATGAGATTAATTAGAAAAATTCATATACAAGAAAAAGGATCCAGTATAGGGATAACTGAAGTCTCTGAAATAAGAAGACAAAGGAAATAGAAGTGTATTCAAAGACCTAATGCAAGAAAATTCTCCTGAAATGAAGAAAAAATATTCAGAAAAGCACACTGTAATACAGGAAAAATCAGTATGAAGTATTCAATACCAAAAAGTTATGAACTTCAAAGATAAAGAAGAATTATTTAGACATCTAGGCAAAAAAGGGAATTTATTTTCAAAGGGAAAAGAATGTAATTGGCCTCATACTTCACCACAGCAATATTAGATGACAGAAAACACCACAGTAATACTGCAAACTTCTGAGGGGAAAAGAATATGGTCTAAGAGCACTAGATGCAACCAACTGTCAGTTGAGTGAAAAAGCAACAGACTGACATTCTCAAATATGAACTAAGTCAGGGAATATAACACTCATGAGTCCTTCTTGAAACATATTGCTTGACAATTAATTCAACAAATTAGTCATTTAGGCTGAATAAAAACTCAAGAATAGAGAAATTATATTACAAGGAATGGTGGTGAGCAGGGAATCCATTTCAGGTTATCCCTTTTAACGTTATTTATAGAACTTAATAAAAGGCTACATTTAGTCAATATTTCTTGGCTCCTCCTGAACAATTCTATATGGACCTTAGAATCCCTCAATTCTAGTGTCATCTTCCCATTTTCCATATTATCGTCATCCAGTATTTTAGTTTTGCTTTTTAAAAGCATTCCTTCTGAAATAATCATTTCTTTCTTTTACAGCCAATGCTTAGAGATTTTGACAAAATATTTCTCACTGTCTTTGCTCATCACTGCTTTTTGTATCTCACTAACTGAACTTCCTCCTTCCTTAAATCTATCCTTTTGTAGTTGTTTCAGTGAGGGAGATAAATTACAGGATTTTCTTTTGTTTGAAAATATCTGTATTATGACTTCACTATTTTTTTTAAATTAATTAATTTATTTTTGGCTGCGTTGGGTCTTCGTTGCTGCACGCGGGCTTTCTCTAGTTGCGGCGAGCAGGGGCTTCTCTTCGTTGCGGTGTGCGGGCTTCTCATTGCGGTGGCTTCTCTTGTTGTGGAGCATGGGCTCTAGGCACACGGGCTTCAGTAGTTGTGGCTCACGGGCTCTAGAGCACAGGCTCAATAGTTGTGGCGCATGGGCTTAGTTGCTCCACAGCATGTGGGATCTTCCCGGACCAGGGCTCAAACCCGTGTCCCCTGCATTGGCAGGCGGATTCTTAACCACTGCACCACCAGGGAAGCCCTTGCCTTCACTTTTGACCAGTAAATTCACTAAACACAAAATTCTCAATAGTGTTCCTTCAGCACTTTGAAGATATTACTTCCGTATCATCTGGTCTCTACTGATGCTTCTGAAAGGCAGCTGTCCAATTTATTGTTGTTTATTTGTAAGTAACAGCGTTTTCTCTCTGGTTACTTTACAGTCTTCTGTTTTACAGTGATGCTCTGGATGTTGAATTTCCTTTTCCTTTCTCTTCCTTCTCGTCCCTTCCTTTCTGTTCTGTTCTTTTCTTCTTTCTCTCCTCTCCTCTTTTCTTCTCTTCCCTTTGCTTGCTCTTTTCTTTCTCACATGTTTTTGCTTCTCTGTTGCTTATATATTTTCCTAGGTAAACTTTAGCATATCTACCATTTCAAAAAGTTTTAAAGAGAATTTAAATTTCGATTGTAATTTTATTTAACCTATTAATTAATTTGGAACAAATCAATATTTTTGGTATGTTTAATATTCCTATTTAGGAACATGCTATTTCTAACCATTTAAAAATCTCTCTGTAAATGTTTGCTCATTATCAAGTCATCTTGCATAATTCTTGTTAAATAAATTTATGTTTGCTACATTTTTGTTTCTATTTTGAATATAGTATTTCCTTTTTAAAAAAATCCACATTTCCTATTTGATTATTGCTGCATTAAAGAAATCTACTGACTTTTTTGGTAATTTTTCTATCTAGATAGGTCAGATTCTACATAGTATGTAGAGAAGTAACCTAAAGCTCAAAACTAAAAAGGGATGCAAACAGCAAAGATTTTTTAAAATGCAGCAAAATCTTTTTTTAAAAAAAAGTTTATTTTTTGAACAGTTTTAGGTTTATAACAAAATTAAGAGAAATGTACAGAGATTGAAATCTATTTTTAATGACAAGTATACTTATTAGACAAAATTAGTTGACCAGAGAGTGCATTTTATTTACAAATAGACAGGGAAAGAAAAGTAATAACTGAATGTGATCATGAGAAAATCTTTTGATATATTTAATTTTCCTGCTAAAGATTTAGATATATACATTTGACTGCAGAAATTCCTAGTTGTAAAGCCTGAATCAAGTTTAAATGGAGAAATAAATAGAAAGATTGGGTATATTAAAATTAGTGGAGTTTGAATAATATTCACCAAGGAATACTTAAAGATACTAATAAATTCCAATGCAAAATTAGTAGAAATAATTTTTGAGACATCAGGGAATATACCCAACTTTTTCCTAGAATATAGTTAAGTATATACCCTAGAAATTATAGAATCAATATTAATATCTGAGGATAAAGTAAAAGAAATGATCAATTTATAATTTAGAAATACCTGAAAGAACTTAAGTGGTTGCCTGACTTTGTAAAAACAAATCATGTCACACCAATTTAATTCTGTTCTATGGCAAAATGGCAGTCTACAAAGATAAGAAGCATTTGTAAAACACAGTCTATTTTAATTTCAATAAATGCTTTTGTTTCATTGTATATGACATGTTATTTTTAAGCTAAGAAAGTATAGGGTGATGTGCCATTCTCAATGGCTAGTTATTATTAACATATTCCCAAGTGGGTGCTCACATTAACAGGCAGTTACAAGAATTCATGATGGAGTTCTTTGGATTTGATAACTTGAATCCAAACAAAAGAATCTAAGCTTGAACATCTAAACAAAAGGTTTGAGATATCACTAATTAAATCTATAGATATTCCTGAGCTAAATACCAGTATTAGTCACTGGTGCTAGACGTGAAAACAATCTCAAAATATTAGAAAGAAAAGTTCTAAAAAAATAATTGATAATAGTAGAGAAAACTATACCCTATGAGGATTATTTTGTGAACACTTTGGGGGTAAAACAGCTGCATGGCATGGAAAGACTGGCTCAGTGTGAGTATAAAAAAAAAAAATCCCAGCATGTTTGTGGGGCAGAAGTTGAGTTGGGGTATAAATGTCAAGATGATCATAGATCAAAATGTGATAGTAATAAAAAGATTTGTTAAAAGAGAGTGAGAAAGAATGTGGAATCAAGGAAAGAAAGAGAGGCAAACAGAATTTAGTCGCATTGAAAAGCATATGTCACACAAGCTCTAAAAAAAAAATCACACTTCTAGCCACTACTAGTCATGCTTCGATTAGAACATTATGTCTCATTTTAGTCAACACATTTTAAAAGGATGTGAAGAAATGAAAATGGATTTGAAGAAGGGCAACAAGAATGATTGAAGTGCTAGGGTATATATCCTAGGCTGAAAAGTTAAGAGTTCAGTATTGTTTGGACTAGAAAAGGGATAGGTAAAGGATGATTTTATTATCATTTTCAAGTATAGAAAGGATTTTTGTGAAAGATAACCTCCATTGGTGATTTCTCAGATCTATAGAGGATGAAAAAAAGCACAAAGGAGCTTAAGTTTAAAGCAGAAAAGATCAGGTTTGGATACAAGGCAGATGTCTCTGCCATGAGGGAGATGAAATTTGAAATGACTTCTAAAGGAGGCTTCGAGCCAAGCAGCCATGCTGGTCTCCACTTGGACATATTGTTAAGCACGAAAACAAGCTTGGGAAAGATGACCTATATCAGGGCTCAGCAAACTACCTCCTACAGGCCAAATCTGGCCCACCGTTTTTTGGACAGCCCATGAACCAAGAATGACTTTTACATTTTTAAATTGTTGAAAACGAATCAAAAGAAGATTTCATGACAGAAGAAAACACTGTGAAATTTGATTTCGGTGTCCATAAATAAAATTTTGCTGGAACACAGCCATGCCCATTTGTTGAGGTCCTGGGGCTACTTTGGTGCTTGTAATGGCAGAGTTGAGTAGTTGCCACTGAGACCATATGGTCCACGGAATCTGAAATAATTATTACTTGGCCCTTTATGGGAAAAGTTTCCCGACTCTTGACCTATATGATTGTAGCCACTCACACAACATGTGGATTTTTTCCTCCAAAGTCTAGAAGCTTTCTCTGTTATAATGAAAATGAACGCCCCTGGGGTCAGCTGATGAATATAAGCGGCACATTCTTTGAATTATCTTTGAGAGAGCTTTGGGTCCACAGAAGAACACTCCAATGTTACTGCTGCAATAGAGGCAAGACAAGGGGAGAACGTGTTACACAGGGCAAGGCCAGCCAGGAGCCGAGACAGAATGATACAGTCAGTGAGTAGCTGCGGTTGTGACTTTATGTATTTGTTTTTCTCCACCCACTTCCTTTTTTCTTAGACTTTTTTCTCCTCCTTTCAGTACCACGTTCTCCCACAGGTTCCCAGAGTCCTGTAATGCCCTGCATCACACAGGTAGGTGAGACCAAGAAGACTGAGGCTGGCAGGGGCCATGAGGGCAGGCGAGGGCGTTTCAATATAGAGGTGATATCGCCTGGAGTTTTGGTCCACCTCTTGGATTGGTGATTAGAATGTAAGCTCCCTGAGAGCAGGCACCTGGTCTGTTTTACTCATCACTGTAATCCTACCGCTCGGAATAGTATCCAGCATACAGTAGACACTCAATACATGTTTGTTGAAGGAGTGAATAAAGGGCTCTGCTCATTATTATCTGCGTGGTCTTGAGTAAGACTCTAAACCTCAATCTCCGCATGATTAAAGCCAAGATAATAACGACTACGTGGTATGTTTTATCCAAAGCAAAATGAGATGATGCATTCCAAAAGGTTTTAAAATTGTTAGTTATTACTATTATTCAACCCTGCCTTTTCATGGTTGATAACATTTACACAAAAGTTCTAGCAACTTAGTTTATTTCTCCCTTTGGAATTACTTTACTTTTCAAGGAAGGTCAAAAAGAAGAGTTGGAAAGGAAAATCACATTGCTGAAAATGGAGTCACCCCAAAGTTGTCATCTCTAATTATGGCCTTTCAGAAAACAGTGTTGAAGAGGTACTTTTGCATATAGTGACTATCCCAGGGCTGCTCAACTCCCTTGTAAACACAACTGCCAGCTCTCGTTATATATAAACAATAAGTCAGCACCAGGATTCAGGTTGTCTCTGGAAATCGGGAGGGGCCGGCCTCTACAGGGACTTATAGAGACCATGTTTTCCCCTTATCTTGCATTGTACCTATTCCTTGTAGTATTTTTGCAATCTCTGGCACAAGCTTAATTAGTTGCTCTAGTCTGGATCAAAAGTTCTCATACTTTGCTGCGCATAAAGTTATCTAGGCAGATTATTAAAACATAGAGTCCCAGGCTCGAATCCAAGGAATGCATTTTTAGCAAGGCCCCCAGGTGACATTAAAGCACATGGCACTATGAGCTGCACTTTGAGGAACACTGTCTTTGAGAAATTCCTCGGACTCCGGGACCAGCTCACTACACCACCTTTACCTCCTCAGACCTTTTTTGTTGGGAAATGCCTCTATAGTATCATTCTTCTTAGCTTGTATATTAATATGATTCCCTGCCATGAATTAAATCCACATTTAATTATGTGTTCCAGGACCATAATATCCATGGTAGAAATTGATGGTTCAATTACATTTCAAACTCTAGCTTCAAAGGAACTTATCAAGTGGATTCATTTGTAAATGACAGTATGTTTAAAATGTATAAGTATTATTTTTAAAGACATCATTCCCATGGCTAAATTTGAGAAAATACTTTTTCAGAAAGTATTGCCCACTGGAAAAATTATGTTTATGACTTAATGAAGCACTTTCAAGGTGTTTATGGAAATATCACGCAACGGTTAAGAGTGCTACTTGTTCCACCACTTCGTTGCTGGGAAACTTAGGGCATGTTAATTCATCTCTTAAAAACCCCCCTTTCTTTATCTCTCCATGGGGACAGTTCTATGCCAAACTCCTAGTGCCTCTGTGAGGGTTAGACCAGACTTAGCACATGGTGAGCTCTTGGGAACCGCTGTCTTACGTTATGACCCACACGATGTCTGCCCGCTCCACGAGGCTGACCGCAAGATGCGATGTGGGCTGTTGACCCAGCAGTGATTACAGACGTCCTGGATCAGCACGCTTGCGCTGGGTTTTTTGAGTTCTGGACTGCAACATTTTGAATGATACATGGGTCAGGCAAAACGCTTCCCAGTGGGGAGTCTGCTGCCCTAAGGCATCCTTGCATCTACATTCAAAGACATTGTTATGGGTGGTGATATTTTTCAATTAGTGTAGGTGTCACCAAAGAGATTGCCCACTGGCCCATTCCCAACAGGCGAAGATTGCCCTTTCGTTTGCAGCCATGGTGACTGTTTGCAGATCGTGAAGATGCTCTTTGATGCTCTGCCTTTAAGACTCCATTTCAAAGGATTCTGATTGCTGGCTGCCAGGTGTACCACTGGTGTCCGCAGCAGTTCACAGTCACTCTGCCTCTTGTGAAGTTGTGGCTACTACACTACACAGCTTGAGTACACACATTTCTGTATTTATGTAACTGTCATGGTTATGCAATGACCAAAAAGTCTCACAAAGGCCATTCATTATCTACCTTCCACTAAGGCAGAAGGGCCCGTGGTTCACTAGCTCTCTCTGCATTACTGTCCCCACACATGGCATTCTTTTGCTTGTCTTGCTTCCCCTCCTCGGCGTTTGTGGTTTCAAGTATGGAGCTTTCTCATCACGAAGGCTTACTGTGAAGCATGGAGCTGAGAAGCCCCACAAACTGGTTAAGGTACAGACGCGGCAGCATTTTTTTTTTCTTTTATGAGGCAACGGACAACTGCAACAGAACCCTAATGGGGTTGGTAAAGAAAAAATTCTTCTATAAAGTTTAATTACCCACAATTGCTCAGAATGGAAAAAAAGAAAGATTCTCTCTAAAAGAAGTATAAAAACACAAGGCATTGTTCTTCAGTTTACAGCCTGCAAGCCGCAGAGTTTGCACACACGGGAGGCACTGGATTAGGGACAACATTAGCGGCATTGATCAGTCTGGGCTGCTGACTTTCATGGGAAAAGGACAAATTTTACACAAGCTGCAAAGATGGTTAACATTAACAGCATTATTTTTAGCTCTGATAAACCATAAAGAAAATCCTCCTGTCCCCCTCTTATTTGCTAAATAACTATTGTGCTCTTTTTTTGTGGGTTTGATGCATTTTTCAAAACAGTTCAGCGATGCCATGCCTGAAAGGCAGCCAAAATGTCACCTCCCAGGAGGTTTCCGCCCAGCAGATATATGGGAGAGTGGGTGTGCTTGGGAGTAATCCCACCATCTTGCTGGCTTCCCAGGTTCTGCTGCCTTGAGCCCTGCTCTCTTTAAATTGTATGTTTGTTTTTCTGTGTTGGCTTTTATGCTTGGTAAATTATAACCCTGTAGGGGCAGATCCTAAACCCCATTTAAAAAAAATCAAATTACTTTATGCCCTGAGTGCATTCTGCAAATAAAATCGATAAACAGAAGCTTCCCATGGATTTATGGAGGCTTGGAAAGAAGACAACAAGAGCTACAAGCTCGGTGTCAGACAATGGACACAACTTCTGGTTAATCTTTCCTAGAGAATGTTTTTCATTAGAAATGCCTCCAAATGATTCAACACATAATTATATTTTGTACAACACCTTCTTTTTCATAACCACAGATGATAATTGTGTTGGCCTTTTTTTTTTTTAAACCCATCTCCCAATTGATTTGTAGCAGACTGCTCTACTACTTTTCTCTGCATGCTAATTACTCAGTTGTTGCTTAAGGGCTACAGGCGTCCCTAATGGTGCTTGCTCATGGCTGAGACCCTCCTCTTGCTCTTCCCACCGACTCCATCTTCTTTGGCGAGTCAGCACTCTTGTCCTAGCTTCCTCATCCTTCTTGGGGTCCCTTCACTTGCTGAAGCAGGTTACTGTGCTTGGCTCTGAGGAGCACAGATAAAGTTGCTGCCCTTGAGGATGTCATGGTTAAAGAGGGGAGAGAAATGAAAGCAGTTGACTCGTAGCATTGGATCCCTGGGAATGGTAGATCCATGTTTCTGCCAGTCTTGTCCCCTCCCCTACTCTGATAAAACACTAAAAAATATACACCTTCACACTGAAATACTTCACACAGAAATATCCAAATATTTTTGCCATATCTAATGATTTGATAGATAATATCACCAAAGAAAATTTGCAGAATAGTGTTAAATCCACCTTGTCCTCACCCACCTCCCTAATCCCACCTACCACAAATGGAATAATGCCAGTAATTCTCGTTGAATCTTCACTTAATTATAACTGGAGGGCTGGATGTCCTCTGGTGCAAAGGTATATTTACGTATGCTAATAATGTCCAGTCGTAAGTTTATGGTGGTTTTCTTTTTCTTATGAAGCTATAATTTATTTTGTGTGGGATTTCCACTTAAGTCTATTTATTTGAATATTCTGAACAATTTAGTCATGTAAGGAATGTTTAGGATATCCTTTTAGATAGGCAGACTTGTGTGCTATAATCAGAATGTTAATTTCTTAAAAATATCATTTGAAAACATTTTGCACATATGCACGTACAAATGAGAATTGGAGGGTGTGCACACAAGCAAATGTGGTTCCAGATGGACACATTTACTCGATTTAGTATAAAGGTATTTTTACATTTCTGAAAACAATGGGTGGTCTAAAATACATTCATGCAGCATGGATTAGAAGCTCCCAATCTTATGGTAAATTGGCACCTTCCTTCACAGTTGGACTGGGTTGTGCTGTTCTAACAAATGGTAGTATTCTTCTTTATTTTGTCCTTCAAGAGAAAAGAAACACTTCTACTGAAGTTACGAAAAAAATGGCCAAACCTTCAAAGTTTTTATGGTAATTAGTTGCATAAAGTTTTATGCCTAAAAGGCATGGTGAAGTTATTAGTAGGTAAGTCAAAAGTGGCAAACTATAAATATTACGTGAAATGTAAGATCGAAGATTGAAGTCATGGAATCATTTTATTCAATTAATTAAAAACAATTGATCTACAAATCCAGAAGGTTGGGTACACGCATAATGTGTGTTTATCAAAAAAGTAGCTAGATGTGATAAAGATATATTTATTTTCATTCTGTCTACCTTCTTGGAAACTATTTCCTGATTTTCTGAACATTTGCCAAAAGCTTGGGAACATATTGAGAACATCTACAAAAAATGAAATATAACTCCTATTTTTGTATAAGATACACATTTCTAAAGATTAATAAGACATAGGTATCAGTGTATGTATTGTATGTATTTAATTAACCTATTATATTTTAATTAAGACAATAATTTCCATTGTTTTTGTGTTTAGAGTAATTTTCTGTGCTTGTCTAACTTAAGCAATATACAACAATTGTCACATGTGTGTGAGTTTAGCCGTATCAGTAAAAGACTTACTTTTTACATATCCACTTGCTATTTATTGATCTTCTTTTAAAAATATACTTGTGTTTTTGTAATACAGCTGATACAATTATGAAAATTAATTGCACATAAAAACAACAGAATATACTTTCCTATTTTCTACTCTTGGTCTTTGATCTCTTTTTAATTTTTTCTTTCCCTTTCCTTATTTGTTTTCATTTTGATGCCCATCAATTTGTTTCTCTATTACTGTTATTATTGCAATTTTCTGCTTTCTTTATAGCGTGCACTGTTCTCTTTGATCTGTTTCCCTTCAAGCTTTATTTTTGGTGCTGTTTTTCATGTTCTGTAAAAAAACATTTTTGCCCCTCTTCCCTTTATTCTTTTGATTCAACTCCTTCTTCTTATAACAAGAACAGGGTCCAGCTTTAAGTGAACAGGTAAATGTTTTTAAAAGAGTAAGCCCTAAGAATCCTTGGCTTCATGCTGATGAGTAGAAATGGTTGAGAGCCTATTTCAAAGACCCTCAAGAACAAAGAACCTTTTCTGAGGCCACGAACAAATCCACCAATTCTTTATGGCCCATCTTTGCCAAAAGATCTGAGCTAATGACAGAACAGACCTGTCTTATAAGAGTAGCCAAGAAGGCTTGGGAGGGAACAAACATCTCCTTGACATAATCAGGGGAAAACATACCGTTTATCTCTTTAATAACCATCTTGAGGAAAATTAATGTGACTTTGTCCTTTGTGCAGAACAATAATTGAATTGTGTGTTTTATTTATATCTGGACAAAGGCCAGGATATTGAAATACTTCTCAATATTAGATTTTCTTTTTTAAAAATTAGATTCTATTGGCATTCTCTTTCTAAGATTTCTTCATTAAAAACTTCATTAAACATAAATCTTCTTTACACAGCAGAAAACAAAACTTTAAGGAGGACATTCAAAAGGTCTTTTGGAAGAGTAGTGCTAAGCCTTTTACTGGTGACTTGTCTCTTCCCAGGGATCTGGCATTCCATGGGTAAAATGATAATTGATCTTTGCCTACACATGTCTGATATTAATTACATTGATAGTTGAAGCTATATAACAAGTTGCAGTGTTCTAGAGTCTAAATCTATTACAAATACAGTATTTTTAGAATTTGGGGCTAGGGAGTATGATATAGAGGCTTGATTCAGTGACATCCAAATCTTGGGGCCTTCTTCTACTCTGGAAGAGATGAAGTCATCCATTAGGAAGAGAGAGTTTCCACAAGTTTTCAGCTGTGCTGAAAGATTCAACTGGGCTTCAGATACATTTATGTACTACACGTTGATTACGGCTTTTGAAAAGGAATGGAAACACTCCTCACAAGGGCAACGAGAAAAGTGACAGCTACATAGTTTTCCCACCTTCAAACTCTTCTCTGCTCTTCACTCCCTGCAAAATCAGACAGACTCACTTTTCAGCACACTGCAATATAATTTTGGAGATACGGTGTGTGCAAACTCAGTTCCCCTCTCGGTCTCTTGATGCTGTGTTCCTGGCTCACACCTTTCTGAAGGAAGGGAGATAGTTAAATGGTTTGGTCTGAAAGCCCTTCCCACTGGGCTGCAAACTTCATGTGTAACACAAATAAACAAATACAGTGTGAGGAGTCAATGAGGGACAATCATAGCAAAGGGCAGTCTCATCTATAAAAACTTAAAAACCAAGATATATGTGTCTGTGCCAAAAGCCTGCAACGTGGGAACATTCACCCCATGATAATTGAAAACTGAGTGTAAAACATTTATCAGATGAATAGATTTTTTCTTTTCCAAAAGGAGAAAATACCAATGTGATTGTAACATAGAAGCTTGTAACATTTTGTTAGTTTTCGACCTATAATTTTTAAAGGAAACTGCAGATATAATAATCCAGTCTCTGCCTCTGGACGAGAAGTACCGGATGGGTGTGAGATGAAGGGTGACTTTCGGGGCTCAGAGGAGGCTGGGAGTCTAAGAGCCCAGACTGGATGTTGAGTAAGGAGCACAGAGGAACTGGATTCTGAGCTCCAGAAGCCGGGATGGGTTCAAAGCACCACATTTGGACAGATGGAGGGCGAGAATCGGATTCTAGACCAAATGTCAGCAAGAGTCAAGGCAAGAGGTGAAATGAAGCAGCTGGGTTTCAGGAGTGGTGCCTGCAGAGTCCCAAGGCCACTTTCACGGGGCTTGGCCAGCTCTTATAGGGCATCTGAAGCTGAGCCCGAGGTGAGGAAGAGGTAGTACAGCTGGCCCACTCGCTCCTTCCCTTAACGCTGAAGCCAAAGATTAAGCTTTTCTTGGCCTTTCCCATTGGAAGTCTTTTATTCTCAGGACAATTCAAGATCAGGAGTAAGTCCCCACAAGCACTCCTTCTGTCTCTTCCCTGGGCTGACACTGGCATGGTGTGGTCAGGGGTTCAGAGCCTCCGCAGTGAACACTGTTTTGGGTCCAGGGTTTCTCCCAAAGGCTGCCTGGGCATAGGGTGCAGAAGGGTTGGCTGGGGGCCTCACAGCGCACGACAGTTTAGGTCAGAGTGAATTCACACAACGGAAGCCCCTGGAATTGGATAAGTTATGAACCTTGGGCAGCCATCTGGTTCCTCCTGCACACCTCCCTCCTCACCAAACCTCCTTCAAATAGCTGGTCCAGGGAAGTCTAACAGATTCAGTGACAATTAATTTTTTTAAGAAAAGTAGAATAGTTCTGGCACAAAGAGAATATAAGAAAAAGTATAAAATAGCATCCAAATTGACCAGAAGAGGAATAATATTCACCAGAAAAGTATTCCAGAGAGCAGAAAAATGCTAGGGAACTACAAAAATTCTAATGAAGCAATAACCTCTGTGAAGGAAGGCCACAAAGCATCAATGCCAGAACTGGGGGGAAAGATGTGAAGACAACAGGGAAATCACAGGAAATGAGAAATTAGTCAGAAATACCTTAGTATATATATTTTTTACTGTTACTGGTTCAATACTGATAAAATGGATAGAAAATGGGTTCTACAGAAGACCTAAACAACATGATTAATAAAATAGTGATGAATAATATATATTGAACTCCATAACCTGCAAATAGACAATATAATTCCCTATCCTCCAAATACTGTGGTCCTTGGAACTCTCATCAATCTATATTTGCTTCTTTCTCCATCTCATCTAGTTTCATGGCCCCAAACACAATTTATATGCTCACACCTCCCAAGCATGTATCTCCAACCTGAACTTCTCCCGTGAACTCCTGACTCATATTCATCTGCCTACTCAACATCCCTGCCTGGATGTATAACAGGCATCTTAAAGCTAAACATGTTGAGAAACTGGACTCCTGACATCCCATGCCTGCCAACCACTCCTTACAGCTGTCCTCACCTCGGCTGGTGGGAACTCCATTCTAGCTTGGGCCATGTTTCCCATGCAACCCATTAGCAAGTCATGCTGGCTCTACCTTCAAAAAATATCCAGAATCCAAAGGCTTCTCAGTACCTCCACTGTGGCCCCCCCAATCCAGGCCACCTCCTCACTGGTCTCTCCATTTCCGTCCAAGGCCCCTTACAATCTCGTCTCTTATAGCAGCCAGAGGGATCCAATTAAACATAAAATGGATGGATTATTTCACTCTTCTGCTCAATCCTTCAAGTAGCTTCCCCTCTCAGAGTAAAATCCAAATAAAATGACCTGTACGTTCCCTAGTTGTCTCTCCTAAATGCCCTCTCCTGCTACTCTTTCATTCAACCGCTGTGTTCCACAACCTCACTGGTCTCTTGGATCATGCCAGAAACAGTGTATCCTGCCTCAGGGCCTTGGCACGTGCTGCCCTTTTGCTCTTTTCCAGTTGTCCACGTGGCACACTCCCTTGCTCCCTCCAGGACTTTCCTCAAATGTGGAAACTATTCCTTAAACAAAGACAGTATTAGGACAGGCTACTTTCAAGATCTGTAGATGATTGGGTTCAAAACAAAGACTGATTTAGGCAATATATAATAACAACAATAACTATTTATATTAGTGCATGGTCCTTTATGAAGCTCTTCAACATACTATGCATCTTTAAAATATGAAAATAACACTGTGGATGCATAGAATCGTTCATGTTTTACAGTGAGGCCTTGTCTAAGGTCACATAGCCAGTATCTTCTAGAATCTTCTAGAATCAGCCTTTACTCCTGCCTTATAGTCCCAGAGCAAATGCTCTTCTTCCTCTACATATAATGATAATAATAATAGTAATAATTAAAATAATAATACTAATGATAGCAGCTAACATTTACTGAACTCAAAGCACTGTTTTAGGCTCCTTATAAGTATTCTCACATTTAATTCTCACAGAAGCCTAGGAGGTAAACAGTTTTATTATTTGCAGTTTAAGGAGATGGGAACTAAGTCAGTGCCAGGCTAAATAACCTGTTCAAGGTAAATTGGTGGTAACGGCAGAGGTAGGATTTACACCCAGGCACCAGGACTCCAGTTCCTGGGTCCTTACTACCACCCCATATCCCTGCTTGGTTGTAGAGTAGTTTTGTCTGCTTTGCTAGATATGCTAGATACAGTTTACAGTTTGGCATAAGTGAGTTCTCCAGTTGAGTAATTAGAGGTCAACTGTGTTCACCCAAGATTTCTTGAAGGCATAGGGAGTTTAAGAAATACCATCTTGGGCTTCCCTGGTGGCGGAGTGGTTAAGAATCTGCCTGCCAGTGCAGGGGACACGGGTTTGATCCCTGGTCCGGGAAGATCTCACATGCTGTGGAGCAACTAAGCCCATGCACCACAACTACTGAGCCTGCACTCTAGAGCCCGCAAGCCACAACTACTGAAGCCCGCGTGCCTAGAGCCCGTGCTCCACAACAAGAGAAGCCACTGCAACGAGAAGCCCACGCACTGCAACGAAGAGTAGCCCCCAATACCCGCAACTAGAGAAAGCCCACGTGCAGCAACGAAGACCCAACACAGCCAAAAATGAATAAATTAATTAATTAAAATAAAAAAAAAAAGAAATACCATCTTCTGGACCTGGAGATGATCATACTAAGCGAAGTAAGTCAGAAAGAGAAAGACAAATACTATACGATATCACTTATACATGGAATCTAAAATACGACACAGATGAACATATCTGTGAAACAGAAACAGACTCACAGACATAGAGAACAGATGTGTGGTTGCCAAGGGCGAGGGAGGGTGGGGGAGGGAAGGACCGGGAGTTCGGGATTAGCAGGTGCAAACTATTATACGTAGGATGGATAAACAACAAGGTCCTGCTGTACAGCACAGGGAACTATGTTCAATATCCTGCAATAAACCATAATGGAAAAGAACATGAAAAAGAATACATATATGTATAACTGAGACACTTTGCTGTACAGCAGAAATTAACACAACATTGTAAATCAACTATACTTCAATAAAACTTAAGAAAAAAGAAATACCATCTTCGATTGGGTTTAAGTGTGAAAAATTTCAATGGAATTGATAATTGTCAGATGTTGTAATCTGCTCAAGCAGAGGTTTGTGGTTCCTGAAATATCCCATGACCACCTTTTCTAAGGTGGATGCTTTATCTCTAAACAAGATGCCCACTGCTGCAGATTAACCGGTTTGTGCGAGAACTTTCCATTCCAGCAGCAATGGAGCCTTTGTCTCTCCACGGAGGCTCCCAACAGGCAGAGGAGAGAGAGCTGCCTTACCTGGGGTGACTGTAGGCTACCTGCCGGAACTCGTGATTCCAGTTTGGTCTTCCATAGAAGGTTTTCTGCCTTAATCCCGTAATCACGTCAGTATTTTCATCCCAGTGTAAAGCTATGTGAAAGGCCTAAAGTAAAAATTGTGGTATCAGATGACATTTAGAGGAAAAAGAAAAGGAACCTCTAATAAATGAAGGATGAAGTAATTATGCTCATTTGTAGATTTAATACACAACTTTTTATAGGAAATTCTTTGTAGTCTACCTTGGGCACTATTGAAACAAAGTGCCTTCTATTTGGTTGATGTGCAGAAACGTGAGCCTGGAAAGAAGATTTTTCTTGAAAGGATGAGAGTAATACAGTAAAAAGGGGTAAAGGAAAGCAAGCACTAAGCTACTTCCTTTTTTTTTTTCTGCCAAATTTCTCAAAAAGTAATCTCTAGCTGTCCCCATTCACTTCACAGTAAATCCTGGGGATTTGAGAAGGGCCCTGACAGATTACAGTGATAGAAAATGCCCAGGGTGAAGCTGGATTTTACAGTGAGATCTGCCTACTGGGGTGAAACGGTCTGTGTCCAGGTTCAAGTGCTGGGAGGATGTTGAGTCTGGCAGGCAGAAAGGTGGCCAGAACTAGCAAGGGGCATGGCTGGAGCTCTGTGGCCAACGGCTTGCCTTCAAATTACACGAAAGCACCCAGACATCAAGTGGTCGATAAGTAAGAGCCTGGGGAATAGCCGTGACTAGTGATGATTTTTTAAGTTGCTATGATTTGTTTCAGCCCATGCTCAACTCTGGTAGGTAAGAAGGATTCTTGCTTCTTACCTCCTGGGATATGTGTCTGCTCTGCTCAGACCCCACCACAGCTCTTGAGCTCGTGGGTTTTTGCCCTTTGGTGCTTCATTTGCTCACATCCTCTAACCAGTATGGGTAACAGCCCTGCTGGGCCCAACTCTTACCCCACGATCCTGCTGCAAGACTGGCTTCCCCGGCTGGCCTTCATATCAGTCTAGGAAAGCAGCCAGGGGTCGGGAGGCTGCACCCTAACAGGCAGTAGACGGTGGCAGACTTCGGTGGAGTCTCAGATATCCAGGCTGCAGGAAGTGGGCACCAGGCAAGTCTGAGCCTAGGTAGCAGGGCTACTACAGGAACTGAATTTGGGAAGAGGACTCCAGGCAAGAGAGGGAAAACTGGCAAGAGTGGGGCAGGACCCCCTTCTTAGGCAACTTTTTCAAAGCACGAAATATGAGACAAGAGTTCAGGGATAAGAACGGAGGTGGTAGTTGAGGACAGAGCCTTGAAAACTGGCGGAAGCCCCATTATCAGAACTGGAACTCAGGGTCAGAGTTGTATTGGCCTCCAGATTAGACTGGCAGTGTTGCATCTCCACAGCCTTTTGCTTAACAGTAGGAGGGATTGGTGCTCTAGAGGAAGCTGGTTCCAGCAGTGGGCAGAATAAGAAGGCAGAGACAGTTGACTCCCTTTAGACTAAGTGCCAAATCTAATGACCAACTCAGGCCTTATTTTCCTTGGCTTCTCCACCATGTGGCTGAACATTGCTTCTTCTTGATTCTATTTGCATTACAAAGTCCTAGTTCTTCTAATTCTCTCTGATTCAAGAAAGAAACAGTAGTTGTTGTTTTCTTATCATATTCTCCTGTCTTGATATGTAGCTGCCTTCCCAGTCTCTAGCTCAGCTCTCTGCACATCTTTTGGAACACTACTCCCCAGAGAGCTTCCATTTTCACAATCCAATTAGCATCATCTACAAAGATGAATTCAAACTTTCTCTCCCAAGCCTTCATCTTCCTGCTTGAGTAGAGTTCTTCATCTCAAACTCCCCAAACATACTTTTATGTAGAATTCTTTTTGTTCCTTCAAATTGACCATCATAGCTCAAAATGAATCATCTCACTTTCCAAATAATTTGTGACTTCAAGTTACTTCCACGTACAACTGTTAAGTGATTTCCACAGGCAGGCAGAGGGCTACGAATGGAGTGGTACAAAGAAGACAGACAGAAGGTCTCTGCTCTGTGAGGCACTGGTCATTGGAGGGAGAGGCAGACCATGTGCACAATTTCTATGCCCTGATTCAGACCAGCACCCTTCTTTACCAGAGACAGAAGCGAAGTGCTCTGGAGAAGTAAGCACGTTACTCTGGTGAAGCCCCAAGTAATTTTGACTAAGAGAACTGGGGAAGGCCTTAGTGGGGACTGGTCTTGAAAGGATGATTCCAATCAGCAGGCAGCAGGAGGGACAGAGGGCATTGAGTGACATGTCAGGGAAAGGAAACAGTATGAGGGGAGATGGAAGCAAGAAAGTCCTTGGTGTGATGGGAGAACATGTGTTGTTCAGTGGCCCTGGTGCCAGGGGAAAATGATGGGAATTCTATAGAACAAGTGGGTTTTGCCGTCAGGTCAGGAGGGGCCTGGAAATATCTGCTAAGAAGTTTGGGCATTATTCAGTAGAAAAAGGAGTTTTTCCCACTTCCGTACGTGGTACCTTCCAGCTACCAATCACTGATGTTCAAACATTTGGAATTATATTTGCTCCATATTTCTCAGCCCAGTGTTCAATTAATCTCCAAACTCTGTTGATTTGCCCTTCATAATAATAATAATTTGCCCTTTTCCATCTGTCCCTTCTGTTCTTGTCATTCTGCCACTTTGAGGTTGTTGAATTCAGTTTAGCAATTGGCTGTTTCTAAAACAGCCTCTTGATTCCTGACTGACAGCATGTACCAATTATTTTGTCCTGAAATTTAAGCATCTCAAGAATTTCCAACATGTCATGGCAAAAATTTAAGAACATGTCTATTTTAATTTGCTCGTATCCAGAAGAAAAGTATCTCTTACAGCGTACTTTTGGAAGTGGCAGGGATGGGATGGGGTAGAGTTGTGTTGTCACAAAATCAAACAGAGCCTCGGTCTTGCAACTTCCAAGTGACTGGGGTTGCCTAGGTGGACACTCGGGATCGATTCACTTTAGAAGCAGAAGAGCCAGCACAGGACCAGAAAGCAGAAGACAAAGGCTGTGTTTGTACTTCACCAAGTGGATCATTAGTCAAAAATCCCATTTGAATAAGAAAAAAGTATTTGTTTGGAAAATATAATTAACATTATTTAATTCATGAAGATGTTTCGAGCCTAATTCCCAGGAAACCTCTCTTTCAGAGTATCCCAGAGGAATAAATATGTAAGGCTGACTGCAAATAAGACCCTAAAAAATTGTTTAGCTACTGAATTTCAAGCAAAGTCTTATTCATTTGCAGAAGCACAGAGTCAAATTACAGTGATGTTCTATAGGGCCAATTTGTGTGTGTGTGTGTGTGAGAGAGAGAGAGAGAGAGAGGCTCTCAGGAGTGCATTCATTTGTAAATTTAGTAACTAATGCAAATCTCTGGCTCAAACACACTTTCCTTAAATATCTATAGTAGCTGTCACAGAAGTGCTGATTAGGACATAAATGTCATAATCTAGTAATCACTTCATTGTTAGCTTCCATATTTGAGGAGTTAGAAAAGATTGGAAATGTAATAGTTATCATTCAATACTATCAACACTGAAATAGTACTATAGTGCAATATTTTGATATGCATTATTTTTGGTAAACTCAACCTTAATATGTCATTAATACATATTAATGGACACAGCAGAACACCTGCCCCAACAGAAGATCATTTTGATCTTAGGTGAATAAACATACACGCACACAATTTCTAAGAATGCCTTAAGAAAAATAAATCTCTAGATAAATCATGTATTCATAATAATTATTTTCTGTAGGAACTCACATGGTTTACAATACAAAATGCTGAATGTCAACACCTGTCAGTTTTTTCTGTTTAACTCTGAACAGCTCAAAACATAGAATTAGAACCAATTCGGAGCTCAACGAGACAATATAGCCAATCCATAATGTTTGCTTGATGTTACTAAATTTCAAATGCAGCTTTTAAAAATATTTATTTATTTTATTTATTTTTTATTTTTGGCTGCATTGGGTCTTCATTGCAGGGTGTGGGCTTTCTCAGCTGCAGTGAGCGGGGGTTACTCTTCATTGCAGTGTGCGGGCTTCTCATTGTGGTGGCTTCTCTTGTTGTGGATCACGGGCTCTAGGCACGCGGACTCAGTAGCTGTGGCACACAGGCTCAGTAGTTGTGGCTCACAGGCTCTAGAGCACAGGCTCAGTAATTGTGGCACACGGGCTTAGTTGCTCCGTGGCATGTGGGATCTTCCCGGACCGGGTCTCAAACACGTGTCCCCTGCATTGGCAGGCGGATTCTCAACTACTGCGCCACCAGGGAAGCCCCAAATGCAACTTTTAATGACATAATTTTTCTTGGATTTCCAAACTTGGGGTTTTCTTCCTTTAACCAACCTCTTTTTTCCAATCTTCTTTTCTATTCCTCAGCAAATTAACTGTAGCTTTTATTGCTACCATTTGAATAGCTCTTTCTTATCTGGTTTTATTTTATTCTCTTTTTCTTTTAAAGAACATAAAAATAATACTTTCATGCTGCTAGATAACTGTGTAGCTCATTATTGAAATTATTCCTCTTCTCTTTGCTCTATCATGAGACAAGTTAGACAATATTGCTCATTCTCAAAGTCTTATCTATACCTGATTTTCATCCCAGCCAGTAAGAAATATATGATAACTCAGGAAGTGAGTTTTCCCTTGCTCACTCATCCTTGTTTCCAGCGAGAGTAAGAGATCGGCAAACCACTCAAAGGCTCCTGGATCTCGGCAAATCCAGTAGAAATACACCTGTCAAGAGAGAAGGCAAGAAAACAGATCTGTCCCTCTTTTCATAATGTGCTGATAATCGCAGACTACTTTATCTCCATTAAATTATTTGAGCCCAAATGGGTACTTCTGCAAAATAACACGCTTCTCTCTGCCAGTGAACAAACAGTCACACTGTGATTTCTTTTGAAAAAATTCATATTGTGTTTGAAAAGGCCCAGAATGAATTCAGAGTCAGGAGCCTGTGGGCTGTTGCCAGTTTCTCTGGATGAGGATCAATTTACCCCATTCCTGGCTGTGCTTCTTCTGAATGAGGTTAATAATCATAACTAGCTGTGCCTTTCACTCTTCCCAAAGGGGGATAAACTGTTAGACCAACGCCCTTCATCTTCACTTATGACCTAAGCTCTGGATTTGAACCTTCTCCAGAGACCCAAAGGCTTGTTCACTAATCCACTTCACCAGCCATGACCTCCGGAGGGTGGAGATTATGGTAATTGCAGAATCAAGCCACACAGGCCAGAAGTTTCCCATCAGCTAGACCTATCAGTGTCCAAGGAAGCTGGTGGGTGGTGGCAGAGGTTGTGTGTCAACTGCTATAATGAAATTACATTGAGGAACATTTCTTTTTTATTTCTTTTCTTTTTTTTTTTTTTAACTCTCTGTGTTTAGCAAATGGCATGTGATGAGAAGTAGTTTGGGTTTGCTAAAATAAAGGCTTAGATTTTGTGCTTTGAGTTTCAGATAACTGTATCTAGAAGAAACCACGGGAGATAGGTCTATTAATTCTCCTGTTTTTCTCACACTCCTACACCCTACTGCCCCCTGCTCTTTCCTGCACCCCCTCCCAAAAGAGATGCTGGTTAACAGGATAGAGGAGGGGGCCGACCTTGATCTCCACCAGGAAATATCGTCTCCAATAGCCAGTGTTCTCACCGTCTCTTCCCCAGCCAGGCTGCAAGCTCACCATCATCATATAATGACATTTACAGGCGAGATTTAATTAACAGATCATATTCATGAGGAAAAAGAAATCACAGAATGTGTTTCAAGGCTAAGTATCTTGCCTATTCTCTCCAGGTTTGTGCAGGAATTTATGAAATTAATACTCAAGAAGAACAAAAGCTTAGAGCCTACATATTTGTTGGACAGTTGCTGCTTGGAAGGGTTCTTGGAATATTAATCTCAGGACTAATAATAATCCCTAGGTATCTTAGCTCCCCTACCCCGAAAGGAGCTTTTTCTCAGCTGTAAAACGGAGTCAGTGGTTCCCTCCTGATGATCGTGTTCAGCCTTGTTGATTCACAGAATTGAATTGAATGTACTGAACATACTGAATGCTCACTCTGTGTCAAGACTGTTTTCAGCTCTGGAACTAGAAGAGCAAACAAAGGAGACAAAAATTCCCTGTCTTCATGGCGTCTGCATTTTAGAGGGAGAAGAAAGATGATAAATTAACAACTAAAATATAGACTATGTCAGAGGGTGATTGGTACTCTGAAAAAAAAAAAAAAAAAAAAAAAAAAGGCAGGCTGCAAAGTCCTGCAATATTGAGTCAAATGGACCAGGAAAGAGGACATTGAATCCAAGACGTGGAGAGAGTTGAATGGTTAGGGGAGAGGCCCGGGGTGGGAGCTGTCAGAGAGGAGCCAGGAGCTGGTGGAGGGGATTGGGGGGTGGTGGGCAGCGAGAGGTGAGGTCTGAGGGGAAGGCGGGGAGGTGCAGATGGGGGCTGTGAGGCCATCCTGACTTTTACTCTGAGTGAGGTGGGGAGACACTGTAGGGTGCCCAGCAGGGGAATGATGTCATCTGAGGAAGGATCCTGGACCGACCATTCTGGCAGCATTTTTATAGACTGGGCGGTGAATCGGGGAGGGGTAGGGGAAGGAAGGAAGAATGGAGGCCAGAGGCTGATTTTATATCCTATGTAGGTGATGAATACTGCTCTCCTCTTTCTTTCCACCTTGTATAGTGCCTCATTTAAATTACTCTTTCAAACACTTAGCCCTGCCTTTAACTCGCTTTGCTCCCTGTGGAAATAAAAACCAACTAACTGAATTTAATGCCCTTCTCACCTATGCTCCTCCCCCCCTTCCTGCCCCTAGTAGCTTGTTTGATCTAAGAATATTAATGGTGCATTTGGTATAAAACAAACATCATTGACTTATTTTCTATTATTTTCACTCTTTAAGAAACATGCTAAAAATACATTCATCTGAAACAACAAACCAAAAAATCGTGTTTTTAAAAAAACCTGTCAATTTCCAATCCAGTCCCAATCACCCTTACTTGAAAAACAATCACATCTTAGCTTCCTCCACTTACTGACCCTTATTCTTTCAAACAGAAATCATTCCTGTCCTTACTTTCCTGTGGCTTAGCTGTGTGTCAGTGTTCTGAGGGTTCGCCAAGCCTTTTATACGTTCTGCTTCCTTGTAATGGCTTTGTGTGCTTTTCCCTCTGTAACTGACTTACAGGTGACACTGGGCAGCTTTGGTGCAAGAGGCAATGGAGGGGCACTGAATGGGCTCCGGTGAAGTGCTTCGGGCAGAAAAAGAAGAAAATGGACTTTGAAGACAGGAAAAAGCACATTTACTTTGACTCCCTTTCATCTTTCTAATAGTGAGGGACGCTCACTGTGAAGGGACAGAGGCTTCCCACCTCTGTGTTTCCTCCAGTAGGAAGGGTCTGGTCAATGGTAGAACAAACGTCCCAAACAATAGGCTACACGTCTGTGATCTGTGCTTCCCAACTCTCGCCCCGCCTCAGTCTCCAAAAATAAAACCACCCTAAAATCGGTTACCTGTATAAAGCATGGCTTTCAGAATTCTATAGTGGATAACAGAGACCTAAAATACCTCAGGTAACTTTAAAAGGTTTTGTTACACAGAAAGTCATCCTCAGTAAAATGATGAAAAAGTTCTGATCTTCTGTAGTAATGAAGTTTTCTTTTACAGGACTCAGCCCACACATTTTTGTGGATCTAATGGATCCCCAGATGTTGTAGGGCACCACTCCAGGACGTTGTTATGGGGTTAGGGAGTTCTGTATGCATGTGGCCTGTCACAGGCCTTCGCTGTCACATCGTTCCTACCACGAACCACCAGATAAACTCAGCCATGGCCAATCTGGGGGGTGCCTGGGTCTCAGCTCCAGCTCATCCCCACCTTTCCCACAGCCTGGGCTTCTCTTTAAGAGAGTGTGGACCAGGTCATCTGGGCCCAGTAGGAAATGTCCCCATGCCATTTTTGGATAAACAATCCCAGGAAATGAAATAAGAAAAGCTACTTATCTATTTTACTACCAGAGCGCCAGACTCTTCCATCAGAGGTTCCCATGCCATGGCCTGGATAGGTACCCACAAACACAGCGGAGGACACATCCTCAAATACAACCTGCATTTCTTTAGACCCAAAATCAATTTCCTGAGTATGGAATGGGGACAAAAATTACCTATCTATCTATCTATCTATCTATCTATCTATCTATCTATCACCCAGAGCACCCAAGGGGCTTTTTCCTTTCTAAGGAAGGAAATTGCACATGAGGGTGCAGGTTGAAGGTGTAATATAACATAGTAGTTAAACATTGTGAGCCTGGAGTCCTGCAACCTGTCCTAGTCTCCTGGCTTCACCACCTTCAAGCTGTGTAACTGGGAGCAGGTTATGTAATTTGAGTCTAGATTATCACACATTGAAATGGCAAAAAAAAAAAAAAACCCAAAACAAAAACAAAAACACAGAACAATAATCCATGAGATTATTTTGAAGATGAAAGGATAGGTTTCATGGAAGCATTTAGCTCAAAGTCTAAAGATGCAGTAAGTGCTCTGAGATGTTAGCTGAGATATTGCTAGTACCTCACTGTCATCTGGAGGAGCTTACAGAATGAATGCCACATGTTTATATTAGAGAGCAAAGGGGGACACTTGCCTTACTTGGGGGTCTGTGTCCACCGTCACTCCTGAATTATAGAGATGGTGGTTATTGACAGGAGGTGAAACCAAAATCTCTAGCACCGGTCTCGAAACCTCAGTATTGATCATAAAGATGTAGTTCTGAAAGAGGAACCCATTCACTAGTGAAAGGTACCCTAAGATCCATGTTGGGTGCCAGGGTTGACCTTGACCTTGACCAACAGCTCCCCCTAGGAGGCCAGTGGGATTGCACTGTGGCCTTGCCTCCTCCTGGGCAGCATCCTATGTTCCCCACTGTTATGGTATGAATGCATCCCCCCTAAATTTGTGTGTTAAAATCTTAACTGCCAATGTGATGACCTGGAGATGGGGCCTTTAAGAGATGGTTAGATTTAGATGAGGTCATGAAGGTGGGCCCCCATGATGGGATTAGTGCCCTTATAGGAAGAGGAAGAAACCAGAGCTCCCTCTCTCGTCATGTGAGGACACAGCAAGAAGGTAGCCATCTGCAAGTCAGGAAGAGTCCTCTCCAGAACGCAATCATCCTGGCACCCTGATTTCAGACTTCCAGCCTCCAGACCTATAAGAAATGTTTGTTGTTTTAAGCCACTCAGCCTTGGTATTTTGTTATAGTAGCCTGAGCTAAGATTCCACGCTCCCTATACAATGTAACAGAACTGATAGAAGCTTCAGTCAGGGAGGGTGATGGTGACTTTCCATGGAGGGAATCATGACTATTTTCCAAAAAGAGAACTTTTCTCTTTGAAAAGATAAAGACTGAGACTGATATTTAGAAAACATAATACCTCCTCAATAAATGGTAACTATTATTGTCCTGGTTTTTATGTTGTGGTTGCTGTTACCAAGGTCATTGTGGGTGAAGACAATAGCAAACAGATTTTGAAGCAACTAGTTTTGAGAAGCTTCCCTAACGTGGCTTCCACATCTGGTTTTAAAGAAATAAAATTATAAAACTGTTTTTCCCATTATCCATTGTAAGACTAAGACCAGCCTTTGTCAATCACTTTTAGTCCTTAAGACTTATTTTTAAAGCCTTTATCCTTAATGTTAACTATTTCATGGCTATGCTGCTGCTTTGCCCTTTGACTGGGGCCTAAAGTTTATTGTGCCTCAGTTTGTTCAAATTATAGTTGTTGGACAACCGGAATGTTGATTAATAATAGAATGATAAAATCTATTGTGAGATAGTCATACTACAGAATTCACTGAAGGCGCTAAATAAAATAAAGTCAATAAATAGGCAGTGACACTTGAAGGAGCTCCAGGCCATGTTAGAATGAAAAACAAAAACACAAATTGCACACCTTTCTTTCTCTCCCTCCTTCCCCATCCCCACATCCTTATTTATGTAAAAATAAAACAACACCTTGCATATGTATGTAGGTGTGTATGTGTACACAAAAGTGCAGGAAAGGAATGGAATAAGATGCGCTCAACCCTTTCAGGTGAGAACCCTGGAGGGCCAAGTGGTGGTGGTGGTTAATTTGGGAAGGAAGGTGAATAAACGGAGTTTTTTTTTTCCAAACTGCTAAATCAATTTATTTCTAAACAGAAATGAGGTTTAAAAAAAACACAGCTAAATGAAGTCTTGATGTCTTTCATCGCAAGAGTCCCCAGAACAGTGCACTTTCCTCTCTGTAAAGCCATGCTTACACATTCTTTTTTTTTTTTAGTTGAAGTATAGTTGATTTACAATGTTGTGTTCATTTCTGCCGTACAGCAAACTCACTCAGTTGTACATATATATGTACATTCTTTTTCAGATTCTTTTCCATTATGCTTTATCTGAGGATATTGAATATAGTTCCCTGTGTTCTACAGTAGGACCTTGTTGTTTATCCGTTCTAAATGTAATAATTTGCATCTACCAACCCCAAACTCCCAGTCCATCCCTCACCACCGCCCCCCCCCCCCAACCCCGGCAACCACAAGTCCGTTCTGATTGAGATTTTTGACTGCGTATTTTATTTGAATCTTTTACAAGGACCCTGTAGTCATGTATGGCTTGTGTGGTTAATAAACCAAGATATTAAAAATATTAATACTGGTCACTTCCCCACAGGGCAATGGGGAGACCTCCTGGGGGACTGGAGTCTTTTGAGGCTGCCCAGTGAAAGGTGAGAAGCACGTGTGTCTCCTGGAGATGCAAGCTGGCCTCATGTTCCCTGGTTCAATTTATCAGGACACTCTCAGCGGTTACCAGAGATGATCAATTCCAGGAGTAGCCAGGGCGCCAGGGTGAGGGAAAGTGAAAGTAAATAATTTCTCAAAAGAGATTAAATTAAATGCATTTTTCATTCATTAGAAAAGAGAGCAGGCCCTCCTTTGTTTTATTAATATATTTAAGGAGAGTATGGATTTTTGCCTTTCTTGGCCTCTTTGCCTTGTTCCCACTGGCCCATGCTGTCTTTTTATTTGAATTATCTGTTTATTATATTAGGTTAAGAACCCAAAGGCCATTCTGCGCGGGACACACTATAAATACTCATTATCACGGTTATGTATTATTGAGCTGATGAAGGAAGACAATTTATGAAGAAATTAGGTTATCTCAGTTTTTCTAGAATCTATTTTATTATCATCTGAAGATTACATATGCAGTTAAGAAAATGAACCAAATCATCCAGCTGGCCGTTCTCTCGGTTCTGACTGCACGGCTGTGATATTAGGAGAACTAAAATGTGGAGGCCAATACATTTATGTCAGCAATCTGCACCCCCCTCCCGGTTTGTACACACCTATTTCCATTCATCATTTTGACAGTTTGCACAAGCAAACTGTCCTAACTTTTTTCAAGAGCTCTTTTCACAAATTGAGTGTGATGTAGAATTAATCACCCCCGTTAGGCAGGAGTTGGGGGGACATTCATCCCCAAGGGGCATTTTAACCCTCAGCTTCCTCTGTACTGTATCAGAGGGATGTCCCAGCCGCTCACACCCCCTTCCTTCATCCCAAAAGACTGCTGTGTTCTCATTTGCCTCCAACTAAGTGAAGTTTGGCTCTTACTCTTGGGTTGGAAATATCCCTTTAATATATTACAACTTTTTCCCATTTTCTTCACAGCAGGGCATCATTATATTTATCGTTATTTTGCCTTCTTGGGAAGTCTCCTCCTAACCACTTCTCTCTCTTCCTCTGCCCCTCTTCCCCACTATCTTTAATAATAACACATAGCTAGAAAAAATTTGAAAAACGCCAGCTTCAAACAGGAAGTGCTACATATGACCCCAAAGAAGATGCAGGAGTCCTATTGGATATCCTTTTGCATTTTACTTAGAAGTGTTCTAGAACAATGTGGCAGAGGAGAAGGATAAAGAGATGTAGTTTGCAGTGGTCACAACTAAGAAAACTTTGGTGCAAATTTTTTACTCTAGACTTGCAATATAAGGCTTGTTTGTAAAAACGACTGCCTTTATGCCAACTTTTACACAGGAGGGGGAAAATCCCAACCAATTGCAGTTAACTATCTAAGCTTAAAATTCCAGCTCTGAACCTCTATGCTGTTTTTTCCCCTTTCCTTGTGGCAGAAAAGAACACTCTGAAGACTATAGCCCAGATCTATAATTGTGAAGATGCTGTTAGATAAGAATGTACTGCTTTGCTCTCCCGCACTTAAAAAATTATAGAGATGCTGACAGTTTAGTGGAAGGAGTAGTATTTATGTCTCAAAAGCATGTGGGTGGCCCTGACAAATATTAGTTACATAAGCCTAATGTAGCTGTACTCAAATAAACACAGAATTGCTTTAAAACAGAGAAATTTCCTAAGCTTTTTCTCAAGCATGCAGATTCTGAGGAAGTGGATGTCAAGTGGGATTTTCAGCCTGAACTTTCTGTAGCATGAAACCTCACTTCTTTCATAAAAGAGCTTTGAAACCAGAAACACAGGCTCCTGTCCTGACTCAGTGGCTAGCCAGGTAGGGACTTTGGACAAATCACTTCCCACTCTAAGTATTGCCCTATGCAAAACTGGGAGGTCAAGCCCCTTCAATTTTGTGATTCCACGCTTTTAGCTTCTTTTCTCCCATATACTATAACTCCTGCCTTTATTTTCAGTTGAGGGTTGTCTCAATATTACCCCCAATTTTTATAAGTCATGAAAACATTGTGTTTTATTTCCAATTCTATGATTTCTGTTCTTTGGACTAGAGATCAAAGCCCCTGTTTTATACTTTTGTGGTAACTCCGTAGCCCTCCCATTGAAACAGCTTTGAGAAAACCCATAAACAGCCCAGGAATAACAATGAAATGGTGAGAGAGAAGGTGGTATTAATATTCTGTGGGTTCCAATATGGACTTTAAGATTTTGTGGATTCTTAGAAGAATTTTCCTATTTGTGATAAAATAATTGGAATGTATTATTTTAATTATAAAGTTGCTGAACTAATAGTCTTTTGTTTAAATTAAAAAAAAATTAATCTTAGTAACTAGAATTTTGCAGAAAATTGTGCAGAAGCCATTTGTTAATTCTTTTGGCCAAGTGGACACTTATTCACTCATTGATTTATTCAAAATTTATAGTGTGTGTGCATATATAAATATATCTCTCTCTAATAATGGAGATACCGAGAAAAGCCACGCTCAAGGAGCTCAGAATCTGTTAAGGGAAATAAAGTACTTTGTGAACGTTAAAACAAAAAAGAAGGATAAATGATATAAAAGGAGAACAGCACAGGGGTAATGGATGTTGAGAGAAGGGTCAGGTATTGTGAGTCTGGTGAGAGGAGAGTGATAGGCTTTTCAGTCAGTACGAGCAGGGCTTGGCACATAGTAGGTGCTGCATAAATACTCATTGAGTGAATAAATGAATGAAAGTGAGACACACAATTCCATCACCATCTCCATGTGAAGCATAATGTGACCTTTTGTGCAGTGAGAACCATGAAGCAATGAGCTGCTGCTATAAGTGGGTCTGACTTGGTAGACAGCAATAGGAAAGAGCTTACAGAGATGGGGAAATCAACATAAACCATAATAAAGCTTTGCAGTGGGGTCCAAATGTATGAAACAGTGTCTGTTTTGCTTGCTTTGTGCCCTAGACTGAATGTTTGTGCCCCCTGCCCCAAATTCACATATTGAAATCTAATCCCCAGTGTGATGGTATTTGGAGGTGGGGAGTTTGGGAGGTGATTAGGTCATAAGGATGGAGCCCTCTTGAATTGGATTAGTGCCCATCAGTGTCCAAAAAACTTGCCCTCTTTTGCAGTGGGAAGTTAGAGCTAGAAGATGACCGTCCATAAAGCAGGAAGTGGGCTCTCATCAGATACCAAGTCTGATGCCAGTGCATTGACCTTGGACTTCCCAGCCTCCAGAACTGTAAGAAATACATTTCTGTTGTATGTATGGTATACCACCCCATCTATGGTATTTTGCTATAGCAGCCTGAACAGACTAAAACACTTGGTTAATCTTATTGTTGTATAAAGAAAAGAAGATGGGATTTAGCTTAAGAAGAACCAGGATTCAAACTCTCATTCTGATATTTACTAGCTCTCTGTGCTTCTGTTTCCTCACTGGTAATCTGAGGATACTACTTATCTGAAAGAGGTATTATAACAATTCAATGATATGATTCTATCATTCCTATTAGCTTTGTGATCCAGCTTCAGTTTTCTCATCTGTAAAATGGGTAAGTGGTAAGTAAAGATGATGTGAGATAGTATGTGTGAAATGCCTAACTCCCTGCCTTCTAGGTAGTCAATGATTGATTAATCTAGGCTATTAGTATTAGTAGTAGTACTAGTAATCTATTTATATCTTTGGCAGATATATTAATGCACATTTAATATAATCTCATACACACTTACACAGTAATGTTTCTACATTATTTATTTGTCTTATTTGGTATTAAAACTCCCTGATGGATATGGACCCTTATTTCTCCATTGTGTATATCAGGAAACCTAGCTCCAAGAGGTGAACTGATGCACTCAGGGTGATGCTTCTAGGGAGGGTGGAATCAGGCTGAGGTAGATTCTCTGACCAGGAATCCCACAGTCTTCCTACAATACAGTAGGTGGAAGCCATGTCTACCATGTGTTGGTTATGTCAAACCAGAGAGCCAGATGCACCTGAGTTCAAACCCTGATTTTGCCTTTCATTAACAGTGTATTTTCAGGAAAGTGACTTTAGTCTCTCTGAAGCTTCAGAGTCCTTATTTGGAAGACAGAGCTTGTGCTATCTACTTTCTAAGGTTGTTGGGAAGATTATAAAAATAAAATGAAAAAACATATGTCAAGCGCCTGTCACTTGGAAACTCATGAAATGATAGCTAATTTTACGCTAATTTCTTGGCTGAGAAAGCCCCACCTGTAGAGATCTTCCCTTCTGGCCTTGCCCCAGTGCTTCACAAAGTGCCATTTCTTAAAGAATGATAGATGAAGAAAGTTTCCATGGCTAAATATGCTTGGGAAGGGTGGGTGAAATGAAACTGAATGAGGTTCTTTTCTGCAGAACTTATTTAATAGGCTAGTAGAAGATGTGAATCTTCTAAAGGGGGATTTGTGACAGCATTTCTGAAATCATTTCACTACACAATTCTCTTTAGTGGACCCTCTCATATGACTAACGTCCCATAGACATGCTGACCTAATCAAGCATCTTCCTGGGATAGACGAGGAAACTGCAGCCAAAGTGTCAATCAGAGAAGTGGCAGAACCAGGACCAGAACCAAGTTGGCCTGACGTCCTTGGCCCTCCTGAGTTGACACCATTTAGTGTTAGCATGGCTCCCTTTCTCCTGCTGCTCTAGTGTCTGCTGCTATCTTAAGAGGGTTCGAACATGGGATGCACAAAGGGAGCAAGGGAACCATGGAGGCAGCTAGTCAGAGAACATACAAGAAATGACAAAAAGGAGATTTGGAGCTGGATGGCAACACCAGGCAAGCAGACAAATGAATCCCAACTGTGGCATTTTTGCTTCTCAATTAAGACCCCGAGTCCACGAGATGAAGATATTGAATCGTACACTTGCAACCACAGCATCAAGCTCGAGTCTAAGGCTGCCTGTTAATAGTACTCACTGCAGGCCGGTCACATAGCCATTTGCAGCCTGTCCATATTTTACTGACATGAGCAATTACATGTCCTGTCATGGCAATGAAGCAATAAAATTTATGTCTTGTCATCTTTAACAAGATTAGACATAACCCTTCTCATAAATGTAATACTGAATGGAGATCTTTAAGAACATAAGTATAGTTAAGGATCCTTGAGTTTATCCCTCATAGTTAATTAAAACCCTCCCCAGGAATCGGCAGATGACAGATAGAAGGATGTGGAACCTTTGAATTCATGGAAGGGTAAGCTGGTGATATTTTCCATACCTTGCTCAGCTTCCACTGGGTTTGTGACTCACAACATTGGTACCAGATAGATTTCAGAAGAGCGGCAAAGGGAGTGACCCCTATTCCCGTGGCAATGCACATGCTCACTGGATAGTGAAACACATCTGTCAGTGCAGCTCCGAACGGCCCGTCCACCGCCAGCCTGCAATCACAAAGTGTGCCGTTGACGTTCAGAACACTCCGCTCTTGAAAACAAAGCCGTCCTAGACCAGTGCTTTGTATGGGATGTGCTAGCAAATGTGTGCAGGGAAGTTGGCTCTGTGCTTGAGAATGCCCTATTTGGACACACATAGTGTAGGGATATGGTGGCCGGCCTTATGGCACAGCTCTTTTTTACAGTTCTTAAGAGTTTGTTTTGCCTTCAAGCATCATGAAGATTGGTAGAAGATGCCTTTTCTTTTCCTTTTTTTTCCCATCTGCCCTCAGAGGGAAAAAACAGAATCATCAAGGTGGCTTAGAAGGCTTATCTGTCCTTTTACTAATACAGTTCTCCCCGTTCCCACCTCTTCATATGTTTATATAATTTTAGTCTAATGGAAGCCATTCATTTGGAATAAACATAATTTTGGAATAATTTGTCAGTTGTGGGGAATTTCTAAAACTCATTATTTTAGATTATGCGAACTCAAAAATCTGTGATAATTAGGCCAGGGGCTGCACTGATGTTTTGTCTTTGCTTAGCAAATTTTTCTTTATAAGGATAAGGCATATTCATTGAATAAGTGCAATTGTCTTTAACTTGGTCCTAAATGGACTGACCCCGGATTCTGCTCCATCTCTCATGGCCAGTTCTCCACACTGGCTTTTCTTTTGTTTCTTAACGTACACAGGACCCTGTTTGGCTAAGGGGCCTTTGCACGTGACAATCCAACTAATCACTTGGAACGCTCTGCCCCAAGTTCTCTCCTATCCTCTTATTTGGTTCATAGTTACCCATCCATTAGGTCTTATCCCAATTATCATTTCCCTGGGGAAGTCTTCATAGATTTCTTAGACTAGGTTAAATCCCCTCTTAGATAATTTATGACACCATGCATCTCTCCTCTGTAGTCCTTATCACAGTTGTAATTTTATAGTTGTTTTGGGTGGTGTGTGTGTGTGTGTGTGTGTGTGTGTGTGTGTGTGTGTGTGTGTGTGCGCATGACATGACTTACTTTGTGTCTGTTTGGTCACTAGCCTCTCAGGTCTGCAGAGGGAGGGACCATGTCTGTCTTTGCCCACCACTGCATCCCAGCACCTTACATGGAGTTGTTCAATAACAATTTATTGAATAAATTGTAAAGGGAATGTTTAAAATATTTCAGTCAGCGGAATGTATTAAATAACCTCAACTATTCCAAAAGCACACATTTACATATGAACAAAGATATGCTAATTAAGAAGCTTCTAAGTTATTCATAACCATTCCCTAAGGAGTGTCTGTTGAAGGCACCCAAGGTTGCCCCTTTTGGGCTTACTATGTGTTCATGAAAGTTCAATTGGGTTTATTTTAAAATATTCCATATGCCAGACCTCCTAACAATTCAAATTAACTCTCCTCAAGTTAATCTTAATTAATAAGGCTTTATTACATATTGATATATGGAAATAGAAGAATAAAAATAAAAGGTCATTAATCAGAAAGGGTTAGTATCTCAGCCCACGGTAGATTCTTTTATAAATAATTAGATAAGGGGAATTGAGAGACAGAGAAAAAATATGAAATGGTCCACGATTAAAATATCTTATTGTTAATTGTTTTTATAATTAGTTGTATTTGGGATTTATTTGACACTGATTTTAAAAGATAACAATTAAACCCAAAGAAGAATTGTGTCATATAATTCATAGAAATGCATAACAAACAAATTTCTACGTAATTAAAATTGAGAATCTAAGCTGGAAGCAGCAGGAGGAAATATTGAGTCCTGCCTCCTGGTTCATACAGATTCCCTCCTTTCACATCCCTGATCACTCATCACTTTCCCACGTGGAATTGTAGGGCCCCTTGTTCCATAGAGGGGCAGGGAGGGCTAAGTATTAGACAGTTTTTCCTCGTGTCTCACTGGGATCTGTCTTCTGACAACTCATGCCTTTTGCCTTCCTGAGAAACAAAGCACGTGTTTTCCCTTTCCTGCCTCTCAACTCTTAAACTAGTTGATCTAGCTATCATGACACCCCAATTGTTCTTTTTTGTACCAAAATATCTCCATCTCTCACAATGTTGAATTGGCTTCCTTTGCACAAATTCTCGTTTGTCAAGTTCACTCAGTTACTTCCTGTCTGATGTGGATACAGTTTCTAATAAAGCAGCTTAGAAGTGAGTCCCCTTTCCAGCAGCCACATCACCTGGCCCTTGCTGCTCCCATCAGCAGCACCACCCACCCACCTCCTCATCAACCTCCCATCTTGTCTCTCTGAACCCATGAACTTTATTCATCCACGTTGTCCTTCCTGTGTCATCAGCACTTTCACTGTCGCCTCTGTGGTAGATGACCTTTCTTATTTTGCCAATAACAATAGTAGCTAACTTTTTTCTTTTTTTTACTACGCATTATGCTAAGGGCTTCATATGGACTGTCATATTTAATCCTAAACAGAACTTATGTACTATTATTTTCATCTTCATCTTACAGATGAGGAAACTGAGGCAGATGTTACCTACATCCTCCAAGATCCCAGGCAAAATTGGGATTTGAACCTAGGCTGTCGGACGCTGGAACCCTTGGCTCTGGGCAGTAGATTAAATTGCTAAAAACTCTAACACGGACTCTGAGAAATTCCTCCATTTTACTTCAGAAGGTGAAGTCTTTTATCTTATTTATTTATTTTTATTGAAGTATAGTTGATTTACATTGTTTCAGGTGCACAGCAAAGTGATTCAGTGATACACACATATATATCTATTTTTTTCATACATATATATCTATTCTTTTTCAGATTCTTTTCCGTTATAGGTTATTATAAGGTATTGAATACAGTTCCCTGTGCTATACAGTGTGTCCTTATTGTTTGTCTCTTTTATATACAGTAGTGTGTATCTGTTAATGCGAAGTCTTTTAAAAGAGCTTGCATTGTCCTTTTCCCTGAGTTCAGAGGAAGAGTTTCCTGGCTCTTCACTAAGCTTTGCATCTCCTCTTGGGGTCCTCAGTCACTGCTTGTCTCACAGGTTCCTGGGACTGGATTAAATCCTTTCTGGGTGCAAAGCAGTGAAAAATTATGGTACTCTCCCTAAATTGTTTCGTTTAATCCAAAAATTAAAACAATGTGGAGAGGTAAAATCATCGAAGGAAGTTCAATAAAATTCTGATTTGTCATGTGTTGAAGATTTAAACAAATTCTAGGTTTTGGGGGGTTTCGTATGCCTACATATATATAGGGGCAGAGGTCAAACAAAGTTAACAAATGAAGGGAAGCTGCACTGTACAACGACTCATTTTTATTCACTCGGTAAATATTTATTGAGTGCCAGCTGAGAGTTAGGGCCTGTTCTGGGCACTGGGGACAACAAAGTGAATCAAAGAGATAAAGTCCCCATTCTCGTGTGGGGAGATAAATGGTAAACAAATAAACAACCAGGTATTTAGTGTGTCAGGTGGAGAGGAAGAAAGCAAGGCGCGGGGCACGGTGACCACGACGAGTGTGGAGTGTCTGTCGGGGTTGCTGGATCACAGGAAATGGGAAGGGAAGGCCTCAATAGGAGACATTAGAGCAGAGACCTGGGGGCAGTGAGGGGGCGGCCAAGCAGAGACCGGGGGAAGAGTGTGCCAGGGAGAAGGAGCTGCAGTGGCAAAGGCACTGAGGAGAGCGTGCTCGGTGTGGGAGGGAAGCAAGAGGCTGGAAGAATGGCTGAGTGAGCGAGGGAGCAGGAGGTGGGGCAGGGGTGCCCAGAGAGGTCTGGGGGCCAGATCATGTCAGGCCTTGCGCTGAAGATGCACCCTGGAGATGAAAGCATGCCAAATATCATACGATATTAGGTGGAACCCTAAGAAAAAGATACAAATGAACTTATATACAAAACAGAAATAGACCCACAGGCATAGAAAACAAACATATGGTTACCAAAGGGGAAAGTGGGGGAGGGATAAATTAGGAGGTTGGGATTGACATGTACACACTACTGTATATAAAATAGATAACCGACAAGGACCTACTGTATAGCACAGGGAACTGTACACAATATTTTGTAATAATCTCTAAGGGGAGAGAATCTGAAAAGAAGAGATATATGTATATATGTATAACTGAATCACTTTGCTGTACATCTGAAACTAACATAACATTGTAAATCAACTCTACTTCAATAAAACAAAAAGAAAGAAAGCATACCGACTACGGAGAAACACTTCCCAAGCTCTTGTTGGGGGACTGGCTGAAATGAGAGCTGGTTTGTGAAGAGGAAGGTTGGTCGATAGGCCGGACAACTGTATACACTCAGAGCAGAAACCAGGCTAGCAAATAGGATGAAGGTATCCACCTTGGCAATGCCAAGGGAGGGCTGGGACCTGTGTGTGTGCGTGCGTGTGCATGTGCGTATGTGTGTTTATTTTCATTCCTGATTTTAAGCATTCACACTACACTCTGAACCTCAGAATTCTGTTACATGGCTTCCTTTCCATGATAAAAAGGATAAGGTCTTAATGGAATAGTCAGATGTTGTCTTGTGACTTGGGGCTCTAGTCTGAACAGATGATGTTTGTACTTGGTTTATCATCACACTGTTCTTTAGTACCAGTGTTTGAAATGAAGACTGTGGCTCTTCCCGCCCACTCAACACAAGCAAGCCCAGGGCTACACGGTCACAGTTCAGTGTCCCACGGGAAGACAGAGGAGGGACAATAAGCTGAGTAGATTCTGTGCCTTAAATTTATTCTGGTGCCTAGTTTACCACCGGTAAATATTTGTTAAATTAAATGAGTTGAAGCGGCCATATTGGGTCCAGGTATTCATTCCTCATCAAATATTTACTCTGTATCCACTACATGTCAGACACTGCTCTAGGCATGGGACGTATAGAGGAGGACAACCTCTTGCCCTCAGGAAGTTCCATTCTAAGTGTGTCCTTACTGGGTTCACCACCCGAAGTCTTGTAGCCGTGGCCACTGCTTGGCAGTTCCTGATACCCTCCAAGGATGGCAGAAGAGGGGATGTCTTGATGCTTCTTTTGAAATACCAAATTCCTTCACAAAGTTTTTCTCAACATTTTTTTGCGTGTGTCCCTGTTTTTCTGGGTCCCGAAACATGGGCTTTGAGTGCTTATTGGGTAATCCTGCAGCAAGAGTGGGAATCCATTCTAAGCCATTGTTTACTAAAAGGAGCCAAGGACACTGGGACTTCTGTCACATGTCCAGGCTTTTCTGAATAGGATGTTGTTTTGGATTCAATTGTTTAGCCCAGTTGATATGTTGAAATTCTATCTTAGGATGTGACCTTATTTGGAAATAGGATTGTTGCAGAAGTAATCAGGTTAAGATGAGGTCATTCAGGAAGATGGGCCCTTAATCCAGTATGACTGGTGTCTTTGCAAGAAGGGATCACAGAAACACAGAGACACAGACACAAGAGGGGAGAACAACATGTAACGACAGACGCAGAGATTGGACTGTCACAGCCGCAGCCTCGGAACGCCAAGGATGGCTGGCAAACCACCAAGAGCTGGGAGGAGCTAAGGAAGAATTCCTCCCCACAGCTTTCAGAGGGAGCACGGCCCTGCTAACACCTAGATTTCAGACCTGCAGTCTCCAGAACTGTGAGAGAATACTTTTCTGTTGCTTTAAGCCCCTTAGTTCATGGTACTTGGTTACGACAACTCTAGGAAACTACAGATGGTATCAGTGCTCTTCCTCTTTCTCAGGTCTACCCATCTTCCTTGTAGCAAAGTTAAATCATTTGTTTGCACACCAGTGTTGGTCTCAGAAGTCCTAGAGAATGGAGGCAATGTTTTGCCATCTTCGTATTTCTGGCACACAGTGGAGGTTAATTAATGCTTTTTGCAATCACACATGTGGGACTGACAATGCACAACACCACTAACTTTCTTGATTCTCAGATTATTTTGTCATTTTCTGAGCTTTAGTCTAATTGTTTAGCTCTTTCTCCAGTGTATGGAGGCTGCCAGATTAATTTGGACTGTAAAGCATCCTTTTTACGAAGACCAAGCTTTACAAATATAATTGAAAAACCTCGGACGGTGACAGCAAAAAGTTCACCGGGCTACCTTACTCATCACAAGCTGCTTATAATTCGCCAAAGTGATGTTTTGGACCTGGGAAAGCAAAATGTTTCCTCTCCCTGGATCATCACCTGTCTTCATTGAACATTTGTTTTTTAAAGAAATGTACTTGCTCCTAATGGAAATCTACTGAGTTATATTTTTTTCATAGAGATTCTCAAATTTTATAAATGGATTCAAATTTACCATACAGAATAAGATACTGCAGAAGTTGTTAGCATGTTGATGCACTAAAGGACCTTATTTTTTATAATATTCTAACTTACACATAAAAAAGAAATGGGCTCCCACCTTGGCAGGCTCCAGGGCTCCTTCAGGGCCGGACCCTCTGCCCCAAAGGCCTTGCATAAAGCTTCTGTCCAGTCTCCTGCTGCCCGGATGTGCACACTGAAGAAGTCCTCCTGGGGAGCGGAGGTGAGGGTGAAGGGGTGCCACTCCAGCGAGGAAATGGATGGGCACTGGATCAAGACGTACTGCCCTGGTGCCATTTTAAAGTCACGCTTTTTCATGTGAAGTTCTAGCACTCCAGATGGATGGCTTACCACCTAAATCACAGCAAGAGAGTCGTTGGTTCTTTCACTCAGGTTAAATAATAAGACAATGGCCTTCATTCCATCAAAGGTTTTAAATTTTTTATATCAACTTTTCTGAGGTATAATTGACATAGACCATTCATTATGAGTTTCCAAGAATCGTTCCAACCCGGACATGAAAGTGATGGCAACTCCAGCAAGAATGACATTGACCTCCTTCAGCGTGCTAGGTAGGAAATTTGGGCAGCTGCATCCAGGGGCAAAGTGGTGTCCAGCACGTGACTGTTTGTCCCAAGTGGCCACGATTTCGATAGCACAGTTAATTTCAGGCCCAAGAGAATATAAACTAGCATATCATCCATAGCACTTAATTATGCTTAAAGTTATCAAAATAGCCACAGAATTAACTTCGTGTTTTAAAATATAGGTCCAGTTTGTTACTATTTTCAGTGATGTGCATCTTTTCCTGCTTCTTTGTGAATTAACCCTCGTATTTCTTCATTCTGAGTAAAAAACAGCCTTCATACTCTGAAATGTTTTATTCATTTGGTGTGGTTTTAGTCAAGTCTCGTCCAATCTCCTACCTAGGCTCTGAGTTTTAGATGTAAGAAAGCGTGATGCAAAGGCTATTGCTTTTTAAAGAGCTCTATAACTTGCTACTTATCAGAGACAATGAACTAATTTCCCTTCTTAGACTTCCCTCTTGTTTCCAGGCTCCCATGTCTTCTTTTGTGGCAGGAGGTATAAGGGGGCAGAATCTAGTGTCTAGATACTGTGACAGTATTTTTGCATTCAGAAGAGAATTTCACAGCATTTTAATCATTAGTTTCTCCTCTCCCTACTGATACTCGTTCTGATTCTGCTGTTAAATGGTCTCCCTAGTAACAGCTCGAGTAGCTTTCCAGAAGTTTTACTGTCTGGCTCTTGATACAGCTTGATATCCTTTGGTGCTTAACTTAAAAACAGCAACAGAGAAGCAGTTTAAAACAGAAATATGAAGCAATTTCTGTGCATCTGCTTTCATGAAGACAGTTGAAGAGACAGAGTATTCTGTTAATACTGTATTAGCAAAGCTGCATGGGTTTGGTTAGCAGAGAATTTCTTTTAAGAGATTGAAACAACTAGGGGGAGAGTTTGGGGTAAGCTTTCAGTCTCCTTGGCATTTATTCTTTTTTAAAAAAATTTTTTGGCCGCTCTGCGCAGCATGCCGGATCTCGGCTCCCCAACCAGGGTCTGAACCCCCGCCGTAGAAGCACGGAGTCTTAACCACTGGACAGTCAGGGAAGTCCTCCTAGGCATGTATTCTTGATCTATCTGCTGAGGTCTTCCTCCAGCATGAGGTAAAAGTTGGAGAGCTGTGAGGAGGGATGGCAAGATTGGAAAATATTACCACCATGCCTTCATTCCCTCGGGCAGGGCACTCCCTCTCCATTTTGAACCCCCCAGTGCCCTTTCTCCCTTTGAACCTGAGGGTGACTGTTCCCGCATCTTCCGTTTAGTGGTTCCAAGTGAGAGTGTGTGTATTTGAAAATATATGTACGTTATTTGTGCGTTTGCAACATTCGTATTTTTTTTTTTTTTTTGCAACATTCGTATTTTTATGCTGTGGAGGAAGTGATTATACTCTAAGTCACTATGATCCATGTAAAGCATACTAAGCCCTCCTGCGTTTTCCTCCTAGAGAGACACTGAAATAAAGAGAAATACAGATGATTCCAGGGCTGTACCATAACCTTTATCAGAATTCTGTGTACCAGTCAGAGCCCTGACCCCTGTCTTCAGTAAAATTAGCCTCACTAAAAGATGCACAGGATACAAGAAATTATTAGAACAGAAGATGAGCCTCTAAATTACAGATGGTTCTGCAATAAAAATGGCAAATTAAAAACTTGGGCTAATAAAAAATTTTCATCGACACTCAGGTTTTTATTCAGACGTAAACCTACATGCGTACCTTGGTAATGACAACTTCTTGTTGAAATCGCCAGAACCTAATTATTCTTTCACACGCATACAAGACCACAGGGCCTAAAACCCATTTCCAAGCCTGCAGAGAGCAGCAGAGAGAGAGGAAAAGGAAATGAAAATAGAATCCAAATATCTTCAATTTGAACCAATCAATATGTAACACGATGGAGTTCAGACATTTTCCTTTAAGTTTGGGCCAGTTATCAACAACCAAGATATCTCCTTGTATTAAATACTATAACATTCAAGTATTCCTTGAAGTCTACAAGCTTATTTAAGAGACTAAACTCTTCTGTATTGGTTTTTATGCTTATTTGATCAATGATGCTTTTATGTAATTAGAAATAATTGCGTTTGCAAAGAAATAGAGAGCAGATTGATGTTTATCTTATATATGATAGGGTCATAAATGCTCCCAAACTCAGCCAAAGTCAAAGGCTTACAAATCACATTACTGAGTTAATAGGACATGAAAATTCAATAAAAAATGTTTCGAATAGTAATTTTTGGGGCCAACGATGCATCACAACTTGGGGGATCTGGCTAGAGCAACTCACACACCCACCCTGACACACACTCACACACGTGCGTGCAGCCAATGTTATATGGAATAAAACAAACTTAGTTTCTCAGCACTTCATTTTTTTTGGTCTTTTTTTATTGAATTTGTTACAATATTGCTTCTGTTTTATGTTTTGGTGTTTGTTTTGGCCACAAGGCATGTGGGATCACAGCTCCCCGACCAGGGATCTAACCCACACCCCCTGCATTGGAAAGCGAAGTCTTAACCACTGGAACACCAGGGAAGTCCCCAGTTCCTCAACACTTTAAATCTAGGTTTACAGAATCAGAGCAAAAGCCTCAACACTTGTCTGGAGAATTCTGACAGGGAACTTTTCCATTCTGTGTTAACCTTTTATGAGTATAATCTGCCTTACTGAGGATCAGTTTACCAGCAGGCTACTCTCGTACCATGGGTTGGGTAACAGCATAGGTGTGTGCTTCCCCTAAAAGGGAAGGAATGGGAACTTAAAAATTTTGAAGATTTATACTAGGTTTGATATCAAACAACCTTCTGAGGCATATGATATTCTCTTTATTTGGCAGAAAAGGAAACTAAGGCTCAGCAAGATGAAACAAATTGTCCAGGGTCACAAAGGTGATAAACAAGGTGCACAGTGAAGACATGAACTGGCCTTGACCACCCAGCCTGTGCTCTTCCCATGTAATCATGCTTCCTTCTGTCCAATGCTGACATTAGGAAGGGTACGTATTTTACAAACTATTAGAGATTCATGAATTCATTGAATTTTAGGATGATAAGGGTTCTTGGAAATCTAGTCTAGGTCTTCTTTTAAAGAAGAAATAACATAACGTTCTGGGAATGAGTATGAGTTGCCTAGGGACACCGAAGGAGGTCACAGAGAGCGAGGACTAGAACCCAAGCCTCCTCCTAACTTCCCCGAATTCCCTCCTTGGAATTCTAGATCCACCGACCTCACTCTTAGAATCCTAACTCAGGAACAGAAAGGGTGTCCCCTTCTCTTGAACTCAGATATTCACTGAAACCTCACCGACTGACTCATCACCTTCCTTGTTCATTACTCCCCTATCTATTATCCTTCTCCGTCTTTTCTGTTGACAGGTCACAAGCCCTTCAGCATCATTTTTGCTTTTGTTATCTTTCCTGTTTCTTCTAAACCTCTTTTGTTTATTTCTAGGTCTTTTTCTCACCTACATCAACCTTCTGTGCTTTTTCCCTGGGAGCCTCTTGTTTGCCTGATAAAGGCTCGATTTATGTAGGCAACACAAAGCAATTTGACCCACTTATTCTTTTCTGCCTCAGTGGGGTTCAGCAACGTGTTCAGAATAGCAGAGAGAATAAAACCTTCTGTCCACCAATGCTGTGGGTGAGGTGAGGATGATCAGAGGAAGGGATAAGGCAGGAAGGGGTAGACATGAAGGATGGGGTTGGACCAAAGCAGTGAATCCTTAGGTCTCTTATGCTCGAATGAACCAAGAAATATTTGGAGAGTTGGCTTGGATATTTACAGAAATGATAACAAGGATGCAATTCTTTCTATATGAGCTTAGAGACAGATTTGCAAAACCACTCCCATAGTTTCTATGTATTTTTACAAGTAATCTTCCACACCCATTTTAGAAAGTTTGCGACATCATACACTTCATTTTGTTGGTGTCAAGTCAGTCATGGTCTCTGCTTTTTCCATGTTGATAAAATGGAATGGATTATTTTTCTTTGTACGGTTAGTCAGGAAGGAGAATGTAAGCTATTAATCCTTGGCTCTATCTCTATCTAGTATATAAATTGCTCCAGGAGGAGAAAGCCCAGTTTAGTTACACTGTGATACTCCTGGGGCCCCTGGAATGTAGGGATGGAGGGAGAGGATGGCCAGAGATGAATACTCAAAGATATATATTCAAAAAAAAAAAAAAAAAGATATATATCCCAGCAGTGATGACCAGGATAGGCAAGAGCAAGGAGACACGGCCCAGAGCGGGAGGGGCAAGGTAGAACTTGGACTGGGTCCCAGAAGACCTGGCTTCTGGTCTTGGGGTAACCATCCCTCACCCTATGCCTTTAGGAAAATCTTGGGTTTTTTTATGTTCTAATTTTCTGTTTTATAAAATGGGAGAATTGAAGGAAATTATTATTTGGGCTCCCTCCAAGCTCTTAAATGTTTTAGTTCTACTCACAGAGATAAACACAATGTCGGGGGCATAGAGTTGTAGATAGCAGCAGAGAGCTGACAAAATGAGGAGTGGAAGAAGGCCAGAGATTCAGAATGAATGTCGAAGAGTAGAGAGGTGAAAGTTCATGGCCACAGAGTTGTTAGGAGCTCTGGCTCCTTGATGTGATTTTGCTAGGAATGCCCTTTGTGACCATAGGTAAGAAATAAAAACTCCTTGGACCTCGATTTCTCCATCTATTAAATAAAGGGCCAGGTCTATTTAGTATCTAAGTTTCTTTAATGTTAAAAGACCTGTGGATTTTTAGCTTTATTTTTTCTTCTCTAAAAATACTCAAAAAGTCATGGTACAGTGAGTATTTTATGATAGAAATAAAACCATGTTGATTTAAAAGCTGCAGTAATGAAACTTGTTTCCTCCACTTTCACTCCTGGTTTTTCATTCCTACCAGAAATAAGAACATGCTGGCTTTGATTTTATTTTATGTATGTGCTTATGAATGGCCTCTTTTTCTAGACAATAAGATTTCCAGGAGCAGAAACCACATCCCTGAATCCTGCGTCTACTGCGATGCCAAGAATATAATAACCACTTGGCAAAAGTTTGCTGAATTGACTCTACCTCAGTTAAAGCTTTTTCCTATACCATTGACATCGTTCCCTAGTAATTTAAAAAGTGCCAGTCTTATTACTATTATTATTTGTTAATGTTGCAGTTAAATGAAATAAGGTGCTTCTTTGGCTAAGGAAGACCAGGCATCTTTTGAGATGGATTGCATGAGGAATTCTATTGAGTCTGGAGTCTTGCATGTGTCTGTGAGTTTGGGTAGAAAGGGGGAGTGAGTCAAGTGGGGGAAAAGGGGATTGCAAAGTATAACTGTTTCCTTCGATCAGTTCAGTTTACATGAGGTGATGTACAAAGCATCCTTAGCTCTACCATGGGAGTCGTACACCCCTAAAGGTGAACTGATAAATACTCTATTGAGAAAAGCACCACGAAAATGCACCGAGTTAAGAGAGGCAAAGAGGAAGAGATGGATTCCTGCAAAGACGGGGTAGGTGTGGTGCAGTGAAGCGAGGGCACTTGTCCTTGGGATGCCTTTTGGATTCAGTGTCTCTAAGACATCAGAGAGAACACCGTACAGCTCAGCCAAGCGGTAATTGCAGAGCCCACACACACTTTGAATCAGGATCCATTAAAAATAATGGGAAAGAGTGACAACATGAGTTTGGGTGTGCAAGGAAGTATAGCAGGGGAGAGTGAACAGAGAGGTGGGTACGTTCCCCCCTTTTCATGATAGTGAATGTCAGCATACACGGCTGGGAGCAGGCTCTAGTCTGTATTCATGAGGTGTGGGAGAGTATTGATTTTTTTATGGAGACACTGTAGCTGAACATTTTAGAGAGGCATTCATGTTCCTCATTAATATGCAGGCTGGGTAGTGGCTCCCGATGGTTGGGTTTAAGGCAGAGACAATCTATACCGGCCATTAAAAGAACCACAGTCTAATGGACACATCTATTCTACTTCTCTCGGTTTTAAACATTCTTCCTAGCTGTTTCCACTCTTAAAATCCAGCGCTTAATTTAATAGAGTTAAGGATTTTCGAAAAAGTCAATCATTATATTCTTCATATGCTGATGACAGAATTTCCCGAATCCTCACCATTTATATACTGAAAACTATCTTCCCATTGTTTAATGATACATATTTTTTGGTACTTGTTTCCCCCTTGTTTTAATCTGCTGGCTTCATTTCCTTTCCTTCATGCATTACCCAGCTGCCCCAAGGTTTGCATTGTTCTATAAGACCTGTGAGGGTACCAAAGAGAATTACTATTTCTATTTATCTACACCACCAAGTGTCATGCTTACAGCATACCCTGGAAATCTTACTTTTGAGATCTTGTGGACGTTATCATCTACTCTAATTAAGTCTATTTGGGGCTAATATTCTCATTATTTCAGTAGTAAAAGTTTAATTAGAACAGGAAGTAAATGCACGTAAACTCAATTTTTTCCATCTCGAAAGTTGTGGAAAGAAAGAAGGCAAGCTTATAAAGAGGGCATGATTCTCATTTGGTCGTCGCCTAATGTTCATTTGGGAAGGGATGCTATTAATTCTCAGAATGGAGAGGGCAGTTGCTCAGGGGGTAGGGAGCTGAGTGCAGAGGGAGGTGAGCCAAACAGCTTTCTGACTCCTCTGGAGACAGGACTGTGCTTGCGGGGCTCTGAATTCCCACCCTCTCAGCCATCCATATTTAAATGCAAGTGCAAGAACACATTTCAAAATGAACAAAGTGCTTTTGGCAGGCAACCTCTCGTAAAATGATCCCTAACTCGAGTTCTCCATTAGCACACTTAATAAAGAGTTGGCTTTGTCTCATGGTGACACGGGCTGTTCTTTTTTCAAGCATATAAAAGCTCTAGCTATTTTAACTGTGGCGACAGCTATTTTTAAAAGCTCCTGGGCTCATTCTTACCGAAGGTTCCTTGCCAGAAAATTGAGGCACGGGGCACCGGGCAGCTGTCTGCCACTCAGCGAGGTGGTCTCTGCAGAAGGTGACGTTGTGTAGCAGAAGACTCTCAGCGGTTTGCCCTCGAACAATCCGACTTGCCATTAAAAACAAAACAAAACAAAACCGCCAAATTTGAAATTGATTTTGTGCAGTCTTGTGATGCCACAGATACATAGTCTACGACGGACTCTGCAATAACATTTCCACTGTCTTGAAATCTGGGCTGGGGTGTATTTCCCTGAGCATCTTTAAAAATAGGAATTTAAGAAGCTTTGAGTAACTCTGAAGATACCAGAAAAGAAGTGCCCCTCGGTGGTATCTTGTGTTAAATTGAAAGTGTCTGTATTAGAGAATTCATAATGAAGGAAAATTGTTGGAACACATCCTTTTGTAGACTGTTGAATTTAATTAGGTTGCGTCTTGTCCTGATTGCTGATTTGGGCTAATTGGCTAACTTTGTACTATTTGGGTCTTTTGCAAATTTATTGAACTTCTGCCCTTCCTGGTTTGTTTCTGAGCACCTAGAAGTTATCAAGTGAAGAAGTCAAAAGAAGTGCCCTGAATAATGGTATTTTCCCCCCCAGTAACCGATAGCAGGCTTAGTATTTGACAGGGTGAAAATAGGTCAGTGTGCTGAATGTCAATATTATGACATAGTATGAGTGTGTTTCATGTTTGGTAATGGCAATCATTGTTGCTTTTGTTGTGGTCATCCATGTACAATGCTTGGTGTCAGTCTATTTATCTCTTGTAAAAATAAAATACAGTGTGTGTGTGTGTGTGAAAAAAAAAAAAAAGTATATTATCTGAACATCAAGGAACTTACTGGGGTCACACACAAAATTTTATATACATATATATATTTGTGTGTGTATATATACATACATAAGTATATGTATATACATATGTGTATGATATGTATACATCATACTCTATTAAAACAAATGTCAAAAATAGTAAAAAAAAATTATTCTGTCATGCTGCAATGTTGTGTTTCCAATACTTGAAATAAATGAGTCATTCACCAGGAAAAAAAAAAAAAAAAAATAGGTCAGTGTGAAATGTGCCTTCAAGATGATATTGTTGAATTGGAGAGTGAAAAAGGAAGCTGGCCTTCGTGAATGGAGCACTGGATCAAGAGTCCTGTGATCCTGCTATATTATTATTAATTTGTTTTCATTTTTTGGCCGTGCCATGCAGCATGTGGGATCTTAGTTCCGTGACCAGGGATCGAACCCATGCCCCCTATAGTGGAAGCATGGAGTCTTAACCACTGGACTGCCAGGGAAGTCCTGATCCTGCTATATTATATTTGCCACAGATGCAGTACCCACTGACCCTGGACAATTTGCTTAGGTACAAATTCCTCCCTTTACCCACTGGTGCACAGGCTGTGAAGCATGTGATGCTGAGGTCATGAAATCCAGGTGTTGCTCAAATCCTAGCAGTTTGTGAGTAAAATACATGGATTAACTTTTGACGAACACGACCCTCACAGAGAAAATTTAGCATGACACAGCTCAGGTCCTGGGTAGCCTGTGGACTAACACGTCTCCTTTTGCATTGTAGGGCCTGGGAGGAGGGCACGGCAATGCCCTTGGAAACGGCCTGGAGAACTGCCATCCTGGCCTTTGTCCCAGTCTGTTTTATGGAAGTCATCCAAACTTGATAACATCCCACTGAGTTAGATGAGCAAAACTATCTGTGAATCTCCCATGAGCAAATGACGCCCAGACAGAGGAAGGGTGAATAAAAAATAGGAGCCAGAGAAAAAAGGATCTGTAAATTTTAACACCTTCGTTCTCAGCCCTTAGACAACATTTCTTATTTTACCTAAAGGAACCTCAGAACACTTCTCAAGTGCAGTAGGTATCTTTTTAAAAATTTTAAAACTTTTTATGTCTTCATCTATGCCATCCCAAAATAAGAAGATTAGTGGGCTTTAACACATTCCAATAATCCTACTTGGCATTTTTGTACAGAATTTGCAAATTACTTTTTGCTGTAAACAGTAGCTGTAGAATACTTCACGCTGAGAAGATTAAACGAGGCCCTTATCCCAAAATAAGCCTTCCAACTAAGTTAAAATGACTAAAAAAATTTCATCTTATGAAATGTTATTTGGATATTAAAAAATATCTCCGATGAAACACTGCCCATTGAAATCCTCTTGTGCTTCTACAATGGACCAGGGTGTGAATGCCGGGGAGGAAGGATCAGGGCGATGCATGCGTAATTTTTGTGAAGAGTTCTTCTAGACACATGTGGATTATGAAGAGCCTCTCAAATGAACTACAGGGGTTAACACCCTGGCACCGGCAGAAGAACCCACAGAGAAAGGAAGGCCTGACAGTCTTTGGGGTGGAAGGCTTGGGGACTACATACCATCCACCCCACCCTCCAAATACAGAAAATCAGGGTGAGGGATGGCACATTCAGAAGAGTCAATTGCAGGTATTTTAAAGTTAAAAGAGGCTAGAAAGCCCTTAGCCAGGCAGCAGCGTCAATATGAACACTGACCGACTAGGTTTCTAAAGATTAGCAGAGGGATGGCCAGTTCTTTAGGGTAAAATACAGCCCCGGGGCAATTCTTCCTCCTACAATGTCTGTGTGTCAGACAAGCTGACAGATGATGAGGGAGCTCTTAACTGGGCAGGGGCAGTGGCAGCCGCTCGGACCCCCTTCAAGAAGTGGAGGGCTGAGATGAGGGGCACATCTAGTGTGGGAAACAGAGCCCACCTCTGAGACTCGGCACCCCTGCACTCAGCAGCTGCCGTGGTGGCAGAACAAGGTGCAGGACGTGGGATCCTGTGAGTGTGGGCAGCAGATGAAGAACTTCTGGCAAGCCATACAGGGCTTTGCAATATCACCAGGCACGGTCTTGCAAGTGTCGAGGAATGGTTTATTCACGAAAGTAGAGACCCAATCTTCAGGGCTTGTTACGAGTAAAGGTTTGTTTGTCTGAAGACCAGTGTCTTGGGTCTGACTCTGCCATTTATTTGTCCTGGGATCTTGAGCGAATCACTTAACCCTTGGAACATCTGTTTCTTCCTTATGAAATGGGGATAACAGCACCGTCTCTATTGGGCAGGACTGTTTTCAAGGTCAAATTGATCATGCATATACATAAATGTACTTTGAAAATTTAACATGAGAAAAAAGGGCATCAATTTATGAAATAATTAATATGGGACAACCTAGTTTACAGACATCAATTGGTTAATTGGTCTAGATCCATTTTGGTAATATTTAAAGAATTGAAAACATTATCTTTGAAGGTGCTATACTTCAGGTGCTGCTGCTCTAGCTTCCTGATGAAGGAATTAAGAGTATTAGGCGGTGTTGAATGCCAGCACAGCATTTTATTGGATGTTTGAGGAAAAAGGATTCCTAGAGGTCAGATGGGGAAACTGAGGTTCAGGGAATTGAAAGCCTTGCACATGGTCACTCTGAAGACTAGTGGCAGAGCCTAGGTCAGACTGGCCATCTCACACACTGTCCCCTCCCCAACACTGGGATGATTTTGGCCAAGCAGAAGTAAACTCTGGGTGTCAAAAATAGATATCCCAACGAATCCCATATAAATTGGATTGTGGAAATAGGTTCTGAATGAAACAGAGATCTATTGTTACTCAGCATACATTAAAATTCTTATATACATGTCAAGACTCTCCAACAGAGTTAGCTAGGAAAAGTATAATCCTTCACCACCTATGTTGCTTATTTTCAGTATTATTAAAAAAGGTGTTTGACACAGTGAATGTGCTTTTTCATACATTCTATGTGTCCATTAGTCCTGCATGTCATGTTTTTCCATCCAGAAGACTTTCTAAGACTATTTTGAGGTTCACAGAGATAAAATCTTACACGTTGAGCACCATAAGAACTCACCCTGCCCCGTGGATAGCCAGACCGATAAAGAAGATGATAAAAACATGGTGTGTGTACCAGAACAACTCATAGGACGCCTGTCGGATGAACTCGGTGGAAGAGGTCATGATCAAGATCAAAGCCAGAGAGATCAACAGGCCAGTAATACCCGCGACTGTCGTTAGCAACTCAGTGATTGTGTTCTAAAAGAAACAAGCACCATGACATTAGGGTCTCAGTCCTGTTTTTCCATTTTAGGATCAATATTTGAGAGTCCAAGCAGGCAGCAATTCAAAATGTTCTAATCAGAAGCATATTAGCCTTGAAAAGCATCCGCATACACTTCTAGAGGAAACTTCCTTGCCCTTTCCTCTACTCCACCTGAGGGTGGAAATTGACTCTGCTCAAATTTTGCCCAATGCCATTCCGTTAACTACATTTTTTTTCCCACCTCTATAAATCAATTGTCATGTCAAGGTTATTATGTTGAATTGAAATAAGGACAATATATGAAAATGCATTTTAAGATACAATACTGCAAAATAAAGCCGAGTTTCAAGTTTTTAATTTTTAAAATAAAAATGAGAATGTCCATGCTTAATTGCATCTTAACATTAATAAACACTTTTTTGGAGAGGTCCCTCAGGGGCATTCCTAATAAAGCAGCTGCACACTCTGTTCCCCTGGCAGTTATTCCTTGCTCTCGCTTTTTAATTGGAAGGACCATGACTTGCATTTCTTTCATGTTACCTCAGGAGGCTTGGAATAAGGCTTTGTAAATCCCAGGTGATCAATAAAGATACAGCTATCCTTATCAGATAGACCCTGCCAAAAGGCCAGAATTCTGCCCTGTGAGTGTAGAGGATGGTTAAATAGCTTTTTAGAATGTGAATCGCAGAGCATTTTGTTTTTATTGTGAGTTTCCCATATTCTGGCCAAGTCATTAGTATTCACACATTGTGTTACTATCTTTGAGACAACAATGAGCTCAGCGAACTCACACTATATCTTTTGTCAGTAAAATCTCATTAATTTGGGCTGCTTTGAGATCTTAAGGTAATTTGGACAGGGACTTCTCTGTTGTTTATTTTTTCTTCATAGAGCAAAGAGTGGAAATAAAATTGAAAGGGGTATGTGTAAAACATTTTAAAGACTTTTTTCAAGTGTACCCAGGCATTTAGAGATCCGTTTACATCATATGACGTGCTAATTACAAATCATTCATCTTTGCTTATTAAAGCAAATCCTCACTTCTCGCTTGTCACAACATATTTATAGACTGGTTTCAGTTGCAATGATTCTCTTAAACAATTCCACTGTGTCTCTTTAGAAATACTCTGTAATGTACACATTGTGTTACTGATACCCATCTTTCTCTAAATATCCCAAATTAGAGGGTTTCCTGAACTTAATTAGTACTTAGATAGTATATTGCTTCTAAAATTACGAAATAGCCATATAGGGAGTAGCTTAATCATCTTGTTAAATTGCTTTAAAAATATTTATAATAAGTGCTATTTATTACATAGTCTCTTCAAAATGTTGAGATTTATTCTCGGGTGTGTATTGCAATAAATTTTCCGGAGCCTTATGGGGAAAAGAGTTAACCCCAGTAGATGCCCAGACAAATCCTGCAGCTCAAATGAGTGCACCAAAGGCATTGCATTCCCACAAGCTTAGGGCATCTGTAGCTTCTAATTGTTGTCAGCTAAGAAAATGTAGCTCTACTTGATCAGTGGCCTGCTTTTCAAAATCATCTTAAGCTAATTAGAGGAATGACATGGAAGAATTTCCCCAAAAAGAGACTTTGAATTTTGCTTCTTCAAATAAGGCTGCGTGGGCAAAAGGGTCACTTAAAGGGATGGCCCAGATGGTAGTGGAGAAATTTCCATCCTGGAGAGTATTGTCTTGGGGCTCTTCTTGGGCAATACAGATTTTTGAGCTTCGTTAACATGCTGGATACATATTCCAATATAGTAGGTAGTACATAGCAAAAGTTTAAATCAATCAGGAAGAGAGAGGTAGAGGGTGGATTAAAGGAGAGAAATGTCTTAATCTTTACAGGTGGATTTCTGTGGCTACACTTTGGGTATTCTTTTTGTTTCCCACATGGGCACACAGCTAATTAGCATTAATGACGTCACTGGCCATGCGGGTCTTATTCTGGAATTAGCTGCTTTGCCCAGCATCAGATTTGCCAAACTAGCTAGTCACCTGTGTGCCAAAAATGACACAGGAGAAGGGATCCAGAAAACAATTTGCAAACTGAAAATGAAGACATCCAATTCCTCCTGCCTGAATTTAGATGGCACTTCACATTCTTTATGATTCTAACATAGGCAAAAAAATATCTAATCATGAGCTACTTGAAAAAATTTAAATGTTGGGGTTTTAACAGGTTATTGCATTTCTTGTTTAGGTGTATTTACTATTTTTTGCTATAAACTAATTAAGTGGCATTGGTTTTTCTTCTTGTTCATAACTTCTCAGCAACACTGATGGCAGAAGAAAATAACTTTTTTTAAAAGGTGAAACTGATGTTAGCATTTGGCATAAAAACCTCTCTAGCTTTTTGTTTCATTAAAAGCTTTTGAAATACAGTATTCCTGAAGAATCTGGGGGATGAGGAGCTAGGTGGCATGCAAGGAGAACTCACTGTGTGGAAGGTCCGGATGGGGTTGAGGTAGGTCTCATCTGGGGTGTCGCCAAGTTTGGAAAGTGCAGCTGCAAGTCCCTCTGCTTCCGGCGATTGGCTCCAGTGGTAGTGTTCCAGGTTACACAAATGCGCCAAGATGTGGATGGCTACGGGCCGGGGATGACATGGGACATGCACCATGTGGATTTCTTCCTTGGTAGTTACTCAGAAACTCAGTGCCTATCTATCTGGTCAAGTTTCTCTGTTCTGGTTTTTGTAATATCTAAGGAAGAGTAATCTGTGCATCTTTCCCAGTGTCTTGAATGGAATGAATCAAATACTTCTGAAGATATTGTATGATTCACAACATTCATTTTAATTATATTCACATAAATTAAATTTCAATTCACCATAATTTAATTATAAACATATAATCATTCTGGACCTGGAATAGGTATTATGATATACAAGCTAATTTCATATATATATATATATATATATATATGTATTCCATCCTATACACACGTGCACACACACACACACACACACCTTCTTTCCCAAGAAATAAGAAAGCATTTTTTTAGAATACTGTGCATCATGCACACTAATATATATGCATACGACATACGTTATAGATACCAGAGGAGATAGTGTTTTTGTTCTCTTTCAGACTTTTATATTTTTTATTCTTACTTTATACAATTTAGTGTACATGTATATATATATACCTACATGTACACATACACACATATACTTGCATGTGTTATTCCTAGTAGACTGAAATAAGCCAGTATTTATGGAACTAAGCCTCTCTGTATATTCTTAAGAGGAAAATTCAGCTTTCTAATTCTGGGAATTGGTGATGTCTAAATTCCAAATGAAGAGAATAAGCTCAGAACACAGCATCATCCAGCCTAAGAAGTCTGTGCCCGATGCTACTCTTCCCTGTCTTCTGAAATCTGTGGGGAAGCCAGCAGTCACAACATCCAGACAAAGACATCCTGAGTCTTTTCCTACCAATGGAAGCCCTGCTGGGTGGCCAGTTGATACTTGCCATTGGGATCAGATTCAAATGTGAAATGAGAATTCATTACCCAGAGTACAGATAATTTCCCAGTTGATATGTTTTTCTTTTTTTCCTGCACCCACAGTGAAAAGCAGCAGAGGCTACTACTATTATAAATCTCTACAGTTGTGGGTGAATTCTGGGGTCCTCCATGGCTGTAAGTTGTGGCTTGAGGTATGGGGAGTGAGGGAAGAAGGAACAGGAGAAAGTTCTGTGAATATCGGTGGCATTTGGTCCCAGTATCAGATACATTTAGAAATGACATCTTCTATTTAGCCTCTTCTCTCTGCCACCTGAGTTTCTTTGAACAGAGCCATTCCCTCTTCTGCCCTGCAAAGTAGTCCTCACGCTTTAAGACCCAATTCAAAAGTTGTCTTCTCAAGCATTCTTCGATTCCACAAGCACGGATGTCATACCTTGATGACATTTCCCAGATATTATGGTTCTGAGTATTTATTTATACCTGCGTTTCTTGATGGACTTTGACCCCTCAAGACTCATTCATCTTGAAACCTCAACACCTGGCACATGCTTAGCACCGGGCTGTCCTTAGTAATGATTTGCAGAGTGACCATAAGATTACAGAAACGGAGAAAGGTCCAGGGAGTCAATCTGCGTACAACATTGTTGGAGTAGTGTTTTCCCTGCTAATACGTGTTTTAGCACATTTTTCTACAGCCTTTTAGTTAGAAATCAATGCAAATATACTTTTGGTTGAAGCTCACTTAAGAAGGCAAAGCACATTATAGTGTTTCTGAGTCTGTGCTGTTGACTGTCTCCCTACGGGTTTGGTGAGGTTAGCACCCAAGGGGCAGTGTCTTTCCTCGTTATGTTCCATTTGTTACTATGTGAGGTCACATCTACGAAGGGGCTGCCTTGTTTGGTCTTAGCGTCCACAGAGCTAGAAAAGCTTACCCGGCAGCAGTCTCTTGCAATATGCTGTATATAAAATAGGAACTATTTGCTAAATTGAACATAAACGTTGTCCAGTATTTTTAATTGCTGTTTTCTGGTATCTTAAAGTCTTGAAAAAAAACAGGTAATATTTTTCATAGCTAACATATATTGAATACTTACTATACCGCAAACACTGTTATAAATTCTTTAAGGCATATGATCTCATGTAATCCTCAGGTATTAATCTTATTCCCACTTTACAGACCAGTATATAACAAGTTAAGAGACCTGTAGTCCATTAATGGCAAAGGTAGGATAATACCCTGTTTGCTTGATTCCAGGGCCCCATCTTTTGACCTTTAAGTTATACTGCTTTTCACTAATCAATAATTGTTATACCCTTACAGTTTACTGAAAATGAATTTCTCCTAAGGGCTTAGCTAGACTCTTTGAATGGCTCACTTGGTGTCTTTAATCTAGAGTCAAATAGCTCCTAAGACTGATGACTGACCATGACCTTTGGAGTCCTCTTTGTAGGTGGGTGTAAATACTCCTTTTACATTATATCCCTTTACCGTCACTCCTCTGCTCCTAGCTTTCTTCAATTCTCCCTTTGTGGACTAAAGCACACCAGACAGAGAGCAGCTGTTCCCATTTTACAGAAATAGATACTGAGCTTCAAGCAAAAAATTAAGCGATGTATTTACCATTACATAATCCACATGTGATGGTCAGAAACGGAACACAGGATAAATTCTAGGTCTTTTATAGTCTACGTTCTATAACATCTTTCTCCCATGTAATGAGTTGTTGATCACAATCTATTTTCTGTTAGGTTGATTTCCACATGAGAATTTGACACTGATAAACTAAATTTAAGTACATTTATTGAATGAGCAAAGATATTGAACTCTTTATTTATTCTTCTTGCCAGGTTTCCCGTAACAGAGCTGAAGAAACTAATGAAGTAGTATAAGAAAACCCAAGATGCTTTGCAAGAGGTAGCTCCTGAGGGAATATATTGAAAATCATTCTTTCCAGTTTTTTTATGTACTTTAAAATTCATGTCTTAAATGTTCCTTTGCTCCAGCTACCTCCATTTTGTTTTCTTTTCACAGGTAGAAAATAAAAAGTAGAATATCTTATTTTACTTATCTCAGGAATTCTCAGAGAGGATACTGCTTGTGCCCATTTTGTTTGTCTAAATGTTTTATTTCCTCTTAGATCAGACCCTAATTTTACTGTGATCTTGGCTTGGAACCAAAGGTATCCCAGCTACCAAATCCAGGACTGTTGGGACTTGATAGATACCAGGAGAGATACTGATTTTGTTCTTTTTCAGACATTATATTTCCTATTCTTCCCTTTATACATTTTAGTTATTTTAATATGAATAGCCATGCTATATTTACAGTGACGGTTGCTTCAAGTATGTGATAAAACAGTGATATGGTTTTATTTTCCTCTTTCTTAGTCATCAAAATCATATCATGTTACTAGATTTGATATGAGCAAGTAGGAGAAACAATACTGAAGAGGATACTTCTCAGTTACTTAACTTCTTTCAGTCCCTGTTTTCTCATCTGTAAAATGTGTGGATTGGACTAAACCTTGACGTCTAGGCTCCCTTCCAGCTGTCTGGCTCCTGTGTCTCTATCTGAAGTTAACTGGGAGTATTCGTCATCTAAAAGGGAGCTGTAGTCCAATATGAGAGCAATACAAACAGGAAACTTATGTTTTAATATGTTTTCAAAACCAACACTGTCTCAAAGGGGTTTCTTAAGTCTTACGGCAAATCCAGTGTCACCAACTACACAGGTTCCTTCTTCCTGGTGCCTCTGGGGACTTTCTGCCAAAGCCCTTGGAAGAGCCCAAGGTACGCATTTCCGGATCCCACCTTAATGCCAGACGAAAAGATGCTGTGACTGGGTCTTCCCACAATTTTATTTTCTTACCAAAGTATTTTTACAGTTAAAAGAGAGCCACAATCTTAGACACACTACAGATGCACATTTAATTGGTGTGTGAACTTCTGAGTTCACATAAGGAGATTTTATTGAAGAGTGAACAAAAAAACCATAAAGGCTACAATTAGAGCCAGTTGCCCTGAGAAAGTTCCTTTCCCTTCTTTCTTTCCTTCTTTTTCTTTTTCAGGAGATCAAAGGGAGTGTAATTGAGGGAGAATCTTGCAAGTGTGGTCAGTTCTTGCTACCTTTCTGCCTGCCTGTCAGTGATAACAGTCATTCTGGAGTTAGTCACCTCCTAATTAAGCAGCTTTTAGAAAGAAGGACGCTGGGACAAATCCTGGCTGCGTTTCTTGATTCTGCATTTCAGAATCGGGCCCCAAACTTTCAAATTTGTGGTCTGATTTCTGCAAGAATACACGTATTCTCTGGCTTCCTGTGCGTGCCACTCGTTTGTAAATCACATTAAATCATGTTAGGCAGGACGGGGTAGAGAGCCTCCTTGGAGCTCCCCGTGCCTCAAGCAGAACTAGTAGCCATTCCTTTGGGATCAAGTCCTGAAGAGTTTGGGCCTCTGGGACTGTTCTCTGTGGTGAGGCCTCCAAATCACTTTTTCTTAGCACCCCGATTCTGAGGTTGTTTCTCTCAACCTGTCTGTGTTGTGTTTCTTGAGGTTTAATCAGCAACTCATCAGGAGCTACTACTGGGGTCACTGTCTACCCCGGAACCTGGCAGATGCAAGCTGCAGAATTTGCCAGAGAGAGAGCTGCCTTTGGTCACTATTCACAGACCCCTTGAAGGAAGCTCGGGCTCAAAGTACTACTATTCAATTGGAAGTGTCTTCAAGGTCTACTGTGGACCAGAGAGCCCAGAAAGATCTGCATTAATAACGGAGAAGCTGCGAAACTATGATTTTTATACCAGTGAGGTTATAGGGCTCTGAAAATGATTTATTAGTAGTTGAAGAAGGCTCCAGCAACTCTTATCATAGGCAGGCATGCAGGAAGGCAGGAAGCCAAAGGAAGAAGGGTTCCCGTCACCGCATTTTCGGCGATGCCCTTGATTATGGATACCATTGTCTGCCTCTTCCCTCCTCCTCCCCAGCCTACTTTCACAAGGCTCTAATTACGTCCTTTAATGATTTGACCAATTAAAGCCTGCAGTTCAACTTATAGGGGAATGGATGAGAAATTAGAGGCTGGCACGCAAACCTCGATGTGGATGCACTTCTTCCAAGGTTACACACCTCTATTAAGCCAGTCGGCTATTTGAAAAGCAGCATAATGGGCGACGCTAATAAAATAAGCACGGGGACATTTTCAGCTGCTCCCAAGTGAATACACCGGAAGGACAAAATGTGAAAAGCAAAGGTGTATCTATGAAACCAGGGCTTAGCATTTTTTTTTTTCTAAAAGCACAGTTGCCAGCCGCGTTTTGTAGTTACTGTGAAATGTAATAATTGCTTTGTCAGGGTTTGGGAGACGCAGAGAGCCATCTCCCCACCCTCCTGCCTTTGCCTGGAATGGAAACAACCGCAGCACTGCTGGTTGCCATGGAGGTGGGAGATGAGGAGGATCTGCTCTCAGAAGCAGTCAGACCCCGCTGGCACAGCCCCGGGAGATGTTTGGGAGCCCGGCAAACAGTGGGGACTCAAGCAGAAGAGGGCCAGAGAGAATACTTGACTCTCTCCAGGGATCTGTGAGGGAAAGGGCGAGGAGAAAGAGCTTCCTGCTCTGTCTCGTCATAGCAGAAGGCGAACTGATGATCTTGGATGACTGGCGTCATTCTGAATCTCTTCACTGCCCACTCTGTCTTTGGTCCACCCCAAACTGCTCCCGGTTCCCTGGCGACTCCCGCAACTCTCACATCTTGTCTCTTTTTCCAGTAATTCTCTTGATCTCTTTTGCCTGCTAGCTGCCTTCTCTACCCATCCTCAGGTTTGACCGAATTTGTTCAGGACCTATTACGCACCGGGACCAGGAAAGCCAAGGGGCATAAGGCACAGTCGCAAATTTTAAGGTGATCAGAGTCTGAGAAATAGTACTATATGGCAGGAGGTGTGGCTGGACCCGCAGGTGAGGAGGGCCAACAGCCCAGACCTGGAGGCTCAGGGGAAAGCTGGCCAGGCAACGGGTCCTGGGTACAGCAACAACTTACCCAATGAAGGAGAGGACAAGCATTTTGGACAAAGGGAATAGCAAGAGCAAAGGCACAGACTGCTCAGGGACCACCAGGAGCTAGGGAAAAGCAAAGGGGTGCGGTGAGAGGTGAGGAGGAGAGCCAGTGGGCGGGGCTTGATGAGCGGAACCTGCTGGCCGTGTTAGACTTGGATCTGATTCTCTTTGCAAGAGCAGCAGTGAATGACCTTGAAGTCTGTCGGTTTCCTAGAGGTCCACTCCTGACAAATGGTCTGCGCATCTTATAAGGATGGATAGATTGGATTATTGTTCTTTTTTTTTTTTTTTTAATTTATTTATTTATTTATTTATTTTTGGCTGTGTTGGGTCTTCGTTTCTGTGCGAGGGCTTTCTCTAGTTGTGGCGAGCGGGGGCCACTCTTCATCGCGGTGCGTGGGTCTCTCACTGTCGTGGCCTCTCTTGTTGCGGAGCACAGGCTCCAGACGCGCAGGCTCAGTAGTTGTGGCTCATGGGCTTAGTTGTTCCGTGGCATGTGCGATCTTCCCAGACCAGGGCTCGAATCCGTGTCCCCTGCATTAGCAGGCAGATTCTCAACCACTGCGCCACCAGGGAAGCCCGGATTATTGTTCTTTTAATTCCACAGAGGAGGACATAAGGAACTTATCCGAGATCACACAACCCATCACTAGCAGGGGTATAAAATAACTTGGTTATCTGATTCTAGTCAACTGCTGTCCCTATGAATTATACTCCATTCTGAAAACATTACTGACTGTACCAGTTTCAGAAGGTTACAGCTCCTATCAGAGTATCTTGCACATGGGAGGGAGATATTCAGTACACATCACTGATGCAGGTATACTATTGATATATGATTCCAGATGAAGAAATATACATACCCAAAGGTTTAAGGAGAAACCTATTGCATAATACATATTTTCCTTTACTCTTTGATTTCTTTTCTGATTGTTTTGATGCTGTGGGGTTTTTTGTTCCTTCTCTCTGTAATATCTTTGTAACTTTCTCTTAGAATCCAATTCTGCCTTAAAGCTATTGCAGAGTGATCATATTCTTCCTGCCATTGTACTGTGTTTTATCTCCTCTTTTAATACAGAATTAAAGATTCTTAAGACTTTAAAGGAAGCCTAGAGATTCCTTGAATTCCTTCTCTGAAGTGCTTTTCAAGGAGCAATTTGGATTCCACTAGGACACCTCCCCCAACAGGGAACTCTGCACTCTCAGGGGACCCTCATTCTAATTTTAGACAACTTTCAAGGTCTGGCAAAGACTTCCATTTCTGATCTGAAATCTGCTTCCCTGAGTCTTCATTCCTTCCCATATTCACTCATTCATCAAAGATTATTGGCACCTACATATACTCAGCGCTACTGCAGGCCTTGGAACACAAACATGAATTAGCCCTGTTCTTTGTCCTCCATCCCTTCGCTAGTGTTCTCTAAGACATGATGTATTTTTACGCTTAAGTCTTAACAGACTCCAAAAACCTTTTGCAAACGTTTCCGGGGTTGGTTTAATCTGGCATTGAAGACAGTCGGTAGGGAACTCTCCCCACACATCTCAGCATACACCCAAAGTTGTGCTAATTGGCACTGGGGCACCGTCTGTCATGTCTTGTTGCTTAATTAAACCCACATTTGTTTTGAGTGTTCTTTTTACTCTGCTATTTTTTATGCATGAGAGGATAAAAACAAATGAGAAAAACAGTTTATTGTTAAATTCGTTTGGGGTAAACAGTCCTGAATCATAACTCTTTATTGTTCAGCTAGCCTTTTATTTCAATGTCTTTGTTGCCCAACAAAACCACAAGCCAGTTGGTTACTGCCTGTTCCTTTCTTCCTCACCAGACTTTAACCTTGACCTTTGATGCTAATTTCTAGTGCCTTTATCTTGAATTCTCTTGTTTTCTATTCAAGAAATAGTGATAACACTTTATATACCTATAAAGCTTCATATCTTTTCAAGATCCTTTTATATCCACTAGCTCAGTACTATTCAGAACCTTGTTCACATGATCTTGCTTTTCTTTTTTCTTTTTATTGCCCATGATACCATTTGATAGTCATTTTCCTACGACTGAATGAGATTTTGAGTATAGGTCAATTTTATTTCTGATGTGAATTATAGTGACTAACAAAGTGTTCATTTTTCAAGTGGGTTTTTACCATGGTATTATCAACAAGCTTAATTATTCACAAATGAAAATGAAGTTTCATAAACTTTTCCTTGACAAATTGAAGGCTTGGTAGGGAAGACTGCATGCGTATAAATCAGAAATTTAAAAATCCATTTATATAAGGTTTGGACGGTCAGATGGAAGGCAAAGATTTCTTTTACCTAAGGGCGAGTCTTTGGCAGGGAGGAAATAAAACTATAAAGTGAATGGGAGGTATTATAAAATTAATCAGGCAATTAATAACAAGTACTTACTTGCATTCATGGCTATCCCATAGGCAACCAGTTTGTGGAATTTGAGATTTTTGTCTAATTGCCTCCTCCATGGTCCTCTGAAGCACTAGAATAACAAAAATTAAAAGTCTTATTCCGGGAAAATCATAGCAATAACAGTGTCATAAGAGTTAAGAAAGCAAGACTCAGGCCGCCTCTAAATTACTGAAGGTGAGGCTACATGACACAAAAATTAGTGGCCATTAATTAAACAAGCAAAATCAAACGGTTATTACTGGCTTTGCTGAAATTTCAACTCAATAAAAGTGACTGAGTCAGTAGTTGCCTGGCTATAAGCCAAAACTCTAGAATAAACCTGCTAATAATCATGCCTCAGCTAATTTAGAAAATGAAGATGGTAACCATCATCCTCAGTGACATGGTTTAAGTAGTCTATAAATTATTCCTTACTACACAAAGAAAGGCTCTATATTCACCTACAACTAAATATTCGTAAAATTATGAAGATGATTATATAATAAATTATGTAGTCTAGAAGGGTTATTGAAGGTCTTATTTTTCTGTACAGTGCATTATTCTGTTTTGCAGGAAACACAGGTAAGTACCCAACACGGTGAAATCTACATAATTAGGAAATGCCCCAATATGTCTGGTAGGGGCTAAAATTTACATACTAAAATCTATGTACAGTGACTGTTTTCCTGGGCTGAAAACTCAGAGAGATGCTTCTTTAGTGCATTTGGCTCATCTACTTATTTAGCTCCTTTTAATCAGAAATTGTAATAATTCAAGCTGTTATAATACTTCCATCTTCATGAGTCAGGTCAATCTTATTAGCTCTTCTTTTCCGATGAAGCAAACGCATCAGGGGAAGGTTGAGCAATGAGTCCAATGTCATGTAGGGAGTCAATGGCAAAAGCAAAAGACAAATCAGATGTACCAATTTCAGACGTTCAGTTTTAGTCACTGTGTTCTCACTACAGAGAAACAAACCTCAATCTAACCAGGATTATTGGGAATATCATAGTGAAGTATATCTTTATTTTCAATGACACATATTAGATCATAACAACTGAAATTATTTCAAATAATTTAGTACTCACACTACTTGTCCCTCTCATGAGTGAAAGGAGGTTTCGACTGATTGGTAATAGAATTAGCATGCAGTTAAAATTCAGGCACACTGCAGATGCTCGAGCCCAAGCCAGTGTTGACTGCCCATATATAAACACACAAGAAAGAGATACAATGAAAACAAGGAAGCCGGGGAAAACAGAATGCATTTTCTTTTCTGAAATGATAATTAATGTGTAGTCCCCAAATCTACTTACACCCAGAATAACTCGTGTATAAAGGAAAGACTCTTCCTCTTCATACCAACAGAATGTGTCAATAAACAGATATAAATTTACTCCCAGCCATGAGAGCTAGAGTAGAATGAAAAAAGAACCAATCAATACTGTCTTCAACATTTTCTTCTAGTCAAAATCACTTGGGGTTCTTGGGGTTCTTCTTTTAAAGTGAAATGAAGAGCTTCTCAATATCAACCACAATATACAGTACTTATTTCTCATAGATTAGCTTTTTTAACAGTGATCGTAATGGTAAGAAATTGTTAACTTTATAAAAAAAGATTTTAAACACATGTGGGTATATTTTAAGGAAATTAATGAAAAGTACAAAACCATCCTAATCAACATTGCTATCACGTTTTAAGTCAGTGATGTCAAGAAGGAGGAAATCTTTAAAAACAACTCAGAAAGTACTCTAGAAAAATTCCAATTTCATAGTCTAATTCAAAGCCTTCATTCGATTTAGAGAAACATTCATACATGATGCAAAAGCAAACTACTTGACTTTAAAAGTCATGACTTACATGATTCTGCAAGGGTAAATTAAATATATCTATTGAATGTTTTCTAACAAGTTTCAGTCCTTTAACCAGAGCAATACTTGAAGTTATTTCATATCGCTATACAAGTTATCCTAAGAATCAAGATAGTCAATGTATATATTTAAAGTTAAATAACAAAAATGATACTTACTACTAATATGATGGAGAGACTTTCATTCAAAATCCAGCACCCCATCATGACAGCTTTGCTCTTCTGCTGTCAGCAAATTGTTTCATTCATTCACCTGAACCTGGACGTTGTAACCCTACCCTTAGTAAGGGCTTCCCTGCTAAGTTACTTTGTCTTTTCGTCTTAGGAAGCACCTACTGGGAGCAGCTCCTGAGGAATTTCTAATTAAGGACTTCTCGCCAAAGGCACATCTCCAAGTTGACATGCCTCCTGACCTCGGTGAAAACAAGGCAAGTCTCTGTCTAATGATTCCTTTCTTCAAAGATTTCACAAGCAAAGAAAGCTCGTTTTATTAAATTAGCCTCATGTACTTTGTACCCCATTCGTTTTCTACATGATTGCAGTCAAGATGATAATAAATCCTTATGTAAATTTGAAAAATAACCTAGCTGCTGATGGCTGGATACAGCAAAACATTTTAATAGAGTTTTCTCTACTTAGCTTCTTTACTTCCTTTCTCCCTCTTTGAAAAAAGCTTTTTATAGAAGACATAGAACAGCGGGTAAATACATCTAAGTTAAACAATCTTTCAGAAGATGGTGAAGAAAAAAGAAAAGGATCTTAAAAAAACACAGATGGAAGAATTTTCATAAATTTAACATGTGGCTATGAAGAATGAAGGAGATATTTTTGTGGGATTGATGGAATAAACCCTATTTTCTTCCTAATCCCACTTGGTGCACCCATGAGGTCAGTGAGAATATTCGTTCATACCTTAGTGATCCCAGGAGTGGCTGTGCATAGGCCTGGTGTAAGTTACTAAACAGTGACTATGGTTGCTCTGGTAGGCAAACTTGGCCCACTTGAAGCAAATTTTTGGCTAGTTTTGACTCAAATATTTCATTTAAATTTTTCAGACAATTAAGATGAAAACAGGAGGAGATTTGAATCATTTGAATAATTGCTTAAGCTTTCTGCATCTTCATACGGTGAATCTATTTAGTTGTCCTAAAAAAACTAAAACTTTGAAAAAACCTGTTGAGAATAATAATTATGAGTATTCACTGACCTAAATAATAAGAGTAATTCTAAATCCTAAATCAATAATCCAGGCACCAGGTTAAGGACTTTTCCAGTATTGTCCAATTAAATCATACACTGACTCACTCTATGAGGTAGGTTATGATAAGCCCCCTGACACAGAAGTGGAAACAGGCCTAACGAAGTAACTTGCAGTAGGGGCAGCTGGGACCTCAATCCAGTTCTCTCTGATTTTAGCATCTTCATTTTTAACCATTACCCTAAACATTTTTTTTTCCCCACAAGTACACAATTTTATTTGCTATTTTCAGGGGAAACTTAGGCATGAAGTGTAAGCTGATAAAATATGGATACTTAAAGAAGTACAAAAGTAAAAATATCCACTTAGAATAAACTTGAGTGAATTAAGTCTTGCTATCTCTAAATTAAAAAAAAAAAGAAAAGCCACAAGCCTATGTATTATGTCAAGGTCACAGCAGGGCCCCAGGGCCCAAGAAGGGGCCGCCCACCCCTGTGGGCTCCGGGGAGGACGGGTCAGCAGGGCTAAGTGTGCCCTATAGAAAGGCTGCTATAAACCAATGAAGCCAAACATTTAGCAACATACAACAGACCTTACAAAAAGGAGGAGGTGAGTCCTAGTTGCTGCAGAACTTGGTTCATCAGGCAATATTGGCAAAGGAGAAGAGGGCACAGGCGAGAAGCCTCTGGAAGCGTTTGGAGCCAGACCTGCCTAGAAGCCCAAGGTCAGGCAGCAGAGCTGCCCTCTGAGCCAGGCCCCCCGGACTGACAGGCCGCACGACCAGCTGAAGAAGGTTTCAAAGGAATCCTAGTAGCTCCAACGTCATGTCAGGGAGCAGGGCCCGTGCAGGCTGTGTCCCCAACGCCCCAGAAATATCAGGGAGACGTGCATAGTTACACAAGAGGACTAGAGAGCCAGTAGGAAAGAGATGTTTGCGACGTGCTGTAAACGTCCGCTTTGCAACGTGACCCGGAGTCTCGGCTCCAGAAGCTGACTGCAGACACCCCGCCCCGCCCTCCATCCCAGGCAAGACCAAGGCAGGGATGGGCGCCAGCTCGCCCGAGCCCCCGGGTGGGTCCCACGAGGCAAAACTTGTACCTCCCTTTAACTGACTTAACAGGCCAGCCCCAAAGGCAGCAGCACTCTCAAGCATTTCTAAGAAGTAAAAACACTGTGTGGTCTGTCCACACCGGGAAAGAAAAGATGCACAGGCCTCTCGCCTGGAAATGACAAATGGAGAAGCCTCGATTGATCCGGGCCGGGTCAGGAAGGAGGCCCGGGAAGCAGTGAACACGCGGAGGCCAGGAGGAACCACCAACCCACCACATCGAGGAGGCAGAGCAGACCCCCTGCCCCGAGGACCAGGGCCTGGTGCTGCCAGGGTGACCAGCGGGCACCCAGAGCCCGGGGCCATGGCGCTGCTGCCACTGCCCACCAGTGAGGCCCAGGCTCCGTTACAGTCTGTTTATGTAGCAAAAAGAACGCTGCCCTGGGGGCTTCCCTGGTGGCGCAGTGGTTGAGAGTCTGCCTGCCAATGCAGGGGACACGGGTTCGAGCCCTGGTCTGGGAAGATCCCACGTGCCGCGGAGCAACTGGGCCCGTGAGCCACAACTACTGAGCCTGCGCGTCTGGAGCCCGTGCTCCGCAACAAGAGAGGCCACGATATAGTGAGAGGCCCGCGCACCGCGATGAAGAGTGGCCCCCGCTTGCCACAACTAGAGAAAGCCCTCGCACAGAAACGAAGACGCAACACAAACAAAAATAAAAATAAATAAATAAATTAATAAATTAAAAAAAAAAAAAAAAAGAACGTTGTCCTTTCAGGGATCTTCGGTGATTAAAAGGCTCAGTCAGGAGCGCCCTGCCTCAGGCCCGAGCGGCCCTTGGCAAAACCAAGCGGAGGTCCCTATGGGGACGCCCACCCGGGCAGCAGGCCTCCTGAGTGGGGACGCCCGGCCTCGGACAGCTGGCCCCGTCCCTCACCGCCCACCTCGAGGGCACAGAAGGAGTCACACCCAGACCTCTCTCGAGTGTACAAAGCAGGTTTCTTCTCACAGCCAGGCTTCCTCGACATGGCGGATCGCTGCACCTTGGGAAAAGGTAAAACATTTCTAAAGCTGCGGACACTGTCTTCCTCACATCCTTCCTTGAGCCCCGTTCTCGCAAAATGGTGGCCTTCTCGCCGGGCTCCCTGCTTGGGCCTGCGGGGGAGTCGTGCAGCTCCTGGGGGACCCCGCAGAGGAACCCGCCTGTTCTGCACCCCTGTCGTCGCAGGAAGAGCCGATGCGGCTGCCCAGCTGCTCGGCCGCCCCCCGTCGGCCTGGTGGACCCGGTCTGCGCGAGCTCCGCCCCTGGACCCTGGAGCCCTCGGTGCACGTGCGTCACCCGCAGCTGTGACGTTTTGCTGTCTCCTTCTCTAATTCTGTCCTTTGCAAGTTTTATTGGTGAGGTGATATTGTAAAATTCCGCTCCGTCTGCAAGGTCTTTGTGAATGACCGGTGTCGCAGAGAGTGCACCACGGGCCCGAAGTAGGTGCGGACTCTGACCATGAAAGAGACACACCTGTTTCATCCTTGTCCGCGTCCGGGTCGAGGTGGGCCTGGCACAGACGGTGCAGGAAGGCCTTCGGATCCCGGCACGACGCCTGCCGAGCGCTGCCTCGGCCGTTGAGCAGGACACGCGCCGGGAGTGACGCGCCGAGGCGCAGAGCCCCGCCCCGAGGCCACCCCCCTCAACCCCGCCCCTGGCCGCCCCCAACCCCGCCCCGAGGCCACCCCCAACCCCGCCCCGAGGCCAACCCCCAACCCCAGGAGCTCGTAGCGATTCTCTGCCAAGATGGCGGCAAACGCCACCACAGCTACCTGAACATCTCCTTTTATGAAGTACTAATAAATGGATTTGTGCATCAAACACACTTAACATACAGTATAAATTGCATTCTTGTAATTGGACACATTTATGTCACAGGAATTAATTTAATGTAATTAATAATTAATTGTGAATAAACACAGTCCTCCCTCAGTAAATGCAGGGGATTGGTTCGAAGACCCCCTCGCGTACCAAAATCTGCGGACGCTCAAGTCCCTTATATAAAATGGTGTAGTATTTGCATATAACCTATACTCATCACCCTGTATACTTTAAATCATCTCTAGAGTACTTAAAATACCGAATACAATGAAAATGCTAGTAAATAGTTGCCAGAGTTCATCAACTTCAAGTTTGCCTTTTGGAACTTTCTGAAATGGAAAAAAAAATTCTTTTTTCAATCCGTGGTTGTTGAATCCGTGGATGTGGAGCCTGTAGGTACAGAGCACCAACTGTATCCTGTTATATGTGAGTAAGTATGCCATCTATTTCTACATAATGCCGATAGGTTATAGAGAAATGAATATATGTTTCCTATTTTATTAACCATTTTCTTTTTAATTTTCTATATAGGAAGATGTCTTTGACATGTTGGAGACTTGCAGACTCAGGGGAGGAACTGTATCTTCCAGGGTTGGCTAATTCCTAGTGATAGAAAGCAACCTGCAGAGAACAGCCTTTGATATGTAAACCAATCCATCTAGAGCCCATTCCCCAAACGTCTCCTGGATCAAACTCTCACACACCAATCTAATGTTCTGGTCACCAGAGGGCCAGATACTGGACAACTAGGCGCCACTTTTCCAGCCCAGAGCCTATTGGAATTATTCAAACTACCCAATCCTAAACTTGCTCAGTTTGCCCTCCCTGTCTCACCCATTCGTTCCCACCAAAACCTCAATAAAGGCTCTGGCTCATGCTCATCCCCTTTCTCCTGCCTCCTGACTGACCCTGGTGCTTCCCTATGTGGCCCTGTGTGGTGTGTGTGTCCCCTCCTCTTGGGAACTCTAGGTAAGAAACTCTTCTTTCAAGGCAGATGTCTCCATGTCTGTCATCTTACCATACTTGGCTGGAACAAATCCCAGGTACCTTTTAAAACACCCATATTTCTAACCGTTTTGAACTTTGGTATCATAAGTTAAGCATTTTGGTGGATGGGGGAGCTTTCTCCTTGTCACCCAGACCTGGCTGTGTTACCTCTTTTGAGCCTCAGTTTATACATTTGCTTAGCGGGGCTAATTGTAATATCTACCTCGTGAGTTCAACCTCATTCCTCCTCCACTTCCAGCCCCCCTAACCAAGGCACGTACACCCACACAGTTATAAAACACTCACACTTATGTGAGATAATGCTTCTTTGGGAGAAGTTTTAGAGTAGCCACAAAAAATTAGCAAATTTGCTTCTCTTTAGAAAAAGATATTTTTGTAAGGAACTTTCCCCTCTAGAAATAGATAAAAGTACATGTATTTTGGCAGCATTAACCTGAGGTAAGCGTGCAGCTAGTGAAATATCCTCAGTAGCTTTTTTAACAGTGAGAAATAACAAAGGTGTAAAGTCTTCATATTCATTTCTTTAAGCCAATAATCTTCCATGATGAAATGATTTGTTATTTCTGAAGTGTTTAGGATTTACGTGTCTTAGAGGCATTATTCAGTTGGGTTATAAAAATTAATTCAGAGAGACTACCTCCAGAATTTTATACTATCTTGTCTATTTTAGATTCAGTGAGTGTCAGGAAGAGTTGGGCTTTTCTAGCCTTCTGTATTCTTCACAGGGTGTTACAAATGAGAGGCATATATTGCTGAATAATAATTGTGGTCACATTTTTGTTGTTAATTGCTTAGACTATTTCTAGTGCTACAATAAAAATATAAAGGTTTAGGTTTAAAAACGCATCTTTGCATGCTCCATTCTTATTTCTAAAATGTGATGTGTTCCTCATTTTGAATATGTAAGGATACTTTGTGTTAAAATGAAGCTATTATTCATTTATAGCGTAAAAAAATGGTTCATAGTTGTATTATGAAAGTATAAATCATGATTTAACTTCAGCATTTTTCTTTTATTTATTTATTTATTTATTTTTGGCTGTGTTTGGGTCTTCGTTTCTGTGCAAGGGCTTTCTCTAGTTGCGGCAAGCCGGGGCCACTCTTCATCGCGGTGCGCGGGCCTCTCATTGTCGCGGCCTCTCTTGTTGCGGAGCACGGGCTCCAGACGCGCAGGCTCAGTAGTTGTGGCTCACGGGCCTAGTTGCTCCGCAGCATGTGCGATCTTCCCAGCCCAGGGCTCGAACCCGTGTCCCCTGCATTGGCAGGCAGATTCTCAACCACTGCGCCACCAGGGAAGCCCCAGCATTTTTCTTTATAGATTTAATTTTTGTAGAACTTGAATGATATTTAGTTTACTCATATTAAAAAATATGTGACTTTCAAATTATATTCAATTCACTCAGAACTCAACACTTGTTCAATTGATGGACATACCTTTTCTTCTCATCTTCTCTATATTCACACATAAGAATAATCTGTTGACATCACTGGTTGGTTTACAATGTTGGAATCAGATTTTATAAAACACAAGATATCATATCTTATATCACACACCCAAATACAACTCAGTTCAGCCTCTGGGCTCCTCCGAAGCTCTCAGTTTTGATGACTAAGATATTGTGGTTGCTCTCTTTATTTTTAATTTACCTGGTGAAGTTCGAGGATGCCTATCACGCCCCAAAATGTCTGCCGCAGTTTTTACTTCAGTGAAGAAATCTGTACAGAACAGAATTTAAATCAGAACTATCTGAATCATTTCCCAAGAATTGGGGCCAAGTGAATGGAGTTGCGCCTAAGGAGAGGGAATTGTACGAAAACTACTAAAATGATATAAATGCTCAGAATTTGATCTAGTCTCATCTAATTGTTTTTCATTGCTAATAAGTTGTGTCCATTTCATTTCCAGAATTTTCTCAGAACAAATGAAGTGAAATCTGCATTGTGTGTTTCTAAGGCAGATACAATCTTTCTAATTAAATGGATATATTGGTTGGTTCTTCCAGCTCACTACACAAAAGATATGGGTTTTTTCCCTTGTAAAGATCACCAATAACGAACTTTCTATAATGGAAAAAGTAGGAGGGAAACCAAACAAATACGTTTACAAAGGCAGGTTAATTGCTTGTATGTATGACACAAACTCCATGCTGCCCACAGTACATTCCTGGACTGGATTTGCTGCATTATAGTTTTAGTTCTTTTTAGTTTCTTAGTTGAACAGTTGACCGAACAAAGAAACACTTTGATCCTCAAGGGCAAGATTGATCATCTAGTAGCTTTTGTTGCTGCATACTAAAATCTAAGTTTCCTGTAGATATAGCAGAGTTCACAGAGCATAAAAATCGCATTGCCAAATTTCCTCTTCTAAGCATTGAACATGTTTTTGCCCCTTTTCCTAAAAGCATTTATAAACAACTAAGTATTAAAGTGAAAAGAGGTGAAAAAAAAGAAATTAAAAAATACAAACACATATATCTCAGGTCTTTACATAGTTATTTTGAAGAACATTTGTTGTGAAAATTATGAAATTCTGTTAGATAAATCATATGTTGAATAAATTCAACTTTTTAAAGAAAAAGTAGAATAAAAGAAAAAAGAAAGGCCATGCATTGAAATATATCTGATTTTAAAATAAAATTTAATTAAATACATCACCAATACCCTACCTTTCGCTGAATTAAGTGTATTGTATTTTTGTTTTAGGAAACATTGTGCTCTCTTAATGTCATGTAAAAATGGCTTGTTTCACAAACTTTGTTAACATTATCCAGTTCAAGCCTTTTTTTTCCCACCTAGGCATAATTCTTTCATTTATCCAAGTTTCATAATTTCAAATGAATACTTACTGAAACCGCTGCGCACATCACACAATGCTAGACACAGAAGGTCTTAGAGTCTGGTGAATAGTGAATAGTCCCCTATTTAGAAACTTACAATGTAGCAGGGAACATGTGCAGCAACTAAAGAATCATTTAAAGGTGAGTACATCCTGGAGTGGTAGAGATTGTCCACCTGAGGGTCACCGAAGCACAAAGAGATCTAGCTGAAGGATTTACTGTAGGGAGAATTCTCTCTAGATGGGGATCAATCTGGGTTTTGTCAAAAATTATATAACGTGAAGAAGAGAAGGAGGCAAATAAGTTTGAATTTCTATGTCTCTCAAAGGGTCAATTTGAAAAGCTCCCAAAACATCAAACAGCAAGCAAAAATTACTCCTGCTTCTAGTTCTCTTTCTGTGGTCACCTCTGATCCAGTCTACTAAGCCCAGAGGGCTTTGTGCTTTGTTTGCCTTCCTCTTCCCTACTGCTCACATATGTTTGCAGCACATTTCATCTTTACATTTACTGAGTCACCTAAAATATTTCCGGGAGTCATTTGGAGAGCTACTTCTTCTAGGGCTCGGATGCTGGGTAGCCTCAGGGTCATAGTTCAAAAGCAAGCAGAGTGACTAACTCATCACTTCTTACCCCCAAACTAAGTGGTACAGTTCAAAGCTTCCTGTTTTGCCAGTTTTAACTTTTTGATTTAGGAATCTGGTGAAAGTCAGAATTATCATGCTTTTTATGTGTTTTATATCGTACCTAGCATACACTGAAACTTAATAAAGGTTAAATAATAAACACAGAACCACATTCATTTCTCTTCTTCCTAAAACATAAGACAATTCTGTACAAATCCCTACACAGATACAATTGCAGGATTTTCGAGCAACGTTTTTCCTTAAAGTTTAAAAGTGAGAGGAAAGTTTTCCTGTCTAGGTAGTGAATTATTTAACTTCTAGTTCAGGAAAATTTAAAGTTTAAGAAGGCTAGTCTAGAAATCCCTTCTTTGCATATCCAAGCTGTTCATCTCTCAAAAGTCAAAGTGGATGCCAGAATTCCATAGATTTCATTTTTCAAGATGAACATTCATATTTGAACATATTTCAAGCCAGATGGTTTACAGTTCATGTATTTGTTGCTGTTTTCCTGCCACAACAACTAAATATTGAAGACACATATTTGTGATGAGGAGAGCACTTCCAAACCATCTCTCCTGCTGCTCTTTCACATTGCATGCTTCCTAATCCCCTGTGTGCTGCAGGGAAAGTTTCTGAGGAATCAAGCAGTAGATTACATTCATTTGATTTAATAGACCGGGGAGGGGTGAAACAACATAAAACAAGCTTCCTAAAAATAAATATTTTTTTGTAACAGCCATGAATTTCCTGGTAGTAAATAAAAAAGCAAATGAACACCTATTGAAATATTCTGTTTTCATGATCCATTTAGACAAGCTGGAAAGTTTACTTTTAAGCCAAACTGTGGGACTGTTTGATCAGAGTTCAGAAAAGGACAGAAGGATCAAACAAAGGTTTTGTATTTCTTTTTTTTTTAAATAAAGCCATCAGATAAGAAAGTATTAGCTGGAGAAAGCATTGTACATTTGTTCTGAAGGATGCCAATGTCACTCAACAGGCTCAATGGTATCTCTCTTCTAGGATGAAATGATTTGCTGCTCATTCGTCATCTCATGTGCAATTTGTCATTATTCTGCTCAGCTATCAATATTTGTATTATTACAATATTAAAGATTCATTTTGTTGACAAAGGACTCAGTTAGGAAGCTGAACCATAATAATACAAAAATTTTAAAAATGGAAAATAGAAGAAAGAATTGTAAGCACAGAAAAGAGGTATGTTTGCTTGGTAGCTTAACAAAATTTCTATGAATATTCAATAAACAGTAAACTAGAAACTGGCAAAAAGGGACAAACCTGTCCACAGTCATCACCACAACCATCATCCAACAACACAGGACATGCACACACAAAAGACTTAGTAATAACTTTTCTTTTTGGCCATGCTGTGCGGCATGCAAGATCCTCACCAGGGATCGAACCCATGCCCCCTGCAATGGAAGTGAAGAGTCTTAACCATTGGACTGCCAGGGAAGTCCCAAGTAAAATTTTTTAAAAGATGTTCTTCATGGGCTTCTCTGGTGGCGCAGTGGTTGAGAATCTGCCTGCCAATGCAGGGGACACGGGTTCGAGCCCTGGGCTGGGAAGATCCCACATGCCGCAGAGCAACTAGGCCCATGAGCCACAACTACTGAGCCTGCGCGTCTGGAGCCTGTGCTCCGCAACAAGAGAGGCCGCGATAGTGAGAGGCCTGCGCACCGCGATGAAGAGTGACCCCTGCTTGCTGCAACTAGAGAAAGCCCTCGCACAGAAACAAAGACCCAACACAGCCAAAAATAAATTAAAAAAAAAAAAAAAAAAAAAAGATGGTCTTCAGAACTTCATACTTAGAATCAAAATTGCCTAGACTCATCTGGGGGCTAGCCCTACTACCAGCATCTCACAGCAGCTGTGGTCAGGTTCTGTAGCCATTCCAGGGGCCAGCCTTTCCCACCAGCATGCCATAGCAGCCATGGCCAGGCTCTGCAGCTGGTCTAGGGGCGGCCTTGCCTATGTATCATCGAAAATATAAAATGTGAGGGAGGGGGAATAAAAAGATGAAGTTTTGGAATTTAATTTTTTTTTAAAGTTTATAAAAATGGCAATAAATACATACATATCAATAATTACTTTGAAAGTAAATGAACTAAATTTGCCAATCAAAAAACAGAATGGCTGAATGGATTTTTAAAAAAATCTGTCTATATTCTTTCTACAAGAGACTCACTTCAGTAGAAAGGACACACACAGACTGAAAGTGAGGGGATGGAAAGAGATATTTCAAGCAAATGGTAATGAAAAGAGACGTGGAGTAGCTATATTCATGTCAGACAAAATAGACTTTGAAACAAAGACTGTAATAAAAGACAAAGAAGGGCATTACAAAATGACAAAGGGGTCAATCCAGCAAGAAGATATAACATTTATAAAAGTATATGTATCCAACAGATGAGCACCAAGATATGTAAGCAAATATTAATAGGCTTAAAGGGGAAAATTGAAAGCAATACAACAATAGTAGGGGACTTTAACACCTCACTTACATCAATGGATAGATCATCCAGACAGAAAATCAATAAGAAAATATTGGACTTAAACACCACATTAAGCCAGATGAACTTAATAGATATACATAGAACATTCATCCAAAAGGAGCAGAATATACATTCTTCTCAAATTCACATGAAATATTCTCCAGGACAGATAACATGTTAGGTCACAAAACAAGTCTCAATAAATCGAGAAGATTGAAATCATATCAAACATCTTCTTTGACCACAGTGGCATGAAACTAGAAATCAATCACAAAAAAGGGAAATGCCACAAAAAATATGGAGATTAAACAGCATGCTACAGTAAAATCAATGGGTAATCAAAGAAATCAAAGAAGAATTTAGAAAATACCTAGAGACATATGAAAAGAGAAATACAGCATACCAAAAACTATGGGATGCAGCAAAAATGGTTCTAAGAAGGCAGTTCATAGCAATATCAGCCTACCTCAAGAAACAAGAAAAATCTCAAATAAGCAGTTTAACTTTATACCAGAAGGAAGTAGAAAAGGAAGAACAAATGAAGCCCAAAATTAGGAGAAGGGAGGAAATAATAAAAATCAGAGCAGAAATAAATGAAATCGAGACTGAAAAAACAGTAGAAAGATCAATGAAACTAAGAGCCGGTTCTTTGAAAAGATAAATGAAATTGATAAGCCTTTAGCTAGACTAATCAAGAAAAAAAGGAGAGAGAGGACTCAAATAAATAAAACCAGAGATGAAAGAAGAGACGTTATGACAGATAACACAGAAATACAAAGGATCATAAGGGACTATAAGAACTATTATATACCAACAAGTTGGACAACAATAAGAAAAGAAATGGATAAGTTCCTAGAGACATACAATCTTCCAAGACTGTATGATGAAGAAACAGAAAATTTGGATAGACCAATTACTAGTAAGGAGATTGAAACAGTAATCAAAGATCTCCCAAGAAAGAAAAGCCCAGGACCAGACAGCTTCATTGGCAAATTCTACAAAATAATCAAAGAGGATTTAATACCCATCCTTATCAAACTCTTCCAAAATATAGCAGAGGAGGGAAACCTTCCAAACACATTTTACAAAACCAGCATTACCCTGATACCAAAACCAGACAAGGATACCACAAAAGAAGAAATTACAGGCCAATATCCTTGATAAACATAGATGCAAAAATCTTCAACAAAATATTAGCAAACCAGATCCAACAATACAGTAAAGGGATCATCCACCATGATCAAGTGGGTTGTATTCCAGGTTTACAAGGATGGTTCAACATCTGCAAATCAATCAGTGTGATACTCACATTACAAAATGAAGGATAAAAAGTATATGAACACCTCAATAGCTGCAGAAAAAGCATTTGACAAAATCCAACATCCATTTTGATAAAGCTTCTCAATAAAAAAGAGAGAGGACTCAAATAAAAAGAGAGAAGACTCATAATAAAAGTTATATATGACAAACCCACAGCTACTCAAGGGTGAAAAGCTCAAAGCTTTTCCTCTAAGATCAGGAAAAAGAAAAGGAGGCCAACTCTCACCACTTTTATTTGACATAGTATTGGAAGCCTAGCCACAGCAATTAGGCAAGAAAAAAATGAAAAGCATCCAAATCAGATAGGAAGAAGTAAAACTGTCACTATTTGCAGATGGCAGGATACTATATATAGAAAACCCTAAAGACGCCATCAAAAAACTTAGAACTAATAAACAAATTCAGTAATGTTGCAGAATACAAAATCAATATACAGAAATCTGTGGCATTTCTATGCACTAATAAGGAAATATCAGAAAGAGAAATTAAGAAAATATTTTCATTTACAATTGCATCAAAAAAGAATAAAATACCTAGGAATAAATTTAACCAAGGATGTGAAAGACCTGTATATGGAAAACTATGACACTCATGAAAGAAATTGAAGAAGACACAAATAAACGGAAAGATATTCCATGTTCATGGATTGGAAGAATTAATATTAAAATGTCCATAATACCCAAACTAATCTAGAGTCAATGAAGTTGTTATCAAAATGTCAATGGCATATTTCACAGAACTAGAACAAATAATTCTAAAATTTGTATGGAGACATGAAAGATCCCAAATAGTCAAAAGAATCTGCAGAGATTCAAAAGAACAGATGGAGATATCATGCTCCCTGATTTCAAACTATGTTACAAAGCTATAGTAATCAAAACAGTATTGTACTGGCATAAAAAGAGACACAGATCAATGGAACAGAATTGAGAGACCAGAAGTAAATCTGCATATATATGAACAGTTAATTTACAACTAAGGAGCAAAGAACATACAAAGGAAAGAGGATAGTCTCATCAATAAATGGTGTTGAGAAAACTGGATAGCCATGTGCAAAAGAACGAAACTAGACCCCTATCTTACACTTTACACAAAAATTAACTTAACATGGATTTAAAACTTGTATGTAAGACCTGAAACCATAAAATTCCTAGAAGAAAACATAAGCAGTAACCTCATTGATGTCTGTCTTAGAGGTATTATTATGGATCTGAATCCAAAGGCAAGGGAAACAAAAGCAAAAGTAAACAAATGGAACTACATCAAACTAAAAGCCTCTGCAACATATCAAAATGAAGAGGCAACTTATGGAATTGAAGAAATATTTACAAATCATATATCCAATAAAGGGTTAATATACAAATATATAAAGAACACATACAAGTGAACAACAATAAAACAAGCAACCAGATTAAAAAATGGGCAGAGGATCTGAATAGACATTTTTCCAAAGAAGACATACAGATGGCTTACAGGTACATGAAAAGATGTTCAACATTACTAATTATTAGGGAAAGTAGATCAAAACAACAATGGGATACCACCTCATGCCGACAGGAGTGAGTCTTATTGAAAAGACAAAAATAACATGTTGGAGAGGATGTAGAGAAAAGGAAATCCTATACTGTTGGTAGAACTGTAAACTGGAAAACAGTATGCAGATTCCTCGAAAAATTAAGAATAGAACTACCATATGACCCAGTAATACCACTTCTGGGTATTTATCTGAAGAACAGGAAAACACTAATTAGAAAAAATATATGCACCCCTATGTTCATAGCAGCATTATTTACAATAGCCACAATGTGGAAACAACCTAAGTGTTCATTGATAGGTGAATAAATAAGGAAGATGTGGCACATATATATAATGGAATACTACTCAGCCATAGAAAAGCATGAGATCCTGCCATTTGTGACAACATGGATGGACCTTAAAGGTATTTGACTAAATCAAGTAAGTGAGAGTTAAGACAAATACTGTGATTTCATTCATACATGGAATCTAAAAAAAAAAAATGAATGAGCAAAGAAAATAAAACATAAACCAACTCATATATACAGAGAACTGACTAGTGGTTACCAGAGCAGAAGTGTGTTGGGGGCAGGGTAATGGGTGATGGGAGTCAGCTGTGTGGTGATGGGTGGTTACTAGACTTGTGGTGGTGATAACTTTGTAGTGTATACAGATGTCGTATTATAATGCTGTACACCCAAAACTTATATAATAAAAAAATTGCCTAGAATCATAATACTCAAGAACTGAGGGAAACCTAGGGATCATGTAGATCAACATTCTCACTTTACAAAGGAGAAAACAGAGACAGGGAGCTTAAGGGACTAGTTTAAAGTAATATTGCAGGTTAATAGTAAAAAAGGATGAGAGTCCAGCTGTTCAAGTCTACCAGCTATTCCATTGTATCACTCACTACACCTCTGTTTTCATATCTTTGCAGTCTACAGTATACAGAGGTGAAAGAATCAGCGAAAAGCATCAAAGGGCTCATTCCAGGAGGCTGGGTCCTACACAATGGGGCCTGGAAGTGCTAATAGGGAGAATGTATTTACTCTCCAGAAGCCTGGAGTGTGGACATTTCCAGAGAGCCTCCCAGGTACCAGGCATTTCATATATTATGAAACTTAATCCTGCAGACCTATGAGGGTGGTATAAGGCATTTTTTACAGATGAGGAGGATATAGCGATGCAAAGAGGCTCGGAAGTCATCCTAAGATCTCCTAGTTAGTAAATATAGCTGAGCTGCACGTGCCTGACCCCTGGCCTGTGGTCTGCCTGTCTGACCATGTTACTTTAAAGACAGATGCACAGATGCACTTCCCAAACTACCAATGACAACTTCCCCTATGCGCATGGAGGTTTCTGTTTGACTGGTGTCCAGAGCTAGATGCATTTTACAATGGTCTGGCTAATTAACTTGAACCAATAAAGAAAAAGTATTATTCAGAATGACTAGAGCCATTAAGCTGTGTTTTTGGCGCATGTAAAGATGGGATCAGTCATCTAGTGCTCCTCTGACCTACCTCACTGACAACACAGCTCTTGCGGATTTTATGTCAAAGTTTAAAAGTTGATACTTAAAACCTAAATTTTCCTGGGAAGAGTACAACTTAATAGGACAATAGTCCTGAAGAAGTGCTTCGTTACTTGTAGATAATTTAAAAGTAACATTTACTTTTCCCATTGCCATATTTTTAGCAATACTTTTGGCCGGGGTTGGGGAGGGGAAAACAGAATTGCTCAGAATCCATATTAGAGTGTTTTCTAGAAGATGGATATTCATTAAGAACAATGAGCTCCTATAAGTATGTTGCAAATCAGTATTTTGGTCTATTGTCACTTTTGATATCTGGTTCTCCTCCTCTCTGTGTGGCCTCAATCATCCCAGCTGATTTAAGTGTCAACTGAAGCTGCAGGTGCCACAATGCTACAGTCTCCTACTATAACTGTTCCATTTTTCAGTTCAAAGTCACTTCCACGAGGTGAGACCAATGGATCCAAAATCCTGGCTGCACATCATTTGACTGATGGACGCTGGTTGTGAATAAACCCATCTGTCCTTTGTACTTTATCCTTTTTGTAACATAACTTCAATTTTCCCTCCTTACCCCATCCTGTGTTAGTGGTACAAACTCTTCAGATACCTTCCCACTTATTTCTCCAGGTGGAGCTAGCTTAGCCATATATATTCCACCTATAATTAATACTTTCTTAATTTGCAAGCACTTTTCTTGGTATGATATTGTTGTCCTAAGAAAGAGGATTTGTTGTCAAGGTGACCAATATGGTGCAAAGTACAATTTGGGTTTTCTCAAAACTGCTTGGTCACACTCTGACTCTGTTCAGGTGATTTTGTCAGATGACTGCAAAATACCCAATGTTATCTTGACATCGTCCTAATTTTCTTCCTCTCCACATTGTACAGGTAGGCCTTGACTACCTATACATTTTCCCCTAAGTTTGCTAACACAACATTTTTTCTAACCAACCTTGATTCCACTTCCACTAAACTAGATCTCCTCACTGATCACCATATCCTCATACTCATCAATCACATCTCATACATTCATGGCTCCAAATGATACAAAGGAAAACTGGAGGACAGAAAAAAGGAAGAGGTTAGAGGTAAGGCTCAAGGGGGAAGAAGTTTTGTGCAAAGTTAAATCCACACTGTTCCTGATTACTTTTTAGATGATACAGATTTTGAGGATGGGCAAGAAGTAGAACTTTAAAAAGGTACTGAAAGGGAAAAGAATGGATATTCTGATGTATCAATAGAAGCATCAAGGCTGTCTTTAAACCTTTCTTCATTCTTCTCCTGTATATTCTTCCATTTATCCCTCATTTAACAAGTTATTGCATGCTGTGTCCCATGAGTGCTGGGTGGGCCCTGGGGGGCCAAGAGGAATAAGACATAAGCCCGACTTCAAGAAGCTACAGTGCAGCACGCCAGCCATCAGTTTGTGTCACATGATTCTGCCTCTGGTTCTTAATCTGTTCCCCCACCCCCCATTCATTCCAGGTCCCTCGCTACATGCCTTTATTACATTTTACTTGCATTTTTGCAACATTTTACTTGCATTTTTGCAACATTTGCAACAGTCCATAATTGATATATCTGTCTGTAGTTATTCTGCTTCCATCTTGATATTGCAATCAAAGTAGCTACCTTTCTAAAGCACAGAACAAATCAACTGATTGGATGAGGCCCACCTGTATTGTGGAGAATAATCTGCTTTACTCACAGTCTACTGATTTTGTTTTGAGGTTTATTTATATATTTTTTTATAGATGGATTTTTTTTTTTTCTGCATTGGGTCTTTGTTGCTGAGTGTGGGCTTTCTCTAGTTGCAGTGAGCGGGGCTACTTTTTGTTGAGGTGCATGGGCTCCTCATTGTGGTGGCTTCCCTTGTTGCAGAGCACAGGCCCTAGAGCACGCAGGCCTCAGTAATTGCGGTGCATGGGCTCAGTAGTTGTGGCTCGCGGGCTCTAGAGCGCAGGCTCAGTAGTTGTGGCTCATGGGCTTAGTTGCTCTGTGGCATGTGGGATCTTCCTGGACCAGGGCTCGAACCCGTGTTCCCTGCATTGGCAGGCGGATTCTTAACCACTGTGCCACCAGGGAAGTCCCGAAGTCTACTGATTTAAATGTTAAATACATCTAAAAAAATACCTTCACAGTAGCATGTAGATTGGTGTTTGACCAAACAACATTGTCACAGCTTAGTCATAGCTTAGTCAAGTTGACACATAAAATTAACCATCACATGCCTCATAACCCTCACCGCCATGAAGGATTAGTTCAAATATGAACGCCTCTGGAAGCTTTCTTACCCTGGCATGCTTTCAGGCTAGTGTGGCGAGTGCTAAAAGGTGTTGTAGGTCAAGGAACATTGTTACCACTAGGGGGCAGCAGTCTGCTCATTTCCCCAGCTAAGGAAGAGGGGTTCTCCAAGGAGTTTGCCCTCTGATAAGAGCCTTAAAGTGAATTGAAATTCAACCAGAAAGAAAGAGATGTAAGAGTTTTCCAGGCAGGGGGAGCAGCAGGTGCAAAAACAGAATCACAAAACCACATGGCTGTGAGGGAACGGCAAGCATGTACAGGGGCAGAGACTGGAGAGGTAAACCAGGGCCAGATCACAGAGGGACACTGTTAGTTTCCTAGGGCTGCTGTAACAAATTACCACCAGCTGGAAGCTTAAAACAACAGAAAGTTGTTGTCTTACGCTGCTGGTGGCTGCCAACACCCTGGGCTCTCCTTGGCTCGGGACTGTGTAATTCCGATCTCCGCCTCCGTCTTCACTTGGCTTTCTGCTCTCTGCGTGTCTCTGTCTTCTCCTTTGCCGTCTCCTATGAGGACAGCCCATCATCATATTTAAGGCCTGTCCTGATCCAGGATAATCTCATCTCAGATACTTACCTTTATTGTATCTGCAAAGACCCTTATTGTAAATGAAGTCATATTCTGACATTCCAGGTGGACCTATCTTTTGGGGGCCACAATTTAATCCACTACAGCCTTGTAGGAAAAAAATAACAGGTTTGGATCTGAGCCTGCTTTCAGGGACCAGAGATTCAGATTCCAGGTGGTTAATGTCAGTGAGTTGGGGCCCAAGTTGCCTGCTGTGACAGACCTCATCTGAGAGGAGCAGCCGCTACTCAGCTCCTGAAGGAACGTGGGCCAGCATTATTATATCTTTTCCATTTTTGAAGAAAAGTCAGATTTCTAGAATTTTACATAAAATCTCCTTATTTTAAAATTTGGAAACAAATTTAAATGAAAATAAAACCAAGGCTTATATTACAGTATGAGCCCAAGAAATGAATCTGTTGACTGGGAATGGCTCATGGACCCTTGGTTGAGAACTGTTGCTGTAGGGGATGATCAGCCCTGTAAAAATGTGAAACACAGGGTACAGGCCCCAGATTGCAGCATCAGAAGATGATCTTGGTGTCAGGGTGGAGGATGGATCTGAGGGAGTGAGCCTAGAAGCCAGAAGGCAAAGTAGCAGGTCATTGCATTAGGCTGGGAGAGAGCACATTCAGTTAATTCAAGGAGTGGCAGCCCTAATGCATCACCGAGCCCCTGTGAACACTTACTGAATGATACAGGAATTAACAGGCATTTAAAAAAACTAGGACATATGAAATAATAAAACCTAAGGAGACAAAAAATTTTTCCTTGTAGAATTAAAATATCAAAGAATTCTTTTTTCTCTTTTTAAAAAACTGGATCTATCAACGACCATTCTGCTTTCGTTTTCAAATGAAAAATGTAACCATATGCACAACTAATTAAATTAATATAGCTTATTATGACAAAAATAATTTTCTTTTAACTTTGTGGACAGCACCACATTTTATATTAAGCTGCTAATACTCATAACCATATGATTTCAAAATCAGCCAAGCTTGAAAAATTATTGTCTGTGACATTCCCTATGATCAAAGCAACCCCAATTATAGTATTATATTAACCAAGCTAAAAAATAGTATTACAATTTCTAACCTTTCTGAATGGTAATTAGTCATCTAACTATGTATCCACATTTATTTGATATATTTGCATAGTTAATTAATTATGATTTATTTAAAAGTATTCCATTTGTAAAACTTTGCTCTCCTTACCCTACAAATCAAATTGCCGAGGGATAAATTTAATTTTAAAATATCTTTAAAAAATCGTGTTAAGATAGGTTTAAGACATAGAAGTAGAAAGTGCTGAAAATATGTGGTTCTTTCTCTTCTGAAAAATTAAACTTTTAAGAAGAGATGGGGGCTAAGTTTGAGGAACCTAATAACAAATGCAAATGAGACACTTGAGGAGCCCTGGAGTCTCCTTCAGAACAACAATTGACTAAATAAGGAACTGGAAAAGATAATACCCCTAAACTGTGCTGGGTGTACAGAGAAAAAGCTTTCAAACTTGTAGGATCTATTAGCCTGTAGCGCATCAGTGCATCAGTTAAAGTCAAACGATCTAGAAGGCAGTCCCCATTGAATCACTGAGAGTGTAAGTATCAAGCTCAAGGTCAAATTATTGCAGGACGTAGATTAAAAGGTTAAAAACTGTTTAAAATGAGTACCAGAAATTAAACTGGATATATATCTACATGAACTCAAGTGTCCAGGTGAAAAATTCAATTATTCAGATGTTTACAAATATCAAAATATCTGGATGAAGAAAACTTCCAGATTTCACCTGGGTTTTCTGGACTGTGTGAACATATCTGTACAAGTTTAATTTCTGAGACTTCTGATCAAGGCTGTGGTGTTCATAGATGCAGGGAACTCCACTACTACTTAAAATACACAGAAACTGCCACCTAAACTATTTTTAAATATTAAGAAACCAAGTTTATGAGAAAACTCCAGGTAGCAAAATGAAGAGGGCACAGTGTGCAGAGAAGTAGTGGTGAGAGGTGGGTTCCAGTGTGGAAACTCACCTCAGGACTTACAGGTCAGGAAAGATGCCCCACGCATACCCAAGAGGTGATACAGGCTCCCTACCCAATGGAAGAAGCTGTGACATCACTGTCCTGTCTGTCAATAAGAACTGAAAGATCTTTGCTTATAATCTTGGAAGACAGGAGTTCATACCTTACTGTGGGAGGAGACAATTGCCTTGCGAGTTGGAACCCTGAATTTGTGCTAAAAGGCAATAAAACATAGAGCCATGAATTAATGTAAAAATGGTTCATAACCAGCAAAACTTTTAAGGTCTTGGCAGAGACACTGGAAAATGTCCCAGGGAAGGTAGCACTCAACTACTGGGTCTCCTTTAAGATTGAGAGATAACCTTACATAGAGAAATTTTTAGTACATTTAAGGTTCGGTACACAGCAAGACGGTCCATAGACAGTAAATTAGATAATTATCATCTAAATTATTAGGAATAAAAGAGCAATAACTACATAAAAAGGAATTATTCCAACTTATTTTTAAAAGTAATTGAACTACATTTGAGGTGTAAACTGTAAGGACTAAAAGAACTAAAGTGTACTTTTATTGGTAATATTACTGTAAGATTGTTGTGTGTATTGAAGGATAAAGAAAATGAATATTTATTTTTGTGTCATTGAGAACCAAGGTTTTCAATGTGGGGAAAAATGATACAGATGTGAGCTTAATGAGGCTAAATGGAAACTCTATAATTATGGATTTGAACTAGAAATATCAGTATAACATCATGATATATTTATCTAAAAGATTATTTTCTAGTTATGCTAATAAAAAAGGCCAGTGGTGGGGACGGGGAGGGGACCAAATGGCAAGGGGCAATGAACATCTCTTGGCTCAGGTTGCGGTTTCTAAATACCATTTGCCAATAAAAGAAACCACAAATCCATGGAAAAGTGGCTGAGTTCTGGAGCAGGAAATTTACAAGAGCCTGGACTACCTTGTCATGCCAGAAAACAAGGGAACTATCAAAGACTCCAAGTAACATGTCAAGGAGACTTCAGAGCCAAACTGAGAAAGTTCCCAGAGGCCAGAGATGGAACAATTTGAGGACCAAGAAAGACAGCACATATCAAATATATTTAAAGGCATGAGTTCATAAAGATATTAAAAGGAAGCACCTCCTTTGTCACCTTTCAAAGCTGTTGGGACCCCAGCTCATTCGAAACCTGTTAAAAGGAAAGAGTCAACCGTTTTTACATTTTTATCCTTTCTGTTTGAACTGTCCCTAGGGTAACCAAATAATTGATGAAGAAAAATTCTCTTTCTAGGAGGGCTGATTTCAAGCTTATGACTGCAAAAGGAATAATAAAATTTTAGAATTATCATTTGGAAATGCAACTTGAGTGGACTTAGGCAATTTTTATCACTAGTCGATAACATCAAAAAAAGAAATTCAACCAGGCATTAAGAATCTTTCATGGTCCATAACATTATAAAGTATTTTTGCCAAGCAAAATATTGAATATGATCAGGTTCTTAGATCTAACCACCAATTTTCAGGTAATAACAGGTATAGAAGAGTATAAAATACTCTAGTATTTAAAATAATATCTGGAGGCATTTAGCAAATTCCAGATTAAGAGGTGCTCTATAGTACAACAAATTAAGAGGTGCTCTATAGGATTAAGAGGTGCTCTGTAGGACAATTCCAGATTAAGAGGTGCTCTATAGGACAATTTTTGCCAAGCAAAATATTGAATATGATCAGGTTCCTAGATCTAACCACCAATTTTCAGGGAATAGCAGATATAGAAGAGTATAAAATACTCTAGTATTTAAAATAATACCTGGAGGCATTTAGCAAATTCCAGATTAAGAGGTGCTCTAGGGGCTTCCCTGGTGGCGCAGTGGTTGAGAATCTGCCTGCCAATGCAGGGGACACGGGTTCGAGCCCTGGTCTGGGAAGATCCCACATGCCGCGGAGCAACTGGGCCCGTGAACCACAATTACTGAGCCTGTGCGTCTGGAGCTGTGCTCCGCAACAAGAGAGGCCGCGATAGTGAGAGGCCCGTGCACCGCGATGAAGAGTGCCCCCCACTTGCCGCAACTAGAGAAAGCCCTCGCACAGAAACGAAGACCCAACACAGCCAAAAATAAATAAATAAATAAATAAACCTAAAGTTTAAAAAAAAAAAAAAGAGGTGCTCTATAGGACAACCTATTCAGTTTCTTCAGACAACAACATGAAAGTTAGAGGAAATCTATATATCAAAATAGATTTAAGACACATTAGCCAGTTGCAGTGCATGGACCTTAATAAACAACTGAAAATAAAACTATAAAAAATTATGAGACTGTAAAGAAAATTGAACACTGAGTGGATCTGGTGATATCAAATATATATATATATATATATTTAATCTTTAGGTATGACAATGTTACAGTGATTACATTTTAAAAAGAGTCTTTATCATTTAGAGATATATATTAAAATATGTGTGGATGCAAAGATATAATGTCTGAGATTCGTTTAAAAATAATCAAGGGGTAGGAGAAAGTGGATGGGGGGTAACAAATGAATAAAGACTGGCCGAGAGTTTATTATTTTTGAATCTAGGACAAGTACATGAGGGTTCATAATATTACCCTCTCTAATATGTAACAAAATAAAGAGTTCTAGAAAAAGAAATAATAGAAAAATGTGAAAGAGACTTTAAAATAGATGTTTAAAATAGAGAGTTAAGAGAGGAAGATGATCATTAAATAATAGCACGAAATAATGAAAGATAAGTAAAACAAAATAGTAAAGACAAAACTGAAGCAATGAACGCAACAACACAGGTTGTTTTGAAGCATCAGAGTGTACTATGAATAACTCTCCAAAATTTTGAAAAAATAGATAAAACACATGACTTTCAAGAAAAATATACATTAGTGCAATGTACTCAAGGAGAAATAGAAGACCTGAGTAGAAAAGTAATTATTAAAGAAATTAATTAATAGTCAAAATCCTACCCTGTCCCTTCCCAAAGCAGTGATAGGACAAAGGCCCCGGGAAATTTTAGAAGAAAGTTTTATGGAAACTTTACAAGAGATGTCTCTCTTATAAAAACAATTCTATGCTAGTATAATCTTGATAGCCAAACTAGATAAAGTACAAGAAAAGAAAATTATAGACAAATTTTGTTTTGAAACTTGATGTAAAATTCCTAAGTAAGATATTAGCAAATTGACTATAAGTGTATAGAGAAAAAATTGTAGGACAAACTACTGTTTATTTAAGGAACTCAAGAATGTTTTTTAAAAAAATTAGACATCTCTAAATATTATTCACTGTATTAACAAATTCAGATCAAAATCAATAGAACTGTCTCAACAGTTGGAGAAAAATTATTCTATAAAAGTCAATATTCATTTATGATGAAAGCTCTTATTAAACTATGAATATGAGATAGAGTTCTTAAACTAAACAAGGGCATCTAACAAAAAGTTATAATGAACCTCAGACTTAATGATAAAACTTAAAAGCATTTTCCATTAATATATTTTATAAAACAAAGATGCTCGTTATAATCATCCAACCTTGTTCTCAAGGACCTAACCAGAAGATAATATAAGAAATAGAACTACAATTTATAGAATTATAAAGAAAAAGGCAGACTGCAAATGATTATCTACATATATGGTCCAAGAGAATCAGAAATTATAGCGACTAAAAGATTTTAGGAAAGTTGGTATATAAAAGATTAACATACACAATTAATAGATTTTCTATTTCTAAAATACAATCAATAAGAAAATCCTATTCACATGACAATAAAATTTATGAGGTAGCCAGGAACAAATTTAGCAAAAGATATGTTATATTGTTATGGAAAACATTACAAAACTTTGTAATGTAAACATTGAAATCAGCTTAAAGTAATAAACAATGTATCATTTTCATGAATGAGAAGACTCACAATAATGAAGATGCCATTTCCCCACCAAATCAATTTTTAAATTCAATGCAATTACATTAAAATCTCATAACTAAGTTTTTGGAATTTGAGAAAGAGATTCAAAAATTAAAATGGAAAAATAAAAAATTGAAAAATAAGATAATTCTAAAAGCAAAATTAAACAAAGGTAATAGGCACAAAGAAAGGACAATTATTCTGTTAAGTTCCAAGATAATATAAAGCTTAATTAAAAATATGATACAATATAAAACAATATAAAATGATGTGGTTTTGGAATAAGAACAAATGACTGAATGGTACAGAATATAATGTCTAGTAGAGGATTTATCTTATGTGGGAACTTACATGAGAGGTGCCGTTACAATTCAGTGGGCAGAAGATGGACTGTTTAATACATGATAAAGAGATAAATGGCTTTCAATATGGAAAAAATAGAATTAGTTCCCTTTTTCACTCTATCTATACAAATGAGTTCTGTGTGGATTAAATGCGTAAAGATGAAAACCAAAAATTTGAAACTATTAGAAGAAAATACAGGAGATAGATTTATCACCTGGGAATAAAAAAGGATGTCTTAAACAAGGTACAAAAAAGAAGATTTATAAATTTGACCACATCAAAATTAAAGCTTTAATTTATACAATAACAAACATAATATGTAGTTAAAGGAGTGTGAAAACTGAGAAAAAAATTTAACATATATTAATGCTATATAATTAATATCTTTAATATAAAGATAGAAGGAAATTCTAGAAATCCATAAGAAAGAGACAGAAAACTCTAGAAAACTAAACACACGAATCTGGACAGCAATGAGAAGAGGAAATCAAATTGGTCAACACACCTATAAAAGGAAATTTAACTTTATTAATAATTTGAGAAATACAAACTGAAGAAACAAAGAACCCTTTCTGACACATTCGATTGGCAAAAATTAAAATGTTAGAGTATATTGAGTTGGCAAGGATTAAGGAAAAGGAATTCCCCCAACCATTTAACTGTTAAAACCACTCTGGAAAGGCTTTGAGTAGTACGTAGCTGTCTGGAATATTTGTACACCCTACCACCTAGCAACTCTGCTAGGTACCTGCCTTAAAGAAGCTTCACACATGTATCCAAGGAGATATGTACAAGAAGTTTGTTGCATTTTTTTTAAAGAAATAAATTTTAAACCACCTCATGTCTACAACTAGGAGAATGTATAAAAGGCACTTGATTCTGAACTTTGTTTGCTATTATGATTCTTAGTATTACCTTTATCACTCAATCAAATTTGTCTCTTGCCCTGTATTTTGTCATGGATTTGGGGTACAAAATTATGTGACCTCCCCATCCTCAGTGATTTTCTGTGATTGCATTTCTCTATGTTCTTATGGATCCTTAACTAGGAAAAAAATTGACCAGAAATTAAAAATAATGAAGTCTTGGTTTTGGAGGATGGCCCTCAGTAGCAAACAAAGACTCAAGAGAAAGAAGAAATGTATGGGGTGGATGGAGGAGGATGTGACTGGAGAAACATTTGGGATGGAGAATGATTGGGAGCTCAGTGGGAGCTGGGGAATATGGAGGGGTGTGTGAACCGATTTGAAAACCAGAGGCAGTATCCTTCCGGTACTAAGTTCTAGGTCAAATTTTTAAATTTTCTGTTTGAAGTTAAAAAAAAAAAGATTGAGAAAATATTTTATAAAAAACCGTATTATCTTCATTAAAAATATTTTTTTAAAACATATATAGCCTTTCAAATACAGTCTTGTTGTTGACTTTGAGGCACAGATGCTGTGAGACTACTTTCTTCTTTTATGATTATATGTTAATTACATATTCTGATTACATTACATAGTGATTACATTCTCTTGCTTCAGTCTTTCCAAAGGCAGCGTTTTAGACAATCTTGAAATAGTCTTTCATAAATTATCTCTTAATAAAAGAAAAGAAGCATAACCAATTATAATTAAGTGTTCAAGAGGTAACAATTTTTTTTTCTTTGCAAAAATAAGTTCTGGGAAATTTGTGCAGTCTTGTGTTCTGAGAGGCTAAAAAACCCCATAGCAACTGAAAAATGACATTGTTAAATAAATGAGGTGCAAAATTTGATTTACCTTAATATTGTTATAGTCTGGTGGGGAAAATCCACAATATTCTTCATCCTGTCACTTACAAATTAAAAAAGTATCCATTGTTTACTTAGCCCCTAAAATGCTGTGGCTGTCAGCGCGACTGTAGATGCTGTGATTGACCTAAGCTCTTCCATGTTAGGGAACATGTGAATACTGCACACATACACACACATGCTAACACATTTATGTCTACTCCTTGAGGACAGGCGTGATTTGTATGTGTGTGTGCCATGCAATGAATTTTAGTTACAATGAGTTACAATTTAGGGCGGCTGGTGATACTCTTCCACTCACCTGTCTTGAATAATTTATAAACTTTCACTTATATGCAAATTTAGGACTCTCTATCATGCAGATCATTTAGGAGAAAATTTTTAACTTTTGGTAATTGCTCTACTAAATCATTATTTAAGTTTATGTCATCACATTCATTCGGTTTTGGGTCACTTAGGAAGGTAGAATAGAAGTGCCATTCAGGTTCAGTGTTAGTTTAAGCAAAATTAATTATCTGTCTAGTGGTTTATCTGGATTGTGTTGGACCTGCTAATTAAATTTGTGCAGTCTAGAGTTAGCCAAGTAAATGATGTAGGGATAATTTTGGAAATTAACAACATAGTACTTCTGAATGTTCTAGTAGAAACTACAGTAGAGTTGGTTTGTGTTGTTAGTCTTAAATTTTCACTTCTGGCTTTTTGCTTTTGTCTCTATAGTCACAGTAGTGAATTATTTGGTTATTCTGTGTTGTCAACCACGGTGCTTTTGTGGTGGGATTGAGCAGGTTAGGCATACAGCAAACTGGAATCAACAGACTGGGTTCTGTGAAACCTGGCTCTGCTCTTACCAGCTGGCTAACGTTGGCTAAAGTCCTAACCTTCCTGAGCCTCAGTTTCCACAGCCATATAATGGGGATGATTATCATACTCATACTCACAGGGTGATGGTAAGGATACGTTAAGATGGTGTACATCAACTCCTGGACACAGTGCAGCATAAACGCATAAAACATATTAGTTATTATTACTCAAAGTCCCTGCCACGCAACAGGATTCTACCCATTTCTTTCATGAGATAACCAGAAGGCTTGTGATTCGTTTCTTCCTTGCTGCCTATAACAATGGTCCTTAAACCTGGCTGCAAATTCGAATCACTTTTGAAGCTTTAAAACAATATTAATGTCAGATCTATTTCAAAATCAACTGGATAAGAATTTTGGCACAGTGTCATTATTTCTTAAACTATCTTGAAGTGATTCTAATTAGCAGTCAGGGTTGAAAGCTCCTGGCAAATGAAGTCTTTCTTTAACGAAAATTCTGCTCTTGGATGTGTGGAGATGCAGGGGTGGGCATAGAGGGATGTATCTCTTTCATTTCACCAAGAAGCACCTAAGAATATAGCCCATAACCTTGCTTTCATTGTTTCACCTGCTCTTCTCTTTTCTAGCTGTTGCAGGTAGGTTTCTACCCTTGCCAGGGCACACATTACTGATGGCTTTCTCATTGCAGGGTCTACTTACCTATGTCGTTGACTACTCTCCCCTTCCTTTCTTCCTCCTTGTTGACTTTAATGTCAGACTCATATGTTCCCATTCTGTTTCTCCCAATTGTTCCTTCTAATTTCCTTCATGAACTCTTCTTTGTCTATCCTGATCAACATCACATCAAATGTTGGTTATCTCAAATGTTTTATTCTTGACCCTTTTTTCTTCTCAAGCTTCATGTTCTCCATCAGCAATCTCAACCAGACCCATAGTTTCACCCTAATGATGATGAACCCCAAACTATTTCTAGTCCAGAACTTCATCTTGAGCTCTAGACCTTGAATTACCAAGTTTGTAGTTGTTTTTGTTTGCACATCTAGAATAGTTCCTGGCGCATAGGAGGGGCTTACTTATTTTTAAAATTAAACTAATCTACCAATGAATGAATGGCCTACAAGGCTAGTATCAGACTAAGCGGTTTGAATTTCATCCTGGATGCAATGAGAAATCACTGGAAGTTTTTATTTTAATTAAAAAAAATTGTTTTACTCTTATTTATTTATGTATTTAACGTCTTTATTGGAGTATAATTGCTTTACTTTGTTGTGTTAGTTGCTGCTGTATAACAAAGTGAATCAGCTATACGTATACATATATCCCCATATCCCCTCCCTCTTACGTCTCCCTTCCACCCTCCCTATTCCACCCCTCTAGGTGGTCACAAAGCACAGAGCTGATCTCCCTGTGCTATGGGGCTGCTTCTCACTAGCTATCTATTTTAATTTGGTCGGGTATATATGTCATTGCCAATCTCTCACTTCGTCCCAGCTTACCCTTCCCCCTCCCTGTGTCCTCAAGTCCATTCTCTATGTCTGTATCTTTACTACTGTCCTGCCCATAGGTTCTTCAGAACCTTTTTTTTTTTTTTTAGATTACATATATATGTGTTAGCATACAGTATTTATTTTTCTTTTTCTGACTTACTTCACTCTGTATGACAGACTCTAGGTCCATCCACCTCACTACAAATAACTCAATTTCAGTTCTTTTTATGGCTGAGTAATATTTCATTGTATATATGTGCCACATCTTCTTTATCCATTCATCTAACGATGGACACTTAGGTTGTTTCCATGTCCTGGCTATTGTAAATAGTGCTGCAATGAACATTGTGGTTCATGACTCTTTTTGAATTACGGTTTTCTCAGGGTATATGCCCAGTAGTGGGATTGCTGGGTCGTATGGTAGTTCTATTTTTAGTTTTTAAAGGAACCTCCATACTGTTCTCCATAGTGGCTGTGTTAGTTTACACTCCCACCAACAGTGCAAGAGGGTTCCCTTTTCTCCACACCCTCTTCAGCATTTATTGTTTGTAGATTTTTTGTTGATGGTCATTCTGACCGGTGTGAGGTGATAGCTCATTGTAGTTTTGATTTGCATTTCTCTAATAATTAGTGATGTTGATCATCCTTTCATGTATTTGTTGGCAATCTGTATATCTTTTTTGGAGAAATGTCTATTTAGGTCGTCTGCCCATTTTTGGATTGGGTTGTTTGTTTTTTTGATATTGAGCTGCATGAGCTGCTTGTATATTTTGGAGAGTATCCTTTGTCAGTTGCTTAGTTTGCAAATATTTTCTCCCATTCTGAGGGTTGTCTTTTCGTCTTGTTTGTGGTTTCCTTTGATGTGCAAAAGCTTTGAAGTTTCATTAGGTGCCATTTGTTTATTTTTGTTTTTATTTCCATTTCTCTAGAAGGTGGGTCAAAAGGGATCTTGTTGTGATTTAAGTCATAGAGTGTTCTTCCTATGCTTTCCTCTAAGAGTTTTATAGTGTCTGGCCTTACATTTAGGTCTTTAATCCATTTTGAGTTTATTTTTGTGTATGGTGTTAGGGAGTGTTCTAATTTCATTCTTTTACATGTGGCTGTCCAGTTTTCCCAGCACCACTTATGGAAGAGGCTGTCTTTTCTCCATTGTATATTCTTGCCTCTTTTATCAAAGATAAGGTGACCATATGTGCGTGGGTTTATCTCTGGGCTTTCTATCCTGTTCCATTGATCTATATTTCTGTTTTTGTGCCAGTACCATACTGTCTTGAGCACTGTAGCTTTGTAGTATAGTCTGAAATCAGGGAGCCTGATTCCTCCAGCTCCATTTTTGTTTCTGAAGATTGCTTTGTCTATTCGGGGTCTTTTGTGTTGCCATACGAATTGTGAAATTTTTTGTTCTAGTTCTGTGAAAAATGCCATTGGTAGTTTGATAGGGATTGCATTGAATCTGTAGATTGCTTTGGGTAGTATAGTCTTTTTCACAATGCTGATTCTTCCAATCCAAGAACATGGTCTATCTCCATTGGCTTGTATCATCTTTAATTTCTTTCATCAGTGTCTTATAGTTTTCTGCATACAGGTCTTTTGTCTCCATAGGTAGGTTTATTCCTAGGTATTTTTTTCTTTTTGTTGCAATGGTAAATGGGAGTGTTTCCTTAATTTCTCTTTCAGATTTTTCATCATTAGTGTATAGGAATGCAAGAGATTTCTGTGTACAAATTTTGTATCTTGCTACTTTACCAAGTTCATTGTTTAGCTCTAGTAGTTTTCTGGTAACATCTTTAGGATTCTCTATGTATAGTATCAGGTCATCTGCAAACAGTGACAGTTTTACTTCTTCTTTTCTGATTTGGATTCCTCTTGTTTCTTTTACATCTCTGATTGCTGTGGCTAAAACTTCCAAAATTATGTTGAATAATAGTGGTGAGAGTGGGCAACCTTGACTTGTTCCTGATCTTAGTGGAAACGGTTTCAGTTTTTCACCATTGAGAATGATGTTGGCTGTGGGTTTGTCATATATCTCCTTTATTATGTTGAGGTAAGTTTCCTCTATGCCTACTTTTCTGGAGAGTTTTTATTATAAATGGGTGTTGAATTTTGTCAAAAGCTTTTTCTGCATCTATTGAGATGATCATATGTTTTTTCTCCTTCAATTTGTTAATATGGTGTATCACATTGATTGATTTGTGTATATTGAAAAATCCTTGCATTCCTGTTATAAACCCCAATTGATCATGGTGTATGATCCTTTTAATGTGCTGCTGGATTCTATTTGCTAGTATTTTGTTGAGGATTTTTGCATCTATGTTCATCAGTGATATTGGCCTGTAGTTTTCTTTTTTTGTGTCATTTTTGTCTAGTTTTGGTATCAGGGTGATGGTGGCCTCGTAGAATGAGTTGGGGAATGTTCTTCCCTCTGCTATATTTTGGAAGAGTTTGAGAAGGATAAGTGTTAGCTCTTCTCTAAATGTTTGATAGAATTCGCCTGTGAAGCCATCTGGTCCTGGGCTTTTGTTTGTTGGAAGATTTTTAATCACAGTTTCAATTTCAGTGCTTGTGATTGGTCTGTTTATATTTTCTATTTCTTCCTGGTTCAGTCTCAGAAGGTTGTGCTTTTCTAAGAATTTGTCCATTTTTTCCAGGTTATCAATTTTATTGGCATAGAGTTGCTTGTAGTAATCTCTCATGATCCTTTGTATTTCTGCAGAGTCAGTTGTTACTTCTCCTTTTTCATTTCTAAGTCTGTTGATTTGAGTCTTCTCCCTTTTTTTCTGATGAGTCTGGCTAATAGTTTATCAATTTTGTTTATCTTCTCAAAGAACCAGCTTTTAGTTTTATGGATCTTTGCTATTGTTTCCTTCATTTCTTTTTCATTTATTTCTGATCTGATCTTTATGATTTTCTTTCCTTCTGTTAACTTTGGGGGGTATTCTGTTCTTCTTTCTCTAATTGCTTTAGGTGTAAGGTTAGGTTGTCTATTTGAGATTTTTCTTGTTTCTTGAGGTAGGATTGTATTGCTATAAACTTCCCTCTTAGGACTGTTTTTGTTGCATCCCATAGGTTTTGGGCCGTCGTGTTTTGTCATTTGTTTCTAGGTATTTTTTGATTTCCTCTTTGATTTCTTCAGTGATCTCTTGGCTATTTAGTAGCATATTGTTTAGCCTCCATGTGTTTGTATTCTTTACAGTTTTTTTCCTGTAATTGATATCTAGTCTCTAGTGTTGTGGTTGGAAAAGATACTTCATATGATTTCAATTTTCTTAAATTTACCAAAGCTTGATTTCTGACCCAGGAAATGATCTGTCATAGAGAATGTTCCATGAGCACTTGAGAAGAAAATGTATTCTGTTGTTTTTGGATGGAATGTCCTATAAATTTCAATTAAGTCCATCTTGTTTAATGTATCATTTAAAGCTTGTGTTTCCTTATTTATTTTCATTTTGGTTGATGTTTCCATTGGTGAAAGTGGGGTGTTAAAGTCCCCTACTATGATTGTGTTACTGTCGATTTCCCCTTTTATGGCTGTTAGCATTTGCCTTATGTATTGAGATGCTCCTATGTTGGGTGCATAAATATTTACAATTGTTATATCTTCTTGGATTGATCCCTGATCATTATGTAGTGTCTTTCTTTGTCTCTTATAATAGTCTTTATTTTAAAGTCTATTTTGTCTGATATGAGAATTGCTACTCCAGCTTTCTTTTGATTTCCATTTGCATGGAATATCTTTTTCCATTCCCTAACTTTCAGTCTGTATATGTCCTTAGGTCTGAAGTGGGTCTCTTGTAGACAGCATATATACAGGTCTTGTTTTTGTATCCCTTCAGCCAGTCTATGTCTTTTGGTTGGAGTATTTAATCCATTTACATTTAAGGTAATTATCGATATGTATGTTCTTATTACCATTTTCTTAATTGTTTTGGGTTTGTTATTGTAGGTCTTTTCCTTCTCTTGTGTTTCCTGCCTAGAGAAGTTCCTTTAGCATTTGTTGTAAAGCTGTTTTGGTGGTGCTGAATTCTCTTAGCTTTTGCTTGTCTGTAAAGGTTTTAATTTCTCCATCGAATCTGAATGAGATCCTTGCTGGGTAGAGTAATCTTGGTTGTAGGTTTTTCCCTTTCATCACTTTAAATATTTCCTGCCACTCCCTTCTGGCTTGCAGAGTTTCTGCTGAAAGGTCAGCTGTTAACCTTATGGGGATTCCCTTGTACGTTATTTGTTGTTTTTCCCTTGCTGCTTTTAATATTTTTTCTTTGTATTTAATTTTTGATAGCTTGATTAATATGTGTCTTGGTGTGTTTCTCCTTGGATTTATCTTCTATGCGGCTCTTTCTGCTTCCTGGACCTGATTAACTATTTCCTTTCCCATATTGGGGAAGTTCTCAACTATAACCTCTTCAAATATTTTCTCAGTCCCTTTCTTTTTCTCTTCTTCTTCTGGGAACCCTATAATTCGAATGTTGGTACATTTACCATGTTGTACCAACATGTACAATGTTGGTACAATTTGAATGTTGTCCCGGAGGTCTCTGAGACTGTCCTCGATTCCTTTCCATTCTTTTTTCTTTATTCTGCTCTGTGGTAGTTATTCCCACTATTTTATCTTCCAGGTCACTTATCCATTCTTCTGCCTCAGTTATTCTGCTATTGATTCCTTCTAGAGAATTTTTAATTTCATTTATTGTGTTGTTCATCATTGTTTGCTTGCTGTTTAGTTCTTCTAGGTCCTTGTTAAACGTTTCTTTTACTTCCTCCATTCTATTTCCAAGATTTTGGATCATCTTTACTATCATTACTCTGAATTCTTTTTCAGGTAGACTGCCTATTTCCTCTTCATTTGTTTGGTCTGGTAGGTTTTTACCTTGCTTCTTCATCTGCTGTATATTTCTCTGTCTTCTCATTTTTCTTAACTTACTGTGTTTGGGGTCTCCTTTTCGCAAGCTGCAGGTTTGTAGTTCCCGTTGTTTTTGGTGTCTGTCCCAGTGGTTAAGGTTGGTTCAGTAGGTTGTGTAGGCTTCCTGGTGGAGGGGACTTGTGCCTGTGTTCTGGTGGATGAGTCTGGATCTTGTCTTTCTGGTGGGCAGGACCACGTCTGGTGGTGTGTTTTGGGGTGTCTGTGAACTTAGTATGATGTTAGGCAGCCTCTCTGCTAGCGGATGGGGTTGTGTTCCTTGCTAGTTTGGCATGTGCTGTCCAGCACTGGAGCTTGCTGGTCATTGAGTGGAGCTGGGTCTTAGTGTTGAGATGGAGATCTCTGGGAGAGCTCTCATTGAGTGATATTACATGGGGCCATTAGGTCTCCGGTGGTCCAATGTCCTAAGCTTGGCTCTCCCACCTCAGAGGCATAGGCTTGACACCCAGTCGGAGCACCAAGACACTGTCAGCCACATGGCCAAGTACGTGGGGAGTGCCTTGCCTTTTGGGAAGTCTGAGGTCTTCTGCCAGAGTTCAGTAGGTGTTCTGTAGGAGTTGTTCCACATGTAGATGTATTTTTGATGTATTTGTGGGGAGGAAGGTGATCTCCTCTCCACATCTTACTCCTCTGCCATCTTGAAGGTCCTCTCACTGGAAAATTTTAAAGCAGCAAACTGAAATGATGAGATGTGCATTTTGGGAAACATTAACTCTAGCAGTATTTTAGGAGATAGGTAACAGAGGAGACATTATAAAAAGATGAGATAAGAAGATAGCAAAACTAATATTTATTGAGTTCATACTATGTGCCAGGCAAATAGTACTGAGCTATGTACTTTACATGTACTGTTTTATTCAATGCACATACTAGCCTTGAAACAGGTTTTATTCTCCTATTCGCTTCTCTAATAGGAAAACTTAGGATTAGAGAGAGATTTAATACTTTGCATGAAAGTAAGTTATGTTGGAGCACAAATCTGAGGAAGAAATTGTGTAGTTGGGAACTAAGGTTTTGTTGATGGACATGGAAAGGAGAAAACTGATTCAAAAGCTAAGTGAACAGAACTTGGTGTCATTAAGAAAGGGCTGATGGAGGAGGGGAAGATGGTGGTTCATTAGTTTTAGGTTGCCACCTTGAGCATATCCATTGGTCTTGGTAGACTCATGGTCCAAAAGCGTCCATCTCATTAAATTACCTGCTCCTAGACAGATCTCATCATTTCACATAAATCTGCATTGACGTTTTTGGATTTACTATTCCACACTTTCACTTTGATATTACCAATTCTTTCTTCTATTTATTCAAATAATATAAATCATTCCCACACTTCAGGACCTGTATCTCAAGTTTTGTCTATTCCATGAAACTTAAAAAAAATTAATTTTAGCCAAAACAGAATCTCTATTCCTTAGAGTATATTGTCTACTTCCAAAAATTTAGGCAGGTGACCAGAGACAGTAGAGCATAATGTTTAAGTGCATGAATTTCGGAGCCAGAAAGACCACTGGTTCAAATTAATTGCTGATGTCTTTGGCAAATTATTTAAATGCTTTGGGCTGAGACTTCTCAGCTATAAAATGGGTATTTCAATGACATGAGTATAAAGTACAGTGAACATTAAATAAAGTAATACATGTATAATGCTTGACACCTTGACTGACACATAGTAAGCACTTACTAAATGTTGGCTAATACTACCTTTATCATTAAATGCTTATATTTATCCCAGTGTTCTCAGTGTCCTATTTTACACTTGCAGGCTTTGGTTTCCCAGGAACAATGTAATTATCTCAAGGGCAGGAAAAGTGTTCAACACATCTAGCAAATTACTAAATAATAAATGCTGAATGAATGGATGATTGCACAACTTCTTTTGCTTTTCTTTCAGTGGATAGCATAATATCAGACTTGTGCTAGACACTTAATAAACACTACTTGAGCATTTTGAAATCATGCAGACATAGAGAATGGACTTGAGGATGCGGGGCGGGGGAGGGGGAAGTGAGAGAAACATCAACATATATACACTACCAAATGAAAAATAGACGGCTAGTGGGAAGCAGCAGCATAGCACAGGGAGATCAGCTTGGTGCTTTGCAACAACCTAGAGGGGTGGGATAGGGAGGGTGGGAGGGAGGGGATATGGGGATATATGTATTCATATGGCTGATTCACTTTGCTGTACAACAGAAACTAACACAGCATTGTGAAGCAATTATACTCCAATAAAGATGTATAAAAAGAAAAAAAAACAATGATCAGTATGATCTCATGCTTGATTAACCTAATTAAATAGAACTCCAAGTACACTGTAACCAGAGGAATTTTCTCTAAGTTTCATAGCAGCAGAACATTGTGCTGATGTCTTTTGTTGGTATCAATTGTATCTGTGTGATATCTTCATCTAGAATTCACATTTCCTTCATATGTATGTCATTGCTAGGACTACAAGGATGGAGTCTGTTAGTTTAAGAAGAGGATGCCGCAGAATTCATTCCTCCTTCCTTCCCTCCTTCCTTCCTCCCTTCCTTCTTTCCTTCCTCCCCTCCCTCTCTCCCTCCCTTCCATCACTCTTTCCCTCTCTCCCTCTTTTTTTCCTTTCTTCACTCCATAAATGGATGTTACATGCCTACTGTGTTCAAGGTAATGTGCCTGTATTGAAAATCCAAAGAGGAATATGAAGATTCAAAGAGGAAGAAGACACAGTCATCATCTCAAGGAACTTATAATTTAGGGGGAGATAGGCCCTCTAAATTAGTAAATAGACAATTACAGAGCAATAAGACAGAAGAAAACACAGTGTTATGGGGCAAACATGAGGATCACAAACTTAAGATTCATTACACCATTTTCTGTCATCTTGAAGGTATCCAAGATGTAATTGTTTGAGCAAACTAAGTGAATGTGAAAACACATCATTGTGACCTTCAGTCTAGAAGACATAGGGTAAAATTAGGCTGGAGCATTTTTTCTCTTCTGGCATTATACATCTGATTTCACTGATGTATAGTACACAATTACTTGAAACAAGTGCCCATAGAAGTCCATAAAACCAAGTGACCTTTCAAGACATAACAAAGGTAAAAGGTTACTGTCATCACTCTCTGTGAATCACTTCATTATCAATATTTTAGACTTTGAAGTAAAATAATGACATAAGATAATTAAGCCATTCTTTGGTATTTAATACCAATATTTCAGAAATAGGACTCCAAAGTATTTCCAGATATCATTCTTCCCTTCATAACTACATTGATAGAAATAGTTCTCTTCATAGGAGGATTAATTGTGGTGACATTTGTCACTCAGACATTAACTAAAAACATGGCACAAAGGGATAAGTATAGAGGTAGCAAGGCAAAAATGACAAAATGTATAACAACATTTTATTTGCATGCTGCAGTTCATTGTTTATCATATTTACTTCTTATTTAATGTTTTAATTTGTGCCATTAAGTAAATGTCCCCATACATTCATAAATATATTTCATAATGTTATTCTAGGGAATACCCACAATGTATCCGACTTGTTAAAAATGAACAGCTATATATGACTTGTGCTGTCATCCATGTGACAAGCTACAAACTTGGTATCACTATGGTAGCCATTTATGGGAAATAGAATAATTACACCACTGCTGTAAATTATAGGAAGAGTTTTCATTGGAACCATAGACTGTTAATAAAGGTTGCATTCGTTACAGATTTATCAGGATTGCATTTCTGCTTTGAGCTTGCATTTACATATCTGTAAATTCTTTTGCATAAGAAATTGAAAGCAATTGATGAGGCTGTTGGAAAAAGAGCTTTTAAATCTCATGAAGTTGTTATCTGCATAGTAGAAGATAGACTGGTCCTAAATCTGCTCCAAGTGAAGTTCTTAATAAGTTTCCATTGTATTCCTTCAGTGCAAAGGCTCTGGAACCAGATTGCCAGGATCTGAACGCTGACCTGTCCTTGGTTCACAGTATGATCTTTTTTTCTTTCTTTCTTTCTTTTTTTTGAGCAGAGAAAGATTTATTGCTGGGCCAAGCAAGAATTGGTGGCTCATGCTCAAAAACCCCGAACTCCAGAGCAATATGATCTTGATCAAGTTCTCTTTGACCTTCTCTTTCTTCAACTGCATCCTGGAGCAGTAATGCTATCCACCTTGTAGTTTTGTGCTGAGAATTAAATGAAAAAAAAAAATATATAAGGTCCTTCACAAGGGCTTGGCACACATTAGGTACTCAATAAATTTTAACTATTGCTACACATATATATTTTAATTTAAAAAAATTGAGATATAATTGACATATAATATTGGATTAGTTTTAGGTGTACAACCAAATGATTTTATATATGTATATATCGGGAAATGATTACCACAGTAATTTTTAGTTAGCATTCATCATGAGACATAGTTACAAATTTTTTCTTTCTTGTGATAAGAACTTTTAAGATCTATCTTAGCAACTTTCAAATATGCAATACAGTATTGTTAACTATACTTACCATGCTGTACCCTACATCCTCAGGACTTGTCATATATCTGGGAGTTTGTACCTTTGACCGCCTTCACCCATTTTGTCCAACCCTGAACTCCTGCCTCTGGCAATCACTAATCTGTTTTCTGTATCTCTGAATTCAGTTTTCTTAAGATTCCACATATCAGTGAAGTCATACAAGGATTTGTCTTTCTCTGACTGACTTATTTCACATAGCATAATGTTTCAAGTTCCATCCATATTGTCACAAATGGCAGAATTTCCTTCTTTTTATAGCTGAATGTATATATATATATATATATATATATATATATACAGTTTCTTTGTCCATTTATCTGTCAGTGGCCTCTTAGGTTGTTTCCATGTCTTGGCTATTGTACATAATGCAGCATTTAACATGGGAGTGCAGATATCTCTTTGAGATAATGATTTTACTTCCTTCAAATAAATATCCAGAAGTAGAATTACTGGATCATATGGTAGTTCTATTTTTAATTTTTGGAGGAACCTCCATACTCTTCTTCATAGTGGCTTCACCAATTTACATTTCTACTAACGTGCAACATTTCAACAGTTCAACAGTGCAATCTTTAATACTGATATAAGTACAACAATTAGATTTGTCCTCTTGGTTCTCATTCTGGTGGTCTTAATCACATTTTTAGGCTTAGTATGAAAATGTGTATGTCTAATAGAGTAATTTGATGGTATAGATGTAATAGCTCTTAATAGCTTTGTCACAATGCCTCAGATATTCCTTTTCAGATCTTAACAAAGTATTCACAATTACTGCACCCTAAGTGAAAACAACAAAGATCAGAAAACAACGCTTTCTAAAAGATAGTTTCAAGGTTAGAGAAACAGTAAAAATAAGTTCCATGAACCATCAGTAAAAATAAAACAACAAAAATAGAAAAAAAAGTGGCTGGTATTGTATGTAACACCCAAGAACAATTTGGTTTTTACCTAGTTTTATTTTTTAAAATATTATAGTAATCATGGAGTCCTTCAAATTGTCATTCAAGGATGGCAAAAAATTTCACATACACTCTACCACTTTGCTTTTCTATGGTCATGTAGACATGAGATGGTCTGGTGGAAACAATATTGTCGTAGAAGACAGAGTCCTGTATTCTTACGTAATCTCTTCCTTCAAACAGCTGTGTAATAATCCACTTATCCACTCAGATACATCCGGTGTAAAATAAGGGTGCAAGACTAGATTATCTTTCACAGTCCCTTTGGCCTCTGATGTCTTGTAAGCTAAGAAATTTGTTAGAAAGTCCACGTAGATCTGTAGTTGCAGAAAGCCCGTATCTGGGGAAGCTTTCTTTTCTATGGTGTAATGGTGTGTTTGCACTAACTGATTTTTGTTCACATATTTGCAGCATTGCTTATTTCAGAGGGGTTGAGAAAATCTGTCATACTAAAAATATTCAAATTTACAGCCTATTTAAAACAATTAAATAATAGTTCTGTGTTTTGCCATTGTGTTTGCATTTAGGATAAAATAGCTACTTAATCTGTATAACAATTTGAAACTAATGATGGTTAAATCACCTAATACTCCTTGATATCAATGCAAATTAATCTGAAATTTAACTCCGTTTGTTGGAGCCCTAGCGTTTCCAGGCACTTGTATTAGATCTCCTCTAGGAAATGATTTAAAAACATTCTGACATCAAATCCTTCTTGACTTTGGGGACTGCATCTCAAAGTACAAAAATTTTTCATATTGGATCATAAATCTACTCCATAGGAATTTGATCTCCTTAGATTTCAGCTTTTGGTTTATGACTCTAAAAACAATTATACTAATAAAAAATGTCTAAGCGGGGGATGAACAGAAGTAGCAAGTACATTAGAAGTCAAAACAGGATTTTTTTTTCTGTAATCGGAGAAGGAGAGACACATCTTTGGCATTCACCATTATAAAACACAAGATTAATGCAGTTCTCAATAAGAAGGCTAAGTGCATAAAATAAAAGAACACAGCCATTATCCATCTCAATGGATATGCCTCCAACTTATGAATCCCAACAATACATGAAAAATACATGATGTTATTAGGTGGTGGAAGTTGGCAATATATTGTCCATAACTTATTTATATAAGGCTGTCCTGAGAAGCAGTGTTTAACTCTGCTGGCTGGGCAGATAGAATGGGGACCTGGGCTGCTGTTTACTGAGAGTCAGAGGGGAGCTGACAAACACTCCTTGAAAACAAATGAAACGTGGGGCATCTTAACACTTCTTTTGTTATCTTCTGGACCAGTTCTGTTTTCCTCTAAGCTTCTGCTGATCTCACAAAACAGGGGTCATCTCCTTGTTTTGTCTAAACGTTGTACTCAGTTGTTTACCTCATTAGTGGATTTATTAAACTAATAAGTGCCAGTAAAATTAGGAACTGGTGGTTGTAGTCAATCACAGAGTCATCTCAAGGGATGGCCACCACCCCGGCTAACATACTGGAGCTTGGTTTGCATTTCCATGGGACAAGGGCTGCTTGGATGTCAGGGGTCTCTGGGGAGGGAGCTTCTCCGCAACAGGTCATACGTCATGTAGGGAGGTCCACTGGATATGAAATTTAATAGAAACAAGGTTGATATGAAATTTAATAGAAACAAGGTTCAGCCATAGGATAGGAACTCCTGAATCTGGATGTTCAGGGATCCTGGGCCCCTGACAGAGAGAAAGCACGTGGTGAGGCCATGGCCACTTGTGGGAGGTGGACTTATTCGAGCGTTATGACAATTCATGGTGACAGCTACTGTTTTCTGTATCTACATACTGAAAATTGTGTCTCCATGACTACCTCTAAAGTTTGTCTAGAGACAAACCACTTCACCTTTTATTTTTCCAAAACAGAACATTTATTACTTTTAAAATAAAGATTTTAATCAAGGACTGACTTTAATTTTTATTTAAGTAATCAAAGCAAGGAGTGGGTGGGGCCAAAATAGTGTTTATAAAAATCGCTAAATGTTTCTCCAGAGAACCAAACTCAGAGCTGGCTCTCAGTGTTCATCCCTCTTTCTGTGGAGACTCAAAGTTTCCCATTAGGACATAAGAGTCTGTCATCGAACTTGAACCGTGAAAGTGCGCTCCCAATATATTTGGTAGGGATGGCACATGTCTTTTAAGGTCATCAATTTACAAGGAAGTTAGATCATCTTTTTGCCTGGGATACTACACAATTGATTTCTCAAAGGTCACCAATGAACTCCTTCAAGTGAATTGAATTTAAAATTTAGTTTAGCCTTAAAGGGCATTGCAGTTCAGTGGTCTAAATCAGGGATTAACAATTAAAATTCTGAACCCTGCTTTTCTGGTGTATTAGTGACAGGAAAGATTTCGTGGATGCCCGATGTTAGCAATGGGCTGAAAGCTCTTGCTCCTGTTCATGTGTTCTTTCCTTGTACACGATGTGGGATATATTTATATATATGTAAATAAGTCTTGAGAATTTTAAGATTATTGGATTTCATAACAATATAACTTATTGTAATAGCAATTGTATAACTTATTGTATAACTTATTGTAATCAGTTAATTAGAATGCTGTTTCCCTGCTGAGTTCGACGACACTAGGGCAGGCAACCTTAACCAAGAGTGCTTAGGTGTATCATCTATCTATGAATCAGTTGGTGTAGACCCCATCCAGAGAGACTCTAATTTGACAGGTTAGAGTTAAGACACTGGAAAGTATATGTATATACACATGTATGTATATATTTTTTTACTTTAAATTCATTTTATTGAAGTATAGTTGATTTACAGTGTTGTGTTAATTTCTGCTGTACAGCAAAGTAATTCAGTTATACATGTATATACATTCTTTTCATATTCTTTTCCATTATGATTTATCACAGGATATTGGATATCGTTCCCTGTGCTAGACAGTAGGACCTTGTTGTTTCTACATCCGACGTATAACAACTTGCATCTGCGAATCCCAAACTCTCAAATCATCCCCTCACTCTCATTGGCAATTACAAGTCTGTTCTCTCTATCTGTGAATCTGTTTCTGTTTTGTAGATAAGTTCATTTGTGTTATATTTTAGATTCCACATATAAGTGATATCATATGATATTTGCTTTCTTTTTCTGATTTACTTCACTTGGTATGATAATCTCTAGGTTCATCCATATGGCTGCAAATGGCATTATTTCATTCTTTTTTATGCCTGAGTAGTGTGGAAAGTATATTTTTGACAAAGTTCCCTGGTGATTAAAAGAAAACAAACAATAGCAACACACACATATATATAGGTACATATGTACATATATATACATATATGTATTTACACACATACATAAATGCATATTTTTTCACTTAATAAACTATGGAAATCTTACAGTATCAATAATGTGTACAGTATGTACACATTGTCAGCTTATTATTTTGAACGGCTGCACTGTCTCATTAAATTGAAGAATATTTTAAGAGCTAGTTTCTTTGCTTCTTTGTGCCTTTTTTGTGTCTTTGTGTAAAGTGGGGATAATAGGACCTGCCCCATAGTGTTTTGAGGATTAAATGCATTAATATACGTAAAGGGCTTAGAAGTATATCTGGAAGCTAAGAGGCATGATAAAGGAGTTTAATATTATTATCATCATCACTATTATTTTTAACCACAATTTGACAGTATTCCTAAGAGATAGTTAAATGTCTATGAAGTTGGTTGTGTTTTCCCATAACGGCAATTGCATAAGGATAGGATAATTTTTCCCCAACTTTTGTATGAGGTGCCATTTTGAATTGAGTTTTAAATGCACTAGAGGATGAATTAGGTGGACAGTGGGATGATCACAAACCCTGCAGGAGGTGGGAGAACTCCATTCTCATTTCATTCTGCGGCTGAAAGTGTGTGACTTTGGACAAGTCAGAGAGAAAGCCTGGGACTAAAGTTTTCCACGTAGAAAATGAAGGTGTTGGAAGAAGTGATCTCTTAGGTTTCAACAGTTTTAACTGTGCCTTGGTATTGTGAAAACAAAGAGAGAGTGAGTCTGTGTAATGTAAAGTTTCCCCCAGAGTGTAAGCTCTGTGAGGAAGGCACCCCAATCCAGAGCGAAAGTCACAAGGTCTAGAGTGACTTTTTGCCCAGAGTAGGCGCTTAATAAAATTCTGTTGAAAAAACTGTTTAATAAAGGGTGATCAAAATGCAAAATAAATATCAGGCACACAATGGGTCTTCATAGCCATTTCTTTTTTCTTTTTTAAAAATTCTTGTTTTGGAATATGTATATATATTTGAGAATGTATATATATATACATACTTACATATATAAGTATTATATATATGTATAAAACTGAATCGCTTTGCTGTATACCTGAAACACTGTAAATCAACTAAACTTCAATTCAAAAACAGAATTCATACCTATTTCTTCTTTAACTGATTATCTGAGTTCCTCTGTAGGAACCTCTCTAGAAATTTGACTGAATTGCTTATCTTATTTTTCAACATCAGAAAAAAAATTTCAATAGATTTCATTTTATTCTTAGCATGTCAATGCATATCTATTCCGATTGCTACATTAAAATAGTCTCATTGAACCACTTCAGCAGTTGCAAAATACTCTGTCTAGAATACTTTGTTAAACTAAAGGAATGGAAGTCACATGAAAAAATTCCATGTGCACTTAGCATGTACAAAGAGAACGCCATCTGAAAAGTAGAACTCTTCTTAGGGAAAGGATTTAAATGCAGTAACAAAGGACCTATGGATTATTAATTAGAGTGATCCTTTTCATGGTGATGAATGAGGATGAATTTTTATAAAGCAGCACGATTAGATGCAGTTACATTATACTTTCATAACATTAGCATTTGTTATGTGATTGGAGAAGAGCCCAGAGATGTTGGAGGGTAAAAAATGGGCCCCTTGAATCCGTTAGTCTTACTTTCTATTTGATGATTTGCAGTCACTACTTCCAGAGACTCCGAGGCATGTGTGTATCCTCGTGCTTAGAAACCTCTGAAATAGAATTAATTTTTTCATGCTGCAGTATGGATTTTTAAAATGCCAAGTTTCATTTAATTAAACAATGAAACCGAACCACACTTCTTCTTAATCAGACATATTGTGGGGAAAAAAGTTTGGAAAGCCAATAAATTATAATAAATAATGGTGAGCTTTAATATAAAACTCACTGAAAGATGCAACAGGTCAACCAATCTATGAACCTCTGGAGGGTAACAAGACAGTAAACTTGACACTGCACAGTATTTGACATACTGTGGTATTTGACATACAGTGAATCATTATTTACATTTTATCCAAAAACATTTACCTGAGAAAAGGTCATGACGTTAAATTTGGAGACATTTACAGCAATTGCCAAATGTTTACTATCTACATGAATGTCATGCTTCTCAGTCAAAAGCAGGTTGATGTGCTAAATGTCAATTATTTCAACTTGTTTGAAGGTAGCACAGATTGCCAAGCAACATAAAAAGAGGTTTAATAAATAATATATACACTGCTAACCATTCATCTCGCCTAGCGGAGGCTAGAGTTTTACATATAGAGGATTTATGACAAGCAACAGCTCAGGACATTAAAACTCAGTTATTGCAGTCCTGAATTGCGGCACTGTCATTAGCTTCTGGAAGCTGCACCTTGTTTCTTCTGCTTCTGCTGTCACTTTTGAGAAGGCATCGAGGAGAATGGAATTACTTCAGGAAATAGCACTTTGATGTTTTCTTTGTGTTTTCTGGTCCTTTCCAGAATTAGCAGCAAAGGAGGATTACCCAGAGTTATGTTGGTGGGAAATTGAATTGTTATATTTTTCTCAGTGATTACAAGACACAATGATATTCTGCAACAACTCCAAGGACTTTAAGAGAACAACACAGAAATGTTAAAAGGAAAGCAAGAGTACCAACGGAATACAACATTGTGACGGAGACAGCAATGAATGAAACACAAAAGAGTTTCCAGGGTGGTTTATCAGTACTAAAACTTGGTGGGAGTGAGTGATGAGCTTTTTTCATCTTCTTCTAATAGCAAAATATATAAATAACATAGGACTCAGTGATACAACCACAAAAATGCCTTGGATCAAGTGCCCAAGGTCAATATTCTAAAAAGCTGGTCTTGGGCCTAAAATGGACATGTATATGTGTCATTTATACATCTATTCTTTCTTATTTCTTTTTCATTGGAATTTGAGTTTATGAATAAACTCAGGTTACTGGCTTTAGCTTGATGTCATCTGATAAGCACTTATTGAGCACCAATGGATTCAAACAGAGTACTAGGTGCTGGTGTAAGACATTATTATAGGCAGGTAGGAAGATGATAAAATAGTGCGAGTTAGGCTATTTGTAAGTACCACAAAAAAAGTAATAAAGCCAATCTCCTGAGAGTTTAGAAGGAAATGATATGAGCAATACCAAAGAACCCTTGATGGAAGCATTAGTGTTAGATTCTGAAGGGCAGAAGAACGTATCCCTTTGGAAACAAGTAGCAAAGGAAGTTCCAGGCAGAAAGGACATCAAGGGCTGGTGTGAAAGGGTCTGTGTTTATGGGAGGTGAGCCCAATGGTTAGCTCTGTCTAAGAGGATTTGTGAAGGGAATGTGGGAGGTCAGCCCAAAAAGGTAGGAAGAGGCTCACTCATGAAGAATCTGGAATGCCTGGTTAAACTTTGGCTTTTACTCTGGAAGCAAATGGAACGTCTGGAGTTCTTTGAGGTCAGAGCTGACCCAGCAAAGATTAATCTGTCAGGGCCAGAAGGGTGAAAAATGCCTTCATGGGGGGAATAGAAAAAGGCAGGGAGACTCAGAGGGTTTGGAATCAGGGTAAGAGGGGCAGGGCGACATACAGGCATATTTAAGTGCCACACTGACAAAGGTAACCACAGGAGTCAGTGGCACTTGCTTCCTGGAAAACCTTTAACTTCTCATCAGTCAGAGAAGGTGCAGGAGTGCTGCCTTGGTGGAGAAACAGCTAAGCTAATGGGTCTCTCTGTCCATAGAATGAAGGGATTTCTAGAAATGAGGGTAAAGATTTAGTCAAGACCTTTCTTCCCTTGAATATATGATAATCAAGGGAGAATGCTTATGGTAAGCTTCTTACTTCCCAGATGCAAATGCAATTCAGCTGAGCTGATTTGCAACTTACGCCAGAAGTGTTGTCATCTCCCAAAACAAAAAAAATAAGCAATTCTTTAACGTTGACATGGAGGTTTATTCAAGAATCTGAAACACATTACTGTTATTCTCCAGCACTGAGCCCTAGGCTAGACAAACAATGTACTTTTAAAAGGGTCAAAATTACTTTCCAGAGCTCAGGGTCTCACCCCTTTCAAACTATTAGGTCATCTGGTGTTTGCACTATCCTGTATTTATTAGTGTTAAATATTGATGGTCTCTCATAAAATGATGTTGTCAGAGAAGACTAAGTCATTCTGTCATGGTCACTTAGTAGTCCAAATTCACGTTAGATTTTTAACCAATTACGTAGTAGGGACTTAAGGAAAATATAGGTAAATGATGAGGGAAAAGGTAAAGTAAAGGCTCTCCAGGGAGAACAAGCAGGACACTGACCAAAAGACGGCATGGGGAGGGTGGAAATTCGGTAAATAGCACTTGGATGCTTTCTTTGTGTTTTTTCCAGTCAAGCTAATGAGTAAGTAGGTAGACAATTTGCTTACTTCATAGTTAAATTTAATGTACGCCCTTCCTATCTGACCTTAGCTAGAGTCTTCGGGATAGTCAATGAGCTCGAAACTTGTTTTCAATACTTGATTGGCTGCATGTGTAAAGAATAGACTTTTGTTTAGTGCTTAGAGCATGGAACAACAGTTGGAAGCCACAGATTTTTTTCCCCCACTAGAACAAAAAAACACACAGGAAAACCATATCCACTGTCCAAAGAAAGAGTTGCTTCACAAGGTACTGAGTTACCTGAGGGCTGAGTCGCCATTTGGGGTTCTTTTTCTTGGTCTTGTGGGTGAATGGGATTTAGATATCAATTAGGTGGCTGGACTAAGGTGATCTTTAAAATTTCTCCCAACTTTGAGATCTTCTGCCAGAAAAGTGCTAGGGACGATAAAGAGATCATATTAAGTATTTAAGCCTGAAAAAGGTGGCTAAAATAACTCACTAGGCTTTATGCGTCTTAACTAAGTGATGAATTGGAGAGATGCAATAACTCTTGACTACTATCTGAAGGGTAAGAAGAAGGGTAGGATTATATATAGTGCCAAGAGGAAGTATAACGAGAAATAATGCTGTGAAATTTACTAAAGGAAACTGGAGGATCTGAATTAGAAACATTTTTTCAAATTAGAGCTTCAAAATCTAATGTATTTTGGCTCTGTCTCCCAAGGGCAGCCACAGACGCCCCTTTGAAGAGCTCTGCACAGCCGTGGTGGGAACAATTTAAGCATCATGCCCTTTAGAAAATAAAAAGCCTTTTCTGGAGGACAGGGAGGGAAGGATTGTACAATTTCTTTTCAACACAGAGTATTCCAACGTGAGGATTTCTTCTTAGGTTTATCCCTAAGATAAACCTAAGACAGACCATTTCTTCTGTCAACAGGCTGCAGGCAGATCCAGGCTTACTTGTGTCTGACATACATAGGCTGCATATTAAGGAACATTGGCCTGGAACACCTGAAACAGGTCTGCAAACCTGTTCTCCCGTGGTCATGGGAGCAGCTACCTCTTGGGATAGCCTTCTGCCATCTTTCCTTTTAGAAAATGGTTTTGGGAAGCCCAGGCAGCTCTGCCTAGCTTCTCCCTCACGTTTCCCCTAAGCTAGCACTTCAGACTTTTGTCTGGGGACCCTCAGCCTAGCAGAGGTGGGGGGGAGGGGAAGCACACTATTTCCCCTCCTGGTTGGGGTTTGTATTGTACTTTCTGAATATTGCAGCCTACTCAGCTTACTTATTTTCTTCCTTTTCTCCTAGGACTGAATCTGCTCATTACTCCTTGGGCAAATCTACCCTCCATCCTTACCTCCTTTTTCTCAATCAGAAATAGCACACTTTTTTTTTAAATAGATCTTTATTGGAGTATAACTGCTTCACAATACTGTGTTAGTTTCTGTTGCACAACAAAGTGAATCAGCCACATGCATACACATGTCCCCCTATCCCCTCCCTCTTGAGCCTCCCTCCCACCCTCCCTATCCCACCCTTCTAGGTCATCGCAAAGCACCGAGCTGATCTCCCTGTGCTATGCTGCTGGTTCCCACCACCCAACTATTTTACATTCGGTAGTGTACATATGTCGATGCTACTCTCACTTCGCCCCAGCTTCGCCCTCCCACCCCATGTCATCAAGTTCATTCTCTATATCTACCTCTTTATTCCTGCCTTGCAACTAGGTTCATCAGTACCATTTTTTTTTTTAAGATTCCATATGTATGCGTTAGCATACGGTATTTGTTTTTCTCTTTCTGACTCACTTCACTCTGTATGACAGACTCTAGGTCCATCCACCTCTCTACAAATAACTCAGTTTCATTTCTTTTTATGGCTGAGTAATATTCCATTGTATATATGTGCCACATCTTTATCCATTCATCTGTTGATGGACAGAAATGACACACTTTCATTTACATTTAAAATAGGAAGGTTCTAGCTTTGAATATCTGAGTAATATCAGGAACAAATAACCCCAAGTCTTTGTCAGAGCCATGGGATTTTTCTGATTGTATAACCTAGTTGTATAATCTTAGGCAAAATCACTGAAACTCTTTAAAGCTCAGATACTACATTTGTAAATTGGGGTTGACCTATTTTCCTTACAGGCTACCATAAGGATCAAAAGTGATGATATATGTATATGTATATTTTGGTGGCAAAGTTCGATGTTAATGTGAGCTAGTGTTATTAACAGTAAACTAGACAAATCTTTCTTCTGTCCATTGTATATTCAACGATCTCTTCTAGTATAACTATGTCTGTCCTAACAAGGTTTAAGTTCTGAAAGAGGGAAAGAATATTTATTACACTACACACTACTTTAAGCATATGGAAATCTTCAGATGGCTATGAGCATGCTTTATAGGCTGGAGAAATAAGAAAGAAGCTGGGAGATTTTATCTGTTCTTTGGTAGACTAGGATGGGAAGAAATCCGGATCCTACACAGCTGGTGGTGGCCATGGAAAGGGAAGTGGGAAGTACAGGTATAGAGACAGGTGAAACAAAGAAAAGGAAAATATAGGGGCTGGTTTTACACTTAAGTGTTTCTGGGTTTTCTCTGAGAGAAGGTATTACAGGCTGAATTGTATTCAAATTCATATGTTGAAGTCCTAACCCCCAGTACCTCAGAATGTGACTATTTGTAGACAGGGTCTTTAAATGATTAAATTAGACTGAGGTCATTAAGGTGGGCTCTAATCTAATATGACTGGTGTTTTTATAAGAAGAGGAAACTTGGACACAGACACACAGGGAAAATCATGTAAAGACATGGGAGAAGACAATCATCTACATTTCAAGGAGAGAGGTCTCAGAAGAAACCAACCCCTGTTGACGTGCTTGATCTTGGACATCTAGCCTCCAGAATTGTGAGAAAATAAATTTCTGTTGTTTAAGCCTCCCAGTCTGTGGCAACAGCCCTAGCAAACTAATCCAGAGGCCTTGGGCAGTTGTAGCTCCCCATTCTCTGGCTGCATGAACCCAGCTCCCTCCTCAGGAGGCAGTCATCACTGAAGGTATAGAATCGGCAGTCTATCTTCCTCTTGGTCAGCTGAATGCCTGATGGAGATGTGCTTCTGATACTTTAGGTTGTAATAATGAAAAAGATTTCTCTTTGAACTAGCACCCTCTGCCCATGCTGTTTAGTTAAACAGGTCTATAATGACAGCACTGTGCTCTAGGTACACCATGATAGACCAGGAGTTGACTATGTACTGCTCGCTGCCCAAATCTGGTCTGCTACCTATTTTTATAAACAAAGTTTTATTGGAACACAGGCACATTCATTTGTTTACGTATTGTCTGTGTCTGCTTTTGTGCTACAATGGTGGAACTGAGTAGTTGTAACAGAGGACAGATAGCCCGAAAAGTCTGACATATTTACTATCTGATCCTTTTTAGAATAAAAATGTTGACCCCTGCTATTGACTGAAGAGGCTTCTTGTGCCTATGCCCCTGGCCTTTATGGATGTCTGGGTTTCTGGAGGTGGAAAAAAAATGTATAAGCCACAGTATTTGCTCTACAGCCAAACATTATTTGTAAGTCAAGGACTGCATCTTTTGTCTTCAGCAACCACTCCTGGGGTGACTTTCTCCAATATCTTTTGGCATATTGTCTTCATTTCCACGTTCGTGATCATTGGATCATTCAGCTCCCACAATATGTAATAAATTAATTTTCAGTAAAAGTTATTTATTCAATGCTTACAAATTAACTTTCTGTGGAGTGTCTTATACTTTAACCGGGTACTGTGGGAGATTCAAAGTCAACAGAAAAGAGAATTTGCAGCTTTAAAGAGCTTTTATACATAACAAGTCAAACTGCCTGGTCAGTAGACACAGTGACAGTTAATTCATAGGACTGATTGTAAAACACATTAACAAAAGAAACAAATTAACAAAAGAGGTGCAAACCACAAAACAGAAGACTTAGTACTGTTAAAACAGCAGTACTTCCCCAATTGATCTTCTGATTCAACACAATCTCTATCAAAATCCTAGCTGCTTTTTATTTGGTTGTGGTAGGAATTGATAAAGTGATTCTAAAATCCATATGGAATCTGAAGGGGCCCAGAATAGCAAAAACTATCTTGAAAGAGAAAAAGTTATAGGACTCATGCTTCCCAATTTTGAAACTTACTGCAAAGCTACAGTAATCAAGGTAGTGTGGTACTTGCAAAAAAATAAACATATAGATCAATGAAATAGAATTCAAGGTTGAGAAATAAACCCATACATTTATGGTTTTTGACAAGGGTGTCAAGACAATTCAATAGAGAAACAAATAGTTTTTTCAGCAAACAATACCATCAAGAAAATGAAAAGACAACCCACAGAATAGGAGAAAATATTTGAAAATCATGTATCTGATAAAATATTTGTATCCAGAATATATTAAGAACTGTTACAACTCAATAATAGAAAAGATAAATAACCCAATTAACATATAGGCAAACTATTTGAATAGACAGTTATCCAAATAAGGTATATAAATGGTTAATTAGCACATGAAAAGTTGATTGTGGATCAACTAGAATGTCAGTAAGAAAAAAGACAGTTAATCACAAGTGTGGAAAGGATGTGTAGGACATTGCTGGTGTAGGAATGTAACACTGTGCAGCCACTTTGGGAAAAAATTTGGTGGTCCCTCAAAATGTTAACCACATCATATGATCCATCATTCCACTCTTAGTATGTATCTAAGAGAAATGAAAACATACATCTGCACAAAAACTTGTGTGACAAATGAATGATTAAAGCAGCATTATTCATAATGACCAAAAAGTGGAAATAACCCAAATGTCCACCAACTGCTAAATGGATAAATAAAATGTTATATATTCATAGAGTGGAATATTATCTAGCCATAAAAAGGAATGATGAACTGATACATACCACAGTGTGGATAAACCTTGAAACATTGTGCTAAGTGAAAAAAAACAGTCTTAAAGATATGATTCCATATATTTATCAAATATCCAAAATAAGCAAATCTACAGATACAGAAAGCAGATTAGTCGTTGCCAGTGGCTGGGGGAAGAAAGAATGCTGGAAAGACTTTTAATGGGATTCCTTCTGGAATGATGAAAATGTTCTAAACAGACTGGGATGATGGCTGTACAACTCTAAATACACTAAAACCACTTTAAAAACTCTTTAAATGGGTGATTTTTGGTATGTGAATTATAGCTCAGTAAATTTGTTAAGTAAGAGATAGGAAGAATCAGACCATGTTAGGTACTTAATAAATATTGACTGAAAGATTTTTCAGGAAGAAGCAGACTTCAACAGCTGAGTTATATGTGACAATAAATATTCCAAAAATGCTATATCAATATGAGTTGCCATAGGACACTGGGAAATTCCCCTTCCTAGAGGACTTTTTCAAACCAGGAAATTTTATCCATTTGAGATGGTATTGTCCTTCTTAAAAAGAGGACATATTACATAGCATTTAGTTCTTAAGCTCCACTTTGAGTTTGTCCTTTACAGATGTCCGGGTACAATTTAAAAAATAAATGTTGACTCAATAAGGAGAATTTCCCCTCAATTTTTCTGACACTCCTTTACTGGAGACCATACATTGTAAGTGAGATATGGTGTATTCTTATTATCAAAGTGGAAGTTCTCCTGGCAGGGGTTTAATGCTCTCTACCACGTTCTGCAGTGCAGAACATTTTCTAGGGAGGTACCAGCATCTTTTTCTATTCTAGTTTTGTTGTTGATGTCAGAAGACAAAAAATAGAATCTTCTGCTTCTGAGATTTATGTTTGGAAGGAGGTAATTGGTAATCTGTTATTATTAGCTAACGTACCTTAATATTAAATGAAAGGATGGGGAGAAACCATGTGAAGAGTTAAGACCTCGTTAGTGATACTGAAAAGCATTCCTTCCTTTGGAGTATTGATTCAGAGTTACCACATAAATAATCGTGATCTTTCCAAACCACTCACTGTATCCTAGAGAGACCACTCTTCTCTTTTCTGTTCTTTACTACTATTTTTGTGTTGTTAATAAAGATAATCTTGCTGTGAGTTAACTAATGATCAACTATATAACCATCTCCCCAAAGTTACAACACTCCAATTCTACTGTTTAGATTGTCAAGGAATTTTATTCTCAAAGTTAGCTTCCTTAGTTCAAAGGAACGAGAAAGATCCTTTTAGAAGGACTGCATCTTGATGCAAATACTAACCTATGTGCTTCACTAACCTACAGCGACCTCACATGCAATGCCTAAAAGAATAATTCAAAGGAAGTTTTTCAATCTTGACTGTCAGCATGGTAGCCTTGACATTGTGGTCACAGTGTAAGAGTTAAATAAATTCAGGAGAGAAATATTTATTTAAACTCTCTGGGAATGATACTGTTACTCTCTTTTGTTATTGAATAATTGAAAAGGTATCAAATAGCAAAGTTTCAATTATTCATCAAGTTATTTCATTTACTAGACAAATGTCTGTAGGCAAATAAATGACACTGGAATTAAAAACTGGCACCATCTCCATAGGTTTGCTTATCGGGTCATCACTGCTTGAATCCTCAAATATAAAAGTTTCAGACAAATTGTCCATCAGCGGTTACAGAGGGAGTTTAGTGTTATATTAGTTTCTATTTCTGCCATAACAAATTACCACAAATTTAGCACTTAAAACAACACCCATTTATTATCACACAGTTCTATAGGTCAGAATTTCCGGGTATAGCTTAGCTTAGCTGGGTCTTCTGCTTAAAGGATTATAAGGCAGAATTCAATGTGATGGCAGCGTTAAACTCCTTTCTGAAGCTCTGGGAAGAATCCACTTCTAAGGTCATTCCGGTCATTGGCTGAATTCAGTTCCATGAAGTTGTAGGACTGAGGTCTCCCTTTCCTTGCTGCTGGTCAGCAAAGGTCTTTGCCCCTAGCTGGTCTTTGCTCCTAGAGGCTGCCCACATTCCTTCTCATGCTTTCCATGTGGTGCCCCTCCAGCAACAACTAGTTGAGTCCCTCTCATGCTTCAAATCTCCCCGACTTTCCCACTGCTGCATCTTTACTGCCTCTAGCTGGAAAAAAATTCTCTGCTTTCAGGAGTTTGTGTGACTAGGTTGGTCCACCCAAAGAAGGCAGAATAATCTCCCCATTTTCAAGTTTGTAACCTTGATTATATCTGAAAGGTCTCTTTTGCCATGTACTGCAACTTACTTACAGGTTCAGAGGATTAAGGCATGAATATTTATGGGGTTATTATTCTGCTTACCACAGTATTGAATAATAAGACCCAGAGTTTCATCATCCAAAACTTTGGGATTTTTGGTTTTTGGGTCCTAAAAGAATAAAATGAACAAAATGGTATAGGAATAACTTGTTAGGTGCTAACCATGAGTGTAGACAGTAGGATCTTATTTCTCTAATTCTAGAGCGTTTATTTTTCTGGAATGTTCTCCTTTGCAGTTTGTCCTTATTCCAAGTTACCTTTCAAGTCCTTTCTTCCATTCTAGAATTGCAAGCATGAAGTATGTATTCTGATCATGCCAGAGCAACCAAAATAAGATGTACTATAGTTTACACATAGAACTATTTGAGCTTTTTAGATTTTTTCTTGCAGACCTATAGAATAGACTTGCCCTGACTCTCCCAGATTCTAGCTTCCTGTCACTCTTTTCTACTTGTAAGTCCCATAAACTGTGTAGATGGTACAGCTGGACAATGAAAACAAAATCACTGTGTTCTGAAATTCTGCCTCTGTCATTTCTTTCTGACTTTGTCATTGTGGCTTACATTGGCCATTCCTGGGAACCAATGGTATGTATTTGGTTCTTTCAATAAGACTAAGCCTCCTTTGGGACTTCCCTAGTGGCACAGCTGTTAAGAATCTGCCCCCCAGTGAAGGGGGCACAGGTTTGATCTATGGTCCGGGAAGATCCCACATGCCACGGAGCAACTAAGCCCATGTGCCACAACTACTGAGCCTGCATGCCACAACTACTGAAGCCCGTGCACCTAGAGCCCATGCTCCGCAACAAGAGAAGCCACCGCAATAGGAAGCCCGTGCGCTGCAACTAGAGAAATCCTGTGCGCAGCAATGAAGACCCAACACAGCCAAAAAATAAAAATAAAATAAAATAAAAGACTAAGCCTCCTTGCTCCTTCCCTGTCTTGAGCTGTTCAATCCTCCACTGACATCGTCAAACTTTTCTTGCTGTTATACAGGAAGTTATTCACCTGAAAGTGTCACCTCAGTGTAAATGTTACAGCTGCCAAGAACTATGAAAAGTCTGAGCTTTTATCCTATTTGCAAGCTAATGTTAGCCTGTCACAGTTTCATGGATGCTTGCAGAAGATATGAGACTCCTGGGTCAGAGACAAAGGATGTTATTACTCATGGCACAGCAGGAAGCTTGAACTTCATGTTCACAATGTTTCTCTTGCACCGTGAGGCCCGTGGGTATGATACGGAGCAGCCCAGGTGGACACTCCAATGAAGTGCATTTGTCTCATGGCTGAGAAGCCCTGAGTGTTTAAAGGGAGTTCAGGGACCAAACTTTAAAGGAATTACTCTTTTGAAGGGGACTGCTAGCAAACCTGCCCAACCTTTGTCTGGAGTACTGTGCCCCAGAGGAAGACTCTGTATCTTCCAAGGCTGTTTGCTAGACAAATGTCTTTCAAAAGATAGTACTGAAAAAACTGTCAATGCCTCTGGTCATAAGACATGCAGAAATGCATGAGACCCATGGAGAATTGTCTTCTAACAACTGCTCTTGTTTAAAAAGTGTCCCTTTGTAGATAAGAGGGTCTGCCTATCTACTATAAAGCAGACTAGCTTTGCCTAGGTTTAGAAAATGTTAGAGCCATTCATAATTAGCTAAATTATATACATACATTTTATAATTATTTACTTATTGAAAATGTGTACAAATAAACACTTTCCAAGAGATTATTAAAGAACAAGCAACAAAATAATTATTTATTTCGGGCATTTACCAAACAGAACAAATAAAACAACATACCTATTAAAAGATTAAGTGAGATGTGGTTTAGAGAACTGTGCTCACATATGTAAGAGTTTCTCTGGGAAAATAAACACCACTTTAGGCCAGCTTTCCCAAAGATCGTTTTTCAAATACAAACTCCAGTAGCTGATCCTTGATAAAAGATTTCATAGTTAAATAATTTGTGGTACATGCAACTTTCTCCAGTAAGAATCCCAATGTAGATTAGCATATTAAAGGTTCTGAGACGTCCTGATATGAGAAAATTGGTTTTATTTTGTTTACATCTACATTATTGTGATTGGTTTGATAATGAACTCATGGTGTGTGTGTGTGTGTGTGTGTGTGTGTGTGTCTGACACAAACCTTCTGCAGAGCACACTCAAGGTGCTGCCAATTTAAAGTGATCAAGATTTACTAGGTTACTCTTTTCTCTTTCAGCATAGGCTATTTAAAGTCTGGGAACGTACCTTTGAATTTGATTTATTCTGCAAATTCACATTCAAACACTACATTTTTATTGGGCTTGATTATCTGGAAATGTTGTTAACTTATTCTCAGTGTCCTTCTGCTTTCTCTGATCTATTTATAAGGTCAGTCCCTGAAGTTTAATTTTCATACTGATGAGGAAACGTGCTTAATGTTACAGGATTGATTACAATGAATTTGAAAGCCAAGCAGAGGAAATCTATTCCCATCAGTGAATTTGTTTTTCAAATTTTTACGAAATAGTCTAGAAGTGAAACTGCAAAAGAGTAAACATAATTTTATCCCAACGTTATGTTCATTATAATTGTATGTGAAAAGTAATGACTTATTGATTATAAAAGTTAGAATTCTCTAAATGAAACTGTAATTCAAATGAAGTACTGAAAGTAGTAAATATTGAGATTTGAGTAGATCCATCCAACTACTTAATAAATCACAATGAAGATAAGCATCCAATATGTATATGTATGGCTGATTCACTTTGCTGTGCAGCAGAAACTAACACAACATTGTTAATCAACTATACTCCAATAAAAATTAATTTTAAAAAAGATAAGCATCCATGTGTATTCTTTGCACTTCTAAAATATATCTTTAAAAACCGTCAATTAGTTACCGTAAAGTACTCTAATTTTAATATAAATGTATTTATACCACTTAAAGCTCTTTCCACATAATCTCAGTTTAAAATAGCTTGATTTTTCCCCTATTCGATAAAAGATAAAACACACCTCAGGACACACAATAATAGGAAAAAAAGAGCGATATATTTTCACATAGAATTTTAAATAAATGATGATGACTTCTTTTGATTATGTTTCCTTCTGATATTTTTAAAGAATAAGCTTTATTGATGAACAATTAAGCAATAAAATTAATCAACTTAAATGTATAATTTTGACAAATGTATACTGCTAAGTAAGCATCACCACAATCAAAATATAGAGCATTTTTATCATCCTTAAAATCCTCTTATGACCCTTTGCATTCAGTCTCTCCTTTGCTCTGGACCCTGGGAACTCCTGATCTTTGCATGGCATTAGTTTTGTCATTGTCATTTGGCCTGTAGGTTCTCTGTGTCTGGCTTCTTTCACTTGCGTTATTCATTTGAGAATCATCTATGCTTCAAGTCTTTCAGTATTTCTTTTTGTGACTGAGTAGTAGTCACCTGTATAGTAATACCATTTGTTTATTCATTCATTACTTGAAGCACATCTGGTTTGTTTCCAGTTTGGAGCTATTATGAATAAAACTGCTATGAACCTTCAGATATATCTTTGCATGGCATATATTTTCATTTTTCTTAAGTAAATATATAGGAGTGGGATTTCTGGGTAGTATGGTAAATGTACTTGCAGCATTTGTAAGAAGCTGCCAAACTATTTCACATAGTAGCTATAGCAAGTTTCATTTTATTTATACATTGAAGCAATGTAAGAAAGTTCAGTTACTCCACATCTTCAATAACATTTGGTAGCGTTAGTCTTTAATTTTAGCCAATTTAGTGGGCATTAGTAGCAATTGAATTTCTTTAATGACTGATGATGTTGAGCACTTATTGATGTGCTTATTTGCCATTTGTATATCTTCTTTTAAGAAGTGTTCACATGTTTTGCCCAGTCTTTATTGGATTCTCCTCTTAACAAATTATGAGTTATTTTGATATTCTGGGTAAAAGTCCTTTATCAGATATATGTTTTGAAAATATCTCCTCCAAGAGTGACTTACCTTCTTTTTTTTTTTTTTTAAGACATCTTTATTGAAGTATAATTGCTTTACAATGGTGTGTTAGTTTCTGCTTTATAACAAAGTGAATCAGTTATACATATACATATGTTCCCATATCTCTTCCCTCTTGCATCTCCCTCCCTCCCACCCTCCCTATCCCACCCCTCTAGGTGGTCACAAAGCACTGAGCTGATCTCCCTGTGCTATGCGGCTGCTTCCCACTAACTATCTATTTTACATTTGGTAGTGTATATATGTCCATGTCACATCTCACCCCTCCCCCTCCCCATATCCTCAAGTCCATTCTCTAGTAGGTCTGTGTCTTTATTCCTGTCTTGCCACTAGGTTCTTCATGACCTTTTTTTTCCCCCTTAGATTCCATATATATGTGTTAGCATACGGTATTTGTTTTTCTCTTTCTGACTTACTTCACTCTGTATGACAGACTCTAACTCCATCCACCTCATTACAAATACCTCCATTTCATTTCTTTTTATGGCTGAGTAATAGTCCATTGTATATATGTGCCACATCTTCTTTATCCATTCATCCGATGATGGACACTTAGGTTGCTTCCATGTCCTGGCTGTTGTAAATAGAGCTGCAATGAACATTTTGGTACATGACTCTTTTTGAATTATGGTTTTCTCAGGGTATATGCCCAGTAGTGGGATTGCTGGGTCGTATGGTAGTTCTATTTTTAGTTTTTTAAGGAACCTCCATACTGTTCTCCATAGTGGCTGTATCAATTTACATTCCCACCAACAGTGCAGGAGGGTGTCCTTTTCTCCACACCCTCTCCAGCATTTATTGTTTGTAGATTTTTTGTTGATGGCCATTCTGACCGGTGTGAGATGATACCTCATTGTAGTTTTGATTTGCATTTCTCTAATAATTAGTGATGTTGAGCACTCTTTCATATGTCTGTTGGCAATCTGTATATCTTCTTTGGAGAAATGTCTATTTAGGTCTTCTCCCCATTTTTGGATTGGGTTGTTTGTTTTTTTGTTATTGAGCTGCATGAGCAGCTTGTAAATCTTGGAGATTAATCCTTTGTCAGTTGCTTAGTTTGCAAATATTTTCTCCCATTCTGAGGGTTGTCTTTTTGTCTTGTTTATGGTTTCCTTTGCTGTGAAAAAGCTTTTAAGCTTCATTAGGTCCCATTTGTTTATTTCTGTTTTTATTTCCATTTCTCTAGGAGGTGGGTCAAAAAGGATCTTGCTGTGATTTATGTCATAGAGTGTTCTGCCTATGTTTTCCTCTAAGAGTTTGATAGTGTCTGGCCTTACACTTAGGTCTTTAATCCATTTTGAGTTTATTTTTGTGTATGGTGTCAGGGGGTGTTCTAATTTCATACTTTTACATGTACCTGTCCAATTTTCCCAGCACCACTTATTGAAGAGGCTGTCTTTTCTCCACTGTATATGCTTGCCTCCTTTATCAAAGATAAGGTGACCATATGTGCGTGGGTTTATCTCTGGGCTTTCTATCCTGTTCCATTGATCTATATTTCTGTTTTTGTGCCAGTACCAAACTGTCTTGATTACTGTAGCTTTGTAATATAGTCTGAAGTCAGGGAGCCTGATTCCTCCAGCTCCACTTTTCGTTCTCAAGATTGCTTTGGCTATTCGGGGTCTTTTGTGTTTCCATACAAATTGTGAAATTTTTTGTTCTAGTTCTGTGAAAAATGCCAGTGGTAGTTTGATAGGGATTGCATTCAATCTGTAGATTGCTTTGGGTAGTAGAGTCATTTTCACAATGTTGACTCTTCCAATCCAAGAACATGGTATATCTGTCCATCTATTTGTATCATCTTTAATTTCTTTCATCAGTGTCTTATAATTTTCTGCATACACTTCTTTTGTCTCCTTAGGTAGGTTTATTCCTAGATATTTTACTCTTTTTGTTGCAATGGTAAAAGGGAGTGTTCTCTTAATTTCACTTTCAGAGTTTTCACCATTAGTATATAGGAATGCAAGAGATTTCTGTGCATTAATTTTGTATCCTGCTACTTTACCAAATTCATTGATTAGCTCTAGTAGTTTTCTGGTAGCATCTTTAGGATTCTCTATGCATAGTATCATGTCATCTGCAAACAGTGACAGCTTTACTTCTTCTTTTCTGATTTGGATTCCTTTTATTTCTTTTTCTTCTCTGATTGCTGTGGCTAACACTTCCAAAACTATGTTGAATAATAGTGGTGAGAGTGGGCAACCTTGTCTTGTTCCTGATCTTAGTGGAAATGGTTTCAGTTTTTCACCATTGAGGACAATGTTGGCTGTGGGTTTGTCATATATGGCCTTTATTATGTTGAGGAAAGTTCCCTCTATGCCTACTTTCTGCAGGGCTTTTATCATAAATGGGTGTTGAATTTTGTCGAAAGCTTTCTCTGCATCTATTGAGATGATCATATGGTTTTTCTCCTTCAATTTGTTAATATTGATATATCATGTTAATTGATTTGCGTATATTGAAGAATCCTTGCATTCCTGGAATAAACCCCACTTGATCATGGTGTATAATCCTTTTAATGTGCTGTTGGATTCTGTTTGTTAGTATTTTGTTGAGGATTTTTGCATCTATGTTCATCAGTGATATTGGCCTGTAGTTTTCTTTCTTTGTGACATCTTTGTCTGGTTTTGGTATCAGGGTGACGGTGGCCTCGTAGAATGAGTTTGGAAGTGTTCCTCCCTCTGCAATATTTTGGAAGAGTTTGAGAAGGATAGGTGTTAGTTCTTCTCTAAATGTTTGATAGAATTCGCCTGTGAAGCCATCTGGTCCTGGGCTTTTGTTTGTTGGAAGATTTTTAATCACAGTTTCAATTTCAGTGCTTGTGATTGGTTTTTTCATATTTTCTATTTCTTCCTGGTTCAGTCTCGGTAGGTTGTGCATTTCTAAGAATCTGTCCATTTCTTCCAGGTTGTCCATTTTATTGGCATAGAGTTGCTTGTAGTAATCTCTCATGATCCTTTGTATTTCTGCAGTGTCAGTGGTTACTTCTCCTTTTTCATTTCTAATTCTATTGATTTGAGTCTTCTCCCTTTTTCTCTTGATGAGTCTGGCTAATGGTTTATCAATTTTGTTTATCTTCTCAAAGAACCAGCTTTTAGTTTCATTGATTTTTGCTATTGTTTCCTTCATTTCTTTTTCATTTATTTCTGATCTGATCTTTATGATTTCTTTCCTTCTGCTAGCTTTGGGGTTTTTTTGCTCTACTTTCTCTAATTGCTTTAGGTGCAAGGTTAGGTTGTTTATTCGAGATGTTTCCTGTTTCTTGATGTAGGCTTGTATTGCTATAAAATTCCCTCTTAGAACTGCTTTTGCTGCATCCCATAGGTTTTGGGTCGTCGTGTCTCCATTGTCATTTGTTTCTAGGTATTTTTTGATTTCCCCTTTGATTTCTTCAGTGATCACTTCGTTATTAAGTAGTGTATTGTGTAGCCTCCATGTGTTTGTATTTTTTACAGATCTTTTCCTGTAATTGATATCTAGTCTCATAGGGTTGTGGTCGGAAAAGATACTTGATACGATTTCAATTTTCTTAAATTTACCAAGGCTTGATTTGTGACCCAAGATATGATCTATCCTGGAGAATGTTCCATGAGCACTTGAGAAAAATGTGTATTCTATTGTTTTTGGGTGGAATGTCCTATAAATATCAATTAAGTCCATCTTGTTTAATGTATCATTTAAAGCTTGTGTTTCCTTATTTATTTTCATTTTGGATGATCTGTCCATTGGTGAAAGTGGGGTGTTAAAGTCCCCTACTATGATTGTGTTACTGTCGATTTCCCCTTTTATGGCTGTTAGTATTTGCCTTATGTATTGAGGTGCTCCTATGTTGGGTGCATAAATATTTACAATTGTTATACCTTCCTCTTGGATCGATCCCTTGATCATTATATAGTGTCCTTCTTTGTCTCTTGTAATAGTCTTTATTTTAAAGTCTATTTTGTCTGATATGAGAATTGCTACTCCAGCTTTCTTTTGATTTCCATTTGCATGGAATATCTTTTTCCATCCCCTCACTTTCAGTCTGTATGTGTCTCTAGGTCTGAAGTGGGTCTCTTGTAGACAGCATATATATGGGTCTTGTTTTCGCATCCATTCAGCCAGTCTGTGTCTTTTGGTGGGAGCATTTAATCCATTTACATTTAAGGTAATTACAGATAGGTATGTTCCTATTCCCATTTTCTTAAATGTTTTGGGTTTGTTATTGTAGGTGTTTTCCTTCTCTTGTGTTTCTTGCCTAGAGAAGTTCCTTTAGCATTTGTTGTAAAGCTGGTTTGGTGGTGCTGAACTCTCTCAGCTTTTGCTTGTCTGTAAAGATTTTAATTTCTCCATCAAATCTGAAAGAGATCCTTGCTGGGTAGAGTAATCTTGGTTGTAGGTTTTTCTCCTTCATCACTTTAAGTATATCCTGCCACTCCCTTCTGGCTTGCTGAGTTTCTGCTGAAAGATCAGCTGTTAACCTTATGGGGATTCCCTTGTGTGTTATTTGTTGTTTTTCCCTTGCTGCTTTTAATATGTTTTCTTTATACTTAATTTTTGATAGTGTGATTAATACGTGTCTTGGCGTGTTTCTCCTTGGATTTATCCTGTATGGGACTCTGTGCTTCCAGGACTTGATTAACTATTTCCTTTCCCATATTAGGGAAGTTTTCAACTATAATCTCTTCAATATTTTCTCAGTCCCTTTCTTTTTCTCTTCTTCTTCTGGGACCCCTATAATTCGAATGTTGGTGCATTTAATGTTGTCCCAGAGGTCTCTGAGACTGTCCTCAGTTCTTTTCATTCTTTTTTCTTTATTCTGCTCTGCAGTAGTTATTTCCACTATTTCATCTTCCAGGTCACTTATCTGTTCTTCTGCCTCAGTTATTCTGCTATTGATCCCATCTAGAGTATTTTTAATTTCATTTATTGTGTTTTTCATTGTTGCTTGTTTCCTCTTTAGTTCTTCTGCGTCCTTGTTAAATGTTTCTTGCATTTTGTCTATGCTATTTCCAAGATTTTGGATCGTCTTTACTATCATTATTCTGAATTCTTTTTCAGGTAGACTGCCTATTTCCTCTTCATTTGTTAGATCTGGTGTGTTTTGACCCTGCTCCTTCACCTGCTGTGTGTTTTTTTGTCTTCTCATTTTGCTTATCTTACTGTGTTTGGGGTCTCCTTTTCACAGGCTGCAGGTTCGTAGTTCCCGTTGTTTTTGGTATCTGTCCCCAGTGGCTAAGGTTGGTTCAGTGGGTTGTGTAGGCTTCCTGGTGGAGGGGACTAGTGCCTGTGTTCTGGCGGATGAGGTTGGATCTTGTCTTTCTGGTGGGCATGTCCACGTCTGGTGGTGTGTTTTGGGGTGTCTGTGGCCTTATTATGATTTTAGGCAGCCTCTCTGCTAATGGATGGGGCTGTGTTCCTGTCTTGCTAGTTGTTTGGCATAGGGTGTCCAGCACTGTAGCTTGCTGGTCGTTAAGTTAAGCTGGGTCTTGATGTTGAGATGGAGATCTCTGAGAGATTTTCGCCGTTTGGTATTACGTGGAGCTGGGAGGTCTCTTGTGGACCAGTGTCCTGAAGTTGGCTCTCCCACCTCAGAGGCACAGCCCTGATGCCTGGCTGGAGCACCAAGAGCCTTTCAGCCACACGGCTCAGAATAAAAGGGAGAAAAAATAGAAAGAAAGAAAGAAAGAGGATAAAATAAAGTAAAATAAAGCTATTATAATAAAAAATAAGAAAAAAATTATTAAGAATAAATTTATTAAGAAAAATTTTTTTTAAGTTTTAAAAATAGATTTATTAATTTTTTATAATAAAAAATAAGAAAAAAATATTAAGAAAAAAATTTATTAAGAAAGAAAAAAAATTTTAATTTTTTAAAATAAAAAATATGAAAAAACTTGTTAAAATTTTTTTAATTTTTAAAAATAGAAAATAAGGAAAAAATTATTAAGAAAACATTTATTAGGAAAAAAAAATTTTTTTAAGTAAAAAAAAAAAAAAAATCGGACGGACCTAACCCTAGGGCTAATGGTGAAAGCAAAGCTATACAGACAAAATCTCACCTAGAAGCATACACATATACACTCACAAAAAAAGGAAAAGTGGAAAAATTAATATATCCTGCTCCCAAAGTGCACCTCCTGAATTTGGGATGATTCGTTGTCTATTCAGGTATTCAACAGATGCAGGCACATCAAGTTGTTTGTGGAGCTTTAATCCACTGCTTCTGAGGCTGCTGGGAGATATTTCCCTTTCTCTTCTTTGTTCATACAGCTCCAGGGGTTCAGCTTTGGATTTGGACCCGCCTCTGCGTATAGGTCGCCTGAGGGCGTCTGTTCCCCGCCCAGACAGGACGGGGTTAAAGGAGCAGCTGCTTCTGGGGCTCTGGCTCACTCAGGCCGGTGGGAGGGAGCGGTACGGAGGAGGCGGGGCGAGCCTGCGGCGTCACAGGCGTCATGACGTTGCACCAGCCTGAGGCGTGCTGTGCGTTCTCCCGGGAAAGCTGTCCCCAGATCACGGGAGCCTGGCCGTGGCGGGCTGCACAGGCTCCCAGGAGGGGCGGTGTGGAGAGTGACCTGCGCTCGCACATAGGCTTCTTCGTGGCGGCAGCAGCAGCCTTAGCGTCTCATGCCCGCCTCTGGGGTCGGCGCTGACAGCTGCGGCTCGCGCCCGTCTCTGGAGCTCGTTTAGGCGGCGTTCTGAATCCCCTCTCCTTGCGCGCGGCGAAACAAAGAGGTAAGAAAAAGTCTCTTGCCTCTTCGGCAGCTCCAGACCTTTTCCCGGACTCCCTCCCGGCTAGCTGTGGTGCACTAACCCCTTCAGGCTGTGTTCACGCCGCCAACCCCAGTCCTCTCCCTGGGATCCGACCGAAGCCCGAGCCTCAGCTCCCAGCCCCGCCCGCCCCGGCGGGGGAGCAGACAAGCCTCTCGGGCTGGTGAGTGCTGCTCGGCGCCGAGCCTCTGTGCGGGAATCTCTCCGCTTTGCCCTCCGCACCCCTGTGGCTGCGCTCTCCTCCGTGGCTCCGAAGCTTCCCCCCTCTGCCACCCGCAGTCTCTGCCCGCGAAGGGGCTCCTAGTGCGTGGAAACCTTTCCTCCTTCACGGCTCCCTCCCACGGGTGCAGGTGCCGTCCCTATTCTTTTGTCTCTGTTATTTCTTTTTTCTTTTGCCCTACCCAGGTACGGGGGGAGTTTCTTGCCTTTTGGGAGGTCTGACGTCTTCTGCCAGTGTTCAGTGGGTGTTCTGTAGGAGCGGTTCCACATGTAGATGTATTTCTACTGTATCTGTGGGAAGGAAGGTGATCTCCGCGTCTTACTCTTCCGCCATCTTGCCCAGGCCGACTTACCTTCTTTACAGTCTATTTTGAAGATTTTTTTTGTATATGTCCTTTATCAAGTTGAGGAAGTTTTTTTCTTTTTGTAGTTTATTGACAGTTTTTGATATGAGTATGTGTTGAATTTTTTCAAATGTTCTTTCTGTATCTATTGAAATGATCATGTAGTTTTGCTTTTTTTTAACATCTTAATATGGTGAATTACATTGATTTTTGAATGTTGCATTCCTGAAATAGATCCCACTTGGTCATGGTGCATTGTCTTTATATATGGGTGGATTTGATTTCCTAATATTTCGTTAAAATTTTTTACCTCTATGTTTATGAAAGATCTTCAACTGTAGTTTTCTTTTCTTGTAATATTTTTTTGTCTTGTTTTGGAATCGAGATAGTGTTGGTCTTAGGGAAATATTCCTTTCTCTTCTGTTTTCTGGAAGCTTTGGTGTTATTCTTTCCTTTCATGTTTGGTTCAATTTACCAATAAGGTCACTTAAGCCTGGAATTTTCTTTGTGGGATGGTGTTTAAACTATAAATTCAACTTCTTGAATAGGATATAGGTCTTTAACATTATTTCTTCTTGAGTGAATTTTTTTTGTCTTTCAAGGAATTTTTCTATTTTATCTAAGCTGTCAAATTTATTAGTATAAATATGTTTATAGTATTTTCTTATTATTCTTTTAATTTTTATAGAATCAGCAGTGATGTCACTTCTTTTGGCCTTGATATTGGTAACTTATATTCTTTCTCTTTTTTTAAGATAACCAGCTTTTGGTTACACTGAGTTTTTCTCTATTGTTTGTCCTGTTTCTATTTCATAGTCCCTTTTCTTATTATTGCTTTTCTTCTGCTTACTTTGGGTTTAATTTCTTAGATAATAATTTTTAGACCATTTTTCTTTCTTAATATAAGTATTTAAAGCTATGAGTTTCCCTCTAAGCACTGCTTTTGCTACATTCCACAAATATCAAATGTTGTATTTTCATTATCGTTTGTTGAAAATATTTTCTCATTTTCCTTATAATTTTTTTTGACCCATGGATTATTTAGAAGTGTGTTATTTAATTTCCAAATAGTTGGTGATTTTTCCAGATATCTTTTAAAATTTTTAGTTTAATCCTGCTGTGATCAAAGAATATACTTCATATGATTTTGGTCTATCTAAATTTATTGAGATAAATAAATGTATTGTCTTATAACTCAGAACATGGTCTATCTTGGTAAATGTTTCATCTGCAGTTGAAAAGAATATTTATTCTTCTGTTTTAGAGTGGAGTTTTCTATAAATATCAGTTAGGTCAAAGTTGATTGATAGTGTTATTTCTCAAGTCTTCAATATTTTAATGATTTTTCTCTCTACTTGTTTTTTCAGTTACTGAAAAAAACATTATTGACATATCTAACAATAATTTTGGATTCATCTATATCTCCCTTTCGTTCCATCAATATTCACTTCATATATTTTGGAGGTCTGTTATTAGGTATGTACACCTTTAAGATTGTGATGGACTGACTCTTTTATTGTGATGGAGTATCCCTCTTAATTACTGGTAATATTTATTGTTCTGAAGTCTAGTTTGTCTGATGTTAATATAGCCTCTGGCTTTCTTTAGATTATTTTTCTTGGTATATCTTTTTCCATTCCTTTATATTTAATTTATCTGAGTATTTATATTTAAAATTGGTTTCTTGGAGCTAGTGTATAGCTGGTTTTGGTTTTTTATTAAATCTAACAATTTCTGTCTCTTAATTAGTTTTTAGACCATTTATATTAAATGTAATTATTGACAAGTTTTGGGTTAAATCTACCATCTTGCTAGTTGTTACCTATTTGTCCCATCTGGGGTTTTTTGGTCATTGTTTTCTCCTGTTTTTCCTGCCTTCTCTTAGATTAATTTTTCATCCCACTGCTTTCTGGTTATTTCCCCAACATTCTGGAGTTTTACCATACACATGCATAGTTTAGTATTTAGGCAATGATTTCAGTGGACACTTCTGCAGATCTCTGGTGCTATCTCTGTGTAGCTCCCTCCTCTCCCCTATTCTGTTCTGTAAATTTTAGACAATCTGGCTTAGACAATCAAACTCCAAACCTGATCTCTTCAACTCAGTGAGAACTTCAGCCTCTCTTTATTTCCTGCCTCACTGTTTTGGACCTAGAAACTGACCCCAGGCAGTAAACAAGGGCAATTGTAGGACTTCATTTTCTCCTTCTCTTAGGAACCACTGACCTACATTGCCTGTTGTCCACTGTTTGAAAACATTTGTTTCATATATATTGTCTCGTTTTCTAGTTGTTTATTGCAGGTGGAAATTTTCATAGCAGTTAATCCTTCATGGGTGAAATCTTTCATGATGATTTCCTTACTCTGTAGATATAGTAAGTTGTCCACATAAATTTTCAGAACCATTTTGTAAGTGAGTGAATGATGTTAACCTTAGATATTAGTCCTCAATGTGGAAGAATGGCCTCTCTCTTCCCTTCCTAAACTTCATTCTCCAAACCTTAATCATTTCTCATGAAAGAGTTTTCTATTGAGTTGAATTTATATTTTTCTTAGTTGGAGCTGTTTAAGGGAATAAAAAAAGGTTTCCTGAAATCTTATTAATCTGTTCTTCATTAGGTTGATTTTGGTATCTTAAAGGGATTTAAATTTTATGTTCCTGACAACTTTACAGGACACTTTAAAACTGTTTTTTTTTTTCCATTTGCAAAAAATCGTTAAAAAAATAAAAATGCTCATATGGTCCTTTATTGGGACTGGAAGATACATGAAATAAATTGGGAATGTGAAATGGGATGAACTGACTAATTATGAAAATCACTCTTGGATGGAAACAGCTTACTCTCCTCCTTGGCCTTGAAAATGAAGCTGTGATATGTTTTGTGAAGAAAGAGAAGGGGCAATTCAAATAGGAACAGGAACAGGAAAATCACTGCTAGAGAAGTCTAGAACAGACACAGACAGTCTGTCCTCTTCTATGACAGAGGATGTGATACCTGCCACAGGAGTCACGTGGCGTGATGCCACCGTGCCCATAGGGAGGGGTAGGGAGTTTACCAGTCTTCTCATACTGTTGCAACTCAATCCTTGGCAAGCTTTGTGCAAACTTCTAGGTATTTCTTCTCTGATGTGGCAGAAGGAAGGCTCAAGAAAATGGAATTCTCTTTTCAGTGGGGAGATCTCACTGATGGGAGAAATGTGGTTTCCTATGGAACAATGCAAGCCCAACCTGTTGGAAGACAGCATTTTCTCCAGAAAAATAATCACCCAGCACTATCAGATTCCTGCCTGGAAGAGTACAAGTAGCCTTTTCAGAGGTGCTTCTGAAACTGCTTGTGGTTTATAAATCAAAATTTGTAGTTTGGATTGAGAAAAAAACCTACTTAAACAGGCTTATTTTGAAAAAGCTTTTCTCAAACTCTCCCTTTTCACACAATCATTTCTAGAATGAAACCTAATGAGTTTGGCATCAAGGAAATTTATTCAATTTTTTTTCATACTGTACTACAAGAAAAGAGAGTAAACATACTCATTTTTTTCTATTTATAGTAGGTGATAAACTATTCCCATTTCTGCATCTCACAGAGAGGCACTTAGATCTCCCTTCAGCATTGCTGTGTAAAGTTACAGTAGCTTCCTTTCTAAAACCTGCTTTGGCTTTGTCTTCTGTCACTGGAGGACCAAAAAGTGCTATGAGCTGCTGCCAGGAAGTTGGTTGGTTATGCCTCTTGGGGCCTCAGATGAAAGTATTGGTCTTTTGACATAGAAAGCTGACATATGGAAGGGCATTTTATTTTAAATATAGCAGTGTGAACATGTCAATCCCAGACTCCCAATCTATTACCCCCACCCCCATAACCATAAGTTCGTTCTCTATGTTTGTGAATCTGTGTCTGTTTCGTAAATAACTTCATTTGTATCATTTTTTTTTTTTTTTAGATTCCGCGAAAACAAAAGAAGAAAAAATAAGCTGACATAGTCAAATGCCTGGTCACTCTTCAGTTCAACCGGTAAGAACATGTTATGTGAACTTTTGGGTGACATGCAGTTATTGCTTGAGGCTGCGGACACAAAGCTGAATAATAGAAAGCTCCTACTTTTGTAGAGCTTATTGTCTATTCATTCACATGATGTTTGGATTAATATCAACACAGTGGGTTATGTGCCAGGATCGAGGTAAAGAGAACTGCAGGAGCACCGAGGAGAGGTGAGGTCTCAACGGGGCAAGGAGAGCAACCCAGGTCAGGTCGCTCCAGAATCTTCATACAAATAATGCTCACATTGTGTGACATCACTGCAACGGAGTGAAAGCTATAATATTCAGTAGAACGTATCACCTATTTCTGTAATCCTCCAGTGTAGGAACTGTGGTGTTTAGAGAAGGCTTGTCGTGATGGATTCGCTGGAGTACTATAACTGCAGAGTAAAAGGTAGACAGACATCGGTTTCACAGGAGAGTCTTTGAAGGCTATTGGAGAAGATTTTGTAAACCAAGCTTTTTTTTTTTTTTTTAATTTTATTTATTTATTTATTTATGGCTGTGTTGAGTCTTCTTTTCTGTGCGAGGGCTTTCTCCAGTTGCGGCAAGCAGGGGCCATTCTTCATCGCGGTGCGCGGGCCTCTCACTATCGCGGCCTCTCTTGTTGCGGAGCACAGGCTCCAGACGCGCAGGCTCAGTAATTGTGGCTCACGGGCCTAGTTGCTCCGCGGCATGTGGGATCTTCCCAGACCAGGGCTCGAACCCATGTCCCCTGCATTGGCAGGCAGACTCTCAACCACTGCGCCACCAGGGAAGCCCAAAACCAAGCTTTTAAAAAGAACTATAATCGTGTTCTTCTTTTAAAGTTAACAAACTACTAATGTTCATTTGATTGTACTAAAAATATATTTAAACACTTTTCCTTGACGTTTGTATCAAATATAACCAATGATTTTACTTCTGAATCACATTACAACTGATTATATCAAGTTATTTGTGAGAACAAACATCCTTCTTCTGATAAAAATGCCTATAAGGTATTACACAGTAATAAATTAAGGTTGAGCAGTTACATTTACAAGTGACCCTCCTCAAGGCTTGGGATCTATAGCAATTTGTCGTTTTTCTGAAAAAGCAGTTGGAATTCCATGCACTGGGGTTCCATGCATTCTTACCTCCACAGGGCTGGTACTCTAGCTAGGGCGTGAGTCTAGCTGAGCCTCCTAAATCTGAATACTGCTTTGTTTTCCTCTACTGGTTATGATATTCAAAGTAACTCTTTGGAGCAATTGCAGACATCATTTAAGTCTGTTTTTCAGATATAACTTGCTTTATTTTATAGAAGAATTTATAAGCTATGTTGTTGGGTGTTAATTTGTAGTCCACAAAGCTCTTGGGATTTAGGTCTCCCTGAATGTCGAGTCACTATATTACTTAGGACAATTTGGTTTTTTGGCATAAGGTAGCCAATTGTTTGAATTTCTAGTTGTCTCCTTGTAAAGTTTGTTTCCCCCATATTTTAAGTTCCCCAAGGAGTGTCTGCATCAACACTGTACAAGTGGGAGATGGAACTTGGAGCATGAGGGGTGCCCTGAAATCTCAGGCACCAGGGATAAGCAAGCATTTCAAATGCCCATGAATGTAGCCCTGGCTGGAAGCTGTTCAAGCAAGGCATCAAAATAGATGTGTCAATCCCAGAGAAATGTCAACTGGAAAACTTGAGTGATCTGGATAATCTTGTGGATTAGTCTAGAAATTTATGAGATTGGCAAATATTTTTCCCAGTTTTTCTCAGGCCTGGCATTGTTATTAAAATGCTGCTCATCATGGAATAAGCACTTAAACATATCTCTACCAGGCAGTTATATATCTAATGCAGGTATTTCCCATTCTTTTAATTCTTTTATGTTCTTTCAGGCTCAGTAGGACATCTGCTAGGTCTCAGATGATGGGCCAGGGCTTATTTGTATTATTTCTATTTGTGAAATAATAATTACAACAACAATAAGAATTGCTGATAGGGAAGGAGAGGTTTTTCTAGAGCTGGAGTCTCCAACCCCCAGACTGTGGACCAGTACCGGTCTGTGGCCTGTTAGGAACCTAGCCACACAGCAGGATGTGAGTGGCGGGTGAGCGAGCAAAGCTGCATCTGCTGCTGCCCATCGCCTGAACCATCCCCCTCCCCGCCACCATCCGCTGAAAAATTGTCTTCCACGAGACCAGTCCTTGGTGCCAAAAAGGTTGGGGACCACTGTTCTAGAGGGTGCTTTGTTGTTACGTGTCCATAACAATGTCTAAACATCCAAAATGGTGCATGAATTTGGCGTTCTTCCTCTTTAAAGTGCCTACAGGGTTGATTGGAAACAACTCACTCCTACACGCGAATTTTGACATTCCCACAGATGCTCAGCTACCCTGTAGTGTTGCAGGATGGAAATCGAATGTGCCAGCCAGCAGTCCCTTGCATCTCCCTAAAGTTAATGCCTTTAGTAGGAGCTGCTTTGCTATTAGAGATGGCTCTTAGTTATGGGACCAGACTCCACACACCAGTGTCTAATCTATCTTGCAGTTAAGTTTATAGCAACAAGATGGTACTGCCTAGCTTGATATGCTAAATGCCTTGCATAGGTGGTGTTACAGTTCTACTCTAAATAAAGCAATCAATCAATATTTCTTCTCTGCTTACATTCCAATCTTCAGAACTGCTTGTTACGCTAGCTAGATGAATTTACTTAGAGCAGTGAAAGACATTCAGCAAGTCCATCCAATTTCTTGATTTATTTGCTATTGATGCATAAAATAAGCTTGTCTGTGAAATAGCCAGGTTGAAATTACTGTTCTCATGCATTTTCATTGTTATTATTTGGCTAGACTGACTCTTGAGGGTCAAATTAAAATTCATTCATCCAGAGCTACATGAGTGACAATGGATATCTTCTTAAGTTAAAATCAGTACTAGTACTGTATTTGAATAAAACTGTTGAAGAGTCACAGATAGGATCTGGGTTTACCAAATATTCTAAAAGCTAAGGAGAAAGAACATTCATATGAGCTGTTCATCTTAGGATCTTGCTTAGAATTTAACATCTAGATTTTATTGTCACTAAAAGTGTAAAGGAATAATCCATACACCTAAGAACTCAGCAGCATATGTAGAATTTTCTAGCACTAACAATAATAACAGTGATATTTATATTTTTCATTGCCTTTCAGTTGACAAAAGATATTTACAGGTATCACGTCTTCTGATATCATATCGCAAGATATTTTAAAAATAAACTATTATCAACTTGTTTGAAGACTGGATAATTTTTAAAAATTTTAGACATAGTTATTTTTCAGAAACATTTCAAGTCTCACCTGACTTTCCAACCTTTAATAATGCAAAATTCTTGAGAAAAACATCATAGATGTCTTTTTTAATAGAAATTATTTTTGCAAAATATCAAATGTAAAAATTTTTTTCCAAAAGAAACAATAGTCAATGTATTACTTCTTCCAAAATATATGTTTTAAAATTTTGACTCCTAATACTTAAAAAACGTATTTCCTATTGTGTAGAGCTTAGAAATAATTCTAGTTTAAGGTCTTCATAGAAATTAAGACTTACGAAGTTAAGTGACTTGCTCGAGTTCACACATTTAGTGTCAGTTGACATTAGAAACTTCATTTTATTACTTTTAGTTCCCCATTTGTTTTCATAACACTAAATCTCCTTAATATACTGCCATAGTTTCTAAACAGGATTTTGCAGTGCACACAAAATCTTGACAAGGTAAAGCATTCCATGCCAAATATCCCATGTAAATCATTGCTTCCTTTCTCCAATGGTGATTCTTGTTTCCTTCTTTACCTCTCTTCTTCTCTTTATAATCTTTTGCATCACTGAACAATTTGTTATGCTGGTTATACTATTCAGTTACAAATTCCTTGAATACAGGGAAAAAATTTAGAGGAGTCAGCTGAATTAAGCTTTGTATATTTTTTTAAAAAGCTGGTATATAACTTTAGGTTATCCTAATAACTCTGTTGAATTAAAAGTGATTTTATTATACTATGGGCTGCTGTCCTAAAATCTTTCAGACTCGGGTTCCACAGATTTGCCTATGTCCTTCACATATGCCACTTAGTACTATAGTGAAAGCAGAAAGGGAATACTATATTGATTTAAAGAAATCTGGATCTTCAAAATAGTTATACATGTTTTGCATGCACTATTTTAGGACATTTTGTTCTTCTAGGTTTAAACAATATAATCCATAAGAGTTGAAATCCCAAGTGCCTCCTGTATCTATTTTGTACTGGAATTTAAATATGGGATAAGAAGAGGGCTGTCACTCAAAATAAATTGCAGCACTAGGCAATGAGTTTTGGCGTCTCTGGTTGGGAGCCAAGTGGAAGATTGTATTCTTGGCTTTAAGGAAACTGAGTGGATCCCAAGAAGCTTAAGCCTACTGGTGAATGGTAGTGCAAGATCTGGTCTGTTTTTTTTTTTTTTACTGTTAGGCATGCATAGGCCAAAAGTAGTTTGTCCAAGGTGAAATCATGATTTTCAATTAAATAGGTCATTTGATTATATAAAAAACCTCTCCATCTCAATGTGCTGACTAATGCACCTTAGTTATCCACAGGAATCAAATGAACTTCACTTGATAGTGAGGTAGATAGAATTCTAATATGGCAACCACTACAGTAATTTCTTCATCTCTTCACTTAGAAATGTGCCACTTCTAAGGCCACTAGACAGAAGAGACGGGTGACAAGGATAGGCAATGGGGTCCTTAAGACCAACTCCTCTTTGGTGGTTTTTCTTGTCATTTCTTCCATTTAATCTAAATATTCTTCCTGTACCTCCAAATACCACTTCTTTCCTAGGTCTGAATCACGCTTACAAGTGTATTGTCTTGTACTGTTGTATTTTTTCTAGGGAAAAAAATCCTGTTTTGTTTTCTTTTTTTTTTTTTTTAATTTATTTATTTTTGGCTGTGTTGGGTCTTTGTTTCTGTGCGAGGGCTTTCTCTAGTTGCGGCAAGTGGGGGCCACTCTTCATCGCGGTGCACGGGCCTCTCACTATCGCGGTCTCTCTCGTTGTGGAGCACAGACTCTAGTCGCACAGGCTCAGTAGTTGTGGCTCACGGACCTAGTTGCTCCGCGGCATGTGGGATCTTCCCAGACCAGGGCTCGAACCCATGTCCCCTGCATTGGCAGGCAGACTCTCAACCACTGTGCCACCAGGGAAGCCCTGTTTTCTTTTAATTTAAGGATTTTTGGATACTATTATTTTTTATCTAGGAAGAAATTCTCTTTTTACTTGAGGTTTTTAAAAATAAATTAATTAATTTTTGGCTGCATTGGGTCTTTGTTGCTACGCATGGGCTTTGTCTAGTTATGGTGAGTGGGGCTACTCTTTGTTGTGGTGTGTGGGCTTCTCTTTGTTGTGGAGCACGGGCTCTAGACGCGTGGGCTTCAGTAGTTGTGGCATGCAGGCTCAGTAGTTGTGGCTCGTGGGCTCTAGAGTGCAGACTCAGTAGTTGTGACGTACTGGTTTAGTTGCTCCACGGCGTGTGGGATCTTCCCTGACCAGGGCTCGAACCCATGTCCCCTGCGTTGGCAGGCAGATTCTTAACCACTGTGCCACCATGGAAGTCCCTACTTAAGAGTTTTGATTAGGAACTTGAACCGTTCTACATTTCCAGTTTCCTTTGGCAATAAAATTGTCTGGAGTGAAAGAACCTACAGCTTATCTATTTGTCAATGCAATGTCCTGAGAAACACACTTTAAACTTTTAAGCATATACATTTTTAAAAGATTTCCCTATAAATAGCTAATGGGGAAAATCTTAATGTATGAAAGCTCTGAGTAATCTATCTCACCCACTGCTACTGTCATGAAAGAGGAAACAGAATTTGTCATCAGGGTTCTGATCATGGGGCATTTTCTTCCTGAATTTGAAAATGGATGTAGGTATATTGCAAACATGGCATAGATGCTTTAAGTAGCTTGTATCTAAGGAACATGATTCTTTTGTTATAACTTAGAAGTAATACTTAAGTAATTAAAATAATAAATCTTGTCAATGGGCATTACCACCGAAAAATTTTGAGAACTCTGGATGAATTGTTTTTGGTCAAACCTTTTAACGCTGTCTTTCTACAAGTGGACACAAGTGGCCTAGACCAAGGTATAGGTCATGCTGCTGTCACCTAATGGTCAGCTAAAAATCTCTCTTCTTTGAGATGAAAAGGAGATGAGCTTGAACAACCACACATGACTGTAAAATTCAATGGCTTCATCAAGATTTCTGTGACTCTCTGGTGGGTGGGGATGGGAGGGCAAGGGGGACTCATATTTTTATGAGCAACTTTGGCTCTCTCTTGCCTCTGCTGAGCTATTATTCTTCATTCTTTAGCTTGTGGCTATTCCTATATCTCAGTCCCGGTGTTGACACAAAGAGGGAACATAGATCCTTTTCCATGATTCTCCTTTAACTCTAGAGCAATATTAATGCAGATAAATCACGTAATGTGGGACTTTTACTAATGGTTTGTGGTTGGCCTTGGTGGGGTCTATTATTCCACTACTATAGTAACATAACATTGTTTATTAGATAGTCCTTACGTTTTATTAACCAAAGTTATTTTCTTCAGTTTATTTTTACATAAACTTACATAAACTTTACCAGTGCATGTGTTAAACTTTTTAAAGTGCATGGAAGGGTAGACAGTGAAAAGTATTCTCATACCAGATCCCCAATTATCCTCATTGGAACTAAATACTGTTAATGGTTTTTTGTAGTCTTCTGTAACATTTTTTACATATACAAGCTTATGCATGTATCTCAATCCCTTTTTATAAACAAAATGGTATGCCTTTTTTCATCCTTTTTCTTTCAACCTACCTATGCCATTGAATTTGAAGTAAATTTCCTGTTAACAGCATGTAATTTGATCATTTAAAAAAAATCCAGTCTGCCAATTTCTGCCTTCCAGTTGGCATATTTAAACCATTTACCTTTAAAGTAATTACTGATGTGCTAGAGCTTAAATCTAACATTTTGTTATTTGTTTTCTGTTTATTTCCTGTGTTTCTTGTTCTTTTATTTTTTCCCCCTTGCCTTTCTGTGGGTTACTTGAACATGTTTTAAAGATTCCACCTTGATGTAATTTTTGTATTTTTGAGAATTTTGCTTAGTATAGTTTTCTTGGTATCTGCTCTGGGTATTACAATATATATACATGCTTTACCACTGACTACTGGTATCAGCATTTTGCCACTTCCAGTTAAATGTGGAAACCCCACTTCCATTTATCTTTCACCCTCTCTACTTTAAATATCATTGTCTTAAGTATTAGGTGGTGTTATAATTTTAATTTCAATCATAACACATATTTTAGAAAACTCATGAGAAGAATGACAGTCTATTGTATTGCTTTTCTCGCTGTTTTTTTCTTCCTTCTTCGTGGCATGGAAACCTTCTTTTTCATTTCATTTTTGTTTGAAGAACTTCTTTTGGCCATTCTTTAAGGTCAACCACGGGACTCCAACAGGTCTTCGCTGGCGCTCCTTGAAGGGGTGGAAGGAATGTCACCAGGTGTGTCACCTGTCCTGAATCTCTAGGTGAGAAAATGAAGTCTCTGACCTGTGGGGACAGAGAAGGCTTCCTGGGTAGGTGCTTGTGGTGGGATCTGCTTTGTGGGTGTCTCTGAGTAGGAGAGGGGAGGCCCAGGACTGTCAGGGAAGAAGAATATTTCCCTGGGTAACCTATTTTCACTGGGGCTTCAATCAAACCCCTGTGGACTAGCTGGACACCTTCTGTCGTTAGTTTTGGGGGTTGGGAAATGCCAACCACGTGCTCTTCTGTTGGGCATGAGGTTGTAAGATGCCCAGACATGATGCTGTTTCTTTGGTCCTGGGCTCCTTAAATCAGTTTGCCTTTCACCTACCACCTCTCAGAGCTCTCCTTTGATTTTATCCTGCATTATTTCCAGTGTTTATCGTTATCCTAAGTAGGAAAAAGTAGGGAGAGACGAGTGTATACTAGTTATCTTGTTTGGACAGAAGTCTCTCGTTAGCTTTTTAAAAGTGAGATTGTTAGGTTCATAGATATACTTTAGCCACCACAGACCAAGGGCTTTCTCACTGGCCATGTTACCCCATGTAATGCCTGGACTCTTGCCTTCCCTATTCCACCCCTATTTTGCTCCCATTCTTACCTAAGTTTTCCAGCAAATCACAAATTCTCACTTAATTTTGCAGAGAACTCTGCTCTCTCCAGTCCCATACCTGTAACTCTGCTCTAAGTCCCTTTGTCCATCTCAAACCCATCAATGGGCCCAGTTGAACAAAAGAGACTTCTGCTCTCTTGGGCAGCTCAAAAGATAGGCAGAGACCCAGGGCAAGGGATCTTCCCCTTCACAGTAGCCTTTGTCCTTTGAAGACATTCACTGTTTTAAATAGCATCTTCTATCACCCATGTGTTAACACTTATGTAGATGGAGCATTTTTGCTTCACCTTTTGACCAAAGCTGGTGATCTCCTTAAAGGCTGAGATTATATCTCTAGCACCAAGCAGAGTGCCAAGCACAGAGAGGGTCTGTAATAAATGCGTGTTAAGTGTAGGAATAAAAGGCAGGCTGTTAGAGTCTTTCTTCCACTGTGTGAATAGGTTCAGCATGACAATAATAGGTCTGGAGGGACTCTGAAATGTCAATTAGTTCATCTTTCTGCTTCTGTCCAAGAGCACATACCAGATAACAAGGTAGCTAGTTTGATTTTAAGTACTTTAAAAGAAAAGAAAATTACAATTTCCTTTAGTAATCCATTGCAGTGTTTAAAAACTTTCATTGTCAGCAAGATTTTCTTTACATCTAGCCTAAGTCTCCCATGCTGCATTCTGAAACCTTAGCAGGTAGAAATGTGCAGCCAGGTTTTGAGTGGCCTCTCTTCCTTTAATTACTTTTGAGCAAGTATTTACAAGTGAAATATTTGCCTTCCCTGCATCATTTCCCAGGCTCTTCTTCATCAGAAGGTATGTGCACTTACCTGTCCTTATCATTTAGCTCCAAACTACCAATGCCTTGACACTGGCTTCTTAGTGTGGTATATGGATTGTATGAATGGTTCCAACTTATACCGTCTTCTTTGGTTGTGCCCTTCCATATTGGTTCCAGGATTAACTGCATGACTTTCTTTGGCCAATGGGACAATAGCAGACCAGATGAGAGCAAAGGCTTGAAAAGGCACTTGTATAACCTCTTTTCTTGTACTTCACTGTGAGAACATGCCCAGGGTAACCTGGAGAAGAGCTGAGTCTTCTGAGATGAGGCCTTCCAAGACCAGCCAGCCCCAGCCAACACCCCAGCTGTCCACAGACGCATGAGGAAGCTCAGCCAAGATCAGCTGAGCCTGGCCCACATCATCAGAAATAACTGTCCAGTGGGTCCATAAACCCATGTTACGTAAGAGTGGATATTGTTTTAAACCACTCATTTCTAAGGTGGTTTGTTTGCAACAAAAATGATACTCCATGTGGGAGGAAATTCCTGGCTCTGATGGAACTTGACCTCACAATGGGTTCCCCTCGCTTCCTGTGGAGCATGTGTGCTTCTCTTAACTCATATGTCTTTCCTTCCTGCCTGTGTATTTCCTCATTCCCTTGCTGTGAGTGATCAACCAGCACAAATCACCATAAACTTCTGGCTCTGACCCTCAGCTCTTTTTTTGACCAGGATTCTTGTTGTTTACCTCTGTACATGTTTGGTGTGTACCAGTGTCTCTCCCTGTATTGTGGTACCTGACCCTGTTTCCTGGCTTTATTTTTGAAATCTTCCTAGACCACTACCCTTTCCAACAATACTGATATATTAGCAGGAGATTGTATTCTGATTTATAAATAAAAATATTTCAGGGTAATAATGCCTCCTGGGAGTTAACAAAGCCAGTTTGAACATCATGCTAATGAGTCCAAATTCTTAGGCTTAGTTTCCATATAGACCACATATTTATACAAAAGAAATAATGACTGTTTTATTTGGATGATACACTTAAGCAGGTCAAAAGTTGCATGAATATACACTCCATCACAAAGGATTCTAAGCAAAGGAGTATGGGTAGCCCAGGGCCAATGATACCAGTGTTGACTTTCACATACAAATACACATTTTGGTGACTACGGGGCAGGGACAAATCTTTATATGAAGATAATATAAACACATGCAAGTTACTTTTGAAGAAAAACCAAGAATTTCTGTGCGCAGAATTGGCAATCAGAGAGAGTCTGTTTGGCATAACTATGTCTCATAAAATAATCAATAGGGCTTCCCTGGTGGCACAGTGGTTAAGAACCCACCTGCCAATGCAGGGGACACAGGTTTGAGCCCTGGTCTGGGAAGATCCCACGTGCCGTCCACGGCAACTAAGCCCGTGCACCACAACTACTGAAGCCCGTGCACCTAGAGCCCGTGCTCCGCAACAAGAGAAGCCACCTCAGTGAGAAGCCCGCGCACCGCAACAAAGAGTAGCCCCCACTCTGCATGCAGCAACAAAGACCCAATGTAGCCAAAAATAAACATAAATAAAATAAATAACTTTATAAAAAAATAAAATGGAATAATGTCTTGAGTTATTTTATATAGGACTATTATTGAATATACTAAATATTTTTAGATGACAACACATTCCTTTGGTGAACCCTCTTAGGTTTTACTATTAAGATGACTGATTACCAAATAGATCAAATGTTGAGTGAACTCAGGTCTCTGTTAAGAGGTTAAGAGTTCTGGCTAAATAGGGGGATATGCCTGAGGTACAGACAGAGGACTGGGTCTTAAACAGAGGTTTGGCAATTTTTATCTATCACCAGTTGGGTACATAATGTCAAGAGGATGACAGGATATTTATATGTTTTCCTTGCTCTGAAGAATGGAGAGTAGGGAAGGCAGTGGGTAACAACCATGAGTGATAATTACAGTATTGCATATCCATTGAGGCAAAAAATGGGCTCAGACTGGACCAGAAGGTTCCCAAGGCCTCTTTCTGCCATGTTTATTTCCATGTTTGCTACTCTGACTTTGGCTGAGCAGAGATGTGCACAGAAAAAATAAATATAATAAATTTGTTTAGAAAGATTTTTCTATAAAATTATTTTCAAAGGATAGTATTATTACCAGGGGATAAAACTAATAACTCCAAGAAATCAAAGAAATGGGCAATGTTTTTTTATAAAGTGAGTTTTAAGGTCATTTTAGTGCTAAATTATACCAACTTTAAGTGGATTTATATTTTTGCTCAGCAGTCTTTGTATCCTTCTCATATTAATTTCCCAGTTATTTCAGAACAAAGCCCATTATATTCCTTTAGCTCTGTTCCATGTGTCCCTCTCAGAAATGATATGGCACCACCTACCATGACTAGAAAACTGACCTCTCTGGCATGGATCCTCTCCATGTTATGTTGACATGAATGTGTTTTCTCCATCCTGTTCTCAAAACTCTTAATTTTGTTATTCCCTCTTAACCTTCTTTCATACAAGGTTAAACTTCTCCATTTCCCTGCGAACACATTATCTTTTAAATTTAACCCTTTCTAATGTCATTTATATTAACTCTAATTAAGCTACATACTCAAGGTAAAATGCTGCTTGTGAAAGCCAGTGACGTTTTGTCAGTGCTCATACCTCTTGAGTTTTCTTGAATATTTAATGCAATTGGGCACCTCTATCCCTTTCCCAAGTCATTTCTTGTCTTTGGCTTCTGTGCTAATACATTTGACTCTGACCACTCCTTTTAGTGACTTTTCATGGCTCTTCTCTCTCTTCCCGTCCCTAAGTATAAAATTTCCCTGAAGTTAAGGCCTTGGCTCTGTCTTTCATTAGATTTTCTTCAATAACACATTCCTTAGGCCCTCAATGTCTCCTACCCATTTCACTCCAATACCCATAGGGTTCAACCTATAACAATGTCCTATCCGCCCACAGAACATGTGCTTCAATATTCAGGCAAGTCACACTGACCCTGACAACTGTTAAAGAATAAGTCATTTTTTCTCCTTAGTATTCAATTGGATGTGTCATAGCCAAAATCATTTTGTCTAGAACTATGGTAATATAAGGCCCATAAATTATGTTTTGTTATTTGAACAAGGAAGTCAAACCTTGAAACTTCCAAATTCAAAGGTCTCTGCATCTTCTCTTTACTGTAGGTGGATGAGTTTGCTGTTTCCGGATATACTCACATCTACTCCAACATATTTTTCTGCTCAGTCAGTTAGGAAAATAACTGTCTGACTTTGCTTTGTTTCTCAATGCAGCACAACAGGACACGCCAGAGAATTCTGTAGGAAAAGCTCAAAAGCAAATGACTTGTATTCAAGTTATGAATTTTCAGCACGTTGAAGAGCTTTTCTGAGTGCTTTTATTTGGTATTTCCCCCTAGGCTTTTCCACATAATTGTCTCCTTTCTTTTGTTCTGTGTTGGTCAGGCGTAGCCTCTGATGCTGAATGTGTCCTGGGGAGGGGCAGGAATGCTCACCGCGGCCCGGCGTGGTGCTTGGAGGAGGCAGGGGACCAGAGCGCCCCCAGGAGGCAAGGCAGCAGCAAGCTGCAGGCGTCCAGGTGCCGCAGAGTTTCTCTAGGCCTTCCTGCCCAATGCGCCTCGTCACACTTTAAAGACTTTTCCTCAAGTTCAAGGCTAAGTGGACAACTCATGTCTACAGATGAACTTCTAACAGCTTTTATTCTCCCAATTGGTCTCAGCTGCTCCCTCTTGGTGTCAATCATTCTGATCACTGGTTTTATGCAGTGCTACTGCATAGGATTCTGTTTCTTTTTCCTATAAATGTGGAATGTGCTGAAGGCGAGACTTACTGTGTAGCTCTTGGATTCAAGCAATAAAAACTCATGGCAACAACCCCAGACTAAGCGTCAATGATTCGTGTTTGTGACAGGAAGGGAGCTTGAACTATAACACATGATAAAATAATGATTTCTTCCCATAATGTAATCATGGTCTTTCAATGAGTTAACAATGATTCAAGGGCTTTCTAAAATCACTTTTGGCTTTGACCTACCTTGTTGGATGGCTTCTTCCTCATTTGGGGGGACCAGGCCTTTGGTCAGCATGTTTGCAAACATTGTCAGTCGAAGTGTGATCTGTGGACCAGCAGCATCGGTATCACCTGGGACCTGTTAGAAATGCAGCATCTCAGCCCCAATCCAGGTCCACTGAGCAAAAACCTGCATTTTTCACAAGATCTTTGGGTGATATGTGTGCACCTTCAATTCTGAAAACAATATTCTAAGGCCTTAAGTCCGGTTTTCTAAATTTAACTTATTGATACTTCAATATAGTACCCTTTCTTCTCTACTTATGTTTTTTTTTTCTTTCTGTGTTTTTGAGAGAATATCACCCAACCACATAGGTTCAGTGGAGTTCAGGACTTCTTGATCACACTGAGTAAAGTCAGTATCAATCAGGTCATGTTTAAACTATCTGAATGTAAACCAATGAGAATCTATTTCTAATTCCTGATTGACTAATTGGCAAGCCAGCTCTGAGTATGTTCTCTCTTTATCTCACTCTCTCTCTGTCCCTGTCTCTGTCTCTCCATCACACACACACACACACACACACACACACACACACACACTCACTGCCAGTGAGCATGTGCAAGTCCAGATTTCTGGTCCCAAGTAGAGAGCTGGTTAAACATTATATGTCTGAGGCACCCTTTATTTGACACAGTAATTTTGGGAGTCGGAATGTCAAGAATAGAAATGGTTCTAATAAAATTCTATTGCTAGATTACCTAGCTTAGGATAATGTTAGGATATTGTTTCCCAATAGGCCATTGTTCTTACAATGATATCCTATCCAGCAAGAGAAATTTTGGATCAAACTCACAACTACAACTCAATATAGTTAAGTGAAACTCAAAGATAAGTCTTGCGGTAACCTCGTTTACATAGAAGGAGCAAAAATTTATTGATAATTGACTATTTAGCATATCCTTGTTTGTCCGTGAGAAGAACATCTTAGTTGGAATTCAAAGTATAATGGTGTCCTAGACTTGCTTCTCCCTCCACAATAATGCCCTGAGTTTTTATGCTGACTTGGAGCTTGAGCTGGAGTGAGGTCTCTCCTCCAGGGGGGAGGAGCTAAAAACAATTTACAGTGTTCAAGCCCAGAAATCTTTAGGGAGAGATGTCTGTACTGACTGTAGATTCAAACATCAGAGAGGAAGTGACACACACTTGCATCACCAGGGATTGACTGGTTTCCTGACTCTATTTCAGAGACCTTGGTTAGAAGTCAAGGAAGGCCTTGACAAGAAGTAGGACATTTAATCAGAACCTAGGATACTGTATGGAAATTCTTTCAGTTTGACTATTTCGTTTATTCCTTTACTCATATATGTATTTATTCAATAAGTAGTTATTAAGGGCCTCTTATCTTTTAGGCACTATTTTATGTACTAAGTTTACAGCAGTGATCAAAATGGACAAAGATTCCTGCCACCTGTGGCTTAATAACTTTCTAGTAGAAAGCTGTTGGAGGTGTGACAGGATTAAGAGGTATAATAGCTTAAGAACATCCCTCTGGCTGATCTGTTGAAAATAGATTAATAATGCATTTATTAAATAGAATGGACTGGTGAACTACCAAAGACATCAGTGTAAGGCCTCCTCCATGTTCCTCCGGGCCTATGAGTATAGATTCTCATACCCTAGTTGCTGAAGATGCTAGGACAACTCACTCATGAAAGCCCTTTTGATTTAACATCTTATATTAAAGATAAAGATAAGGCAACTCTTCTCCAGAAGGCATTGCTTAAATCTTATCTGGGGTGGCAGACTCTTCTTCATGTAGGGTAGCTTCAGGCTGAATGTCTGGTGTAGACTACTATAAAAAAATCTTCCTTAAAATTACAGTGACTGTTGAATGTCTCCTGAAACTTTCTATCAGACTTTTATTAAAAATTCAGGTCTTGAGCTCTCAATATATTAACTTGCATGAGAAATGGATTTGAGGATTAAGCAAAAAGAAGGTAACATTTGTTGATAGCATATTATGTGCCAGACACTTTACGTACATCCTTTCATTTAATCCTCATGCCAACAATGTGCTGTGCACTAGATATCATTATTCCCAATTCACAAATGTGGGAAATGAGCTCAGAGTGGTTAAGTATTTTCCCACATCTTATTAACTTGATAGTGGCAGGATCAGGGTTGGGAAACTCAAGCCGTCTTCTCTGACAGCACTATACCACGTTACCGAAGACTACTGCATCAACAAAGACCACTACTGTATAGCATGGGCACCACTATTTGACTGCCCACCATTATTAAACCATTTCAAATTAATTAAATGTATACATTTAAGATTGTTGCAACCCTTACAATTCTATAATTCAGCGCATCCAAACAACCTCCATCTTGAATTGCTTGCTATACATTATTCCTATCAAGAGACCAGCTGGCACGGTTGATATTTGATAGGGCAACACAGAAGTTAGGATCACCACTAACAAAAGAAAATGTCAGGTGTTGACAAGGATATGGAGAAATTGAAACCCTTGTGCACCATTGGTGGGAATGTAAAATTTACAGCCATTACGGAAAACAATATGGAGGCTTCTCAAAAAATTAAATGTAGAATTACCAAATGATCCAGCAATCCCACTTCTGGGCATATATACAAAAGAATTCAAAGGAGGATTTTAGAGAGATATTTGCATGCTCATGTTCATTGCAGTATTATTCACAATAGCCAAGAGGTGGAAGCAAATCAAATGTCCTTTGATGGATAAATGCATTAAGAAAATAATAGTATATACATATAACGGAATATTATTCAGTTTTGAAAAGGAAGGAAATCTTGTCATATGCTACAACGTGGATGAACCTTGAGGATGTTATGCTAAATTAAACAAGCCAGTCACAAAAGGACAAATACTGTAAGATTCCACTCATATGAAGAATCTAAACTAGTCAAAATCATAGAAACAGAAAGCTGAAAGGTGGTTTCCAAAGGTTAAGGGTGGGAAGGAAAGGGGATGAGCGTTTAATCAGTGGAGTTTTTCAGTTTTGCAAGTTTAAAAAATTCTAGAGATCTGTTGCACAAAAATGTGAATATACTTAACACCACTGAACTGTACACTTAAATAGTTAAGAAGGTAAATTTAACATTATGTATGTTTATTTAAACCACGATAAAAATAATCAAGGAAAAAGTCATCTACTGATCAGTATTTAATCACCATTACAGTTTGAAAATCTAAGACAAGAATTAACAATGTATTCCCAGTCCCAATTTACCATGGGCTCTTGGGTAAATATTTGTGGGTTGTTTCTTTTCAGGGATACAAAATATCTCTTGTATGGTCTCTGTTTTAAACTAATATTTAAGGATACAACTGGACTTACTCTTTTTAGTATAACATGGATTTCTTGTGGAATTGGTGACATTTTAATGTGCAAAATTATAAAAATTAAGTACTTACCATTTAAAAAGCAGTGGTCATTCATTTCTCCATATTCTCTAAGATCTACCCTTGTATCAAGTTAGGTCACTGAAATGCTACATGCCTGAAACACATTAGTGTTCAACTTTCTGCAGAAGTGATTTGACAAGTTTCCAATACAGTGACATGTTTTTCACCTTTATCCAAGGTCAAGCTAAGAAATGACTTTATAAAGGGTACTTCTCCATAATTTATAAAATTGCTATTATATACAATGTTCATTATATAATCCTAATGTTCCTTATAAAAACACACCTGCATGTGGTCTCTCTGATTTTTCTGAATTTGGATATATTTGTCTACTCTCCTTTACAATATTATTCTTCTTTTAGTATAAAATGAGAATGCTATTACTTATTCTATTTTCTTTTTACTTAGCTTCCAGTAAGCTCAGAGTTACCTGTTTTTATAAAATTTAGTAATTTTTTAGCCCAGATTTCTGGTATAATTAACACCATCATCACTATTTATTAACCATTACATTTTTATTTTGTATTTTATTGTGAACTAACCTTACAACCTTATAACCTATAACCTTACCATGTATTTAACCAAATGAAATTTCTGGACTTGCGGACCTTATTCAAACCATGGTCAAGTCTCCAAACTTGTCATTGGAAGGCTTTCACTCATGTGCAGTTGCCCATTGAGGCATTTCTCAAGTGTGTAAAAACTGTCCTTAAAGGCAGAAAGAATGAGTGAGAACTCCTGGAGGGATTTGGGAGTGTATCTCAAATAGCCCACAACAGGCATAAAATTCCTTTGTAGCTTCATGTTTTATCTCCTCCATAACACGTCTGCAGTTTTTAAAGATAAAAGAATAATTTTAAAATCACTTACTAGTCAAAGTACTTAACTTTCCCTCCTCACATCTTTGAATAAAATTAATACTCAAGGTGGATGTACTATCTTTTATCCTGTGACTTTGAAACCGCTTGAATTCCGAACACTAAATGTGATACAAGAGATAAATTTAGAGCTAAAAGTAAACTTCCATATAACCTTTCTCAATCCTTTCTTTTCTATGTAACAAAAGTTAGGTACAGAAAAGTTCAACCAAGATCACCCAAGATAGAATTTTTTCTGGTCTCCTGTACTAGGGGACTGTCTGTTACATTACTTGCCTCATTTTTCCGTCCTGTCTCCTAATGAATCACACAGGAGGCTGGATCAGATGATCTCCAGGTTTCTTTTCAGCTCTACTATTTTGTTTTTGTGTTTCTGAAACCATGACCATGCTGGGCTTCGATAATATAAGTAGAGTTAAAAAAATAATTATGACAATGGCTGCTCTGAAGATGTCCAAAATTATACACTCTAAACACATGGTCCACATGTGGATTATTTTACAGGATGCAGCAATGTTCCTGTGTACACACTGTACACAAAAGTGTGAGAAAGTTTACACTTTCATTTCAACTTTCTATCACCTCTATTTCCACTTCAGAATGTATGTGTCACAGTGAAAGACACTGATGGGGGATACGATTTCTACATATCAGTTCTGGGAAATACATCCAGGTCTTTGAGCCACTATCCTTCAGGCAGTGCTGTCCAATAGAACTTCCTGTGCTGATAAGAGTGCTCTGTACGGCTCCGTGCAACATGGCAGCCATTAGCCTCAGGTGGCTACTGAAGAACTGAATTTTGAGTTTTATTTAACTTTGATTAATTAAAATTTAAATTGCATACCTGGCTACTGATGACTGGACTGCACAGTCTCAGAATTTTATCACAGAAGAGAGACATAGAAGCCCGAGGAATGACGGGATCAACTTTCAAAACACAAATGCAAAGATGTACGCAAGTGATTTTCTTTTATTGTAGTATTTCCAGAAATTATAAAGTTAATCACTGTTAATCATATTAAATATATCCCAGAAGAGGAAAAATCTTTATCTTTTTCTTAAAAAAAAAAAAAAAGACAATTAAATGACTGTTGTAAAATTAACGTTCTTAAAAAGAAAAAAAAAAGTGAACACTAACGCCATCTTGTGGATTCTGGATGCTGAGACACGTTCAGAGTCTTGAGAATGTGTGCTCACTCTGGAGCTGAGTTATGAGGTTGAGGCAGTGCTCACAGGAGCCTTTCAGTTGCATCTTTTGAATGTGGTAGTGTGAATTATAGTCACAGGGCCTCAGAGAATACCCACATGACACAAATCGATTTTAGAAAAACTATCGTTTAGTCTTGAATGACTGATAGAGTTCGGGCGACTATCTGAATTCGGTAACAGTGAGCTTTCGAAAAAAATAATTATTGGCTCTTATTTTGCTTCATATCTACAATTTAACCAGTGTCCTCCTTTACTTCTTTAAATATTACAGAAAAGGAGATACAATCACGTATTTAGAAGTTTTCAGGATTTTTGAATCGAAATAAAAATATCTTCCTATGTACGTTTCTATTTTACAGTTCTAAAAATGTTTCTGATTGTCATCCATGGTCTATTTGCTTATGCAAACACACACAGTGCACACATACCCCTGTAGTAATTCATTTTCCTTTTTCTCATTCCATATTCCTCTCATTAAAAGAATTGTAGGACCCTTTAAGGCAGGAATTCTGCCCTTGGTAATGTGGTGCTGGTCAAATATTAATTATAATTTACATTTAATAACTGATTTATCTTCTGGATCCTCTTCTCTTAAGACTCGCACATATACTCCCTTGGTACATCTAAAGATATGGATATTGCTTTTGTTCTAGACAGTGCTTATCTGATAGAGAATGATTCTGCACACATGATGGGGATGAGGAGGAATAATGCTGCATATATAATTATGATAGGGTGTGGGAAAGATGAGGTGACTGTACGTATTTTATTCCTTCCCATTTGGCTCTGAAATGGTGCTGATGATTGGTATTGGAGACATTTTTTAAAATAAAGTACCAAAAACTAGCTTAAAAATTTTTTTATTTGGCAATATCAAACTGACCATTACATTGAGGTATTTTATAAGCCTGAATTGGAAGGGAAGGGAAAAAAGAAGGAAAGAAAAAAGTCGAAATGGATGGAAAAAATCTTGAATTCAGAATTCTGGAAATTTAATCGAGGAAATAGTAATCATGCACATTGGTACATACACAGGGCAGAGACTGAAGAGAAGAGAGTAGGAAGCATGGGGCATCAGGACCTCAAGCATCGGAAGATCCTTTGTCTCCAAACAAAGAATTTTTTGATGCCATAAAGTGGGATAGGGAGACAACATACTATTCTGAAGAAGGAAATAGCAGGATTTTGAATATATCATAATGAACAGAAAGTACAATGTGTGCTGTAAAAGACACAAATATTGAGTCTGAGGCAGCATGTCCAGCACAGCTGGATTAGGAAGAGTAGCTAAAGCTGTAATAAGAGAGCTGGTCATTTAAGTGAACCAGTGGAATCAGGACAGGAAAAGAACTTCCTGGATCATTGACTTAAAAAGGGAAAGAAGGCTTATCTTTCAGTGGAATAGGTAAAAACAGGAGAACATACAGGTACAGAAGAAGCTGTCTGAGAAATCAGAGACAAATCAAGTATAATTCCCAAGGAATAGAAAAGACAGCACTATCGGAGCTATTAAAGCTGACAATAATAAAGATGAACAAGTGAAAACCAGGAGCATTTTAAATGAAAGAAGACAGTACTTCCCTTACCTAATTTCCATTTGCAGCAATAAATTTATTGGCCAAATGTAGGCCAATGAAATAACCGTAGCAGATTTTGGAGGTTTATACACCAGGAACTTCAGAGGAACATACCTTATCCTGGGACATGTTCATGAAAGAAGACTCAAATATTAGGATGCATACGTTCATTTTTTCTTCTTCTGGAATTTAAGTAGAAATGTCAAAGGCAATGAGAAAAATGTATGTCGCATAAGTTTAAAAGAAAAAAACCAAAATTAATATGTCCATTTCTGGCAATATGGCAGACTAGGTAATCTGAAAATTCACCTGCAACTAACATCTAGAAATGCAGGATAAAATATAACAAAAATTCTCTGAAATATAGAGGTGAACTACAAAGGGAGCATGATATAGGAATCAAAAAGGAAGAGGGAAATGAAAGCCACTGTTGTGAGTTTGTGAGCTGAAACTCTACAACTCTGGAGTGTCTGATTATCATAGAAACACTCATATAGACATAAGAGAAATTGGGGCTTAGTAAGGAAGAGAGGAGGAACTGATGCGGCTTACACCTTCATAAAGCCAAGACCCTCAAAGGGCTACATACTAAGTGAAAAGGAATCTTAGAAAATTTCTGCATATCAGCTGGAGAAGATGACAAAAATAATTGGGTGTCTCAGCCTGGGCTCTGAGAATTGAGAAACACAGGCATAGCCTCACCATAATTTGAGGACTAAATATATGTTTTCTGAATTGTCTGGAAATCCTTAAACTGAGAGTAACATCAAGTTATCCTAGGCTAGTGATGGCCCTGGGGTTCCTAGCAGAAGAAAAATCACTGGGAATACTTTTATAATCCAGATCATAAGAGGTTTCACTAATAAAGACCCCATCTTCCAGATAACAAGCTCACAATACAATATTTCAAAAAACTCAAGATCAAACAGTCTACTATGGGTAAAAGTCAGCATATAAAATAAACAAGAATATTAAACATAAAAAATTTGACAGGATTGCAATATGACATATAAAGTAAATAGGTTTAATGGGTACAAAGACTGGTTCTGTTAGAAAAGGGAACTAATGTATTTTCATGAAATTAAAAATACAGTCTTCAAAATGAAAAATCTATTAGATAGGTTAAGCAACTGAACCTAGAATTAGTGAACTATAAGATGTATTTGAAGGAATTGTGCAACTTTCATCATGGAGACATAAATAGATGGAAAGTATGAAGAGAAGTTAAGAGACATGAAGAACAGAATGACAAGTTTCAACAGAGTAAATAGCAGATGTAGAAAGAGAAACTAGTGAGGATGGTGGAGAAGTGATATTCAAAGGTACCAGGTAATAGATTTTCCAGAAGTTTTGTAAGACATGCATTTTTAGATTCAATGAGCACAATGAATTCATGGCAGGATAAAGAAAATTTCAGAGCTAAAAATATCTAGTGAAAAAAGCAGAACACCAAAAAATAATAACCACAAATTAATAACAATTAGATTGTCTCTATACTTCCCAACTACAACAAAAGCAAGCAGTGAACAAACAAATAAGATTTGAAAGAGCTTTGAGAAATAATCTCCAACTAGATTCCTATACCCAGATCAACTATGATTTAAGCATGGGAGTTAGATAAAGACATTTTCAGACAAAAAATATTGGAAGAGTTTACCAATCACGGAATAATACTGAAAGAACTGTCAAAGAATGAAGTACAGGAAGAAGAATTGTGAACTTATCTTGTATAGGATACGAGAAGCAATGATTAACCAGCAAAATGCAAACATGTGGGAAATCTAAAGATGATGATGATGATTACAATGATGACACAATGATGACAACTGATTGGATATAAACACAAAGTTTAAAATGCAAAGCAACAACATGTAAGATAAAAGGAGTAGGATTAGTGTTAAACACTTCTTAGGGTCTTGTATTGTTTATGAAGAATGTGGGAAAACTGATCAACCTTAGACTTTATTATGTTTATTTAACACATATCATTGTCTATATTAAAATATAAAGGGCTAATGATAGAGAAAAGAAATGTATATGTATGTATTATATATTTATATATTTGCATAAAATAACAATTTTTTAACCTAAATTGAGATCTCCTTCTGTAATAGAGAAGATTGATATAACAGAAAAATAAAGACATGAGGGATATACTTCATGTGTTTATACAGCCATTATTTTATTTTATTTTTTCTACTTTAGATTGCTTCTTAAAACTGGGAACGTTTCCTTATATGTCCAAAATAACATTATCACATATGGTAATAATTTCTTAATATCTCTTGATATTTATTTTGCTTACTTGTATAAAAAAATCCTTAAGAACTGATATTTTTTCCTAAGTAGAATCCAGTGTTGTTTTTCCTTACGAAGGTGTAGTGCCCCTTTGGTATCAAAGAGATGTTCAGCTCCCCACTAACCATTTATTTAATGTTAACAACAATGGATAATCTTTTCCTGAATCAATTAAGGTTGTAAGGTGATGATTTTCTAATTCCATCATTTCTTCTAAATATATAACCTGGCATTTTCTATAAAGTAGTACTTTTTTTTCATCAGTTTGATTTGTTTTATCAATTGAGACTATTTAGTTATCCTAAAATAAAGTTCTTGCTTGAAAGGCAGAGTAAATACTGAGTTTCTTCCATTTATTTAACATTTTTCAAAGTAAGAAGTTACTTTACGAGTGGCCTCAATTGACCACAAAAGATTTTTTTGGCTTCCTCTTTTTTAAGTAACATTATAAACAGATGGATTTCCATAAATGCCAGGCAGTTCAATCAATTACAATCATTATTTTTTTATACTCTAATTGACATAATTCTGGCCGTAGAAGAGCTCCATTAGTTTGGCTCCTGTGTCCTTTTGACACACCTCATTAATCTTGAAAATGTTCTTGCTTTTTGGCAGGACAAGATATTCCAGGCTTACACTGTACCTTCTTTACTCAGACCTGTACTCAGCCCTATCCTCAAGGGCCCTTGTTTCTTTTAGTCATGAATTATATAAAAGATGAGAATCCAAGCAATAAGAAAATTCATTACTGCTGTGGTGACCATCCTTCTAGGCCACTGGAGTGGACAATATGAGGCAGTCAGCAAACTTATTTTACCTTCTCACCTTCTTTCCCCTTTTTCTCTTTTTTCCCTCCTTTGTTATGCTATTTCTACATTGTTACATAAAAGTTATATTCTTTAGCCACCAACATCCTTTACTATATCAATGATCACAGTAAATGTAAATAGACAAAAATTGCCAGTTAGAATACAGAGATTGTCTCAAAAAGTCACAGATACGCTGTTCACAAGCAGTATGTCTAAAATGTCATTACAAAGGATGAGCGTAAAGGAGATCAGAAAATACATGCAGGGAAAACACTATCCAGAAAAAAGGCACAGTGGCTGTGTTAATATAACAACATGGACTTTAAGGCAAAAATTTTATTAGGAATAATGAGGACTGTTACATAATGGTAAGAGGAATAAATCTTGTCCAAATATAACAATTCAGCAATTGTACATATCTAGCTACATAGCCTCAAATTTCATAATGTAAAATTGTTAGAATTTCCAGGGCAAACTTACATGTCTACAGTCATACTGGCATGCAAGTATCTGGGATGTTTTAACATTTAAGGCAAAAACTTAATATAGCCATAGAAGTTGAAACAAAAACAATGGGCAAGTTTCATCTAATGGACATATATGGAAACTCGTAGCCCACAGTTACAGAATGTACTTCCAAACATACATGGAACATGTGTGAAAACATCACTCACTGGGCTACAAGACAGTGTCATCAAAACCAAAGAGTCAGTATCATAGGGACCACATTCTCTGACCAATAAAGTTGGGACTCAGAATTAAAATGACAAGATTATAAAACATGCCTTTCTAAATAATTCAAAAAAACAAAAAATTAATGAAAATGTTACATATCAGAACTTGTGGAATACAAGTCAATCGGCTCTCAGAAGGACAGTTACAACCTCCAAATATGTCTCTTAGAAAGACTGAAAATTAAAGAACCAAGCAGGCAACTCAAGAAGTTAGAAAAAGAAACAGCAGGGTATGTGCAAAGAAAGCAGAGGAAAAAATAATAAAGTGCAAAAATTAATTAAATAGAAAACAAAGTTTAATGAATAGCATTGATGGAGGTAAAAGCTGTTCCTGTTAAAAGACAAACAACATAGAAAACTCCCTGGTATTAAAGACCTAAATGTAAGACCATACATAAAACTCCTAGAGGAAAACATAGGTACAACACACTTTGACATAAATTACAGCAATATTTTTTTAGATCCATCTCCTTGAGTAATGGAAACAAAAGCAAAAATAAACAAATGGGACCTAATTAAACTTAAAAGCTTTTGCACAGCATAAACATAACAAATCATAAACATAAAAAGACAACCTACAGAATGGGAGAAAATATTTGCAAATGATGCAACTGACAAGGGATTAATTTCCAAAATATATAAACAGCTCACACAGCTCAATATCAAAAAAACAAACAACTAATCAAAAAATGGGCAGAAGACCTAGATAGACATTTCTCCAAAGAAGACATACAAATGGCCAACAGGCACATAAAAAGATGCTCAACCTCACTAATTGTTAGAGAAATGCAAATCAAAACTACCATGAGGTATCACCTCACACCAGTCAGAATGGCCATCATCATAAAGTCTACAAATAATAAGTGCTGGAGAGGGTGTGGAGAAAAGGGAACCCTCCTATGTTGGTAGGAAAGTAAATTGGTACAGCCACTATGGAGAACAGTATGAATATGCCTTAAAAAACTAAAAATAGAGTTACCATATGATCCAGCAATCCCACTCCTGGGCATATATCTGGAAAAGGCGAAAACTCTAATTTGAGAAGATACATGCACCCCAATATTCATAGCAGCACTATTTACAATAGCCAAGACATGGAAGCAACCTAAATGCCTATAGACAGACAAATGGATAAAGAAGATGTGGTATATGTATATAATGGAATATTATTTAGTCATTAAAAAGAATGAAATAATGCCATTTGTAACAACATGGATGGACCTAGAGATTATCATGCTAAGTGAAGTTAAGTCAGACAAAGAAAGACAAATATCATATATCACTTATATGTAGAATCTAAAAAAATGATATAAATGAACTTATTTATAAAACAGAAATGGAGTCACAGACAAAGAAAGCAAACTTATGGTTACCGAACGGGAAAAGGGGGGTATAAATTAGGTGTTTGGGATTGATGGATACGCACTACTATACATAAAATAGATAAATGACAAGGACCTATTGTATAGCACAGTGAACTATATTCAATATCTTGCAATAACCTATAATGGAAAAGAATATGAAAAAGAATGTGCATATATATATAACTGAATCACTTTGCTGTATACCTGAAACTAACATAACATTGTAAATCAACTATACTTCAGTTAAAAAAAAGAACCCTCCCTGGTAAGGATGATCAAGAGAAAATAAAGAAACAAAGCAAAAAAACCCAAAAAATATTAGGAATGACGAAGGGCATGTAACCATAGCTTCAGAAAAGTCACGTGTATCTTGCTCCAGGCTGTGTTTTCCATGAGGAAAAAAATCCCTGCAGAGTGGGTACTGCAATAATATTTGTTGAGCAACTACATGGACCAAGCAAATGTCCTTGACAGTTGTGAATATTAACCACTAATTTATGGACAAATAAATTTATTAGATTGTTTTTTTTTTCATGACAAGGGACAGCTGAGGGAGAGTGAAAATTTCTAAGGAGCAAGGTGGTGGTTTGGGGGAGACTTAGGATAGGAGTAAGGGGGGGATATAGGGCAATGACGTTGAAAGTTTAATGTAACTCAACCTCTGCATGCCTGGTTCATGAGGATTCACAGGCTTTGGGGGGATCCCACCCTAAAATGGAATGTTAAGGAGTTTTCAGAGGTTTAATCATGCTTTTAAGACAGTAGATCCACAGTTTAATTTTTTTTAATTAACTAAATTCACAACAAAGAAAGACATTTTAAATGATACAACTCTACATGAACACGGAGATAGACTCCTTCGCAGGAATAGGTGCTTGGTGAACTGTGTCCAGCAAAGGTTTTAAGAAGGGAAACCATGCCACTGAATACACGCAACCTTCAAACAAAATATTATTGAAGGATATTCCCTGAAGATAGTTTTTTTTTTCCCTGATTATTTGAAGTGTTGCCAGATTCTGGCAAAAAGAACATGAAAGGGAAACACTGAATAACACACACTGTATACATATTTATAACACTTCCAAATATATATACTCATTTTGGACTCTGACATATTAATATTTAATGCCTCCTTTTAATGTTTATTTCTGGGAACAAATGTGATATTAAATGAGTATTGATTTGAATATGATCTTACTGTTCCTTGAAAATTTTATATAAGAGAATCAAAGTGTATTTGATTGTTCTCTGAGGAGACTGATCCTTACCTGGGTTTGGTTAAGACCAATCTGGTTATATACTTTTGCCAAGTAGTCTGATAGGTGTACCTCAATGTGGAAAATACCCTGCTTTATTTCTTAGGTTCAGGAGATAGTATAGGACAGGAAAAAGTATGCATGTCACAAACTAGTAAAAAAAAAAAAAGACTTCAAAAAAAATAAATTAATAAAAAAAAGACTTCAGTCATTAAAAACATTTCTTCTCCTGATGTTCTGATGTTAATTGTCAAGTGATTAGCTCCTGGTGTGGTAGGCATAAGAACTGAGAAAAGCAAATAAAGTTACTGTTGTTCTCAACTCTCTCATAAGATTTTTGGTTGTGGAATTCGGTGGTAGGAGGGCCACAAGTAAAAGCCAACAATTAAAATTTCACAGACTTTCTTTCAGTTAAATAAAATTTGCATGTTGCACAAATTAATTGGACATTTCTAACAGATGGAGCCAGATCTAGGGTCAGCAGAAAGAAAGTTTTCAGTTGACTGATGAGACTGGATGAAAATTTCTTACCTCCTTTATAGAATAAAAGAACTTTATAGTGATAATTCGAGTCCATCAGTGTAGCCTGAGCACACGCATCAGGGTGAAAATATATTAGGGCCACTTCAGTGTCTGTTCTGAATCAGCACAGCTGACACTTTTCCCGTAGGAAGGCATTTTTCTTTCTCTCTCAATTGTGTTGGCTAAGTGACAACACAATGAAGGTGAATTTCTCCCAGGGTCTCACTAAGGATAGCTGGCGCATCATACCATTTAAGGACAGTTATTTCAGCTTTGTGCAATAAGGATCTCAGAGTGGCATCTGTGAATAGACTTCATGATCTCTATTAAAAAACATTGCACCCAACCAACCTCCACATGAGGTAGTGTAAAAATCTTGTCATTGTCTGTCATCTGAATGAGTTAAATTTGTATAAAATTTTGTTAGAAGTGTCTTAGGCAATCTAGCTATTTCTTTTTAAGAGACACAGATTTTAAATATATATATATATATATATATATATGACTTGTAAAAACAACTTTACATGCTTCTCAAAGATTGAAAAGATTGAAGGTAGAGTCAATTGCAGTCACATATAGAGATATGTTTCTGAACATTTCTCCGACATCCCTACTCAGTTTGTTGTCCTTTGGTGACCTGCAATGTGGGCTGCTGCTCACAGCAGTGGTTGAATATACATTTGTCACTGAAGGGACTAAAAATCCCCAAAGTGTTACCGGCCTGGGTGTAATAAAACAGACAGCTGAACTCGAACCGATTGAAATGCAGTCTAGCCTACAGCTACAGGCAAAGTTAAAGATGTGGGCATGGCGATTCTTATAAATGGAGTTAGCTATTACCACCGGCTCCATGGAGTGTCTACCATCCTTGTATGTGCCTTTTTGAACTTGAGGTTATACTGAGAATGATATTCACCCAGAAGAGCTTAACAGCCAGAAAGACTTCCCCCAAATCACCGATCTAAACTACGCATTTATACACATTCTGAGTACGCGTTTTAGTGTGTGTGTTCACATGCATACACAAAAGGTGTAACGGCTATGGAAAATGGATGTCCAAAGGCAAAAAAATGAATAATAATAATTCTTTTTATTGACTCATTAAACACAGGATCTTCAAGTTCCAGTGTGTGGGAGACACATGTAATGCAGAATAAGGGTTAAATTTCTGTATTTGCATCTGAGAATGGAAATTAGGGTTTGCCAGGAACACATTGAACACCTTCAGTTTCTCATCTGTAAAAGTGCACAGGATACACTAGCAATCTCTCCAACTCCATCTTTACTGACTCCCTTGTGGCAGGGCATCTCCCTGAGAAACAGGCAAGGGAGTAGCTGCTATTGATTTCCAAGGTTTGATCACAGTTGCCAAGTGTCATTTATAGATGTGGCCACGAAGCAATGTGATTAGATGCGTTTGATTTCAGAAAGGATCATCTCATCATAGATCTGCCTCCCAACACTGTACAGACAACTCTCCATCATTCCAAGTCCCCTGCATTTATATTCATGTAAAAGATGCACTGACAGTTAAATAAGGAATGCCTGGGGATATGCAGGCTCAGGTCCTAGGTTGCAAAAAGGGGGAAAGGTCCATTGAAAGCAGAACATGAAAGATAAATTAGTAAATAATGAACTGTAGTGCTCAGCTGGTTAATTTAAGAGACTTTTCATGGTATCTTATCGGATAGCGAGCAAGTTGTCCTTGTCCAAGAGAATCACATAAAGACTGAGAGCATGACTAATGTCCAAAGAGAGACATGGGACCATAGCTTAGGCAGAGGGAAAGGGAAGATCTCAGCCTCATAAGATGAAGTGCGCACGCCTGTGGTCAGACTTCTCACAGAGTGTATATTTCAAGTCAAAAATAATATTTCCAATACATTTCATAAACCTGAATGACAATTGAGGCAGAGAGTTAGAAACTGGATAAAAGTCATACGGAATTCTATCTTGAAATATGGTTTCTGAAGATGTTTCAAATAAGAATTTTTTTCCCCTTGTGCCACTGGCTCTTTTCTCCTTACCTCTTCCTTAAATCAGAAGAAGGGAGGGCATGGGGATTTTTTTACAACATTAAGCATTGTTTACTTTTACAGTTGCCTCTCTAATTAGATATATGCATAGTTTACATTGCAAATAAAGCAACGATACAAGTTTATATGTGAATCGCTTGTGCTTGTCCCTGTAAGTGATTACAGCTAATTTTGGTAAATAATTTATATTGCACTTGGAGGCATAAAATGAATTTACAAATGAGAAAAAATTAAAACAATTGTTTCATACCCTCTGACATTTCTTCACATCTTGAATCTGAAGGTTTTTATCTCCCTGGTTGGCCTTAATTATCCTAGTGTTGTAGTAATTCTTTTAGAAGTGATGATCAGAAAATCATCTTAATTTTTTTCATCATATTGATGACTCTGAAAATATTTTTTACTACTATGTTTTTATAGGCTACATTATTAAAGTTGCTTTTGAAAATATCTTATTATTGCACATGCAACTTGGTAGTTGAATTTAACTTTAGCAAGGGTAATTTGGCCATTTGCTTCAATTTTGAAGACATAAATGACCAAATACTCTGTTCCTCTGTATTTCCCATGTGAAATGCAGCTCCTTTGGAATACGTAGGGTATCTCTTATTGGATTTTTTTTTTTGAATGTCAAGATTAGCACTTTATTATACCATTTAGTTTAGTCACACACGTCAACTTCAGGGCAACAGAGAATATGAAGATGACGGGTGGTCCACAGCATGACCTGGACAAGGAAACATGGGTTTCAGACAATGAGTGTGCCACCCCTTCCCATGTTAGACACATCATTTTTTCCCCTTTTTTCCTTCCAGTTTTACTGAGATATAATTGGCATACAGGACTCTATATGTTTAAGGTGTACAGCATAATAATTTGACTTACATTATGAAATGATTACCGCAAAAATTTAGTGAGCATTCATCAACTTATGTAAATAAAAAATTTAAGAAATAGAAAAAAATACATTTTTTCCCTTGTGATGAGGACCCTTAGGATTTACTGTCTTAACAACTTTCATATATAGTGTACAGCGGTGTTAATTATATTCATTATGTTGTACATTACATCCCTAGTACTTATAACTGAAAGTTTGTACCCTTTCTCTACCTTCATCCAATTCCCCCTCCACTAAGTCCCCACCCTTGGTAACCACAAATCTGATCTCTTTTTCTATGAGTTTGTCTGTTTGCTTTCGAAGTATAATTGACCTACAATGCTATGTTAGTTCCTGGTACCCACAATGATTTGATATTTCTATACATTTCAAAATGATAACCATAAGTGTAGTTCTTGGATTCTTAACATAGAGATCCAAACACAGGCTTTACTTTCATGAAAACTGTTTGATTAATTAATGATCCAACAAATATTTAGAGAATGCTTATTATGTATTAAGTCCAAGCAAGTTCTTGGAGATATGCATATGGGAAAAAGCCCTACTTTTAGGGACCTCAGAATCTAGAGGAAAAACCAACATGTAAACATATATGATTATATGCCAGCTGTAATAGAGTTAATCATAAGAGGTACTGACACTGGAATGGAAAAGTAAGCATACAGCTAAGAAGACTGGCTAAGGGCGAGGATTCTGGAACCAGTCTGCTGGGATCTGAATCTTAATTCTACCATTTACTAGCTACATGACAGATCTCCTACCTATAAATGAGGCACAAATAATAGCATATAACATGTAGTGTTACTGTAAGGAAAAAAGTGAGATAATATTTGAAAAACACTTAGAATAGAAATCATAAAGCACTGATAATAGTATGTGCTCTGAAAGTGTCTGTTTAATTAATTCTGCTAGAGATTTGGAGGTTAGGTAGAGAAATCTTCACAGAGGTGATGTATTAATTGAATCTCGAAGGATGGGTGGGGATTTGTCATTGTAGATAAGGGGGCTGATCAGATGGGCAGCTTTTGAGGGTACCACTCTATATGGGGTGTTAAAACATCACTTGACAATTAAAAGATGGCACAATTGTATTTATTAGAGCTCCTCCCAGGGAGAGCACTGATTGTAGTTGTAAGGAATGCAATGAAAAGCTGGTCGGGGTAGAGGAGGGGGACTCCCAAGGGCTATGCTTATGTAATAACAGCAGATGGTCACTAAGTGGCTTCCTGGGAGGTGGGTCTGCTTAATTGCTAGATGGTTATTTGGATGAGCTCTTACCCCACAATGCTTTCAGTCTTTTCTCTAGATTACGATTAATTTGACACTGTGCTTCTTGCTAGCTTGCCTTGAATTAGCATTATATGGTTCTCCTATGGCAGGGATGCATAAGCAACTGTGGTAGAATACTTCAGTGTGGGGCATGAAAGCTTCTGGAAGAGTGGCAGGAGGTGATGATGGGAAAACAGATGGGACCATGGGATGAAGGGCCCCAGACACATGCTAAAGAGTCTGGACTTAACCTCAGCAATGGATAGCCATTGATGGAATATCAGCTGGGGATGATGTAAATAGATTCAAATTTTAGTAAGATGGCTCTTGTTACGAGGGGACTGGGGGCAAGGAAATACTATAGGAAGACTTTGAGACCATCCAGGAGCCGGAGGATGAGCATCTGAAATAACTCAGTGGTTGTGGATGAAAAGGGATTAGACTCAAGGATAGAGAGAGGGCAGCAGCTATAGAACTTGGTGACCAAACAGGTGCAGAAGGTGGTTATTTTCTTACTGTTATTACTATTTGCATATTTATTGTAAAAAGGTAAAAACTCCTAAGAATGCTACAAAGCCCTGCCAAGTCAAATTTGAGTATATGAATTGGAACCAGGAGCAGCTGTAGCCATATCAGTGCAGCTCGGGCACTTGGGTGTTCCGAGGGACGCAGATTTCCTGAAAGAATTCAAATCAATTATGGACTATTGTCATTGAGAAATGTAGTTATTTATAACTTCTTAAGCCCAAAGATAATTATAATAAATGATATCTGTGTGTGCTTTTAAAGAAGAAAAACTCAATGCAACCTCCTTCAGCACAAAAGATAAATCAATGTACAAAGACAAAGAACAGTATACAAAACCTTGTTCTTTTTTTTTTTTTTGCTTCAGTTATGTTAAAGTTTCCTTCAGAATTTTATTTATGTCTGTCACTCTCTACGGCTGCTAGTAAGTTCTCTTATCACCTTCTCTGAAAGGAATTTGACAGAAGTCTGCATATACTTTGAACTTTAAAACCCTTGGCTTTCCAGTAGCTTAATCAAGGATTCTTTAGCTTAACTAGGTTATATGTATATATATATCTTTGTTCAATCCTAATTGGGCTCTGAGCCAGGTCTCTTAGCACTTCTTGACTAATATTTCTGATATATTTTTTTATTGCCACTCCATTGTAACTTCTCCCAGACTTCCTTTCTACCCTAAAGGAAGAATGGGTTCTCCCTTAAACAGTTTTCAATCAGGAAAGACTAGAACTTCTTTATCACATAAATTACATAATCCTATATGCCACAGAGATTTTATTAAACTCAAAATGCTTAAAGAAAACATGTATAATGTTGTGATTAGAGCACTGAAATAAAATAATGTCAGACCTAAAACCCTGTGTGTGAAGAGGACCACCTTGTATAGCTTTTTCGGTGCTCAGAGAAGCAGCATGGCAGCGGCGGCTGGCTCAGGCTGTGAGTGAGGAGCTCACACTGTTTAACCTGCTGTTCTTCAAGAATGAACGCCACAGGGCAAACGTACAAAGGTGGAAACACTGCCTCAAGCAGCCCCTGTGTTTCAGTAGATCCCAGGAAAAGCACTATTCTCTTTCAGATTGAAAACAATAAATTTCATTAAAAAAAGATACAAGGGAAAGGCAAATAATGTTTATTGAGTAGCACCTACTGTGTGTGATATACTTCACATACATGGTAATATGTAATTCCCATGGCAAACCTATGAGGTGGATATTATTGGTAAGCAGTAGAATCAGGGTTTAAAACATTTGACATGATGCAGAAGCCCATGTTCCTTCTACTGGCCCATACTATGTTGTCAATTTTATTGTGCTTTGACTTTTTAGAATTTAATATGTAAAACCAATTTTCAATATGTGGTTATGGGGAATATTCACATTTTAATGCCTCCCCCCCTTAAAAAGTTTATTTATAAGTCGATTGTATGGAATTTGAAGCAGGTTTTGCAAAGTAAATGGGATACAAAAATGGGATTAGATTCCAAGACCTAACCCCTCCTAATCTCTAGGTTAGGGTCCTAAAATCAAGGGGCCAGTTGGAATAGGACAATGTAGATGGGGAAAAGGAAGAGAAGAGTTGAGTTCCCTTTTCATGTCCTGGGACTGGGCTTAGCTCTGTGTAGACTATTGGAATTGACAAAGTTTTTGTTGGCATCTTTTCGTTTCTTTCTTTCACCATTGGCTACTCTTTTGGTATCTTGTCTCAAAAGCCCTTTGTATCAGTCTGGGTAGAGTCAGGAAACAGAAACCACACAGTAATTTAAAGACCAGAACTTTAATATAAAGTATGAATAAACTATGATAGGAAAGTAATTATAAAGGTGTAAATAGAATCAAAAAAAAGTACCCTGGTACTGACAGAAGGAGAATACCTAAGAAAGGACAAACTTGGAAGAGGGTGTCCCCTACACCAGGCTGGGTTTCCGACCTTGTTGGGGAAACGAGGAAGTGACCTCACAGGGGTATAGGCCACTCAAGGGCTCTGTGACTCTGGGATGTGAGTGAGCCACGGTTGGTGGTGGGTATACATAGCGGGTCAGAGTGCTGTTGTGGGCATCGGCCAAGAGTTTGTGGTGTTTGCATTGGGACAACTGGGGGGAGGTGGCCACTGGACCCAGGGCAGGGCTGTGAGGTCACCGAGGGGCTGTGAGCTCTGAGGCAGAACAGCACCAGATGTGTCACACAGATCCACAACACTGTAGAAGCAACACCAATAAAAACAATAATAAACAGCACACAGAACCAGACAGTGAGCCCCTTCTTCTTTCAATATCCCTTCAGTGCCTCTACTGATAAAGCATCACATCATGCTCACTGCGGAGGAGAAGCCCTTAGAGTCTAGCCCATTATCACAGTGCAGGTAGTGAAGAGTGAATTTGGACCTAAGAGGCAGTAAATTGATAAGTAGCCCATTTCTAATCAGGGGAGGACATTCTTATTCTCAAACCATCTATTTTCCTCCTTACCCGTATACACAGTAGTCTTTTTCCTCAGTGAAAATAATTTCACATGTATGCCAGTTAAGAAAAGCAAATACATTTAAATAATTTTTACTGATTGTAAATGACTGATCATGTATCATCATCCCCAAATGTGTCTTCTTTTTTTGTTTTACTTTTGCTGCTACGTTGCCTGTTATTAGCACAGCACCTGGCATTTGGTAGGTTTCAATCAGTATTTGTTGAATGAATGAATCCTAGAAATATTTACATGTATAAAAAAAGAGGTATTAATGAATACTGATCATCTGTAAGTTGTAGACATTTAGATAGTAAAAATGAGTGAAATGAGAAAGGACATATAGCAGGACATACAGCGTCAGTAAGAAGAGTGATTTTGGACACGTAAGTAAATAATTTGTTTCATTCATAGCTGGAGGGCAGGCATTGGATCACCTCCCTACCTAGCTTCTGCTTTCATAGCTTCCTCTCTTCTTCTGTTTTGAAATTACAGATTCACTAGACCCTCTAAATAGTTTTATTAAGTGTTTCTAAATAGAGAGAGGAGATGGATGGATCCTCTGAACTTGGGGTTATAAGCAGTAGGATTATTTTCTTGATTAGGATTAATTTTAATTGGGGAATTGTCATCATTAGCAGAAATAAACAAGTGCTTTATTGAAGATGTGTGAAAAATCTGGTTCATATTGATAGTTTTTGCTTTTATTCCTTGTCACCTAAATGTGATTTAAATTTTGTTATTGCCAAGGGAATCAGCAAGCCTCAGATGTATAATCTGTGTCTATTAATTTATTTATGATACCCCACCTTTTTCAAAAAGTGATTTAAAGCAAACATAATTAAACCACATAAAAGATTAATTAAAAGGCCAGGAAGAAGGATTAGAAACACATAAAAGAAGGGAAAAAATCTATAACCAAAATTAGACTAATACAGTTACTGTGGAGAATGAAATTGCAGGGTGCCATATGTTGGGTGCCTAAAATATTTGTTTAGTTAGAAAAATAATTGATTTGAGATCTAAATATCCAGAATCAGCCTCTCACTTTGCCATATGCTGGCTCAGTGGCCTTGGCAATTGCTTTTCTAGAGTCTCAATTTTCTCATCTATATAACAGGTAGTATTGACATGTTACTATGATGATTAAAAGAGCTTTTGTATGTGTACATGTTTTGTAAAGACACTTACACACCTGAGATGTTACTATGAGGGAAACAATATCCACATGCTTGTCATATTAAATATGTGGGTAATAAAATTGGCATGACTTAGAAAGAGATTAACTCATATTTTCCTTCAATCATAATGGTAATTTAGTTGCTCCCAGGTAGACCATAGGGGTGCCTATTCTCAGGGGTCAAATGTTCTCAAAAGGAAAATTCCTGGTAAAATTCTAGGTGGAGACTCCAGAGCTGAGTGCCACAAAATATGAAAAAGCCAAAGTGGTTCTAGATATTTTTAGGAAAAAAATATTACCGATCAGTTCCCTCAGCCACAAAGAACCCTCCACAGAATGGTTAATTTGAAATAATTCTGCCTCCTGATCAATTAACTACAAAATACACCTTGAAGTACGTTGCGAATTTATGCCCCCAATGGAGGTCCCCTGTTATTCAGAATGGACTTTGAGAATACCTGTCCCAAACAGAACTTTTGATTTGGGTTGTCTGTGTGATTAACCTACAGCTTCATAAAACGGGTCTTGAGGGCAACACTCTAGAAGTTTATCTTCAGTTCGGGGATTCTGAGACTGATCTTAGGGCTTTGGATGGCGTCTAGAACAAAAGTAGGCATTGAATGAATGCACTAATTCTGTCTTCATTTACTGAGAACCCCAAGAAACGTCATCTGAGGAAGCCAGTGACTCCCACGTTGAGACACCCATTACCTATCCTGCTGTTTTTCTTGTCCAGCACAGAGATGGCATATTTAAGTACTATTCCCTTGGGATTCTGTCTGGGGTCTCATCTCTTCTTTCTCCCCATGGTCTCCCCTGTGTGGTTACAGCAACTCCTTTGGTGTCAATCACAGCCTCTGTGCTCAAGACTCAGGGCCCTCCATCTGGAATTCCCACTCCCTACAGCCAACTGCCCACCATATATCCAACTAAGGCAGCTCCCTTTGCATGTCTCACAGGCATCTCAAATTCAACATTTCTCAAGCTCATTATTTTATCCCCCAAACTTCCTCTCCAACAAAACTGACCTCAGTAGTAAAATCCAGAATCTTGGGGCTTATTCATAACAGTTCCCTCTTCCTCACTTGTCCCCCATTTCCAGCCAGTCATCAAGTTTTATTTATTTTATTCTCTCCCCTGAATATCTCTCAATTCAGTCTCCTCTCTCCATTCTCACTTCTGCTACCATAGTTCAAGTTGCCATCACTCTTGACCTTGATTATGCTTAATAGGTCATCAAACTACAAACCCAGGCTTCCTCGTTCCTGTCCACTATTCAGACCGGAGGATTATTCTAAAACCCAGATCTGGTAACTCCTATCCATCCTTCAGTCTCAGTATAGAAATCACTTACTTTGAAAAGACTTGTCTGATTTCCTGTGGACTAAATAAGAAAAATGTGAATTATTCATGGAAAGCAGTTTTTTAGAACATTAAAGTATAGATCCTACATAAAAAAGAATGTGTTAAAGCCCTATTTATATGTCAGACCTGTTGAATAAACAAATGGAACTTAGAGTTAGTAAAAGTTATTAAACATCTTACAAAATAAACATCCCTGAAACCACAGGGTAATCAGGCTATGTTTTTAGCCTTGTGGTCTAATTCCATCACTACCTCTCTAAGTCTATCTACTTTCACTGGTTCTACTTAGAACCATCAAATCATTTGCCACCATCACCAAGCAGAATCTCCTGACCACTGGTAAATTGTTACTAGGTTATTCTATCTTCCTCCTTGCTTGCTTTCAGAGTCCAGTTTTTTTTTAAATAAATTTATTTATTTATTTATTTTTGGCTGTGTTGGGTCTTCGTTTCTGTGCGAGGGCTTTCTCCAGTTGCGGCGAGCGGGGGCCACTCTTCATCGCGGTGCGTGGGCCTCTCACTGTCGCGGCCTCTCCTGCCGCGGAGCACAGGCTCCAGACGCGCAGGCTCAGTAGTTGTGGCTCACGGGCCTAGTTGCTCCGCGGTATGTGGGATCTTCCCAGCCCAGGGCTCGAACCCGTGTCCCCTGCATTGGCAGGCAGATTCTCAACCACTGCGCCACCAGGGAAGCCCCAGAGTCCAGTTTTTTAAGTTATTTTGCACAGTGTGATAAATCTGTATTCCAGGCCTGATGCCTTGATTACATCTCTCGGTTTTTTCCAACTCTTTTGGGGAATCCCACTGTCTTCTGAATCAAATATAGTCTTCTAATAATAGCCTTGAAGGTTTTCCATCACACAGGCTCATTCTCCCGGCCAGCTCTCATAGAATTGTAAATCAGCTGTGGCCGTCTACCTCTCCATGGTTCTCCTTCTCTTCTAAGTTCTCAACATACAAAAAACAGCCTTAGATCAGCAGTGCTAGCATTAATCTGTATCAGAGTCATTTGTGGACTTAGCTACTCAAGGAAACTTCTTGCTATTAAACATTTTTCTTTTGCAATCTACAGTAGTATTCCCCAATACCCCAATACCCTTCTTAACTCGTTTTAAAATCATATTTATTTGAACACACTATTCATGTTGGTCATATATTTTCCTGCCTTAGAAAATCCTTTACAACAGGAACAATTTCTCTATTTCTATATACTGTGTAATCCTAAGTGCTTAGAAATGGTAGTGTTGTCTCCATGGGTCTTCAATAAATATTTGCTGACTTAGTGACTAATTTATGTGTTTGTAACTGTATTAATGATTCCATGTGGGAAAAATGAGGCATCTAGGTTCTTCTCCATGTGCTAATTGCTGTTTTGGACTGGAATGAAAATATAACTGAATTTTTGTTACAAAACTTTTGACTATATTCAAATCCTTGGAAACTACATCTCATAAAATCCGATGGAAAGGGAATTTAGAGATAAACTAGTATCTAAAATAATAAGTGTGTGAGTTATGACTGAATATGTCCATTTGAAAAATTTGAGGAGTATCTTATGTATTAGAAATATAAAGAAATATTTGGAAATTTTTCATCACTGATCATACCAATTTTTGATACAGCAAGGGACTTTAAACTATGATATTGGTCACACAATGGCCTTTGAAAACTGTAAACAATTTTGGGCCAGTTCTGATAATGATTCATGAAACAATCACCCAGAGCTACTCACTTGTGATGCTTTGTAGAAATTTAATGGCTTTTATCACTCCAGTTTTTAAAAAAGTTTTGGTTACTCCCTAAAGACATATTGTGGTGGGTGGAATTCTGAAAATGTCCACTCAAGGTTCCAACCTCTGGCTATTCAATCAAACACTAAGTAGGTGCTATTGTGAAGGCACTTTCTGATGGAATTAAGGTTACTTATTAAGCTGACCTTAAGAGAATGGAGCCTGTATTCTCAAGGGGGACCAATGTAATCACATGAAACTTTAAAAGTAAAAAAGGAAGGTAGAAGAGAGAGTGAGCTAGAGAGATAAGGCAGACAAGGAAAGCAGAGAGATTCCAAGCATTCGGAGGATACTACCTTCTGTTTTTGCTTCTGAGATGAAGGGGGCTAAGTGCAAAGTCTGGAGGGGGGCCTCTAGGAGCTCAGAGTGACTCCCAGCTGACAGCCAGCAAGAAAGCAGGAGCTTCAGTCCTACAACCCCAAGGAACTGGATTCTGCCCACCTTCTGAATCACTGTGGAAGCATATTTTTTTCCCAGAGTTTCCCAATAAGATCCTGGCCAGCGACACTTTGATTTTGGCCTTGTGAAACCTGGGGGTAGAGAAACCAGTCACGCCAACCTGGATGTCTGACTACAGAACTGTGAGAAAATAAATAGGTGTTATTTTAAGCTGCTAAATTTGTGGTAACTTGTTAAAACAGCAATAGAATACTAATACACATATCAAAGACAAACGAGGGTTATTGTACTCTTTCCTTTTTGTAGGGGAAATTTTAACTCATTTTGGGCTGGGCCCTTCCAGGCACCATCCTGAAATTTATAGTGCTCTATGGGGAGCTAATTCAAGCTTTGCTTTAATACACTTTGTTATAGAGCAAAATGTGGCTTATAATTCAAGTCAATTTTCAATGCCATTTAGAAAGATTTGTGTAAATTAAAACTGATAAGACCTTATTTTGATGGAAGTTGCACCCGTAGAACATTATTTGTAATGCACTATTTGTGGAACTGCCCTTCAGGTGGTGGTATTCAGATTCTACCTCAGCAGTAAGATGACCATGGGTTAAAATATGTATGATCTGAAAAGAGTCAAATGGAATTTTCCTCTCCAGAGAAAAACATTTCTTTCATTAGCCTGCCTGAAAATTTCACCTTTGGAGATGAGGTATTAAATGGAGTTGTTAAAATGTTACCTTGAAGAAGAGGTAACACTTAATCAAAATGCCTTTGTAGAGCTTGTCATAGTTTACAAAGCATTTTTACATACATTACCTAATTCCCTCATCACGGTAATTCTGTGAGATGAATGGGGAGAGCCGGGTGGTTGTTTTTTTTTTTTCCTCACAGTACTTTTTAATCTCCATCTTGTTTCCAGCACTTTTGTTTCCTTATGGGGAATTGCCCTCTCCTCTGTTGGATGCTATCAGTTAGGACCCTGAATCAGGTGCGCGGCCCTCTGCTAGCCAAGTAGAAGTGCCACGCCTCCACGTCCCCACGTGACCATGCTCCCATGCAGTTGACACACGTGTTCATCCAGGCAAAGACCCGCCACTCGGTGCCCAGAGGTGGAGCTGCCCTGGGGTTCTCACCTCCAGCCCCCAGGGCCTGCCTTCACCCTTCTGGTTTGCAAGCTTGGATCCTCTTACTTCCCGTCAATTCTGCGAGCTCTTAATATCCTTTAAGTAATTCCCTTTTGCTCAACTTACCCAGAGAGCAGGTCAAACCGCCCTTTTCTTCTATGTCATGCTTCCCCCTACCTTTTAAGATGATTTTGAAGGCCATTCGGTGTTTTATAAAGAGCGCTAGACTGGAAGTTAGGAGATCCGGACTCTAGCTCTGCCATACCGTTTAATTAGCTGCAGATGAATCTGTTTCTGGAGGGGAAAAAAACCCACCCAGAACTACCCAAAACGTTAAAAATTAGACTAAAATACCTTCTCCGTTTCTTACAGGCTGGGATAATCAGGCTGTTGGGAGCACTAAAAGCAAGGAAAAGAAATTCTGCTAAATTAAACCCAACAAACATTTATTTAAGACCATTAAAAAAAACATTTAGAAAGAGGAGATGGAGACGGAGAAAGACTTTGGAAGAAAACAGGATATGCTATTTGACAAGAGGTTCAGCTCTGGAAACAAAAGCAGGGCTTCTGACTCTGGGGTTTGCAAAATGGGTGCAGGAAGCTATAAGATTAACGCGGCAAGTTCCCTCAGGGGTCCTTTGTAACAATTTTGGGGGAGACAATTTCTAAGTAGTTGGGGTATTTTATATTACAATAGATGCAAGTTTCATAATACAAACTTTGAATGTATTTGAAGATAAAATATAATATTCAAAGATATTTTATTATTGTGGCAAAATCTTAGAACACTACCGTCAGTCTGTTGGCTGTTACTGGACGCCTCGGTGGGAGAGTTCGAAAATCACTCTTTATGGAGAACAAAGGAGAAAGTTAATTATCAAATGTATGTGGGCACAGCTTAGACAAAGTTGGCTATTTGCCCCGTTTAAGAAGGAAGGAGAATGGGTAAGAGTAGAAGAAAAGAAGAAATGGTTAAATACAGTTCTGATTTTCAGAAAGGGGTAGAAGTACATGCAGTAAATATATGCCAGTGATCTTAGCATCAGTGTCATGGAAGTGTTTCTTTCTGCTGCTTTGGACTTCTTAGTTTTCATTTTTGACATCACTGAATTCTTTGCTTTTGAATAAAAAATTCAGGTTTTTGTATTAGTAAGAAATACATACTCAGGAAACAATTCAATCAGTATGAATTGTTGAAAGTAGTTATTTCTCCCCCACTTTTCCAGTTTTGCCCTCCGTGAGAAGATGGTTATTTGGCTATGTAGATTTCCAGTTGTCTATATTTCTGAAATCTTTATTCTAATTGTTTGACAGTTGACTTTGTAAGATTTTTATATCATTGTCAAATCATGACATTTGTTCTTCGTTTCTTCTATTTATGACTTTAGGGTTTGTTTTTTTTTTTTTACTTGTAGAAACTTCAATATACTGCTGAATAGTAATAATGACTGGGCACTTCACCCTTTTCTTTGATTTAATTGGAGTCCTAATGTTTTATGATATAGCATATTTATAGGAAATTTACTAATTTGGGAAGTTGTCCATATTTTTCCTTGATTTAGGAAAGATTGTTTAAGATGGGAAATTTCTGTTGCTTGAAAATTTGTTACAATTCTACCATAAAGCTATCCATGCCTAGTAGTTCCAGGGGTTGTATCTTTACTTATGGCTTTAATTCCTTCAGTAGAGATGGTCTACTCAAGATTTTATTCTTGGGCCATTTTTGAGAAATTTCTTACTTTAAGTTGTTTACAAATTTATTAATATACATTTGTTCTTATAAAAAAATCTCCCTCATGCAGTTTCCCTTTTCATTCTCAATTTACTTTCTTTGTGCTTTTGGGAAAAAAAGGTCTTTATTGTGCTCACTAGTTTTTTTAAAGGCATTTTTAAAAAATAAATTTATTTATTTTATTTATTTATTTTTGGCTGCGTTGGGTCTTCGTTGTGTGCGGGCTTTCTCTAGTTGCGGCGAGCGGGGGCTACTTTTTGTTGTGGTGTACAGGCTTCTCATTGCAGTGGCTTCTCTTTGTTGCAGAGCATGGGCTCTAGGCATGCGGGCTTCAGCAGTTGTGGCACGTGGGCTCAGTAGTTGTGGCTCATGGGCTCTAGAGTGCAGGCTCAGTAATTGTGGCGCACAGGCTTAGTTGCTCCGCGGCATGTGAGATCTTCCTGGACCAGGGCTTGAACCTGTGTCCCCTGCATTGGCAGGCAGATTCTTAATCACTGCGCCACCAGGGAGGCCCTAAAGGCATTTTTTATACATTTTTATTGGACAAAAAAGTCAAACATATACAAATGCAGAGAAAATGGTTAATAACCCAACATATCCATCATCCAGCTTCAACAATTATCAACATGGGCTGTCTTATTTCATTCATACCTCTACCCATGTCCCCTCACCATATTCCCCAGATTATTTTAAGCAAATTCTAAACATCATATCATTTCAAATATAAATATTTAATGTAAATATTTCAGTTTATATCTCTAAACAATAATTACATTAAAAAATACGTAGCAACAATACTATCACACCTAAATATTGATAATAAGAATTTATTACTATCAAATATTAATAATGTTCATGTTTTCATATTATCTCGAATGCATGTGTACACACACACTGTTTGAATTAGGATCCAAATAAATCTATCATTGCAATTGTTTGACTGTATCTTAAATCTTTAATCTACAGATTCTCTCCCTCCTCCTTTTCTTTCTCTGCAATTTGTTCATTAAACAACCTACACGATTTGTCTGATAGAGCTTCTCACACTTTGAATTTTGCTGACTATGTTCCCATTTCACATTTCTCTGTCCCTTTAAATCCTGTAAATTTTAGTAAGCTCTAAGAGCTTGATCAGACTCAGTTTTATTTATTTATTAAGTTTTGGCAAGCCTACTTCAGAGTGATGTGCTCTTCCATCAGTACTGGCTCTTCTCTTAATGTGATGTTATCAGCTGTGATCATGATTGGTGATCCCATATAATCTAATTCCCATAGAATCTGAGGTTAGATCCTAGAGGAAAAGCAGGATAAATATTTGATGCTTTCTCTTTATTTACCAGTTTTCAAAATAATGAATTTACGATTGTGAACAATGAGCTTTTAAAAATATCATTATAAGTTTATAGATTTAAACATATTTGTGTTTCAGTTGATTGTAATTGTTATCATTACTGATGGTCTAACTGACCCACCTTAGTTAGCCAAAGGGAGCTTATCCAGGTTGGATTCTAAATCCTCTTGACATGACCTTTGTGGCCTTTGATAACTTTCTACTTTCTAGTATGACAAGGATCCTCATCTTGTACATTTTCTGCCCTTTACCTGGAATCAGCCACTTGTCCAGGGAACCCTGATTCTTTTTAGTGGGAAATACACATAGGGATCACAGTCTTGGTGGTACGGATGTTCTTTGCTACTGAGTTGGTGATTATTTCCAGACCTTGTTAGTGACAAGAGCTAGAAAATGTTTTTTATAATAAATTCATCATGAGTTTATAATGACACTTTGAAGTTAAAATTTAAATACTTAACTGGTTTCAAAATCAAAACTAAAAAAATATATATATTAAAGGAAATAAAGCCAGTATATAACTATATTCCTTATAATCATTATTTAACCTTAATTTTACAGATAAATAGATATTGTCCAAAGTCTGATGTCCTTTCATATAAGTGACTTGGCCTTTTTGCTTGGATGCCCAGATAGCTTTTTCATTCTCTTTTTCTGCCTGTCTGTCTGGCTGAATTTCTGATATGTCTTGATGTTGGCCATTCTAGGCTGATCTTCAGAGACATATGGTAGCTCTTTAAGATATGGTTTCAAGTCATCTTATATTTCAGAAAACTTTTCTTGAATTAGTTTTAGTATTAGTTTTAGTCTTTGGGGACGCTTATCATATGTATGTTAGCTTTTCTTTAACCATAGCCCAAATCCATCCATTTCTTTCAACTCCTATTGATCTCTCTCATCATATCTTTTAGGTTTAAAGAATTTCTTCTTTTCCATCTATTTCTCTTAAGACATTATCTGTTATGTTCACTAGCTCTTATGTTCTTTCTAGTTTATTCTTCATTTTGGATATGATTTAAAGAAATTTAAAAAATTCTTTTGTGAATTATGTCACCCCTTCGCAACAGTATTTTCCTTAATATCTTCATTGCTGAGTTTTTTTTCCTCTAATTTGGATTTATATTGTTCTTTCATAGTGTCTGACATAGCTTGTGCTAAAATATGAGGTTACAGTTTTATCTGTAGGGCTTGTCTTTCTGACATGTTTGCATTGCTTATTAAGGTATTATCCTGTCCTTTTCTTCCTTTTGCTTATGGTAACTTTCTATGGCATTTGACTGATTCTTTTCTGTTCCTTACTTATTATATAAATTATTTTAAGATTCACAGCTCTGGAAATCTTCTGTCTTCTTAAAAAATGGTGAGAAAAATTGCCTCGTGTTTTCCAAGATCGGCTTTCACTGCTTTCCTTCCCAGCTTTTTATAGACCTTCACCTTCTTTTGTTTTGAATGTCCTTGCCCGGCTCAGTTTGGATTTTACATCCAGCTATTTCTCTTCAGTGTAAGGCTTTGTCTTGGAATGGAGCTTTGATTTACTAGTTTTAAGGTCGAAATGGTCCCAACACCATCAGACCTTTGGCGACATGGGACATGGTCCTTTGCACACACCTGTGAATTGGATCCTGCAGATCACCTTCTGGTTTCTGCTGCTGTTTTCAGGTTGCCACCTGTGTACCTTTACAGTAAGTGTTTCCTGGCTTTGGGGGTCTGTGAGAAGCCTGGTCATGTTTCCACTGCTGCCTCCTACACAGATGCATTTGTAGTCTCTCAGCTGTCAGTATTTTGTCCCTATCACTTGAATTTGGGGGATTCATAGGATAACTTATCACCCAGCTTTATGCATCTTTGGTTTTGCTCTGTTTTCATGGTGGTTTTGAGAGATCAAAAAAAACCCAAAAAAACAAACCAACTCCCACTATCATCATATCTTCCATCCAGATCTGGGCTTTATTGATCAATTTTTTTCTATATCATAATGTTTTATTCTTAATAATTCATTCATACATGATTAATAACTTGTCTGGTGTAGATTCCTGGGTTCTAAGTTATTTTTCCTAAGAGTTTGAAGATATTGTTCCCTTGTTTTCTTACATTGCTGGTGAGAAGACATTGTTAATCTGATTTAAAAATTTTTTATCTTTCTTAAAGTATTTAAGGTTTTCTGTTCATTTGTAATAACCTGAAATTCAATAATGATATGCCTAGGGTATGTGCATGTGTGTGTGTTCTTAAATTCTACTCAAGACTAGAGGAACTACTTTAATCTGAGGATTTTTTCCTTCAGTTCTGGGAAAATTTTTTCCATTATTTCTTAGAATTTTAATCCTCCATTCTTTCTATTCCTCCCTTTCAGAAGTCCTATGAAATAGGTTGCAGAACTTCTGGACCCTATTTTCCATGTCCCTTGCCTCATACTTTATAATTTTAATCTTTTAATCCTTTTATTTGACATTCTGAAATAACTTGCTGGCCTTGTCTTCCAACTCAATTATTTTTCTCTTTAACTGATCATTTAACTATTTAGCCTAATTGAATTTTCTTTTCATGATAAATTTTAAATTTAACTCTACTTGATTTTTAAATAAATATTCTGACAGATACTAGGCTCTTTAGTATACTTGTTCTAAAGAACTGTTTGCCTTACAAAATGTTTTCTTAGGCGTACTTTTTCATCTTCTTGAAATCGATATCTTCTGTAGTGGAGCTGGTTTTTATAAACTGTTCGGTGATTCTTGCTACTTGCTCATCTTTTAGTTGGAGGTTCCCTGTCAGACGCTTGCTTCGTCTGTTTCACACACTGCTGGGTAGGCAGGGCAGTCTGTTTGACTGAGGCTTGCTGAGACACCTTCAGAAAGAGGGAGAAAATATGCCTTGCTGGGTGTCTTGATGGCTAGTCTTCTGGATATGAGTGGTCTGTTTCTTCCAGATGTCGCCACCATTGAGGACACTGTCTCTCCAACTTTAGCTCCTGGATCACAGGCAAAGGACTTATTATTCACAGCACAGTAAGCAGCATGGGCTTTCTGTGCTCCTCAGTTCTCCATCCTCCTCAAGTCCCACAGGGGAGACCTGGATTGGCCCACGTGGATGCTGTACACAGTGGGTTCGCATCACAGCTGAGCAAGGCTGAGCTTAGGGAACTCAAATTTTGATAATGAGCAGCAAGCAAACCTACTTGACCTTTGCTCTGGAGGGAGATATTATTTTTATTGTATTGGACAGTAAGCAAACCTGCTCTCTGCGCCAGAGAAATACCATCTCTGTCTTCCAAGGCTGGTTGCTATACACCCACCCTTGGAAAGATAGTCTGGAGCAAGAGCTGTCAGAGCCTCTATTTGCAAGACATGCAAAATCATGAGACCCATGAAGACCTATCTCCCAATATCACCTTATTAACCATATCATTAATAGTAATAGATTTTGAGTCTTAGCTTTTCTAGATATAGTCCTAGCTGCAAATACTGATTATTTCTTTCCTCTAGCTTTACTATATTTATAGGACTTTTTTTCTCTCATCTTATTAGCTGGACCCCTAAACAATGTTAAATAATAATATCGCTTAATGGGTATCCCTGTTCTGATTTCTGATATCACAGCAATGTATTTCTTTTAATACATTTGCTATTAGTTTCTGGAAAATATTCCTTATTGTGTTTAGAAACTATTCTTTGACTTTTATTTTACTTTTTTTTTTTTTATTAAGAAGGGGCTTTTGAGTCTTAGCTAACACATTCTTCATGAGGTTATAATCACATGAGTTTTTCTTTTTAAGTTTTAAATGCAATAAACAACATCAAATGCCGATGTTGAATCATCTGGAATAAATCCTTTTTAGTTATAGTGTATTATTACTATGTAATTCTGGATTTAATTTTTTAATACTTTATTTTAAATTTGTATCTATATTCATAATTGAAATTTTCTATAATTTTCTTTTGGAGGTTTGCTATCAGGATGAATTAGAAAGCTTACTGTATTTTCTTACCATATTTGAAATAGTTCAAATAATGCAGCTGAAATAGTTCAAATAACAAAAGGCTTTGTTCCAGTTGAATTTATATAACTCACCCATAAAACCATTTGGTAAAGCCCTCTTTACTCCTTTCAAAAATTAGTTTTCACTTTTTCATTTGTATTTTTATCTTCTGATAAATATTATTATTATTTTTAATAAATTTATTTATTTATTTATTTTTGGCTGCGTTGGGTCTTCGTTGCTGCGCGCGGGCTTTCTCTAGTTGCGGTGAGCGGGGACTACTCTTGGTTGCGGTGCGCGGGCATCTCATTGTAGTGGCTTCTCTTGTTGCGGAGCACAGGCTCTACGCATGTAGACTTCAGTAGTTGTGGCACATGGGCTCAGTAGTTGTGGCTTGTGGGCTCTAGAACACAGGCTCAGTAGTTGTGGCGCACGGGCTTAGTTGCTCTGTGGCATGTGGGATCTTCCCGGACCAGGGCTTGAGCCTGTGTCCCCTGCATTGGCAGGCGGACTCTTAACCACTGCACCACCGGGAAGTCCACACAACTAAGTATTATATTAACATATTTTAAGAGTCAAATAATGTTTAAAGGCCAATAAGCAAAAACAACAATACTTTTCCACATTTCTTTAACCATGTTCCCCAAGGCAACTACTTTCAAGTTTTCTGTTTTTATCTTAATATTTCAAAATAGTGTGTTTAAACTGCCACTTTTTCTCATTTATTTAATTACTACCAATTGATTGTCCATAACCAATGGGTAGATGCGGATTTAATTACACTTACCCTCATTTTCTCATTGCTTACTATACCAATGTATTGATAGTTATCTTTTTTCATTTAAATCAATGTTTAATATTTATATTATGACTATTTAATATTTTTCACTCTTAATCCAGGTTGTATACTATATTTTTCCTTTCTTCTTTCCTAGTTCTTTTTGTAAGGAGGAAAGAGGAATATTATTGCCTCATTAAAACTTTTTTTTTTTTTTTTTTGCTTAGTTACCTAGTGCCAATTATTCTCCAATACTCCATGATCAACAAATCAGGAAAATTCTCTCTTCCGTATCCTTTCTCTGGCTACTTCTCCTAGCCTCCCATTCCAATCAGCACAACAGCATATCCCAGACCTGTGACACAAATATCATTCTGATACTTCATTTTTCTATCATTTGGGGAAACTCCTTAACTTTCTCCTATGTTGATATTGTTTCTTGGATCTTGAGTCTTTCTCTTTTTTGATTAATTACTAAATTTTTGTGAAGCATGTCCTCTGGAATTTTCCTAAGTGAAAGTACATGGGAAGTATCAATAATATTTGAGGATTTCCATGTTTTATATTAATCGATAGTTTTGATGGGTATAGAATTCTAAATTGAAAATTTCTTTCTCTCAGGATTTTGAATACACTAGTCTACCTTCTAGTTTTCAGTGATATGTTAAAGTTTAATGCCATTCTTATTTTTTGTTCAATTTTAAAAAACAAGTTTGTTCGTTTTTTTAAAAACAAGTTTATGGAGGTATGTACTATGTGAAGTACACTCATCTTAAATATAGAACTTGATGGAGTTTTAATATGGAAAGAGCCATCTATTGAGATCAAGGTTACAGAGAACACTTCCAGCCACCCCAGAAGGCTCCCTGTGTCCTTCACAGTAAATCATTCTTGACTCCTGAACCTAAATGCTGTTCTGACTTTGCCTGTTCTTAAACGTCACATAAATGGAATCATATAGCACATAATCTTCTGTGTTTGGCTTATTGTGCACAACATTATGTTTCTGATATCCATCTATGCTGTGACATGTAGCAGTAGCTCAATTTTTTATTTGCTGGATTTAGTGCTATTGCTGGTGGACATCATGGAAATCTGGATTATTTCCACTTTTTTACTTTTATGAATAAAGATGCTATGAAGATTCTTGTGCAGACTTTTAAAATTCTTGGTTCTTTGTGTATCTTTTGTTTCTCTCTAGAAACTGAAAGAAAAAGCAAATATTCTAAAAGCGTTATAAAATTTTATTATGTACCTTTAGTGTGGGCTTCTTTTTTCTTTATATTGGGAAGTTATTTCAATTGTACAGGAAAATTTCTTGTATTTTCTTTAACAATTTCTTCCCCTGCATTTTTCTCTATTTATTTCTAGAATTTCCACCAATCAAATTTTGGACTCCTTGGTGTGATCATCTAATTTTCACTTTTTCTATCTTATTGTCTACATATGTCTTTTTGTTTTCCTTTGTGGCAGATTTCCAAGACTTTTCCCTACTATTGAAAATTTATTTTCAGTATATTTTCAGTCTCCAAGTGCTCTTTCTTTTTGTCTTATTCCATTTCGTAGAGCAGTGTGGGAGACAAGGATTAAGTTCTACTGTCTCATATTCAGAATTTCACTTAGTCCTTCTATTTTGCTCTCCATTCCTCAATACTGTTCTTTGCCATGCCTGGTATACAGGAGTCTGTTTCCCTCTGATTTTGTTTAATTGAATTTTAATTTCCTCTGTTCCCTTGTGCATATGGGGAAAAGGGGCTGTCCCTGAATGTGCAGGATGAGGGGTTACTTAGGGGTCTAACTAACCATATACATACTTTTAACTAGTACCCCAGTTTTAACAGAGAGGCATCATCTTTACCCTGCACATTTTCTGGTTCTTCCATACCCTGAGCTATTCAGGTTCCTGTTGGGTATATTGGCACACTTCTCATTGATATTCTATTCTGTAAGCTCTTAGGTTATAGATTCCTAGATTTTACTAAGTCATCTACTTTTTGTCTTCCAAATGATAGTTTTATTTACTGTTGTGTCTTTTCTTCTCTTGGTTCTTATAGTTTTACAGGGTTTTATGCCTTTAACTGTCATTTTATTGAGTTTCTATGAGGGAGAAGAGATGAAAGTATGTGGTCCCAGACATATTTCAAAATATGTGTGTGTTTCTCTAGCCTATGATCAATTGCTTTGATAGCATCAGTTTTGCTATTTTCAAATTTATTTTTGTGAATTTATACATTGTATTATTTTGTGGTTTCTTGTAATCTTTTTGGTTGGTGGTTATATATGAGCAAGATTTTACATTCAGAGTAAAGGGATTAATTGTGAGAACCTGGACAAGGAAATAATGATCTCTAATAACCAGCATGCACTTACTAAATACAACTTCTATCTAACAAAGTTAATTTTATTCTTTTGACAGGTTTATACCTATGTCAAAATTTTCTTTTTCTGATAAAATTGTACTGCTCCTTTTATTAAAAATGTTGAAACTAAAAATTGGGAACTCAGTTTTAACTTTGAATTCTATGCATTTAGCACAAAAATTATTTCGAATCAGATGAACAGATTAGTTCTTATTATTGTGAAAAGAAGAGAGCATTCTTGAATATGGGACATTTATACCTCATCAACACAAATAGTTCAGGACCCATTTATATAAGAGATTTTGCAATAAATATATTCCTACAAAGTTGAGTTTTGTCATAATCAATTTGATAATTAGAGAAAAATCTCAGTGTAAGACAGTAGGGTTGGCATTCATTAAAACAGCTCATAGTAATAGGTCTTCTTAAGAATTCACACAAAGGCTGAGAGTTTTTCTTTTTGTATTCTTTCCACATAAGTATCCTTTTATTGTTCAAGAATTACAGTTGAGTCTCCAGAGATTTCAAAGAAAATGTTGAAAAACTATTCTGAATGAGTAGTGGACCAAATACCTAAGTGAACTTCTGCAGACCATATCAAATTTGAACATCATGGAATTTCCTGATGTGCAGAGGAGCTGGATAGTGTTTTATAACTATAACAAACTTCCCTTTTAGTTCTGTAGTGTTTTTCTGTTTTAACTGATATTAAATAAACTTTAGAATTATCTTTGTCCAACATTTATTTCACAACCAAATCAATGTTAGTAAAATGTTTCAAAGAGACTAGGTTATATGTGTCTTTTTAAATTCCTTTTTTTTCCTAAGATAAAAAAATTTATAATTCTCTTATAAAACAATTTGGGAGAAAACTCTAGTTACACTGGGTTTATGAGGCTTTTAAAAAATTGATTGATTAGCTGTTTTAATAACTCATAACTTTTCACATAGATAGACCTGGGTTATATTTTTAGGACCTGGAATTAGTTACTCTAAATCTAAACCTTGGGTTCTCATCTGAAAAACTGGAAGGTATGAGGTTGAAATGAAATACTGTAAGCAGATTATTTAGCTCAGTATTTAGAACCCAGTGATGTTATTATTTTTCTAATTATTATAACTTTCTAAGACCTAATAAAACTTAGAAATATACATTGCTTATAGGATGGGAACAACACTCTGCTCCTAATAAAGAAAATGAGAAATAGTACTTAGAGGTATAGAATGATTAACTCAGAATACTTTGGGTTAAGACAACTTTCATGGCATTATACAGATTTTATTAGCTACCAATATACGGTATATTATAAAGTTGCCAATGTAAAATGATTTTTATACCATTCATTATTTACTTTTCTGGAACATTAAAAATCATACATAAGTATCTTGCAGTTTTATTATCTAATGGATATTTAAATAGATTAACAAATTATGGTCTGATAGATAACATGGGGGAATTGCTAGAAAAAAATTGTTTTATGAGTCATAAAATTTTCAGTCTAGAATATATTAAGCAAGTTTATTTTCACTCGTTCTTATACATTTCTTTCATCAAGTTACTGACAAGTCACTCTCTTTCGGTTATGTTGCCTTTGGCTGCAAATAATAGGAAACCTGAGTAAAAATGAAAAACAGAAAGAAATTCTTTTCTCACATAAGAAATCCTGATGGTAGGGTGGTTCCAGGGTCAGTGAATTTTTCCTTAGATCTGTCAACGTCCAAGCGATGTTTAGACAAGAAGGGTTGAGTCCTGTGTTAAGCGTTTCTTTATTAACCATTTGTTCAGGAGCCATGGTTCTGGCACATGCTCATGCCTATGTCTAAACTAGTCAGGAAGAAAAAAATATAATTACAGCAATGGGCTTAGACTCATCATTTCCTGTGTCAGTCTTGGGAGTGGCCCATGAAATGCAGGGCTACCAGATGCATGAACAGAATGGAGCTCTGTTGGGAAGAGAAGGGAATACCTTGGATTCTGCCATAGAATCATATAAATACTTAGTAGTGAACTTGGGTGTCTGGTTCTTAAATTGTTTCCAGTTCCTGGTCCCTCTATTTCTTAAGGTGCCCAGACTCCCTTCCCTCATATCCTTGACTTCTCCTCCTCTCTCCGCTCCTTCTCCATCGTCCCCTCCCAGAAGCATAAATAATCTCTGTTTTCATGTAAAGCAGTCTACCCATAATGCCTTGTTGCCTTGGTATTTTCCAATAGGTTCTCAATTTCTCCTTTTAGAAATTCATCAAGATGTTCTCCCAAACAAAAACAGAATGTTTCCTAGAAGTGTACTCAGTATGAGCTGGTATAGTAATTCACTTTTCTCATTCTTTTTTTTTAATTCTATTTTTTCTTCCAGCTTTATTAAGATGTAATTGACATACAACACTGTATAAGTTTAAGGTGTACAGCATAATGATTTGACTTACACACGTCATGAAATGATGACCACAATAAGTTTAGTGAGCATCCATCATCTCATATAGATACAAAATTAAAGAAATAGAAAAAAATTTTTTCTCATTCTTTACACAGTGAGTTAACATAAAAACAGAATGAGAAACTGCATTAGAAAAATTTATTAGAAATCTTTATAATTGTATTATTCAGCATTCTCCATAGAAATAGAACCATATACTGCATGTATAAGGAATTGGCTCACATGATTATGGAGACTGGCAAGTTCCAAGATCTACAGGGTGAGTTGGCCCATTGGGAACCCAGGGGAGCTGATGATGTAAGGTCCAGTCTGAGTCTAAAGGCCTGAGAACCAGGAGAGCTGATGATGTAGTTCTGGTCCCAAGGCCAGCAGCCTTGAGACACATGAAGAGCTCGTGTTTCACTTCCAGTCTGAAGGCAAGAAAAATCTGATGTCCCAGTTTGAAGGCTGTCAGGAATGTCAGGAAGAATTCTTTTACTGGGGGGGGGGGGGGTCAACATTTTTGTTCAATTCAGCTCTTTAACTAATTAAATGAGGCTGACCCACATTAGGGAGGGCAATGTGCTTTACTCTGTCTACTGATTTAAAGTGGAATATTATTTTATTTTATTTTTTTGGCTGCACCGCACCATACGGGATATTAGTTCCCCAACCAGGGATCAAACCCACGCCCCCTGCACTGGAAGAGCAGAGGCTTAATCACTGGACTGCCAGGGAAGTCCTGCTGATTTAAATGTTAATCTCACATAATAATGCTTGACCAAATATCTGCGTACTCCATGGCCCAGTCAAGTTGACACATAATAATAGCCATCACAATAACCTATTGGTTGTAAGAATTCAGAGAACTGAAAGAAAAAGTGAAGGAATATTCTAATCTTCTTACCTTGAATGTTACTGTCTGAGGAGCAGTTATTCCTTGAGTCATGGTTAGGGTTTCTGGGGGTATGAGAAGCCAGCCTACCAGACTCTACTTTTCCTTCAGTTTTCGTCTCCCAGGAATGCCTTCCCTGAGTTTCTGGATTAAGTCAATCTCCTAATTATTCTAACAGCATCACATGCATATCCTTTATTATATACCTCACAGTTATAGGCTTTTATCTATTTTTAATCAAATAATCACAAAGAAATGATGAAAAGGATCACGCCCGGTATGTTTAACATTGTAACCTCAATGCTTGGAATATCTGGTGCATGGTAAACACTGCATAGGTATCTGCTAAATAAATAAATGAATAAAGCAAGGAGTTGTCTGAAGTAGCTGAGCTTGAAAAAGTCATGTCTATTTGGGAAAACAGTGGTGAGCAAAGCCAGCATCTACTGGTTGGAGAAAAAAGTCATCCATGGGAACTACTAGATTAAATAGAAGTATTAGCAAGACAGAAGTTAAGTGAGGTATGTTGCTTTCGAATCAAATTTGAGGGTTGGTAGAATATTTAGATGGAGATGGGTGTGCAGCCAGCAGTTGGTAATGAAGAATTTGAGTAATGAAGGCACAGAATGGATTTGGGGAAGCTTGTGGTCATCTAGAAGAGACTAGAAGATGATCTGTATAGGACCTAGGAAGAAATGTCTATATTCAGAGAATGAGGAGATTAAGTGATATCAGTGGAAGAGGGTGAGAAAGTATAATCAGAGACCTACTGAGAGAACCAGAAATTTTAAAACCAGGAAAGGAAAGAGGAAGAAGGTACAAATGAAGTGGAGTAGAGCTACAGCGTAAAATGCTGGAAAAAAGTCAAGGAGAGGGTGTCTTGAGAAAAGGCTGTTGGGATGGCAACTGTCTTTGTGGCCCCTGAGAGCAGAATGGTAGTAAAGGTTGGATTGCAAAGGGTTAAGGAGGAGTTAGGTGAGGTGCAAGTGAAAATTGCAAGTGTGACCATTTCATTTGCAAATGATGGTAATAAACAGGAAGTGAGAGACTGAAAACCAAGGGAATCTCCTTGAAGAGGGAAGAAATATGTATGTATGTATTTTTTGGCTGTGCGACACAGCCTGCAGGATCTTAGTTCCCCAACCAGGGATTGAACGCATGCCCTTGGCAGTGAAAGCGTGGAGTCCTAACCACTGGACCACCAGGGAATTCTCTGGAAGAAATTTTTAGAATAGAAAAGATGAACATGACAGTCCACAGAACAGGAGGGGGCAGGACATAGAGAGAAACTAAAGATAGTTCTTATAAATAAAATCAGTTTGATGTATTCAGAATTTTGCTTTTTCAGTCCCTATTTGTGTCTTATGGAAAATGAGAATACCTGAACAAGTCTCAATTTTATCTCAGCTGCCTTCGTTGTAACAAGTCAACCCATGTCGGTTCAGCTTGTAAAATGGTTTTCCCTCTTGCCCGGAATCGATGACCTTGAGATAAAATTTCAGTTGATATTTCCTTTCGCCTCATGTTGTTTTTTTGTAGTAGGATTATCCTGGGTTCATTCTCAAACTAATTTCTTGTTCCACAAATTCTAGGAACTAAGAAGTATCATAGAAAGGATGGCAAAATAAGTTACTGTGCTCAGAAAGGGAGATTTCTCAGAGCTCTCGCCACTTCCCATGTTCCCTCTCATTCCACTGGGGTCCAGCTCTAAGGCTGGTGGTGTCCCTCCATCACGTTGTCCTTTCCACTCTTCTAACCCAATTCAGAGTGACCCTCGTGTTAACCAACCCAGATCTTTGATCAAGAGAGACTAATTAGTCATCGCCTTGATGTATTAATAGTTAATTTACTCTTAAGAAATTTGTGGAACAAAGAGATAATTTTGGAACTTGTGCCTTTATAACCTCAAGGTCTAATTTTAGCAAGTTCTAATCTGTGTGGGTTCTCTGACCCAGTGGGTTCTCTGACCTCCTTTCTAGAAATAAGTAAGGTGATTGTTTTTTTTCCTTTTCTTTCTTCACCATGTTTCTCATTGTAAATAAAACTCTTTTTGCCTTTCTTCCCAAACCATTGATTCCAGTCCTTCTCAAAATTTTAACTTGAAACCATCCTTGGGGTATTCAGTGAATGGCCTTTGAAGTAGTTTGGTAATTCTGAGTTTTGTGGGAGTAGATTTTATTCAAATAAAAATGGTTTGCTGTTCTTTTACTGTGCTTCTGAAAAAGTTATTAGACTTAAAATGCAATGGATCCATGCAATAGCCTGCCTAAGGCCTGAATTTTCTTCACTTGGTCTTTTCTAAAGTGAATTTTCAGAATAAGTTTTGTGTTAGCCTCTTCTTTGGTGTGCCGGTAGGTAAAGCAGTTATCTGAGCTCTTCCGATTTTTGTTATATGTTAAGACAAAGACAAAATAAAGCTTTTTGGGGAGTATTAAATGTTTCAAATATGAACATTTAAACAATGAACTACCTCAAAACTAAATAGATTGCAAGGAAATCAGTCTCCTGGAGAAAAAAGTTGGCTCTAAAGTTATTGGTGGGAGCAAGAGAGATGAAGTGAACAAACATATGTGCCTTATGCTCCAGAAACTTTCTTTTTCATCTTACAATGTGTGTAGGATATGACACACGGCATGGATACAAGAGTGTTCAATGCCATTTACAACTGTGGTCTCCTTGATTTTGAGCGATTATGTTGGTCATATTTTACCCATTCTAATACTTATGACTTGAAGTGATTTTATTAAAACTGTATTCCTTTGTTATTATTTATATATAGAAATTGCTAGTTGTCTGACTTTTTCTGTAACAGATATAAAAGGCAATCCTAATTATTGTTATAAAAATATTTCCTGAACTACTTCTCAAAGCCTTATTCATAATTCTTTGATATTGGAGCGACTGGTAAATGCCAGGCCCATATCATACCTAAAGGCTTATAGGATTATTTATATATGGATAGTGAAGAGAAATCTATGGTTATGTATTAACATGCAGAATAAAATATAGCCGAATAGTGACTTTGCTAGGAAAGCAGCTAATTTAACATAATGAGATTTTCTCTAGTTTAACAATAACCAGGGTAGAATATGATAGGTTTAATTTCTGGCATCTCACATTCTGCAGATTTGAAGAATTAGGTGTAAGTGAGAATGTGAAGTTAGCAATTTGTATTAGTGCTATGGGGGGAATTGTGTCTCCCACAAAAGAGAGGTTGGAGTCGTAAGCCCCAGGACCTCAGAATGGAACCTTATTTGGAGATAGTCTTTACAGAGGTAATCAAGTTAAAATGAGATCATGAGGATGGGCCCTAATCCAATATGATTAGTGTCCTTATAAAAGGAGAAACTTTGGATACAAACACACAATCTTCACGTGGCACTATGAAGCTAGGAGTTCATGTGAAGATCAGAAGCCAAAGCCAAGGAACTTCCAGAAGTTCGGAGACATGCCTGGAGCAGACCCTTCCATAGGTTCTTCAGAGGGAGCATGGCCCTGCTGGCACCTTGATCTCAGACTTCTAGCCTCCAGAACTGTAAGAAAATAGACTTGTTGTTAAGCCACTCAGTTGTGGGACTTTGTTGCAGCAGTCCTAGCTATCTCATACAATTAGGGTGGGTAATGTCAGATGATATAATAGACAAGCCTCCAAATCTCAGTGCACAGACACCGTGAAAAGTTGTTTTTTGCTCATGCAGATGCTAATGACTTTGACTGAAGGGCAGCCTTCCACACATTCAGAGGCCCCGGTTCTTCCTATGTTATGGCCTCACCAGTCCCAGAGCCTTGAGTCTTTTGCTGGGTCCTCTGTATCCACACAGCTGTGGTGGGGATGGAAGGGTCTAGAAGGGAGGAAAGTTATATTTGATCAAGGACAGAAGAATAGGATCCTATGAGTTTCCCTAGGAGCTCAGAAATGTATTGGTAATTCAATATCATTATCATCAAATAATGTTGACATATTTTAAAGCACTATATACCAGATACTTCTAAAGTGCTTTAATGTAACAGCGTATTTGTCTTATTTAGTTCTAAATAGTTGGTACTGTTATTAACCTCATTTACAATGAAAACCAAGGATCAGAGAGCTCACCCAGGTATCCATGCCGGAGCCATGATTCAGACCCTGTCAGCCTGACTGCAGAATCTCTTTTTTAACTCCTACACCATGGTGGCTCCACAACATACACAAATACCCTTATGAGTATTTAAAGGGCCTACAGTCATGCCTGCCTGTGGTCATCATTCAAACTAAACTGAATGAATTCAACCTTGGCAGTAAGAGCCTGAATACAGCCTCATGGGGAAGGTGACACTTAAAGACCCTCAGGAGAGAAGGCAGGGGCACAAGAAAGGACCTTTGTTCATAGCCACTCTTTGTCTCAAAATACGTTAAAGAAATTGGTCTTTAGAGTTTTTACCTTTTCTTTTACACTCCTCCTTTTCTCTCCTTGTCATTTCCAATTTTTTTATTAAAGTGTCCAAAGCTTTTCTTCTCCTGCCCTCTACCACCTGAAAGAGTAAAAATATCGACTGTGCTGTTTTGTGAAACTCATACCTACCAGTCTATTAACCCCTTCGAGTAATTGCGCTTCTAGGATTTTTGCTATTTAGAATTAGATTTGGCTGCAAATAAGAGTAATCCCCCGAATAAGCTCCTATCTTATTTAAGTTTCTTTGATTTCTCTTTTGCTATAAAGACTAGATGTAGGCACATAGGTCCGCTTCGAAGCCTCTACTCCATGAAAGCCTCAGGCACCCCGGTTCCTTTTGTCTCCTTCTTCTGCTGTGTGTGGCCATTTCCAAGGGCACGTCCTGTGTCCTGTGCAAGACAGCTGCTCCATTTCCAGCTGTTACATATGCATTCCAGCCAGCAGGAAAGAGGAAAGGGAAGGAGAAGTACAAACCTCTCTTTTAGGAGCTTCTTGTAGTTACCCACTTCACGTGTGTCCCATTGTCCAGAACTTCGTCAAATGGCCACACCTAAAGGGAGGCTCCCAGCTAAAAATCAGGGATTCCGTTATGGCAGAATAATGAAGAAAATCAAATAGATATTGGGGGATAAATAACTATCTCTGCCACATGCATTAAAATTCTAACTGTGGAATAAAAACTTATTGTTCTGCTAAAGAAATTCCAGGCATCACTTTGGAAGAATGCATTTTCTGTAAGTTGGCTTATTCTTGGTTCTGAATCATTGCTACACTTAAAGCTGGACCTTAGGATTCATCTTCTCAGGCTGTTTAGGGCTGGGGTTTAGGTTCAGTTAACAGGACCAATTGTTTTTTCTTTCCTTCTCTTTACTTTCACATATTCTTACATCAGTGCAAAGATTCTCAGGTTTGGAGGATGTAAGGGCCTTTCCTATTTGTCTTCTCTGCACCTGTGCCACCACCTCAGGCTTGCATAAACGCACCTCCCCTCACTGCCCGGGATGTCTGGTGCTTGGACTTCGTTTCCTCCATTCCTGTAATGCAGTGTTTACTCAAATTACAAAGTCAGATTAAAACATCTAAGCCATACCTGGGAGGTCCATTGTGGCTATTAGAGGTAGGAAAGCAGCTCACAGCCTTAGATCCACAATGATATATTCTACGTCATGCTTGCTGTCACAATATCTTTACGCTTTTTTCTGTTCTCTTCATTAACAAGATTTATATATCACCCTAAGTGTGAGTAATATGCACTAAGGACTTAATTAGCATATCAATATAAGGTAATTTGTTTGTCTGACCAGTGAATACTAAATCTTAACTGATATGGAAATGAGAAAATGTTTTTTCTGCCTTTTCCAGAAGAATACAAATTAAAATAAATTTCAAGTTGCATGATCCTTGGCCACTGTTTTCTAGGGAGACCCATTATCTTTATTAATACGAGTTATAACATTTGCATAAATGTATTCTGTTTATACAAACAATTCTGTATATCTGTGAAGCAAAAAGAAAAAGAAAATTTTTAATTCTTTAAAAAAACCCAAAGCAAGCCGGAATTCAACATTGAAAATTTTACTTTATTATAGGGTTTTGATACATTTAATTGTCTGGTTGTGAGTATAAAATAGGTCATTTATTAGAGCCGAAGTACTGCCCACAAAATGTGAAGGGGGAGGAGAATGTTTTCAGTTTAATAAAGTTAACATCTGGACACTAAATAGAAGTGCAGTTTCTATCAGGGATTTTTTTTTTCCTGCAGGAAAATGATGCCAAGTTCTTTAGCTTTGCTACACTCACATTGAAGATTCTAATTGCAAAATGAGTCATGGTTGCAGTGATCCTGTTGGAGATATAAACTGAATGGACCTTCTGAGTAAAAGCTGAGCCAAGACAGTAAACCACTGATGTGAATGTTTTAGCCATGCGGCTTTATTTTGTTTGCATAACTGAGCAAAATTAGAATATTTCCCTTTTATGATGATTTGTTTTGGTTATTTTAATCAGACTCTTTAATATATATTTTTGTTATCTAGGTTATGCTTGATTCTTTTTCGTTAAGGACAAGGTAGAGTACAGGTGTTTTCCAACTTGAGTGGAGGGTAATTTACATGCAATGAACTACATACGTTTTAATTGTGTGAGTTCCAGTTGCTCCCTCTGCCTGCCTTCACTCTGTGTTGTCAGCCTTTTAGTTTTATGTGGTATCATATTTTGATTTGAATCTATATTTCCCAGCTGACTAATAATGTTGAATATCTTTTCATGTGTTTCTTGGCTATTCCTATATTGCCTTTGGGGACGTGTCTTTTTCAAAGCTTTTGCTCATTTTTTTAAACTGGGTTGTTTTATTATTGAATGTAAGTGTTCTTTATATATAGTGTTCTAAATACAAGTCCTTTGATCTACATGTTTTCTAAATATTTTCTCCAAGACTGTGGCTTGCCTGTTTGTTCAATAATGTCATTTATTCAAAGATCAGAAGCTTTTAATTTTGATGAGGTCAAATTTTTCAAAAATCTTTTATGTACTGTGGGTTTTGTGACCTAAGAAATTTTTACCTATCCCAAGGTCACAAAGATCTTCTCCCATGTTTATTGTAGAAGTTTCATACTATTAGGTTTTACATTTAGGTCTGTGATCTATGTTGAATTGAGTTTTATGCATTGTGGGAAGTAAAGTTCAATGTTAATTTTAAAGATATGGATTATCCAATCGTTCAAGTACCATTTAATGAAAAGACTCTCCTTTCTCCCTTGAATTACCTTGGCACCTTTACCAAAAATAATTGACTATATGTGTGGATATACTTTTGCATTCTTTATTGCATTTTATTATCTGTTTATATGTTCTTACTAATTCTAAGCTGTCTTGGTTATTGTAACTTTGTAAAAAGCTTTTTTATCATAGTAAGTCCTCCAACATTGTTCTTCCTTTAAATAATTTCCTGGGCTATTCTAAGTTCTTTTATTTTCATATGTATTTTTAAAATTAGCTTGACAATTTCTACAAAAATAAAGCATTAATTGAAATTGTGTTCAATTCATAAATCAGTTTTGTTATAACCAACAACTTAGTGACATTGGGTTTTCTAATCCATGAACATGTTCTGTTTATTCACTTAGGTCTACAAGTGATTTGTAGATTCATTGGGATTTTTGTAAATAGGAACAGTTTTATTTTTCCCTTTCTGATAGGTATGCCTTGTATTTCTGTTTCTTGCCTTACCGCAATGGCTAAGACTTCGATTATAATGTTAACTAGAAGTGGTGAATATGAACATTCTTGCCTTAATGATTTTAGGGAGATTTTTTTGGCCCTTAATTATGATATTAACTATGTATGCTTTTTTTAATGTCAGATTGATGAATACCTTCCTATTTCCAGTTTGCTAAAAATTTTAATGTGAATATGTGTTGAATTCTATCAGCTGCTTTTTCTGCATCTACTGGAATTATATGAAGTTTCCCTTTTGTTATTTTAATAGAGTAAATTACATATTTTAAATGTTCAACCAGCCTTGAATCTCTGTGATAAAGCGTACTTAGTAATAATGTATTATATATTTTTAAATATATTGTTGGATTCTATTTGCTAATATTTTGCAAAGGATTTTTACACCTATGTTCTATAAAATTTGGGGTTTATAGCCCCGGAAAGTGAGTTTGTCAGTATTTCTTCCTTTTGTTTTTTAAAATGTATAAGGTGGGTATTATTTTTTTCCTGAATGTTTAATAGAGTTCACCAATAAAACTATTTTAGGTGTTTTGTCATTGTTGAAATTTTTTTTTATAACAAATTCAGTTTCTTAATTGATGTAGGTATATTCAATTTCTCTGTTTTGTTTTTTGTCATTCTTAGAATGGTATTTTTCAAGGTATTTGTCCTTTTTACCTAAATTGTCAAATTTATTGACATTAAAAAATTCCCTTTTTAGTATTTGTAAGATCTGAATTGATAATCCCTTTTTTTATTTCTGATATTAGTAATTAGATTTTCTCTTTTTGAACTGTGTTTTCATATCTAAAATGTATCTCTTATAGGAAGTGTTTTATGGTGGTTTTGCTTTTTAATCCACTGTGACAACCTCTGACTTGTAATTAAAGTGTTTATATCATTACCATTTAATGTAATTTTTTATATGCTTGGATTTTGTCATCCATTTAATTTTTTCTTCTTGTTTCCTTTGCTTTTATTGTTTTTATGTTCCCCCTTTCCTAAATTTTTAAAGTTATTAGAATATTTTTTAGCATTCTATTTTAATTTATATATTGCTATACCTCATTGCCATTCTATCTGTATCTTATTGCAGATTTTTAAATGGTTGCTTGGCAGACAACAATGTGTATCCTTAATCTTTCTCAGATTACTTAAAATTAGTTTGTATCATTTAATGTAGCATTAGAAAACTTGCAATCATATCGATCTCTTTAATACTTGTACAATGACAATGTATATAAATATAAAATATTACAACTGCAAACATTGAAAACATCACAAAACAATGTTTTAGTTTTTATTTTAAACAGTCATAGGTATTTTATGGAAATTGAGAAAAAATGATATTTACCATTTCCAGTGCTTTTCAGTTTTTCCTGAAGATCCAAATTTTTCTCTGGAAACATTTCTTTTAGCCTAAAGAAATGTATTAAGCATTTCTTATAGTGAAGGTTTGCTGATGACATATTTTGTTGGCTTTTCTTTATCTTAAAATTTCTTTGTTTCACCTTCATTTCTAAAGATATTTTTCACTTGGCATAGAATTTTGCATTGACAACTTTTTTTTTTTAATTTCAGTACTTTAAATATATTATTCCACTGTCTCTAGTTTCCCTGGTTTCTACTGAGAAATTTCTGATTATTCGCACTGTGATTCCACTGTATGTACTGCATCTTTTCTTCTTCTTCTGACTATTTTCAAGTTTTTCTCCTTACCTTTGGTGTTTTGCAGTTTGAACTTTAATATGAATAGGCATTTTTTCTTTGAATTTTCCTTTTTGGGGAATTTTCTGACCTTCTGGAATATATAAATTTAAAACATTCATATAACCTGGGAAGTGTTTGGCCACATTAAATTTAAACACTTTTTCCTGCCTCGTTTTCTCTTTCTTCTTTTCTCCTGAAATGGAACTGGTATGTAGAGCTACCCTCCCCTGCTGTTCGTGGTGGGTGGAAGAGGCCAATGAAGCAAATTTCTTTTGTTGCATAATTTGGCCTAGGGTGGGTTTTGTCAGAGGGTATTATTTCATTCTGCATTGGTCAGATCTTTACATTTTCCATGTACAAGTTCTGGAAATAAAGGAAAATTTTAAGAGAATTTAGGATAATAAGTGACAACTGAAAAAGGAAGAAAAAGAAGGTGCTGCTTATAAGTTAGAAGCAGTGGGCTATTTAGCCTGGACAGGGAATAGTCCCTGGGGAAATGAAACAATACTGGCTGACCCAGAGGATGGGCTCCAGGTGTGTTCTCAGGCTACTCTTAAGATGGCAACTAAATGGTGTATTGGAAGGATATTTTTCATGCTACGTACATTCATCTCTGGATTAGATCATGAAAAGACCTCGTAAACAACAACAAAAATTTTTTTTACTAAGATTTGAAAAATAGGGTAGTTTTCCTTGGGTTTAGAATAGTTTATATGTGGTCCCTACAGAGGATGTAGGTGCTGACTCAACCTCTCAAGGTCCCTTTCAACCCACCATTCTATAATTCTATAATTAATCACTGAATGAGAGGATCATTTAATTAGTGTTACGGTTAAATCTGCACTAGGAACACTTATATCCCTGGCATTCCTGAAAAAGCCATAGATGTGGTTTTCTTGAAAAGACCCTTTTGGGAAGTAGTTAGAGGTAGTGTTGCTGAGTTATCAAAGAATCGTCTGCCTTTTGGCATCATTGATGGGCCATTTTGTTTATCATAGGACAATGCTTGATAGAAAATTAGTAATCATATACAATAGCATGGCAAGAGATCAACTGCTTTGCTTTTGGCAAGAGCTAATGATTCCTTTTTTGCAAGACCAGCATAATGCATGACTTTGCCTTTCATTTTTCACAAAATAAAACATTTGCATACATTTCTGCAAGAGTCAGTCATAGTATTAAAGAAAAACTAAGAATCATCTAAAACAATAGCTTAGCATAAATAAAAAAGATTGGATATAACACAGCACCACAAAAAAATACTAGACCTGCCTCATTGCACTGAATTTCTGCAGAGCATAACACTTTCATCAGAAAACAAAACAGTGGAAATAATAAATGGATACTATAAATTAAAACTGGTGCAATTACAAGGAGGCATCCCACAAATAATTCTTCTTTGTACAGTGTGTTCCAGTTGTATTAAAATATCTCTTTTTTGTTTTGCAAAACAAATTTTATTCTCCAGATTAAAGAAAATATTTTTGATGTGCATGATTATAATGGGCTCTTGAATTAAGATTCTAAGTCTTCTGCAAAATAGAGAATCTGAATATTCCTAATATGACACAATCTAATACAATAAAGCTGAATTTCTCTTATCATATAAAGCTCTCTTCCTCTACATTGAAATGATTTCCCAGAGATGCACTTAAACCCAAACTCATTATAACATTCATATTATTCCTATTATTGTGGATAGAAAGCATAGTTGTACTTCATGAAAGGGAAGGATGTAATAGCCATTGTTAAAAAGAAGTCAGAGGGGTGTGAAACAGCTGTTTTAGCTCTCCAAAGAAAAAAGTATAAGTTCATTTAATCTAAATACATTTGGATGCCTTTTGGCCGATACTTTTAACCCATGGTGATTTATTCTAATTTTCATGGATGACTAATATGGCACACCTTCTTCCAGTGATGAAAACTGACCTTTTCTGAAGTTTTCTGCTGAATTATTCATCCACAGGGGAATTTGCTTAAGGAGTGTTAGAAACTCTCTCTTGGGGAACAGAACCAAACTTTTACAATCAGTTAAAAAAAAGAGTAAATAAGCATATTGACATTTCATATTATCAATTTCTGCTTTCCAATCTAAATTTTCTATTGACTCTGTTGGAATGTGAATGCAAAAAAAATATTTCCCTTCTATTGACAAAGAAATTATTTGGCGTGTGTGATGGGCAATTAAATGATGACTTCAGTTTTTCATCTATAAGTTGGAGTGTTGACTCATTTAGGCCAGCATTGCTATACAATCTTTAAAACAGATGATTATGTGGTACTGGGCCAGTAGCACTGCCACACACATATTTCTGGATCATCAGCTTCCATTGTGGCAGCTTCCCTTTCAGTCACCCTTTATTGGCTTAATAAAATTGTTAGGATTGCCATTGACTCAAAAAGAGAAACCAGGAAGAAAATAAAGAATAAAGAATAGTTTCAGCATGGATCTATATTTTTTGCTAAGTATTCCTCTCAAACCTAGCCTTCACCATAGACTTCTGCATGGTGGATAATTTGCCTGGTTCTAGTTTATATTCGAAAGAACTAGTTAAAATAATTCCAATTTTTGTTCTATATTTGGAACAATGGGAACTTAGTTACTTGGAAACCCAACATAAATTTCTGTGACCCATGGTGACTTTTATTTTTTTAATAGAAAAAAAGGTAAGAAAAGCAAATAAAAGTATTTGTAAAATCATTGTATAGGGTATATTATGGGGAAAGTAAATATTTAGGCTGATTTTGTCTACTTAGCTTTTTCACAAATTTGGTTATGATGTAGCAGATCTGGACATCTATTGTTTCATCTTCCAGGTGACTTTCACGCCTACCTCGTCAGGTCCCGGCATACAGCTGATAGTTGGAATGTGATGTCACACCTGGAAGAAGGTAAGGTGTCTACACTTTCACTGCCTGTAACTCCAGAGTCAGCCTAAGAGGGGAACACATGGACTATGAACCTTGGGAGAAATAAAATTTGCTCTTCTTTGGAAAATGTTAGGAACCTTGTCTTAAATTTTCTACATGGAGCTATAATAAGATGACGACCTTGAGATACTGTAAGATGGCTATTACATTTTTGCATTTCACAAGGGAATGTCCTTTTTCAAAGTAGAATATAAAGACTTTCAGAGGTTGTATTAGTTTGAGTTTCATCAAATGCAGATCCTGAAAGAAAGCTTCGGGGGTAAATACTTTGGAAGGTGATCCCAAAGGTGCTGTTTTATGGTAGAGAAGTAAGGCAGGGATGGAATGGGGCCAATCAAATATATTGTAAAGAGCACATCATGGCCATGGGCAATAGGGACTTAAGTGCAATGGGGACCCTCATAAAAACTGTGGAACACACCTCAGAACTCCCCTGTGGTAGGATGAGGAACCTGGAAGGCTTGCCCATCAATTCCTGTCTCTCTTTGTTTGAGGGTTACTTCTGTGGTGCTAACATCTTATTTCTGGCCTCCCCCAGGTGTGAGCCAAGTGCATTCCTGTCACCGGCAAAATCATTCTGGGAAGTAGATGCATGGGGCCATGGTGTATAAAAGAGCTCTGGGCACGTTAGTGCTGGCTTGGAGTGAAGGGATGTGGGTAGGGCACCAACAGGTGTGTATTGCTATCTATTAAGGAGAGAGAATACCTATGAAGTCATAATCCTATACATCCATTGTATAGATTAGGGCTCAATCAGGAAGACAGAACCACTATGCATTATATGGAACATGGCACTGCTGATGTGAGGACAAACGGGAACCTGTCATCACTGGGCAATCTCTACAGCAAAGGTGGCTCACAGAGGAAGCTGGTGCTCTTTGCCTAAGAGCAGCACACAAGTCTGGCTCCAGGCTAGAGACGCCAAAGGAGGAGATGAAGCGGCAGTTCAGGTTGCTGTGGGCACAACTGCTGGATCCCACCAATGATGTGGCCAGAAGATCAGCAACCGTGTGCACACAGTGCAACCGTGCCCGGTGCCCTGTATCAACCTGCAGAAGAGAGTGACTACTGCTTGTCTTCTGACTTCCAAATCTCACAAAAATCTCTCTTCTTACCCCAAACAATAAAGAGAAGAGATTTCTTCGCATTCCACCAAGTTCACAGGCTGCAAAGCCACCACATCCATGTTCTATTGGTTAAATTCTATTTTCTGGGAAGGCCGAGGGAAATGTACACGTACATTCATAACATCTAGGGGACAAAGAAACTTGACAGTTCCTGATTTTTTCTTAGCTCTAAAATGTTAAAGCTTTTAGAAGCTTAGAGATACTTGACTAAAATAATCCTCTGAATTAATCTTTATTTTAACAAAGAGAGTTCTTTAATTTCTCATGGTGTTGAATAATCAAGGTTTTATTTGATTAGGTGTAGTGTGTGTGAAGGGCAAGGGGATGTCTATTTGTGTGATTCATCAAGGCATGAACTTCACATTTCCTTTGAATTCCACCCCTCACCCAACACACCCTCAAAAAATCAGGTGCTCTCATTGTGTGAGCTTGAACTAGTCACCACAGAAAGTAAGTGGAAGCGTTTCATGAACCATGTTGGACCTTTTAGGGTAGGTACTTGTTTATTTTCTAATTCTTTACTATAACTGTACTTTTAATGATTTTTATAGGTTTAACATGACTTTAAGTGATGGTCTAAAGATGTTCTTGATTAAAAAACCTTTTTTTTGGAATTTACCATCAGGATGTCAATGGACCCAGAGCAAATGCATGGTTTTCTTCTAACTCAGGCTGGAAAAACACTGTGGAATTCTTGTGCCCACAAGAAATCTATAGATGAGGCATAGTTGTTTTGGATTCTTTAATATTAGATTTACAGAGGACCTGGGGGAGTACTGAAAGCAGCTGAAGGTAAGATGTAAATCACAGTGTAAAGGTGATGATACAGTGGTGACAGAGGACAGAGGGAAAGCTCAGGATAAAAATAGTGGTATATCGGAACTGGCTTGAACTTGCTTATATGAGCTGATCGTGGGCAACGTTTCCCAAATCTCAGTTTAGCGATGCCACATTGGTAACTTGGAAACGTCCACGGTGAAATTATCTGTACTACAGAATTTGGAAGACCCTGCAAACCAGGGCTTCCTCCACCTTTTGTCCCTACCAGCCTGAGAGCTGATTGTTCAACTTTTACCAGCACATGACTGGGTAAGTATGAAGTCACCTAGTTGCTGTTCTTCTTTCATATTTTGGACAGACCTTTCTATGCCCAGGGTACTGAATGGGGGTTGATGAATGTGTGCTTTGGTCTATGATTTTATTTAACTGTTTGTAACTCTCATCCTGAGATTTGAATTCAGGCAGTCTGCAGACCTTTGTTTTGCACTACTATTCATTCCATGTTTCCTGCACATCCACCATGTGCCAGGTGCAGTGCTTGGTGCCAGGGATACCATAGTGATGACCGACATGGCTCTTGTCTTCATAGGGTTTACGTCTCCAGAGGTTCTCAGCCTTGCCACTCTTGACATTTTAGACTGGATGATTCTCTGTTGTGGGATGTTAAGCAGCGTCCTGGCCTCTATCCACTAGATGTCAGTAGCAACTCCCCCCAGCTGTGAAAATCAAAAATGTCTCCATGTTGCCAGATGTCCCCTTTGGCACAAAATTGCCCTGGTTGAGAACCCCTACGATAAACAACTATAATGCAAGAGAAGCTAGTCCTGAGAGACGCTGGCACTTGAAGAGATGTTTACAGTTGTCATCTCTGTTTTACAGGTGGACAAACTGAGGCACTCAGAGTAAGAAGTCACTTGGGTAAAACACCTTTTTAAGTAGTCAGAGTAGGATTATAACTCTTGTCTTCTTGATTTTACAAATAATTCTGAAATTGGACAAACAGGAAAAAACTGGCGAGGTAGCTAGAAATGATACAAACTTAGAAAAAATTGTTAATGGCCAAGAATAGCAACACTGGTCATAGATTTTAGGAAAGGAATTTTAAATATTTATTAAAAATATGAGTATTCATATTATGGTCAGAGACCATATGTAAGTAAATAAAGCGCAGTTTTTCTATAAATAAAATTCTAAAAATGTAATTGCATAGGTGAAATTGAAAAGTGAGGGGGGAATTGTTGAAACCTCATGTGACTGTGTGACTCCTTAGGGGCTTCCAGATGAGCTCATGTTGGATGAGGACATGCCCAAGACACGACGGGAGTTGATCCTGAATCATGATGAATGACACGCATTTATAAAAAGGATTTCTAGAGGTGATGCTCAATAATTGGTGTATTCCACGGAATATTGTTTTGCTTTTACCTCATGCTAAAATAAATTTTGTATTAGTGTTTTGTACACATTCTTAAAAGAACATGTTACCTTTTGTCATAGACCTTTCTAAGTATTAGAATTAAAATTAAATTAAAATTAAACATTTTTTTAATTAAAAAAAAAATTTTTTTTTCCGTCGCGCCACATGGCTTGCGGATCTTAGTTCCCCGACCAGGGATCGAACCTGTACTCCCTGAGGTGGAAGTACGGAGTCCTAACCACTTGTCGACTTAAAAAAAATGCACAATGTGAGGGTTGCGAGTTAAGTTTTATTTGGGGCAAAATGAGGACTGCAGCCCAGGAGACAGCGTTTCAGACAGCTCTGAGAAACTGTTCGAAAGAGGTAGGGGGGAAGGTCAGTATATATGTGATTTTGGTGAAGGGGGAGTACGTGCAATCGAGCACATATTTTTTTGCAGGAGGTTTCTGCTAGTCACGAGGAGCAGTCATCACCATGAAGGATTTTAGTGCTTTTCCAGATATGAGGAGATACAAGCATTTGGCTCATAAAATCGGCTCCTGAAAATATCTAACTATCTGAAGACCTGTTCTGCCAGTTTCTCCCAGAGCACAGAGTGTCTCATTTCTTCTCTCCACCCTGAACTCTTTTCAGAGGGTGTTGAAAATCAGCAGCTGCAGCAACACATGATTAAATCCTTGTAGAGGTAGATGGCACGTGCCAGTGACAAGTGCCAATTTGTAGTTGACACACTGGACCGCCAGGGAATAAACTGAGGCTTGCAAAAAAAAAAAAAAATGCCAAAGACAACAAAAAGACTCTTTAAAGCTATGTTTGGAGTAAGAGAGAAACAGAGGCCCTCTGCCTGGCGCAAATGGTATGATGCTACAGATGACAGAGGGAAAGCACAGCCTTGCAGCTTTATTTCTGCTCAGCCTGTTCTATCAAGGAAAATCGTGTTCCAATGGGGAAGATGTTTGAGAACAAATATTTTGAAAGAAATCAAAGCCTGAGAAATTGAAGAAGTCATAAAACGCCTGTTTTAAATGTATTAAAATTCAGTTTCATCTTTGTTCATTCATTCATCAAATGTTAACTAACATTCGTCCACTGGGCTGAGCAAGGGAGAAATGGTCATTCTCAGTTCCTGAATGTTAGTGGAAGTAAGCAAATGAAATTCACTGGGATACCTTGTACATCTGGTGTTCCATGTACCATGTTAGGGCACGTATAGAATTCAATGGGGGCCAAACCTGGTGTGAAGAAGGGAGGATGTTAGGTCATGGTCTTCTCAGAGTCCTCCCCCCCACCCCCCGCCCCCGCAAATGAGAAGGATTTAACAAGGTGGAAAAGTGAAGGGTAGGGATGGAAAAGGATGCTGCTGATATGGATAATGTATGCTCATGGGCCAAAAATTATATTATGGGCTCCTGAGGGAACCTGCCCATGTGACCACACAACCACTCCCAGCAAGTTTTAAGAAACCATGGTGAATGGAGTATTACTCAGCCATAAAAAGAAACGAGATTGAGTTATTTGTAGCGAGGTGGATGGACCTAGAGTCTGTCATACAGAGTGAAGTAAGTCAGAAAGAGAAAAACAAATACTGTATGCTAGCACATATATATGGAATCTAAAAACAAATGGTCATGAAGAACCTAGGGGCAAGCCGGGAATAAAGACACAGACCTACTAGAGAATGGACTTGAGGATACAGGGATAGGGAAGGGTAAGCTGGGACGAAGTGAGAGACTGGGATGGACATATATACACTACCAAACGTAAAATAGATAGATAGTCGGAAGCAGCCGCATAGCACAGGGAAATCAGCTCGGTGCTTTGTGACCACCTAGAGCGGTGGGATAGGGAGGGTGGGAGGGAGGGAGACGCAATAGGAAAGAGATATGGGAACATATGTATATGTACAACTGATTCACTTTGTTATAAAGCAGAAACTAACACACCATTGTAAAGCAATTATACTCCAATAAAGATGTTAAAAAATAAATGAAAATTAAAAAATTAAAAAAAGAAAAAAGAAACCATGGTGACTGTAAGTGGTTCTGGAAGACTGGAGATGATTAAAAACTTGATTTTCAAAAATAGGGTCACATAGAAGAACTGGTCCTCTTGTTCAAATCTTAACAGTTTGACTCATACATTTAATACTCTTTGTACCAGACACTTACAAAGTAAAAGAGAGGCCTATTTCACACGTGGTTTTGTTCATGAAGGCGGAAGAGGTCCCGGTGATGCCTCTCCTCCTCCTCCCACGTCTGGCTCTAGGTGGGATATTTCTAGGTTCAGATAGTTTGTCTCTCTGGCTAGAATCACCTTATGGCGCTTACTGATTCTGGTGGGAAACGCTTGGAGGATTGTGATCTGGGCGATCAGGGCCACCACCTATGGTCATGCAGGGTGTGCACAACCCCATAGGGTACCAGTCACGGGGCCCCACAGGTGGAATGATTAGGTGCAGAGACAATCTGCTGGTAGAACAATTTAAATTGATGTTTATAAATGTATTTCCACTTCCGAGCAGGAAATCTTTAGTGAAGGAATGCAGGACTCTTTGGTTCTGTCTCAGCAGCACTATTTTAGCATCGAAAAGCGGTGACCAAAATCACAGATGATAAATAACCAGGAGAGATAGATTGTAAGTTGAATCAAAGAGTCAAAATTAAACAACTGCCGGTTTTGCAATGAAAGACCAGAGCATGGAATGTGAAACTATCACCGATTAAATATAAGGCTCTGAATTTTGTTTGAAAAATCAATTTTATGAGTACAGGTTTGAGGAGACGAAACGATTTATGTAAAAGAAGGCTTGTAAAGTTTAATTAATCATGAACTCAATATAAACCAGTAATGCGAGAAAACAAAGGTGATCTTTTTCTCTTGAAATTTTCCTTCCTTGATGCTTTGCAAATTACAAAACTAAGAAATGCGTGTTTTAAAAAGTGAAATCAAAATAAAATTCTAAAAGGCTGTAAAAAGGAAATGCTAATTCTCTCCTTCTTTCTAGTTCTTGGTCCCTCGAAACAAAAGATTATCCACCCAAAATGTCAACAGTGACGAGGTTAAGAAATCCCTGCGTCATACTAACGTATTCAGCCTATTTCTTTGCATACCGTGAGTCCTGGAAATTACCACCAAGTAAATTTTTCCTGCCAGAGTTTCTCCTTCTATAAAATGGGGATAGTAATAGCACCCACCTCGAGAGTTGTTATGAAAATTAGATTAAATAAAACATGTAGGGGCTTCTCTGGTGGCGCAGTGGTTGAGAATCTGCCTGCCAATGCAGGGGACACGGGTTCGAGCCCTGGTCTGGGAAGATCCCACGTGCCGCGGAGCGACTGGGCCCGTGAGCCACAACTACTGAGCCTGCGCGTCTGGAGCCTGTGCTCCGCAACAAGAGAGGCCGCGATAGTGAGAGGCCCGCACACGGTGATGAAGAGTGGGCCCCGGTTGCCGCAACTAGAGAAAGCCCTCGCACAGAAACGAAGACCCAACACAGCCAAAAATAAATAAATTAATTTAAAAAAAAATAATAATAAAATAAAATAAAACATGTAAAGCATTTAGACTAGTGTGGAAGAAAATCTAGCAGAGCACTGTGAAAAGCCTTTATTCAAAATGCCACGGCCAGGGAAGGCGCTGAAGGAATGTTCTGCCTTGGGAGAGAAGGGTGGAATTTTTATAGAGCAAAGAGAGGTCCGTAGAAGAAGTTCAGCTAGTCTGGGGACTAGGTGCTGAAAAAGGGTCCTCAGGTGGGGAGGAGCTGCTTTTTCGGACTGGCCACTGTTGGCTGGGCAATTCGGGTTTTATCAAGAGGAAGAGGGAGGGAGAGCTGTGGAGCTAAGGTCACCGGAGGGCAGGATGGATATTAGTTAGTCCTTTAGGGTCTCTTATACTGGCAGGTAGAACGTGCTGAAAAATGTTGTAGGTGTTATTCTGATCTCCCCGCATCCTGGGCGCACTCTCTGTAAAGCGTCTCACCTCTGGGAGCCACTGCGAAACGAGGCAGAAGTTCTCCCCGCTCGTGGGATTCACAACGGACCTAGAGGTTGGACTGCAGCCCTCCAAGGAGGAAGTGGCTCCCCTTGGGCACCCCGGCTCCCTTTTGTGGAAATAAACAAAGACCACCTGAACGAGGAAAGCCAAGGCTATCAATTCAGAGCTTCCTATGCAACGGAGTCAGCCACCGTCTCTTGAATTTTGGCGGAGACCCAATGACAGGCAGAGGGGTGGGAGGGTTGGCGTGTGCCCTGATGGAGGCTGTGGGCACCAGGATGCTGGAGGCGGCTGACGAGGAGCAGGAGATCCATGTGATGGGTTAGCGGCGTGCATTTGGCTTTCGGTAGTGGGTCCCAAGTTGGAAATGGAGACAAAAATTAGGGAAGCTCTCAGTTATCAATCAAGTCCTGGCCATTTGGAGCCAATAGTTACAGATGTTTTTGTTTGGCTTCCTGGATTGTTACTAAAGATGGTTACATGGTTTCCTGCAAGTCTGCCTTATAGCCGACTGGCTTCTTGGGTGATGTATTGTAGATAAGGGGTTGGTTTCCTGGGCAGGTAGCTGCAGGTTGTGGGTCAGAGTTCTGTTTTTATATAGGGTCCAGACTTCTTCCATTTGTATCTTCAGATTCAGCCTCTTACTTTGCTTTCCTCTCATTATCTTTTCCTTTCTAAGCTCGAGTTGTTTTTCTGGTCTGGGGACAGGAAAAACAAAAGAAAACAAAACTGTCTCTAATTGATCATGTATTCATTCAGGTTTATTGTTTCTAACATAAATTTATGATATAAAGGCTAAAGATTTTGACGCTCAGATTCTTGAGACTTGACTCTTAACATTCAAAAGCTAAGACTTGCATGTTTTGGATTCTTATTCTGTCTTCCCAGAGACAATGACAAGGAACTGGGAAAGGGCAACATGTGGAAGGATATTAAAAAACTAAAAGCCCGTAATAAACACATATGACATAAGACTTACTATATCTGCATTATGTAATAGCAAGTTGTTCTCCATAGAACTTCCAAACAAACCTAGAATGATTGAAAGGATTGTTGAAGAACAAACTTTTAGAGCCAGGATATTGGATTAGAGTCTAGAATGAAATATGGTGGTAAGTGGGGTTAGAGAAGATTGACTTTTTAAAAAATGCTGTACGTTAATTGCTGACTTGAGTTTATTGAACTTAGTTTTCTATCTTCTTTCTAGGCATACTTGTCAGTATGTAGAGGTCAGTTTTCTTATAGCTTGTGGTATTTGTTATAGATCTTTGAGTGCATACATTGATGAAGGCTACTGCCTGTATCCTAAACTTGAAAGGCAATTCAAGCGAGTCCCTTGAATGTTGGCACATGCGCCCTCTGTAATTTCTCATCGGGGTGATTAGTCTAAAGTTAATTTCTACTTGGAATTCTCACAGGTCACTGACATTTTCATTTTATCATCAGGTTCACTTTCTGTGATGCAAGTGCCAGAGCATGGTTATAGTATATTTCCTCGATTGTTCTAAGATTATTACTGAATAAAATACCGATTACCAGGTAAATGATAGTCCCAATAAGTTGGAACTTTACTCATGTTTATTCCATTTGATTTTAAATTAAGCAATATTTCCTAAAATATTTATAAGCTAATTTTCGCTTTAAAAAATTTTTTTTTAAATTATTATTACTTTTTGGCCGCGCTGTGCGCCATGCAGGATCTTAGTTCCCTGACCAGGCATGGAACCCGCGCCCCCTGCAGTGGAAGTGCAGAGTCTTAACCACTGGACCAGCAGGGAAGTCCCTATAAGCTAACTTTTGGATGGTGCAAATGATGACATTTGAAGGTAAGGATATCAATATTATAGAACTACATGATAAAAATAAACCACAGGGAGTAGCTTTTCAAATATCCCTATCACGCCAGCACTAATGAGAGATTTTTGCAATAAATACATTTTGCATATGACATTTAAAGCAGTTGATTAAAGGAAAAGAAAGATTGAAAGTGAGCGGGAGCAGAGATAAGATTTGTATTTGGTATCTTCTCTCTTTTCTCTTTATGATTGCATTAGTGAGCTACTGAAGGACGGTGGTTCGTGAAGCCTTGGTTGTAACCTGCTGGGATGCTTACAGGTAAAAGATTGCTAAGTTCTGTTTCCTTGGTCCTAATGTCTCTTCTTGTAAAGCCTGGGGTATATGAGAGGTGTTTTTATTGTTTTGTATGAGTGCAGCTGCTTTCAGAAGACTTATAATTTGACTAAAGGGGGTATCTGTGAAAAAGGTATGGTCAGGTATGTCCCGCTGCACTGAATACTAATATACCTTCGGTAGAGGCATATTATGCTTTTATTTCTGACTGTACTTTGAATTATTTACACCTTCAAGGCAGCTGATTGAACTGTAGCATCAGTCAATTAGCAAATCAAAAATTTATATGATTCCAATGTAGCATGGAGTCCTTCTCTCTCTCCTTTTTTCTTTTTAGATTTTCACCCTGACAGTGACAAATTACTCCTCTGCTGGCTGAGATTGGAAATTAAAAGCATTTAGAGTTGCTCATGCATTTATGCTAATGAGAACTTCTGATATGATTTGCATGCAAAAGAGGACAATCTGAAAGCTCATCAGTTTTTCATGCTTTCGCATTTTGAAGTAGCAGAATTTTTTTCTGTTTTTCCGTGGAGCAAAATTTTTTCTCCAGGAAACAATACCGAGTGTGAACAAAAAGAGTTCTTTTAAGTCAGAAAGTTCTTCTTCGTTTTTTTACCCTCCAGATTCTTGTCAAATCGTCTGCTTGCTCCTTCAGAGCTGCAGCCCACGTTCATTAGCATTTTAGATGTTTATCAAAGGAAGGATCCAGTATCTGCCACACAAGATTATAGCTCAGCTTCATTTTCAATTCAGCAAGGAAAAAAAGAAGACCCGAGGACAGACAGGAAGTGGGACATGCACCCTGACAATCTTTTTCTTACATCCACCCGAATTAATCCCATTTAGAGAAAATTTGATTAATCATCAAAGGTGGCAGTTTTACCTTTCAGAGACGGCACTGACAAGTTTTAAGCAGAGTCTTAGTATAAAAGTCTTACCCTGATATTTATATAAAAGAGAGCAACATTAAAAATGAATCCAGAAAACTGGAGGGAAAAAATGAATGGGGAAGAAATGTACTATCCAAAATTTTTGAAATGGATTTTATTGCATCCATAAGTATGCATTTATTAAACCATTAAGATGACAAAGGGGGAGTTGAAAGGATGGGATATTCTTTTTAATTTTGATTTTTCTTAGAAATGAGTCCCTCTCTTGGGATTCTTATAATTTGGTGAAAGTTAAAGGCCATCTTATCAGAATGTAATTAATGCTGTGGGAATTTTATCTTGCCAAAATAAATATGCTTTGTTATTGCTTTCAACAGTTACCATTTTGTTTACATTTAATGCAGTGCAGAAATATTTTGCACCAACTATGTGAAGGGTAACATGTGTTACCCCATAAATATACTGTCCACTCAAACAGAGACCATCAGGAGGTCTCTTCTGTTTTAAATGCATATGATCTTCTTATTTACCTAAGATGTTTCAAGGGTGATTGGTACCAGAGTTTAATGACGGAAACGTGGCTGTCTATTTACCTGCTTGCATCTGGTGCCCTTAAGCTGCTCTAACATAGAAAAACATGCGCAGTTCTACCTGAGGGCCTTGCCTGGTCTTTAGAATCCATTCAGGTCACTTTCTATTTTATCTGTTAGGCTTGTACAATTCCCTGTTGTCACCCCCACCCCAATACCTCTTTCAGGAGCCTTGGACTTCTGTTCTACATTCTGACTTGACTGAATATGTGTATTTTCAGAAATCCAGTGTCCCTGGATTTCTCCAAGCATAATGGACACCTAAGCCAGGCATTTCATTTTGGGTACCATCTAATATTGACTGGCTAGCACTTTAACATCAAGTGAGAGACTCCTAGCTCTGGATTCTCCAGACTTTTCTTGCTATAACTGATTGACTGACTGGGTCAACTCATAGTTTAGCTGGCCTACTTACTTACCATGAAAGGGGATCAAACCCAATGTGGTCATTGTCTATTTTGAGTTAGGGAGTGCTATGGATGGAACTGTGTCCCTCCAAAATTCCTATGTTGAAGCTTTAAGCTTCTATGTGAGTGTATTTGGAGATAGGGCCTATAAGGAGGTAATTAAGTTTAAATGAGGTCATAAGGATGGGGCCCTGGTCCAAAAGGATTAGTATACTTACAAGAAGAGACACCAGAGCACTTGCACTCTTAGTTCTCTTTCCTTTCTTTCTTTCTCTGTCTTTCCCTCCCTCCCCCTCCCTCTTCCTCCCCCCCACCCCACCTCCCCCCCACCCCACCTCCCTCTTCCCCAACCCCATCAAATGAGGGCATAGCCAGAAGGTGGCTGTCTGCAAGCCAGGAAGAGGGCTCTCACTAGGAAGCAAATCAGCTGGCACCTTGATCTTAGACTTCCCAGCCTCCAGAACTGTAAGAAAATAAGTATCTGTTGTTTAAGCCACTCAGTCTATGACATTTTGTTATAAAAGCAGACTAACAATACAGGGAGAAGAGATAAGAAATATATTATTTCTAGACTTGGAACTTAATCATTTGTTGTGATTTATCTTATGCTTCCTGAGCATGGTCTAACATGACTGATCTTATGAAATAAACTTTCGATGTAGTATCTTCTGTGACAATTTAATTAATCTATCATCTTTGTATGAAATTATATGAATGAATATTCAATGACAGAAAATTCTGTTCACTGTGGATAGAGGTATGTGCAATATAAAAGTAATCATTGAGTAGAATTTTGGCAGTAAGATTACTTCTAGAATCTATCAGATATCTATAAACCCTCCCACCTATTCAGCACATACGGAGGGAAGACTTTTCCACACAGATGTAATAGGCTTATTTGTCATCTGGTAGAGAGTTACATAATCTTAAGCTCAGGAGTTGTAGGTCTTCATTCAATGGCTAAAAGGCAAGAACAAGCCAGAATCAGCTATTATTACATGAAGGCTGTAGACTCTAAAGCTTGAGTTTCAAGAAGTTATATTAAAAAAAGACTGAGAATACTCTATAGTCAGAATGTCAGCCCAACTATAAAAATTATATTGAAATTTTCCTGGTAGAATTCCTGATCTCCTTTTTTTTGTAGGCTGTATATACAAGGGAAACCACTGACATCTTTTTATTTACACAAGGTGAATTGTTTTTATTGCAAACTTTCTAAGAAAAACAAAATGATATTTTGGTGCTAACTTCTTGGTCTTGCTGATTCATTTATCTTTTGATGTTTAGAGAAGTATTAATGGCAAAACACTGTGAAGCTGCAATACTGCTGGAATGGGAGGGGCAACAGCTAAAAACGGAAGAGTGGTGGGGATGTCTGGGCAGCCCTGTGGCTGAACAACGCTCCTGTCCTATCATAAGGTACAGGAGTCCCAAATTACTTATCCCACTTGGCTTTGCCCTTGGCTGTCAGGAACTATCTTTTTACTACATTTCTGGTATAATTATTTCCTCTTCTGTCTTATAAGTTTTTTTTGTATTCCTTTGCTTTTATTATATATTTGTTTTTCATTACAAATGATCTCCAATTCTTTCAAGGGGTGTCAATAAATCTAACAATCACTAACATTTATTAAAATTATACTAAGTGCTTACGTGTTAAATGTTGACGTGTGTTACAGTTCTATGGGGAAGATCATAGTTCACAGTTGGGGGGATGTAGACTTAGAAAGGATACATGGCTTGCCTAAGGCTCAGAGTTTCTGTAAGTGGCTGAGCCAGGACTAACATCTGGGTTCATCTGTCACTGAAGTTGACAGTGCTGTTAGTGGCAGAGGATTGCTACCTGGAACTTCCTCAGATATTATCTCCTGAAGTATCCATTGAAAATACTCAACTTCAAAAAGAGATAAACAACCTATCTCTTTGGAAAGAGGTCAACTTGCTGGATTCTATCAGCTGCATGGAAATGTGCAGAGCAGTGTTTTACTTCCACACACTGAGTTACAGTGATTTGGCTGTTCCTTTTAAGTTATTGTTACAAAGAAAAGGTTCAAATTAATGATGCAGATCATGTTCCTTGACCCTTTCTTTTATCAGCATAGATTTCCATCCCGAGTTAAGACAATCCTCTAGCACCTGCACTAATGTTAATTCGTGGAACATGCCTCTTGCATAGCAAAAGCCCCATCCATTTTCCATTCTAATGGATCCTCCTACAATATAACAGCATAAGCTCATATTTACCCCAAGCCATTGTCTGTGTCCAGCTGATCATTCATTTACTGAAGGCTTTTGAATGTGCTTATGCAAGAGAAGGCAGGCAGACAATACTCTCTATTTCTTTAGAACACGTGCTTTTGTGGGCACAATTCTTACTTTGATAAATTACAATGATGGTTTTGCCAGATGGAATATGGACTCCCCAAGGAAATGTGAGGACTGCTGAGGACTCTGCAAAGGCAGCAAAACTTGTTCTACTTGGAACTGGAGGTGATAGTCAAAAGTCAAATAGAGGTTGTACCAACAACCATTTACACTTATAAAGCCCCCTTTACAAAGGAGTCCCAAGACACAGTGCATTTAGACTTTTTAAAATGTCAGTGGTTAAGGACAACAGAGAGCAGCAGCAAACATAACCTTTAGTGTAGCCCTCAGTGCTGACAGGGAGGAAGAGGTTGTGTTCTTTTTATAGGAAGCGCATTATACTCTCTGCATTGTCTTAAACCCACCATTGTTCCACATGTGAAACTTCCATCAGATGCCAATGAGTTTTGTGCTGCTGTGTGATGGCGGGATGTGATCCTAACTCCGAACTTCCAAGCATTTGGCTACATAAAATAAAAGTACTATAAGGCAGGTCTACTTTTTTGGGACTAAGAATTATGGCTGGTCACTCACTGTTCTTTTAAAACAAGATACAGCATAGGTATTTTACATTCATACTATAGCAATCTTTGTAATACTTAAGCATGCATTTCTATTTTGATTCTTTGTCAAACAAATTGTTGCACTTTTTGATTCCAAGTGAATGATACTGATAATTAACAATGCCCATGTGGGTGTCAAGGAGTTTTCCTGTACTATATATGTATAAAAATTTGCCTTTTTTAGACACAATAGTACAGTACATTGAAGATCAGTGTAGTTACATTCTAAAATTTCAGATACATAACCTACTTTATGGTTTCTTTAGGAAAAAGCTGCCGTTGTCTAAACAATGCAGCCCACAAAATTTATTAAATAAAATCTATAGTTTTATATCACATTTTTATTCAGCTGACTGGTTCTACTAAGTCACTGTAGGATACAAATATTTTCTGTCTGTACTTTTCTAATCTCCCAAAGGTTGAGTTGAGGAAATTGTTGGCAAATCAAGCAGGGATCAGCAAGCAGTTTAAGTAAGTGTTCATTGCTTCATATTATCAATTCCTTCACAAATATTACTCCCCCCCACCCCTTTCTGTGGTTATGATAGGTGAATGAAAAAATAAGATACTTTTGGGGTGAATTTATTAACTGTCATAATTTATCTTATAGGGTTTCCTTTGATTTATCATTATAATTCATTTTTTAGCCTCTAGAATTGTGAAAGTGGATGAATTTTCTCTCTAAATATAAATGAGAACTAATTGACAATAGTTTCTAAATTACTCCAAATCCATTATGAGCCTGACTCTTGAAACATGAACATTCTTTTCATGGATTACGGATCTTAAAATTTTATCGTGAAATACATAAATTTTAGCGATGGGGAAGGTATGCTATATTCTATATCTCAAGTATGGATTTTTGTGGGTGAGGACCTAAAATAGTAGAAATTGACATTTTATCTTTTTCTCTCAGTTGGCTGGGGGACTCTGTTTTAGGCTTGCAAGTCTGCAAGTCTGCTAGGGAAGTGTCATGCTATAAGTCTGATTTGGATATTCTTTACCTTGAAGCTCAGGCAGAAAGAATGTTGGCTACCTGATGTATGTTCTCATAGAAGTGGCAGAAGCCCAATAGGGAAACCCATATGTATAATTGCATTCCAAGCCTCTGTTTCTGTCATGTCACTAACTTTTCATTTACCAAAGCAAGTCAAATGGCTAAGCCCAAAGTCATGGGGCAGAAAAGTATATACTGCTTTTCATGAGAACATGGCAAATGTGTGGATATATCATACTAGTACAAGGGAGTGGCAGTTGTGGCCACTTGATCCATTTCTGCTTAAACCAGCTATAGTGGATTTTGTTATCTACAAGTAGTAATATCACAACCTCAATGAGGTACACAGTATTATTACCATTATTTTATAAAGGAATATGCTGTGGTAGAGAAAGAATCAGTAACTCGCCTAAGGTCACATGGCTAATAAATGGCAGAGCTAGAATTCAAACCATGTAGTCTGGATACAGAGTCCTGAATAACCTCCTGTATGGATATGGCACCTTGACACAACAGTTTCTGTCATGAGTATTACACAAAAACAAAAGATAGTAATAAAGATAATAAAACTTCTTCATCTTCACCATAACTAGGAGATGGAATATCATATTATGTTATATTTTACTATATTATGCTATAATATACAATATTAAAATGCACAAGTTTACCAAAAGTAATCAAAATTAGTACAGAAATTACAGGAGTGAAGTGCTTCTGAAACCATGTTAGAAGAAGTAAAATTGAGATGATCCAATGATGGCAGACTCCAAGAAAAATCAGGAAAAATATATTTCCTATAAGTGAGAGGAAGCATCACTCTCAAGTGATAAGCCAATATCAATTGCATACAGCAAAATCTGCACAACCTGCAGAGAATCACAAGGATATGGACCAGAAGGTACATGGGGGAGAAAGCTCAGAGAATAATGAGATGGCAGGTCTAAGAAAATACTAGCATTAAACTGGGTCTAGATTTATAAAAAGATGTCATAGCGTTGATTCACAGATACCTGAGGGATGTAGGTGGGAAAGGACAGCACAACTTTCCCCTAAGGAACACCCACTACAAAAGGTTGCTGTGGTCAGATTAAAAGACTAAGATTTTGCCATTTAACAAAAAAACCTTTAAAAGGGGGCTAAAAAATAAACACTACAAAGCAGAAACACAAAAACTCAAAGAAAAGATGGTGAGAAAATAGGGAGAGTTGAAACATGGCCTGGTAGAACTTAGGAAAAATGCAATAGCATAAAAATTACTGGTAGAGATACAGACAGGAAATAGTGAGAAGTCCAAAAGAGCACATACAGGGTAGTAGGTACAGACAGAGACCTAAAGGCTCACCCAAGAATAGTGATCAAAATAAAACAGAAAATTATAAAAAAATGATTAGGGCTAATACTCAAAATGTAGTTTAAGTCAAAGGAGGTGCAACATATACACAGCTGGAGTCTGAAAAAGAAAAACAAGAACAATGGAGTGGAACAAATATTTAAAGGTATAATTAAAACAGATTTTAAAAAATACAAGTCTCCCTCTATATATATTTAAAGACACACTGCATGCCAAAGGAAAGAACACCAGACTAATCAATACTGAGATGTAGCCTAACAAAGTTTTGATCTTTAAAGGTGAGGAAAGAAACCTCTGTACAACCAGATTATAGGGGAAGGTATTACCCTGGTTTCAATTTTTTCTACAGTAACATTTGATGCTAGACTTGAGAAAAAGTACAAAATCATAAAAATATATTATAATGTCTCAGTAATTAGTATAAAGTAGAAAGAGGAATAAAATAGAATGTCTAGAAATAGACACCAAATACATAGTGAATGTAAGACATAAGACAAAATGGCATCACAAACCAACGGGCACAAATAGATTCTTCAACATAAGATGTTGTGACCTCTGAGTGGTCACCTGAAAAAAATAAAATTGAACCTATACTTTATATTTTTCACTAGGATAAATTTTAAATAAACTAAAAAATGTGAGAAATAAAACCATAAAAGTTATAGAAGAAAACATGGAATAAGTCCTTGAAAATGAAGTGAAAAAGTCTTTCTAACCATAACTCATAATTCAGAAGCTATAACAGAAAAGATTGATAAAGTTGCATAAAAATAAAAGATGTTGTGCATGGTTAAAAAGGAATATAAGGAGAGCCAAAAGACCAATGACCAACAGGAAAAATATATTTTCAACTTATATAATAGACAAAGAGCATATATAAAAACCTCTCATTAGTCAACAGAAAAAAGGAAAATATATAGAAGACAGTTTACAGAAAAACCTTATCAACATATGACAAGAAGTCAGTCTCAGCCCTAGTAAGGAAATGCAAATCAAACTACATTAAAATGTTCTTTTTTTCCCCTATTGGAAAAAATATCTAAGTTTGATAACCTACTACTGAGACTAAGGCATCTGACATTCATTGCTGATGAGAGTACTGATTCATAATACTGCAGAGGGCATTCATACCACCTTAAAATATTTACAATTTTATCCTTTTTTCTTCTTTAGACTTTATTTCTGAGCATGGGTTTTATTCTTATTTCATCACTATCAAATATTAAATTTTGTCAAATCCTTCTTCAGCCTCTGTTAAGATCATGATGATTTACTCCTATACTCAGTTAGCAAATAAATTAATAGAGATGACCTGATTAAACCATTCTTTTTTCTATCAGTCAGGGGAGAGTCAGGAAAATGGATATTACTCTGGGTAGTTCAAAAGTACGAATTGAACTTGGGGAACTAGTTATTTACAAAGGTATTGGGAGAGCTGAAAGGGATGACTAAGGATGGTAAAGTGCGCAGAGGCTGCACTACCATCCCATTCCTGAGACTGGAGAGCCAAGCAGAGGGGGTCCTGTTCCAAGGCCTCAGGAGCTCAGGCCAGCAGGAGCTGGGACCTCAGAAGAAGGACAGCGACTGCTCGAGATGCCATCAGAAGTGGTGGGTTTGGAGAACTAACCATAGATTTTCTGCAACTTCTGCCCCCCAATTTTCTGCCAATAACTTCCATGGGCCAAACCTAATCAGAAACCAGTACAGCATGAAATCAAGGAAATGGAGTTTGCATGGTTTAGAACCCTTTCAAACAGCAGAACAGGAAAGGGTAGGAAGGTATCTGAGAGTAAAATGGCAGATGATCTGTACCTTCATATCTGGAGATCAACTGTCCTGCTTTTAATACATTGCTGAATATATTTTGTGTACGTTTTACTTAGGATTTTGATTTCTGTATTCTATAAAGCCAAATGAGATTGGCTTTATGCTTGTGTGTGTATGTGTGAGTTGTGATACTAGGGTTATAATCTATGATCTATAGGCCTTATAGAACATAAGATGATATTGTACATTTTTATGCTCTGGAAATGTGGGAAATAACTTTCTCTTGATGCAATTTTATTATTTTACAACTGATTTGTATAAAGTTGTTTAATGAAACTTAAATTTAAAAAAATCTCCCCCAAATCCTTCGTGATATCTCCTTTCTCACTTCCATTGTTTCTTTTTCTTTTTTTAAGTTCGGATATTTATTCTTTTTTTCCTGATTAAATTTGCCAGAGTTTGGCTTTTGTATTGTTATCTTGAAGTTTAAAAATAATTTTGTTAGTTTTGTTAGTAAGTCTGCTGTTTGTTCTTTGCCTTTCCACGTAATTTTCTGCTTTTATGGTTATTTAATTCCTTTGGATTTAACGTATTGTTCATTTTCTATCATCTTGAGTTGAATGTTTATTTCATTTATTATCAGTAAATTTAATTTTGTCAATTTAGTATGCATTAAGACTTCATTTTTCTCTGAATACTGCTTAGTCAATATCCCACGGATTCTGATAGGTAAAGCTTTCATTGTCATTTATTTCTAAATAAAAAAACCTTATTTTGTTTTCTTTATAATGTAAATTTTTAAAGTTTTGAAATGTTTATGTGTATGGAAAAATAGTGAAAATGGTATTATTATCTGATGTTCACAATACAGATTAAGTACTAGTAGATCTCAGAATTCTGTCATATTTTTATTTCATTTTTAATTTTTTAAAGAAATGAAAAAGATAAAGCCAAAGCTTACCAGTTATTCTCACCTTTCTCTTGCTAATAGGATAGATGTGCATCATTCTATGTATTTTTAATAATTTTTTGTATCAAAAATCAATATGCACTGTTGTTTTGTGTCTTAAATTTCCAAAATTTTCTCATATAGTGAACTTTATTATGCATAGTTTTTTCACCTAATATTACCATTTTAGGTTTATTATATGTGTTGATATTCATGTATCTAGTTTTTTCATTTAAACTTCCAAATGGTACTTAATTGTATGAGTAAACCATTGAATGTTTTACTACAAGACAATTTGTTTCTGAATTTGTTTTTACAAATTGTGTGACAATAACCGTCCTTTTATATGCTTTCTTTTGCAGATAAACATTCTCTAAGATAGTTATTTAGAAATAAAATTGCTTGATAATAGGATATTCTAAATTAAGCTATACTCAATATTGCTAAATTTTCTTCAAAAAGGTTTTATCAGTTTACACTTCCACCAGCAACTCCCACAGTCTTACACTCTCACCAGCATTTAGTGTTGTCACTTTAAACTTTGCTAATGTATTTTTAATTTCCATCCAGATTTTTAGCTCTGGGGGTTGCTTGTTAATATCCTTTGTTAATTTTCCTGTAGGTTCTTTGCATTTTTCTTATTGATTTGTAGGTATTCTTTTATCCTCTATATTCAAATGCTTTACTAGTTATATTGGTTACAAATATCTTTTCTCATAAATGACTTTCCCTTCCATTGGTGTCTTTTACCAAAATCAAGGTTTTAATTTCAATGAAGTCCTATTTAATGAATTTTTCTTCATTGGATATGCTTTTGTGTCTTTCTTAAGAAATCATTTCCTATTGTAATGCCATCAAACTATGATGAATGTTTCATAGTTTTACTTTTTAATAAAAGTATTTGTTATTAAAGTGTGTACTTATTAAAAACACAATGCATCCTTCGGTCTTAATCCTTCTGAGATAAAATTCAGTATATGGTGTGAGGTAGAGATCAAATTTTGTCCTTTTCTGTATGAACAATTAATGGCCTCATTGACATTTATTGAGTGTGGCTTTCTCCACTGATTTATAATGCCATCTCTGCCACATATAAAAGATCTCAGTTATATGTGGATTGGTTTCTACGCTGTGTTTTTTGTACCAATGGAATATTTGTTTATCTTTGTACTAATTTCTCCCTGTTTTAATTACTATAGCTTTATAGTAGGTCTTGACACACAGTATAGAAAATCCTCCATTTTTGTTCTTGAAAATTGTCCTAGATATTCTTCACCTTTTATTTTTTCATACAAATTTTAAGATCAGTTTATCAATTTTTATGACAAATATTAGTGCTTTGATTGGAATTAATTTAATTTATAGGTTAATCTTGGGAGAATTTTACAATCTTGATGCTTCCCACATTTTTCTTTTTATTTATATTTTCTACTGTGACTTTCTACAAAGTTTCATAACTTTCACCATGAAGGTCTTGTTTGTCTTTTGTTACATTTATCCCTAAATATGTTATTGTTGCTGTATATGTTATCTGTTAGAAAATTACAGTGTTTAACTATCCACTGTGGGAAAGAGGAGAGCAAAGCAAGCCAGTACAGGAGGAAATGCAGAGTGAAATGAGATGAAACCTTTTCAAGTAAGATGACTACAGAACTATTGCTGTATCTAAATCAGGGGAGGGATGATGAGACATACTTGCCAGCATATATTTGACTCCAGACAACCAGTACCTAATTAGAGAGCTGGAATACCTTGCAAATATCCAGAAGAGCAGTCAGTATTTGTCATCTCATCTGAAGCTTGCTGGCCTGAGTGTTTAGAGCAATAGCAATAACTAAAATGAGGAATACAGTGCCCAACCTATGACAGGGGAGTAACACTGACACTTACAATACAGTAGCAATGGCTCGCATTTTCTAAGATGGCTAGAGATTGACTTTTGTGTGGACCATACATATGGCCTTGGGCATCAAATCTCAAAGCCAATCTCTATACTAAAGTACTAAGTTCCTACAGAAAGTGAGGAGGCTTAGTGGGAAGATTTGGGGAAGAGGAGACAGAATTTTGACAGTCTTGATATTACATATTTCATTGCTTCTCAGATGCATAGGAAGTACCTGAACTTCTGTAGTTCAAAGGAGTTTCACAAATTTGCTTTCACGCTCTTTTCTTCCAATTTGAAGTAAAATCCCTAGAGTTTACACTGTTGACTCAGGCTTTATTAATATTTTTCTTGATGCAACATTATTCCACTGTAGCATACCTACAAAATTACAAAACTAAAAGTGTGTTCAAGTAACTGCAGCACAATTGACTATGAAATGAAGGAAATTTTGATACCGAATAATCCAAGCTCATTCACACACACACACACACACACACACCCCTCCTCCCAAACCATTCATATCAGTCTTCTTTTTTAAAAATACTCATATAGAAATTTTAGTATTCCATTACAGAGTCCTTTAGAGAGCCATTTTTATGAATATATATGGGAAATATTTGCCAGTTTATCTAGTATTTTCTTTAGATTACCAATTCCCAGAGGGACAAAAATCTACCTTTCCTATGGTATGGAAATCCACATCATACCTAATGTAGTGTAATGTATGAAATAGATTCTTAATGCCACTTGCTGCTCAAAGTCTATAATCAGTAGAAAAGTTCTACTCTTTATAAAAGCTTCCCATAGCAATAGTTTTATATTGCATTCTTGCTTCCTACTTATTCTGCATTAGGCAACAGACAGACTGAAATACAGGATTGGAATGAACTCATTGCTGAGCTTGTGAAAATTCAAACACAGATGTTAAATCAAAAGCAAAATTCCAAAGAACTGCAGTTTCCTCCATCATCGAAATGTTTACATAATTTTAATTTCCCTACCTTTAACAAATGCCACTGTCATGTTTGTGATATAGATTTTTTTTCCTCCAAAGAAGTGTTTGGGGAACTCTATAATGCAAGTAAGATCCAATGAGTCAGAAGGTGAACATCAAAGTCTAGAGCAGGCGATGGAATGAAGAAGATATGAATGGAATGGAATTCAATGGAATGAATTCAATGGAATGAAGCAAAAAAAAAAAAAAAAAATGCATAAGCAGTTATGGAGAGCAAGGAACCAAAGAAAGAATGGAGGAAAAAGTGTCATCACCTAATAAAAACTCAATAAATCGACACTAATGGAGAGAAGCTGGGTGTATACAAGCAACGGCAATCAGATTCAGAAAATGCTTTGAAAGGGAATGACAAATGTTATTCAAATGTCAAACTGGTTCTCCCGATTTTAAAATTTAATTTATTTTTAAATTTATGTACAGTAAAATTCATTCTTTGTAGTATAACTCTCCTCAATTTCAATATATGTCAATAGCATCTACAGATCACTCTAGTCACCTGTCTAAATAAAATCAGCAGTGAATGAACACAAACACACGCCCACACCCTGCAACCTTCACAAAATGTCATGGGATTTTCTGGCCCCTACACACAAAAGACCAGAACATTCATTGAAAAGAGGACAATAGTGATCTTGTTAACATTCTAGTGATCTCCAAGGGCACAGTAAGATTGTCCTGCCCCAGAGACCTTTCCTATTGTCCCAGTGACAGGAATTTATATGCCTGCAGTGCAGAAACTCTGCACCCTGCTTCGTTGGAATCATTGTTTTCAACTTGTCACGAAGATTTGTACCACTGAGATAAATATTAGTGAGTTAAAATTCTCTATCTTTTTGATTAACTCTCTTATCACAAAAGAATATCCTGGAAAAGGGTTATTTCCAAGAACGTTTGGAGAGGGTTTTTGCAGTGATATTGGGTTGAAAACTTGCATCGTGTCATTATTTTTTTATATAACACTGCACAGTCATAAGCAAAAATATTGTGATGGTCTCATCAGAAATTCCACAGTTAAATTATTTCCAGATAAATAATATAAAAGATGACAAACTCCCTTTTCATCCAGGAGAATATGATCTTCCTAGAAATAGAATTAAAAGACTTTGCAAGGTATAGAGGAAAATTCTGTCCATTTATACTCAGAATAAGGCTCTTACACACTGTATAATGTACAAATGAAAAAGAAAGATGCCTCATTGGTATTTATTCACTTTGTTCCAGATAAAATGAGAATTTTATGTGACTTGAAAAGGTATATATATTAGTATTTCATCCCCTTCTAACACCAAGACACAATAAAGTAGAGTGTGAGTGGAACTTCTTATAACAATTAATACAGCAATTGACTTTTTACTAGAAGTTTGGTAAGATGCTGCTCTTTTACCTATGTAGTACTGAAAACACTCCGGCTGGGTCAATACATATTAAATAATTTCAACAGCATCACTATGTGACTTTGAGATGTGGTATTATTCTACTAAGTGCTCCCCAGACATTTTTTGAAGAGATGCATTATTTTTATTTTCCAAATAACATTTTAATTTGGCTTATTAGTATATAGAATGGGATTTCCTACCCTTCCGTACTGGCTACCATGTCTTAAAATTCAGCTGGGATCACCTAAGGGGATGAGGTCCGTCTTCCAGATCTCTACACCCTACAGGGATAAGAAGATTCACTTATGGCAACATCTCCAGGAAGATTTTTTCTTTTTCTTTTTCTTTTTTTGAGTGAAACTTCCAATTTTCCTGGTGAAGGCCCCTGCCTTCCTTGTAACACTACCAACAACTTATATTTGCATGGCAATAAGCTGATTTTCCCTGTATTGGGAAAAAGAGGCTCAAGCGGTCTGGATTCACCAGCTGTTAAACATATAGATTAGAATTAGACCTGAGTGAAGATTCTTGTGCAAGCCAACATTTTTCATACAGCTCTGATGAGCCTCAATTGTACTGGTAAGCCTTGAGCTCTAAAACTCTCAAGTTTGCCATGGTGGAGGAGACATACAGGAAATTGTGAATTCAGGTTAATATTCCTGTAAACTCGAAGAGCAGCCCCAGCTAAATCTGGGAAAGTGACTAGATAATTCTGTGGTTGTACTGTCTTGTATCAGACGATAACTCAGAGATGGCTTCTGAGAATGCATTTAATCAATCTTGTGTCCTTTCTTATATGAATGCGTTCTATGCTAAGATCCTGATGGCTAGCTTTCTTGAGGGGACAATACAGTCATGTTATACTTTGTATGCATCAATAAATGCTTAAGTTTTATACCAAAATAATCAAATACATGATTAATAGCTCATAAAAATCCACTGAGCACAGAGTGGTAGTTTTCAAGAGAGTGTCTATTCTTCATTAAGAATTGAGTTTAGGCCAGACATCACTGAACATAGCCAGGAGACTATAATCTCGAACTATCAATGAATGTTTGACAACAAACCTATTCTGAATTTCCTCTGCTGCTTTAGAAATTTTATCTTCATTCACATGAAAATGTCTGTTAGTGACTGACAAGACATCCCTTATGTCTCTCAGACAGGATGTCACCAAACATCATCAGATAGATTGTTAGCTCCATGAAGTTAGTTTTATCTGAAGCACATAGACTGCCAAAGGCCTGATGAGTAAATGAATGAATAAATTACCAATGCTCAAATTTCTTATAAATATTATCAGGTTTCAGACTAAATCTACTTTTGCTGGTAGATGAACATTTGATGAGAGTTGAAGGAAAGGCCAAAAATTTCCCCAAAAAGCCATTGAAAATAAACGGTGTGCCTCTCAGGCCACAGTGGGCTTATTTGGCTTGCAGGATGCTTTAGTTTCTGAAATGAACATTTGAGATTCAGATATGGACTTGGCAAATAAGTGTGAGATCATGGTTCCAGGTAAGAGTCATTATTTCTCTTTTCTATTCCTTTTCAAAGAAAGATATCACTGATCAATTAAATTTTTCAAAGTCCAGTTTTGACTCATGAGTTGCAATCAAAGATCTATAAGTCTGGACTCCACATGGATGTGGCAACCTCATAACCAAGGCAGTAAATGTGCAGGAAGATGAAGCTATTTGATTTGTTTTAATGTAGAAAGAAAAGCTAACAGAATACTACTTTAATACTCAAAGAAGGCTTTCAAACATTTTTCTTTTTTCATTCAATCCAATTAGCAGATTAGCTACAATCTCCACTGCCTGAAAATGCAAAAATTAATGGACTTTTATAAAGATTCCACATGTAATGTAGAATTATCGAAGAACATTAGAGTGGCTTAGCAGTAGCTTTGTTCCTGAAGCATCCCTGAAGGCATCTAAGAAAAAATTTGAAATGCCACCTACATTTCTTTTAAAGGTAAGATGCACTATTCAATAAAAATACCCCAGCAGGACATTTCTGCCTAAGGCTGAGATTAGAAGATTTCATGTTCAAACTAAAAGTCAAAGACCACCAACAGCAAGACCCCAAACTGCAAGTTAACATTAAAACCATTATAAATGTAGGACTAAGAATTAGCAGTTTGAAGAACAACAAAAATTATGTGGCTAAAGATAACTGATTAATAAGAAAATCAACACAAGAACACCAGACTGAGAATCCAGAAACACGAATTATATTCATGTTTGACTGAAAGAAAGCCACTCTGCTTGGGTGGAAAGTGTGCTCTTGCCCTAAATTCTATGATTCAATGAAGCGGCTAACAAAAATAAGCTTGTTTAGACATCTTCAATGGCAAAGGTAGATGGCCACCTTGGGAGACTGAAAGTGGTAGTATATTAGTCAGGGTTCCTCAGAGAAACAAAATCAATTTTTATATCTACATCTATATCTTTATATCAATTGATCAACAGGAGAAAGAGAGATTTTAAGGAATTGGCTCATGTGGTTATGAGGGCTGGCAAGTCTGAAATATGTAGGGCAGCTGGCAGGCTGGAAATTCAGGTAAGAATTGATGTTGCAGTGTAGAAGCCAAATTCCTCCTTCTTCAGGAAACTCTGATCTTTGCTCTTAAGGTCTTCAGCTGATTGGATGACGCCCACTCACATTATCAAGGGTAATCTGCTTTACTCAGTCTACTGCTTTAAATGTTAATCACATCTAAAAAATATTACCTTCTTAGCAACATCTAGACTAGTGTTTGACCAAATATCTGGGCACCATAGCTTAGCTGTATTGACAGATAAAATTAACCATCATAGTAGGCTTCTAGAGTTCTGCCAGAAGACAATTTCAGTAGACAATCTTGGTGAATTCAACTCCAGGCTATGGTCTCATCTTCAACATAGGAGACTTAGAAAACTGATTTTGTCAACACCTTGACAGGTATCTGCCTTTCAAGATAAGACCCATAGTAAAAAAGCTCATAAGACTGATAGTTAAATGGGAAAGCCAGTTTGTGAACTTGAAGCACACCTGTTATGGGAATTGAATACTTGCATTGGAATGACCAGCACATTCCCTTTGTGTAGGCACATATACTTAAGAGGCCAAATTGTAATCAAAAGTTAGCTTAGTGAACAAGAAATCAGGACAAAGAATTAGACAATTCGAATGTTTAATAGCACAAGATTAGGACAGGTTGACATATTTATCTCCACAATAGGAATATTATCACCAGTGAGGTTGGAATTATGCATGTTTTGGCCAAGCACCCCCTTTCTTGGATGGGACTCAGATATGCTGAGAGCACTTTCCTAGACTTACGTTACAGATACCTCCTTTTTTGATTGACACCTTCTTTATCTATGTTAATATATTCAATCATGTTAAGTTTTACAGATCTGGTATTCATTCTATTTCTTTAAGATGACTCTACCTATTTTTTTCTGATGTATTTTTTAATCTTCAGGAGTGAATATTGTTCTCTATTATGATTTCAGTGCTGGCATAATTTACCAATGATAATTAAATTTACCAAAGAATAGAGGAAGGGATAGATGAACAACATTTCAACTCTAAACTTAAAGTCAAGTCTAGAATCTAGAAGGTAGATAATTAACATGAGTGTTGGACAGGTCTTGTCTCAGAACCCTGTTACAAGTGCCCTTCTCTGTAAAATGAAAGTAATAAACTTAAAACATGGAATTATTTTGAAGATTAAAATGAGATAATGCAGGTAAAACAACAAATACTTTCTGGCATAGAGGAGGTGATTAATAACCAATAATTGTCAGAAATTGTCTGAATTTGTACATTTATCCCCTTCCCTGCCCTGGAATTTGTACATATTTGCAGGTGCAGAATGAGGGGAGATATTTATCTTTTATCTAGAGTCAGGTTGCTAATATTTGGCAGAGCTGGAGCCATAGTGCTTGATAAGAAGACTTATGAGACCTCCCCCTCAGTTCTTGTAAATTCTAGACAAATAGGTAATGAACAAATAAATGACAATCTCAAGTCATGCTCTGAGATAAGGTATATCTGACCAGTTGATGACAAAAGCTGAGCAGGTCTAGGTCTAAAATAGATGACCGATCTAATGAAGGATGTTGAAGCAGATGGTCGAAGATGAAGGATGTCATAAAATAAAGTATTCGCTCTTCTAACATAGTAGGGAACAAGGAGAATTACTGCTTCCCATACTTTTCTCTGATCTTTGCCTTCCACGTTTTAGGTTATGAACTATTAATAAAGCTGCTGGAAGATGAATATATATTTTAAAGTAATTTCTATAAATGGCACAATATGACATGATCTAAGAAGCCCAGGTTGGGGGTCTGATGATTTGGTTTATGTTCTGATTTAGGCAAGTATTAGCTGTACAACTTTTGGCACTTTACTTGAATGCCCTAAACTTCAATTTCCTCATGTTAATAACTCCCTTTAGGGCTGTATTGAGAATTAAGTAATAAGAAAGGCCTTTTGTAAGATGCTACTCAAGTGTTCATCATTCAGATATTCAAGTATCAGTTATTACCATAATTAAATAACTTTGCAATTGAAAAATTGTATGTACCATATTTGTTACATTTCTGTAATACCTTCCATTTGGGATCATAAATTCCTGTTGAGCCTGAATAATATATGTGTTATATATGCAAAATATTTTAAAAATTGATTTTAAAATAAACCTGGTTGCACTAAGTGCAAGTTACCTTAATTTGAGAGGCATCATCACATTTCATATTTAAGGGTACAAATATTTTTACACAAGTTTCATAGTTTTGCATTAATGTGTTTAGATGATATTAGATCCAAAATCACAAGGAATAAGATTTCACTGTAAACAGAGGGACAAAGAAAAGTTAGCATGATAGATGTGATCTCTTAATTGACCTGGAAACTGGTCTCTATTCTCAGCTTTTAGCCGGCAGGGAAATGTGGGTGGAACATATCCGAAAATGTCGTTATTGTATCCATCAAAAGCACAAATTGTTGGACCAGAGCAATGGTCACATCACAGACAGAGGGCTGATGAGGCAGATGAGGACATCTGAAGGAAAGTCAGAGCAATGGGCTTCTATTCACCTGGAATTCTCTCTTCTACCCTGAATTTGTTCTCAAATTTTATTCATCCTTTAAGAATCAACTCAAATTCTGCCTTCACTGTCCCTCCTCTGGGATTTCATGACATATATTGTGTGACATTCCTATTCCATCTTTTTTTTTTCTTTTTTTTTTCTTTTCTTTTCTTTTTTTTTTTTTTTTTTTTCCTGTGGGATCCTAGTTCCCAGACCAAGGATCGAACCCAGGGTCCCTTGCAGTGAAAGTGCTGAGTCCTAACACGGGACCTCCAGGGAATTCCCCTGTTCCATCTTGTATCATAATTAAAATTACTTGTTTCTATAGAATTTTACAGCTTATACAGTACTTACAGGTTCATTATCTTCATTGATGGTCAAAACTAACCTGTAAGGGAGATATCCTTGTGATCCTTGTTGGGCAGAAGAGGAAGAACATTTCAGGGAGGCTCACAGTTGGAACTGAGGCCCCAGAAGTAGCACCTTGGTCTTCTGCCCAAGTTGGGATCATCTCCAGTCTAAGCTGCTGCCTTCTTGCTCTCACTGCCATCTCTGACTATAATGAATCTGAGGATGAAGGTGTGTCTGAATCTCTGTCTCCACCCTCTCCTATGAGCTTTCTGGACTGGACCCTCCTGGACCTCCACCCAGACCCCTGGACTAGATCCTATTTGCTTCTAACAACCCCCTATGAATGCTCTTCTTCTTTCTTCTTTCCAATAGCCTTAAGCTACTGCAGCAGCTTTGCTCCAAAGAGAGAAGGCGAGAAGAGGTGCCAGGGAGTTTAAGTTTCCTGGGGGTAATTGCCAACACTCTTGCCTCAGATTGGAAGGAATTTTTACCTTCCAGAGTCTTTTGAAGAGTCAGGCTGCACCCACTGCTCTGAGACTGCTGGAGATGTGCATTTGCTTGCTCCTTCAGATCCGTGTTCCCCCAACCTCTCACTGTTGTAGTTTTATTTTTCTAGGAGTATTTTCTTAATAAATCATTTGCACATGAATCCTCTTCTGAGAAACTGATCTTCCCCACCCCCAGACCTGAAACATCTGACCCAAACTCCTTCCCCACCCTCAGGGTCTAGCATAATGTGTTCAACACAGTAGACTGTGTTGGCCATGGACCAATCTTACAGAGGATAAGCAATATACTGATGTACATTATCGTTTATGTAACAAACATTACTATGGGGCTGCCTTCCATTTATCTATCATTCTATCACATTCATAAAAATAAGCATGACTCCTCTTTTATCAGTTACAAGAGGGTGAGTCTACTCTTAACCAAGTATTTGTTACCTCAGTGTTGGTTTTTTTCCGCCTATGGTATAAGTAGTAAAAATATGTTAGATTTCTCAGAGCCACCAAGCCTGATTAGGACATTTAATTATTATATGATTTTTATAGTTAACATGCCAAAATATTGCATATAATATTTTTAACTTTAGCAATCTCTATTGCTGTCGAAGTAGAAGGCAGTTTTTTTCAAGGTAAAAAGTTTCATTTTGGCTATCAGTTTTTAAAAATGCAGAGTTCTGATGGAAGGATTAATTTAAAATGAAGTAATCTAGATATACGGAATGAGGCCCATAAATAATGGAAAGGACACTCTTTGGTATCATTATTTAGTTTTTCCAAGAAACCTCATTCCCTATTTGAGTAAAAAGACACACTCATGCACAAACACAGACGTGCACATACAAAGCACAGACTGTGTTAAAGCATATGTTTTTCCAACTATATATGCTATATGCTTAAATGTCTACAACGCAGTCTTCCCGCCCCATCTTCAGCCTCCTCAACCAGATGAGAGTTTTCTCTTTTCCCAAGATTTCCACATGTGCCTCTCTTGTGGCATGTGGTATGTTTATCCTGAAACTGTGAATGTTCTCAACTAGTTTTATCCTTAAATCTAGCTTGTGGGCTTCTTGAGATAGTCTGATACATATTCATAGCCATCACCACATTTTAAAAAACCTTTGAACATTGGAATCACTCATAAAACTTTAAAACTCAGTAAATTAATTTTTTCCTGATTAAAAAAATAATACCTGCTTTTGTAAAAAAAAAGGAAAATTACAGTAATTTTGAGAGAACAATAATAAAATTATCTAAGATCTAATCCCCTAGAGGTAATTATTGCTAGTATTTTATGATAGATATTTCCTTTCATCATTTATCTATGTACATCTAATATATACAAGCACATTTAAGTATTGAAGAATTATTTTTTAATTATATGTTGTTGCAAAATAGTTTGGTATCTGACTTTTCTAATGTAATATATCAGTAGAATTTGCCATTGTTTTATTCTACAAATTTATGACTTTTATATGTTATCCATTATTCCATCGCATTGCTATATCATAATTTTTTTAATCCTCCCCATAGTTTTGGACTTTTACATCGTTTCCAATATTTTACTCTTACAAATGTTATACATAATGCTGTAATAAACATTCTTGTAGATATAAATATAGTCTTAGAAGTAAATGAATATAACCATAGAAATATATTATTTTTGGAAAGTTTGCACCAATTAATTTCCCATGAATAGTGCAAGAAACTATTGCATAATCTCCCTCAACAACCATAGGCAGTTTCATTAAAAAAATAAAACTTTAATTTCATAGATGAAAAATGCTACCTCATTATTTGTTTTAATTTGCATTTTAGAAGAGTAGTAAAGATGAATTATTTTCACCTTTTTCTGGGGCAATTTAGAGATTTTCTTAGTAATTTGTATGGTTCAATATAGTGAAGATATTAAAAATTTGTTATATACATTACAAATGTTTTTTATCATGTATATTATACTTAAAACTGCATATATATGTATATATTATATATGTATATTTTATATATATATATATATATATATATGCAGTTTAAAGAAAAGTAATACAGTGAATACCCATGATTCCCAAACTCAGCCTTAAGAAATAGAGTTACCAGTACATTAGGGCCCTGTTTATATCCCTTTGTCATGACTTATCCCTCTCCTTACCGCAAAGGTAACCATTAACTTGAAATTTGTATAAATTGTTCCCTTGCTGTTTCATAGCTTAGAAATATCTGCATACTAACCATTGATTGTTTAATTTTGCATTTGTGCTTTATACGCGTGAGATAATACTGTATGTATTGTATTGTGGCTTGTTATTTATTTATTTTTGTACAACCCTTTTTCTTTTTCTGAGTTTCATCCATGCTAATGCATGAAGCCATAGTTCATTCACTTCCATTATTTTATATTATTTCATTGACACATTTTTGGAATACTTAACATTGTTATGTTCTTATAAACAATGCTGTCAACACACGCCATCCCAGTGTTTTTCATCTGATGAAAAAATCAGTGATTTTTCTAGGGATATAACTAAAAATGGAATTGCTGGGGCTTCCTTATGTGCTCAGGTACAGTTTTATTTGGTTATATCAAGTTGCTTTTCAAACTAATTGTACTGATTTATATTCCCTTCCACAATGTATAAGAATTTTGGCTGTTCCACGTCTTTGCTATATAGTTATTATCCAACTATTTAACTTTTGCCAGTGTAGTGTGTTTGGTATTTTCTTGTGATTTCAATTTGTGTATTTTGGTCATTCATGTTTCCTCTTCTGTGTTCATGTCCTTTGAATAGTTTCCTACTATGTAGGAATTAATTAATTCATATAAGATCTTTACATATTCTGAATGATCATTATTTCTTTGATAAGGTTTGGCAAAAATCTTCCACTTTATGGCTGGTTTTTAAATTTTATATGTCTTTTTTTGGTCTTTATGTGCCTTCTCTGACCAGAAAAAATCTTAATTTTAATATAGTTGGGACTTTCCATCTTTGCTCTTGTGGTTGCTATGGTTTGTATTGGTTGTGATTGTCTTAAGGATTCTTTCTTTACTCCAAATTTGTAAATATATCTTCCATATCATCTTATAAAAATATTATAGTTTTGATCTTCACATTTAAGTCTTTAATCCACCTAGAACTAGTTTTGTGTATGGTTTGAAGAAGGGATCTATTAAAAAATCTTCCATGTGATGAACATTTGCTCCAACACAAATTATTAAGTAGCCTCTCCACTGATCTATGTTTCCACCTCTGCCCTATTTTGTGTTTCTATATATATATGTCTCTACTTCCAGGTGCTGTGTTCTGTTCCTGTTGTCTATTTGTCCCTCCTTCCAAAACAATATAGTTTACTACTATGTTGTAGGACAAATTGCATTTTCTTGGCTTGGCCTTTTTTACTCTTCCATATAAATTTATAAATCATCTTGTCAAGTTTTGAAAACTAAACCAAAAAAACAAAAAACGAAAAAGCCCAAAACCCATAGGAATTTTAATTAGAATTGCTTGAGTCTTTAGCTCAATTTAGGAAAAATTGACTCTTAACAATAATAACTCTTCCTATCCATGAACAATGTATTTCTCTCCATTTATTTATGTTTTCTTGAAATTTCCTATTTTCTGCATAAGGGTCTTGTTCGATTTATACCTAGGTGGCTTATATTACTTTGTTGCTACTATAAATTTTACCACCTTTAGATGTCCTTTACAGTTTGTTGCTTCTGTCTATTGATCTTCGAGCAAACTTACCAAACTTTCTTTCTTTCTTTTTTTTTTTAAACATCTTTTATTTTACATTTTTATTATTAAAAATAATATACAAACTATGAAAACAAAAATACCGATTTGGGGTTTTTTTTTTTTTTTCTTCATGAGAAGATTTTTTTTTTAAAAACATCTTTATTGAAGTATAATTGCTTTACAATGGTGTGTTAGTTTCTGCTTTATAACAAAGTGAATCAGTTATACATATACGTATGTTCCCATATCTCTTCCCTCTTGCATCTCCCTCCCTCCCACCCTCCCTATCCCACCCCTCTAGGTGGTCACAAAGCACTGAGCTGATCTCCCTGTGCTATGCGGCTGCTTCCCACTAACTATCTATTTTACATTTGGTAGTGTATATATATATCCATGACACTCTCTCACCCTGTCACATCTCACCCCTCCCCCTCCCCATATCCTCAAGTCCATTCTCTAGTAGGTCTGTGTCTTTATTCCCGTCTTGCCACTAGGTTCTTCATCGCCTTTTTTTTTTTTTTCCCTTAGATTCCATATATATGTGTTAGCATACTGTATTTGTTTTTCTCTTTCTGACTTACTTCATTCTGTATGACAGACTCTAACTCCATCCACCTCATTACAAATACCTCCATTTCATTTCTTTTTATGGCTGAGTAATATTCCATTGTATATATGTGCCGCATCTTCTTTATCCATTCATCTGTTGATGGACACTTAGGTTGCTTCCATGTCCTGGCTATTGTAAATAGAGCTGCAATGAACATTTTGGTACATGATTCTTTTTGAATTATGGTTTTCTCAGGGTATATGCCCAGTAGTGGGATTGCTGGGTCGTATGGTAGTTCTATTTTTAGTTTTTTAAGGAACCTCCATACTGTTCTCCATAGTGGCTGTATCAATTTACATTCCCACCAAAAGTGCAAGAGTGTTCCCTTTCCTCCACACCCTCTCCAGCATTTATTGTTTCTAGATTTTTTGATGATGGTCATTCTGACCGGTGTGAGATGATATCTCATTGTAGTTTTGATTTGCATTTCTCTAATGATTAATGATGTTGAGCATTCTTTCATGTGTCTGTTGGCAACCTGTATATCTTCTTTGGAGAAATGTCTATTTAGGTCTTCTGCCCATTTTTGGATTGGGTTGTTCGTTTTTTTGTTATTGAGCTGCATGAGCTGCTTGTAAATCTTGGAGATTAATCCTTTGTCAGTTGCTTCATTTGCAAATATTTTCTCCCATTCTGAGGGTTGTCTTTTTGTCTTGTTTATGGTTTCCTTTGCTGTGCAAAAGCTTTTCAGTTTCATTAGGTCCCATTTGTTTATTTGTGTTCTTATTTCCATTTCTATAGGAGCTGGGTCAAAAAGAATCTTGCTCTGATGTATGTCATAGAGTGTTCTGCCTATGTTTTCCTCTAAGAGTTTGATAGTGTCTGGCCTTACACTTAGGTCTTTAATCCATTTTGAGTTTATTTTTGTGCATGGTGTCAGGGAGTGTTCTAATGTCATACTTTTACATGTATCTGTCCAATTTTCCCAGCACCATTTATTGAAGAGGCTGTCTTTTCTCCACTGTATATGCTTGCCTCCTTTATCAAAGATAAGGTGACCATATGTGTGTGGGTTTATCTCTGGGCTTTCTATCCTGTTCCATTGATCTATATTTCTGTTTTTGTGCCAGTACCAAACTGTCTTGATTACTGTAGCTTTGTAATATAGTCTGAAGTCAGGGAGCCTGATTCCCCCAGCTCCATTTTTCGTTCTCAAGCTTGCTTTGGCTATTTGGGGTCTTTTGTGTTTCCATACAAATTGTGAAATTTTTTGTTCTAGTTCTGTGAAAAATGCCAGTGGTAGTTTGATAGGGATTGCATTGAATCTGTAGATTGCTTTGGGTAGTAGAGTCATTTTCACAATGTTGATTCTTCCAATCCAAGAACATGGTATATCTCTCCATCTATTTGTATCATCTTTAATTTCTTTCATCAGTGTCTTATAATTTTCTGCATACAGGTCTTTTGTCTCCTTAGGTAGGTTTATTCCTAGATATTTTATTCTTTTTGTTGCAATGGTAAACGGGAGTGTTTTCTTAATTTCACTTTCAGATTTTTCATCATTAGTGTATAGAAATGCAAGAGATTTCTGTGCATTAATTTTGTATCCTGCTACTTTACCAAAGTCATTGATTAGCTCTAGGAGTTTTCTGGTAGCATCTTTAGGATTCTCTATGTATAGTATCATGTTATCTGCAAACAGTGACAGCTTTACTTCTTCTTTTCCGAGTTGGATTCCTTTTATTTCTTTGTCTTCTCTGATTGCTGTGGCTAACACTTCCAAAACTATGTTGAATAATAGTGGTGAGAGTGGGCAACCTTGTCTTGTTCCTGATCTTAGTGGAAATGGTTTCAGTTTTTCACCATTGAGGACAATGTTGGCTGTGGGTTTGTCATATATGGCCTTTATTATGTTGAGGAAAGTTCCCTCTATGCCTACTTTCTGCAGGGCTTTTATCATAAATGGGTGTTGAATTTTGTCGAAAGCTTTCTCTGCATCTATTGAGATGATCATATGGTTTTTCTCCTTCAATTTGTTAATATGGTGTATCACGTTGATTGATTTGTGTATATTGAAGAATCCTTGCATTCCTGGGATAAACCCCACTTGATCATGGTGTATGATCCTTTTAATGTGCTGTTGGATTTTGTTTGCTAGTATTTTGTTGAGGATCTTTGCATCTATGTTCATCAGTGATATTGGCCTGTAGTTTTCTTTCTTTGTGACATCTTTGTCTGGTTTTGGTATCAGGGTGATGGTGGCCTCGTAGAATGAGTTGGGGAGTGTTCCTCCCTCTGCAATATTTTGGAAGAGTTTGAGAAGGATGGGTGTTAGCTCTTCTCTAAATGTTTGAGAGAATTCACCTGTGAAGCCATCTGGTCCTGGGCTTTTGTTTGTTGGAAGGTTTTTAATCACAGTTTCAATTTCAGTGCTTGTGATTGGTCTGTTCATATTTTCTATTTCTTCCTGGTTCAGTCTCGGCAGGTTGTGCATTTCTAAGAATCTGTCCATTTCTTCCAGGTTGTCCTTTTTATTGGCATAGAGTTGCTTGTAGTAATCTCTCATGATCGTTTGTATTTCTGCAGTGTCAGTGGTTACTTGTCCTTTTTCATTTCTAATTCTATTGATTTGAGTCTTCTCCCTTTTTCTCTTGATGAGTCTGGCTAATGGTTTATCAATTTTGTTTATCTTCTCAAAGGACCAGCTTTTAGTTTCATTGATTTTTGCTATTGTTTCCTTCATTTCTTTTTCATTTATTTCTGATCTGATCTTTATGATTTCTTTCCTTCTGCTAGCTTTGGGGTTTTTTTGTTCTTCTTTCTCTAATTGCTTCAGGTGCAAGGTTAGGTTGTTTATTCGAGATGTTTCCTGTTTCTTGAGGTACGCTTGTATTGCTATAAACTTCCCTCTTAGCACTACTTTTGCTGCGTCCCATAGGTTTTGGGTCGTCGTGTCTCCATTGTCATTTGTTTCTAGGTATTTTTTGATTTCCCCTTTGATTTCTTCAGTGATCACTTCGTTATTAAGTAGTGTATTGTGTAGCCTCCATGTGTTTGTATTTTTTGCAGATCTTTTCCTGTAATTGATATCTAGTCTCATAGCGTTGTGGTCAGAAAAGATACTTGATACGATTTCAATTTTCTTAAATTTACCAAGGCTTGATTTGTGACCCAAGATATGATCTATCCTGGAGAATGTTCCATAAGCACTTGAGAAAAATATGTATTCTGTTGTTTTTGGGTGGAATGTCTTATAAATATCAATTAAGTCCATCTTGTTTATGTATCATTTAAAGCTTGTGTTTCCTTATTTATTTTCATTTTGGATGATCTGTCCATTGGTGAAAGTGGGGTGTTAAAGTCCCCTACTATGATTGTGTTGCTGTCGATTTCCCCTTTTATGGCTGTTAGTATTTGCCTTATGTATTGAGGTGCTCCTATGTTGGGTGCATAAATATTTACAATTGTTATACCTTCCTCTTGGATCGATCCCTTGATCATTATATAGTGTCCTTCTTTGTCTCTTGTAATAGTCTTTATTTTAAAGTCTATTTTGTCTGATATGAGAATTGCTACTCCAGCTTTCTTTTGATTTCCATTTGCATAGAATATCTTTTTCCATCCCCTCACTTTCAGTCTGTATGTGTCTCTAGGTCTGAAGTGGGTCTCTTGTAGACAGCATATATATGGGTCTTGTTTTTGTATCCATTCAGCCAGTCTGTGTCTTTTGGTGGGAGCATTTAATCCATTTACATTCAAGGTAATTATCGATATGTATGTTCCTATTCCCATTTTCTTAAATGTTTTGGGTTTGTTATTGTAGGTGTTTTCCTTCTCTTGTGTTTCTTGCCTAGAGAAGTTCCTTTAGCATTTGTTGTAAAGCTGGTTTGGTGGTGCTGAACTCTCTCAGCTTTTGCTTGTCTGTAAAGGTTTTAATTTCTCCATCACATCTGAATGAGATCCTTGCTGGGTAGAGTAATCTTGGTTGTAGGTTTTTCTCCTTCATCACTTTAAGTATATCCTGCCACTCCCTTCTGGCTTGCAGAGTTTCTGCTGAAAGATCAGATGTTGACCTTATGGGGATTCCCTTGTGTGTTATTTGTTGTTTTTCCCTTGCTGCTTTTAATATGTTTTCTTTATATTTAATTTTTGATAGTTTGATTAATATGTGTCTTGGCGTGTTTCTCCTTGGATTTATCCTGTATGGGACTCTCTGTGCTTCCAGGACTTGATTAACTATTTCCTTTCCCATATTAGGGAAGTTTTCAACTATAATCACTTCAAATATTTTCTCTTCTTCTTCTGGGACCCCTATAATTTGAATGTTGGTGCGTTTAATGTTGTCCCAGAGGTCTCTGAGACTGTCCTCAGTTCTTTTCATTCTTTTTTCTTTATCCTGCTCTGCAGTAGTTATTTCCACCATTTTATCTTCCAGGTCACTTATCCATTCTTCTGCCTCAGTTATTCTGCTATTGATCCCATCTAGAGTATTTTTAATTTCATTTATTGTGTTTTTCATCATTGCTTGTTTCCTCTTTAGTTCTTCTACATCCTTGTTAAATGTTTCTTGCATTTTGTCTATTCTATTTCCAAGATTTTGGATCATCCTTACTATCAATATTCTGAATTCTTTTTCAGGTAGACTACCTATTTCCTCTTCATTTGTTAGGTCTGGTGTGTTTTGACCCTACTCCTTCATCTGTGTGTTTTTCTGGCGTCTCATTTTGCTTATCTTACTGTGTTTGGGGTCTCCTTTTCACAGGCTGCAGGTTCGTAGTTCCCGTTGTTTTTGGTATCTGTCCCCAGTGGCTAAGGTTGGTTCAGTGGGTTGTGTAGGCTTCCTGGTGGAGGGAACTAGTGCCTGAGTTCTGGTGGATGAGGCTGGATCTTGTCTTTCTGGTGGGCACGTCCACGTCTGGTGGTGTATTTTGGGGTGTCTGTGACCTTATTATGATTTTAGGCAGCCTCTCTGCTAATGGATGGGGCTGTGTTCCTGTCTTCCTAGTTGTTTGGCATGGGGTGTCCAGCACTGTAGCTTGCTGGTTGTTGAGTGAAGCTGGGTCTTGATGTTGAGATGGAGATCTCTGAGAGATTTTTGCCATTTGGTATTACGTGGAACTGGCAGGTCTCTTGTGGACCAGTGTCCTGAAGTTGGCTCTCCCACCTCAGAGGCACAGCCCTGATGCCTGGCTGGAGCACCAAGAGCCTTTCATCCACACGGCTCAGAGTAAGAGGGAGAAAAAATAGAAAGAAAGAAAGAAAGAGGATATAATATAGTGAAGTAAAATAAAGCTATTATAAAGCAAAGCTATACAGACAAAATCTCACCCAGAAGCATATACATATACACTCACAAAAAAAGGAAAAGGGGAAAAATTAATATATCCTTCTCCCAAAGTCCACCTCTTGAATTTGGGATGATTCATTGTCTATTCAGGTATTCAACAGATGCAGGCACATCAAGTTGTTTGTGGAGTTTTAATCCGCTGCTTCTGAGGCTGCTGGGAGAGATTTCCCTTTCTCTTCTTTGTTTGCACAGCTCCTGGGGTTCAGCTTTGGATTTGGACCCGCCTCTGCGTGTAGGTTGCCTAGGGCGTCTGTTCCCGCCCAGACAGGACGGGGTTAAAGGAGCAGCTGCTTCGGGGGCTCTGGCTCACTCAGGCTGGGGGGAGGGAGCGGTACGGAGGAGGCGGGGCGAGCCTGCGGCGGCAGAGGCGTCGTGACGTTGCACCAGCCTGAGGCGCGCCGTGAGTTCTCCCGGGGAAGTTGTCCCCGGATCACGGGAGTCTGGCCGTGGCGGGCTGCACAGGCTCCCGGGAGGGGCGGTGTGGAGAGTGACCTGTGCTCGCACACAGGCTTCTTGGTGGCGGCAGCAGCAGCCTTAGCGTCTCATGCCCGTCTCTGGAGTTCGTTTAGGCGGCGCTCTGAATCCCCTCTCCTTGCGCGCGGCGAAACAAAGAGGTAAGAAAAAGTCTCTTGCCTCTTCGGCAGCTGCAGACTTTTTCCCGGACTCCCTCCCGGCTAGCTGTGGTGCACTAACCCCTTCAGGCTGTGTTCATGCCGCCAACCCCAGTCCTCTCCCTGCGATCCGACCGAAGCCCGAGCCTCAGCTCCCAGCCCCGCCCGCCCCGGCGGGGGAGCAGACAAGCCTCTCGGGCTGGTGAGTGCTGCTCAGCACCGATCCTCCGTGTGGGAATCTCTCAGCTTTGCCCTCCGCACCCCTATGGCTGCGCTCTCCTCCGTGGTTCTGAAGCTTCCCCCCTCCGCCACCCGCAGTCTCTGCCCGCGAAGGGGCTCCTAGTGTGTGGAGACCTTTCCTCCTTCATGGCTCCCTCCCACTGGTGCAGGTGCCGTCCCTATTCTTTTGTCTCTGTTATTTCTTTTTTCTTTTGCCCTACCCAGGTACGTGGGGAGTTTCTTGCCTTTTGGGAGGTCTGATGTCTTCTGCCAGCATTCAGTGGGTGTTCTGTAGGAGCAGTTCCACGTGTAGATGTATTTCTACTGTATCTGTGGGAAGGAAGGTGATCTCCGCGTCTTACTCTTCCGCCATCTTCTCTCCCGAGCCTGGCACCAAACTTTCTTATTAATTATATTATGTGGGTTATTTTGGAGCTTTTTCATAGGTAATCATACTATTTACAAATAATGCTTTCAATTTTTCAGAATTGCTTTTAAATTTAATTTTTGTTTTATAATCGTTTAAAACATATACCTGGGCCCAAGGTCAAGTCTCCAAAACAAGAAATGTTTAGAGAAATCAATATCCTTCTTCTGTTCATATATAAGGCTTTCAATTTATCTTTAGTTTTAAGAATGCTTCTTACATTCTTAGATAAATGATAACAAACTATACTCATTTTTGACACTTTGCTTTTTTTTTTTTTAAATAAAATATCCTGGAGACCGCTTTATGGTCACACATAGAGATATTCCTCATTCTGTTAAACAGCTATATCACATTCCATTGTGTGTATGTACCGTAGTTTATACAATTAGTTTTCTATTAGTAGGTATTTGAATTGTCTCTTTTTTTCTATTAATTGATTTTTAAATGAATAGCCTGTGTAAAACTTTCTAACATTTTTACAAGTGTATCTTTGAGGGCTGTCCCTTAGAGTAGGGTTGCTAGATCAAGGAAAATGTGCATATACAATTTTGTTTGATATGGCCAAATCCCTTCCACAAGGTCATTTTATTTTGCATCTTACCAGCAATATATGAGGCCAGACTCTTCAACAGAGTATGTTGTCAAACATTTGGGTTTTGCTAATCTGATACATGAGAAATGGTATCTCAAGGTAATTGTAGTGCTTTTGCATTGAGTAATAGTTTAATATTTTTCTCTTCGTCTCTGGAGTTCTGTTGTTTCATGAAAATATTTCTAGGTGTGGTTATTTTTAAAAATTTATTTTGTTTGTGTTTCATTGAGATTTCTGAATTTGAGAGTTGTAGTCTTTTACCAATTCTGGAATATATTTGACCACCTATATCTCCTTGAATTTTGTGTTGTCATTATTTTATTTATTTTTTCCTCTTGGAAAGAATAAAGTGTTTTTGACTTTTTTGTTCTACCCATATTGCATAAGCTATTTTCTAACACTGTGACTCTGTGCTGCATTCTAGATATTTATTCTGCTTCTAGTTCATCAGTTCTCTCATCATCTGAATCTAATGTGCCATTTAATTCATTCATTGAGTTTCTAATTTCAATAATCATATTTTTTATTCCTGGACATTCTCTTTCTTTCTTTCTATTTCCCTAGTCAAGTTCGGTGATCTCTTCTTCCTTAACTATACTGTCAAGCCCCTCTTTTATTTCTTTGAATGTGTTAATATACTCACACTCTGTTTCGTATAATTCCAATTTCATCTCTGTGTGGATCTGATTCTGTAGGATATTTTTTCTCTTGATTTTAAATCATGGTCATTTGTGGTGCATTAGAAATGATTGACGTTTGCTCTGTCCGGTGCCTGGAGACCACTTGAAAATAAATTTTTGATTTGGACTTTTCAGGCCACAAAGGTAGTGTGAATTCTAGCCCCAAACACAGCTTATAGTCAGGAATTCTTGGGGACATGCATCCTTTTCTTTCCCTTTATCCTGAGCTAAAGGTGAAATTGGCAAACTTACTTCCAGGGTTGGTTTTTTTCCCTGGTTCATCCATTGAAGGTGTCACTTTGCAGAGGTGCTAGATTTATAGTTTCTGATCCAGACCTCACACTCAACGCGGGCCCCAGGCTTTGTCTCTTGCCCCCTGTGCTAATGTAACCTTTTCAAATCCAGGCTCTAGGCCACCAGGGATTGGCAGATTTCTTAGGGCATCTCCAGATCCTGGAGGAATTTTTCTTACTCATCATTTCTAGCTTCTGGTTATCTATTTTACTTTATTACAGCTTAACCTTGCTTTCAAAGAGTTCTTTTTGAAGTTTACTTTTTTTATCTTGCTATTGTAACATTTATACAAAAAAGTACACAAGTTATAAGTGTACATCATGATGCAGTTTTACAATGTGAACATATCATTGTCAGCACAGACCATTCCCTGGCCTCCAGAGGCTCCCCTTCTACCTCCTCCCAGTCACCCTGCGATGTGACACAGCAGAAGTGACTACAATGGTCCACAACCACACAGATGCTCTCACAGATATAATGCTGTGCAAAAGAGGCCCCAGGTAGGAGATGTGCCCTGCATCATTCCATTTATGCAAAGCTCAAAACCAGAATGAGCCAGAAGAGTTACTTCTGGAAGTCGACTCCTGGTGTTACAATTTGAGACACAAACGCTTCAAATTTTTCATAACAAAGTCTAGTAATTTTTCTCCCTATGTTATTTATCCCATTTTCTTTTGAGCAAGATCAAATAGCAGTTTCTCTATAAGGTCTTCTAGGTTTTTGGGTTTTTTTTTTTTTGAATTTTTGCATTTTATTTTATTTACATCTGTGTATCCATGTCAATCCCAATCTCCCAATTCATCACACCACCACCCCCACCCCCTGCCGCTTTCCCCCCTTTATGTCCATACGTTTGTTCTCTACATCTGTGTCTCAATTTCTGCCAAACAGTGGGATGAACCGATTCATCTGTACCATTTTTCTAGGTTTCACATATATGCATTAATATACGATATTTGTTTTTCTCTTTCTGACTTACTTCACTCTGTATGACAGTCTCTAGTCTAGATCCATCCACGTCTCTACAAAAGACCCAATTTCTTTCCTTTTTATGGCTGAGTAATATTCCATTGTATATATGTACCACATCTTCTTTATCCATTCATCTGTTGATGGGCATTTAGGTTGCTTCCATGACCTGGCTATTGTAAATAGTGCTGCAATGAACATTGGGGTGGATGTGTCTTTTTGAATTATGGGTTTCTCTGGGTATATGCCCAGTAGTGGGATTGCTGGGTCATATGGTAATTCTATTTATAGTTTTTTAAGGAACCTCCATACTGTTCTCCATAGTGGCTGTATCAATTTACATTCCCACCAACAGTGCAAGAGGGTTCCGTTTTCTCCACACCCTCTCCAGCATTTGTTGTTTGTAGATTGTCTTATGATGGCCATTCTAACTGGTGTGAAGTGATACCTCATTGTAGTTTTGATTTGCATTTTTCTAATGATTAGTGACGTTGAGCAGCTTTTCATGTGCTTCTTGGCCATCTGTATGTCTTCTTTAGAGAAATGTCTATTTAGGTCTTCTGCCCATTTTTGGATTGGGTTCTTTACTTTTAATATTGAGCTGCATGAGCTATTTATATATTTTGGATATTAATCCTTTGCAAATATTTTCTCCCATTCTGAGGGGTGTCCTTTCATCTTCTTAATGGTTTTCTTTGTTGTGCAAAAGTTTTGAAGTTTCATTAGGTCCCATTTGTATATTTTTGTTTTTATTTCCATTACTCTAGGAGGTGGATCAAAAAAGATCTTGCTGTGATTTATGTCAAAGAGTGTTCTTCCTATGTTTTCCTCAAAGAGTTTTATAGTGTCCGGTCTTACATTTAGGTCTCTAAGCCATTTTGAGTTTATTTTTGTGTATTGTGTTAGAGAGTGTTCTAATTTCATTCTTTTACATGTAGCTGTCCAGTTTTCCCAGCACCACTTATTGAAGAGACTGCCTTTTCTCCATTGTATATCCTTGCCTCCTTTCTCATAGATTAGTTGACCAGAGGTGCATCGGTTTATCTCTGAGATTTCTATCCTGTTCCATTGATCTATATTTCTGTTTTGGTGCCAGTACCGTATTGTCTTGGTTACTGTACCTTTGTAGTATAGTCTGAAGTCAGGGAGTCTGATTCCTCCAGCTCCGCTTTTTTCCCTCAAGACTTCTTTGGCTATTCGGGTCTTTTTTGTCTCCATACAAATTTTAAGATTTTTTTTTTCTAGTTCTGACAAAAATGCCATTGGTAATTTGATAGGGATTGCATTGAATCTGTAGATTGCTTTGGGTAGTATAGTCATTTTCACAGTATTGATTCATCCAATCCAAGAACATGGTATATCGCTCCATCTGTTTGTATCATCTTTAATTTCTTTCATCAGTGTCTTATAGTTTTCTGCATACAGATCTTTTGTCTCCCTAGGTAGGTTTATTCCTAGGTATTTTATTCTTTTTGTTGCAATGGTAAATGGGAGTGTTTCCTTAATTTCTCTTTCAGATTTTTCATCATTAGTATATAGCAATGCAAGAGATTTCTGTGCATTAATTTTGTATCTTGCAACTTTACCAAATTCATTAATTAGCTCTAGTAGTTTTCTGGTGGAATCTTTAGGATTCTCTATGTATAGTATCATGTCATCTGCAAACAGTGACAGTTTTACTTCTTCTTTTCCAATTTGTATTCCTTTTATTTCTTTTTCTTCTCTGATTGCTGTGGCTAAGATTTCCAAAACTATGTTGAATAATAGTGGTGAGAGTGGACATCCTTTTCTTGTTCTTGATCTTAGAGGAGATGCTTTCAGTTTTTCACCATTGAGAATGATGTTTGCTGTGGGTTTGTCATATATGGCGTTTATTATGTTGAGGTAAGTTCCCTCTATGCTCACTTTCTGGAGAGTTTTTATCATAAATGGGTGTTGAATTTTGTAAAAAGCTTTTTCTGCATCTATTGTGATGATCATATGGTTTTTATTCTTCAGTTTGTTAATATGGTGTATCACATTGATTGATTTGCATATATTGAAGAATCCCTGCATCCCTGGGATAAACCCCACTTGATCATGGTGTATGATCCTTTTAATGTATTGTTGGATTCTGTTTGCTAGTATTTTGTTGAGGATTTTTGCATCCATATTCATCAGTGATATTGGTCTGTAATTTTCTCTTTTTGTAGTATCTTTGTCTGGTTTTGGTATCAGGGTGATGGTGGCCTCATAGAATGAGTTTGGGAGTGTTCCTTCCTCTGCAATTTTTTGGAAGAGTTTCAGAAAGATGGGTGTTAGCTCTTCTCTAAGTGTTTGATAGAATTCACCTGTGAAGCCATCTGATCCTGGACTTTTGTTTGTTGGAAGATTTTTAATCACAGTTTCAATTTCATTACTTGTGATTGGTCTGTTCATATTTTCTATTTCTTCCTGGTTCAGTCTTGTGAGGTTATACCTTTCTAAGAATTTGTCCATTTCTTCCAGGTTGCCCATTTTATTGGCATAGAGTTGCTTGTAGTAGTCTCTTAGGATGGTTTGTATTTCTGTGGTGTCTGTTGTAACTTCTCCTTTTTCATTTCTAATTTTATTGATTTGAGTCCTCTCCCTCTTTTTCTTGATGAGTCTGTCTAATGGTTTTTCAATTTGTTTATCCTCTCAAAGAACCAGCTTTTAGTTTTATTGATCTTTGCTATTGTTTTCTTTGTTTCTATTTCATTTATTTCTGCTCTGATCTTTATGATTTCCTTCCTTCTGCTTACTTTGGGTTTTGTTTGTTCTTCTTCCTCTAGTTCCTTTAGGTGTAAGGTTAGACTGTTTATTTAAGATTTTTCTTGTTTCTTGAGGTAGGCTTGCATAGCTATAAACTTCCCTCTTAGAACTGCTGTTGCTGCATCCCATAAGTTTTGGATCGTCGTGTTTTCATTGTCATTGTCACAATCCAAGTATTCTTTGATTCCCTCTTTGATTTCTTCAGTGATCTCTTTGTTATTTAGTAACGTATTGTTTAGCTTCCATGTGTGTGTGGTTTTTACGTTTTTTTCCCTGTAATTCATTTCTAACTTCATAGTGTTATGTTCAGAAAAGATGCTTGATATGATTTCAATTTTCTTAAATTTACTGAGGCTTGATTTGTGATCCAAGATGTGATCTATCCTGGAGAATATTCTGTGCACACTTGAGAAGAAAGTGTAACCTGCTCTTTCTGGATGGAATGTCCTATAAATATCATTTAAATCTATCTGGTCTATTGTGTCATTTAAAGCTTGTGTTTCCTTATTAATTTTCTGTTTGGATGATCTGTTCAATGACGTGTTAAAGTCCTCCGCTATTATTGCATTACTGTTGATTTCCCCTTTTATAGCTGTTAGCAGTTTCCTTATGTATTGAGGTGCTCCTATGTTGGGTGCATATATAGTTATAATTGTTCTATCTTCTTCTTGGGTTGATCCCTTGATCATTATGCAGTGTCCTTCCTTGTCTCTTGTAACATTCTTTATTTTAAAGTCTATTTTATCTGATATGAGTATTGCTACTCCAGCTTTCTTTTGATTTCCATTTGCATGGAATATCTTTTTCCATCCACTTTCAATTTGTATGTGTCCCTAGGTCTGAAGTGGGTCTCTTGTAGACAGCATATATATGGGTCTTGTTTTTGTATCCATTCAGCCAGTCTGTGTCTTTTGGTTGGAGCATTTAATCCATTCACGTTTAAGGTAATTATCGATATGTATGTTCCTATGACCATTTTCTTAATTGTTTTGGGTTTGTTTTTGTAGGTTCTTTTCTTCTCTTGTGTTTCCCACTTAGAGAAGTTCCTTTAGCATTTGTTGTAGAGCTGGTTTGGAGGTGCTGAATTCTCTTAGCTTTTGCTTGTCTGTAAAGCTTTTGATTTCTCCATCTAATCTGAAAGAGATCCTTGCTGGGTAGAGTAATCTTGGTTGTAGGTTCTTCCCTTTCATCACTTTAAGTATATCATGCCACTCCCTTCCGGTTGTAGAGTTTCTGCTGAGAAATCAGCTGTTAACCTTATGGGAGTTCCCTTGTATGTTATTTGTTGTTTTCCCTTGCTGCTTTCAATAATTTTTCTTTGTCTTTAATTTTTGCCAATTTGATTACTATGTGTCTTGGCGTGTTTCTCCTTGGGTTTATCCTGAATGGGACTCTCTGCGCTTCCTGGACTTGGGTGGCTATTTCCTTTCCCATGTTAAGGAAGTTTTCGACTATAATCTCTTCAAAGATTTTCTCAGGTCCTTTCTCTCTCTCTTCTTCTTCTGAGACCCCTGTAACGCGAATGCTGTTGCATTTAATGTTGTCCCAGAGGTCTTGTAGGCTGCCTTTATTTCTTTTCATTTTTTTTTCTTCATTCTGTTCCGCAGCAGTGAATTCCACCATTCTGTCTTCCAGGTCACTTATCCGTTCTTGTACCTCAGTTATTCTGCTATTGATTCCTTCTAGTGTAGTTTTCATTTCAGTTATTGTATTGTTCATCTCTGTTTGTTGATTAATTCTTCTAGTTCTTTGTTAAACATTCCTTGTATCTTCTTGATCTTTGCCTTCATTCTTTTTCCAAGGTCCTGGATCATCTTCATTATCATTATTTTGAATTTTTTTTATGGAAGGTTGCCTATCTCCACTTTATTTAGTTGTTTTTCTGAGGTTTTATCTTGTTTCTTCATCTGGTACATAGCCCACTGCCTTTTCATCTATCTTTCTGTAACTGTGGTTTTTGTTCCACAGGCTGTAGGATTGTCGTTCTTCTTGCTTCTGCTGTCTGCCCGCTGGTGGATAAGGCTATCTAAGAGGCTTGTCTAGGTTTTTTATTATAAATAAACTTTCTGAAGTTTATTTTGCTTTAGTTCATGTCTTGTGATTTGCAGTTAATTGATTGTTCCAGAATAGTGTATTGATATGATATTTCTAGGTTGTATTATCATTTCCATTTTATTATTTGTTCAAGCATCAATATATTACTCTGTCTATTCCTGTCCTATTTTGATTATCACAGCTTTATATTATGTAGTTTTTATTGGGTTGACCAAAAATTACCTTTGGTTTTTAAGTAAAAATAAAAGACACATTTTTCATTTTCACCAAGATCTTTACTGAACAACATATTCATCTTTTTGTTCCACTACCTTCTGCCATTTTTTAGGTAACTTCATAATTCCATCTTCCCAAAACTTTTTATCTTTTTGAGCAAAGAACTGTTCCAAGTGCCTTTTACAGTCTTCCAGGGAACTGAATTTTTTTCCCCTAAGAGAATTTTGTAAAAACATAAATAAATGGAAATCTGAAGGTGCAATGTCTGGTGAATACAGTAGATGAATCAGAACTTCCCAGCCAAGGTGTAACAGTTTTTGCCTGGTCATCAAAGAAACATGCAGGCTTGAATTATCCTGATGGAAGATTATGCACTTTCTGTAGACTCATTCTGGATGCTTTTCATCGTGTGCTGCTTTCAGATGGTCTAGTTGTGAGCAGTACTTATTGGAATTAATCATTTGGTTTTCAGGAAGGAGCTCATAATAGAGGACTCCCTTCCAATCCCACCATATACACAACATCACCTTCTTTGGATGAAGACCGGCCTTTGGTGTGGTTGGTGGTGGTTTATTTCAACAGAACTCTTCTGTTCCACATTATTGTACAGTATCCACTTTTCATTGCCCATCAGAATTTGTTTTAAAAATGGATTTTTTTTTTTAAAAAAAGCATTTTCATTATGCTTAAGTAGAAAATCGCATGCATAAATATAGTCAAGAAGGTTTTTTTCACTTAACTTCTGTGGAACCCAGACATCAAAGCAATGAACATAACCAAGCTTGAGCAAATGATTTTCAATGCTTGATTTGGATATTTTGAGTATGCCGACTATCTCCTGGGTAGTATAACGTTGATTGTTCTCACTTAATGTCTCGATTTGATCTCTGTCAACTTCAACTGGTTTACCCGACCGTGGAGCATCATCCAGCGAGAAATCTCCAGCACGAAACATTGCAAACCACTTTTGACATGTTCGATCAGTCACAGCACCTTCTACATACACTGCACAAATCATTTTTTTTGCATTTAAGTTACATTTTTACCTTTCTTGAGATAATAAAGCATAATATGCCAAAAATGTTTCTTTTTCTTCCATCTTCAATATTAAAATGACTACACAAAAATTCACCAATTTTGGTGTCCTTTTTTAAAATGCACGCTGATATGACAGCTGTCACAATCTAACAAAATTGTTTCAAATGAAGTTAAAGACAACTAAGTGCTACTAGAGTCATCTTATGGAAAAAAACCAAACAAACCTTTGGCCAACACAATAATATATCTTAAGGCACAGTCTACAGTATTCTCTGTTTTTCTTTCAAACATTTCTTCAGTTATTCTTAACATTCAGATTTTTTAGGTGAACATTAGAACTATCACCCCTCCCTCAATATTCTACTAGGATACTAATCAGAAAAGCAAAAATTCTATAAATATATTTGAATAGACTTAAAATATTCAGCTATCCAATAAAAGAATAAGGATCATTTTTCCATTTATTTAAGTATTATTCTCTTATGTCCATCAGTAATGTTGACACACCTCATTATAGTGTGTGTTTTCTGTGTATTTACTGTTGTAAATGAGCTCTATTTTAACATTATGTTTTCTAATATGTTAACATATAGGACAATTACTGACTTGTTACTGACAATTATTGAACAAAGTATATTTGTTTTGTTCTCACTGCCCAGCTGAAAGTGGAAGCATGGAGTCTTAACTATTGGACCACCAGGGAAGTCCTTATGTTAGTTCTAATAGTTTTCATTTGTTTCTTTTGCATTTTCTAAGTAAATATATATGTATATATATATAAAATGTATAAATAATGATTCCTCCCTTTAATCTTTTTCTGATGGGGTATCTCCTATTTTTATCTTATGTCCAATTGCACTGGTGAGACAGATAAAAAATAATCACAATGCTAGTAAATGTCTTTGTTTTTCCTCTTGTTTTAAGAGAATGTATCCAGTGTTCCTACCATTAGGTGCAATGCTGGCTGTTGGTTAGAATTATTTTTGACCATGTTAAGAGGACTTTCTGAGAAGTCTGTTTTCCTTTTTTTATTTGACTTAAATTAGGAATGGATGCTAATTTAATCTAAACACATTTTAAGATGATCTTTTTTTAAGTCATTTCATTCATTGGGTATAATTAATTACACTATGTTCCAACTATGAAGTAAGCCATGAATGAATAAGCCATGAGTATCTATGTATATATCTATAAATACAGATTATATACATATCTCTCTATTTATCTATCTATAAAAGAGATGTATGTCTATAGGTATATGTGGAAAGGAGATGTGTATACATCCTTTAGATACTTTCTAAATAGTCTGTAATTACAGTTTTTTTTCCCCCCTTCATTTACAAAGTCATTTTTGGAGATGTAAAAAAAGAAAACCACAGATGTTTATTTATAATCCTTTGATTCATTGTACTGTGTCAGAGGCTAATGTGGTTTCTCCTTTTTTTCTCTGATGTGCATTATACAATCTATGCTGTACCTATACCTATATCTATATCTATTGATATATCTGTATCTATATTTAGACATTTTAAAAGATATATGCTCTGTAAGGTGTATATTTTAATATCCATCTCTTAATTCAAGTTTATTAATAGAACTATTTAATTTCTTTAGCGTCTTATTAAATTTGTTTTCTGTTTTGCTTCTGTTAGTTTCTCCTTATACTTCAAAGAATTTTTGCTTCAAATAGAGTAATAAAATGCTATTTGGTACATAATGTTCACTATTATATCCTCATTGTATATTTTATACTTTATCAATATGAATTTATTATCTTTTACACACTTATCTTTTAAACTTGAGTTTCATCTAGTCTGAAAATAATATCGTCAACTCTTCTTACCTCATGTTTACATTTTGCTCATAAATAGTCATACAATCATATTATTAATGATTTACTCTCCTGCCTTTAGCATTTTCTAAAATTTTAGAATTTAGAATATTTTGGAAAATATGGATAATATTGTTGTATTCTGTTATAGTCTAATCTGAGTCTTTGCTGTTTAACAAGGAGCTTAAAGAATTTACTTTCTCAAAACTTAAGTCATCTGTCATTTTGTTTCCTACTTTCTGTTTTTTATACTTCCTTAATGCTAGTTTTGTTTTCTATGTTTTGATGTACAAACTTTTATTTTTAAGCTGTTATCTTTTTCAGCTTTTAATTCTACTAGGAGTTACCTTCTTACTTTTCCACATACTATTTTTTTGTATGTAACTCAAGAATAAATTAGAATTTTTGGACTTGCTTCTCTGTATAGGAATTTTGCATATATGTGTAAAAGCTCCTATAAGGTCCTTCCCAAATTTTTGCACTTTTTTACTTTATTTATAAACCTAGTTTTACAATTTTTTTATTAAATTATTTCTCCTCAAATATAATTCTTGTCATGTAATTCAGTTTTACAACTAATTTGCTACAATTTCTTAAACATAAATCTGTATTTAACTGGTTATCAACCTATTTCTGACAATCTTTGTATACAACAAATTTCCCCTTTTTCTATGTTGAATCTTGGTCAGATGGAAAACATTTTTAAGTACCTTTTTTTCCTAGAGGGATAAGTGAATGGTATATTTTATGAACCATACATACCTGAAATGTATTTCTATTGCTTTCACATACAAACACACACACACAATCAAAATCTTGACTGGCCATAGCATTCCTGAGTCTTCATATTTTTCTTTCAAAGTTCTGTAATTATTCTTCTATTTTTTCTAAAATGTAGTATTGCAGATGTGATTGAAACATGCTTAACTTTAGATAATCTGTGCATAATGTATAACCTTTCTGAATTTTATCTAATGGCTGAATAGGATATTCAGTAGGATATTTTTCTTAATTAAAAATTTTTTAAAAATTAATTTAAAAAATTAAAAATTTTTTCCAGTTTGCCTTCAGGATTGGGATACATTGATTCTGTCTTTAATACAGTGAATTTTTAAAAATCTATGTGCAAATGTGTTTACTGGGCTAATGAAAAAAATATTTTAATTATATCTTTGAATTTCTTGAATTTCTCTTCTATTCTGATTATTCTGTATTCCTCAGAAACAACTCTAATTCTAAAATTTAATTTTGATCCTATCTAATTTTGTCCATTAATTTTTCAATCATCTTTTCTCTCCTTGGTCTTGTTTCTTTGTCTTTTTCCTCTGATTCAAATCTGAGAGAGTTTGGAACTATTCAACATCATTAATCCAGTTTTCTGTAGATTGATCTTTCTATTTAATGCCTCTAATTTGAATATAAACACTGTAAATCCCACAATAATTTACTCCATAATAATGCTAATTTTCATATTACAATTGACCTCCTCGGTATAGCCAAATTTTCAATCAAGAGCAGTTAAAGTTCTTATTTTCTTGGGACAACAGGAAGGCGAGGCAAACAAAGAAACAGTGGGCTTCTTGGGAAGCTTGGAAGAAGAGATGGTACCCTGTTCTCAGGATTATTTCAGTTCAATTTTGCTGAATTGGGCAGATAAAAAAGTATCATCCACCTAGGAAACTCCTGGAATTGCTGCCACTGTATTGGAAAACAGCCAACTACAGGACCCAGACTGGTCCCTATTGTTGTCCAAGTGGAGTAGATAGCCTTTACCAGGTGGTGCCAATCAGTGGCCAGGAGCAGCATCGATTTGGATTGTGCCGTTTGATCTCCTTGTCATAACGTAACTGTACATTTTATGCAATTGAATTTTGGGGGTCTTACTCTATTCCTACTCATCGTTTAGTTTCAAGGAATCCCTCCTCAGCTCCACCCTTCTTTGTTTTCTTCATGATCTCCCCTCTCTTTAGGTGTTCTGCTTCCAGTGCCTCAAAGCCATGTCCTTTCACATGTCTGCATTTCTCTATGAGCCGGACTGAAGAAACCTAGGCAAAACCTAGGCATGTTCTTCTCACAGAGCTCCTCCTAGCTCTTTATTCTTTTGCCATTTACCCAATTCATATACTTTTAGGGCCTAAATAACCTAACCTGCAATAACTCATAATTTACTCCCCTCCACCATCCCCTCTTATTCTGTTGTTTTTGGGAGTAGCTGAAAGGTGTAGATAGATGGTTGTAGCTGAGTGGGAAGGAAGCCTCAAAAGTACAAAAGCCTATAAGTTCACACTATACAGTTGATATACAGCTACTCTTTTACTGATACTTGTTGATTACAATTAAAGTATTTGGATAGGAATAATAATAGTTTCTTGAAGATAAGTTGCACCAATAATTAATATTTTAATTGCTGGTTGTAGCTTTGTCCACAGCACCTCAGTAGTCAGCAGTGCAGGACAATGGTATTTTTCTTATAGAAATCTGACCTCAAAAAGAATAACTCCTTTTGCAATTTGAAGGACATCGAAACTTCTCTCTTGGCATGGATTCTCAGTCAGCTCAAATCCATGCCATTTCTCCATAACCTCCAGAATTTGCCTGTCATCTCTGTGAAGTCTAGTTTCTCTTTTTTTCACCAGGGCTCTAGTATTTGTGGATGTCATGACAAGTGTGGCAACTCTTTGACCTGAGGTTTGTGGATGAGTCTGCATCATAAATACTTCTAAAGAGGAGCCAACAGGTCATGGTCAACACTTACCAAGAACTGGCTCTGTGACAGGTCATGGCTAAGCACTCATTATTCTATCTTATTCTTATACCCACATGATGAGAAAGGCATGAATCTTAGCCTCATTTGACACCTTCAAGGATTAGGGCAGACAGTTCACTTCTCCAAGATGACACAACCAGTAAATGGCACTAGTAAGCTTCAAAACCAACTCTACCTGAGATTTGAGCCCATGGTTAAGACCATATTCTCCAAAGACCATCTCCAACCTTGCTTGATCCTTAGGAATGGGGCTAATTTGTGGGAGAAAATGTCTAGGCACCAGGTCAGAATAAATTTCTTAAAATCATGCAGTTGGAATGGCATTGCTGGACCTCATTTGTAGTTATATTGGTTGAGGACATAGTCAAATATATACTGATAAACTTCCATGGTCAAATAAAATAAAATATTTATGAACATGTCACATCTGCTTGTATAATAAATCATCATATTTTCTACAGAAAATTCTCACTTCTCTAGACTCTACTGAGCTCATTTTTCTTTAATTGGACAGACTATAAGAGAGAGGAACATAAAGAATTTGATAGAGTGTTATTGATATGTTATACTATCTTGCTAACTGGCAGCTCAACCATACTACGACCGCTCACATTTTCCCTGGTTTGGTGTTATAGAGGCATCTACACTCTTACAGTATCTACCCATCCTTTCTGACTAACAACACCAAATATATTTGTTGGACTTTGGTATCAGAAAGGAGAGAACAAGGCAGTTAAGGTGTAGAGTTTTGTGTGACATTCTTTTTAAATGACAAAACATATATATCTCCTAAAAATTAGCTTAAATGTTTTTTTGTAATCTTACGAACATATATTATTATTCATTTAAAAGCTACTAGTTTATTTGCTTTTGAAAGTAATCATCAAATCTCTAATATATTAAATTTAAGTAATTAAACCTAATAGGAGTTAAGAGGAATTCTGGAGAGGCTGTGTGGCAAGTGAGGAGAGGCTTCCACAAGCTTTCTCAGAAATAAAAAGTGCACGGCTGAGATGTAAAGGGCTACAGATAAAGGCAGATTTCAGTGCTTACTAAAGGTCTTCTCTCTCTTGAGCTCCACCCAGGGTGTCGTTGATCTTTTAGGAAGTTCCTTGACATGGTAGAGGCATGAGAGAAAGGAGGGAAACACAGTGAAGCAATTTAACAGGAGGAGAAAGAGCCCAAAGAAGATCTGCTTAGGAAACCAGTTTCAAACTCTACACTTCTTCGATTAAAAGCCCTAAGTCCTCACACCTTGTTTTCCTGAAGTACTAGTGACACACATCAGACCTACCATTTCTTGGAGGTGAAGAGCTGACTTGTAAAGGATGGGGTGGAGCATGGTGGAGAAGTGAGACGTCATAGAGCTCTCCTTAGAGGACAACATGTGGTTAATGCAAAAACAGGGACCTGGGTATCAGAGTCAACAGCAAAGAGGGGCAAATGTATTTTTTCTTTCTTCATGTGGTGAAACGTAAGTCACTGATCAATTTTCTTAATCCAGCCCCATTGGTCTTACTGTCGTTGGAAATTCCTCCAGATTCTGGCAGTAGGTTTTTCTTTGGGCTTGATGCTCTATGAGTCCACGAAATTTCAACACAGAGGTTAGAGAAAGTTCCTAGGCAGATGACTTTTTTTTCACTTCAAAGAGTAAACATTATGGATGAATAAATAAAAGAATGAGAAAGTTTTAGGAAAACACTTCTTTACCTAAAGCCCATCTCTAATAGGATATATTGAATTCATTATTATCCAATAAGAATAGCAATTGACTGATTTTAAGTCACATTAGATTATCTGTGTTTCTCAAAATAAACACACTTTTTTAGGTACTTTATGTAGAAGTAGAAATGTCAAGTTGTGAGTGTGTGTGTGTGTGTGTGTGTGTGTGTGTGGTTGTGATTGTTCTTGGAGCCTCTAACTCCAAGGCTCATAATAAATGATTCTATTCTCCTTCCATAATTTGGTCAGTTTAGTCGCTTTGGCCTCCCTCTACAATATTTTTGCTGATTTTTTTTTTCAGTTTCTTATTACTCTACAGATTTCAACTCCTGAAATTTTATACCTGAAGCCTTGCTATGAAATATTCAAAAGATGCTATATTTCATACTGCTGAATAAGCAGTTTTAAAATTCTCCCTTGGCAAGTATGCTGCATAACATTGTTTCTAGGAAAGGAGTTTATGTGGGATGATTAAAAATTCCATTTTCATAACCTGTCTCTGATAGACTGCCCATCCAGCCCCCAATATTTGTAGAAAACTATTAAATTGTAGATTATAACAAAACACTTCAGCAAATGGCTTTCATTTCCATTTTACTCAGATGATGACTTTTACTCAGAGCTGCCCCACTATCCTTTAAACTGACTCTTTTTATATATCTACCTTTTTTTGCTTTTCTACTTTTTTCAGTCGGAAAGAACAAATATTTCTCCTTTCTGATGCCAACCACTCTTATCTGTGACTCAGGTCCCAGCATCCACTATCTCTTCTGAGCCCTCACTCTCTTTCTTTTTCAGTTTCCTTTTAATATTTTAATCTCTCTTTCTTCACTGCTTGTTTCTTCTCTTCCTTCAAATACACACTGGCCTCCATTTAGGAATTTTTTTTTTACTTGACTCTTCTGTTTTACTGTAGTTGATCCAAACAAGCTATTTTAACTTTTTTTGAATTATCAGATTCTGACCTTAATCCCACAAAATTTAGTCTAACGTTTCTGATAATATTGAATACACAGTCAAATTTGCCAATAACCTCCTAATTGCCAACTATGATATTTTTCTCATTCCTCTTTTTCTTCACTATTGGCAACTATCGACCATTCCTTCTAAAACTCTCTACCCTTGAATTTCATAATACTTTACATTGATTTCCTTCTCAATTCTTAGTCTGCTTATTTTCTTTTCCCTTTTCCTTTTCTGGCCCCCTCTATGTGGCCCCTTATACCACTAATTTCTTAACACAAATATCTCTGCCTTTTTCTCTTCTTTAAGTTCTTTCCTGAGAGGTTTCACCCCTTTCCAGGGCTTCATTTTTTTACGACTCACTCACCATTCTGGGTATCAGTACAATTATGTATTTACAATATCTCCTGATCCCCAATCCAAATTTGCTTCCTCTTGTTGAACTGTTTTACCTGAAGGGCCAATCTTTATTCCCAAAGCTAATCAAAAACAAAAACAGAAAACAGAATAAACAAGCAAACAAAAGCCCAAGGCAGAGCAAAATAAAAACAAACAAAACAATCCCCCCAAACTCTACAGAACTTATTACCCTTCCTTCAAAATGAATCTCTCCACTTTGGGCTAACATATTTTTGATATTGTTGTCAATAATTCCTTCAGGCCCTTTAGCTTAATGGGGGTAGTGATTTTTGGGTCCACTTCCCCCTTCCTGGCTCTGGTCAAACAGCCTCTGAGGTCACATGGGAACGCAGGATAATCATGGATTAGAGGTCAGGCTAGCTGGGTAGAGATCTCACAATGAACACTTTGTGTATGACGGCCACCACACTGTTGATCAGGAAGAGCTATTTGATTGCTGGGATCCAGAGTAAAATGAAGACGCAGGGCTCCTTTTTCAAAAATTATTAAGAATTTTAAGGTGGCAACAGCAGAACATTAAACCAAATGTGGGGTCCATCTAAGCATGGGGCCCTGTGTGGCTTCACAAATCAAAAGCCCATGATGCCAACCTTGTTATTTATCTTCCTGGGTGGAAGAATTCCTATCAGCTAAATTGAAGAGGTTGACTTACATGATCTCGAAGGTGACATTCCATTTCCCTTTAAAATTCAGTAATTCTAAGCTGCCTTTCTCTGCAATAGCTCCTGGATCCCTGCCTTTCTTCCTTTCTCACCTTGATGGTACAGCAATCCCCAAATACTTGATGGTAATTTTTTTCTTACCTACTTCAGTCCATCCTACCTAGATTATTAGCTCCAAAACTTATTCATAAATTAAAGGTTCAAGTTCAAACTTGACTTAGGTATCAACTTTGCTTTCCAACAAGCATATTTGTTAAGCGTATTAATTTATACTTTAACAGTATTAATTTCCTAGGGCTGCCATAACAAAATACACAGACTGGGTGGCTTAAACCACAGAAACATATGTTCTCACAGCTGTAGAGGCTACAAATCCAAGGTCAAGATCAAGATGTCAGTAGAGATGATTTCCAGATGGCCACCTTCTCACCCTGTCCTCACATGGCCTTTTTTCTGTACTCACACATCCCTGGTATCTCTCCCTGGTCCTATAAGGACACCAGTCATGTTGGATTAGGGCCCCACCCTTATGTCCTCATTTGACCTTAATTACCTCTTTAAAGACCCAGTGTCTAAATACAGTCATATTGGGAGTTAGGGTGTCAACATATGAATTTTGGGGAGACACAATTCAGTCCATAACATCCACTCTTTATTTACATGATTCTAAGTGTATTGAGATAAGCTCTGTACAATCCCAACACATTGAAGACATTACAGGGACTCCAAAATGTGAATGAGAGAGTGAACGCTCCCTTCTGTCAGATGTGCAGCTCCCTGGTCAGGTCTTACCTGTTCCCCTCTGTGCCTTTCCTTCATGTATAAAGCCAGCTTAATTTTCTCTTTCAATGTCCTCTCCCCTTTACCTCTGGTTTGTCATATCTCCTTCCCTTCCACATTAAGCCTCACCTCTGTAGACATTTGCAATGTCTTGTCCTTGACTGTGATCTCCCTTTCCTCTGAATCTCAAAAATACTTAAGGTCTTCACCACTGCTTTGAGATCTTGTGTCATCCTCTAACTTTAACCTTGTATACCTCTCAATCCCAATGAGTCTCTGAGCTCCTCTAGCGAAGACACTGGGTCCTCAGTCAGTGCTTCTTAAATTTAACATGTATAAGCTCCTCCTGGGGCTCTTGTTAAATTCAGATTCTGAGTTAGTAGCCGGTGGGATCTGGGATTCTGCATTTTGAACAAACTCCTAGGTGATGCTGGCACTGCTGTTCCATGGGTTTCATTTCAGCAGCAAGGTGTTAGACTTGGTGGAAAATGTACCCTTTTCTCACTCACCTTTCCCTTACAAACAAGCAGCATGCAGATATTTTCATAATGGATTATACTCTATTGATTAACCTCCTCTTAACCTTCACGGATTAATTCAGCTTAGATCCAGGATGCTGGGCAGGGTGGAAAGCTGTGATCTCTGGAGTTCAAGTCTGGGAAAGGTAACATTTACTTAGACATTTACGTGGCTATGTATTCTTTGTTAGGGGAACACAAGGTAAAGTGGGTAATAAAGCAGCAATTCCAATCAGTTAAAGTTAAAGTTTCCCCCACAACGTAAAACTTTGTAAGACTCTATTTCCAAGAGGAGGCTAAACATACACTGCTGTGGGTTGGATAGAGCAAGAATGAAACACATTGTGTTTATTCTTTGAACACGCAGTACATTTACTTTATGTGAAATTATTTATCTTAGTATTTACTTTATTCTGGAAGAAAAATATAAATGTCTTTAGGGGCTTTAGTTTTGTGAAGCCTATTCTTTTACTCTTGTCCTTCTCACTTTAGACATAAAATAACTTTTGATGCATTAAATTCGAATGAATAAGAACACATTTTAAAGGCCTTTCTTTGTATTTTATTCAGTAGCTGACTTTAGTTGCCTACAAAATACTTTCTAAATTCAGTTTCTTATCATGGGTTCCAACCAGAATAAAATATATACGGTCCCTGGAGCACACAGCTGTTTATGTACCAGGCCAATATGTCTCAGGGAGAGGTCTGTAGGATGCATAGGCTATAATTTAAAAAATAAAAATAAAATCCCAACTCCACATCAAGTATTTAGAGCTGCCCAGTGGGAAGACAAGGCAGAAAAGGAAAAAAGAAGGCAGCTTATTAATTAGCTCCTTTTGCCTTGAACAGCACATTTCTATGCTGTTTTCAAGCCATCTATTTTCACATATAATACTTCAGAGCATATTCTAGCATGCTTTAAAGTCAAATGGAGGAAAGAGAGAGTCTGAAAGATGAAACGATTTTTTAAAAATTAAATTATCTTACAAAATTTTCAGTAACAGTTTTTTGGAGGTGAAGAAGAGCATGTGTCTAAGTTACCACATTTTCAAAGACTGCACAGAGGGTGGAATCGTGCAACCCACAAGCCTTTGTTTGGAAAAGGGGATGCTTTCTAGTGGTGCTGCCACCAGGGAATTCTTGTAGGTGAAGTTTTCAGCCTGCCTTTAGCAAGGCGCAGTTCTTGTGAAAAGCACAAACCTCAGAGCAGTTCCTAGGATTGCTGTCTGCCATCTTGACAGCCATCCAATCAAGTACTTCCCCCCCAAAAAAAAGAAACCTGGTCCCACATCTGCTAGATGGTGCGAGTCCAAGGACAAAGGGCTCTGACCCTGCCGAGAGCTTCATGTCAAGCAGCTTAAAGACACTGATGACGGAGTCAAGTGTGACGTGCTACGCTAACCTGTGGGTCAAGGCCACAATGAAGACAAGACATCACCACCAGACAGCAACTCTTTCTTGAGCTAGGCCGCCTTAGCCATGCTCTCTCTGCCAGGCTCCTGAAGGACATGATGGGCTTGTTCATCCAGTTCTCAACCTTGTCAGTTGCTGGAAAGTCAATTCTGTTCATTATTGGCAGGAACGGAGTCCAGTGACAGCTTTCCAATTCTCATTGCCAATGAAGATAGTTGGCTCAGGATAAAGTGTCCCTGGGGCATGATGTTATGCAATGATATAAGTCTTCTTTGAGATTGTTATTAGTTTCTTATACTATATTTTGATTGATTTCAAATGTCTTGGGGACTCAGTTCTCAGCATATGGAAGTGCCTATTTAGAAACCTGGTGATTGATTGATTGCTTTATCCATCCATGGACCCATGTTTCATCCATCCATGGACCCATTTTTTCATCCATCCATCTGTCAAAATGATTATTGAATGTTTACTGTATGATAGAGCCATGCATCATACTTGTACTCAAGAGGCTCACAGTTGAAGGAGGAAGATAGACCAGTAAGATGAGGACTACCATTCAGTGTAACAGATGGAGAGAGAAAATAGCTAACAGGGAGCTGGAGACTCCTGAGGAGAGACTCTTATATCAGTGCAAAAACAGTGTAGAGCCACACTGCCCACCACCAGGGGGCACCATTCACGTTGCAAGGTGAGTGAATGATGCTTCCCAAGGATGTTCAGAGCACAGTCTACTCAGTCTGCTGAGGGTAAGGGAAACTGGGTTTGCGGGAGAAGTTGGTATTTGCTATGCCCCCAGAGGGGTCAATATGGAGCCAGGAAGATTGTGTCTGTGAGGTGTACATGGGGTGTTGGAGTGGTAGTAGGAAAAAAAAAGATTAATAAGGTGTAGGAACCAGATTCTATGGGGTCTTGTCAGCAAGGTCAAAGGCATTTGGACTTCATCGCTGTAGAAAAATAAGTGACAGATATTCAGCAGGGGAGATCCCTGTTACTGATGTGGCACAGAGGTGGAGTGGTAAGGCATTGTGTCCCTAATGTCATTTGAAGGAGACTTCAAAGCAACCCTAAAGCTGTGCTGCCCATTCCTGGTCCTGTGAGAACACAGGATAAGGCTGGTATAGTCGTAGAGAGGGAAACACTGACCTCTCTTCTGACACTTCACTGTTTTACTTGTGCCTGGCCCTTGTCAGTAGCTTGAGTGGCTTTTAGTGATGTTCATAGCCTGTGAAGTTGGAATTTTCTCAAAGGAGTCCAAGAGAGCTCTCTCACCAGCTGTAGGGTCTCTTGCTGTGTCCTTAAACAGAGTTGCATAAAACTCTGACCTAACCAGCCTCACCATCAGAGTGTAGCTTTGCTACGGTTCTCTGGGTAGCTAACCTTTCTTCACAGCTTCAAGAGCCCAAACTACTGATGATATAAAATGATACTGAAGGGCTGATGAATACAAGAATGGGTTCTCAATGATTTTCCTGTGTTTCTACTATATGTGGAATGCAGCAGAGTTGTAGCCAGGGTCTTATAGCACTGTAAGAAAGAGTTTGCTCTGTAGGTCATCCTAATGTGAGCAATCCCAGTACTACTGTAGCCCAGTACCTACACCCTGATGATGATCTCTAGTGAATGAGAAATCTCACTTAGGATCAGTACTCACTTCACTGGTGATTTTCAAATCATGGTCAGACCACCTGCATCAGGGTACCTTTTAAGATACAGATTCATGGTTCTTGTCCGTAACTTACTGGACCAGAATATCTATTGGGAAGCCTAGGAATCTGTATTTTAACAAGCTCTGTTGCCTAGGTGATTTGTATGGTCATGAAAATTTGAGAACCACTGCACAGACTGTTCCTACTGATGTTGATATGTAGTCTTGTGTAAAAATATCTTTCTGATTAGATATTTTTGTGATGTTGAGAGCTTTGTGAAGTTCTTTATTCACAAAATAAAGAACTTTTCAGGTGGAATCATATCATTAAAATTTTTGTATTACATCAAAAGATACTACATGCAAAAATGATTACTTATCTTTTATTTGATTATTAATTAATTAATTGTTGGAATCCACTGTTAAAAGTCATCCTGTGTATTTCCTTGACAACTCCATTGTCCAGGTATGTGTGGTTATGTAATTTCCTGATTCAAACTTGGTAACCACTAAGCATGTATAGAATAAGAAATTGAAGGTTCTTTTAAACTGAAATATCAGGGAGGGTTCTGTGAAGCCCCACTGATGACAGACCTGGTCTGGTGATGTGGCCACAATCCAAGGAATGCCAGAAGTCACAAAAAAGCTGGAAGAAGTAAGAATGAATTCTTCATTAGAGACTCCAGAGAGAGTGCAGTCATGTCAATAACTTGATTTCAACCCAATGAAACTGATTTGGGACTTTTATCTCCAAAAAATGAGAACAATAAGAATAAATTTCTGTTGATTTAAGCCAAAAGATTTGTGGTAATTTGTTATAGCAGCCACAGGAAACTGATACATTGGGGAAATAGTAATCATTTTCTAATTACCCATGTTTCTAGGGAAGATATCTTCATTAAAAGTGGAAAGATATACTCAAATACAACAGTGACTTTTTGAACATGATGACACAAAACCTATGGGATGCAGCAAAAGCAGTTCTAAGAGGGAAGTTTATAGCAGTATAATCTTACCTCAAGAAACAAGAAAAATCTCAAATAAACAACCTAACCTTACACCTAAAGCAATTAGAGGAAGAAGAACAAAAAACCGCCAAAGTTAGCAGAAGGAAAGAAATCATAAAGATCAGATCAGAAATAAATGAAAAAGAAATGAAGAAAACAATAGCAAAAATCAATAAAACTAAAAGCTGGTTCTTTGAGAAGATAAACAAAATTGATAAACCATTAGCCAGACTCATCAAGAAAAAAAGGGAGAAGACTCAAATCAACAGAATTAGAAATGAAAAAGGAGAAGTAACAACTGACACTGCAGAAATACAAAGGATCATGAGAGATTTCTACATTTGTAACAATGACTTAATACTGTTATTTGACCACCTCAGAGATGTATAGAAGAGAGTAGTCTCTTGCCATTCTAATTGAGGGAATAAAGCAATACACTACTTAGGAGCTAACCCTTATCTGATTATCTCCATGTGAGGGAACTCATGAAGGAGTCATCTCTAGTCGTAATGGCCCCTAACGTTGCTGCTCCAGGCTTGACAATACTTTGCTCTACAATAGTGTTTTTGAAGCAGGGCACAGTAGAAGCCAGAACTTACTGGTATTTAACTATTCTATAATTAAGTCTAAACCATGTAGACTCAAACCATACAATGGTAGACTTTATAGGAAAATATACCCAGGTGTTAGAGTGAAAATAGTAAATGTTAATTCAGAGACAAAGTTTCACTTCCTCTGTGTTGGGAAACAGTTCTCCATGGTGCATGTAATGAGAGCAGCTTCATGAGGCACTGACTGCTTTTGTTAGGGACTATCTTTTCAATGATGTTGGTATAGCAAACAGTCTCAGAAGATAGAGCCAGTGTCTCACGCTGGAGCAGGGTAGGTTTATTTATAACCTTAGAGGATACACAGTGTATTTCTCTTAGAATAAAGGGCAAGCATGCTTATTGTCCATTGGAGAAGATTTGGGTTCTTCTGGAATGCAACCGTGGGTTCTTTTGTAATGGGCAAAGCTCTGGGTTCTTCTGGAATGCAACCAATGGTGTGCAAGCATCACCTGGACTTCACCACCTCACCCTGTGGGAATTAGGATTCTGGGAAGTGATGCAAAGGCTGATACTCTGGCTACTACTCTCGCTGTGAGGAACAAAGCCCTTTGCCTGTGACCCAGGATTATTTTTGTCTTCTGCCATCATCCTGAGACTATGGCAGGATAACTTGTTAACTTGAAAATAAGATAAAATCTCAGACCCTTCAAGGTTCTTGATAGTGTGGCTTTAGGAAGAGAAATTATGAAGACACACATTCCATTGCTAGAGCCCTGTCTTCTGACTTTGTAGCTAAGCAATGTTCATCCTGTTTACACAACTCAGAATTCAATCTTGCTGGGACCAAATGACCCCTCTATAACAGACATCTATTAACCTACCTATTTTATAAAAAAGATATATTTATGCTAGAAACTTTTAAAAGTTACAGGCAACAATTCTGAAAAGAATGACTCTCACTTTCAGCTATTGTTCTCTGATGACTGAATCAGCACATACAATGCCATGTTTACCAAAGGGATAACCCTCCATCTCTCCTCAAACACTGCAGTTTATTGTTAGTTGTGTTTCTGATCAAGAATCCAGCCTCAAAGAAATTATAGAAATTAGTTAAAAACATAAAAGTCAATGTGTGAGAACCAGGGACTTCAATTTATTAGCAATTATTAGCAAAATTGTTCTCTAAGCGCTGTAACATTGACATACAGATGTTATACATTTCATAGAAACTTAACTTACTAGGAAATGACAATATAGCATATACCATATCCTTAATCACATAGTCTCTTTTGCCGTGTTAGATAATATTCACAAGTTATAGAGATTAGGGCATGGGAAATTTCGTGGGGTTATTATTTTACCTACCACAGCCCTCCACTCTACCTCCAAAGATTCACGTGCATCCCAAATGCAAAATGCATTAACTTTACCCCAAGTTCCCTGAAAGTCTCAACACATTGCCGCATTGATGAAAGTCTAAAAATCTCATCTGAGTGTCATCATTTTAAAAGTCCCAAGTCTCATCATCTAAATCACCTAAATTTAATGTAGGTAAGGTTCTAGCTGCAATCCATTCTGGGGCACAACTCTTCTCTATCTGTGGATCTGTAAAACTAAAATAGAAAACTTATCTGCTCCCAAAATACAACGCTGGAATGGGTGTAGGATAATAGTTATAGATATTCTGGTTCAGTGAAGGAGAAAATGGAAGGAAATTCAAGTCATCGGTCCCAAGCAATTTAGAAATCCAACTGGGCAAACTTCATGAGGTTTCAATGTTGGAAATAATCCTCTGAGGATTAGGATTCCTCTTTCTGGAATCATTGCTCTGCCCTCTGGGTTCTCAGCTCTCCCCTCAGAGACATGAATGTTGGTTAATTTTCTCCTATTTGTATATTTCCAAAATTTCATTTTAGTATTTATTTCTAAATTCATTTCAATGTGGTTGGAAAACATACAGATAAGTATTGCTCTATTACTACTTACTTTGTGTTAATGAGATATTTTATGTACCATTTTAATTTCCTTTTGTTTCTTTTACTATATTGTCTTCAGTTATTTTCTAAGTTGTTATTCAGAGGATTACAATTAACCTCTTAATTTAAAACAATCTAATTTGAATTGACACAAGGTTTGTTTCAATAGTATACAGAAACTTTGTTCTATTCCCTCCCCCTGCTTTGTACACTTATTGTTATAAGGATTACATCTTTATACATTGTGTACCTATAAACACAGTTTTTGGATTACTGCTTTATTAAATCCGATAGGTGGAAAGCATTACAGACAAAAATACATTTTTACTGTCTTTATATTCACTGTGTAGTTACTTTATTGGTGCTCTCTATTTCTTTGTGTGGGTTATAATTTCTGTCCAGTTTTTTCTTCCATTTCAGCCTGAAGGGCTGTATTTCTTGTATTGTAGGTCTACTAATAATGAATTCTCTCCATTTTTATTAACTTGAAAATATTTTAAATTCTCCTTCATTTTTAAAAGACAGTGTTGCTTGGTTAACAGTCAGCACTTTGAACATTTCCTCACCACTGCCTTCTGGCCACCATTATTTTGATGAGACATCACTTGAATGTGATGGACCTTTTTTCTCTTGCTGCTTTCAAGATTTCGTCTTTGTTTTTTGACAATTTTACTATAAGAGATACAAGTATGGATCTCTTTCACTTTATTTGGCTTTGTGTAAAGTTTTTCATCAAATTTGGGAAGCTGAAACCTTCAAGATGGCGGAGGAGTAAGACGTGGAGATCACCTTCCTCCCCACAAATACATCAGAAATACATCTACACGTGGAACAACTCCTACAGACACCTACTGAACGCTGGTGGAAGACGTCAGACCTCCCAAAAGGCAAGAAACTCCCCACGTACCCGGGTAGGGCAAAAGAAAAAAGAAAAAACAGAGATAAAAAATAGGGATGGGACCTGCACCTCGGGGAGAGATCTGTGAAGGAGGAAAGGTTTCCACACACTAGGAAGGCCCTTCACTGGCAGAGACAGGTGGTGGCGGTGGGGGGAAGCTTCGGAGCCATGGAGGAGAGCGCAGCAACAGGGGTGCAGAGGGCAAAGTGTAGAGATGCCCACACAGAGGCTCGGCACCGAGCAGCACTCACCAGCCCGAGAGGCTTGTCTGCTCACCCGCCGGGGTGGGCGGGGCTGGGAGCTGAGGCTCGGGCTTCGGTCGGATCCCAGGGAGAGGACTGGGGTTGGCGGCGTGAACACAGCCTGAAGGGGTTAGTGCACCACAGCTAGCCGGGAGGGAGTCCGGGAAAAAGTCTGGAGCTGCCGAAGAGGCAAGAGACCATTGTTTCAGGTGGGCGAGGAGAGGGGATTAAGAGCGCCACTTAAAAAAGCTCCAGAGATGGGCGCGAGCCGCGGCTATCAGCACGGACCTCAGAGACGGGCATGAGATGCTAAGGATGCTGCTGCCGCCACCAAGAAGCCTGTGTGTGAGCACAGGGCACTCTCCACACCTCCCCTCCCAGGAGCCTGTGCAGCCCGCGACGGCCAGGCTCCCATGATCCGGGGACAACTTCCCCGGGAGAACGCATGGCGCACCTCAGGCTGGTGCAACGTCACTCTGGCCTCTGCCACCGCAGGCTCACCCCGCATCCAGTACCCTTCCTTCCCCCGGCCTGAGTGAGCCAGAGCCCCCGAAGCAGCTGCTACTTTAATCCCGTCCTGTCTAGGTGGGAACAGACGCCCTCAGGTGACCTGCACCCAGAGGCGGGGCCAAATCCAAAGCTGAACCCCAGGAGCTGTGCGAACAAAGAAGAGAAAGGGAAATCTGCCCCAGCAGCCTCAGGAGCAGCGGATTAAATCTCCACAATCAACTTGATGTACCCTGCGTCTGTGGAATACCTGAATAGACAACGAATCATCTCAGAATTGAGGCGGTGGACTTTGGGAGCAACTGTAGACTTGGGGTTTGCTTTCTGCATCTAATTTTTTCTGATTTTATGTTTATCTTAGTTGAGTATTTACAGTTTATTATCATTGGTAGATTTGTTCATTGATTTGGTTGCTCTCTTCCTTTTTTAAATATATAGATATATATTTTTTTTTTTTCCTTTTTCTAAGTGTGTATGTGTATGCTTCTTTGTGTAATTTTGTCTGTATAGCTTTGCTTTTACCATTTGTCCTAGGGTTCTGTCTGTCGGTTTTTGTTTGGTTTGGTTTGGTTTTATATTTTTAGTATAGTTTTCAGCACTTGTTATCATTGGTGGATTTCTTTTTTTGTTTGGTTGCTCTCTACTTTCTTTCTTCTTTTTTTATTACTTTTTAATTTTTTTATTTTTAATAATTTTTTATTTTTTATAATAATAACTTTATTTTATTTGATAGTATTCTTTCCTTTCGTTCGTTCTTTCTTTTTTTCTCCCTTTTCTTCTGAGACGTGTGGCTGACAGGGTCTTGGTGCTCTGGCCGGGTGTCAGGCCTGTGCCTCTGAGGTAAGAGAGCTGAGTTCAATACAATGATCCACCAGAGACTTCCCCACTCCATGTAATATCAAACAGCAAAAGCTCTCCCAGAGATCACCATCTCAACACTAAGACCCAGCTCCACTCAAAGACCAGCAAGCTCTAGTGCTGGACACCCTATGCCAAACAACTAGCAAGACAGGAACACAACCCCACCCATTAGCAGGGAGGCTGCCCAAAATAATAATAAGGTCACAGACACCCCAAAACACACCACTGGACACAGTCCTGCCCACCAGAAAAACAAGATCCAGCCTCATCCACCAGAACACAGGCACTAGTCCACCAAGAAACCTACACAGCCCACTGAACCAACCTTAGCCACTGGGGGCAAACATCAAAAACAACGGGAACTACGAACCTGCAGCCTGTGAAAAGGATACCGCAAACACAGTAAGTTAAGCAGAATGAGAAGACAGAGAAACACACAGCAGATGAAGGAGCAAGGTAAAAATCCACCAGACCAAACAAATGAAGAGGAAATAGGCAGTTTACCTGAAAAAGGATTCAGAGTAGTGATAGTAAAGATGATACAAAATCTTGGAAATAGAATGGAGAAAATACAAGAAACGTTTAACAAGGACTAAAGAGCAAACAAACAATGATGAACAACACAATAAATGAAATTAAAAATTCTCTAGAAGGAATCAGTAACAGAATAACTGAGGCAGAAGAATGGATAAGTGATCTGGAAGATAAAACAGTGGAAAAACCTACTGCAGAGCAGAATAAAGAGAAAAGAATGAAAAGGATTGAGGACAGTCTTACAGACCTCTGGGACAACATTAAATGTACCAACTTTCGAATTATAGGGGTCCCAGAAGAAGAAGAGAAAAAGAAAGGGACTGACAAAATATTTGAAGAGATTATAGTTGAAAACTTCCCTAATATGGGAAAGGAAATAGTCATTCAACTCCAGGAAACACAGAGAGTCCCATACAAGATAAATCCAAGGAGAAACACGCCAAGACACATATTAATGAAACTATCAAAAATTAAATACAAGGAAAAAATATTAAAAGCAACAAGGGAAAAACAACAAATAACATACAAGGGAATCCCCATAAGGTTAACAGCTGATCTTTCAGCAGAAACTCTGCAAGCCAGAAGGAAGTGGCAGGAAATATTTAAAGTGATGAAAGGGAGAAACCTACAACTAAGATAACTCTACCAAGCAAGGATCTCATTCAGATTCGATGGAGAAATTAAAACCTTTACAGACAAGCGAAAGCTAAGAGAATTCAGCACCACCAAACCAGCTTTACAACAAATACTATAGGAACTTCTCTAGGCAGGAAACACAAGAGAAGGAAGAGATCTACAATAACAAACCCAAAACAATTAAGAAAATGATAATAGGAACATACATATCAATAATTACCTTAAACGTGACTGGATTAAATGCTTCAACCAAAATACACAGACTGGCTGAATGGATACAAAAACAAGACCCATATATATGCTGTCTACAAGAGACCCACTTCAGACCTAGAGACACATACAGACTGAAAGTGAGGGGATGGAAAAAGATATTCCATGCAAATGGAAATCGAAAGAAAGCTGGATTAGCAATTCTCATATCAGACAAAATAGACTTTAAAATAAAAACTATTACAAGAGACAGAGAAGGACACTACATAATGATCAAGGGATCAATCCAAGAAGAAGATATAACAATGGTAAATATTTATGCACCCAACATAGGAGCACCTCAATACATAAGGCAAATGCTAACAGCCATAAAAGGGGAAATCGACAATAACACAATCATAGTAGCGGACTTTAACACCCCACTTTCACAAATGGACAGATCATCCAAAATGAAAATAAATACGGAAACACAAGCTTTAAATGATACATTAAACAAGATGGACTTAATTGATATTTATAGGACATTCCATCCAAAAACAACAGAATACACTTTCTTCTTAAGTTCTCATGGAACATTCTCCATGATAGATCATATCTTGGGTCAGAAATCAAGCCTTGGTAAATTTAATAAAATTGCAATCATATCAAGTATCTTTTCTGACCACAACGCTATGAGACTAGATATCAATTACAGGAAAAAATCTGTAAAAAAGACAAACACGTGGAGGCTAAATAATACGCTACTTAATAACCAAGAGAGCACTGAAGAAATCAAAGAGGAAATCAAAAAATACCTAGAAATAAATGAAAATGAAAACACGAAAACCCAAAACCTATGAGATGCAGCAAAAGCAGTTCTAAGAGGGAAGTTTATAGCAATACAATGCTACCTCAAGAAACAAGAAATATCTCAAATAAACAACCTAACCTTACACCTAAAGCAATTAGAGAAAGAAGAACAAAAAACCACCAAAGTTAGCAGAAGGAAAGAAATCATAAAGATCAGATCAGAAATAAATGAAAAAGAAATGAAGGAAACAATAGCAAAGAACAATAAAACTAAAAGCTGTTTCTTTGAAAAGATAACCAAATTGATAAACCATTAGCCAGACTCATCAAGAAAAAGATGGAGAAGACTCAAATCAATAGAATTAGAAATGGAAAAGGAGCAGTAACAACTGACACTGCAGAAATACGAAGGATCATGAGAGATTACTACAAGCAGCTATGTGCCAATAAAATGGACAACCTGGAAAAAATGGACAAATTCTTAAAAAAGCACAACATTCTGAGACTGAATCAGGAAGAAATAGAAAATACAAACAGACCAATCACAAGCACTGAAACTGAGACTGTGATTCAAAATCTTCCAAAAAACAAAAGCCCTGGACCAGATGGCTTCACAGGCAAATTCTATCAAACATTCAGAGAAGAGCTAACACCTATCCTTCTCAAATTCTTCCAAAATATAGCAGAGGGAGGAAGACTACCAAACTCATTCTACGAGGCCACCATCACCCTGATACCAAAACCAGGCAAAGATGTCACATAGAAAGAAAACTACAGGCCAATATCACTGACGAACATAGATGCAAAAATCCTCAACGAAATACTAGCAAACAGAGTCCAACAGCACATTAAAAGGATCATACCCCATGATCAAGTGGGGTTTATCCCAGGAATGCAAGGATTCTTCAATATATGCAAATCAATCAATGTGATACACCATATTAACAAATTGAAGGAGAAAAACCAAATGATCATCTCAATAGATGCAGAAAAAGCTTTCAGCAAAATTCAACACACATTTATGATAAAAACCCTCCAGAAAGTAGCTATAGAGGGAACTTACCTCAACATAATAAAGGCCATATATGACAAACCCACAGCCAACATCATTCTCAATTGTGAAAAACTGAAACCATTTCTTCTAAGATCAGGAAGAAGACAAGGTCGTCCACTCTCACCACTATTATTCAACATAGTTTTGGAAGTTTTAGCCACAGCAATCAGAGAAGAAAAAGAAATTAAAGGAATCCAAATCAGAAAGGAGAGGTAAAGCTGTCACTGTTTGCAGATGACATGATACCATACATAGAGAATACTAAAGATGCTACCAGAAAACTACTAGAGCTAATCAATGAATCTGGTAAAGTAGCAGGACACAAAATTAATGCACAGAAATCTCTTGCATTCCTATAGACAAATGATGAAAAATCTGAAGGAGAAATTAAGGAAACACTCCCATTTACCATTGCAACAAAAAGAGTAAAATACCTAGGAATAAACCTACCTAAGGAGACAAAAGACCTGTATGCAGAAAACTATAAGACACTGATGAAAAAAGTTAAAGATGATACAAACAGATGGAGAGATATACCATGTTCTTGGATTGGAAGAATCAACATTGGGAAAATGACTATACTACCCAAAGCAATCTACAGATTCAATGTAATCCCTATCAAACTACCACTGGCATTTTTCACACAACTAGAACAAAAAATTTCACAATTTGTATGGAAACACAAAAGACCCCGAATAGCCAAAGCAATCTTGAGAAAGAAAAACGGAGCTGGAGGTATTAGCCTCCCTGACTTCAGACTATACTACAAAGCTACAGTAATCAAGACAGTATGGTACTGGCACAAAAACAGAAATATACATCAATGGAACAGGATAGAAAGCCCAGAGATAAACCCATGCACATATGGTCACCTTATCTTTGACAAAGGAGGCAAGAATATACAATGGAGAAAAGACAGCCTCTTCAATAAGTGGTGCTGGGAAAACTGGACAGCTACATGTAAAAGAATGAAATTAGAACACTCCCAAACACCATACACAAAAATAAACTCAAAATGGATTAAAGACCTAAATGTAAGGCCAGACACTATAAAACTGTTAGAGGGAAACATAGGAAGAACACTCTATGACTTAAATCACAACAAGATTCCTTTTGACCCACCTGCTAGAGAAATGGAAATAAAAACAAAAATAAACAAATGGTACCTAATGAAACTTCAAAGCTTTTGCACAGCAAAGGAAACCATAAGCAAGATGAAAAGACAACCCTCAGAATGGGAGAAAATATTTGCAAACGAAGCAAGTGACAAAGGATTAATCTCCAAAATATACAAGCAGCTCATGCAGGTCAATATCAAAAAAACAAACAACCCAATCAAATTTTTTGATTGACCCAATCAAAAAATGGGCAGAAGACCTAAATAAATCTAAATTGACATTTCTCCAAAGAAATAGACATTTCTCCATATACAGATGGTGAACAAACACATGAAAGGATGCTCAACATCACTAATCATTAGAGAAATGCAAATCAAAACTGCAATGAGGTATCACCTCACACCAGTTAGAATGACCATCATCAAAAAATCATACAAATGATAAATGCTGGAGAGGGTGTGGAGGAAAGGCAACTCTCCTGCACTGTTGGTGGGAATGTAAATTGATACAGCCACTATGGAGATCAGTATGGAGGGGTTCCTTAAAAAACTAAAAATAGAACTACCATATGACCCAGCAATCCCACTACTGGGCATATACCCTGAAAAAACCATAATTCAAAGAGTCATGTACCACAATGTTCATTGCATCTTTATTTACAGTAGCAAGGACATGAAAGCAACCTAAGTGTCCATCAACAGATGAATGGATAAAGAAGATGTGGCACATATATACAATGGAATATTATTCAGCCATAAAAAGAAATGAAATTGAGTTATTTGTAGTGAGGTGGATGGACCTAGAGTTTGTCATACAGAGTGAAGTAAGTCAGAAACAGAAAAACAAATACCGTATTCTAACACATATATATGGAATCTAAAAAAAAAAAAAAGGGTTCTGAAGAACCTAGGGGCAGGACAGGAATAAAGACGCAGACATAGAGAATGGACTTGAGGACACAGGGAGGGGGAAGTGTAAGCTGGGAGAAAGTGAGAGAGTGGCATGGACTTACATATACTGCCAAATGTAAAATCGGTAGCTAGTAGGAAGCAGCCGCATGGCACAGGGAGATCAGCTAGGTCGTATGTGACCACCTAGAGGGGTGGGATAGGGAGGGTGGGAGGGAGATGCAAGAGGGCGGAGATATGGGGATATATGTATATGTATAGCTGATTCACTTTGTTATAAAGCAGAAACTAACACACCATTGTAAAGCACTTATACTCCAATAAAGATGCTAAAAAAAATTAAAAAATAAAATACTTTAAATAGAAAAAAAAATTTGGAAGTTATTGGTCTTTATTACTTCAAATATTCTTTCTGTCTTTTTTTCTCTCTCCTTATGGGGCTCTCATTACTCATGTATTGGTATGTTTGATATTGTCTCATAGGTCTCTGTGTTCATGTTTCTTAATTTTTTTCTTTATGTTTCTCAGATTATATAATCTTAATTGAAATATAGTCAAATTGGCTAATTCTTTCTTGTGACATTTCAAATCTGCTGTTAACAACTTTAATGATTTTTTTTCGGCTATTGTAATCTTCAACTCCAGGATCTTTACTTGGTTACTTCTATAATTTCTATCTGTTTAATGATATCCTCTATTTGGCAAGACAGGATTCTCACACTTTCTTTTAATTTTTGCACATGGATTCCTTTAATTCTTTAACCATATTTTATATAGCTGATTTAAAAATCTTTTTTTTACTATGTTCAACTTCTGGACTTCCTCAGGGACATTTTTTGACTGCTTTTTTTTTCTGTTTATGTGTCATATTTTCCTGTTTCTTTGCACATCCTGTAATTTTTTGTTGAAAACTGAATATTTTTAATAATATAATACGGTAAGTCTGGAAATCCAATATCTATTCCCCATTCCATAAGGTGTTTTTGTTTTTTTATTGTTTGGTGACTGTTTCTTTGTTCTGTGACCTTACTGGACTAATTCCATATAATCTGTATTCTTTGTCATTTGTGGCCACTGATGTCTCTGCTTGGTTAGCCTAGTGGTCAGCTAATGAAGAGACCTAGTATGTCTCTCAGGCTTTGCAGATTGGTCCTTTGTGTGTGTTGAAGCACACCTTCAGTGCTCTTGCAGGCAGTTGACAGCTCCACCTCAGCTTGCACAGTGCCTCATGGTCAGTCAGAGGTGAGACATCAGGATGCTCCCACATCTTTCCTGAGCACATGCACAGTCCTATATGTATGTCTGCCCTTCTAGATTTCCAGGAATATGTTGGAAGTTTTAAATGTCCTCCATGAACATCTTACTCCCCTGTTTGTGTCTTTTAAATGTTTTGATCAGCTTCTTGTTAGCTCCAACTGGAATCACTGCCTTGGGCAGCTCTGGTGTTAAACAACTGTTGCTGATTGTTTTCTGCAAGTACTTGCACAGAGTGTGCCCTGAGCTGCAGACCCACTCAGCCCCGCCTAATGGCTGCTAGGCTGCTGGTGTTCACAGCTATAGTGATTTTGAGTCTGTTGGTTTTCAAGGCTGCTCCAGAGTTGCAGAGATAGGGATGGGGATAGGCCACATTGAAACACCACGACACCTGTAGTTCTTACCAAGATTCAGCTACTTTTCCTGAATAGTGCTCCTTAGATGGTTGCAAGCCTGTAGTTAATTTCCAGAGTTCTAAAAATGTAAGTTTTGAATATTTTTGCAAATGTTCCTGTTGCTTCAGTGGAGGAGTGGGTTTTCAGATGTTGTTACTCTACCATTCCAGAAGTGCTTCTCTTTCTGCCTTACTAAATTTTACTCATCATTTAGGACACAGGTTAGTTGTCAATTCTATTAGGATATCTATGTGCTCTTAAGATTTGTGTCTCTCCTAGATCTCCCAGGATACCTTGTGCTTTTCACAAACATTTCTCAATTGCCTGTTTCCCATCTGTCTCTTTCATAAGCTTCTAAATGCAGAGATCATGTCCGGCTCACTTCTTTATCACCACCGCCTAGAAAAGTGCCTGGCACATGGACCCCACTAACTACTTACTGTTGAATAAATGAATCTATCGGAACTATTTTTTTTTTAATGCGTAAGTTTAAATAACCAATTAAATATCCAACATGTATAATTTTGCTTGTTTCATTCAAAGTTTTAAGTCTTTAGGGTAATTTGTTTTGGACATATTTTGCACTATTACAGACTGAAAATGTCCTTGAGAACAGATGGATATTTGCATATATTTCCAGACTTAATAGAAACTTCACTTAACCCTAAAAATTTTCCATTTTTTTCTTCCTTCAATCCTCTTCCCTATGTCCATCCTGACACAAGAATTACCAAGATCAGACATGAAAGGGGAAAGTAATATAAGGTTAGTCTTAGTAGTGCATGTGGAAGAGAAAAAGGATAATCATACTTTTCCCCTTGGTGATGAAGGGGTGGTGTTTATAGGCTGATTACATGAATAAGAGTTTCATGATTTTTTTTTTTTTAATTCTAGCACCAGCAGCAGGGTTCCTTCAGCAGAAATCCTTGATTGAGGCGCTAAAGGCAATGGGAAACAAGAGTGGCTGCTAATTAGACACTTTGAATGAGCCAAGTGGGAAAACGAGCCATATAGAACAGCAGGGACTGCCTATACCCTTTTGATATCTGACAATCCAAATTTTAAGACCGTAGAGGCAATGGATACACTGCTATTCTCTCTGGACAGTTTTGATTTGGGAGTATTGTCAAGCCAATGAAGATATTGGATAAATCAAGAGAAAAATGAATCACCCAAACAGTACCCTACTCTTTAATGTACTTTCCAAAAAGTATTGACAAAATATCTGGATGTCGAGTCTGGTATGTCTACTTTATTCTACTATGTTATATGTAACAAATGCATAACCTAATGGTATTGACATTTTAATCAGCTGCTCTCTTTTTCTTTCATGCTTTTCTTTGTCACTGAAATGGTAGCTGACTATTAACAGCCTAAGAACACAGAAACATATTCTGATACATCATAATACAATCACTTAGAATGCAGGGTGTGACTGATGCAGTGACCTTTGTTCTGTATTACTCTGCCACAACCTCAGCAAGCCTACATTAGTACCCGATGCACTTAAACGTCTCGGGTTTATAACATTGTCTCAGCACAAGAACATTAGTAATCAAGTCAAACATTAGAAGGTAAAAGTACATGTATATTCTCTTCTGCAAGTCATCCATCCAGAAAATAACAGGTACAAGCTGAAGAGGAACATGCTGCAAGCACGTGCAATAAGCCTGAAACAAAGATTTCAAATACAGGGTGTCAAACATTTCATAAGATTCAAAAGTGCAGTCATTTTTTCAGATTTTTAAAATAAATCTGCCTGATAAACCCTCAGATGCTTTGACTGTTTTCTTTTGTGTTTGTCTGTTTTTGGTGTGTTGCCAAAAGGTTTAGGGTGTTAGTTATGTTGGCAGAATCTTAAGAAATAGTAATTGATCCCTTTTTATTTGACATGCAAGTTAAAATTAATAATAATTACAACAACTTTCTCTTATAATGTAACTCTAATTTATAGGGTTTTTTTTTTTTTTTTTTTTTACACACACACACACTGTATTTTATTTTTACAAGAGATAAATAGACTGACACCAAGCATTGTACATGGATGACCACAACAATTTTATAGGGTTTTAATTTCAGGTCAGTTTATACAATCATGTTAGGGAACTTATTTCTAAATCATCCTTTTTGGTTTTTTTCTTAATATTGATTGATTTGCTCTAAGTAATTTATTTGCTTGTTTAGGGACACACCTATTCTTGGTCTAGTAACATCATTGTTCAGACTTGCTCTAGATTTTGTATTGGGTCCAGACATATTTCCTGAAAAAATTGAAAAATGCAAATTTAGTTGTAAAGCTTCCCGTATCTTGGACATGAGGGACAACAAATTATCATTTCAAATAAATTTAAGTTCAATTTTCAATCCAGTGGAACGATGTTCCATTGTGTTTCAGTGGTGGCTTGGTGTGCATACTAGATGAACAAAACAACATGAAAATATAAGTTCTAGCTCAGCTGTCAAGTTCAGAGCATGTGCCTTGACTAACTATTTGCAACAGAAAGGCTTAGCCAAAGCAACACAATCTTCAAGTGGGCGCCATTGTAAGAGGCTTGTAGTTTCATATCCTTTTTTCCTGTGTGAATGTGCCTTTCCACCACGGTCCTGCGCAGCTATTCCAACAGTGTTGCCTTCTCAAGAGTAGTGACTGCTGAGTGACACATGAAATGTCGTTGATAAATGTGATCTGGAAGTCACAAAATGCTGACCCAGCAGTAAACTGATAGCCACTGACTTGACTTCCAGAGACCTGTTCTATGAAATCATGAAGTGGAACCGTGAAGGCTAATTAAACTCTTGTTGAGCTCTCTGGTTGAGATATTGATTCCAATCAAAAGTTAGCTACTTCTTATTAAAAGGTAATCCAGGAACCAAAGAATTTTCCCAAGATAAAGAAGCTGTAAAGACCTTCCAAGCAGTGACACATCATTCATAAAGATGACTGTTAAACTTGAGGTCAGGGCAGAACATTCCTAATCCAAAATCCTTCTTCTGAAACAACCTCTTCCATGAGCCATGTGATCTGCTAAAGTCAAAGACTTTCCATAAAGAGAATTCATCACTCAGAATTTAATTCACTTTCTATAATATGGATTCCAATTTTCACACACGTTGTTATCTATTTAATAAAACTGGGGCATGTGTGTTGTCTTCATTAAATGATTTAAGAATTAAAGTGAGGTTTCAGTGTTTTATTTATTATTATCTTTAAAAGTTGCAAGCATTAATATTGTACAGTTTCTAATTTTGTCATGGGTTTATTAAATAAAACGCTTATAAAAGTAAATTACTCAGTTCTCATAACCATCATTTCTTTATGTGATCAAAGCTTCTGAACTTATAAACAAGCCGTGACTACCATAACTTTTCCTGTTTTGAAAATACTGGAATTTAGAATATGAGGCTTTCTAATTTCAAAATAGGGATATGGACTCTTGAAAGTCTGCAAGAGTTTATCTGCCTCCTTCAGCAACTGAATTCCAGGGCAAGACATGACTCTAGGGGATAAAATGCATTCACTGTGGAACAGAGTTACACAAGATGGAAGACTCCTCCAGCCCTCAGGTAGTCCAAGACAAACAACAACTTTAGACAAAGAGTGCTTCATCTAGAAATTTTGAAATCTTAGGCAGGGGAGAATTTTTCAAGGATGAAATATGCATGGAATTAAAAGGAGTAAGAAATCTTTTAGAATTGGAGGTGCCCTAGGAAATTTGGTGGGTGGGGATAATGGGGAGAAACTCATTTCCTGTCCTATGTGCAGGTTTCTTTATTCATCTTTCTCACCCCCATGCCCTTCTCTTTTATCCCCTCCCTGCCTTTTCTCTCTCTCTCTCTCCTCCCCCTGCCCCCATTCCACAGCCTGGCATGCCTTTGTTGTGAGGAAAGTGAAGTGTCAAATATGTAATAAGTACATGTCGGCCACTAGGTGTAATTAAATGAAGATTGGAGTTGAAATAAGAGGAACAGTATTTAGTTCCAGCTCTGCAGCTTACAAACTGTGTGATCTCGTAAAAGTCACTCAACCTCTCTGAACTTCAGTTCTCCCTGATGTTAAATCTACTATCCAAGATTGTTGTGAAACACCTCAAATAAAATGATACAGGTTGGAGTATTTCATACACCATAAATGAGCATTGTCCAAATGCAACTATTGTTACATTTTATGTCTGTGTTTTGTCTTATATTATAACTGCTTCCATAGTTTTCATACCCGTCTTATCAGAATGTTCAGATTTCTTGGGGGTAATCACTGTTTCTTAGTCATCACACACACACACACACACACACACACACACACACACACACCACTTAGCACTATGGGTTTGTGCAGAACAATGATTTTTTAAATGGAAATAACTATATTTTAAAATAACAAAACAAATTCAGGTCATGTAGGCCTTTGTATAATCAAATTGTATCTTCAGAGAGGAAGCCAATGCATTCCAAGGGGCAGTTCGGGAGCCCCAGCTACGGGAGCGGCTCTCATTCCCAGCTTCAGCCCCCCTCACAATTCCCATCTCCACAGTCAGCCAATTTCAGCTTCTCCTTCTCTCTTAGAATAGCTCACACTGTCTGAATGTGCTTACATTCCTGCCGTATCCATATCTGGGTCCTATTCTAGCCAATGCTGCCTTGCTAGAACTGTACAGTACTAAGCACACAATAGGATTGATTTCTGTTCCTTTTTAAGTTCCAAACGTTACACTCTGTTCATGCCATTTTTAAGAAAAAAATATGCCACTATTTCTGATACTTCTGATTTCTTTGGAAATGAATTCACTCTTACTTTGATCCATGAAACAAAATGTATACTTTCTATTTCTTGTGACCGATTTAGTGGATTATTATGTTTGCAGGCATTCTGATTTTCAAAATTGGAATTTCCATGAACAGTTTCAAAGACAAAGAAAATAGAGGGAAGAAAATCTGCTGCTGCTTTTGACCTGGGTTACCATAACAGAACGAATATATGCTACTGAAGCTTGAAACACCTCAGCCTTGAACACTCATAATATTCTAGTCTCACAGGGTACAGCAACTTATGTGCACCGAGCAGTCAAGGGGTTAAGCAAGCTTTCTATTTTATGGGCCCTTAAATCCTAAGTGATGTTCTGTGTTGCACATTACGAGGGCAGCCATGAAAGGATATATATATAACTTTTTTTTTTTTAATTCTTCACATCACCTAAGATTTTGAAAGCTTGGTAACATCCCAGGAGCAAGAAAAGCATAAAAGCATTCACCAGACACAGAAGGCAGAGTAGATGCATTAAGATTAGTCACCACTTTGGAAAATATATGTGCATGCACACACACATGCACACACAAAGGAAACAATTTCAGAAAGGTTTCAGGTTTGCTTTTATTTAAAAAAAAATGTGAGCTCTAGAACACTTGAAAGAAATTTTTTAAATGCCAAGGTTTCTCTGTAACCTGGGAACATGATCAAATATGGAAATACCTATTTAAGTTTTATTTCTAAAAATACAGTGTGGTCATTGTTTCTTGGTTCACATTACTTTTTATGGATATGAAACATCCTTATAGTGTAGTTTTAAAATAAAATCTTTTATTTCAAACATTGATAAATTCCTCAAGGTCTTATATTCTCTAAATGTTATGGATATTAGTTTTATTTCTTATCTTTTGTAATTCATATTAAGATATCATTGTTGAAGGAATAATCTATGTAAAATACTTTTATATTCTGCATTTGAAAGCATTCACTTTATGGACTGAAAGATTATAATAGGATACAAGTGTAGGGAGATGAAATTCATACTCATGTTTTTGCAAAATTCAAAGGGTCTCCTTTTTTTTTATAAAAGGAAATCAATAACCTGCTATGCAGAAATACTTAAAAGAGAAAAAGAATAGCAAAAAACCTCCAGCTTTTAAATATAAGACAGTATACACACATACGACAAATATACATGTTCAGCCTTTCTTCATAATTAGAAACAGTTTTAAATTAGACCCATGGCTAATGAAAAAATCTTGGTGTTCATCGCTCTGTATTAGATATAACTGAAGCAAACTATTTTAATTAAGTGATTCTAACTGGGCAGGGAAAGTACAAGAACAATATTGTTTCAAACTCAAGCTGGTGAAAATTGAGTGCAAAAATAACAGGGTTATAAAATACAGATAATAGTGCATAGCTTTTAGGATCGTTATTAGAGATAAAATAATAGTTGCAAATTACTTAGTGTAAAACAAGCACTTGATAAAGTTGGCTGTTTTTATTATTACTTATTATTGATTTACTTATTGACAAAATATGAAGATAATATCTATCTTTCATGGGTTTTAGTAGGATTAGTGGTATAAGTGATATGTTTTTTCCTGTACTTATTTAAATGCTATGTTTTTTCACCTTTAATCTATTAATGTGGTGGATTACACTAATCAATCGATTTGCTCATAGTAAATCAAACCTTCATTCCTAGTATAAATTCAGTTTGGGCATGCTGAATTACCTTTTTATACATTGGTAGATTTGTTTTGCTTATATTTTGTTTAGAATCTTTGCAGTTCTATTTATGAATTAATTTAGCTTTTAGTTCTTCTTTCTCATATTGTTTTATTTTGCTATTTAATACAAAATATTGGGGAGTTTCTATTTTTGTTTATTATATAGAAGAGTTTATTGAAAACTGGAATGACTTGCTTCTTTGATTATATGATTGATAGATGAATTTTAACTAATTATTCAACTTACTTGTTATATAGTATTTTAAGATTTTTTTCATTTCCTCTTGAGACAGTGTTGCTAAATTATCTTTTTCTAGGGATTTACTAATTTTGTCTTGGTTTTAAAATTTATTGGCATAAATCTACTTTCAAAAGATGGCTGTAATAAAATACCCACTTCGAGGAATTGCCACAAGGATTAAATGAAGTAATAAATATGCACAGCACTTAGAGCAAGCCTAATACATAACAGATATTCAATAAATGTTAGCTACTTGTCATTACTATTATTATTATCTTTTATATATCTGCTCTATTTGTAGTTATATCCCATTCTTTATTTCTAGTACTTACTTGTCCCATCTTTTTTTTACTTGTTCAAACTTTCCAGAGCTTTGTTAATTTCATCAGTCTTTTAAAAGAACCATCTTTTTTTTTTAACTTGATTTTCTCGCTATGTATTCTTTTTCTGGTTCATTAATTTTTGCTTTGATTTTTTAAAAGCTCTTCTTTCTACTTTGCCTTTTGTTCCCTGCTTTTTTCCATCCTCTTATGTAGTATGCTTAGCTCATTAAATTTTAGCTTCTGTCTTTTCTAAATGTAATGTTTCTGAGGATTTATACATTCCTCTAAGACCTCCATTAGTTACAGCCAACAAGTTATTTTTTTTCTTTTTATTGAGAACAAAAACACATATAGTGAAATGAATAAAATGCACTGATCTTAACCATACATTTAGAAGAATTTATATGTTTATATAGCTGTGACTACACCAAGATCAAGGTATGAAACATTTCAAGTACTCAGAAGTCCCCTCATATCTCAACCCAGTCAATAACGTCCCACCCTGAGATAACCACTTATATGGACATCTATCCCCATGGATTAGTCTTGCTCTTTCTTCACTGTCTTATGGAATGATACAATGTGTTCTCTTTTGTGTCTGGCTTCTTTGGCCCCAAACAATGCTCCTGATTTTTATCCTTGCTGTAGTATCAGAGATTCACCATTTTTTACTGGTACGAAGGTACCATACTTCATTTAACATTCTAGTTTAACATTCTAATGTTAGTGGGCATTGGTTTTTTTTCTAGAATTTGTCAATCATGAATAAAACTGGTAAGAAATCCTGATACATGGCGTCTGATGGACCTGTGCATCCCACAAGGTTTGTTATGCGTGCTATGTAGCATTTTCATTATAATTTAGCTATCAGTGTCCTAAAATGTCCATTAGAATATATATACATCGTTTTCAAACACTTGTTTTTAGTTATCTGTTTTGTCATTCATTTCAAAACTAATTGTAATACAATGGAATATTACTCAGCCATAAAAAGAAACGAAATGGAGGTATTTGTAGTGAGGTGGACGGAGTTAGAGTCTGTCATACAGAGTGAAGTAAGTCAGAAAGAGAAAAACAAATACAGTATGCTAACACATATATATGGAATCTAAGGGGGAAAAAAAAAAAAAAAGGTCATGAAGAACCTAGTGGCAAGATGGGAATAAAGACACAGACCTACTAGAGAATGGACTTGAGGATATGGGGAGGGGGTGGGGTGAGATGTGACAAAGTGAGAGAGTGGCATGGACATATATACACTACCAAACATAAAATAGATAGCTAGTGGGAAGCAACCGCATAGCACAGGGAGATCAGCTCTGTGCTTTGTGACCACCTAGAGGGGTGGGACAGGGAGGGTGGGAGGGAGGGAGATGCAAGAGGGAAGAGATATGGGAACATACGTATATGTATAACTGATTCACTTTGTTATAAAGCAGAAACTAACACACCATTGTAAAGCAATTATACTCCAATAAAGATGTTTTAAAAAAAAAAAAACTAATTGTAATGTGGACAGAAAATATAATTTGAAAAATATCACTTCTTTGAAATTTGTGGAAATTTGATCTATGATTAATTTATATAAGTGGCTAAAGTATACTTGAAAAGAATGTCTATTCTTAACTTGTTTAAATATGATATTTGACTTGTATCCTTTATATCAAGTTTGGCTTTTATATCATTCAAATCTTTTTTATTTGTTTCAGTGTAATAACAATGAGAGAGGTATATTAAAATCTCACAATAATGGTGACCTTTTCAATTTCTCCTAATTTTGTTAATTTTTGCTTACTGTAATTTTAAACTCTTCTATTAGGTTTCTGCGAGTCCAAAATTATTATATTTCTTCAATAAATTGTACTTTCATTGAACATTTTTTGTGTCCCAGTTTCCTCATCTGCAAAATGGAGATAATAATGTACTTCACCAAGTTCTAATGAGAACTTGTAGATTCTTTTGTATATCACACCTTCCTTCTGGAATCTTTTTCCTACTTCCTTTAGAAGTTTCTATAGAGAATGCTTTTACTTTGTTGTCTAAACTTGTTTTTATTTCAACCTTGATCTTTAAGGGAAGTTTTGCAATCTAAGTTGACAGTCATTTTTCTGTTATACTCTGATGGTATTATTCTGTTGCCTTATGGTTTCCATTGTTTCTATTTAGAAACAGGACATTTGTCAATTTTTTATACGCAATCTAATCTTTCTGACTACTCTTCAGAACTTCTTTTTGCCTTTTGTCTTCTTCCACTTTATTTTAGTATAGCTAGATTTATTTTTATTTATCCTGCTTGATATTTATTGAGCTTAATGAATAATACATTTTAGTCTTTTATCAATTATAGAAAATTCTCAGCTATTTTTCTTTGAATATTGCCTTTCTTTATCTCTCTGTCCTTTTTCTCTAAATATGAGTATACATTTTAGACTCCCTCATTCTTTATGACTCTTATTCTTTCTTTCCTATTTTCCATCAGGATTGTCTATGCTGCAATATGTTGAATAATTCCTTCAGATCTATCTTCCAGCTCACTATTTATCTTTTCAGCAGGATCTAGAATAGTTTAAAAATTAGTGGATGTTTTAATTTCAATTTTTATATCTATAAAATTGAAAAGTGTACATAAATTATACTTTTTATTATGTTATTTTAATGTATTTTCATTTATATTTCTACTTTATTATATTATTTTTATTTATATTTTATTTCTAAAAATGTTATTTGGTTATTTTTCAGATCTCACTAGTTAAGTTTATAGTTTCTTCTTTTGTCACATTTTAAATTCTGTCTTATATTTCTTAAAACACATTATATATGTGTTTTATGTTCCATGTCTGATAATTCCAATATCTGATGTCTCTTCGGGTTTTAATCTGCTGTTGAGTTGTTTCTCCTGACTCTTGGTTATGTGCCTTTGTCTTTCATGTGTGTTGCAATTTTTAAAATAATATTCTGTTTTCATTAGAACTGTATTCGTGGGAATTATTTGAGGCTTGGATGGAGGGGGCATTCCTTCCAACAGGCTTTGTGTTTGTTTTTGCAAGGTGTCTGGGCCATCATAAGCCCTGGGCATCTTAAGCTACTTTTAAGCTCCAGGTTTTTATCTCATTAACCAGTTCAAGTTGGTTAATACCTTCTGGAGCAGTGGACCAGCTTGGAGATGAAGAGATTTGGGGGAGGGGACTGCTGGGTGTTTATCAAAACCCTAGTTATGCTTTAACCAAATAGTTTACAGAAAGCATTGGGATTTAAAATATTCTTTTTTCACTGCAACAGTTATAATTTTATTCCAAAATCTTCCATCATTATCTTCTTTTATTTTTCTTTCTTTCCACTCCCAACATTAATCTGTACCCTAAGATAATATCATATCAGGCTATTGTAGAAAAGCATCTTGCAAGATATTTAGGGCCACCTTCCTTATACATACGTGGGAAATCTCCATCATCTCAGACTGTGGGACACTCTCTCCTCTTCCAATGCCAAGATTACTTATTGCTCTTACCACTATGATGCCCTTCCTCCAGCTCTATTGGATTGAATACACATATTCTTTCTTTACAACTAAACTGTAAGGTTCTATAGTCAGGGACAATGTCTTTATAGTTGTATATCCTTCATCATCTTTACAATATACTGGATAAAGTAAGTATTTAGAGAAAATTTGCTAACTGAGTGGTGGTTTGTCTCTGCCAAACTTTGGATCATGCTGTGAGTGTGCCTTACACTACATTGTTCTCATGTTTGGCTTGCTAACTTGATCTTTCTTCCTGGAGGCTGCCTCTGCTTCTTCCCTTTCCCAATTCCTATTTTTCTAACCCTCGTCTACTCTGTTTTCAATTTCAACCCTTTTAGAACAACAAGGTCTTTGGGGCAGCAATTATCTCACTGATAAATATCCATGAAATTTAACCTAAAAGCAGACTAAATGTCTTTTATTCCAAATGTCTGGCTTTCATTAGTCTTGACTTTGTTCCTTGGGATCAGACAGGTGAACCAGTGCTTTTCTTCTAACACTAAATCGTTAAAGGAAAAGAGGAAGAAGAGCCTTCATAATACCAGGTACCCATCTGCTATGCTAACGACTTGTCTGCCTTTCTATTCCTGCAGCCTTTAGGATCACCTCACTCCCAACTGCATGTGTTACACTTTGCCAAACCCAAGGATCAATCCTGAACTTCAATGTCAGCATACATGGAGTTCGAAGCAGTGTTCCGCCGGCATAGCATCAAGAACACCCTCTATCTCAGTCTCTTTAACTGTGTGGCTTTGCATCCTAATTTGAGCAACTGAAGTATTTTCTTTCTTTCTTTTCTTCTCATGCCTCTGGCTCTGACTCAATACTTAGATGGCCTGCTACCCCTCATTTACCTTAGGTTGGGTCTTGTCCATATGGAGTCCTATTGTTGCTGCCCCCTGATGCTGCCTGTGTTCCTTACCTTTTGCTAAGACTTTGCATCTCCCGAAAGCTTATTTCACATCTCAATATTCATCTGTTGTCTGAGTTTACTTGTTTCTTTGGTTTGCAAAGTATTCATATGAGCTGTTGCTTATGGAAGACCACTTATCACCAAGCTGGTTACTAAAACTTTTACAATAGTCAAGGAAAGGAAATAAAGATGCAGCAGTTACAATAATTGGAAACAGATAACTCTTATCTCTGCTTCTAAATCTTGAGTTGACAGAGTCAATATTCCAGTGCTTTGGGCAGTAGATATGAATGCATCTGGTAATGGGTAATATGACTGTGTTAAAGGTATGGTTATAATTAGAAACATCAATTTTTGGGGAACATATATTTTAGACACATAATAGTGTCATTAAACAAAAAAATCAAATAATGCCCACCATCTCCCTAAGCCTAATATATCTCCACTATGTTAACTCATTTTATTTGCCTAAGTTGTTTGTAGGATACAACAAACTGTACAATGTAAGAAAAGTTATAATAATGCCATTAAAATTGATTTTCATGTTGTCACGATTGTACAGTATGTCATCAAAATCATATTTTAATACTCAAATCTCTAAAAAAAAATCCATACGACCTAGTTTTTACCTCTTCTCGGACTTGAGGGATTTCTGGAAACACCATCTCTGAATTCTTACTGTTTAATAGGATAGGGTCAGTGGAGAGGGAGCAAAAATTGATAGAAATATACTTTCTACAGATAGTATTTGGCAGGAGTGGGGCACAATCAATATGAAACCTCCGGTTTCCTACTATTACACAGAAAAACACAATCTCAAACTTTTTTAGCAGTAAAGAAACATATTAAAATCAATATTAAGCACAAGAACACATGGGTCCAAAAAAAATGCCAGATGAAAACCCTGTGGAGATCAATATAGGGACAAAAAAATGTCACATATTTTCTTTGTGAGGTTGTTGCTAAATGAAGAAATTCATATTCGTGACATTGACAATGTGCAAGATTCTTTCATTAAATAACATCCAGCTTTATGTGCCTATTATAATGCTGGGCTTGTTCCAAACTCTCTTCATCCATTTTTGGCATTTGCTCATGGCGGATGTTCAGACACACCTGGTGAGAATGACTTGTGTTACTTTCAGCCTGGGTGTAGGAACAGTACAAGGCGTGAGCTGGCAGTGGTGGCAGCCTTAAGAGACAGAGTATGGAGGGTGACAGGCTTGGGTACATATATTTATGGGTGACATTTCTAATGTGTCACTGAGGGAAACAAAAGTTGAGAAACATAATTTTATTTATCCTACAGGATTTACTTCTCCCCTGAATAATAAAATTAATACTTTTTTCCACAGTGTCTTTCAGAAATGTCACCTAGTCTCCCCATCTCCTACTCAGAAGTGGCCTTGTGTAACTGAACATTAAGTTAGATAACAAATTCAGTTTAGGTCCATTTATTTGGGGTTGTGCTTCCATCAGAGAGCAATTTTGCATTGAGATATGTTTGCAAATTTCAGCAAAATTTTGTCTTTCACTACACAGAGAATTTTCAACACCTCTTTGCATGAAGATTAGGCTCCTGAAGTAGGCACTCCATCAGATCAGGGACCTCTCTTTCTTGGCTTTGTTGCTTTGGCAAAATGTTAATGTCAACAAAGTCATGTTGACAACTCCTTTATGTAATTATCCATCTTTCTAGAGGTGTTGGAGAGGCATCTCTACCACTTATTAGCCACAAGATCAAGGCAGGTCACTCAATCTCTGTTTCCTAATTTGTCAGATGTATATAATATCTGAACTGCCTGCTTCACAGGCTGTAACAATCAAATAAAATGATAGGTATAAAAGTGCTTTTGAAAACTGCTAAGCACTATACAAATGTGAGGTGTCATTCAACCTGGAATGTGAAATTCCATGAGTATAACTGTAGTGTTTGGGGTGGAGTCAACAAGGAAAATTTTGCATCAAGATCCAGATCTTATTCAGGGGCTACAAAGCAACAGTGAGGTTTAAGCCCCAGTGTAGACAGCCGGCCAAGGTGAGTTTTATCAGTACTAGATCTGCTTTGTTCTTTCAGTGCATTTTTTGAGTCCTTGACCTCATGTACCTAAAAGCTGTCCTTACTAGGAGTGGTTAAAAAGATGTTGTGACCCTTTGACTCTCAGCATTGTTTGATGAATGAATCCAGAATAACCACTTTAATCTACCAAGAGATAAATGTGATTGTCATTTAAATATGCAAAATTTGAAAAAATTGTTAAACACATTTTTGAATCATGTTGAAAGATATTCATAATTTTGACAAGGATGTGTGAATGTAGGTTCTGATGTTCAGAAGTATAAATAAAGCAATTTGCAGCCCACATTGTAAAAACTAGAGCTGTGCATCCCCCCACTAGAAAACCGTCCTTTGTCTTTCCCCATCACCATAATTAACTAGTTCCTATTCATTAAACAATGAAACAGACAATTAAATAGTAATAATAGTACTTTAATTATGAAGGTATTGTTATCTGCATAGAATGTGGAAAGGGAGATCACTTTAGCTGCTTTTAAAACGTTTGCTTGTCTGCTTTTTACATACTGGAGAAGAAAGTGTTCATATTTTCAGAGACTCTAACAAGAAAAGGGTAGAATCTATATCCTCATAAGGCCATTTCTGATAAACAGGAGTCTCATTTATTAATGGAGTAAGCGTTGATTAAGACATGTGAATTCTTAATAAGCATCCTTAGTATTCTTTCAAGAGACATCTTTAACAGTCCTAAGAATCATCCTCAAGTATTTTTAGACACAAGGATGCATGATTAAGATGAAAGTCGGTACATGATGACTTTCAGAGTTTGTTAAGCACCACGATACTGGGGTTAAATCCAACTTAAACTACTCTTTCACTTGCCTTCTCTTTTCTCCTTTGGGTTGAGAGTGATTTTAAGAGTATTGTTATTTTATGTTTCTATAAACTGAATAAATTATCATATCTCCTGTTATACAAAAAACAAGCTGAATCTCCAAAATTTGTTTTGTGCTTAAAATTGGTTAACAATTCCCTACTTTTGGTATTTTATTTCTCCGGAAAATATAGCTTCAGGTATGAACAATTTTCTCTTTTATCACAGTCACCTTTCATCCTGTAAAATCTTAGGTCATGGACAGCTTTGGTAATTAGAAAAGAGTGTTTCCTTTCTATTTCACAATCAAATATAAACTTGTGTTTACTAAATGTTATGTTTTCACTTACAAGAAAGGTGATATTGTATGACCATTACATCTAGATGTGAATCTATGCTTTGCCATTTAGAAGCTCTGCAACCTTAGGCAAATTATTTCTCTGAGCCTCTGTTGCATCACCTGTAAAATGGAGCTACATTATAGGCTATGCGGATTAAATGATCATTATATATAAAATACTTAGCCTGGAGCCAGGCTTAGTGAGTGCTTAATAACCTCACTTTTCATTGTTATAGTACATTTCTTAGGCTTTTGGCATACTTCTTGGGACAATAACCACTGAAACTTCCTAGAAAGTATAAAAAATCAGTGATTCTTGTGTTTTTTTTTTAATCAGGTGCACTTTGGCTTTTAAATCCTCCTGACACCCTCCTACATGGTTGGTGGGAATGTAAATTGGTGCAGACACTATGGAGAACCACATGGAAGTTCCTTTAAAAACTAAAAATAGATTTACCGTATGATCCAGTGATCCCACTTGTGGGCGTATATCTGGAGAAAACTGTAATTCGAAAAGATACATGCAAACCAATGTTCATAGCAGTACTATTTACAATAGCCAAGACATGGAAGCAACCTAAGTGTCCATCGAAAGATGAATGGATAAAGAAAATGTGGTACATATATACACAAAGGAATATTACTCAGCCATAAAAGAAAATGAAAAAAATGCCATTTGCAGCAACGTGGATGGACCTAGAAATTATCATACTAAGTGAGGTAAGCCAGAAAGAGAAAAACGTATATCATATGATATTACTTGTATGTGGAATCTTAAAAAATGATAGCAATGAACTTACTTACAAAACAGAAATAGACTCACAGATATAGAAACCAAACTTACGGTTACCAAAGGGGAAAGTGAGGGGAAGGGATAAATTAGGAGTTTGGGATTAACGTATACACACTACTATCTATAAAATAGTTAAACAAGGATGTACTGTATAGCACAGGGAACTCTACTCAATATCTTGTAATAACCTATAATGGAAAAGAATCTAAAAAAGGATAGTTACATATATTTAACTGAATCACTTTGCTGTACACCTGAAACTAACACAACATTGTAAAACAACTGTATTTCAATAAAAATTTTTAAAAAATAAATCCTCCTGAAAACAATGACATTTTCTCCCACACGATCTAAGCAGTCTCCAAGGGACATAACAGGACCTTCCTTGCAGTCTCAGAGTTGACTGTTCACCCAGCTGTCCTGACTCCTGCTCTTATTATGTCCAAAACACAGCATTGCTTCTTTCCTAAACTGAGAGACATTAACTTTTTCCGGTTAGACATTAAAAGAGCACTTAAGGCTACGATCTTAAAAGTTTAAGCAATTCCAGATTCCCTTGGGAGTTCCCGTCCATTTCAGATTTTCTAACGGGTACTAATGTATTCTCTTCAGGCTCCTTGTGTTTCCTGATCAACAGTAAGCTAATGGCAGGATATTAGCAGGTGACGAGTTAAAAACTTGGACAAAGGAATATTCAATGTAAACATAAATATCAGGATGTGTGAAACTTGGATGTGTGAAATTTTAATTTACAAGGTCAACCATGAGAAAGGTACAGTCACACAACTGAATGTATATTCAGGACTCTGGATTATATGTTTTGCTCTTTGAGTACCCAATGCGTCAGTATTTAGACAACCCCTCAGGCTAATGTTGGGTGTGAGGCTCTTATGTAATCCTGAGTAAATAAATAATTCTCTCTTTTTTTTTTTTTAAAATTTTTATTTATTTATTTATTTATTTTTGGCTGTGTTGGGTCTTCGTTTCTGCACGAGGGCTTTCTCTAGTTGCGGCAAGCGGGGGCCACTCTTCATCGCGGTGCGCGGCCCTCTCACTATTGCGGCCTCTCTTGTTGCGGAGCACAGGCTCCAGACACGCAGGCTCAGTAGTTGTGGCTCACGGGCCTAGTTGCTCCGCGGCATGTGGGATCCTCCCAGACCAGGGCTTGAACCCGTGTCCTCTGCATTGGCAGGCAGATTCTCAACCACTGCGCCACCAGGGAAGCCCTCTCTGTCTTTTTAATTAAAAAACAATGTTTCTTAATAAGTCTGTGTCAAGTTCTCCAATCAGTCTCACTGTCTTCTGGCAAGGAGGAGAGTAAGCCCAAGAAAACATGCCAGCTGTGACCCCAGCGTTGTACGAGGAACTCCTTTAGGCTGAGGAATATGATTCTTTGCGCCTGGCGGTATCCGTCAAGATCCCCATTGGACCTGAGAAACACATTGATCTTTAAAGTGCCACACGATCATTTGAAACTCAACCATCTACTTGCATCCTACCAAGGAAGAACAGTTTTGATCAATTTAATCAATTTTTTGCCAAGGTCATATTGTATTTCATTAATTTACTGTCTAGTATCTTCCCTTATTAATTAGGGAGCTCATGAAATCAGAAAGAATTAATACCTTACCTTTAGTCACACAGTACTCCTGAGTGATTTTCAATGTTCCATATCCACAGCTATTCAATTTTATTTTCAACTTATACTTCAGAGTTCATGTAAACACCATTTTGTATTTGATTATAATCTCACTGTTACATCAGTTCCTTAGAACAAATTTTTTGAGTTTTTTGAGTATCTACTTTAAGGCCATTTTCAGGGAAGATTTCACCATGAATAAAACATAGGCCTGCCCTCAGTTGCTTGAATCTCCAGTCAGTGAAGTAAAGACACATTACCTTTTAAGAAAGATGGAATAAAAATAGAATTAAAAAGGTAGACTATAAAAATAGCCACCGAGCAGATTGTGTGCCAAGTGCCTAATATGTATTATCTTATTTAATCCCCTCAATGTCCTATGTGCTAGGCGTGACTACCCCCATTTCACAGGTAGGGAAACTGAGGTGAGAGATGTTAAATAATTTGCCTAGAGTCTTACTACTGTGGAGTGGCAGGAATGAGATTGAAGTCACTCTGACTTACTGTAATATATTGCCCTCATCTATACATAAAACATGCAGACACAGGGTTAAACCCCAAGAGAGAAGATAATAAATGCCATGAGAGGATTCAATCAATTATGATGGAACTTCAGAGGAGGGAAAGATATACTTGTGGCTCCAAATAATCAGGGAAATTTCACTGAAGTGGTGGCATTTAATCAAAAATTTAAAGTACAGGTAGATTTAAACCATGTTGGAGTAAAGATCGTAAGAGGTGGATGGGTGAGGAAAAGACATTGAGGGGAAGGGAAAGACACTTTCTAGAAAAGTGAATAATCAAATGTGACTGGAGTATGGTCCGTATTAAGGAGAGTAGTAGGAGATGAGTTTGAAAAAGTAGGTTGGGTATAGTTGTTGGGAGTGTTTCATTTCTGGCTAAGTAAATTGTACTTAATTTGGGATACAATAGAGAGTTCTAGGAAGTTTTCAAGTAGGAAATTGGGTTAGCAGACATTTGATGCTGTCCAAAATGTCCATAAGACATTTGGTCCATGCCAAAAGTTCTTGATATTTGGTCTTGTCCAAAGTGTCCATGAACATACTTGGTACACTTAGTATCAAGGACTAAATATCAAAGAATTTTTGGCATGGACCAAATGTCTCCATGGACATTTTGGATAGGAACAAATATGACCAAATATCAAGGACATTTTGGTGTGGACCAAATGTATTATGGATGTTTTGGACAGGAACTAATGTCCTGCAAGCAGAGAATGACGTGATCACAGCTGTGCTTTAGCCAGCTTAATCTAGGAATGCTGTGGTGGTCTAGAGGAGCCAGCTTGGTCAGGAGCATATTGGTTATTCCAAAGGAGTAAAGCTGGAAAGGTGAGGGTTGATGTGCAATAGGACAAGGCAGAGAGAGGAGTGAAATGTGTCTTCAAGATTCTTGAACCTGAATGACTGTAAGAATTTAATGACAGATAAATAATGACATCAGTAGGGCAAGATCTTAGCTTTCTATGTTTGCTTAGTTTCAGAGGGGGAGGAGATATTTATTTGCTTTGGTGGGAGATGAAGTTGAGGTGTTCATAGGGCATTGTCTTAGTCCACTGGAGCTGCCATAATTGGATACCATAGACTAAGGGGCTTAAAAACAACACAGATTTATTTCTCACAGTTCTGGAGGCTAGAAGTCCAAAATCAGGGTGCCAGCTGACTTGGTGTCTGGTGAGAACCCACTTCCTGGTCTTCTTGCCCTGTCCTCACATGATGGAAAGGGTGAGGGAGCTCTCTGGGGTCTCTTTTATAAGGACACTAATCCTATTTATTAGAGCGTCATCCTCATGACCTAATCACCTCCCAAAGGTCCCACCTCCAAGTATCACCACATTGAGGGTTAGGATTTAACATATGAATTTTGGGGCAGGGGCGCAAACATTCAGTCTACAGCAGACACCTAAGTAGAGATATCCTGAGGGCAGTGGGAAAATTCTGCTCAGAACTTACAGAAGTGGAACTAGAATATCGATATGGGAGTTGTCTGCCTCAATGAAGAGTTACAAGTGAGAAAAATGAGAAAAAACCTGAGGGAACAATCATAGGCAGAGTGTTATGACAGAAGTTTAAGGAATGCTTAATTTTGAGAATAGGAAGAAGGAATTCACCTGGAGGAGGAGAGGGCAATAGGAGGAAATGCTTAATGCCTTTCTTGAGAACCTACTGTGGACCAGAGCCAGAGCTGCATGCCTCAGGTTCAATAAACAGCAAACCTATGAAGCGGTACATATCACGTTCAGTTTACAGATTAGAAAACCGAGACTCAGAGAGGCTAATTTGCTTAAGATCAGACAACAGCATAGTAGGTGAGGGAGTTGGAAATGGAATCTGATGCTCCTGATTCTACCGCCTGTGTTTTTTTTCTAGGTAAGGATTTGCCAAACGTTCTGGAAAGGACCAGATAGTAAATATTTTAGACATTGTGGGCCATATGGTGTCTGTCACAACTACTTCATTCTGCTGCTGTCATGCAAACTCAGTCATAGACAATAGTAAATGGATCTGGCTGTGTTCCAATAAAACTAGATTTATGGACACTGAAATTTGAATTTCATATAATTTTCATGAGTCACAAAATATTATTCTTGTTTTGATTTTTTTCCAACCATTTAAAAATATAAAAACTCTTCTTCACTCTCAAGGAGTGCAAAACCATGGCAGGCTGGATTTGACCCATGAGCTGTAGACCTTTGGAAAAGGTGTGATGGAGAAAGATAGAAATATATCAAACCACAGAAGTTTGCAGGACTGCGCCCTGATTATTGACTCGAGTCTTTATCTCGTTATTTGCACTGACACAGATTTTGTTTGATGCCTTCTCCTTGAGCCTTTAACAGTAAATTAGCTTAATTACAAACTTCTTAGCATGATGGCTCTTCTGGAATTGGGGAGTCTCCTCAGGCATAAGTTGATCAGCTCTGTTTTCTCACTTCACTCAGCATATTTTCCTCTCCTTTTTGTCATTCTGTGATGAAGCCTGACCCCACACTTCAAGCCTTTTCTCTAGGGACCTGAGCTGCATTTTAACTCTGGTTCTTGTAGCAGAATCAATCTGCTTGTTAAGGATGATACAGTCTATCTACCTCCATAGTAATGAACTTCCACCATGAGAAGCAAAACAAAGATACTCACTCTCTTCTCATTCTTCAGTCAAAATCACTATTTCAGCTTTTGTTCTTCTTGTTTCAAAGCCAAGTATGAGAATTTTGGGGCATTCTGCCTTTTACCTCCTATTCACTTCTTTGTGTAGTTACATTTTTATTTGTTTGAATGCCAATTCTTGGGACCTAGTTCTTCTCTCATACACACATACTCAGGCCTGAAGAAACTCTTTATTTCTGCACATGTGTGTTTTCCTTGGCTTATGTTTTTCTCAAGACTAACTTATCCTTTTCCTCCCTACTTCTAGCAATGCAATTCTTCTTAGCTTTACTAATTTGGGGGAGATTATGTTTACTAGAAAAGACATGACTGAGAAAGAAATGAGATTCCTTGGTTAACTGGAAGAATATTTGGCAAGGGTAGAAGTTACATTTTACCATCTCCATTTATCCAGTTCTTCAATATTCTTCAATCTGGACCATGCATTTTGAAAAGTTCACAAAGACATTTCAAGGGCAGGGTCAACCATAATCCACAATTTCTTGTGAGAAATCAGGCAAGAGTGTGTTGGAAGATCCACAGTCTTTCTTTTCAGGCTTACACTCTCCACTTGAGTCATCTTCCAGGGGATATCTTTTCTTTGTTCCATTCCTTGCTCACTGCAGGACATTGATACCCCAGCTGTAGAGACAAATAAGCAGTGACTAGATGGTAGATGTAGATGGAATTGGCATATCCTTTGCCAGAAAATAATAAATGAAGGACAGAATGGCTCAGCTTGCCTCACTGGCCACTAAGCTTACACTCTTTCTCAAAGTTACCTCTTTCTCTTGCTTGGCTCAAAAGAGGGGGCCATATTAATCTCATTCTTTGTTGATAAACAGCATCAAGTGATGATATGGGCCATTTAGAGATCAAAGAAATCCAAAGAGAAGGTTCTGATTGAACAGTCTCAAATCATTGCTTTGAAAAGAGAATATGAATATGAATATGATACAAATATATACTCTCATGTAATGAGCACTAGTTATGTACCAGGCCCTTCACTGGTCCTTCACAGACTTGGTTTTATTTAATCCCCATTCTTTACATGAATTACCATTGTCCTTTTATGTAGATGAAGAAACTGAGACGCAGGGGAGGTTATTTACCCGGCTAGGATTTGAAGCAGGTATGACGGGGCTCCCAAATGTTACAGTAGATGACAAGGGCCATTTATATTGATAACCTTGACTTCATATTGAATTCATTTTTTTTGAGCTCTGGGACATCTGTAAACCTTCACGCAGGTGTAACTGGAAGAGAAAAGCAGATTTCTCCCAGGGTATACAAAATAAAGCTACATGGGTGCTTCCAAGCTCCTTGCCAGTTAGAATGGTGGCATTTGGGGTCGGAACCGGGGTGGGCTCAGAGGTGTTATTGTTCCCATAAATGAATAGAGTTGCCCCTGGATGAAAGGGCTGCGGGTCTGTGGGCGTACACAGAAGGGCACCCCGGTCAACTAGGAAAGAGTAAACGCTTACTACCAGGGAACATTTAAATAAGAGACGAACAGACTTCAACATTTAACGGGCTGGAAGATGACGTGTTGTGTAATATTTTCAAAGTGGGATTCTTACATACATAATTTATCCCTGTAATTAAAAAGCCTAATTTAAAAAATAATACAGATGCAGCACATCATGGTGTGATTTCTTGCCACAAAAACAAATTATTATCTTGATAATGCAAAACTATAATTTACATTGTGGCAAAATACAGTAGTTTCACCCACTGCATGATAAATATTGTCTAATTATTTTCCTCCTGATTCTCTCCTTATTCACTTGTTTTGTTCATTAGAGTCCAGTTGTCAGTGGTGGGCGGAGACCTCTCCATCAGCATCTGTGGGGTGAGGACAAAATTCAGGAAGGTCCTTTGGCTTTGTCCCATTGGATAAGCAAAGCAAATGCCATCCTACGCTTCAACATGAACAGGTATGTCACAGAAGGTCTCCAGTGGGGCTGTGTTTGGTGTGTGCATGACTTTCATTGCAAATTCCTCAAGTCTGCTGCAGACGAGAGCTAGGGGCCTACTGTTACGGGGGTACCTTAGCCATAAATGTCCATTATATTTCTGAGCAGCCCATTCAATTCCCCTTGCTTTCCTCCTGGTTACAACACCATAATTCTCGGCTGAGAAGGGAGTGTAAATAGCTCTCCCACCGCTGATGCCACTTAGCGGGCTGCAGATTGATGTGGATGGCTCTTTAGCTTTGGAGACTCTGTGTTTCACCTTCACAGTGCACGAGGCTTTCATCGGCCTGGGGCTTCTGCGCCTGAGATAAATCCTTAACTAGAGCTGGGCTCTCTCATGGCAACACATCAGAACCGGTGGACAGAAATCTCAAACATTTTAGAAATTTACAACTTGTCACTCTCTGAGGGCAATGATTTTAAGAAATGATGCCATCTCTACCCACCTTTGCATACTAAGTCTAAAAACACAGCGCCATCTCTAACTCCAGCTAAAGCGCTGAAGGTCAGAGAGGTTAAGACAAGCCGAAGCTTTGTGCCTGTTTCCCATTATTATGCTAATCATGTGCATGGTCTTTCTGCACTTACACAGTCATTTTCATGGCCCCCCAAAATACATCAGTGTTTCGAATAATGCTAATATTTAAAACAGTGACAAATGACTGAAAATTTCAAGTAAAGACTCACATTTTGCCCTTGGCTTGTAATGTTTGGGAGAATGGAGGAAAGATAGGACCTAAAATGTGGTTTTTACATTCTGTTAACTCTTTCTTGTTTGTTTTATTGTTTTTGTTTCCTGCCTTTGGTGTTCATACCATAAGATCCCTAACAAGCTGTTTTTCTACTGTGAGCTTTCTTGTGCTTTTGGTGGATGGTTGAAAATAAATTTTAGGATATATATTAGCATATTTTCTATAAAATTATCTTGGGTTTCTAAGAGTGGCATTCTCCATGAAGAGTCTGCTGGTTTTGTGAGAGATTCCAAACCAATCATGATTTTTCCACTTGACATTCTGAAGACAGTTATTAGTAAATTAGTTAACCTTCTCTTCTCTGGATGAAAACGTTCCAACTAATGTAACCCCTTCTCATCTTTTTCATTGTGTAACACATTCATTATTTTTTTTTATTTTCTTTGCTAAAGTCTGTAGATTAATTTCATCAAACAATTTTAATTAAGCCTGGTGCTATCCTAGGCATTTAGTACATGAAAAGCATAAGAAAAGGAGGAGTCACGTAGACAACAAAGGGTAATAGCATTTAATGCCTGTAACAGCTACATTCCTGAGATGAAAAACCATACTAAAATACTACTCTGGAGCCCAGAGTGGTTAGTTTAGCCACATTGGAGGGGAGGTGACCAGAGACCTTCCCAGAAGAGGACCAGTGACTGTGGGTGTGAAGGAAGAGCAAAATCTCCCTGGTGGAGAACAGAGAGTGCTTTGCACGCAGAAGGAAGGGAATGAACAAAGTCATGGATGATCCAGGTGGGAACTAGGGAGAGGGGAGGAGCCCGAGTAGCTGATGCAGTGGGCACCGTAGGGTATTTTAAGAATTGAGGTTAGTAAGGGGGGTTGGGAGCATCTGGAGAAAGGCTTTTAGTGATTCACCATGAATTGAAAAAAATAAATTAAGTATCATTCTAATTTTTTTCCAACTATCCCTCAAATGCGGTAGCCCTCATTATCCATATCAGTAATGCTATCCCTTAAATCGTAATATCCAATTAGTGTGCCTGACATCTCCCAAAAGGAAGAGAATGTCCTAAGCTTTATATTTCTTTCCTATTCTCCACTCAACCCTGGACTGTGCGGAGTGTACCCTCTTCCTTCAGCAGGTCGTACAAGAATTGACTCTGAAGTGTCCACTGTCACTAGAACAGTGGATGCAGCTACAGGGCCTTTGCACGGCTCTCTGCACCATGTCTTGTGGTGGATATACTGAGTCCCCACCTGTCCTCAGGTTTGCCACATGAAGCATATTTCCTGCTTCTAGAATCAGATTTCTGGATTAAAGCATTGTTTTTAGAAAGTCACAGGGAAAATACCCTCCCTAGTGGAAAGGGAGAACACGGAGCTGTCCCAAACACAGGATTCTTTAGCATGGGACTATTTGCCAGCTGGATTGGCTATCTCTGAATACGGGCCACAGGACATGTTGGGTTAACACCCAGTGGTCCTGCAGGTGGAATGCTAAGGCACTAAAGGGCAGGGAGGGAGCAGGGTCGCCATGAGATAACAGGAAGAAGGATGGTCTGAGTACCTCAGTGAAGCAAACTAGGCATCCAGGAGCTGGCCTCACCATACCTCCAGCCCCATCCGCCCCTGCCGTCCTGTTGCACAGGCTCCCCTCTGACGGTACCACCCTGCTGGTGCTTCCCCGAGCATACCAGGATATCCCGCCTTATATTGCCATGGTTTGCTCATTCCCTTCCACCTGCCGTGCCATCGTACCATGTATGCACTGGGCTAACCCTTCCTCACTCGCTAACAATCCCGAGTTATCACTTTCTCCTCGAATCCTGATGGACCAGGTGCCCTGAGCACCTGTAGCATACCCAGGATGCCTCCCATAAGAAGATTTCATTTTAATAAATTCCATTTACTTTCAGGTGTCCATCCTGCTCCCAACTTCGCTGACTACCCTCAGAACCTCAGGTCTGAGGATGGCAGGGACAGGAAACAAGACCAAAAATGGGGACAGAGGCCAGGCCCTGGAGGACCATATGGTTACAGAAGTTTTAATCCTGCAAATAATCAGGAACCTTGAAGGATTTACCTGGTGAATTAAAACTTCAGATTGAGCACTTGGTTGGCTCTGTGAAGGGTGGAAGATCAAGGAAAAAGAGAAACTCTTGCAATGATCCAAATGAGAGAAGATACATTAAGACATTTGCAGTAGAAATATAGAGCATGCATCAGTTTTAATTCACTTGTCATTCACATAAAAATGTTTATTGAGCATCTACTTTGTGCCACACTCTCTGGATATAGAGGAGAGGTTAAGACTAACACCATGTTTATTTTTGTGAAGTTTACAATACAGTAGTGGAGGAAGTTATTATCCAAATAATTTGAGGATGTGGCATTGTGGCTGGGGGGAGATTAAGCATTCATCTGTTTATAAAGGTAAAAATTGAAGCCATAATTTAAGGCATGTGAGACAGGTGAAGAGCAAGGAATGAAAGACAAAATTCTGAAATGAGAAAATCTGAAGAGGAATTCTTAAAGTAGTCCAAGAATGAGTGGATGGGATGAGTCAGATGGGATGACCCAAGAGTGAGTCAGAGGGATGTCTCAGAAGCAAAAGGCTGAGCTAAGATGCCTCATTGAGGTCCTATAACTTAAGGATTAAGAAAGGTGCATTAGAGTTGTCAATTAGAAGGACAACAATGGAATCTGTCACAGTGGTCCAGGGTGGTGTTGAGGATGGAAGCCAAACTGTAGTTGAAGAATAAAGTGATGGGGAAGTAGAAGAGGAGAAAAGCTCACGGAGGTTGACTGGGGGCCAGAGGCGATGGGTTTCTTGGTTTGTTTTCATCTTTCTGGGAGTACTTCATCATGTTGATGGGCAGAGGCAAAGGAAGCAAAGTGAGCAAACAGTATAAATGGGAGGGCTGTGTGGCTGGCTGGCAGAGGAGATCAACTTAGTTGAGTCAGGGAGGTCAGAGAAATTCCAGGCTATGGTGTTGAGTCATTCACGTGCCTGCAGACATCACCTGGAAAGGCAGGAAGACTTCAAGATAGATGGAAAAAGTAATCTCTGTATAGTCATGGCATTTAAAACAGTGCCATGCACTTAATAAATATTGTATTATTTGATATGGCAATCCATGGATTATCGTTTCTGCGTTATTTATCTGGTCTGCCACTTTAATACAGAAGAAATGTTGGCTTCATTGAAGTTTTAGTGCAATTGTTCATTTGGGACAAGTTCTCCCACAATTCTCATACTTAATTCCTAATAAATTTCCGTTCCACGACTCCACATCTTTGTTATTGAAATGATTATCTTGGGACACTGCCAATTTAGTTCTTCTAAGAAAAATCATTTCTAGAAATTCATTAGTAGGTTTAGCTCAAAAATAAAAATTAAGGTAAACCTCCGGTCCAAAGGAAGGATAGAGCAGGGGAAGTAAAGGACCATTTGGTGGATGACGCCAACACCTGGGCTCCTGGACTGGATAACTTAGACTCATTTCTTTTCCAAATAAAATGTACCTTTAGTATTTTCCTATTGCATTTGTCAAACACATTCAGGACACCTTTTCTGCAAATTGCTACCTTAGTTTCAAATTAAATAGTTTCAATCAGCTTTCTTTCTGTCCACAATGTCTAAGTAATACCAAATTTGGGGAATAGCATTTTAATAATGCCATAATTATTAAGGCAGCAGGTGGCTTGTAATGAGAACTTGAAACAGAACTGTTTCCTCTTTGTCCAATCAAAATCCACACTTTGCTGCACTGACGGGAAACACTGAACTATTTTTCTCAGTTCTGGGGAGATGAATCAATGAAGATTCTGATTATTCTAAAACTTCAAGTTTCTGATTGAACCTGTTTTTGTGTTTTATGTGACGGCGAGATATTTTTAGGAAATGAACAATAACTACATTGGCCCAAAATTAGAAGAAATTCACACAAATTATTCCAAACCTAGTGTGATCAATTAATTCTGAACTATAACGAAGAAGTTCTATTTTTCAATTCTCAAGGAGTTTTATGGAGAGAAACCTGAAAATCTGTGAAAATGCATGCATTTATTCAGCATGAGAGTTCTAGCAATCAGGACTTTTAACAGTTTAGAAAGAGTTTTTATTACCTTTTTAAACCCAAATAGATCTGTCAGGTTTTTGTTTTGTTTTGTTTTTGCATATAGCTCATCAAAATTTCTCAGAACTTACGTTCTCTCTGTTTCTGAAAGGCTTGTCGGTTTAGAAATAAACAGAAACAAGGTCCTCCACCAAAGAAGCAAATGCTCATGTTGTAATTTATTGTTTTCTTAAAGTTCACCCTCATAGCCTCTACATACGGGTGTGGAGTAAACAGATGACCATTGAGCACAAATATAGAAATACTTCTTATACTGCCAAAATATTAAGAGCTTTTGCTTGGTGGAATCTAGGTATTTTACTTCTTTTATTTCTTACCTACCTGTTTGTTTGCAGATAGAAGTAAAAGATTTACAGAATGAGGTAATCTAGACGTCTATGCTTCTAAGGTAGTACCATAAATGAGGTTTAAACTCTTTAATATAACGGATCTTACCTTGTCCACTCCTTTATCCCCTACAACATCTAAGACTCTTGCTCAACTGCTGATTCAACTTGCTACATAAAGAAAAGTCACAGGTAGGTGGCATGTTGGCCCCAATAATAAATCATGTTAATTTAGGTTCTGGGATTTAAGGGAATCAGTAGCACCGCATCGAGCACCCAGAAGTGGGGACTTTGCGATCCTCAAATCAATTCCAACAGTGTAGTGCCAAATGAGTGATGGAACTGAAAGTAGCCAGCTGAACTCATCTTGTGCTCAAATTCCTTGAATCCAAAGAGCTTGACTAATTGCTTTTTCTTGTCTTGTCACAGAATCTATTGGAACCCATTCCCATCCCATAAAAATCAACAAGGAAAGCACTCACAGGAACCAGTGTCAAGAATGAGTGTTGGGAGCTCTGGAAAGGACTTCAGTGGGTCTTGAGTAGGAAGTAGGCTTTGGAGGTGAGGACTGTAGAGAAGAGGGCATCTAGGCAACTTGGACCTGACACTAAGGGCACTGGAACCCCGCTGAGGTATTTAAAACAGAAAAATGACATAAGGAAAATTGTATTTGAGAATAAACTTGAGAGAACAAAATTGAAAACAAGGAAATAATGCAGCAGGGCAGGGAGAGATGCCAGGAGCATGAACTAGGAAAGAATGGTGGAAAAATGAAAGTTTTAAGAAATACAAAACTAAGCCAAATTGGTAACAGAGTGCTTAGTAGTGGGGACAGAGTGAAATCTAGGATTTGAGCAACTGTGTGGACAATGGTATTCAATCTCTATATGGGGCACAGTGAAATTTTACAGCAAAAGTAGAATTTCATCACACTGAAAGAGGCAAAAATAAAAATCTCAGAAGGGTAAGTTCTTAAAGTATAGGGAACCGTACCCGTCTTATGCAGTGTCCCCCTATGGAGACGTGGTGGGTAGTCAGTAAAATTCTAATATTCTCTCTACGTTCAGTTCATTCCTTTCCCATTGGGTATTGTCAGTTTTCCTATCATTTTCTCTCTCTCTCTCTCTCTTTCTTTCTTTTGCATCTAAACTTACATCTGTTTTCCTAAACAAGTTTTTAGCACACAGTAGAAATTCTAGTAAATGAATTGGTACATAAGTACCTCACATATTAAGATGCAATTTTCTTTCTGATACTGTACATTCTAAATATTGAAATCACACCTCACTTGTTAGACAGTGATTTGAGAAGAATTGCTAGTTCCTTATACGACATAGACACCATTTTTTCTTCTGTAACTCTTATACCCAGGGATCACAATCAGGATAAGAAAATGACTTAAGACATTTGAGCAATAAAGAAATGTAAAGATTTTAAAAGATGGGATTCTCCATAAGTATAATTTTAATAATAGCATTACCAATAAATGCCAGTTCTCATTTTACCATCATTATTTTAAAATGAGATGAAGAATATTAGCTCACTTTACTTGAATGTGATGGAAAAACATAATTCCTAACATTGTGAGTGATATTATTAACATTTTAAACAAAAGTTGTAGTCTTTCTTTTAAATATATTATTATTATAAATCTGTTTCATTTTTAACATATCCAGGAATCAGTATCATAAGCTGTCCATTTTCCCTGATTTTATAATGAAAGTAAATTAGAAGATAGAGTTTGCTTGGCCTAAATTTGCTTTACTGAAAACTATTGGAATGCCTCTGCACCAACGGCAAGACATAACTGAAATAATATGATTGCCATTATCTGACTTACATTGGAAAGAAATAGAAGGAAATAATTCTATGTCTTCTTCATGACCATTCATTCATTCTCTCACCTGCTCATTTATTCTTTCTTTTCTTCAGGAAATAGTTATTGGTGTCTATTATGTGTGGACGTTTCTGGCCACCCAACCACCATTCCCCCTTTTAAGAGCCCCCCGAATTTTGAGGGGGACATTAACTTCCCTCCACTGTTTGAAACCTTGGTTGGCTGGTAAATCAAAGCATCCCTGTTCCACCACAGAAGCCCAAGGACTCCATGGAGAAGCCTCTCTCCATGTCTTTCCTTTCACTATCCTGGAGGGTCCAATATGCTCACATGTGACCTAAACTTAGCTGCTTACACACTCTCTCCTGGAATGATAAACTTTGAGGAGCGTAACATATTAACAGAAATTTTTTTTTTTTTTTAAATTGTATGTGTTGTAGGTCAATTAATATTTATTTATTTATTTATTTAGTTATTTAGTTATTTATTTTTGGCTGTGTTGGGTCTTCGTTTCTGCACGAGGGCTTTCTCTAGTTGCGGCAAGCGGGGGCCACTCTTCATCGCGGTGCGCGGGCCTCTCATTATCGCGGCCTCTCTTGTTGCGGAGCACAGGCTCCAGACGCGCAGGCTCAGTAGTTGTGGCTCACGGGCCTAGTTGCTCCGCGGCACGTGGGATCCTCCCAGACCAGGGCTCGAACCCGCGTCCCCCGCACTAGCAGGCAGACTCTCAACCACTGCGCCACCAGGGAAGCCCATTAACAGAAATTTGATTAGAACAGGTCCCTTCATTCTAGTGTTGGTGGCAGGAAAAAAAAGAGGGGGCAGTCTTTGCATATTTCCTGTCTCTGAAAGCTTCCAGTTCTTCTTGTTTCCTGCCTATTATCAAACCTGCTCTTTCTGTCTTCTGTTTTGTCCTTTCTGCGAGTACCTTATTTTTCCAATGACTTCCTTTCTCCCCTTAATTTAGTCAGAATTAATTTCTGATGCTTGCAGTCAAAGAATCCATGTTAATGAAGACACAAACCCTAAATCTAGGGAGTTTATAGGCCAGTAAGCACACGCTAGATCTTTAGATCAGAATACTTTTGAATGACAGTGGATATTGTGTCCCCTTCAGCACTCTATTTTTCAAGCCACCAGGATTCCAGACTTGTCAGATACCATGAGCACACACAGTCCCCATTTACACAGTAAGTGCCCAGCAGTGTTTCTCTGAGTTGCTCTGCTGCTTAAGGGGAGTTGACTTATCACAGATAAAACATGAAGCAAGGATGGTTTCATCCACATAGCAATGGTCAGGGCTAGCACTAAAGTGACTTAGATCTCCTTGAGTTCTAAGTAATTGATGGCGGATGTAATCTGCTACCACAAAGACCGAATCTAACCACTCAACAAGTTAATGTGAGGATAAATTTAATTTTCTTATCAAAAAAAGCCTACTTTACATTATTTTTGGCATTTGATTCCCTTAAAAGATAATTTAAGTCAAAGGAACCAAAGCATTCAATCCAATTTAATGAGAAATAAATCTATTAGAGTCTATAGTTGTATTGGCTTGAGGAGGTAAAGGAGAGTAAGTTTAACTTTTTTCTAAATGGATATTACTGGGCTACTTTCTCATGCAGCCTCTGCACTCAAGTTGAAAGAGATTTTTGCACTAATGCCAATAATGGTTTTAAATAATATAAATACTAGCTTGAAGGTGGATACTAATGCCCTCTTTGGAAGTATTGTGGTCTATCAGGTCAATAATATTCATTTTAAAAAACTCTTCAAAAGTATTTTCATACACTAGTCCCTGAAGATAATGAAAGGCCCATTATGGTCTCCCAAGTCAATCATCTATGTTTTTAACACATATTCCAAAATTCATTTCTTTTCCTATGTCAGTGTCTGTTTAAATGATTTCAATTAATTATTGTTAAGAAGAGGAGATGTAATCAGTTTGAACTTTATCTTTACCTGGAATTTATCATACAGTTCTCAGGTTACTTCTCCTGATATCTTAGGTAGATCATTACCCATAGTTTAGAGCAATGGAAGATGGTAAAAATCATGTGTTGGGGTGAAGCAAGAGGAAACTTTTGTGGGAATAAAAAATAAAACAACCTAGAAAAATTGGACAAAACAAGTTTGTGTGCTCATTTGGCCAGATTGTTGCAGATAATTTCAAGTTTTCTGGATATTTTTTTTTAAAACTTAGCTTTAGAAAATGGTTATATCAGAGATGTTAAATGTGGCCAAACAACACAAGCATGACCAATGGGCTCAAAATAGCCTGTTTTGAGCTATATTTTCACATTTATTTGATTTGTGAGAGTAAGAAACACTATACTGTTTAAAATATAGACATTTTAAACACAGTTTATATATTTAGCATCTGACAATTGAGACTAAAATTGCTTATACTTTTATAGAAACTCTGCCAAGGTTTTAAGGACTAAATTGTTAAATTTATTCTGGAGGGAAGTGCTGATGATTTGAACAAGGTTACATTTATTTTTCAAACATCTTGTTTGTATGTATGTATGCAGGATTTAAAGCGTTGGTATTCTGTAATTTAACTGTATGATTTTATGCCGACTGCACTTTTGATGCTCGTGCAAATGAGATGCCTGCTCTCCTTGCTTCTCTGCTGAACAATATTTCAATAAATATTTTCTTCCCCTTCTTCTCTATTGTGGTTTTATTTTTTAAAACTTTTAGCTTAATTATTTAACCTTGGTTTCTTTGGCTGGGTGGAAAGAGGCTAGCATTTCTGCTTAAGCCCTGTTATTTGAATCTGACAAGTTTCACAATTTCAATTAAGCTGGATTTTCTAACCTGTTGGTTATCCTCTGCTATTAGATCTTAAGAACAGAGCAGCCCTCGGGAACTGTGAGAGCTCACACAGCCACGTAATGAAAAAGGATGGATGAATCCTGGATCCTGGATCCTGGAGTGACCTGAATCTATAGCATGAGGGGAAATGATGTGGCCATGGGGGTGCTGGGAGTCCTGCTTTAGTAGGAAGATTCACATTCTTTGAACCGGGCACAGAAGCCATTAGTTGTGGCTAGTTCTGGACCTGTGGTGTACCAAGATCAATGATGTTAGAAAATAATGACCAGTGAAACTTTCAAGCCCAGGGCAAATTCAGACTTCATAACCGCCATGCCCTGGTTGGTACCACCCCACTTATCTTACAAGATCTGTGTCCGAGTTAGCAAGACCAATCACAGAAATTAGAGCTTTTGATATAATTTATTCATTCCTTCAAGAAAGATTTATTGAGGGCTGACCATGTACCGTGACCTAACAGTTTGGGAAAAAATGGGGAGCAAAGACTGGCCCTACACCCTGCCTTCATGGAGCATCATGAGAGAGACATTCATCAAATTGTCATAGACAGAAATGTAGAATCACAACCCGGAGGAGGAGACATAGTAGGTAAGAAATGTGGACATGGTCAGTAGAAGCTGCCCCAGGAAATAAAGAGTTTGGATGAGAGCTGAAGCATTATTCAAAGTTACCAATAATGATAGTACTAATGCTAATATTTCGAGTGATAATAAGTAATCTGTTTATTCTATGTTTTTGGGCACGGTTTAAATGTAATCATTCATTAAATCCTTATAGCAGCTCTGTTAGGTAGATATTGTAGTTAGTGTCATTTAACACAAGGGGAAACTGAGGCGCAGAGAGGTTAAGTAACTTCCCCAAGGCCACATAGCTCATAAGGGAAGAAGTGACATTTGAATGAACACAGTCTAGCTCCAGAGTTCTTGTTCTTCATAGTTACATGTGATGCTTCTAAGCAAATACAATCTGGAATTGTAGGCCCTTTACCACTAGAAAATAATTATAGTAGTGAATACTTATAAATTCGCAGGACACCACTCTAAAACTTCTGATTCTGTTAACTCATTTAATCATTGAAATAGGACTCCCAGACGGGTTCTGTACAACCTCTATTGTACCAGTGAGGAAATTGCAAAGCACCTTCAGAGTTCTTGCTCTGAGTCACTTTGCTATGCAGCTTTTCACTAAGTAAGTAGTAGACAGAAGTACAGGACCTTTCCAACCAGGACATAGAGGGTGCCAGCTGTATCCTCGTGGACAAAGGATGTCCGGAAGCGCTGTTTATAAGCAACTTGAGAGACCTCCTAGAGGATAGATTAGGTTATACTGAAAATTTTTGCTTCCATATTATAAATATGTATATACTCTTATCTGAATAATAGGAATTCATGATAAAGAAGAGGCTATAGAAGACAGTCATGGATCAAAAATGTAGCTCTATAAACCAGCCTGTTGAGTAGATGTGTTAAGAGTAAACATATACAGATTAAACCAAAGGGGTCCACTGACTGTAATAATCTAATATCTCTGAATCTAGAAAGACTTTTAAAATAATTCTCTGAAAAATCAAATGATTTTTAAAATATTGGACTTTTTGTATATCTCAAGACATTTACAGACAAATTTAGCTGACATGTAGTATTGTATTAATCAAGAGCATTTGTTACAGGCATGATGGCCATTTGGTTTTTTTAAAATTAAGTCTGCAATTTGAGAATGTAAAACAGAAATACTTTATTAGTTAATATTTGTGTTTATAATTTCACATTGCTGTACACAATTTCAAAGCAAGTTCCCAGAGACAACATACATAATACCATATTTTCTTCTAATATTGGATTCATATGCTTTAAAAAAAAGTTTCATGTTAAAAAGAAAACACTACAGTCATGTTAAAGCTTGGTTCTTTGTTTTGAACAGATATTCAGAGAGAACACAATGGTAGCAAAAATTTACTCTATGACATCTGCAAGTTCAGCATAACTGAGAAAAATTGTATATTATTCAGAGATTAAATGGAACCTCATTTGCCACAGTTAGTCTAGATTGGTCTTTACACACCTAAGAATGAGAAGTTACACTTCTAGTGATTTAAAATTCATTATTCATAATCCATTATGCTAAACCTTTTAGTAAGAGCAGGTTCTTACCTCCTGTCAGGCCAAACAGAGCCATGAAATAGAAAACTCTTTTCTGTGAATTCAAACTTCTGTTGGTGTAAATCTATTTATAGGTGTCCTCATCAAGTGGGAAGAAAATTCGCATCTCTCTCTATTAATCTGTGACCAGGGCTGGGGCTGGGGAGCACACAGAAACTGAGATACAGACCCTCATATATGGCTGTGGGTGATCCTAGACCCCCAAGCACCCCTGAGGGTGAAGAGGGGTGAGTTTCTTCTAACTGCACAAAGGAAGATGCAGCTCTATCTACAGAAAATCAAATCTAAATTTTCAGTGGTGAAATTTCTTACTAGGGTGATGATTTTATTCTTAGACTTTTATTATTCAGAAGAATAGGAAAATCAAGAAGTTAGGAAAATATGATTCCAAATTAAGAAGTTAGGAAAATCTGATTACAGACACACATACAAGTGCATGTCTGGGGTCCCATGAGACACACATTACGTTCTCTTTAAATACGTAAATCTGGAGATGTGTTCCTACACAGTTGATAGGCATGTTCTTAAAAGACATAAAAATTCTGTAAGATTTTTGAGGGAATTTCAGCCCCTTTGTTGTAAGAAGGTCATAATCCCAGACTCTAAATCCCAGGTTTGTTGTCCCTTGATCCTGGTCCCTCACAGACCACAGGGAGCTCTTGGTACACACTTGAGGAGTGAATGCAAATATATTTGAACCTGACATCTCTTAGTCTTCCCATAGAGAAATAAAGATGCACAGAGATGAAAACTATTCACGGAAAAAGGTAATTTTTTAATGTGTGTATTAGTAGGAAGCCTCATCAATATTTTCTCTGTGAATAGCATGTAAATTGATTTCCCCATCATTATTAGATTATGTGTAGCTTTTTAAAAAGTCATTTAAAAATCATTTTAAAACCAACTGCAAAAAAGTTATAAAGACCTGTCTTCTTTTCATCTTATCGGCTAGAATTTATGAAGACATCTCCTTCTTCCTCTAAGTGACTGATCTCAGAAATTCACCGACCTTTACTTAAACCATGTGAAAATAAAAACCAGGCACAGCATTTCTATCACGAGGGTCATCTTTCTTTCTATTTCTTTCACTATATTTGATCATGGACAATGAGATATATAGATGTATAGAGACATGTACATTTGCCTTTCCACAGAGTTCTCAATAATATATTGTCCATCATTCATTGTGACAATTTCAGTTTTCTCCAGGTTGATTTTCTCCATCTCATTTCTTTCTCTCATGTCGACTCTGAAGGCTTCTGCCTAGACTACAAATTTTTTCCTCCTTTTTAAAAATCAGTTCTGACAAAAGGCTACGGATTTCTATAGAGCTGGCCTTTTTTGAGGGAGTATTTCTTCTTCAAAACACTGAGGACTGCCCATTTATATTTTGATTAGGAAAGGATATTTTTTCTTCAATAGAATTGCCTCATCCATTAAGAGAAGAAAAACATAGCTCCTTCTCTTCCCATAGATCTATTGACAGACAGTTGAATCTCTTTAAGCTACACATTTGCCAAAAGAATTCATGGGATTTACTGAGTCAGTGATTCTTATTTTACCCAGTATTCTGAAAAGTAAGGACTAAAAGCAGAGCGTTGAGCTTTGTTTTATAATAATGATGCCAGGGTTGTTTATGAGGGTCATGTTTGAATTACATATTCTTTTATGCTTATAAATCAGAGGGGAATAGGAGCTACCGTCGACTCATCAACTTTTTTAATTCTATGAAGCAAATTTCTCTGGAAAAACGAATATAAATAATTAGACAATATCCAATTAAGGTCCAGAGGCCAGAGCTAAGGCCTCAACTCAAAAATCCACAAAGCACATGTGATAGTAGAAACTTTAGTTAACATACCCTATTACCATAAAATTAATGAGAATAGTATAGTGTAGGAGATTTCAGCCCCCTCCAACTAAGAGCCTTTTGACATAACTTCTTTTCTTTTTCTCAGGAATTTATTTTTATCATAAGACTTTATTTTTACCTTAAGACATAAGGAGCACTTCTCAAATTGAGAACACATTTCGGTTTGTATTTGTCTTTATTTGAACAGAGAAATTACTGTGTTTCCAACAATTAAGTGAGGAAGTGCTCCACTCTTGACTGATATAGAGGTGCTAGATGTCTCATAATAATTTATAGTTTTATTAGTATGTTAAATTGCTAAAGACTTGTATGTCCATTATCTCAGTAGTGGTCTTTACATGGTAGTTATGAAGTCCATTTTACAGAGAAGGCAGTGAGGGCTCTGACTAGTTAAATGAGTTGCAGAAGGTCACAAGCAGATATCAGTTGAATGAAATCTGGGTGGCAGAATGAGTCTTGAGCTGACATGGTCTCTCCTGTGCTCATCACCTCCATAACTTTATCTTCTGCCAATTATCCAGGGACCTGCTGGAAATTCCCATGGTTTTTGTCCCTCATCCTGACCCTTGGCTTGGCCAAAGGGAAGGAAAACAAAATATGAGGCAAAAGAAGTAATGGAAATAAAGTCTGTTTCCTGTGATCCATGACAATGTTCCCTTTGGATCTAGTCTAGAGATTTTCTCTACTCTTTTACAATAAAATAATATATTTTAATATCACTCTCCTTCATCTTGCTAGAAACTCTGCATCAGGGACAGATCTGAAAAATATTTATGTGTCTTTCTATACATAAAACTGGAAACTAACCCTCTATGTATCAGTTTTTGCATACAAATAAAACTGACCAAATGCTACTGGGAGGAAGGTATTTACCAGCTTCTGAACAATAAAAGAAAAAGGGCTCCAAATATATTAAAGCCTAAATTATACAGCACCCACAAGTAGACACAGGCAAGAATAGTCTACAAACTGTGCCCTTTATGTATAATTCAGTACACAGATGATTTTTATCTCACTAAATCAGAATTCAGTAAAAAGCGCTAAAGCTTCATTATTAACCAAATCTCCCCAACTCCCTATTAAATGCTGATGCTACTTTTCACTTCCACAATTTAGAAATTACTTTCATGGATACATATTGAGTATGCTTAATTTTTTTTTCTTAAAAGTTTCTTGCAGTCAAATTTATATGGGAGGCAAGTGTCATACTTGTAGTCTGGTTCTTTTCAAAATGAGAATATCTGTTCATTTGGTTGCCAAAGGTCCTCAGATCTTCCAAACTAGAGACAAAAAGAGGGAAGAAATAATTTTATCTTTTATCCATTCTATCCACATTCCGATGAAGTTTTAAAAAATGTTTATTTTAGCCAATATGAAAATTCAACTTTAATAGTTTTTAAAATGCAGATTTAAAACAACAAAGAAACACAAGTTTTAGCCCATCAGATTGGCAAAGTTTATGAAGAACGATAATGCTCTGTGTCGGCTAGGTTGTGGAAAAATGGGCATAATTACACACAGCTGGCAGGAATTTAGAATTGGTACAGCATGTCTTTAGCAACATCTGTCAAGATATATTAAAATGTACCTAGCTTCTGACCATTTCTTGGAATTCCTAAGGAAAGTATCAAGATGTGTATAAAGATATTCGTTCAGAGATTTTTCTTGTGCAGTTATTTATAGTAAGGAAACTTACAAAAATACCCAATAATCTTGGATTAGTTAAGCAAACTGTAGTACACCTGTATTATGTTAAAATCACGTTGTACAAGAGTATTGGACGTAAGAAGATATTCACCGTATTTATGTAGTATCTTGAACTGAAAGAAGGAGTCCATAAAACAGTACATAGTATGATGCGGTGCAACTCATCATACTATGATGTGAGATGTATTTCTGGAAAAAAATACGCCAAAATGTTACAGTGGTTTTACCTGTGTAGTAGATTTCAGATGGGTTTTCTTTTTTAATTTCTTTATTTCTCTTCTTTCTCTCCTCTTTATATCCTTCCTTCCTTCCCTTCTTTTGACTCCTTTTTTGTAATCTGTATTGTAAGGAAATTTGAAATAAACAGAATACCCAATGGCATTGGGTATCTACAATGCAAAATGATGCATTGTTTAGAGCACACTTTTATGTGTTACCTGATTTTTAGCCTTTAATTGGCTTTGAGTTATTTTACAACTCTGTTAATTGTGGATAACTGAGAACAATGCAAAAAAAACTTTTTCTTTAGGCATAAAAATAATTCTGTCTAAGGGAGGTTCAATTGTCATCCCTTCTTTCTGTTGGTAAGAACAATTTGGTATCTAGTTGAAATTCATTTCAATGTTCCTCTAGATTAATTTCTGCTTCTTTAACTTTTCCTCTGAACTGGTTGTAACATCTTTCCTGGTTCTCTCATTTAATTAATAGGTTAAATAGAATATCTGCCAAGTGTTCATTTTATTTGTATGAGAATCATGATTTTACCTTTTCAGAAAATTACCCTTTAGCCTAGGTTCCCTACTCTGATAGATTGAGCATGTATTTTTTATTAGAACAACAATATAACAGCAAATGTGATATAAAAGAATAGTGTGCCACAGTCCACTATTACAATGTCGACCTATTATTTTTATAAAACATCTCACATTAAAATTTCTTAACATCTCCACAAATCAATTTAATGAACATTTATTGGCTGTATAGTCTTTTTAGGTCAATATACTAAATTGGAGAGCATATAAAGATGAATCAGACTATGGCCATAATATTCAATATCTTATAATACCTACTTTTTTCATACAAAATAGCAAAATATCTTCTATTTTGTTATTAAATATCTTAAAATATCAACTATTTCAATATCTGATTATTCCAAATGGTTTTGGCCATTTTTGGCTTAATCTTTAAGTGACAGAAATAATGTAATGCTGAGAAGCACAGAAGCTACTTAGACACAGCGGCTGTTGATTTATATAATCAGTACCAGCAGGTTCCTATAGTCTTACATATTCACAAATTGCTATTTGCCTTCAGAATCTGGCCATTAACATATAGTCTATAATAGAGCAAAGAGTTAGATATGGTGAAAATAAAAAAAGAATAAGACACATGATGTGGGGCAGAGGAGGCAATTCAACTGAGATTATGCATAAAATATATTACATACTAGGTTGGAGAAAATACTGGTTCTGGTCATCCCAGAATTTGTTTCAATAATACATGATCTTTTGTGTGTACGAAGTGAATCTTTAAAATTTTTTCTTGTTCAAAGTCCATAACACAGAATGAGAAAAAATATGGAGGGAAATGTTTCTGATGGGTGTTTGGGAGACCTGCTCCACCGCGTTGCCCTAAATTCTTCTCCCTTCTTCCTCCTCCCTTCCTCTTTCCCTTGGAGACAGGGAGGGGGCGGATGTGGATTGGCCAGGAGCATTAAACTGGTAGCTCTTCCTGCACAGGAGGGAAACATCAGAAAGGGGATGAAGGGCTCTTTCCCTTTCTCAGGATGACTGGCTGGACTTCACAGCAGCTCTGGGGAGCTTTTGGGTGTGGAAACTCTGCTTTATAGGGTAAGTGCTGCTTCTCTTCCTTGGTCACAGCTGGTTGGGTGCAGATTGCTGCCATCTGACTTCCAGGCACAATGCATCCCATCCTAAGGGCAAAAGCAAGAATCCAGCAAGATGTCACCTTGCACTCACAGTTAATAGAACACATCATCCTAGAACTCTCATGGCATCCTAGGGAGGGAGACAACATTAAGCAAAGGTGGGGTCATAATATTTGCATATTATTAGATTAGTTAATATCAACAGCTTCACTCTTTCTACAGCACATAAGTTAGCAATCTCTGATTTATTCTGCAAGATCTAGAAATAAACAATTGACTTCAGTATTCATCACACTGTATTTGGTGTCCCAGATGCAATCCAGCTGCTGTGAAGCATAAACTCTACCAAGAAGCTACTTCTCTATTGGAATCGCCTTTGGTTTTGATAATTGTATCATATTGTAGTTCTTACTCTTTGGTGACATCTGGTAGAAACAAATTTCTTTTAATTTCCCCAGCTTCAGCAGCAAGTATTTTAAACACAGAGGTCTCCAAAATAAATATAAAATGTACTCCACAGCAGGCAGAAAGCCATCATCAAGATTTCCAGAAGTGCCTCTCAATGCTCTTTGAACATCTTGAAGTCCTCCACCGTGAGAAGTGAAGGCATGTTAACCTTCAATTAAAAAAAATTTTTTAAACGTCTTTATTGGAGTATAATTGCTTTACATTGTTGTGTTAGTTGCTGCTGTATAACAAAATGAATCAGCTATACATATACATATATCCCCATATCCCCGCTTTCTTGCATCTCCCTCCCACCCTCCCAATCCCACCCCTCTAGGTGGTCACAAAGCAAGAGCTGACTTCCCTGTCAGCTAACTATTTCACATTTGGTAGTGTATATAAGTCAGTGGTATTCTCTCACTTCATCTCAGCTTACCCTTCCCCCTCCCCGTGTCTTCAAGTCCATTCTCTACGTTTACGTCTTTATTCCTGTCCTGCCCCTAGGTTCTTCAGAACACTTTTTTTTTTTTTTAGATTCCATATATATGTGTTAGCATACGGTATTTGTTTTCCTCTTTCTGACTTACTTCACTCTCTATGACAGACTCTAGGTCCATACACCTCACTACAAATAACTCAATTTCATTTCTTTTTATGGCTGAGTAATATTCCATTGTATATATGTGCCACATATTCTTTATCCATTCATCTGTCGATGGACACTTACGTTGTTTCCATGTCTTGGCTATTGTAAATAGTGCTACAGTGAACATTGTGGTACATGACTCTTTTTGAATTATGGTTTTCTCAGGGTATATGCCCACTAGTGGGATTGCTGGGTCATATGGTAGTTCTATTTTTAGTATTTTAAGGAACCTCCATACTGTTCTCCATACTGGCTGTATCAATTTACATTCCCACCAACAGGGCAAGAGGGTTCCCTTTTCTCCACACCCTCTCCAGCATTTATTGTTTGTAGATTTTTTGATGATGGCCATTCTGACCAGTGTGAGGTTACACCTCATTGTAGTTTTGATTTGCATTTCTCTAATGATTAGTGATGTTGAGTTTCCTTTCATGTGTTTGTTGGCAATCTGTATATCTTCTTTGGAGAAATGTCTATTTATGTCTTCTGCCCATTTTTGGATTGGATTGTCTTTTTGATATTGAGCTGCTTGTATATTTTGGAGATTAACCCTTTGTCAGTTGCTTCATTTGCAAATATTTTCTCCCATTCTGAGGGTTGTCTTTTCATCTTATTTATGGTGTCCTTGCTGTGCAAAAGCTTTTAAGTTTCATTAGGTCCCATTTGTTTATTTTTGTTTTTATTTCCATTTCTCTAGGAGGTGGGTGGGTCAAAAAGGCTTTAATTTGTAATCTGTGCATTAATTTTGTATCCTGCTACTTTACCAAATTCATTGATTAGCTCTAGTAGTTTTCTGGCAGCATCTTAGGATTCTCTATGTATGGTATCATGTCATCTGCAAACTGTGACAGTTTTACTTCTTTTCTGATTTGGATTCCTTTTATTTCTTTTTAGTCTCTGAGTGCTGTGGCTAAAACTTCCAAAACTATGTTGAATAATAGCAGTGAGAGTGGGCAACCTTGTCTTGTTCCTGATCTTAGTGGAAATGGTTTCAGTTTTTCACCATTGAGAACGATGTTGGCTGTGGGTTTGTCATATATGGCCTTTATTATGTTGAGGTATTCCCTCTATGCCTACTTTCTGGAGAGTTTTTATCATAAATGGGTGTTGAAATTTGTTGAAAGCTTTTTCTGCATCTATTGAGATTATCATATTTTTTTTTAAGAACTTTATTGGAGTATAATTGCTTTACAATGGTGTGTTAGTTTCTGCTGTACATCAGAGTGAATCAGCTATACATATATCCCCATATCTCCTCCCTCTTATGTCTTCCTCCCACCCTCCCTATCCCACCCCTTTAGGTGGACACAAAGAACAGGGCAATCATATGGTTTTTATCCTTCAAGTTGTTAATATGGTGTATCACGTTGATTTGCATATATTGAAGAACCCTTGCATTCCTGGGATAAACCCCACTTGATCATGGTGTATGATTCTTTTAATGTGCTGCTGGATTCTGTTTGCTACTATTTTGTTGAGGATTTTTGCATCTATATTCATCCGTGATATTGGCCTGTAGTTTTCTTTTTTTGTGACATCTTTGTCTGGTTTTGCTATCAGGGTGATGGTGGCCTCGTAGAATGAGTTTGGAAGTGTTCATCCCTCTGCTATATTTTGGAAGAACTTGAGAAGGATAGGTGTTAGCTCTTCTCTGAATGTTTGATAGAATTCGCCTGTGAAGCCATCTGATCCAGGGCTTTTGTTTTTTGGAAGATTTTGAATCACAGTCTCAGTTTCAGTGCTTGTGATTGGTCTGTTTGTATTTTCTATTTCTCCCGAGTTCAGTCTTGGAAGGTTGTGCTTTTCTAAGAATTTGTCCATTTCTTCCAGGTTGTCCACATATTTGCTTGTAGTAATCTCTCATGATCCTTTGTACTTCTGCAGTGTCAGTTGTTACTTCTCCTTTTTCATTTCTAATGCTATTGATTTGAGTCTTCTCCCTTTTTTCTTGATGAGGCTGGCTAACGGTTTATCAATCTTGTTTATGTTCTCAAAGAACCAGCTTTTAGTTTTATTGATCTTTGCTACTGTTTCCTTCATTTCTTTTTCATTTATTTCTGATCTGATCTTTATGATTTCTTTCCTTCTGCTAACTTTGGGGATTTTTTGTTCTTCTTTCTCTAATTGCTTTAGGTGTAAAGTTAGGTTGCTTATTTGAGATGTTTCTTGTTTCTTGAGGTAGGATTGTATTGCTATAAACTTCCCTCTTAGAACTGCTTTTGCTGCATCCCATAGTTTTTGGGCCGTCGTGTTTTCATTGTCACTTGTTTCTAAGTATTTTTGATTTCCTCTTTGATTTTTTCAGTGATCTCTTGGTTATTGAGTAGCATATTGTTTAGCCTCCATGTGTTTGTCTTTTTTATAGATTTTTTCCTGTAATTGATATCTAGTCTCATAGCGTTGTGGTTGGAAAAGATACTTGATACAATTTCAATTTTCTTAAATTTACCAAGGCTTGATTTGTGACCCAAGATATGATCTATCCTGGAGAATGTTCCATGAGCACTTGAGAAAAAAGTGTATTCTGTTGTTTTTGGATGGAATGCCCTATAAATATCAATTAAGTCCATCTTGTTTAATGTATCATTTAAAGCGTCTGTTTCCATGTTCATTTTCATTTTGGATGATCTGTCCATCGGTGAAAGTGAGGTGTTCAAGTCCGCTACTATGATTGTGTTATTGTCGATTTCCCCTTTTATGGCTGTTAGCATTTGCCTTATGTATTGAGATGCTCCTATGTTGGGTGCATAAATATTTACCATTGTTATATCTTCTTCTTGGATCGATCCCTTGATCATTATGTAGTGTCCTTCTTTGTCTCTTGTAATGGTCTTTATTTTAAAGTCTATTTTGTCTGATACGAGAATTGCTACTCCAGCTTTCTTTTGATTTCCATTTGCATGGAATATCTTTTTCCATCCCCTCACTTTCAGTCTGTATGTGTCCCTAGGTCTGAAGTGGGTCTCTTGTAGACAGCATATATATGGGTCTTGTTTTGGTATCCATTCAGCTAGTCTGTGTCTTTTGGTTGGAGTATTTAATCCATTTACATTTAAGGTAATTATCGATATGTATGTTCCTATTACCATTTTCTTAATTGTTTGGGGTTTGTTATTGGAGGCGTTTTCCTTCTCTTGTGTTTCTTGCCTAGAGAAGTTCCTTTAGCATTTTCTGTACAGCTGGTTTGGTGGTGCTCAATTCTCTTAGCTTTTGCTTGTCTGTAAAGCTTTCAATTTCTCTGTCAAATCTGAATGAGATCCTTGCTGGCTAGAGTCTTGGTTGTAGGTTTTTCCCTTTCATCACTTTAAATCCTGCCACTCTCTTGTGGCTTGCAGAGTTTCTGCTGAAAGATCAGCTGTTAACCTTATGGGGATTCCCTTGTATATTATTTGTTGCTTTTCCCTTGCTGCTTTTAATATTTTTTCTCTGTATTTAATTTTTGATAGTTTTATCAATATGTGTCCTGTTGTGTGTCTCCTTGGATTTATCTGGTATGGGACTCTCCGCGCTTCCTGGACTTGACTGACTATTTCCTTTCCCATATTAGGGAAGTTTTCAACTATAATCTCTTCAAATATTTTCTCAGTCCCTTTCTTTGTCTCTTCTTCTGTGACCCCTATGATTTGAATGTTGGTACATTTAATGTTGACCCAGAGGTCTCTGAGACTGTCCTCAATTCTTTCCATTCTTTTTTCTTTATTCTGCTCTGTGGTAGTTATTTCCACTATTTTACCTTCCAGGTCACTTATCCGTTCTTCTGTCTCAGTTTTTCTGCTATTGATTCCTTCTAGATAATTTTTAATTTCATTTATTGTGTTGTTCATCATTGTTTATTTGCTCTTTAGTTCTTCTAGGTCTTTGTTAAATGTTTCCTGTATTTTTTCCATTCTATTTCCAAGATTTTGGATTATCTTTACTATCATTACTCTGAATTCTTTTTCAGGTAGACTGCCTATTTCCTCTTCATTTGTTTGTTCTGTTGGTTTTTTACCTTTCTCCTTCATCTGCTGTGTATTTCTCTGTCTTCCATTTTGCTTAACTTACTGTGTTTGGGGTCTCCTTTTCACAGGCTCCAGGTTCGTAGTTTCCTTTCTTTTCAGTGTCTGCCCCCAGTAGCTAAGGTTGATTCAGTGGGTTGTGTAGACTTCCTGGTGGAGGAGACTTGTGCCTGTGTTCTGGTGAATGAGGCTGGATCTCTTCTTTCTGGTGGGCAGTACCGCGTTTGGTGGTGTGTTTTTGGGTGTCTGTGAATTTATTATGGTTTTAGGCAGCCTCTCTGCTAATGGGTGGGGTTGTGTTCCTGTCTTGCTAGTTGTTTGGCATGGGGCGTCCAGCACTGGAGCTTGCTGGCTGTTAAGTGGAGCTGTGTTTAGTGTTGAGAAGGAGATCTCTGGGAGAGCTCTTGCCAATTGTTATTACATGGGGCCAGGAGGTCTCTGGTGGTCCAGTGTTCTGAACTCAGCTCTCCCACCTTAGAGGCTCAGACCTGACACTGGGCCAGAGCACCAAGACCCTATCAGCCACATGGCTGGAGTGCCTTCAGAGTTGAGGAAGCTGGCCTGCAGTGGCTCTCCTTCTGCGCTCCACATTAGAATCACCTGCTTCTTCCTTGTTTTGCCCCAAAGGCAGTGTTTTACAGAGAAGAACAGTAGCCTTGAAAATAGTCACAGCTCTGAGATGGATTTTTTTTTCCTTTGTGCTTAGTCGGGTTTCCCTTGCTCACAGGGAGCCACGTGCAGAGGCCTCACACCTGGCTCTTCTGACCAGAGTTCCTAGTGCAGAAATCCAATTAAAGTTTTTAGACTGTGCCTTCTACTTTGTTTTTCTCCTTTGTTTATTAATCGTGCTCTCTACTTAGCATTTCCTATCAAATCTGAATTGTGGCATATTGGTTACTTCTTTTCATTAATTCTCTGTGTGCATTTAAAATTTTTTTCTAGAATTTTCAAATTAACATCCCATTTCAGAACTAAAATTTGATTGATTTTCCAATGCTTATATTTTTTCCTATGGAAAAATAGTATTTTTTAAACTATAGAAAATCTGAAAATACTGAAAAGCATTGAGGGAGGGAAAGAGGGAAGAAACATTTGTATTTCTTAACTGCTATTAACATTTTTGGGTATATTCTTATGAGTTTTCCTCCTAAACTGATAATATGCAAATTATTTTTTCTCTAATAGTGCTATGTATAGATTTATGTTACAAAAATAGAACAAAAAGGGTCAAATTTGCAGCTTCTTAACTGGTCCTCCAGCTCTGTGATTACTCTGCCCTCTTTTGCATTTATTCCATATCCATCCACCAAAGACCCATGAGAGAAAAGGGACACTGAAAAAAATAGCAAATAACATTTAAAGCTTATGCATGGCTAGAGGTTTTTGTTATGTTTGCTTGTCAGTTTGTTATTTTCTGGCCAGGATGGAGGGTGTTCCTAGTTGTCTATGCCTTTAAATATGCCAAGGAGATGAAATTAGAGCTGAGTAAAATCTGGCATTCTAAGTGATCTGAATTTCTTAAAATATTTTTTTATTTTAAAAATACATGCACATTACGGAAAAATTAAAAACACAAAGAAACATATCTATATCTATCTATCTATTATCTACCTATATACGTACAGTAACAAACACTAAACAGGATATCATCTATCACCCATCTCCTCAGAAACAATCAGTGTCACTCCAGTATATTTATGTGTTCAATCCATAAATATTTTTTAAAATGTGTACTTTATGTCGGACTACCTTCTAGGCATGGCAGTAAATAAGAGAAAAATTCTCTCTCACAAGTCACTTACATTCTGATGGAGAGAAACAGACTTGAAACAGAAAACAAATTATGAGCAAAATCATTTTACCTTGTAATTAGATTGCTATGAAGATAATAAGCAGGGCGTGTATAACAGCAGGGTATCTATCTATCAGTCTATCTATCTATCTATGTCATCTATCTATCTATCTATATCTGGAAGTATTTTCTGATTCATAACTACTTTGAAATTCTTGTTCTTCCATTAAAGGAACTATATTCCCTTCTATGGGGAGAAGTAGGGCCAATTTCAGAAATATCTTACAATAGGTGGGTGATGTCAAGTTTTCAGCTTCATTCCTTGTCTGTTCAGAAGTGGCACAAGGTTAGTTTCTCTTAATCTCTGACCCATGGAAGGATTTGAGGGTTCCTTGTACCTTCTAAAATAGTGTGCAAACTTTTATATTTGCAGAGTCTAAGGGGGTGGTCTAGACATCTTTTTAATCCAACATTCTATGCATCATTGTTACAGGAATATCCTGACAATATCAGGGTGCATCAATATTTATACTAACATCACATCTGGTACATTTGGATCAGTTCAGGTTTGGAGCAGTATTTTAGAGTTTCAAGTAAATTTTGTTCCTAGTTCTCTTGGAAATCTGCGTCTCTTCTCTGTGTTGGGGTCTTCTAATCTCGGCAGATTTTTATTTCTGCTCTTGAAGAGTGGCTTTTTTTTTGCACAGTTGCTGTGCATATGAATCAAAAATCACATACACACACAATCTAAGTTCTGATGAATTCAAAAAGCAGAACTAAAAATGGCTACACAATCATATGCTGTGGTCTGGAATATAATAATTTTAATTACTGATCATAAACCAAATAAAGTATGTGTGTGTTGAAAGCTATGAAAATGAGAAGCAGCTGCCTTAAATCCTTATGAGAACAGAGTTTGTGTAAACAAACAAACAAACAACAAACAAACAATGATGAAAGTGGCCTTGTTTTCAGCGTAGTGCAGCAGACCCTTTTTGATTCCTTTAGGTACATATTTTTTCATTATGAAAAATAAATGAAATCATCTCCTTGTAACTCATTCTTCCCAATGGAGAATGTAATCAATGGTAACTCTACTTATGTATGCAGAATTTTATACCTCATTGACATTCTCAAAATGAGATCTCCAGAAGGGAAACTCTCCAATTCATGTCAAGGAATTTAAAGTACCTTCCTACTGACATGTATTACACACTGAAACCAACACTGTGTGCAAAAAAAGTTTGTGTTTCCTTACTGCCATGTCATGCACGCCCACTCATTTGTTTTTCTAATAGTGAGTGTTGGCATCAGTTCCCTGTTCCTCAAATTAAAAAGAAGAGAGTTTCAGATTTTAGATTAAGAGAAGAAAATTCATTGGTGTAGGAATAGTGACAAGGAAGAAAAGCCTTATGATCTCAAGCTGGAAGCCTGCTGACTAATTATATGCTCTATCCCATTATGTAACTATTATTCTGTGCATGGACAGGCACAACTCACCCTATACTCTATGTGCATATCAAATTTCTGTATGTCAATTCACATTTAAAACCTACTTTAAATGCTCACTTGCCCAGGCTCAGTGAGGGCAGGTAACTGGTCTACCCTGTTCACTGTTGAGTTCCAAGTATTAGCACAGTGCCTGGCATCTACAGAGACCTTAAGAGTACTTATTTGAATGAATAAACAAATGAATAGATTAATAAATGAGTTAAATAATGAAGATACTAGGAGATATTTCCAGTTAAGACTTTCAATGACTTCTTTAATTTCTATATTGTGTAAATGTATACTTTCATGATATCAAGTTCTCAAAACTCACTTATATACTCTAACGATTAGAGACCTCCTTTTTCTCAGTTTTGTCTGTAACTGCAGTCAACTGAGGCTTTTGTGCAATATCTCTATAAGAATTCATTTTCTATTTAGATGTGGAATGACTGGGAAAAGTTGAAGTTTCTAGCTGCTGACCATGGCTGACCTCATAGGATGGTGTTGGCAAGCAGTATACAGTCTGTACAATTATTCTAGAAGCTCTTTAATTATACTCCAGCATGATTTAAGGGTGGCTGAGGATGCCAGAATCAGGAAGGGACAAGGGTCTGGGGAAACCTACCTGCTTCTGGAGCTGACCATCAGAAGTCAATGGATTTGTGCAAAGGCAGTTAAGGAGCTTAGGCTTGATTTGGACATGAATGGAAACCAGTGATATAAACTAGTGGTTGTAGCGGAATGCTGGCAATCAAAGATGCTCAAAATTAAGCTGGTGATGGTTACGTGATTTCAGGCCCAGGGCCTAGGGAGGATCCTGCAAGACAAAGGCTGACTTCATAATAAGACATCAATCCTGGAGCCTGTATTTCGACCTGACTCAATATGACACAGTCTAGGGGCAGGCCACCATTTAGAGGAGGGGGCATATAGGCACCAAGTGGAAATTCAAGATCTGCCCTATGCCAGCTCTGTGATGCTGAGCCTAATTCCAGATGGCACGGCTAATTTCATACTTCACGTGGAGGAGCTGTGAGTCTCAGCCTGCCTCCTGCTCAATTCTAGAAGGGCTCAGGGACCAGGAAGGACTCACCTGCAGGGGAAGGGCACTGGGCACTACAGCTGTGGTTCAAGAAAGGTAAGGACCGACGAAGTCAATCCATCAAGAAGTTAGCACTGGGTCTTTGTTTCAAGACATTCAAAACATCAATGGATGTTTCTCATCCATTCGTAAAGAAGGTCTAAATATGTGGCGATCTGTCAGTTTACAGCCCAACGTTATCCCTCCCACAAAAACCATGTTTCTCTTCCCAGCTTAGTGTTCAGGTAGGAGCTTGTCAAAGAAAAAATAAAAAACAAATAAATCTGGACTTAGTGAGGAGAGACTTTGTTCAAAAGGATTATTGCAAGAGGAGGAAACAGACTATTGCAATAGGGTGAAGGCTGGGACTTAATGTGACCTAATGGTCCGCAGGTGTCTCATAAGTTAAGCAAAAGGAGTTTTTGCTGCCGTTGTTGTTTTATGGAGATGAGTAGACAAAGCTAGAGAGAACTGAGTGTGAGGAAGTGGGATGGATGAAAGGGTCACATGGCCGAGTAGAAGATCAGAGAATGTTTTACCTCGAGGCCAGCCTGTTCTCAGGAGAGACTGTTTGCTGGATCCAGTCGAGGTTGGGCTAAAGTTCAGGTACCTGGGGGAAGGAGAGACATTTATCCAAAATTTGGTCAATAAGTATTTTGTTTAGAATAATTAGCAGTTCAGCTAATCATTAGCTAAAGAAAGAATTTTGAGTGTCTGTTTCTAGCCTCTTCATAGATAAACAGGCATCTGCCAGTCTTACCTATATTACACGGAGAAGGGTGCTTCTTTGCAGGAAGCTTGCCAGAACACGAAATAGTGGAGGGATTCCTTTAATCTTCGCTGATCCCAAGGTTCAGGTGAGATTAACTTCGGGGAGCTTAACTTCGGGGTGGGTTTCTCTTTAGCTGGGTCTCACTCCACCCCAAAGGGCCATGGGAGCTGCTACCTCTCCTGGTCTCTGCTTCAGGGGTCCTTACGTCTCAGGTCCACGCCGTTCCGGTTGCCCAATGAAAAGGGGAGAAAGGATGATTTCCTTGAAGTTACTGCTGAAAGGCTTTTTTATTAGCCTGGTCCCTGGGCACCAACGTGGCCAAATCTCTAGCCATCCAGATCACTGCAGGTAAACTGCTGAACTTACATGAATTTATAAAATTCCCTCTCTACTGCATACATTTCCATTAGTGAAATCCATTTATTGGGCTAAGTATATTGAGGGAATTCAGAATTTTCATACCATGAATACTACATTTCTGAATAACTGACTGAATGTTTTCTCTCTTCATGTTAGTACAAGGGGTTGACTCGGCCAAGGTCATAAGAAATTATTATCCTTACAGTGATCTAATGATGGATGAGAGAAAGGATGGGATATTTGTGTGCAGATGCAACCATCAAGGAGTGCAGTAGTTTTTTTTTTTTCCCCCCCTGAATACATTTAAAAAATAAAGATCCGTAGGGTGCCAGGCCACTGGCCTGGGAGGCAAGAAAGGCTAGCTGTAATCCAAATATACCGTTCTGATTAAAAAACCATTTTTTTATTCATATAAAGTATTTATTAGGTATTGGATTTTATAAACTGTTTGGTCCCGGAGTCTTTATTTTAAAAAGGTTATTCTGAATGCATTATCAAGTATCCTGTGGAATATTTCACATAAAAGGAAGCAGAAATGTATAAATGTAAACAGGCTAATTGTATGCAGATATAAATTATGGATGTTGGTCTTATGAAAAAGCGTCGCTGATTTGCAGGGGTCTTACTCAGCAGCTCTGCATCTTGTCTAAGGGGATATTTAGTATGGCTGTGATGTGCAGAATTTAAAACAAAACTTTAAATCCTGGAGAATAAAATATAGCCCAGTTGTGCTAAGACCACACTGTTGTGAGAGTGAGCTTTTTTGTTTGTTTTCTTGCTGTCGACGTTGACTCATCAGCTCTGTTATCCCCCGCGTGCTCTTGTCTCCAGATGCTGTGCAAAAGTGAAGGTTTGGTAAGGGTGGTTTATGGTTATGTGATGCTTCTTGATGGTCACTGCAGGTAACCGTGTTTCCAACACTCTGTGGTTTTCTTCACTCAAGCGGGTGTGTGGTCCTCACAAGTAAAGATAAGACAGGGAGACCTCTGGAGTCTCAGGTGACATAGGTTCCTAAAGCTTCTTTTTTCCCCCATTCACAAAACAAGTACAAATATAAAACTTACGAAGTACGCCAAGTTGAGTGGTGCAGATGGAAAGAACTATGACAGGACTATACCCCTTATGGGGGATAATTTGCCGTGCCACCGCCAATTTTTATCTAAGTTACACCAACAGGTTTAGCCTTGACTTAAAGACACTGCCCCATCCCATTCCAAAGCACTGAGAAAATATGGAAAATGAACGATTTCATACTTGTAAAATAATTGGCCTAATATTTTATGGTATATGACACAAAATATTAGAGAGATTTCTGTGGACAGCATAAACCTTTAGCTGACATGTGATGTAAATGCTTCATAGTAAATAATTGATGAGCACAGGCTTACTCTCCAGGCATCATCTATCTACCTGTTAGTCCAAGGAAAAAGTATAGACTGGAAATATGAGCAAAGACCTTTTATTCTTATTCTAAATCGTGAGTAGTAAACTTGGTGTTTAAAGTCAACAGGAGTTTCCAGGATATACAAAAATAAAATATGTTTTAAAATAATTTTTAATGTAGTCTAAACAAGGCAGCCTAGGTATTAACTCTCTGGAGGGAAGGAAACATTGGATAGCAGAGTTTTCCCACGTGATAGAATCAAAAACACAAAGTTTACAGCTGTGCACAGGATTTGCTCTTTCCCATGGGTTGTAATGTTTGTCACCAAGGCACTCATCAAGAGGAGGATTTGTTCTGTGGCTCAGACTATAGACCAGATTATCTGGAAGATGTTTGGGCTCAGTCTTTCAGTTTTGTAAAAATTTGCTCTCTCTCCATATTGCTTCTCTTTATCTACCCCAGTTGAAGGGCTCCTCTTAGTGAATTTCTCTTCTCAGCAACTTCACATTTTCTTAGCCGGGATACAATATCCAGGGCATACCCAGCCAATTTAGTGGGTTATGTAATTTGAGTAAACTAGTTTGTGTCAAAGAGTTCACATATGTGTCTTCCTAAACCAATATATTTAGGCTTCCGTTAGGAGCTTCAAAAATATCCTTTGAGCTAGCACTGTGAGGTCGTCTACTTGGCAAACATTCAATGAGTGCTAACTGCAAGCCAAAATGTTATGAAAATATTCTCTTAATAGCCCTGCAAGTTAGGCATTAGCCCACTTTTAAAAATAGAAATTAGGGTCAAATTAGGGTCAGAGATGAAAGATAGAAATTAGGGTCAGAGATTAAAGATTTGCTGCTGCACTGTGCTGCCCTTTATCATTCTTCTTTAATGCTGAGTTTACAAAGCACTCAATCAAGTAGAGCCCAGAAAATGATTTGGTTAATTTAAGATGTGTGGACAGCCAAATCTCATTCCAGGCTGGAGGCCTGATAATCAGGTTTGATCATCTCTCCTGCCTAAGTTGTCCAGACAATCACCAAAGAGACCCTTCCTTTAGGGCTATATAGAGTCAGCTCTGTTTGAAGTTTCGAAAGCTGCATGCTGCCATTCTTTTCACAGCAAATAGAATGATTCCTCGAAATGTTGTGATATATTAGGTCCGTACATTTAAAATCTTATTTCGTAGTATTTATTCAGTACTCACCAGTTCGGGTCTGAAGGAGGGTTCTGAAAGTGTTGGAGGATGGCCTTACTTTTTGTTGAGCTGGCCAGGGCTTATTTCCCCTCCCCCGTCCCATCCCAGCAGGCCCAGTGAGAGCCCCCCTGAGGTAAGGATTCACTCTGTGGGATAATAAGACTGATGAGTAAATGATGGATTATAGGGCACAACTAAACCCCTACTTGGTTAGACAAATTATCTCAGCTCAGAAAAGTGGGCTCATTTACTGAAATCCAAAGTTTAAAATATATTTTTACTACTACAAAGATAGCTCTGTAAATATAACCAAAAAACCTGTTAATAAAGATGATTGTATCTGAAAATTATTGCTATAATAACTAGAACTCTCAATAAAATTTCCAAGAAGCTTGATGGCTTTTTCTCCCTGGATAGAAATTATACTTGTGTATATAAATTTTTTGATGTTGTAAAAATACTATAATAGGATTCTGGAAGGCACTTCCTGTGGGGCACATAGGAGCTGAATTATCAAAGGGAACCCCAGAAAAGTGGGGGGAATTCATATGAACTTGGAAAGACTTAATAGCTCATCCCTGACCTTTCATCTACCTATAGTCTGCAAATCAGCTGAGAGCAAGAGTCATTTCAGGCTGAAACCTGGACTTTGGTGGGCAGCCATAAAAGGGGATGTAACCTTTGATTCAGGAAAAGATGAAAAACTATTTCTGGTTATTGGAGGTGCTAAAGTAATGCAGACATCCCCCAGGCAAGCAACAGCCCTGAACTCAAGTTAACCTAAGCATCTGTGACAGCAGGCTTAGGTATGAGTTTAGACTAGTAAGTGACAAAGGAAGTTTTATGAAGACATCAACAGCATTCTTACTCCTCATGTGACTTAATTCTCAAATTGAGTTTGGACCATGAATTTAGACTCTGCTTTATCATCAAATAAATTAAATATGGTAATTTGGGGATGGAGTCCATTCCATTTTTTTTTTCAGATATACTGCCCTCTTTGGTTCCATCTCAAAATCAAAAGACTTGACTGCCCATACTTAGATGTCAAAACCACATGATTCTACCACCCTTATTTCCAGAGTCAGGTGACTTAAAATTTCAGATCCTAAACATGAATTATGAGTTATTTGACACCCCCCAAACACACTTATTTACATGTATTATATATATGTTATATAATATTCTGTAACACTTCACATTCAAATGATGAATACATTTAGTAATAAGCTAAATAAAAAGAGGGCATTTTGTTGAAAAAAAAATTCAGTACTTCTGTGCTTGGTCAAGAACCCAATAGAGATAGTTACAAAATGAAGGTCAGAAGTCAGCTGACTCAAAAATGCAAAATATGTGTATGCAAATGATGTGAAAAGAAGGCTGTGCTTGTCTTGTGAAGAACACGTCTGCGCCTTATGGCCGAGAGAAACTATTTGGGATCAGTTATTTCTCTGCATGAACAAGGAAGCTTAGAGTGTGTGTAAACTCATGGTTTCTGTTGATTTATGTGATTTGTGCCTAATTTATTCATCAGTGAGTACTGAATAAATACATATGAAACAAGATATTTAAAATATGTGGGCACAATTTATAAAAATTTTGATTACTCATCCTAACATTCATAACCTCAAAACTTAGAATGTGTCATTCAGAATTCAAAGATTTCAACCCTTCTGTTATTATGTCACCATCCTGGACAGGAGAGGGAATACAAATGAGTACTTGTGAATTGATTGACTTATTTCAGGAGTATAGCTCAAACTACTCTTTTTTTTGAAGTACAGTTGATTTACAATATTGTATTGGTTTCAGGTGTACAGAAAAGTGATTCAGTTATATGTATTTTTTCAGATTATTTTCCATTATAGGTTATTACAGGATTTGAATATAGTTCCCTGTGTTACAGAGTAAATCCTTGTTATGTATCTATTTTCTGTATAGTAGTTTGTATCTGTTAATTCTATACTCCTCATTTATCCCTACCACCCTCCCTTTCCCCTTTGGTAACTATAAGTTTGTTTTCTATGTCTGTGAGTCTGTTTCTGTTTCGTATATAGATTCATTGGTATTATATTTTAGATTCCACATATAAGTGATATCGTATAATGTTTGTCTTTCTCCGCCTGGCTTACTTCACTTAGTAGGATAATCTCTAGGTCCCTCCATGTTGCTGCAAGTAGCATTGTTTCATTCTTTTTTATGGCTGTAGCTCAGACCACTCTTAATAACTAAACATATTCATTCTTAAAGTCTCTCTGATATGTTTTTCCCACATATTTATTGGCACGATCCTATTTGCTATTTTTTTTTTAGCCACAAAAGTGTTCCCTAATCTTTATAGGAGTGCCCCTAGATTTCTTCAGCCTCCAATTTCCCTAATAATACAAGGAGAAATCAGATGCTGTAACTAGGAACTGTGCCATCCCTCTGGGCTTTCAACCCAGGTTCTACCAATGACAGTTTTAAGATGAACGCTCTTACACCTCATTATTCCAATCTCCACCACCTCTTCTTGAGAATGAGAACACAGGGATGTGAAGAAAAGTATAAACTCTTATTAGATAGGATATTCTTTCTTTCACAATACAGCCAATTTTAGATAATGATAACCTCTAATTGTGTTATTAATAAACACATAAGAATTTAGTTGTGATTCGATCAAATATCTATTTACCTATTGTGACTCACTGTCGGTGCATGGCTTTTTTTCTCATCCCTTGATCTCTTTACTTACAATGTTATTATGTAAATTTCTGCCCAAAGCAAAGCAAATTGAAATGCAATAATGCTTCTTACTTATGTATTATTTTATAGTTTATAAAGCATTTGGAGAATGTTTATACATTTATTGTCACCATAAGTTTGCAAAGTGGGGTAGATGAATGTTATTAGGCCTATTTTACAGATTAGGAAAATCAGAGAGGTGAGTAATTTGCCCAAGGTCACAAGGCTAGTAAGCGGCAGAGCAAGTAGTCATGTCCAAGGGCTCCAAACTGTGGGAAGAGTGTGCATGGGGTCCACCTTAGTGCACAGGGAAACGAAAGTCACTGTATAAACATGTGCATCTCCTTGAGCATTAAATTCACTCAATTATGTTCTGTTTATTTTCCACTTCCTTCCTTCCTCCCTCCCTCTTTCCTTCCCTCCTTTCCTTCATTCTTTCCATCCTTCCTTTCTTTAAACAAATATTAATGAAGATTTACAATGTCCCAGACGCTCCTCCAAATATTGAAGGTACAATGATGAAGAAAAAAAAAAATCAGGCTAGGCTATGGTATACTGTGGAATCAAGCTGAGCTCTCAATCACACAACAAAAGTTTATTTCTCATTTATGGAAGTCAGAAGAGTCTGGAGGGCCTCCTTCTCCTTGTGGCCATGAAATCAGGGAAAGGTAGCATTCAAGCAGTCATGACGGCAGGGGAAGATGGGAACAGAGGAGGCATCTTGACTGTTAACTGTTGAATCCAGAAAAGTCACCAGTCACTTCCACTCACGGTCCGCTGGCCAGAGTAGTCCTATGTCTCCCACCTAATTGAAAGGCAGGCTGGTGGGCACACTCTGTGCCATAGTTCTGTCCTCCTGTAGCTTTTAGTCTGTGGGTGGGGGAGACACAGACAATTAACAAGTAAACAAATAAATAATTGCAAACAGTGATAAGTACAAAGAAGAAAATAAGCCTTAACAGGTAATAACAGATAGAGCCCTCCAAAGACTGGCAGGTCAAGAAGGTCTTCTCTGGGACTGCAGCCTTGTGAGAAGGGACCAGCTGAGATGTGCCCGGACTCCTGACCCATAGAAACTGGGAGATAACACATCTGCCTTGTTGTAAGCCACTAAGTTAGTGGTGATTTGTTACACAGCAATATAAAACTAATAGAGTGTCACTGTTTCCTTATAATCTATTAACAACCATTTTACATTAGTTTTTTTTTATTATGGACTCTTTTGTTTGACTTCCTCTGTAGTATTTGTGTTAAAATTTGGGTACACACAAAAAGATATTTAAAATGTATGTAAAGTGTAGAAAGTAGAATAATAATTCAAATACTTCCCAGCTTAAGAGAGACTCTTCGCTAATCCCCACAGAACTCTTACACGCACCTCGACAACCCCCCACCTGCCAAGGGTAAATAATATCTGGGATTTTTTTGTCTATCACTATTTTGCTTGCCTTCATAGATTTGCCACACACGTGCGTATCCCTTAAACAAGGTGTCAATGTGTTTTGCATCTCTTTGTACTTTGTATGGATGAATCATGCTGAAGGTGCTCTGAAAATTGCTTTCCTTGTTCAATATCGTGTTTTGAACAACAATATTATGGTGATATGTGTCACCTTTAGTTCATTATTCTTTTCCATTGCTGGAGAGTATTTTCTCTTGTGTCAATAGACATTTGGGTTATTTGTTTCAAGGTTTTGCTTTTCTATTATTATAAACATTGCTAGAATGTACCTCCTTGTCCATGCCTGCAAGTAGAGGAGCTGGATCATAAGTTATGCACATTTTCAACTTTCCTAGAATATGTCAAATTATTTACTGAAGTGATTGTATCAAATTACACTCACACCATTCGTTTATGAGGTTGCCCACTATTCTGCACTCTTGCCAAAATTTGTTACCATTAAGCATTTAATTTTTGCCAATCTAGTGGGTGTGAAATGATACCCTTTGGTTTTATTTGGCATTTTCATGATGAATAATGCTGTTGAGCGTCTTTTCGTGTGATTATGGGCCGTTTGAATTTCCTCTAATGTGAGGGGTCTCCAGAAGTCATTGACTGAATCAGTCAGGGTTCCAGAAGGAAGCAGATGGCACACCCATCCTGGGCAATTCAAGAAAATTTTAATAAAAGGATGAGTTACAAATATGTGGGCAGGATCCCAAAGCAGGTGACAGTGTTGTTACTAGTTACACTCTTAGGCCTGAAGATGGATGGGAGGAGTCAATCAGAGACAGGAATGTGACCTTCTGTGGAGGGTGAAGGCCTCTGGTGGTCTCAGGTGGAAAGAGGTTGGGGGAGGGGAGATAAATTGGCTGATGTAAGTCTCTTCGCTCCTCCCATCTCCTGCCAGGACTTCCATGTTTGAGCCCTGCAGTGAGCACGTGAAGCTGGGAGCCTATTGCTGTGGTTATAGGGGCCCAGGGCAGGGAGGAGACCTTGGAGAACAGGCCTGGAGGGGCAACATGGAAAGTCTCCAGTCAATTTCTCTACTGAATTGATTGAGTTTATCTTAGGGATTTGTAGGTGTTTTACATACACAGATGATTCTTTAGCCTCTGCCTGACCCATTTCTGTGTGAGAATCTCACTGATTTACAAATACCCATTTCATATTTAGTGTGAAGTTTCTCTTTGCATTGAGTCAAAATTCACCTTCCTGAAACCTCTCATGACCTCTTTCTTTCCTCAGTGCTCCTCCCCCTCCCTTTTTTGCCACCCATATCAGATCGATGGTCCCCATGGAGTTTGTAGCCCACTAACCACTACTGCCCACCCCCATTTCACATGAATTGCTATCAAGCCAGGTCTCCCCCATCCTATTCATACACAAATGACTTTTAAACCTAAATTCTCACTCTACAGTTCTACTTGCTATATTTTATCTTGTTTGATTCAAATCTTAGACATGCCTTCCTGTTGGAAACTGTGTGAATTTGATTCTTTGCTTAAATGTAGCAGTCTCCTTTCCTGGTCTTGTGTCACATACAATCTTTATTAATGTGGATTTTGATTCAAATAAAGTCACATTCAAATTTGGCTTACAATATGACTTTGTACAAATTTCTTATCTTTTCCAAGATTCGTCTTCTCATTAATAGAAAAGCAATCATAGCGGTCTTGTAGGGCTATTGTTCATTATTTTCAAAAAACTTTAAGCATAGAGAGAATTAATTAAGATAACATATGTGAAAACACCTTAACAATAGAAACTCTGTAGTGTAACGGAGACATAGTTTTAAACATCAAATGTGCTTTCCTTTTGTGTCTTACTGAGTGTGAGACCTTTGCCCTAGCTCACCTCAGCACCCATCTGCCTAAAGTGATGCTGGGATTTGTTACAGCTGAAAGGCAGAGAAAAAAAGCCAGTCAAAATAAGATTCTGCAGCCAGACACTTTCCCAGTCATTTGGCCTAGAGAAAATGATTTGTTCTCCCACGTTCCTTTTTCTCCTTCTTTAGCTAGCTAGAAGACTCAGTCCACAGCATTCTCCTGTAGTTTAGGAGGGAGACCTTGTCCACCATCAGGCTTACCTGGAATTAAAGGGAAAATATGACCTAGGTAAAGTTTAAACAAACAAAAGCCTGCCTGCTTTCCAGCCCTAGGGTTTATGGGAAGACGTGAAAACAGTGCAACTGTCAGTTACATAATTCCTTGTTTTCCTCTTGGAGCTTTGTCCCAGAGGGGAGCAGGTGGTTTAAATAAAATAAGGGAGCCCGGAAGGCAGGGGATCTTGACCGTCTTCTCATTTGGGATGCTGGGAGGAGGCTATCATGCAGATTGCCCTACACCAATGTGGAGCAGAGTTACAGCAACGCAGATTTGTGCGTTCAGGCAAAAGAAGGCCCTTGTGTGTAGCATCCCCACGTTGTCCTTGCTTCTGGATGGGCTTGGACATGACCCAGCAGTCACCCTGAAAGTCTGGCTGGGGAGCTTCTCCATGGGGGTTGCCAGAGCTGAGGCATGCATAGCGGCTGTCACTCGGGCTCCAGAATAGACCACTCAGGCTGGGAGTGAATGGGTGGCCAGGTGGCCCTGAGCTGACCAGTCCAAGGGTGGCCAACTCAAAAGTCATTTCAGCTTCCTATTTAAACTCCCAATATCAGTCCAGAGAAGACAGAAGTCACTTCCTCTGAGAGATCGACTCTATTCTGTCACCGTGAGGGCGGCAAAAGCCCTCCACACCCTCTACACTCAGAGCTTAGGGAGAGAAGGACTCCCAGTCCTTAGGGACTGTTTCAAAATGGAAGAGAATTTCCTTAAGAAGGGTTTGCTTATATGAACATAATAGACTGGGTTCAGACAGAATTGGACTCCTAGTTAAATTTTCCCCTACTTACCAGTAGATGGAATCTCATAAGAGAACAGCTACAAATAAGATAAACTTTTTATCTTCATACAACCATGGTGTAGTTTTTTTTTTAATCCCTATTCAGCAGACATTTAGTAAATGTTAATTTCCCACATTTCCATCTTTCTTCATAAGCAAATTTTTAAAAAAATGTTGAACAGACGTGGCCTAAATGCAAAATGCTAGATTTTTGTTAACTATAGATGAAAAGCTCACCCTTAATAATTTCCATTTTTACCTCTTATTTTCAATTTACTTCTCTTTTATTTTGTTGCTTTACTTAAGCTAGAAACACAACTCAAACTGGCTTAAACAAACAGAAATAAAAATGTAATTTTTGGATTCTAGGGATTTATGTCAGATATAGTTGGATCTATAGTGTATAAATGCTCGGTATTTATTCATTCTGTCTTTTAGCTTTACTTTACCTCTATGAGCCTCAAGCCCAGACTGGCTGTCTCTATGTGGGAACCTCTAGAAATTCTAGGTCAATCATATTCTATCAGCTTGAAGGCCAGTGCAAAACGGATGTTTTTATGCCAATAACTAAAAAAATGTCCCAGAAGTTAGTTTTGTTGGCATGTCTGGGATCACTTGCCCACCTCTGACACAACTGCTCTGGTTAGTGGGATGGAAGACCTTTGCTTGGCCAGGCCTGGGCCAAGGGTCCACCCCTAGAGGCTCGATGTCAAGGCAGCTTCATCTGAACCATATGGATTAGAGATGAGAGGGGATGGTTTCCCAAGGAAGATCAGGGCGCTGTTATCAGAAAAGGGGACTGAATGCTGACCAGGAAACCCTTACAAATGTCCACCATTCCCTTTCACCACCACTCTTCTGTGCATATCTCACTCTCTGATTCTAATATGTTTCCCACAGTAAGTTTCCCTTAAAAATTTTCCCAAAGGAGGCTCCTCTTGGAAGTTTCCCCTAGAAGATTCCCAAGAACTTTCCCCCAGAAGGTAACCCTCAGAAGATTCCCTCAGAAGTTTCCCCCACATGGTTCCCTTCAGAAGGTTCAACTTGAAAAGTTCCTATAGGAGGTTTCCTCTCAGAAGGTTTCTCACAGAAGGACTCCCTTGAAAGTTTCCCCTCAGAGGTTGTATGATTGTAGCTGGCACTTCTTTACGTAGCATGCGGTATAATTTATCAGGCCTGTAACCCTGAGCTTCCCATATTCTTGACTGGAGAATGATATTCCCCTCCCTGTAAAAGGCCTCCTCCTTGACTGAACATTCCATGGTAGAAGTGGTAAAGTAGAGCAGCGAGGTCCAAGGGAGCACCCCTTAGCTATCCAGTCCAGAAGAATCAACCATAGGTTGCCAACAGGTAACAGAGACCACAGTCAGATCCTCCCTACCTCATGCTTTCTGGTCTCTTAATCTAGGTCTTACCTCCCTGGTATATGTACTTATTTTACCTTTTCTGGATGCAAAGCACTCTTGATGAAAGAGAAAGCCAACTAATATTGAACGAATAAAGAAATATTGGCATGAAAGAAGCAAATTATGTGTTGAATCAATCTGCCTTCCCTTTATTAACATTATCATGTTTACCTCAGCAGTGGAGACAGTCATTGACTGGACTGCTAGGAAAAGCTCTAAAAGACATCTTTGTAAAATGCTTTTTACCCCATCAAAAGCCCAGCTCCTTTTGGACTGAGGCTTCTTGCATTTATTACGGGCTTTAACATAGGCCTGTGGGATGAGCACCATCTACACCAGAAATGATGGGGTCTGAGAACAGGACAGTGCAATATGACTCCAGTCAGCCTGTCCTCGTAAGACTCGGCATCCGCTTTATCAAACACGCGGGTGCGCTAGAATATCTCAAAGGTCCCTCAGCAGTAAAATTCCATATTTCTGAGACTATGGCACTCCTACCTTCTAGCTCTTCTGAGAAATCATTGTGAATCCACCCTGGTGTCAGTACTCTCCTCGGGCTGTCTCATCGGAATCCCACCCTTTAAGAGGCGAGAAAGAAAAAGCAGCTCTGACGGACAGTTGTCTGCTGGTCCCTGACCTGCTGCTGCTACAACATGGCATTCTCCACTTCACTAATTTCACAAACACCACAATCAGACCCCAACAGGCTAAGGCAAAAGCGAGACCCTCTACAATCATGCCTGAGCACAGATCAAGACTAAGAACACTGTGCAAATCACCAAAATGACCAAGGATCCCCTCTTTTGGCTAACATGGGCGTCTGTTGCTTCTTTATCAATTGTGGCTTTAGTCTTGCTCCATTCTTCCCACCTCCTGGATAGAAATTGTGAAAATACCCAATCGTAGAATTAACCACACTTCCTGACACTACCCATTCCAGAGCAAACTCCTGTTTCCTTGAGCCCTAAAACCTCCTAAAACAAGCCCAAATCCTAAAGAGAACATCTCTAAATGCCCCCCGGCTCCCCATGGTGTTGGTATATAAACCAAATTTTGTTGGACTATAGATGTGTTCTGGATGGTCTTTGGTTGGTGGGTTTGACAGAGGTTTCCAGCTCTCTTATGTCGTCTTCCATGTTCATCTCTTAGTTTGGTGTCACAGCGTCTCTTTGGAAGCACACGTTCAGAACACCAGAGTAGGAGTTTGACAAAGTTCAGTTTTCTTTTCGTTTTTTCAGGAACTACACAGCTACTGGTCACTTTGTCACCAGGCCTTAAGTTCCTTCCACATAATTAACTGGTTTTTCTTACTTGAGATGAATCACTCAAAAGTGGTTTCTCTCCTTAATTTTGTTAACTTTCACCTCTAACTTCAATATAGGAACTTCTAGGGTGTTTTAATACATGTCAGTGCCCAGATTTCACCCTCAGAGTTTCTGATTTAAGTGGCCTTGGTGGGGGTCAGTCATCACTATTATTTTTAAACTTGCCAAATGATTCTGACATGCAGCCACTGTTTGTTGCTGATCATTGTTCTAAGAAAGGAAATTGTCAGTATGTCAGATGTCTGCTTTAAGTTAACTGTCAGGTACTACCTCGCATCTCCTTCTCTGATGTTTCCAGCCTCACATCCTGAGCCAAGACCCTCCACATCCAGTCCTAGACCTCCAACACCTAAGGCAGCTTGGCTCTCTGCCTCCCTACTGGCTACCCTGGGGTTGGGTGCCTTTCCCCCAAATACCTGCGCTGAGACTTTGACTCCAATTCAACGTTCCTCCTTCAGTCCCACTGATGGGACTGAAAACCTGTCTTTTGGTAATGTTTCCACTTCTTGAATTTTAGGCCAGTGCCAGGATCCCTGATCTCCAGGGTAATCTCACTACTCTAGTTCTAATGTGTTCATCCCTCCTTTTCATCTTTTAAATTCACAGATTGCCTGGGTCCCTGTACCAAAGGTTTGCTGGAATAGCAACTCAAGATGGCTGAAACGCTTGGAGCCCACCCCTTGGCTGCTCAGCTCAGCCCCAGAAGCTGGCTGGGCTCGCCTCACAGGGATTCGTGTGGTGGCGATGAACATAGGAAGGTTCAACTTTGGCTCCAGTTTGTTGGGTGCAGCCCAGTTTATGCCTGCTTTTCCAGCAGGATTATTAAGCACCTCCTCCCATGATCCAGAGTGTCTTGGCTTGGATGACAGGTTCACCCTTACTACAAGGCCAGTTATGATCTGCTGTGAATTGCAGCCTTGATTCAACAAGTATGACACAATGAGTTTTCCACCAGTTGTTCCCTAGCCCAGTCTCCCATCACCAGGATATTTTGTCTCTTGCATGTCTTGGAAAAAGATAAAGGAGCTCTGTCTCCATTTTTCATGTGACTAGATTTTCAGCATGTTTAGGGCAAGATTAGGTTTCCTGCTTTTGTGTGTGTCTGCTTTGGTCAGCAGGGCAGTGAGAGACCCACAACAAATGATCAAAGAATATGCGCACCCCCATGGTTAGTTTCTCAAAATTCAGTAACTGCAGCATTAAAATTGTTTTCTGTGGTGTGAAACATCTCCAGATCTTTAGTTCCCATCTCTAGTCTCTGCTTCCTCTTCCGCTGTTACTCTACTTTCTGCTTTAGAGTTCAACATCATCTTCATCAAGTCTCAATTCTAATATCTCGTGTGGGTTGGTACTTATTTCAGCCTTCAAAAATTTTTTTCAGGTTTTCTTTCACACTCGCCCTCTTTGACCTTCAGCTTTTAACTTAATTTAATTAATTAGTTAACTAAATCTAGTCAACCTGGGACATTGGGTGATCAAGTTTTGGCCCACTTCTTTCACAAACATTATTATAATTTTTTTAGATTTTATTATGAATTTTTTTTTTACTTTAATGAGTAGCCTGTTAACATGTTGTCATTTTTATGGTCTGATGAATTCTTTGTGCTGCCCTGCTACAGTGATTGGCTTATATCAGACAAAATATTTTTAGTTACTAATGTAATTTTTTTGGTTTCTCCATGAATTGTTGGGGTGATTCGCTATTGGATAATAGTGCTACATTGGCAGACTTTCATTTCATTTTATGGTGTGTCCTTCCCTCCATGTTTGCTTCAGATGGCCTGCAACATATTCATAGGCTATATGGAGCCCTGATTATTTGGCTATATTACTTCCTGCCTCAAACATTGTCACCCAACATGACAGAATGACAGAGCTCCCCTGGGATAGTAAAAGCAGAGAAGCAATATTAACATTAAGAAGTAATATTATTATTTACTCAGCATCATCATTTGAAGATGCATGTGGTTCAGTAATCTCAGTAATCTCAAAAGCCTTAAAAGCACAATGACAGAATCTGTAATGTTTGTTAAGAGACAAAGATAAATGATAATTTAGTGGTTGGAATGCTGGGGTAGAACACAATCAATTTGGATTAGATGTATATTACCAAATTGAATACCTTTTATTTCTGCATAATGTTGGATCATGAATCAGATTTTTATTTATAACACTAGACTATAGAAGCAACTGAAATTCTGAGTTGCTCTAAATTACTATTAACAGAAGAAGTACAACAGGTTTTCATATTTCAAAGAGAACTAGCTTACTTAGGGTAACTATTTAATCATAGTTTTAAGAAATTTGGACAATGAATCTATTTTCATCTGGGGATAATGTTTTACAGTGTCAGAGGGAGAATTGCCTTATATCATACTGGAACTATGACAATTCACTTTTTTGTATATGGATAAAGGAAGCTAGAATGGACTGTACACCACCTAGCAAAAAGGAAAGCATATCAGAATACACATGATTGCTGAAGACAGTTGGAATTAACTAGGTCTAACTTGAAAAGAGAAGGTTTTGAAATATTCAATGATAATGATACCTGGCATAAGCCAGAAAGCAATAAAACTTTCCTCAGGCCTCCCAGGAGGGAAGTTGCTGGTGGGGACTTGGGGATTTGAGGGATATTCATGAATGTGTTTAGGGAGTGAGTGTTATATCAGGTGGGAACTGTCAGTTCAGAAAGAAGACTAGCGCATGGAGCTGATGTGTCTGATCTCCAGTGGAACTGAGGGCCCTGAATTAAGTATGTTTTCTGATAAACTAAATATTTTAAGATTTTTTTAATTGAAAGTAATATTTAAGTCATTATGACATATTTTTCTCTACTATTTCCACTTGATATAGTCTATCATACAGGTATCTGAGAATAGCTATTAATACTGAAATACCATTTAAAGCAAATGTACATGGAGCATCAAACAATTACTCACCACCACTATCCCCCCTCCATTATAATTATTGAAAGCATTTGCACATGATACATTGCAAAGTGCAGCTCAAAGGCAGTGAAATGACTTCAAGGAATATGCTTTTAAAGGAATATCTACAGAGACTGAAAAAAATTAAGTGTATCCATTAAAGAAACCCCACCCTTACACAAATAAAGAGATTTATAGCATTTCAAAGGCTATAAATAATATTGTTTACTAAAGGAATTTTTTCTTTAAAATCCTTTTCATTAAAAAGAAATATATGAACCATAAAGTAGGTTGGGGCAGTATAAAAATATTTAAATTCATACTATAATTGATTTTTCTCTTTATTACTTGACTATGAACTATTTTTATTTTAAAGCATATTTAGTTAATTTTTATAAGATGAAATTTCTGTAAGGTAAAATGTAGTTATAATAACAAATATTTCTATTTTAGCATCTTCTGTACTTTCTATCAAATTTATTTTATTAAATGATTTCCTGATTAGTTTAATACCTTGTTTCATGATCTCAAAATTCACTATTTTAATGTTTTAGCAATTCTTCAGTGTCCAGGAAATTGTTCCTATTCATCCAGTTTTTATAAACAAGACCTCTAATATATAGTTTCCCTGTGTCATAGCAATTTCCTAAGGATTTTGCTGTGAAGTAACTAGCATTTGGTTTGGTCTATTGGTCATTTAGTTTCTTCCACTAGTCTTGGCTCACGATTGACCCTTTATTCTTCCTTCCAATGCCCCACTCAAAGAATTAATGTTTTCTTTACCTGAACTTTCTTATGTTAAGTGAATCTGAGATAACTCTGATACTCCCTGGATTCAATTATTTTCCATAAATATTCAGTATCTGTTTCCTCCTATCTCTCAAACTTCATACATTATCATTTATTTGAGGCGTTCAACCTCTCCCACCCATTTTATATGTAATCATGCATTTCCATCATTAAGATCTTTTCAATTCTCTTTTACACATGTAGTATCTTTTCTTTATAAGATACTATGCGTAAATGTCATGGGGAAGGATAGAGCATAAAATGTTTTGCCAAATATGAAAACAGAAGTGAACAGGGTATTGGACATGGGGGAAGGAATAGAATTTGAGAGTTTTTTGTTTTTGTTTTTTAATACCTACAACCACCCATTTTGGACACAAATGATTATTCCTCATATTATAGATATTTTTTTAAAGGCTCAGAAAGGTAAAAGAGCTTGATAAAATCATACAACTAATAAATGACAGCATAAAGATATAAAATGAGATTTTCTAAAATATGGTCCTTCTAGAGTGCATCACCTTTTTCTGTGGACAAATAGATTCCATATCTCCTGGTTGCTGGTTCTTAAAAGCACACTGTAGCTCAATTACACTTAGTTCCAAAGGTCATAAATAGGCTGAAGCTTGATTGCCTTTGAGATAAGGTCAGGTACCTTTCAAAGGACAAGCTGTGTGCTAGCAGGATATCAGACAGTTATCATGTTTTGACCGGCTCTACATGTAACCCTGAATTCTGAGGTAATTCTAACAGAATCCTTATGTTCTACTAGGGGATAAAGTTAAAATACAGTTCTGATAGAAGCCCCTCCGTATATCTGATTTTAAGGGAGAATGGCTTCAAAAGTCCCAGAGTTCATAACTTAAGATGACTGGTAAGGAATTTAGGGTGTTTTTGATTTTAAGAGACTACCAAAAAATGCTTGTGGCTCCTCTGAGCCTGGTTTAGCACAAATCACCATGAGAAATTCCATAATTGTCTTTCTATATATGAATCAAAATCCCCCAATATTAACAAGTTTTGCTACATTAAAAGAAAAAATCTGCATGGTAAGAAAAATAATGTCAAAAGACAAATGACAAACTAAGAAAAACATTGCATTTCATATCAAAAACAAAAGATTAAATCCTTAATATACAAATAACTTCCATAAAAATGGGCAAAAACATGAACAGAGTTTACAGCAAAATGAATACAGATAGCCTTCAAACATATGGAAGGAGGTTCAGCTTCAATAATAAGAAAACAAAAATTAAAACTACCTTGATTTCCTGGCTGGGGTGTTTCAAGAATTTCAAATATGAAAGAATAAGATATGGGCTAACACAAGTTTGTTGGATTTGGCAATTGGGTGGTCACTGCTGGCTTCAGTTACAGCAGTTTCTGAGCTATGATGGCTGGAAAAGCACAGAGGGTCAAAGGGAGAGTGAAAAATAAAGATGTGGACAGAGAGTTGCAACCTCTTTGAGGAATCTGGCTGTGAAGAGAAGGCAAGCAATAGAACAGGTTTAAAGAAAGTACAGAGACAAAGGAGTGATTTTTTTCCTTTAAAAATTTAAGACTAGAGAGATACAAACATGTTTGTAGACTAAGATCCAAGAGCTAGGAGAGGGAATTTCAGCTTTTGGTAATGGAGGTAATTTGGATCGACCTCTCTATAAGGATTAGAAAAGTTGAACCCAAAGTAATCTGCTTAAAGAGCTAACAAAACAAGGAAGAATTATGAGGCCAAGATCTGATAGAAGATGGAAACTCAGAAAGATGATCATAGCTTTTCCACTATGGATGTCCATTGATTCTAGGAGACTGAGAGGTTGAGAAGCTGAGCAGGCATTTGCTAGACTTTAACAAGTAGGGTGACATAAAATAGAGTCCAGGTACTACTGAAGTCCAGGGTATCTGGTAACTCCTGAGGCTTAGGGTAGGGAACTAGAAGGACAGCATCTTAGGAGTAAGAGATATTCCGCCCTCACTATATGAAGTTATCCCCAATTGCTAATGCTCAAAACTACCTTCCAGAAATAAACTTAAATTTTCTCTGGAGAAGCATCATCCTAGGCCTTAAGTTATTCCTATTAATTTTAGAATAAAATGTCAAGCATTCAGTCAAAATAAGTAGACAATCAAGGAGACATGATAATATGAACAAAATCCAAGAGAAACAGGCAAGGGAAAGAGATTAAATGAAAATCAGATAATGGAATAATCAGAAATAGACTTTTAGATAACTTTCTCAATATTTTCGAGGAGATAACAAATAAGGAAGATAATTGGGATTGAGAATTATGGCAGAAAACAGGAAATCAAAAATAAAAATTTCAAAGCTGAAAAATACAATAATAATAGTTAAGACCGTAGTGAATGGTTTAGCAGCATTTCAGACACAGCTGAAGAGAAAATGAGCAAATTAGAAGATAGGTATCAGAAAATATCCAAAATGAAGCATGGAGAAACAAAGGGATCAGAAATACAGAGAAGAGGCAAAAAACATCTAAGATATAAACAAGAAAGTTTAATATAAATGGCACTGAAGTCCCAGAAATAAAAGAGAAAATGGCTTAGAAGCATTATTTGAGAATTTTCCAAAATTAACATAAGCTATCAAGCCATAGAGTCAAGAATTCTTACAAATCTTGAGGAGAATAAATACAAAAATACCACATCTACGCACATGAGAGTAAAATTAAAGACCAAAAAATTATTACAGTTAGAAGGGAAAATATCAAATTATCTTGAAAGGATCAATTATTCAATTGAGAGATGATTTTTCAACAGAAACAATTCAAGCCAAAGACTATTTTCAGATAGTACCTAAAATTCTACCACCAGTGAAAATATCCTTGAAGAATGAATGTTAAATATAAACAGTTTCAGATAACAAAAACAGAGGTATTAACCATCAGCAGATTTACACTAAAGTAAACATCAAAAGATGTTTTTCAGACAGAACGTAAATGATTACAGATGGAAACTCAAGGATGAGGGAAAGAATGAAGAGGGTAAATATGTGACTGAATAAAAATCATAATTAATATACAAAACTACAATGTATAAGTTGGGAAGGGAGAAAATGAACACTTTGTCTGGAAAGCTGGTAAAAATACCAAGTACCACTAGATTTTTATATGTCAATGTTTTTATCTCTAGCTTAACTCCCTAAATAATAATAAAAGTATATATAATGACTAAACAAAATAATAAAAAGAAATCTCCCAAAATATAAGAAAGAGGAAAAAATTTACAATTGATGCAAATAGAAAGCAAATAGTAAGGTGGTAGATTTAAATAAAAATATCAACCATCACATTAAATATAAATGAAGACTAAATGATGCAGTTAAAATACAAAGATGAACGACTAAATTAACCAAATAAAACAAGCACATGCTTAAAAAAAGAGATATACAATATATTAGGATACAGAAATAATGAAAGTAAAAAGATAGGAAAAGATAGACTGTGCAAACGCTGACTAAAATATAGCAGATTTAGAAACACTAATATCAATGTAGACATTAAGGAAAAGATCATTAGTATAGATAAAGGGGGAAATTTAATAATAAAATATTTAATTCACCAAGAAGTTTTAACAATCCTAAGTTTTGGGTGTACATACAGTGCATGTATAAAAGAAGCCACAAAACATATAAAGCAAAAATTAACAGAATTAAAGGAGAAACAAATCAATTCCCCATCACAGTGAGAGATTTTTAACAGGTCTTTTTGAGTAAATGATAGAATAAGCATGTAAAAAATACTATATTGACAAATGTATTCTTTTCAAAAGCCAGAGAGAGGTTGAAACTATATGAGAGCAGGAGAGAGCCCTTCACGTGACAGCCCATGACTCAGCCACGTGGAACTACTTGGGTCTCCTAAATATGCCAGTTTTTCACATTTCCACTTTTTTCACTTTTTGTTCTCTATTACTTGAATGTCATACTCTTTTTCAATTGGTGAATTCTTACTGATTTTTAAATTTAAATTCTCAGTTTAAGTGTAATTTCCCTTGTTATTTTCCTCTTCTGGGCTTTTTCAGAAACTGGATTATATTATGGCACATGTTGCGTTGCAATACAGGATTTATTTAGACCTTGCCCATGCACTCTTTGAAGGAAGGCACTGTGGCTTACAGGTAGATACATGTAGCACAGTTCTTGATATTTACAGATGCTCTCCAAGTGTTTACTGAATTATTTGTTAGATCACAATCCTCACCCATTCTCCCTTTTTTACCTCTATTTTGAAAGTAAACATCTCCTTCAAAAAATGTTCCATACATTGCCTTGTTTAAAGTATTTTAGACTATTGAAAGTGTACCTTCAGCTAAGTTTATAGAAGTTTTAGAAATATTTAGAAACATGGAAACACTGCGAGTCACTGGAGCATGTAGGAAATCCTTGGCTGCATTATAAATTTCAAGGTTAAAGCCTGAAGACCAGTCTATATGGAAAGTGAAGGATGAATAGTTAGGAAATTAGTTAACTGTACCATTATCAAGGGTTAATATTTAAGTAAGGCCTCCTGCTTTTGGCAGAAAGCAATTAATTAGGATTGATGGTGCTTGAGGTCTGAAAGAATGATATGAAATGTGCCATAGTTTGTCAGCTGACCTGTATACACCTTGGTCTTTGCAATTTCAGCCAATGGAGAGGAGAGTTCTCTTTTCTGGTTACCTCGCCCAGGAGTATTCCAGGCCACTACTAGACTAGGCAGCAAATGAGCTACTTTGCTCTGAGAAGATGATGGTGGTTCTATCTTCTTTGGGAATAGTCAAGGGAAACAAAACAAATAAAATAGGAGGTTATAAAATAGCACCTTCATTTTTTTTAAACAACACTACCTCATTTGTGATCATTAAATGTTTGTGTGATTTTAAAAACACGTTTTCTCCCTACTGTATCTCCTCACTGTATCCTCAAGTTAGTACATTATCAGGTTCATAGTCTGTGCTCAATAAATGTTTGACTGAATAAATGAGGAAGTGAATTTCTCACTCTGAACTACCATTAAAGATCTTGATTTTAAACCATAAAAATGGAAAGATGTTTTCCAAAAAACAAAAAACCAAAAAAATTTATAATCTCTTTAAATGGAACATGAACTTTTGTTCCCAATTTTATTTTTGAATCCTTTTCATTTTCTCTAGTCCAAATTTGGAACATGACAAGTTTCAAAGTCGAATCTTAACTACTCACCCCCAAAGTGGCTGACTTTCTTTGTCTGATAATTTGGTACAGATTTTCTTCTTTCAGACATCTCTGAGTCTTTCCATAGCCTCTCCTTTCTCTAGAAGTTTCCTCAACACAACTCTTTCTTAATAGCCTGACACGTCTTTATCAATCATAGTCATAAATCTCCATTAAAATTTTATTTTTCTTTGTGAAGAGCTTGTCTTTCCTTCCTTGTCGATCATTAAAGTTTTAAATATCCAAAGGAAGACATTAATTTTTCAAAACTAAAAAAATCTAAGAAGTAGAAAAAATAGACTTCAATTTGGGTTTATTATCTGAAGACTTACGACATTCGATCCCAATTACAAAATGAAAAGCTTTTTCACACCTTATACTGTCCAGCCATAAAGGTATAATCTTTTAGTAAAATAAATAGAAAATTAATTCTCCTGATTGGTGTGTAAACATTAGTCTACATTTCTTTTTGTGCTGCAGGAGATATTCCAAGCTATTTGTCTTCTGAAGCTTTGCAAATGTAAAATAATTAATGTAGGTTACCTTAGTCTATTACAAATTCACCTTACTGTCTATTAACATATCTCAACTCTAACTCAATAGCACTTCTACCTGTATTATTCAGTTTTCATTATCCCATAATCCAGGGCTCTCTCCCAGCACGCGATAAAACACAACTATTAGGTCCAAACTCAGGGATATCTATCATCTGGGACATGGATTAGATTATCAAGTTATTTCAGCAGGCTAAACCAACTGCCACTCAATCAGGGTGTGAGGCTCTCACCGGTGCCTATTCTAGCTACAGTCCATGATTTAAAATTTCTGTATTTGTTTCCTATTGCCTCTAACACCAACTCAAATTAACTTTCCAAGGTACTGTGCATTTTTAGTTAGTCAATAAACTAGCAGTCTAGGTCTTCTCCTGTATATTTTCATCCAAATGAGGTTTTACAAAACTCTATTTCCCCAAAGGGGGTTCATACTGAGCTGAAGACAAAAATTTCACGTTTTATCAACCTCAGGTCAAAACATTTGTCAAAATCAATTGTCTTTCTTGTAACCTTTCTCCTTATTAAGGATTCCTGCAAAAAATACATGAAACCACAGAATAAACATGGTAGCCTAGAACATTTTAGAGTTTTAAAGCCACCTTGGCAAAAAACAATGGACTATGGGTTTGAGTTACTGGGGTTTATCAGAGCACTTCTTAAAATGTCAATAAATTGGAAAAACCTAACTGTCCAGCAACGGGGGATGAGTTAAATAGATCATAATGTATCCATTCACTGGAATGCCGTGATCATTAAAACTGATGATAAAAACCTATTTTTATTGACTTGAAAAGCAAATCAGAGAATATTTTGTTTGCTGTGTATTTATAAAAATTAAGGGAAATTATTAATGGTGATTATAGGTTAAACAATTTCAAGTAATTTTATTTTTATTTTATTTTTCTGAATTATTGATTTTTATTTTTTATTAAAAATGAACACATATTCTTCTGCTTCCAGCCATGGTGGAGATGGAGAAACAGGGGCCAGAATTACCCTCCTACTTCAGAGAGCTGAAAAACTAAATAAAATATACGAAACAGTTGTTTCAGACATTCAACAATAGGCAGTGCAGTACAGCAATCCTTGAGAAGGGGAAAACACAGGAAGTGAGTTTGACAAAGTCTCAGCTGAATGCCTGGAGTGGGTTTCTAGACTGCAGAACAGGGAAGGGGAACCCAAACTGAGGCTATACCCTTGAGTTGAGGAGACACAGTTGAGAATTTGGGGAGGGCAGGGTGGCTAGAACAAGTAGGGAAGAGTACTGAGACAAGAGAGTAGCATAGAATGCGAGCTTCAGAAATCTGCAGGAGATTCTTCTGGAGTCTTCAGCTCAGTACTAGTAAGCACATGCTGTAAGGAAACTACTTGAAGTCAGGAAAAGGATCACAAGAAAGGAGAAAAGTCACACCAAGATGGAGATTGTTCTTGTTCTCAACAACTATAGGGGGAAAATCCCATAATGTACAGGTATTGTTTTAGTACTCAAAAGGATATTGTCTCAGTAGTGGGGTAGGATTAACCCCAGATTAAAGACTGCGCTTGTCCTGCCTATCAAAACGTAAAAGCAAGATTCAGAAAGATCAATCTGCTTCTAGGTAACTACACCCCAAAACAAAGCTCAAAAGTATTTAAAAGAATTCAGTATTCAGTAGAGTAAATCACAATGTCTAGCATCTCTTCAGAAATGACAAAGTTATCAAAGAAGCAGAAAAGATAAAAGATCTGTAATGAGGATAAAACTCAACTATTAGAAAAGACACAGAAAGGAAAAAGATGGTAGGATTAGTACACAAAGACATTTTTAAAAATTGTAAATATGTTCAATAACATTCACAAAAATAGAGGAAAGTATAGGCATGTTAGGGAGAAATGTAAGATAAAAAGAGATCCAAATTGAACTTCTAAAGTAGAAAATACAATGTCCGAGATGAAAAATACATTGGCTGGGGTTAACAGCTAACAACAGTGATAAAATGGAATCATTAAAGATATTCACTTGAAAGAAGGCAGAAGGAAAAAACGGAACAAATAATTGATAGAATAAATAGAAACTAGCAGGATGGTGGATGAATACTCAAATTAATGTTCACATTCAAGGTGTATACTTTAAACACCTCAATTAAAAGGTAGAGATTAACTGATTGGATTTTAAAAAGCATGTCTGTAAGATTCCCATTTTAATTATAAAGAAATAAATAGATTAAAAGCAATGGATAGAAATTAATATACCATACTAATACTAACAACAACAACAAAAAAGCTGAAGTAGCTATGCTAATATCAGGGAAAGTAAATTTCAGAGCAAAGAATACTGCCAAAGACAAAGACGATCATTTCATGGCGAGAAAGAGATTGATTCATTAAGACATACATGTTTATGTACCTAGTATCAGAGCTTCCAAGTATGTGAAGCAAAACTGATGGGATTGAAAGGAGAAATAAATGAATCTGCAATTATAGCCAAAGATTTCAGCATTTTTCCTCAATAAGTCATTAGCCAAGTGGACAGAAAAACAAGGATATAGAAGACTTTAGCAATATTAGCAAACAACTTGACCCAATTGATATTTATAGAACTCTATCACCACCAATAGCAGAATACACATTATTATCAAGTATACACAGAACATTACCAAGATAGGCCATATTCTGAACCATAAAAGCTCCCAATAAATTTTAAAGTATTGAAATTAGAAAAAGGATGTTTTCTGACCAAAATGGAATTAAATTAAAAATTAGTAACAGGAAAATATTTGGAAATTTCTCCAAAATTTGCAAAATAAACAACACACTCCTAAATAATCCAGGGGTCAAAGGAAATTAGAAAGTATTTTAATTAAATGAAAATTGAAATGTTACCACAAAATTATGAAGGATGAAGTTATTTAGTGCTTAAGGAATTTTATAACATTAAATGCTTATATTAGAAATGAAGAAACAAATCAATGACCTCTATATCTCCTGTGAACATAAAACATATACTTTTTTAAGATTTTAATGAAAAAATTGCAACAATATACAGCATAATATATCATGACCATGTAGATTATTCCAGGAATGCAAGGTTGATTTAACATGTAATACATCACAATAACAATCTAAAACTATGTAACTCACCATATCAAGAGTTGAAGGAAGAAAAAAATCATATGGTCATCACGATAGATGTAGAAAAAGCATTTGATGAAATCCAGTGTTGATTTATGATTTGAAAAAAAAACCTTTCAGCAAAAAAGAAATGGGAATTTCCTCAGTCTGATAAAGGACATCTAGGAAAAATCTACAGCTACATTACACTTAATGATGAAAGCCTAGGTGCTTTCCCTATAAGATTGGGAATCAGTTAATGATGTGTGTTCTGACCATTTCTATTCCATAATGTACAGCTGAGCCTATCCAGTGCAATAAGGCAAGAAAAAGAAATGAAAGGTATCCATATTGGAAAGTAAGAAGTAAAGCTTTCTTTTCAGATAATATGATTATTTATGTAGAAAATCTTAAGAAATCTACAAAAAGGCTTCTGGAACTAATAAGTGACTTTAACAAAGTTACATTCTATAGAGTCAACACACAAGTATCAACTGAATTGCCATATAGTATCAACTATATTTTTGTACTTCAATAAAGCTGTAACAAAATGAAGACAGATATTATCTGTAAAATAAAATACAATAAGTTCATGGTTTCCTGTTCCATTTCTAGCTGTTTCTGACTAGTTATGTGAGCTTAGGCAAGTAATATCAATATTATATGTTGAGTCAATATACTTTTCTGTAAAATGGGTTGGTAGGATGAGCTGATATTTAAGGATCTTTCCCATGACTTTGTAATAACATCAGCTACCTTTTGCTGTATGTTTATTAAATACCAAGCACTGTACTTAGTTTACATCATGAGACATAACTTAGAGAAATTAATGACTTTTCCAAGATTACAATGTGTAAGTGGAGGATCCAGGGTCAAACAGTTCTGCCTGACTCTACAGCCTGTGCTTTCAGTCAATCTGCTCTACACCTATAAATGCAATAGTTTGACCAGTGTTCCCTTCCTAGTAACCTTCCTAGCAGTTTCGCTTCAATCTGTTCTATTACCTACGAGTTGACCTATCCAGTCCCCTCCGATTTTCTGTCTTTTCCCAGGGTTTAACATCCAGTGTAGGTTATTTGTCATGTGATTTGTGGAATTTAGCAGCTCAGCTCTTATTAATGTTAATGTGAGTCATGGAGCAGAACTCAGTCCGTTGCGCTGAGGGTATATACTGATACAATTTCATCACTAACATAACAGCTTACGTTACACAGGTTTAATATAATTCTGAACCTTACTCTTTATTTTGTATCATTGCCTTTTCACTCGAGAAGAAAAATGGAAGGAAAAAACCATTGGATATCGGAGAATGCATAATTTCTTCCCTTATGGAATTCAACTTCATTTAAAAGAAAATGTAATATAAATCCCTGAAGAGACTTCTCATAGGACAGATCAGTTATAAGCTTTCTCTGTCTTTTGCTTGTGTATATTTCTCAAGAGACAGCATATATGTATTATAGATAATCAAATGAAAAAAATACCATGCTAATTAATTAATTAATTACTTGAGTTCATGAAAGAGATGAAATAGGTTCATCAGAAAATTTAACCACCACAAATCAGCCCTGGACCCTCTTCCTGTCTTAAGTAGGCATATCGCTGCTGAATTTGTAAAAGCCTGGAGAGTGAGCTGATTAACAATAATCTCTTTGTCTTTAGAGCAACACTCATTCTTTATTCACATCATGGCTTACAATTTTTTTTAATGGGCCCAAAATAAAGATTTCAACAGGTCTGTAGAAGAACCTATTGCCAAACAAATTCCACAGAAACAGCACAGCCTGCAGAACCAACCAGATCTGACTGTACCTTTTCCTTGCACTTGCCTCCCACTGTCCCCCTACCTACTTCTATCTTGCATGGTTCTCTTAGTTCTTCATTTCTTAGAAATGAGATACTAAAGAAACTCAGAGGTTGCGGGCCAGGCATGTCTTTTACTCCCTTTGTTTCCTTCATTCTAAGTTGCTCTTGGAATGAGGAGTCCCAGGCATTTGCTGGCAAAAGTCTCTGGCTTACTGCTTGGTGTTCCTCTTACCCTGAGTTATCTTGTATCAGGTACTCGAAGCAAGCGGTGTTGGAAAGACTTTACAAGTAGGAAACACATTTATTTTGATTTTACTATTTTTGTGTTGTGTTGGAAGGCACGTTTCATTTTTTTTAACTTTTAAAAATAGCTTCATCAAGGCACAGTTGACATACAATATAGTATATACATTTAAAGTATACAGTAGGTTTTGACATACGTATAGATGGTGACACTATCACCACAATCAAGATAATGAACATCTCCATCACCTACAAAAGCAAAATACATATGTGACTTATTTTTCCCTTTACACCCCGTCCCCAATCCACCTTCTTAGCCTTGTCACCTGTGTGATAGAATTCTTTTTTTTTTTTGTTTGTTTGTGATAGGATTCTTACCCTGGACAGCTGCAGAGCAAACTTAACCCACAATGTGTTTTGTTTGACTATTACATTGTATTCAAATTTATAAATCAGTCTTTAGTATTAAAATTTGGTAGATTTCATATAAAAGTCCAGATTTCTGTTTTTGTTTTTTAAATTCAAGCTCTGGCAATTCTGGGTCAGCCATTCAGATTGCAACCCCGCGGTTGTCGTCCTCTCTAGAAAAAGCTCATACTCTCCTGCTCCTTCAGTCTCCACAAGGCTTGCTTTACGTGTTGATGTTTGTCTGGCCTTTGAATTTATGATTCCTGCCACTCAATTTGCCTTCCATCCTAAGCACTGGCTTATTTTTTTTCAATCCAATTCTCTTTTAAAAGCATTTTGTGAATGCTGACCATGTTCAAAAAGCTCTATTAAGCACTGTGGAGAATAAAGAAATGAATAATAACTAGTGCAACTCCTCGAGAATCTCACAGTGCAATGCGAGCAACTGAAAAATATATGAACATTTTGGGTAACGAAAACAGCTCAAATAAAACCCCAGAGATTGGGACGTCAGCCAGTGTATTCATAGAACAGTTAAATATACTACTCCTGCCTGAAACACAGTTTTTGTGGAGCTGGGCATTGGAAAGTTAAATATGACATTGTAGAAAGTTTAAATATTGGAACTGAGGAGTTTGGGTTTGTATTGCATAGAGGTAATAGGGAGCCGTTAAATATTGTAAAGTGATTATTCAAATCAGTGATGAATTTGGACATCTGCTGTGTGTCAGGGTATTGGCTCAGCATTTACACATAGAATTTTAAGGTTAAGGTAAATTTTGGCTTCTCTCTTTCTCTCTCTCTCTCTCTCTTTCTCTCAAACAGATATTTGTTAAAGATCCCAAGGGTAGTTTTAAATTAGTAACAGGATACTGAAGAGCCATGGAAAATGAGCCATCTCTACAACCCAGAAAATTCAGTCCCCAAGGATAATTTTGTGGTATGTTTGGGATTCATGTGGCCATATAATGCTGAGCACATTGTATTATTTAAACAAATTTTGTTACATGTGTTTTGATCTTATATAAAAAGCAACTTCAACCTGGTGACCTCTGGACCACTGAAGATGTAGACCATTATATTGACTACTCCAGTGAATCAGGTTGTATTTAAAAGCCAGGCCTGTAAATCAGTATCTAGCAAGAGAAGGCAGGGCTAAGACCCACAGGGTGACTGTATTAAGACTCTTTTCCTGTCTTCTTCGCCACTCTGATGGATGATAATAATTTTCTTTTTCCCTGCTGATAATAAATTTATGCTTTCTTCTATCAGTGTGCAAAGGTTTCCAGAGTTTTTCTCAGTTCACCCTTGATAAAATTATCCTTTGGAGGAAGGGGATAGAGCTCTCTGCCCTGGCCCTTCAGGGATGGACCCTCGGGACTGAGTTCTGCCCTACTCACAATGTAAGGCAAAGAACAAGCCTTGAGACACTCTTAGCAAAGCTGAGCATTCCCTACATAAGGCAAAGAGCCCAAGGTCATAGTCAAGGACCAAGAGGGTAAGTAGATGACAGCATTCCCTGCTGAGGAAGCTCTGGGGTGGCTCAGGAAGCCAACAACATAGCAGCCTGATGGCCCATGCAGGTGGAGACACTGGGCAGTCTGATTTGCCATTCTGCTTCCAGCAGGGAACCAATGCTGACCAAGGAATCTTCCTGGGTGCAATCTCTCCAAGAGCAGCCAGGCCACCTCTCAGGTCTGCGATGCTGGCACTGTACAGATGGCCCTGCGCATGCTCATTTTGTCCCTGTGTTCTGTGGTTGGGAGGGGATGAGTGAAGCTGTGGGTCGCAAAGGAATGGAAGTCAAATATGACGTCATAGGAGGTTTACATACCAGATCTGAGGAGTTTGGGTTTTTATTGCTTATAGGTAATAGGGAACCATTAAATATTGTAGAGTGAGGGTCCACCTCCCCCCCACCTCTCGCCCTGTGGATGTTTCCTGACACTAAACTATTTCATTTTGAATCAAAGGGAGTTTTGTGACATAGTCTTAGATGGATACATATTAAATAAGGGGTCAATTTTAAGTTCTTGGCTGGGTCATGTCGGTGTGTGATGGTGCAGGGTGGGTAGGGGACCAGGAGCGACAGCAGCAAACAAAGAATCAAGACATTTTGAGAAGATTTAAAGAGAGCTCTGCTCTCCTGCCAGTTGGCTATCTCTGGTCCCCACAGCTGACAAGGAGAATATCCCTGACAGTTTGCAATGGAGAGATTCCTGCCTGGATACACTGGCAATCTCACTCTGCATGAAAGAACTTTCAAGAAAACTGTTAGGGAGAACTCCTAGCTGGAGAAGTTAAAATACTTAAGAATACAATTTCATAACTGAAGAAACCATGAGCTGAACATGCTCACAATGATAATTTGAGGTTTAATTAATTAATGACTAAGGTACTTTGGAAACACAAAGGACTATATAAATGCTAAATATTATTAAATGTTAATAGCCTTGTTCTCAAATAACACTGATATTAATTTAAATTCCTAAACCTTATTATCAGAATGAAATGCATGCTAATGAGGCTTTCCTAATAAATATTTTGTTTATGATGTATTTGGAGTGGTATTACTTATCTTGCTAGAGCAAGTATAAATTACAGCACATGGCAAACGGGTTGCTGCCTTTTCTTCATGATAATTAAAATGGAAATGTAGAGAAATATAATGAATACATTAGGCAAAAAATTTGTGTTAGAACCACTGAGTTTCACTTTATGACCCAGCCAGTGATTTCATTTCTTCTTCAGGTAGTGGTTTCGGGGTCTTGTTTGTCCACTTTTGCCTTCTTAAATTCTCTTAACAGAACTTAATGAAACATATTCAAATTTTAAAGAAATTGGGTAAAGATCAAAATTTTCAAAGAATTTTCTAAAAATCTCATGTCATCCTTTGAGGTCACTGGAGATATCCCGACTGCTTTCAATCAAACTTGGGGACTTTGTTTTTATACTGCCTCTTGCCTGGGACAACTGACAAGTCCCTATCATTGCTACACAGATGTAAGGCTGGTTTGCCTTGTTTTGCATTACATGCATTGACTGAGTTATAACACTAGAGCTTGCTTCTTGGGGCATTGAATCATTTTCAATTAGTGAAGATAGTGAAATCCTCAGGTAGTATGTATTCATACATTTATTTATACATGGTTTTTTCAAACTTCAGTGGCTGCTTCTGTTTAGGATATAGTTGGCTTAGTCTGAACTCTCTTGAAGTTTAGAAGTCTGAAATTATACATACTCTGGGATCATAGGAAACAGAAAAATTTTCTTTTAATCCTCGTCTTAGTAGTAGTATGCTATACAGTACATGCCTTATTTAATTCAATCCTCACAAAAACTTTAAAGCAGGTAATAATATCATCCCATTTTAAAAAAGCCTATTATACACATTTATTTAGTGTGGTGGCTCTCTAGCGAGGTTTAACAGCCTGATTTTGAAAATAAATACATATTTATATTCTTTAGCTTTGGTTTAGAGTTATCCATTTAAAATTTAGAATAATATAAATTCATCATTGTATAAAGACATTTTATAAATTAAGGATAGTAAACCTTCTTTGTTATTTTGGGGCAACTAATTTTCTAATTTCTCTTCTAAATTTTAAAATGTTCAAAGTATTAATGTTAAACAAACATATTATGTTTACTCATATCTTAGCAATCTCTTCCCTTGTTTCTGAATTCAGAAAGTCTTTCCCCAACGAAAGATCAGAAAACTATTCACAAATAAGTTTTTTCTAGCTCTTTAATGATTTGAAATTGCATAAAGATATTTTTTCTCTTGTTTTACATTTAACCTATTAATCTATTTGAATTTTATTATGATATAGAGTGTATGGCCAAGCTCCAAATAGAACTTTTTCCTTCAAAGGATTAACCATTAGTTCTAAAATTTTTATAAGGTACGATTAGAGCTTGGAGAAGAAATGAGGTCCAGCTGTGTACCAATAATTGTGTGAAGTATCTCTCTGCTGCATTTAACAAACATTTTTGCAGCACAGAATAGATAATACTAAAATGAAGTAATGCTTTAAACGGCTGCCCAGCTTGGGAGGTTTTGGCTGAATCCTCAGAAGGGGCAGAACTATGTTCTCAAGTCATTAGCTTGAATGTTTGAATCCCTTGGGTATGAACAGCAGATATGGCTGCCCTAAAGGACCAAGAACCTTGGCTTTGTTGATACTCCCGTCATTTTTTTCAAAGGCCAAGACTTAAAGTCGCATACTGAGACAGAAAGCTGGGGAAAGTCTCCAGACAATATGTCAGCAATACATCAGCCTGGGGGGGGGCTGCAGGATAGATGATCTTTATGTCAAATGCCACTTCATACAGCCAGAATACTGGCTACAATCTAGTCATATAGGAAATGGACTTGTGTTGTCTAATTGATTTTTTTCCAAACAGTGTCAATTTTCAAGGCTCTAGGTAATTGCTTTGCTGTTGAACTTAAGCAGAAAAAAAAATGCTGATTTCTGGAATTATTACTCAGAGGATGAAAAAGAAATTAATGTGCATCACATCAGGCATCTAGCAACACTCACAGCAGCTAACATGCTCTGAAGTGCACTAGTGTAAGTGTGTGCATGGCACATTTTATATGTATTTCCCCATTCAACCTTCACAATAATTCTATGAAGTAGTGACTATTATCACCTGGAATATTTATCTTCATTTTTACAGACACCTACCTATGAAGTGGAGGACCCGGGGTTTGAACTTGATTCCAGACTCTATGCTGTCACTATACGGTCTATTTGAATTACGTACAATAAGTAATTACTAATACCTAGAATAAATGAATAAGTTAATTATTGAGGAAGTGTGTAAAATAACATTAGTTATCAATTTTTAAGTGCCACAAAATTATTATAATTACCATAGAAGAATTTACTCATTTAATACAATTTATAAAATCTATTTCAACAACTTTAAAAAGTAAAAATACTGTAGTATTTAGTAAAAATACATCTTTGGCTAATAGAATAACTGAATAAACAATAAGTAAATCTCCCAGAAAAGACCATATCCAATTGTCATAGCTTAGTAAAATCCATTCTGAAGAAAATAATTTAATTCAATCTGCCCATTTAAAGATTTTTTAAATATAGATTATGAAAAACTACATGACAGTGAAGCAACTGAGACTATCTTAATGAATGGCCAGTGAAATTTAGCTCCTTGAAACAGCTGATCATTTTTGCTGCGTTTTCTCTTATTACATTTATGTACACATTAAAAGGAGTAAATGATGCCTAAGAGAAATACAAACCAAAAAGTCTTCATGGAAATGGATTATCTGTCACCATTCAAATGTAAGTGGGAAACTAATCAAAAAGCAGACGACTGAAAATCTTAAAGAAATATGTAGAGTTCTACGTAATATAAATATTTTTAGACCCCATTTGCAAAAATATAATATGTAAACAGTAATTATATAAACAAATAATTAATAAATTCCACAGGTAACTATTGAAGAAGCATCACCTCTATTCATGTAATCTTAAAAAAATCATCCAATGAAAGGAATATAAAATTATGATACATAATACAATGTCACTACAAGCTTATAAATTCAAATATTTAAAAAGCATGTTGATTTAGAAATATTACTTAAAAAACTAAAAGATATAAAAGGAAATGAGGAGTCATTATTCTACTCTTTATTATTTGTCTAAGCTGTAAACAGAGATTTGTGGATCAGGCATAAGGAAATAAAGAACATAAATAAATCTGCCAAGGTCCCTAGCATGGTAGGTGATGGTAGACGTAGAGATACAGATACAGGAAAAATATTAAAGATTGACAGCATCATGATAATAATGACAGGTAATCCCAAAAGGATGGTGATCCGTTATCGCTGCCACCATCTGATTATCAAGAAAGTAAATGTCACAGCATCCTGACTAAAGTCTTTAAGCAGGGCATAAGCGAAGTGCTTTTCCATATTAGCCTAGTATTTTTATCCAAATATGGCTCATTGAAGAAATCACAACACTTTAAAGAGGCTACATGGAAAGAAAGATGAATAATGTGTCTAAGACAATGGTCATGTTATTAAAATCTTGGGAAGATTCTTCTTTGTGCTTTTCTGTATTGTATAAAATGTATGTAGTGAAAATGTGGTTTTGGTAATTATTTAAAAAAATAAGTATGTCCTTTCATATAAATGACTAGTCTTTTACCTCATTATAAAGAAAATTACATAGTTGAACTCTAAAGTTAAAGTTTAAAAAAATTCCGAACCCAAATCTTTCTAATCAATTATATATTTCATTCATGCACTCATTCATCCAAAAATTTCTGCTAAGGATACACAAGGTGCCAGTTTCTTTTGTCCTCTTGGGGCAGAAAGTCCCATAAGACAAAGTTCCTGCTACCCAGGAATTCAGAGTTTACTAGGAGAGATACATAAAGTAATCAGAAAAGAGTAAATGAAATATAATGAAAGATGCTGCATTGAAACTAACTGTAGCAAAAAATAAAAAAGGGTGTGGACAATTCCATTTGGGTGCCCCAGGGAAGGGTCTGCAGCGGGGGGAGACTGCTAAGCTGGATAGGAATGAGGTGTCAGTCACTGGTGGACCAGGGGTGAGAGATTCCCAACCGAACAAAAGGCACTTCCTGAGGGTCGAGAAGTCAGCTAGAGAGACAACCTGTTAAGAATTTCTCATTGTTCCCACTCTCACCCCTCTTCACCCACCCCAAAGAAAAAGATGAATTGAAATTAGATGCATAGAAATGTTAGGGGGTATCAGTTCCAGACGCTGGAGTTCTTTCAGTTCTGGCTTAGGAGCCAGGCAGGGCGAGAATGGCTGTTGCCATCCGCTCTTGGGAGAAGGCCTGCCATCTTTCCTCCACTAGGCTCCTCCATTGCTCTCTTCCCTCCTAGCGCTTGGCATACGCTTCTTTACATATAGCCAGAGTGCCAAGGGTTCGGGAACTGCTCATCCTTGGCAGGAAGCTGGCCTTCTGCATCTCCAGGGGCTCCCTTTTCATAGGATTAGAGGTCCTGATGGATCAGGGCCATTCCTCTTATAAAGAAATGCACCCCTTGACCCTCTCCTTTCAGCATCCTTCATCCTTGCAGAAACGCAAGCAGGAGATAGAGGAGGCTTGGGAGAGGAGGTCAGCCTACCTAACCCAGGCAAAACGATCTAACTGGCTCCCTACAGTCTAGCCCCAAGTTCACCAATTTCCATATTAGTGTTGGGGCCGGAGACCCTGCTAATAGTAAAATGCACTTTTGCATTATGTTGATCCTTATTCCTGTATTTCTCCCCGGGAAGCTCTCAGAGAGTGTTTGCTGTGATTTCAGAACTTGGACGTTCCCAAGTTTCCTAATCATACAATGTCTGTCTGTCTTTTTCTCTTTGCAGGTGCATCAGCAAGGATGATGTCGTAAGGGGGCCTTATATGTCATTCTGGGGGATTTAGGTAGGCGCCTAGGTGCCCACTGAAGTGTTTTAAGCCAACTTATCAAATAAACGTTTTTATAAGATCATTTGGGCAGCTGTAATGAGACTAGATTGTGGGGAGTGACAGGGTGGGGTAGTGATGCAAGAGGCAGAGGATGAAATGAAAGGTAGTAAGGACTCCAGCAAGGGAGAGGAGGACAGTGGGGCGTCATAATGACCACAGTGGGGAATCTGATTGGGAAACTGGAGGATACGACTCACCAGCTAGTGAAATTGTTCAATACAGGAAAGACACTGTGTTATATTTTGAATATGGACAGTTCAGGATGCCTCTGGGAAATAAACGTGCTGACCTCCAGTTAGGAGATTTGATACATGGCTCTGGCCCTTGTGAGAGAGGTAAAAGCACATGAGTGGTCACTGAAGCTGTGCATTTAGGTGAAATCAACCAGGGAGGGTATTTGGAGCACTAAGGCCAGATAGCTAAGAATGGAAATGTTGGGAACATATGTTTGTAAGGTAAGTGGAGAAGAGGAAGAGAGAGAGAATAAAGAAGACTGAAAAGCAATTTTCCAAGACATAAAATTCTTCTAGAACTTCTCTGTGGCTTTAGACCAGGGATCCAAAAACTATGGACTCTGGACCAAATCCAGCCTGTCAATTGTTTAGGATAAAAAAAAAAAAAAAAAGAGTTTTGTTGGAACCCAGCCACGTTCTTTCATTTACATATCGTCTATGGCACTTTCATGCTTCAAGGGCAGAGTTGAATAGTTGTGTAGTTGTGATAGAGACCGTGTGACCTACAAAGCCCCAAATATTTACAGCCCTTTACAGAAAGCTTGCTGCTTCCTACTTTAGACATGACATAGTCACTGTTTTTCTTAAATGTCAGCTATAGAAAGAATGGAGAGGACAACTTTAAGATCTTATCTGTCTCTGTTGATCTTTGTAGCCATTAGGAGAACAGAACTCTGATAGCTATAAAATAAGTTCATCAATTCCATGGTAGACTGGAAACAAAAACTGGGGAAAAAAACCACAAGATATTTTATCAAGATGGACGGTGACCTCATAATCAATGTCTAATTATAAGGAGAATTAAACAGAATCTAATCTTTGGTTTGGTGGCGTTCACTCAATTTTGGGCAACTATGCTTAAAGATGTTAAAACATTGAGGGTGATATCAGAAGACACTGAATGTCTTGGGAAATGTCAGAACAAAAAACTAAGAACATTTTTTAAATGCCTGTGTATAGAAATCCAGGAATTGAAAAAATCTAGCTGCGAAGTTAATATATGTGTGTACAAAGGCACAAAACAAGAAATTGATTAGCAGATTGAAGGTGGTTGCTGTGTACAGAGGCCTAAATTAGGTTAGCAGCTAAAGGCTGCAGGAAACTCTCACAGTCATCTTCTCCACCATGGCCCCGGGCTTCCTAGTGAGGCATTTTGACAACTAGGTACCAGTACTTTTTTTTTAAATCATGAATGCTGTTAGGAGAAACTGTGATTTTTGCACATCACTGACATAATACCTAAAATTTCCTATTTAAAGTACCTAAAAGTATTTGGAGCAACATTTGTGAATTTAAGAGAAACAAAATAATCTATCTTCTGGGAAAGACTCAAAAAATTCAAGAGAACTCGATGAGCTGGCCTTGAACTTTTAACCCCTCTTTTCCCACGTCTGCTATGAATATCTACACTTAGAAGCTGGTGCTTATTGGCTGGAAAGAAGGAATACTAATAAATTCATTCTATTGAAAGCTTTATATAATCAAATCATTTATCATACCATAAAGGAATAAGTAGATGGTTACTTACTATTTCTTTTCGACAAGGCTGTTTATAGAATTTTTGAGATTTACTACAAAATGAAAATGCAGGACATCTTGTTCAAAACGCAGGAAAAAATACCACTTAAGATACTGAAATATACTCTTTTTCCTTTCTTCCATGATCTTGCTCTCAATTGATCTTGGTGTTTTAATTTGTTATTTAATATTTTTCTAAATAAAGAAAAATTAAATTTTTAAATCATTACCATGTACTATTTGTCTTTACATTGTACATTACCAGCTTAACATGTAAATATGAGCATTTAATTAGTATGTAGAATCACCAAAATTACAAAAATAGTACAGGCATATGTATTTTGTTCTTACCAGAACAGTAGAAATTCTGCACAAAACTAAAGCAACTGGTTTTATTTTCACTTTTTGATATGTGCACATTCTAATGACATTCTACTTTCAGCTCAATGGTGAGTAAGGAAAGACTGAAAGGGAAGGGAGCTATGGATTTCCCTATCTTTCCTTGTCCTCCTACGTCATCATACGTGGTTGGCTAATAGGGAATTAACATGTGTAATAAAGACTACGATAGAGTTCCTTGGTCGTTCGGGTTTCTTAGGAACCACCACCACCTTCTTTCTGCATCTGAAGCAAGCGCTGGTTCAAATGAGTGGCCCTCAGGACTGTCAATGTCCCCAGTCAGTCATGGTCATCACCGCTGACCTTACTCCCGCTGAGTCTCACCCAAATCCCACCCATCATGGGTCCACTGGAACTCTGTGCTCAGGGGACACTGTGAGTGCTCTGTCAATGGCAGGCATGAATATCCTACTGTGTGTCCCCTGCTCATACACATGCTGAGCTGTGCCATTGGACCTCCCAAAACACAAGTTCAAAGGTAAAATTAAGAATTTTGGAAGAGTGACAGCAGAGCATTAATCCACGTGGGGTTCTTCTAAATGGGGGCCCTGTGCGATGGTACAGGTCCTATGTCCCAAGAAACCAGCTGGGCTTCAGGTTTCAATGAGAATCCTACTCAGACCAGCCAGTGTCCCATCATCTCTAGAGCCGTCGGCAGCAGCTAGGAGCTGATGTTGCCTAGACTTCAGACCGATTCTCAGCCCCTCGCTCTGTGTCTGCCTTCTCCACATCCTGCTGCAGCCAAGATAGTACACAGGCACCCACAGCCTCACAGCTGGCTCACTGCTCAGTCCTCGCAGATCTTTCAGATACACCGAACAAACCTCCCTAAATATGATTTGTTTCTTGCTCGAGTGGCTCTGATGAGGCTGAGACTGGGTATTATGAACATCCAGCTGTCAAGAATCAACTAGGGGTTTCTGGTCCTTAGGCACTCAGTTCCTCCAAAGAGACGCCCAGCCCCATGCCTGCCCAAGCAGAGCAGAACCCCACTGGCACTTTGTCACTCCTGTCCCAGCTGGCTTTCATTCTACCAGGATGTCGTGCTGCTTTTGTAAACTCACCCATGCTCAGGCAGGCACAAGGATCCAGTACTCAGATGACATCACCTGCAAATGTGGGTACCCCCCCCATCAGTTTTGTGGTCCTGTTGCCCTGTAGTGAAATAATGTGACTGTGTAGCCTTGTCCTTGAGTCTCCCACAAACAACCGTGTTCGGTTCATTTTGTATTAGGTACATCACAGACCTTGAACCCACTCTGAACTTATAACATCTCATCTCCTGGGTTCTAAGTGTCTAAGATTTATCCATATTGTCACTTCACTCTTATAGGGGACCAGAATGTGCCATCTCAAAATACGCCACTTTGGCATAAAGATTATTTTGAGCTGGAGGCAAATGGAAATCAGTAGATGCAGAGAGATGCCTTCCCAGAGCCTCCTCTATCTGACTAAAAAGCAGAAACTTGTGAAAAATGGAGACTGCCATAAATCTCCTCTCCCGGGGAAATGTTATGGCAATGGGAAGGAAAAAAGAAAAAAGGAAACTTGACACCGAGATGGACCTGCACAAACCAACCTTGCTCCTTTTGTTTCCCCCATGGATTTACCTTTCTACAGTTTGCCATCCTTGGAAGCCTAGAACCCTTTTCCTTTGTCTTATCACTTCTCTACAAATTTATTGTTCCAAGATACTGTATAATCCCAAACTCTAACCACTGCTTTGAGTTAGTCATCATGGGGTTTCCCCCCCGGGTGATGCATTCTACACTCATTAATAAACTGTCTCTTATTAACCTGTCATTTGTCAGTCTAACTTTATAGGGCTCCAGCTGGAGAACCTAGGAGAGTACAAGGAAAAATAACCCTTTTCTTCCTGTATACTAGCTTCCAAATCACCTAACTTAGTGCCTTTCAATACTCCCCTGTGTGTGTGTGTGTGTGTGTGTGTGTATATGTGCACGAGTGCACGCCGGTGCCAGGGCACAAAATAAGCAAGACAGGGTCTCCACTCTGAAACGTCAGTGGAATGATCAAATGCTTGTCCTGATGACCGTAACTCCATCTTCCTTGAGTCTTATACCTTAGGTCTTATACAGTATTCATCTACTCTGTGATTCACATATTTTTCCCTGAAGATCCTCTTGTGATGAGGAAGAGAACTGAGGGCAATGCTAGAAGCAGCTGCCTGGTGAAATTGCTTTGAAGTCTCGAGTTTTAATCTTACAAATTCATGTGAATTTTGCGTTCTATCCATAAATAATCCAAATTTGTTTTAATATGGATCTGCTTTAATTAAGCTTGTTAAATTACTTAACTTTCCTTTCAAACTTTTCAGGAAAGTTGATCCTCAAGGAAGGTAATTACTCTGTGGCTTTATATAGCACACCCCAAAATTTGTGACCCGTACATTCACTTTATGCTTTCAATTTTTGATTTGTTCAACAAATATTAATTGAGCACTGACTCTATAAAGGTAACATGCTAGGCATTGAGGATACTGGGTTGAGAAAACACAGACCCTTTTCCCAAGCTCCCAAAGCACAGAGTCCAGCATCACCTAAGATGGGGAACTAAGGTAAGGCTAAGGCTATTTCACTGGATTCACAAAATATGTTACCATTTTGTATTTTCAATAACTGAAGCTCATGAAAAGCAGGAACTCAGGTCTTCTGAAACCATTTGTTCAGTGGTCTTTCCAATCCTTAATACTGACTTTATCATTCTTCCAATAAAATATGTCTACATGGGTGCGGTTGGGGGGGTGGGTACCAAGATTGAAGAAAATAAAAAATACGTTTATTTTTAGAACGTTTATTGCTCTAACCAGAGTTTCCATGTGGATTCCCGAGTACAGATGAACTCCTTCTCTGGTCAGCTGAACTGAGTTTAATGGCTATGAAATAATTCAGTGCCAGCAGACAGGATGGGCCAATTGACCTTGCTCCTTGTATTCCATTTCAGGATTTTTATGAGACTTTTCCACCTCACTGGAAAGTCGTCTTAGTCAATCAACTTTACTTATTTGGTTTGGATCACTTTCCTTAGGTAGATTAAGATCCAAGTGTGCTTTTGTGTTTTTAACTGTATTAATTCCTTGATCAACTTCCATTTCAGCAAGGCTCAGCGAAGTGCTTCCTGCTTGCATCTCTGCTTCTCTAAAAGCTGCTTCTCTGCTTTTTCCTTTTCTTTGATTAACCCTGCACTTGCCATGCAAATCCTACAAATTTTGCACTCTGGCAAGTAAATTACATTTATATTTGAATTCCGTTAGAAACTTTCATGCGTGATTGAACTTGTTTATGTTCCTCCTTTCTGATCGAGTGTGTCAGATCTAAAATCTGTCCCTGACTCAATGGTATGGGAAAGAAGTCTTATCCTTGCAGAATAATTTCTAAGTAATTCAAAATGGGGAAAGAGGAGGAAAAAAAAGTGTTAAAAATTCATTTTAGAAGCAAATGAATTCCTAGAACTGAAAAAGGTTTAATTAAGCATTTTGAAATAATCATCAATAACCCAATGAAAAAGTAATATATATAAAACCATTTGTATATTTCCAATCCTTGTACTGAGGTAGCAATGTTAACACTTTAAAAGTATGTATCTTTGAAGGGCAAAACAACAATCAAATAGTTCCAGATGGATTTGGATAGTCAAGAGGTCCATGTAATCAATAAGAATTTACCTCAATCTTACCTCAAATAAAATATTGTTCCTGGTATCTATATAGACTTTTTTAAGCAGATAAGAAAGCATGGCATTAGGTGAAAATGGATAAATTCTTTCTGGAGAATTATAAATAACGTGATTGTATGAATAAATAATCCATCTTTCATTTTAGTATAATATTACTAGGTATGTTAACTATATTTTTAATATTCTAAAATAGCACATAATTAAGAATTAATTGATTTACTAAAGCATTTAAAATTTTTATATTCTCTTACCAAAGAAATACAAATTACTTTGGAGATCTCTCCCTACAGAAATGACTGTTCACTTGAGAAGAAAAATGAAGAACATTAAAAACATAATTAGCAACAGATGATAATTTGACCTTTCTCCAAACTCCAGTTACGTAAGGCTGAATTTTTATTATTTCTCATGTCCTACCCCTAATTTCTCAAATTCTCAACAAATGAACTCAACACATTATATATTAAAAACTACCCATTGTCTTTCCTTTGGTCCTATCCAGCTTTTCCAGTCCACTACACTCTGATCAAACTATTGGTCCCCAAACATCTCTACACTTCTAACCTCATGCTGTGGCCCATATATTTCTAACTGCCCTAAAGTAGATTCCCCAGGATCTACACCTACTACCGTCCAGCCTACCCTTCATTTCTCAACACCAGTACCAGCTTCTCTGTGAAGTGGTCCCTGAAAGTTCTCTCCCATCTTTGAAACACTGTATGTGGAATATTCTGAAATGCAACATTAACAAAAAGTATAAACACATGGGCTTTGGTGTCAGACTTAGATTTTCACTGTAGCTGAGCACTGACTGTATGTCCTTGGGCAAACTACCTGACCTCTCAGACTCCGTGTTTTCTCATCTGTAAGATAGGAACAGCAATACACATTTTATTGTGGTGAGGAGCAAATGAGATAACTAACATAGGATTTTGGTCCAGTGTCTGTGCAATAGGAAGGGCTCAAGATTAGTAGCTGTTATTATATTATTACTATTCCTCACATTTCATCCATGACAAATTGTATTCGTTGGGAGAGAACAAGTCTATTTCTTTAACTAGATGGTTTTGGTAAGCAAATATCTTATGTTTCTTTGCTATTATCCATCACAATGTCTAATACAATATCATGGCACTTAATAAAAATTTCTTAAGTGATAATTTCTTCTGTGAATATGTTAAATGGCTATTCATAAGAAAGAAAGAAAGGGAGAAAAAAGAAAGAAAGAGAGAGAGGGAGGGAGGAAGGAAGGAAGAAAGGAAGGAAGGAAGGAAGGAAGGAAAGAAGGAAGGAAGGAAGAAAGAAAGAAAGAAGGAAAGAAAGAAGGAAAGAAAGAAAGAAAGAAAGAAAGAAAGAAAGAGGAAAAGAAACTCAGCTATTCTCCTTTCTCACACAAGTGTGTGTGTGTGTGTGTGTGTGTGTGTGTTTGTGTGTGTCTGGCAACTTCTGGAACGGAATGTCAGCTATTTTTGTATTCCCATAGGAAACATATCAGTGCTTCTAAAGATTGGTCATTCTCACCAATAAACAAAATGTAATTAAAAGTGCCAATACTTTTACACTATTACCAGATAGAAAATAACTCAAAACAAATTTTCCTAATAATAAATTCTTAACAATTTAATCTAGTCAATGATATTTAGCTCAGTATCAAGTTTTCAAGCTTTTTTTAGCTTTAGAAAAATTATAATTTCTGAGTAACTAAAACTTGAGAAATAAAAGACATCTTGCTAGCATAATTTGTAAAGCATTCAGTGGTTAAAATAAGAAAAATTAGCCTTTGAGTGAAACTTAAAACACATTTGTCAAAAGCTAGCAGCCAAAACACAGGAAAGCAATTTATCCAAAATTAGATTGCTTTGAAATCCTAAGGTTAATGGAATCAAGAGAGGGAAAAGGTGGTGAGATAATTTGGCATCGTTAAAACCTTCAACGTAGATGGGGGATAATCTAAGTTAACTACATGAACATTAACTGACATCTTAAAATGCTCCAAACAACTGGGAGCTGTTAGAAGAAGAGGAATATAGAGTGATTTTTGTACCTGTCTTTTAGAAAGATAATGTGAAGCCCATTGAAATCTCTTTTTCTAGTAAAGGTTTTTTAACTTATGAATAACTGGACTGAAAATCTAAGTCTACAAAGAGAACACGAGTTTATCTTAATAGGAACACAAGTCCAATTTGTAGAATTACTTGAAAAAAAGTGAATTTTTAATTTGAGTCCTTGAAATATATCTCTGGGTATTATTGGGGGCTTTTGGAGTGACAGAGGGAAATGATGAAGAAATAGAACTATGGTGTTTGGCCATAAGGCTGCCTCATAGAACCTGCATCATTTACTTATATTAACGTCATTCATCATTTTATTTATACTCATTCCTTCATTCATTCATATTCAAATGTTTAAATGTGTCCTAAGAAGTATGACCATTGCAACAACTACAATAACAACAAAATGGAATCATGGATTCTGCTTTCCTTAAATGGAGATGAATAATAACCATGTTTACAGGTTTATGTTTATGTTCCCTTGGATTGTACTTAGTATTTAATATTTTTAAGTCAAATAATTCTGTTAAAGTGTCTTTTCTCCCCCTGGGACCCCTAAGAAACCAGAAAAGTATAAATTAAATGTACCAGTATCCAAAGATATAGCATTTATATTTTTTGAAAAGAGTAATATTATTTGTTAGAGATCTTGTTCGGTCATTTATAAATAGTCGCCTTTGTAAAGCAAGAAATAACCTTGTTTAAAAAACCACTGACATTGTTGTTCTATTGTCACCTACTGGTAATTGAAAATGTGTTTTTGTCAGTTCTAGCTAAGATGGAATGTAATTCCTTCTAAGATCTTGATCTTAAATTGGTAGCAAGAAAGCCAAAGAGGAAAAGCAAGAAGTCTTTACTTGTTCTTTGCACAAGTAATTTTGTACTGCCCTTTCTGATAATGTGAGTTATTATTCTTACTGACTCTTGGAAGGCAGCAATAGGCTTCTATTTTTTTTTTTTTTTTTTTTTTACAGCTCTCAGCTCTGTTTTACTCAATTGATATGGAAGTGGGTCTCTGCCTGGCTTTGGAACACACATTTGTAATGTTTATTTTAAAATAAAATCCAGATTGCTTTGTTAGAACAAGCATCTACACACAGTAAATAGCTAAATCCTTGCCACAATCTCTTCAGCTTTGTTTTTTTTCTGCGAGACCACAGATTTGTTCTAGAACATGTGTAACCTTACAGCCTAAAGTATAACAATGATTGCAGAGAATTAGTATTAGTCTCAAGATCATGGATCCAGAATAATTCAGACTGTTACCAGCCTCAACTGGAAAACTACCCGAATCTGATGTTTTAGAATGATCACACCCTGCAATGCTTATCTATATCTCAAAGTGTGCAAGCAGAATTTTAATTACACTTGTAACACTGCCTGAGGTAATCATATCACAGAAAATACTGAAGAGCTGTCCTGAAATTCTTTTTTTCCTATTTGAGGGAGGACAGAGGACAGCTAGAAATGAGTAAAATTCTTTCTTCATCACCAGAGAATCTGAAAAATAAACAAGCTGATTTGGAAGAGATTATACCTTCTCATCAGTTAAGGAGTCACTTAATCTTGGAATTGGGATGAATTTATGAGGTCACATAAGCAAATCTTTGCACGAGAGCAACAATTCTATCTTTATTATTCTGGGTAGAGGTCACCCTGACTCCGTTTAAACACGTCTAGAAACTGGGAGTTTCCTAGTTAGCAAAGCGGTCCAGCCCAACACTTCTATAAAGAGTTCTAAATGTTCAAGAGTTCCCTGTATCGAGGCAAAAAAATTCACCTCCCCTAGAACTTCTTTTTATTGTTCTTCATGCTGTCCTGTGGAGTTAACAGAGTGAATCTAATTAACTCTTGTTTCACCCGACCGTCTTTCAAATATTTGAAGATACCTACCATGACCAGTGTTTGTGGTGCAGTGGTTCAGTGCTGTTCATTTTATTTCTTTTGATTTCCTGCACACTGCAGGGATCCACGGATGGGGTGAGCTCCCACCTCCTTTGTCTTTTTAACCACAATAAAGGTGTCTTTTAAAAAGCCTACTCTTCTGTTGCCTTTGTGTAAGCCCTTTCCTAAGTTAAGTATCACACCTACTTCAGCCCTTCAACATATATGATATTTTATATCTAAGTATATATGGACTTTGATGTTTAAAATGTGTAATCATGAGGCATATAAGCATTTGGACTTTTAAACAAAAGACCATATTGATGATACCATGTATGAAATAAGTACACATACAGTGTAGGTTAAAAATTAGAATCTTAAATGCCATAGTTTGTTGACATTTAAAAATTGGTTCTTGTGGCATATGGCTGTTGGAAATATAAATCTGAAGCTGAACTATCACATGTTCAACTTCTTCAAGGTAATATGATAAATAAGAAGCAGCACTGATCTGCATACTCATTTATCTAGTTGTTAGTAGAAGGAAATCAGGTAGATATACGTGTAGGTGGGGGTCAGATCTGCAGTACGTCATTCTCAAAAATGCAAATAAACATATAGTGCATGTTTGGGAAGGTTTCTTGGTAAATTTATTTGCTGAGGCGTTCTGTCATCAACATGGCTACATGAATTATCTGAGCCTGCAGATACTCTTCTGAAACCTGAAACTCCTTTGTGCTATGGACCTAAGAGACACGGGGGGAAAGGGGGGCAGTGGTGGTATGAACTTGGAAAGGTCAAGAGGAAACTTTCTAAATTCTAGACTGTGAGATTTCCCCTGCGGTCCAGTGGTTAAGACTCCTCACTTCCAATGCAGGGGGCACAAGTTCAATCCCTGATAGGGGAACTAAGATCCCATATGCCACATGGCACAGCCAAAATAAATAAATAAATAAATAAATTCTAGATGGTGACTGGTGGGTGGGCATTCATCAAACTAATTGATCAGTGAATTTCACTGTATATAAACCAGACTTTGACTGGAAAATAAAATTTAAAAAAGCAAATGAATTTTGAAGGAAACTTTCTGAGACCACGTTAGAATATCTGGACATGGCTTTGTTTCCTTGCAAGTGAACCATCACCACGTGGTTTTCCAAAAGTTAATATCTGAGGAGTGAAATACTCAGGATTGTAGGAGCCGGGGAAGGAGGAAACATTAATTTATTAGGGACCTTCCACGTATTCAGAGGATGAAACTTGATCCTGTGGCTGCAGTGGTACATAAATCCCATAAAGCTAGTCAGCCATTGGCTAATGTTCTCAAATCCCTAAAGCATTAGTTAGAGCCAGAGAAAGAAATCCCATTTAACTGAGCATCTAAGATGCTTTACTGATAAAGCAGGACCAACAGCTCTGTCTGAGGCATTGCAGCATAGAATTCCCCGAAACTAATGGGATTGCCATACTTTTATTAGCCTTTCTTACAAAGCGTCCATTTAATGAAGATTTGGATAGGAATTAACTTTTTTTTTCCCCTTTGGTGCCCAAAGAACTTCTATCTAGTTAAGGTCACTCCACTTGAAAGTATTTTCCTCACTACTCCTCAAATGCATCAACGAAACAGAGATCTCAATTTCTTGCCTCAATAAAATGATGCAAATCCCAAATGGGAGAGCTTGATAAACAATGCATGAAGAACACAGAAAATATGCAGAACCCAGTTTCCTGCACCAACTGTAAATACAGTCTCGTAAAGATTAATGATTATAGAAAATGTTCCATCAGATAAGACAGGAAGAGCAAGGGCGACAATTTTCTTTTACATAAGATTGTCACAAAAAAAATCCTGGAAGGTACCTACATCTATCATTTTCTCTTTCTTAAGTGTTATTTAAAATACAGAGTCAAAAACATACTAATATTTAGTATTTTCAAAGGGTTACCTCAAACAAAATTTTAGAGAACAAAATGTTAATATTAATTTAGAATCATTATAAGAATATGGCTTAAAACGTTTTACTCTTATATGGTATCCACTTCCATTTTGGAGCCAAAGTTTAGGAAATAAAGAAATATCAATTATCAACCATCAAAGTATGGATTTAAGTGTGCAAAATAGAAGAGAAATATATGACAAGATCCTTACTTCAAAGATATTATCTGCTTAGGAGAATAAAATTAACACACATAATCAATATTGAAATGATAATGAGATAAACTGTTAAATAATCTGGTATGAAATGTAAATGTAAGGGGACATAAATTCTAAGGAAGTAAGGGTTGGTATGGCCTACAGTTGTCATACACAATGTCACGGAGAACTTAGGCTCTAAACGGCTTGGAAGGATGGCAAGATCTGAATTGGCACGGATGAGGAAGAAGAGCAGTTATCTGGGTAGCTTTGGGGTTGTAAGGAAGGGATGGGGCTTATAAATGCTGAAGAAAGGAGGAAGATGTGACTATTTTAAAAAAGAAATGTTAGGAGGATCTTCAATGCCGTAGATCCGATTTGATGTGAGAACTAACCGACAATTTGGGAAGATTTCTGAGTAAGGTAGAAATAGGATGGCAGTTGGAGGAGAAGACAAAGCAGAGTAGAACAAGTCTTAGACTTAAATCCCAATATCTGGGTAAAACTTATGTTTGCATCTCAGTGTTGAGCAAGGTGAATGAAGGATGTCGAAGACTATAAATCACTACAAACACACAAGGTAGTAATGTTTTAATACCACTCTGAGAGTAGTGTTGGCGGGAACAAAGGGGGTCCAGAGGCAGTTGAGCGTTCGTGAGTGAGGGGACCTGATCAAGTTGATTCATGATTCAATGTGGAACTGAGGACTTAAATATAGGAACTGAAATTATTTAATTTTGTATATTCTAACATCTGGTTTCTATCTAATGAGGTAAATACCTTTCCTGCTTTAATAGTCTCAAAATATATTTCAGGTCATAAACTTGTAACTCTGCAGTAGCTGGTATTTTCTGTACAAATACTATTTGTCATAATTTGCTCAATTATTGCCTATCAAAACCCCACACAACTAACACTCAACAAAAAGTTAATTGATGTCAACTGTGTCTAACAAAAATATGTATTCTAACAAAAGAAAATAACAAAACAAATATATATATTCTAACAAAAATATATATTCTAACAAGGTTCTTACAACTAAAAGCAGCTAAAACCAACAAAAATATATATTCTAACAAAAATATATATTCTAACAAGGTTCTTACAACTAAAAGCAGCTAAAATGCCCACCAAATAGCAATAAGTTGATAATGCTCTAGTTTTTTAATTTTCATCTGAGGGGGGAAAGTGAGAGAATTTCCAGATCTAGGGTGCTCATCAGATGTGACATGGGAAAAGATGAAGCACATTCTAAGGTTCTTCTATCTGACCATCCAAGAGAATGGAGACTATTATGATAAGACCTTATACAAAGAAGGCCAACATTTTATCCCTAAAAGAAAACTAGCAAAGACTACTTAAAAATGAAATTCCATTAGGAAAGAGAAATAAAGTCCTGTTTCAAATCCATATAAACTGCAGAGGCTGATAGTTGGGAATATAATCTGATGGCCTCTGTATATTTGCACACACACTGTTAGTGGCAAAAAAAATCAGGTGTGTGTATTTTCTCTTTATTTCAGAGAACCCTATGAATTTAAGGCAGGCAAAGTCTATCACAAAAGCTTGCAATAGCAATAAGAGATAAGAACACTAGTAAAGGAAGGCCTTCCTGTAAAAAGCGCCTTAGAAATTTCTCATCACGCAGAACTGATAAAACCTCAACACTCACAGAATGCCACGAATGCCAAGGGCTGAAATGAGATTGCTCCCCAAACAGGATGGTGTCCGGGAGAGCCAGCTTGTAACGAAGGATAAGGTAGGCTGAGCGAGCAGGGTAACAGAGAAGCGTACTTAGTGGGGAAAAAAAGACACACAGAGAACAAATACGTCGCAGCTTTCAGCAGTGAGGCCAACTCCTAAGCAACGGTGAGATGCAAACCAATTAGAAGGGCTCCTCGCTAAGGCCCAGCTTCTCTCTCAAGGACGTTTCCAATTGTCTGTTCTACACTTCTTGGTGCTTATTCATGTGCCAACCGTGTGGTTTGAATTGCATCCCTTAAAAGGTATGTTAAAGTTCTAATCTCTGGTAACTGGGAATGTGACCTTATTTGGAAATAGCCTCTGATGATGTAACTAATATATAAGGAAAAATCAGGTCCTACTGGAATAGGGAGGGCCCTTAATCCAATATGACTGCTGTCTTTGTAATAAAAGAAGAAACAGTCAGACACACAGAGAGACACAGAGAGAACTCCATGTGATGATGAAGGCAGAGATTGTAGTGATGAGCTAATAAACCAAAGAATGCCAAGGATTGCTGGAAAATCCAAGAGCTAAGAGAAAGGCACAGAAGAGATGCTTCCCTAGAAACTTCAAAGAGACCATGACCCTACAGACACCTTAACTTTAGACTTCTGGCCCCCAGAACTGTGAGAGAGCACATTTCTATTGTTTTAAGCCACCAAGTTTGTGGCTTTTTGTGGCAGCAGCCCTAAAAAACGAATATACGGACCACAATTGATTATTAGTTGTTTCCTGTGTCTTGCTTTTTTCAATGAGATGGCAAACTCCATGAAGGCAGGGTCCTTATACTATACTCTCCTCATCTGTCCCCCAACCGCAAGAGCCTAGCTCACTTTTACAGTAGAAACAAAGCCCTTCATTGGAACCACCATTGCCTAGCTGTGTTCCAGAGCACAAAGTCTACTGAACAGGTGGTAAATGGGTGCTAAAACCTGTCGACTGCTAATTGCCAAATGGATGAAGCCTCCGGAGTGTATTTGTCCTAAAGCAAATCACTGTGTATTTTACTACATAATTGTTTTCTAATGATCTCTATGTTGCCTGTTTCCATAAAATATTTTACTTGAGTGACACAACTAACAAGCATAAAAACAGGACAATTAAAACAAAATGAAAAATGCTGGAGAAAAAAGAAGGATAAGAAAAGATCTACTTTCAGCCATGAGTTATTACAATTGATCAATATCCCTCTGAGCTTACTGACAGCCAAGGAAAAAATGGTTTTATGGTAGGTGCTGGAGAAAAGAGAATACATTTATCTTCACCTGAAGAGTAGAATTTTTTCTTAATGTAAAACTACAGTAAGTCCCCTACATCCGAATGAGTTCTGTTCCCAGAGTGTGTTCATAAGTCCAATTCGTTTGTAAGTCCAGCAAAGTTAGCCTAGGTACCCAACTAACACAATCGGCTACATAGTACTGTAATGTAATAGGTTTAGAATACTTTTCACACAAACAATACATAAAAAACAAACACAAAAAATAAAGATTTTTAATCTTACAGTACAGTACCTTGAAAAGTACAGTAGTACAGTACAACAGCTGGCATACAGGGGCTGGCATCGAGAGAACAGGCAAGAAGAGTTACTGACTGGAGGAGGGAGAGGAGGTGGGAGATGGTAGAGCTGAAGGATCGTCAGCAATAGGAGACGGAGGGCAAGCTGTAGTTTCACTCATGCCTGACGTTGATGGAACGCACGTTCGCAACTTGAAGGTTCATATGTAAGGGATTTTATTAGAATTTTTATGAGAATTCTCAATGCGACCTTTTATGTGAACTCAGTATATATTCAAGAAACTAAATTGTTAGTTTCTTTAATAACTATTTTGCAGAAGATGTTGGCGTGTTTTGCGAATGGACATTTCCTAAGTAACTCCTAAAAGGACATGGAGGATATTTATGGATTTAGTCATTCATTCATCCCACAAGAATTTTTTAACTGCCTAAAATGTGTCAGACACTGTCAAGGTGCTGAGATCTAGATACAGTCCCTGTCCTTAAACAACTCTCTGATTAGTGAGAAGACAATTCATATGATAGATACTGTAATAAAACATGGTAGGCACAAAAACAACAACAAAAAATGAATAGAACATTGAGAAACATGGAACTTAGCCCAGGACATACAGGAAGATGTGATTTCAAATAAGATTTGAAAGGAGCTAAAATTCCAATGTCCAGTTCTTCCTGGTAAGCTGGCAGTACTGAGGCAATCTAGAGAACAAAGCAGAGGTTGAAAATTAATGACCTATGGGCCACATCTGACCAGTAGACGTGTTTTGTTTTGTCACATAATGATTTAGCATTTTTTGGTACATTTAAACATTTAAAAATTATTTTAAAATTGGATCTCTGGCTTCTTTGAAAATTGGAAGACCTGGTCCACACAGCAACAATTGACTACATGTGTTGATGGTCTAGGTTTGGAAAAGCACTGCATTGGATTTTCTCCAGCAATAATCGAGAATCTTCAATCAACTCATGGGGTTTGTGGAGCAGATTCACATCATGGGTAAATTCTCTAATGAGCTCCAAGTGTTAACACTCTGGCTTTTCTAAAGTAACTTATGTTTATAGATCAGAGACACGCACCTTGCACAGTTGTCATTCTGTTGTAAAAAACTTAAGCTATGCTTTTATTAGTACCTGAGTGGAATGTCAAGCTACTGTCAACCAAAATGAGTTGCACGGGTACCTGCAAAATATACATATGTTGTTTTTCCTTCAAAGGAGAGGTTCAATCTGTTCCAACAACTGAATGAACAAGTGCTCCAAACTCCAGAGTTACACAGCACCTAATACAGCAAGTGGATTTGGATCACAAAGGATGGTAATGACAAAAGCCACTATTTTCAGAGCATTTAATAATGTGTCAGACATTGTGTTTCAGGCTTTATCTACCTTTTCTCATTTAATCTTTACAACAAACATATGTGGTCTAAGTTATTATCTTCATTCTACTGGCAAGGAGCCTGAGGCTCAGACAGAGATTCAGCAACTTTCCCAAGGTCACAGAGCTGGTACATGGCAAAGCTGGAATTCAAATCTAGGTCTGTCTAACACCCAAATCTGAGCTCTCAAATCCTTGACTGTATACTATCTATCTCCAACATCAAAGATCAACACAAAACTACAATGTGCATAAACTCTGCATATGTGTGTGTACACACATCTATATGCACATACTTAAAATAAATACTATGTGTGCCCAATATTTTAACAGTTATGACAGACACATCTTGTCTGAAATAGTTTTCAGAATTATGTATTTGATGAGATTTTGTGAAGTAAATGATTTACCACATTCCATTTACAAAGAGCTTGGTAATCTGGAGATTCATAAATCCAAGGGGAAAGGTCAAATGGTTTAGAAGACGATATTGGAAAAACTGGTTTATTATATTGAGAATAATAAAGGTACCTAAGATTAAATGCAGATTCAAATCATAATCAGACCACACTTGGCATCTATTACATCGGCAAAATTAGAAAGCTGGAAAAAGTCAAGTGTTAGTGAGGATGTGGAAATAGAGCAGATATTCTCAACCTTACTTGCATATTGGAATCACCTGGGAAGCTTCAAGTACTACTGCTGCCTCAGTTCTACCCCCCGAGATTCTGATTTAATTAATCTGTGTTACGGCCTAGGTGGCTGCAGCTCAAAATCCTCCCATGTCTTTACAGTCTGGGTGCCTGACTTCTATCCCTGACTGGGATAGAAGAACTGTCGTTGGGTACCGATGCCTGGGTAGCCAATCTGGAGAGCAATCAGCTCTACTTACATTACATGTACATAAGCCACATGATCCAGCAATCCGGCTCCTGGAATATACATCCCAGAGAAGGTTTTACAACAGCTTAGAGGACATAACACACAACTGCGTCCATCCCAGTGTGGCTATAGGACTGGAGACAATCCGATTCGTTCACCCATCTCAGGGATGAACGAATACTCAGGGGAAACATTAAGCAGTGTCTGGCAGGCAGGGGAGATGTCTGGGTGTGATACACAGAGTCATCAACGTATAGATGGCATTTAAAGCCACAGGGCTTACTGAGATCACTTCGGACTAGACTGTACACCCTTGAGAGAGGCGAAGGCCAAACCTTAGCTATTCCTACATTTAGGGAAATGGCACTGAAAAAGGAGCCAACAAAGGAGAATGAAATGAAGTGGTTGGTGAAGAGGAGGCATAGGGGGAATGCGGGCTCGGGGGAGCCTGGAGAAGCAGGGAGTGTCCTCTACATCACCTGCTGCCGACAAGTCCAGCAGGCGAGACTCTGGCAAGTTGCAGGTTATACTCCATGACCTTGATAAGAGCGATCTCTGTTCTGTGGGAGAAGCAAAGCACCAATTAAGATGCATGGGAGAGAATGGGAGTTAAGGAAGAGAAGGCAGTGAGTCAGTTGACCCTTCTGAGGAATTTTGCTAGGAAACTTAAAGAAAAACAGTATGGTCTCTAACTATCTAGTGGGAGATGTGGAACAAGGTGAAACTTGTTTTAAAAGATGGTTATTATTAAGACATGATTGACAGTCCTGGGGAAGGAGCTAGTCAAGATGATTTGATTGATGTTGCAGGAGAGGAAGGGAGCAAGGTTCTTGAGAAGAGGTGAGGGGATGGATTCCAACGCATACATTCAGGACAGGCTTTGTGGCTACTGGTGCAGGTTGCTTGGTGGAATGGGGAATGAAAGGAACAGTTGCTTGTTTCTCTTTTCTCTGAGAATGTGAAACGTAGCCATCAGCCAAAAGTGAGAGGGGCAGGGAATGTGGGAGATCTGAAAAGAGAGAGAATCTGTGAAAGAGTCGCCTCGTTTACGAGAGAAATACTGCTGTTGGCTGGATCATTCCTGCCGTGATAGAGGTCACAGTGTACATGCTATTTTCCTAAAAAGCCTCTTCTTAGCTGCTTTAATACTTATAGCCCTTACCACGTTATGTTGTCATTATGTTTATTTGCCCCCAGTTTCCCTCTTAGCACTGCCTCGGCCAGGGTCTGGGTTCAGAATTAGAACCCAGTGCCTGGCTCGGTATTCTCCCCAGACATTTTAAATGAGTTGTTACGTGTGTATGGAAAGCCCTCCATCAACAGAGCTGATACCTGCTTTAAGTAGATTTTGAGGCATAAATGATTAATTTCAACCAAGTCTAAAAGTGCCCTCTCAAGGACAGAAATAAATAAAAGCTAATTATCAAACAATCAATAATACTGTCACCTTGATTAAAGATTTAAGCATATAATTCCTTCTGAAACAATCCCAAAGTTGTTTTAAAATAATTGTAGCAATAATTGCATATAAATAGATATTCACATTTAACTTTCAGAGAGTTAGTAATGGAGAAATGACTTATAAGGATGCACTCTTCCCAGTCCAGACTTTGTAGGGATAAAGTCTTAGCAAAACCAGTGTCTCTTTCCATTTAAGTCAATGAGATAATGTTTAGAGTGAGATCAGTTTAGAAATACATTACCTTATTCTAGACATTTATGGGTTCCATATACTCTTGATAGACTGCAACTTTTTTCCAAGCTATATCCAGATTTGGAGGAATAAATTCTCATTACATGTTCCAAGTAATCCTTTAAAAACTGACATCAGTGTGGGTAGCTGACACTTAGATGCCCTTAAAATTACTTTGCTTGAATGTTGGCTGTGAAACTATAGCTATATGCATGAGATATGCATGAAAAAATTTTTTAAGCTGGATCTGTCATAAAGACTCTCTTTAGGCCCCATTCTTTTCACACCAGGAAGAATTTTTTTAGCTATTGAAAAATATGTCCCAATCACTTTCTAGATGAGGAAGAAAAAAATAAATAAAACATTTGTCTTTTGGGGCTTAGAATTATATGATTATAGTTAAAAAGGCCTGACTTGTGTTAAAGTATAGATTTCTTTCCTTCCTTCCTTCCTCCTCCCTCCCTCCCTCCCTTCCTCCCTCCCTTCCTTCCTTCCTTCCTTCCTCCATTCCTTCCTTCCTTCCTCCCTATCTTTCTTTTAAACAAACATTTATCAAGGGCCTACTAGGCACCAGGAACTGGAGATATAAAAACAAGATACATGAAACTCATACTCTGTTGGAACAGAAATATACACCAATGAATAAGACAGAGTAATATGTATCATAGGAGAGAAATAAAATTCTCTGAGAGAACAGCAAGTGAGGGAATTCATATTTTTTAGAATAAGGGTAAAGAGCTGGAGTTGTGTCAGAAAAGTCTTCAGGGAGAGGGTGACATCTGAATTGGACCAGTTGACAGATACATAGAAGAATAGATTAAGGTAACTGATAAGTCAGTTTAAAGAATCATAAAGGAAATTTTGATGGGATACAGTTGATTATTTAAAAATGTGTTAATTCTCAAATATGTGATGTTTTTGAAAATATTTTACTGTTACCAATTTCCAATACAATTTCATTATGGTTAGAGATTTTGAAATTTATTAAAACTTACTTAGTGGCCCAGCACATGGTCTGTTTTGGTGAGTACATTCTCACTTATAGATGCAGTGTAGTATGAAGTTGTTGAATGTACTGTTCTATGTGGAATCTAAAATAGTAGAATACATAGAAGCAGAGAGTAGAACAGTGGTTAGCAGGGGCAAAGAGGTGGGGGAAGTGGGAAGATGTTGGTCAAAGGGTACAAGACTGCAGTTATGTAGGATGAATAACTATAGAGATCTAATGTACAGCATGAGAACTATAGCTAATAGTACTGTATTGAATACTGGAAATTGCTAAGTAGATTTTAGGTGCTCGTGTCACAGACACACACACACATAAATGGTAGCTATGTGAGGTGATAATTCGTTTGACTGTAGCAATCATTTCACTATATATATATGTATACATCAAATCATCATGTTGTACATCTTAAATATAACACAATTTTTATTTAAAAAAAATAAAAACAAAATAAAATAAAAAGGTTTAGAGGAAAAAAAGTCAATTAGGTCATTGTGGTTGACAGTGACTTTCAGGCCTTCAGTGTCATTCCTGATATTTTTTGCTCAGTTCTCAATTGCTTAGAGAGGTGATATTTAAAATCTTCATCCATAATTTTTATCTATTTCTTCCTCTAATTGTCAATTTTACTTCATGTATTTTGAAGCTTTTTTATTAGTCACATATACTTATAATTGTTATATCTTCCTGATGTGTTGACCCTTTCGTCATTTCAAAATATCTCTCTTACCCTGTACTCTTTGTCTTGAAGTCTACTTTATCTCACATTAATATGTCCATGGAATACTTCTCATGCTCAGTGTTTGCATAGTGTATGTTTTTCACCCTTTTACCCTCAAGCTATTTGTGTCTTTATATTTAAAGTGTATCTGTTATAGATAGCATATGGTAAGGTATTGCTTTTCCATTCTGTTAGTCTCTGCTATTTAAGTGCTTAGTCAATTAACATTTACTATAATGCCTGATATGTTTAGATTTATGGTTACCATTTTACTGTTGTTTTTGGTTTCCATCTACTTTTTGTTCCTCTTTTCTTCCTTTCTTGACATCTTTGCGGTTAAATAATGTTTTTTTAGAAATTAAATTTGTCTATTAGCTTTTTATAATGCTATACCTCTTTGCATTATTTTTAGCAATTGCAATAGAGATTACAATAAACATTTTTTAATTTTCACAGGATTTTAGAATCAATATTGTACTACTTAATGCCAAATGTAAGTACCTTGAAATGATGTAAGTCCGTATATCCCCATCACCACCGTTTTTGCTATGCTTGTCATACTTATTACATTTATGTATATTATAAATACAATTAAATGTTATTTTTTAAGTAACTCATATTTTAAAGGTATTAAGAAGAAAATTTTTCTTTAATATTTACCCATATGTTTATTATTTCTAGTGCTCTTTATTTTTCCTGAGAATGTAATTTTCCTTCATTTCACTTCAGCCTGAAAAACTTCCTTTTACAATGCTTTGTAGTACAGGTCTGAGGATGATGAATTCTCTTAGGCCTGGTTTATGTGCAAATTTCTATATTTTTCTTTTGTTTATAATGGACATTTTTGCTGTGCATCTAATTTTGGGTTTTGCTTTCTCTTCCACTCCCTCTAGCACCTTGAAGATATCATTCCACTGTGTTTTGACCTTCTTTATTCTAATGAGAAGACTAATCATTTCTATAATTTCCTATATTGTTGTTTTTCTGGATGTTTTCAAGATTTTTTTCTTTATCTTTGGTTTTCAGCAGTTTGACTCATGTGTCTAGGATGTAATGTAGTTTTCTTTATATTTATGCATCTAGTCTGCTTGGATTCACTCAGCTTCTTGAATCTGTAATTTTTGTATTTCATCATATTTAGAAAATTATGGCTATTATTCTTTCAAATATTTCCCTCTTTTTGCTCTCCTCTATTTCTGAGAATCCAACTGTACTTCTGATATTAACCCACAGGTACTGAGGCTCTGTTAATTTTTTTCTTTTTCTTTTCCTATTGTTAAATAACCTCTATTGATGTATCTCTGAGCTCACTGATTCTTTTGCCATCACCAATACATTATTTTTTTAAATTGTATTTTCAGTTCTAGAACTTACATTTAAATCTTTTTTAAATACCTTTATTGAGGTATAGTTTACATCCAATAAAATTTATTCATTTTAACTCTATACAAGGAAATGAATTTTAATGTTTACAGAGTTGTGCAACTATCACCACAAACTAACTTTAGAACATTTTCATCATCCCCAAAGGCAATCTGAATTCTCAATTTTCTTCCATTCATCTAGATGTTTATTCACATGCCAGTATCCTACTCTCTTGATTGTAGTAAGTTCTGAAATCAGGAGCTGTTAGTCTTCCAAGTTTGTTCTTCATTTTTCATTCTTGTTAATAGTTAAGAATAGTTTCTATCTCTCTGCTGAGATTTTCTAATTGTTTATCATGAGTATGTCTTTATATATGTTCTTAATAATTGTATTAGCTGCTTTACAACTCTTACCTGTAATTCCAGGATCTCAGGGTTGGTCTCCACGCTTTCCTTTTCTCTTGAGTCTGGGTCATATTTTGTTTTTTTGTATGTCAACTAATTCCCAGCTGTGGTCTGGGCATTGTTCATGCTGCATTATAGAGACCCTGAAATCTGTTATATCCTTCAATGTTATCATCCAATAAATGTAAAAATTATGATAAAAGTAGAAACTCACTCTGAAACTCCTAATAAATAATTGATTCAGATACCAATCATCAATGGATAAAATATCAATTACAGTAGGATAGTTGCATAGGATCTATATACAGACTCACAGATTACTTGCTAATTACAAAGTGAAAAATGTAGTTTACAGTAAAGTGATCTTAATCCCTAACTCAAGTGATCAAACTAGGGTCACTAGCAATAAGGGGCAATGTTACTTTATATGCTTCCTGATATGAAGTACACAGCTTCATGTCTGAAATATTCTGTTAAACATATTTAATATGAATCTAATTAAACCTTTAGCCAGCTGATAGGAAATATAATGGAAAGAAACAATGTAAAACATCAGGAAGAAACAATAAGACAAATCTGAAATGTGTAACACTTCAAGACAACAGGTCAGGACTCACTGGAAAGTTAATTTCATTAGGTTAAAAAAAAATGCAGGGGCTTTTTTCAGATCAAAGCAGACTAAAGAGGGCTTCCCTGGTGGCACAGTGTGTTAGGAATCTGCCAGCCAATGCAGGGGACACGGGTTCGAGCCCTGGCCTGGGAAGATCCCACATGCCGCGGAGCAACTAAGCCCGTGAGCCACAATTACTGAGCCTGCGCGTCTGGAGCCTGTGCTCCGCACGCAACAGGAGAGGCCGCGACAGTGAGAGGCCCGCTCACGGCGATGAAGAGTGGTCCCCGCTCGCCGCAACTGGAGAAAGCCCTCGCACAGAAACAAAGACCCAACACAGCCAAAAATAAATATAAATAAATAAATTTATTAAAAAAAAAAAAGTAGACTAAAGAGATATAACCAAATGCAGTGTAAGAACTTTGATTGGATCTTGATTTCAAAAGGCCAGTTTTAAAAGACATTTTTTTTTTTAAAGCAAAACAACTGATGAAATTTGCATAGGGAAGAAGATTATATGATCTTAGGGTTTTTTTGTTAATTTTATCAAGTATGATAATGGGCATTTGTTTGTACAGGGAGGTGTGTTTTTTTGGAGATGCATACCGAAGAATTTAGAGGTGAAATGTCATGATATCTGTTAACTCATTTTCAAATGATTCAGAAAAACATAGAAAGATTGAATATCTATCAAAGTAAATCATGTATGATAATACTAAACAATTGTTGAATCTAGGTTATGGGTGTATCAGTGCTCACTGTATTATTCTCTCAACTTTATTATATGTTTGAAATTTTTCATAATAAAATATCAAAGGAAAAATGTCTTTTCAGCACTTGCCCACCCAACAGCTATCAGACTTCTAGGTAAGAACTGATCCCAACACAGTTTTGCTGATCTGACTCCTACCAAGGCTTTGTCATTTATTTCCATGCCAGCACTGCCTGTTTCTGTCTTACCTGGGAATTCTGTCTTTATCCAGATATAACATCAGGCGGAGAAAAAAATTTGAGACTGAGAGAGAAGCTTCCACTGTCTCTGGGGCCTTCCATTATGGTGGATTATAAAGACCTGATCTTATCTCCCAGATCTGGATATAAGCATCCCATCCCATCCCAGCTGCCTGCTGCATCCTTGACCTGATAGTGCACAGCTCAAGCCTATGCTGACCCCAGAGCATGACAGCATTACTCCAACTCAGCAGTTTGACGAGAACTCCTTTTGAGCATATTCTATCCGTGATTCCATCTTTCCACTGCCCAGGAAGGTCCTCCCCAACCCCCAACCCCTTCATCCCTGAAATAAAAGCCGTTGAATAGTTCAATCAGCTTCATTAGGTGTCTGGTGTCAAGTGCTATTATAATCTCTGCTGTGATTTGAAGATATTCCATCACTTTGTTATTTTTCAGCTCCTAATTGCACCCTATACTTTTGACATCTCTATTGGACTGATGTTAATGTCAAGTTGTCCTGATTCATGTGCTCTATTGAAATCTGGTACTGAGGCAGCTAAAAAAATGAATTGGTTGAGGACTTTTTGAAGTGCTCTGCCTATGAGCCTTTTTTTTTTTTTTTTTTTTTGACTTCTGTAGCACCTAGAAGTAGTTTTATTTTTGAGAAAAGAATAAAGGCTTATGAGTTTGAAATTTTTCATGATGTTAGAAGTGCTGATACTAATGTTCAAATTAGAAAGGGAGAAGTCATGAGAAGTAGTACAATAATACTTAATAGTAAGTTTTTGGACAAGTTAAAATGACTCAAAAAATTTTACACACACAGACATCCTGAAAATGGAAAGAAGTTCAAAAGAAGAAAATAAAAACTTACTATAAATAATCCCCCCCCCCCGTTTGTTATCTTATTTTGGACAACTTTAGAGATGTTTTTTGCATACAAATATCTACTTTTTCATTTTTTATAAAGAAAAGGCAATGAGACAGTATACATTTATTTTATAATCTATATACATCATGTACCACTGGCTTCTTTTCATGATAGTAAATATAGAAGTTTATGATTTTTGTGGTTTTGGAGTGTTCCCTTCTTTAATAATTAATTTAAATAATTTCCTACTTCTGAACATTTGCACTGTTTGAAAAATTTTCCTTAATGGCTTCATGTGTCCAAAAACCCACTCTTCCCCACCTAAGCCAACCACTCCAACAGTCATCTCTCTAGCCTTACCTTGTAAAATTCCAGCCCATTGCCTCCCAAGGTGAATTCTATGACAAACAAATTCTTTGACATGTAAATTTGAGAAACTTGAATAACAAAGGAAAGTGGTCTTTATTACTCATAGATTCTTGGGATTCTTACTAAGGTAATAATTCTTGGGTATCTACAAGAGAGGGATGTGGCAATCATCTTTTCCCAATCTCATTTCCTCACAGAACGTTTCAAGGACCGAATGTTCCACGGAAAGCACTTTAAGACACAGTGTTCTGATCCCATGCAATCACTGACTTTCATTCATGTTTATTTGGGTATTTTGCTACCAGTGTAAGGTCAGACTTTTTTCCAAGAGATTTAGCATTTTTATAGTTATTAATTAATGAAAAACTTCAAGTTCACTTCAGTGAAGGAGACATTTATTGGGTATTTACTATGTGCCAGGTATTATGTCAAGATAAAAATACTCATAAAAACCAAGTCTTTGAGCTCCTTCATCATTGGGCCCAAAGAATAATTAATAACTTTGGTGGATGTTTAGTGTTTTGCTGCCCCAGTTCTGGCCAATCCAAAAGTCATAATCTCCTAGGCACAGACACTCCATTGAAGCCAATCAGGTGTAATCTGGGGCTATTGCGATTGCTGAGAAAGAAGTACCCACTCCTTCCTCTGGATTTGAACTTGGGAGAAGCGGGTTATGGGGCTGCTGGCAACTGTTTTTTGTCACAACTCAAGGTCTGAGGATCAAGTCGAATGGATAAATGTGAGCCAAAAGGTGGAGCGCAAGTCCCGATGAGCTGGACCCAACTGCTCTTGATCCACGTGGGGTTTAGGTACATGAACCAGTCTGGGCTGGGTTTTCTGCGATTTACATACAAAAGGGTCCTCACTAATATGACATTGTGCTTCTTCCCTTGTGGAAAATCACTCAAAATATGTTAGGAAACTTTGTTGGCTGAGGATGAATGTAATTTGGTATTAAATGAATTCCTTTTTGATGATTTAGCAAAACATAGAGTGAATTCTAAAAATTGTTTTTTAACTAAACCTTTCATCTCAGCTTGTTTTCTTATGACTTGACCTATTTTTCCTAAAATTGGAAGCACAATGAACTACGATTAATTGAGGGTTTCATTTGGGTTTAGTTTTAGTTGATAAAGTCCTCCCTGTATATAACCATCTCAGCAAATGACCAGATAGCCTAGATAAGTTTAAGCAATCCTTACTGTTTCTCTGAAATGGAGAGCATTATTGTTACATGATTCTCCATGAGTTGTATTTCACTGAAGCCTGAAGGAGTCCACTTGAAAAATGGGTTACACTAGATAAATCTCCGATTCTGAGACTCCCTGTGTTCTAGATAAACTAGAGAGTCCCCCAGTAACCCTATCTTAATAGTATTTTTATTGGTTATTTATTCTACTCATCCCATCCTGAGGTTCTGAGTTAGAACACTTCCACTCAGGTGGAATCGGCCAAATTTCCATTTTGGTAATTGGTCGTATTTTTAATCTTAGATCCTTGGGCTGCTTCTCCCCAAAGTTCAAACCCAGTATCTCTAGCAACAACATACCATTTGTCCATTTAGGCTTAGACTGGCTCTTGCAGACAGACTGGTCTAGAAAATTTACAATAATAAAAAATGGTAAGTTGTGGTATTTGTCAGGTCAGATGAAATAGGCCTACAAGTTTTAATGGTCTTATTTAAACAGCTGTGATAAATATATAATTGTATTACATGAGTTTATAATACTAGTTAGATAGGTCAAATTATGGCATCCTTCTAGATATAACAGACAAGCTGGAATATGCCTCCTGATGTTGAAGGTGTGCCAGGAGAAGACTCAGAATGCAAAGTACCTTTTCCATTATTTTATTTAGGCTATAAGGTTTGCCTTCAAGAGATATAGATTTTAAATAAAATAAAATTCCTCCCACTCCATATCCTTTTATCCTTTTCATTTCCTGATTCATGAGGAAAACATGCTAAACTTCCATGCTAGGACAAAGTATCTCTGAGCCTTTACATTCACAAAGCCATCTTGATTTGATTTCCCGGAGTTGAAAAACATGCTTTAATCTTTTTGCGCCATTCACCAAGTTGCAGAAGAATTTGTATAGGTTTCTGGTCTGAATTTGACTGTCTTCACAACAGCTACGTAACTTCACATGCTCAATGGCTATATGAGATCCACATACCAGAATTGGCAATGATGTGGCCTGTGGCGTCTCTGGAACAATATGGAAAGAAACATTAGTTTCTTTCTTTTTTTTAAATTTTTAAAAAACTTTCTCGTTATTTATTTTTGGCTGCACTGGGTCTTCATTGCTGCGCGTGGGCTTTCTCTAGTTGCGGTGAACGGGGGCTACTCTTCATTGCAGTGCGCGTGCTTCTCATTGCGGTGGCTTCTCTTGTTGTGCAGCACAGGCTCTAGGTGTGCAGGCTTCAGTAGTTGTGGCATGCAGGCTCAGTAGTTGTGGCTCTCAGGCTCTAGAGCGCAGGCTCAGCAGTTGTGGCTCACGGGCTTAGTTGCTCCGCGGCACGTGGGATCTTCCTGAACCAGGGCTCGAACCTGTGTCCCCTGTATTGGCAGGCGGATTCTTAACCACTGCACCACCAGGGAAGTCCTGAGAAATTAGTTTCTTCTTTTTTTTTTTTTAAATTTTACTTATTTATTTATGGCTGTGTTGGGTCTTCGCCTCTGTGCGAGGGCTCTCTCTAGTTGTGGCAAGCGGGGGCCACTCCTCATCGCGGTGCGCAGGCCCCTCACCATCGCAGCATCTCCTGTTGCGGAGCACAGGCTCCAGACGCGCAGGCTCAGCAATTGTGGCTCACGGGCCCAGTTGCTCCGTGGCATGCGGGATCCTCCCAGACCAGGGCTCGAATCTGTGTCCCCTGCATTGGCAGGCAGACTCTCAACCACTGCGCCACCAAGGAAGCCCGAGAAATTAGTTTCTTGATGGGCTATTCCTCTAAGACAGAATTTTCCAAAGTATACCCTATGGAATGTTAGCTTTTGGTTTGATCAAGAGTCAAGGGGAACTACAACACCAGTAATATAGAGGACAAATTGTAACTTGCAATAAAAGCATGACAGCATAGCAAATGGAATACAGAAATGCAAAAAGGAAATGCTCAGTTGCCACTTAGGAAATTTTAACACTATCTTTTTTTTTCCTCTAGAAATTTGACAGAGCACTACTGAGCCTGATAAGAAGCTATAGCTTTATTGTTCCATTAAAGTTATATTTGAGGACAGAGCTGGATATGGTATGATTTCAAAAGGTTGTAGAAACACGGTCCTCATCAACATTGGGAGGCTAATTTTTCCAACAACATTGTTCCTATTTCCATTTTGTTAACATAAAAAGTTGTGCCTTATATATGTAGGCTGAAATTCTTTGGGAAAAAAGGAGTGTAAATAAATTTGTAAGTGTGATATTGTATGTTTGTTTAAGCAGATATTAAAGTAATATTACATATTTATATTGTTACCAATTAACACTTTAATTTGCTCGTTTGCAATGTCTGAGATACTATTCACTGAAATTAAAGGCTGACAAAGAGCAGAACTAATACACAGTAGGTCCAGCCACTGACAAATCTAAATTAATACAGATCAATTCAATCAATACATGGGAACCTGAAATTAAATTAAATTGCATTAGCAAATGCCTACTTGGATTGGTTTATACAAATGGGTGGGTTTATTTGGAATTCATCAATATCCTGTTTCTCATGCAAACCATCAGCTTATTTTCAGTGTCTGTCCTTAGACCACTTAAGAGATGGAAGTGGCCAGGTGGATCATTAAGAACACTTGGAGTGCATGCATGGCCAAGCAATTAGAAAAAACTGTCCCCTCACTTCAGAAGGGAAACACTTCAAGTGTTCATCATGCTTCATGAGCCATTGCACCTACAGTGGTGGAAGATGCTGGTATCGGGGTTATAATTTCAGGCTCATGCTTGATTGGCCCTAATCCAATAAGCCTACTCAGTCATTCAGTGTGCTTGACCCTAGACAGATGACTTCACAGTGCATTGGGAAAGTGTAAACATAGTTGTGCTTCCAAAAGTAAATAATGTTGAACGGAAGCTTGTCTTGAAGTTTCATTTTATACCACTTCCCTCTTAAGCATTAACAATATCTCTCTTACCCTTGTGCTTAAAACCTCCTGCTTCTGGTATGGATAAGACACTTCCTAGCAAGACTGCTAGCTTTTGCCTAGTTACTGAGAAAATCAGCGTCGTAGTAAAAAGGCATGGGATTTGTCATTGTAAGACGTGAGCATACAAAGATTTCTTTTTTTTTCTTTTTTTAAAATTGAAATATAGTTAATTTACAATGTTGCGTTAGTTTCTGATGTACAACAAAGTGATTCGGTTACACATACATATACACGTATATTCTTTTTCATTTTCTCTACTATTATAGTTTATTACAAGATATTGAATATAGTTCCCTGTGCTATATAGCAGGATCTTGCTGCTGATCTAGTTTATATACAGTAGTTTAGAACATGCAAACTTTTCAACTTGGGCAAGTCACTTAACTTGAACTTCAGATTTCTTGTGGGAAATATTAGGCTAGTAGTAACATCTTTCCAGGTTTTATGGGTCAGATTAAGTCACGCACTTGAAATTTCTTTGTGAACTGGGAAGCAAGTAGTGAATTTTTGTTATTGTCAAAGAACTTTAACTTGCTTATCACTCACTGGCATTTACATATTGCATGTTACACAATAAAATAAGTTGCTGAAAATCAACTAATATAATACTAAAATTATATTTAAGTTTAATCCTCAAGATCTCAAGTACCTGAAATACATTATTGAATTACATGCTATAGAAGCAAGAAAAAGCATGAGCATATTGCTGAGGTGTGAGATGCAGGGCTAGAATTCCTTCTACATCTCAAAATTAAAATAGTTGCAGAATACAGGAAGGCCAAATGGGAGGAGTTTTCTGGCTGTGAGCACATTTTTGGAAAAGGCACAAAGTGCTCAGTATTTACAGTTTTATAAAAGTATAATTATTTAAAACTTTGCCATAGCTGAAAAACTGCCATATTTATAGGCTACTCCTCTGGCATTAAACCTATTTCCTCTTTCCTCCCCCAGCAAAAGAAGATATTTAGTGGTTTTTAAGAGGTTCCCCTGGTTGAAATCTTCTGTATAATACCTGCTTAATGAGCTGATTAACAACTGTTACTGAGAATAAATGAATCAAATCACAGCGGTAATCTCCATATTGCAAATCACTGTGTTGTATTAGGTTATGATGGAGCCATACATTTTACAGCGATGGCTTTTTTGTATAATGAAAGTATCTGAACAGATTGTGTCCCAGGTCTCATTTAAGGAATTCCAATAATGTTTTGGATACAGTAAAGTCTTTTGGAATTCTCTAAACAGTAAGCAACAAAAAGACTCTATTAGTAGAACATTATTCCATTAAGCACAAAAAGCATTTTGATTTTAAATCATTATTCAGAGTGCTTTTGAAACCAATTTTAGTCTTTATATACTTATCGTTAGTACAAACACGTAGAAATCTTGCCATCTGATTAGGCATCTGCTTTAACATGGTTTGCAGTGCAATGGCAAATAAAACATAAATGGCTACTGCAAAGGGATTTTAGTTTTGACAATTTGCTGCATTGCCAGATAGTTTTCATTTCAGCATATTTAATAAAATCATTTTTTGCGTTTAAGATAGCTCTCAAAAATCTCTGAATATTGAGTTTTTAATTCCATTAGAGAATGCTTTAATAATGAATAGTAATCTCAATAAAGCTGTTATAAACATAACAGAGAGATAACTATGACTGTTACCTAAGCAACAAATAATGTATTGCCACATACTAATATGAAATTAGTTATAACTAATTGATTTTTGTGTAGATGGTTTTCTAAATATTTAGTTAAAAACAGAATTATGCATTAGCCTTACATAAGTTACATTTCCCTTTTGCATTTAAGCATTTAAGCAAGTAATTCAAAATGACTTATCACTATCACATTGGGGAGAAAATGGCTGATTGAATTAAAATATCTTTTCTTAATTAATATACCCAAACTAGGTTTGCAGGTTAAATAGAGTTATATAAAGGAAATTTATCAAATTGAGAATATTTTAAACAAATTCAGCATTTATAATTTATTCTAATACATACAAAAGATTATTTAATAAAAATTGCAAAGAAGGCTGAATCCCAGCTTGGATTTCCTGGGGAAGATCCACGTATAAAACAAATTTTCCAGTTGAAGGCCAATTTATTTCAGCTGGGTAAAAGTCCCACATATACAGATTTTTAAACAACTGTACTTTTCAGTTTTATACAGACGTTGCTTCTAAGAAGATCTCATTCCTGTATTATTATTCAATTTAATGTATTTTGAATATATGCTACATTTTCTCCAACTTCACCCCAACACAAACCACTTATCAATCAAATTAACATACTCGCTGCCTTCTAAACACACTATGGAAATTCCCCTTCAGAGTGTAGTAGGTGAGCATAGACTCTGGGGCCACATCACCTAGATTCAAATGCCAGCTCCATCATTTAGCAGCTGTGTGACCTGAGGCAAGTTACGTAACTTCTCTATGCCTCATTTCTTCATTTATAAAGAATTAGTATCTATTTCAATAAACTGTATGTAGATGGAGTGAGCCAGTACAGATTTAGTGCTTGGACACACCCCATCTTGAGTAAGCATAAGCTATAACAAAAGGAATGAGAAGTTAATATATGGCTTATTACATTATTTCTAATTCCTACAAGACATCTATAATCTAGGAAGTATTTCATTTTACAGATATAGAAACTGAGTTTCACTGAAGAAAAATTTTATGTGTATAATTGATATGTTAGGAGAACATACAATAGAAGCATGGAAAATGCTCAATCAAAACCAGAGAAAGCAGAAGAAGACAGAAAAAAAAAAAGAACAAATGAAGAGAAAAGTTACAAGCATGATAGATATTAATCCAACTATCCTGCCATCACTTTAAATGTGAATGGTTTAAATACACTAACTAAAAGAGATTATTAGAGAGTGGATAACAAAACAAGATCCAACTATATGTTGTTAACAAGAAACCAGAAACAAGTTTCTCAGACATGCCTTTACTTTGGGTCACCGTGACGATTTTGAGAAGTACTAGTCAGACATTTTGTAGAGTGCCTCTCATTTTGGATTCATCTGATGTTTTTCTCATGATTAGATCAGGCTAATCATGGGCTTTAGGGAGGAGAACCAAAGAAGTAAAGTGACATTTTCATCACAGGTGTTGCTGTATGCTGATTGGTAATTCTCATGATTATAAGATTATGATTCAGTTAGTCTCAAAGGAAGGCCTGGGAATCTGCGTTTTGGCAAGTGGTTCAGGTAATTCTCATGGTGAGGAAAGGTTTAGGAAACACCGTAGTAAAAACAAGCTTTAGTGAGAGAACCTTTCTTGCTAGAACATGATAGGCTTGCTTGCTTTCTCGGGGGTCACCAGGTAGGGGTGGGCTTCTCAGATCCCCAAGCCTCTCTGCACTCACCTTGCTGCTCTCTCTGCTGCCACGATCGCTGGCTACAGCATTCTCATGTGTTAGCAGGCACATAATTATCCTGAAATCGACCACACTGCTACACCGTTCTAATCTCCTGGCACGTCCACAGTTAACTCACGTCTGACCCTAGTGCTGTTTCATTTTCTTCGAATACAGTCAAATACTGCCTTTTCTCAACATTACTAGATTTTTTTTTTCCTAGAGCCTCCATGGGGCCTATGGGCTTATGGTTTGAAATTTTGCCCTGGCCTGTCCTAGCCTCTCTCATCTGGCTTTCGTTAATGGGGTTATACAGTCTGGGGCCCAATATTTATTATATGTAACTTGAAATAAATACATTTGCATCAATGTCAGTATTCTTTTTTTCACTGTAGATCTATATTATTTCAGTTCTACCACGTGGCCTTTTTATAGGCTGTCTAGAGGACTTAACCAACATTTCTTTCCTTTGTTTCTAGAGGAAAATTTTCTCAAAGTTCCAACAGATTTACAAGTTAACTTTGCAACACAGCCCCGATATAAACTAGGAACTCTCTGCATTTACTAATCCAAAATTATACGGGGAGAAAGCAGGAGGCAAGTAACACGGCCCAACAATCGATAACGCGTAGAAGTGGCTGAACCCGAGCCTCTGGCGTCCGCCGACACAAGCGCTGTGGCTAGAGAGAGTCTCTCAAGGACACAGGGAGGCCGTCTGGAGATGCTGGCATAGCTGTCATTAACTGAGAGCCAGCAGAGCTGATAGGAGGTGCCGGCACCCAGCAGTCAGCCATAGGGTGGCTTGGTTTCCACAGTAAACCTCACGCCGATCATGCAGCAAGCATGAGGAACCACGAGTGGCTGGGAGTGGCAATAGCCCTTAACCAAAGACCGATAACGCCTGCATCCATGCCATGTGAGGGGTGTTGGGTCACTCAGCAATAATCTTTTCAGAAACCATTCCTTATGTAGGAAGAAATAACATCAGCCATTTCTGGCTTCTCAGCCTAAGAGATGACTTTATGCGCTGTGATTTCAACAAGAAAAAAAAAAAAAAAGGATAATTTAGGATCCACTGCCCCCTTCGTAGCTATGCAAGTTATAAATTACAGTGTTACAAAGTGGAGCCGTTTTTGTTCCCAGTGGGTCTGGTTCTTTGTGTGTATATTTATCCAATTGTCTGATTCACTTAAGTTTGTAACTACAGGGTCTTGCTCTGGGTTTTAGAAATGAATAGCTCTAAAAAGTCAAAGCAACAATCAATTCTTTAAAACCCAGATTTGCCCTGCTTGGAGTCATATAAGGATAGCTCCATGATTATCAAAAACAGCCCTGACCTAGAGACAAGAGATCTTGGTAACTCCCAATGGCAAAATGAATTGTGATTTTGCTCTTTGCTTTCTGTGGGTCTCAGTCAGCAAACACCTGCCCCAGGTGACACTGATCTCCTAGCCCTTGTTCAAAAGTGAGATGACTGCGGTCTCTTTTGGATGATAAGTAGCTAAAGACTACGAATTCTCCTTGAGAATAAATAAAAATAGCTCATCTGAACTTTTATTTATTTCCCTCCCAATAAGAGGAAGTTAATGTGAAGGAATCATCTTTCCTGCTCAGGCATTATAATGTTTTACAAACCCCCCCAAACCTGCTTTTTATCAACTTTTAATAATTTTTACACCACTGAAAGAATCATAGATCTTATCTTTCTCTTAGTATCTGCCTCAGTCTGTTCTAAGAATCATTACTGCAAACTTCTAAGAGGAGACCGTACAGGCTTTGCCACTGGCACCCAGCTTGATATTTACAATAACCGCCCCCCCCCAGCCCCGCACCATCCAAATTCCTGAACATGTTTCATCTTTTCATTTGTGAATTTCAAGCTACTAACATAAATTCAGTCTAATTTTACAGACTGCATCTACAGCATGCTTGCAAATCTGGACTGTAATAAAACAAGAATATTAAAAAGCAGTATGATTTTGATCATCCCTTGGCCTCGCAGTATAGCCGGCTAGTTGGGTTACCTGCTTGCTTGTGGCCGTACATGTTCACCAAGCATCCGCTTTGTGCCAGGAATTTACCAGAGCCTTGAAATTGTCTGAGAAAGAGCAGACACATTCCCTCTTCTCACACAGATCATGCACGAGTGATAAGAGAGAAGCAAGCGAGCAATTGTGGTGCCATCTGTTGGATTCTTTGACAAGGTGAGTTCAGGATGCTCTAGAAGCACAGAAAAAGGGCACCACTATGTGCTGGTCAGGGGAGGCCTCCTGAGCCTGATATCCGTGGGAACTAAAACCAGTTCACCAGATCTCAGGTGCCCTAAACTCAGCAGCAAGGATGATCATTCCCTTAGCTGCTGGCTTTTACAAAACACTATTAAAAAACAAATAAGGTGAAGATTACAGGGAGACCTCTTTATCCTATTTTTGCAAGTTCTTATGAATCTATATTTCCCAAAAACAGTTAAAAAAAAAAACAAACAACAAATAACATCAAATGTAACACATAAGGAATCTTGAAACTGCCTATTGTCCAGGTCTGACTTTGTGAAGGTGTGACCTCTGTAATCACACAGGGTCCCAGTCAGAAGGGCCCTATAATAAAGAAAGAATTCAGAAAGGGTTGACACTAGGTATCCACAGGTACACATTTATTTCTGCTTACTTTAGTTGTGTCTAGGGTTGGCTCTTTCAACACAGAAATATTTTAAAAATAGACTAGAAGAAACTATATATTATTTCTCATAATGATACCTGTGGCTTGTCTTTGTAATATGCATTTTACTTTCATAAGTATATGAAACGTTACATGATAATTGGGTTGTTAATTAGCCAGTAAGTACTGTATGCTATTGCCTTAGTCATGGCCATAAAACTTCTTATGTATCTTGTGTATTGTGAAATGCTTACTGTAAACTTAGAAGTTTCCTTTTAGAAGTGAAAGTGATTTTGTATGAAGAGGGGATGCGTGGCAAATGTGGAATGATGGCAGGAAAAGACGGAGGTGAGGGAGGAGAAGAGAAAGAGGAGAGATAGGGAGGGGGGTGAAGTAGGAGACAAGGTAGTTAGAGACGGCTTCTCAGTGGAGGTGGCATTTGAGCAGAGGCCTCACTGAGATGAGGAAGCAAGTTCTAAGTCCCTGAGAATGGAAGAGCAGGGAGGCTGGTGTGCCTGGAGCCCAGTGGACATGTGGGAGATGGTGGGGAAGGCGGTCAGAGAGGTATCGCAAGAGACCTGGTGGACTCAAGTAATTCTAATTATTCTAATTTGAGTGTTGAGACATGAGGCTGTAGATAAGTGCTTTTGAATGATCAGCTCTAGTAAGCTGAAAAATGCCCCCCAAAGATGTCAGGTCCTAATCCCTGGAACCAGTAAATATCACCATCTAAAGAAAAGGGGTCTTGGTAGATGTTATCAAGGATCTTGAGATGGAGGGCTTCTCTTGGATTATCTAGGTGAGCCCTAAATGGCATTACAGGCAGAGGGAGATTTCACACTCACAGAAGAGGAGGAGGCAATGTGACCAGGGAGGCAGAGATTGTAGTGATGCAGCCACAATCCAAAGGATGCCTGCAGCCACAGAAACTGGGAGAGGCAAGGAATGGGTTCTCCCCGGATCTGACTTCAGCGGGAGCCCACTCCTGCGGACTCCTCCATTTCAACTCAGCGATACTGATATTGAACTTCTGGCTTCCAGAACTGTAAGAGAACAAACTTCCGTTGTTTTAAGCCACTAAATTGGTGGTAATTTGTTACAGCAGCCCTAGGACACTAATTCATCAGCCTATGGTTGATATTTAAGGACACGTGCTAGACGAGATGAAAAGGAAGGAATGTAGATAAACAAGAGGTCAGAAGGTGAGATCTGGGCCCTCCAACACTTAGAAATAGGAGAGAAAGAACTGAGATGAATGGGCACGTGACTTTGATATGCGTGTGACACCATACGTGTGAATGGGAAAATGGTCAAACAGAACTAAACCACCAAAACAGAGGTGATCATAAAATTCTAATTTTCCTAGGAATTTGCAGAGTTCTTAGGAAATGTGCAGACTTTTCACAAACTATGGAAGATAAAATGTAATCGATCTCATGTACATCGTAAAGGGCAGGTCATTCTAGCTAACATCTGAATGACGTGTGGTGACTATTTGATTTCTTTTTGTAATGTACGTGTGTGTATGTGTATAAATGCATTTAATACAAAACATTTATACCAAGTTTGAAAAAAAGCATAAGTAAAATGATTCATTATGCTTTGATTCTATTTCAAGAATTAATTAGAGTCTATAGAATATGTTTTAAAATATTGGGTTTCAGTCATAGCTTGAAATGAAGTAGCATGATGTTATCAATCTGACAGCCTTGTGCATGGCATCATCTGATTCATAATTGAACAGACAGTAGTCTCTGACAAATTTAATCTTCACCACAAAAATATAGGTCTTTTTGCTTGAGTCAATGGAGACTTCTTTAAACTTGGATGATGCATCATGTCATTTTCAGTAATTTGGGTTGATATTTTTTTTTGAGCAAAGCAAAATTAAATGATGAAATATGCAGTCCTTATATAAAAGAATGTGCTTAGGAACAAAATACCATGAATAAAAATTAAATGAATAGAAATCTCCTATAGAAAATTCCAATTACTTTCACTGAAGTAAAAGGAATGGAGTGATTGGGGTTTGGGGTATGTCCATATGAGCAAAACTGAATTTATTCTTTAAGGTAATCAGTAAATTATGACACATGAAACCCATACAGATTCATGGTACCAAAAAGTCTAAGCAAAACAGAGACACCATGAGAAATGTCCTGCTGGATCTCTGTAACAATTTCAAATTATTATTTTTTCCTTTCCCCTCATTTCCTCCATCCCCACTCCTTCCTTCTTTCTCTTTCTCTAAAAAGATCCTGTTATCACAGACAAATGAAGCAAGTCAATAACATTCACCCAAACAGACAGGATATATTGAGCCAATTCAAACCTGGGTGAACAGCAGCTGTGGTCTTGCCTGTGAAATTAGTTCAGAGGTGGCTTCTGAGCAGTGAAGCATCAGAACTCTTTCATTTACACTTTCCTATAAGCACTGAAAAATGTGGACTTATGTAAAAACCTATTTGCCATGATTTTAACATCTAAGTCTGTGAGTATATGTGTGCAAGAGAGAGGAAATCACGAGAAAAGGAGAGAGAAGATAATTTTCAGTTTATTCTAAAGATTTTTAAGTCAGGCAGCAATGAAACAGATTGACCTCTTATTACTTCTGAATTGAGGACAGCTTCCTCCCTTTAAAGGTTCAATTATATTGCAGGTTTTTATGATTTTGGAAGATGCCATGGTAACTTAGGCAATGAACCCAAACCAGGCTGTTTGATGTGTTGAACTGTGTAGCATAAACCTCTGCAGTTTTACCAATCTGGCACTGGAAATTACCCAATTAAAATGTTTTTAGCTCAGTTTTCCAAATTCAATTAGAATACATGGCTTATAAAAAATACTAAATCAAATGAGCAGAAAACAATGAATAAAACAGGTATATGTAAATTCTAGATTAATTCACTTGAAATGTTTTCATTTAAATTTTGAAGAAAAACTGTAGAATTGTATCAGACACTACATTGTTTATAATTCTGTTGGTACTGTTTGCATTTCAGAAAGGATTTAATAGTCTAAAGTTAAGCTCTGCTGTTTGTTGTGGAAAATTATTTCATGACATGAAAAAGTGTTCATAATAAAGTTGCAGTGGAAAAACAGGTTATAAAAACAGTAGAATACTATGTAAACTCAATTTTATTTATATATACTTGTATGCAAATATATTCATACATATATACTAAAAAGACAGAAATATAAAAGGGTTACAATAATTATCTCAGAATGTCGGAATTGCCAATTTTTTTTTTGTTTCTCTGTTTGTTTTTCTAAATTTTATAATGTGACCATTTTATCTGGCTATAGGAAGTCTAAAATACATACAAATACACCAACTCATTTTAAAAGAAAATAATTTCAAGTTTCAGCTATATCCAAAAAATGGTTATAGGACTTACCATTTTTTAAAAAGCTATAAAATTGAACAACATATATGAAACAATTGTTTTCTTGCAAATCGAGGCTGTGATCTTTGAAAGAATGGAAACACATAAGGTGTGTTCAACATTAACTTCTACTTTCCATCTAGGAGCTCTTTGAAAATCCAGCACTGGCACTTGAAGCTCAAACAGAGAGCAATGGTCTCTTTGGGTGGAGGAAACAGAGACTGGAACTGAGGTAGATGAGGTAGCTTTTGAGGAGCAGGTTCCCAGAGAGAAGGAAGCTGTATAGAGAAGAAACCCTAGAAAACTGCATGGGATACCTTGACTCTTTGGCCACATACTAAGCTGAGCATGTGTGGAATGATGAGATCTAGTACAGAATAGCTACTTGGAGGCTATGAACAGAAAAAAAAAAAAAAAGATATAGCATTTGGACAGAGCTGAGAGATATAAGCTTTCAAGTAGCCAGAGCGAAGGGTGAGTTCTCAAAAAGGCTGTCCCTTATGAGTAGGGCTATGGTAGTCTTAGATACAACATATCAAACCTCAAACCAAAACTCAACAGGATAAAGCATTCCAGAACAAAGGACAACATTCCTTAAAGAAAGACAACGTAATACTCAATGTGTAATACAAATAGTATTGAAGATCAAATATGTAATACAAATAATATTGAACATATAAATTAAAATTTTTAGACATACATAAGGAAAAAAGAAAAAGATATACACAATGAAAAACCAAATAGCAAATCCCAACCAAGAAATAAAAACCACAGCAATTGAAGTGTTAGCATTTCAAAATAAAATGAAATGAAATGGTAATTTCTTGTATGGATTTAACAGCAAATTGAACTCCAGTGAAAAAAGATCAATAAATCTGAAAACAGGTATATCAGTGTGAGTCTAGTAAAGAGAGAGAAATCACAGAGTGATTTAAACAAGGGAAGATATATATAAAGAATTAAGCTATGATAGAAGATCATAAGATGTAGAATAATTCTAAAGGGTAACCTGGGACTAATAAATGGTAGACAAAGAAGGACAAACTTGGAAGAGTCCCCCCCTGAGGACTGAGGTTCAGAACTTGTTGGAGAAGGTATGGTTGCAGCCAACTGGATGGTAGAGGAATTTGCTGAATTTTGCAGGCCAAAGCTGGTCAATAGTCACCAAGCGATCAGGAAATAACTGTGGTATCAGTAAGCCACAGATGGTGAGCAAGTGTTCAGAGCAAGGCAGGTCTGCACTGGGAGGGCTGTGAAAGACACATCTTTAGGGAATAAGTGAGCTGCAGCCTGTGAGCTGGTGCACAGAAAGAGTTAGGATGTTTCTGAAGGTGGGTGCCTGTGAATGTGTAGTGTCTGCAGCAAGAGGTCCACAGAAGACAAACCTCCAGGGTGTTGGGGTAAAGGGGCAAGTACACAGAAGGAGACAGGTTGATGCTGCGTTTGGAAATCTTAGAGCATGTTGGGAGGGCTATGAGAAAGTGATCACCAGGCTGGCCCAGGGTTGCAAGGTCACTAAGAGATTGCACATTTGGGGCATATGGCTAGGGCAGAGCAGCACCAAATGTCCACATATCTGCACCACTGATCATCTATGCAGCCGTCAGACCAACAAGAGAAGTCCTCTTCCTTTTCAGTGTCCCCCAGTGCTATCTACTGAGAAGTTAATATCATCCTCAGTGTAACGGAGAAATGATACAGGAATCCCATCCATTATTATAAAGAGGGTATTGAAAGGTAAATTTGGAGCTGGGAAGCAATAAATGAATAACTGTCACAACAGGGCAACAGAGATTATACAAACTGAAATGCAGAGAGAAAAAAAAAGATTTTAAACAATGAACATAGGCTCAGTGGCCTGTAGAATAATATTAAGTGGTCTAACTTGTGTGAAACTGAAATTTCAGAAAGAACAATTGGAATGGAAAAATATGGAAAGAAATAATGACCAAACTTTACCAAATTAAAGGAAAATCAGAAAACTCTATGATCCAGGAAACTCAATGAACCCTAAACAGTAACTATACAAAGAAAATCACACTAAGTCACATCAAAATAAAAATTTTGAAACCAAAGATAAGAGAAAAATTTAAAAGCTGTCAAAGTAAAAGACAATCTGCATATAGGAAAACAACAATAAGAATAATGGTTCACTGCTCACAAAAAACTAACACAAAATAGATTATAGATTAAATATAAGACCTAAAATCATGAAACTCCTAGAAGAAAACAGAGGAATAAATTTCCCTGAACTGGGTCTTGGTAATGATTTTTTGGATGTACATATAAAGCACAAGCAACAAAATCAAAAAATAAAAAGTGGGACCACATCAAACTCAAAAACTTCTGCACAGAAAAAGAAACCATCAGCAAAGTGAAAAGACAATATATGGATTGGGAAAAGAATATTTGTAAACAATATATGTGATAAGGGCTTAATATTCAAAATGTATAAAGAACTCATATAACTCAATAGCAAAAACAAAATAATCCAATTTAAAAAATGGGCAAACAATCTGAACAGACATTTTTCCAAAGCAGATATATGAAAAGTTAACAGATACATCATCACTGATCACTAGGGAAATGCAAATTAAAACCACAATGAAATATCACCTCACGCCTATTTTGTTGGCCATAATCCAAAAGACAAGAGATAACAAATGCTGGATGTGGAGAAAAAGGAATCCTGTGCAATGTTGGTGGGATCTTGAATTGGTGCAGCCACTATGGAAAACAGTATAGAGGATACTCAAAATTTTAAAATAGAACTACCATATGATCCAGCAATTACACTTCTGGGAATATACTCAAAAACACTAACTTGAAAAGATATCTCTATCCCCATGTTCATAGCAGCGTTACTTACAATAGCCAAGACACGGAAGCAAGCTAAGTGTCCATCGATAGATGAATGGATAAAAAAGTTGTGGGATATATATGTATATACTATATATATATATATATATATATAGAAATTTAGCCATAAAAAATGAGGAAATCCTACCATTTGCAACAACATGGATTGACATTGATGGGATTTTGCTACGTGAAATAAGTCAGATAGAGAAAGGCAAATACGGCATGATCTCACACGTTAAATCTAAAACAAAAGCAAAATTAAAAACTCACAGGAAAAGATATCGGACTTGTGGCTAACAGAGTCAAAGTTGGGGGGTGGGGGGAGAATTGGAGGAAGGTGATCCAAAGGTATGAACTTTCAGTTGTAAGATAAATAAGCACTAGGGATGTCATGTACAACATGATGACTATAGTTAACACTGCTGTGTGGTATATAGAAAAGTTAAGAGAGTAAATCTGAAAATTTCTCATCAAAAGGAGAAATATTTTTTCTTCCTTTTCTTTCCATTGTATTTATATGAGAAACTGAATGTTAGTTGAGCTTACTGTGGCAATCATTTCACCATGTGTGTAAATCAAACCATCATGCTAAACGCCTTAAACTTATACAGTGACATATGTCAATTATTTTTCAATAACACTTCAGAAAAAAAGGGTAATGGTTCATTTCACATCAGAAGCAATGGAGGCCAGAAGACAATGTCTAAAGAGCAGGAAAAAATAAATACCATCAGTGAGAATTCCATATGCAGCAAAAATATTTTTTAAAAATTGAAAATGAAATAAGGATTCTTTCAGACAGAAAAAAGTTGTGAATTAATAACAAATAGAACTGCACTATGAGACATACTGAAGAAAAGTTTTCAGACCAAAAGGATATGATGTTAATGGAAGCCCAGAATACAGAAATAAATTAAAACACCAGAAAATGGTAAATATCATGATAAATATAAAATAACCTTTAATTACTTTTACTGTTTGTCATAACTTTGAAAGACTGTCAAAATAGAAACAATAACATATATTATAGGGTTTATAATATATGTAGAAGTAAAATATTAATATATGTGATAATGAGAGCACACCAGAGAGCAGTGATGTTCAATAAAAGTACAGTTATAAGGTTCTTACATAGGGATGAAGGAAATATCTTATATAATACATGAAAAAATATATTATTTGAAAATAAAGCATGTAAGTTAAAGATGCATGTTGTAATTTCTAGAGGAGTTATTAAAATGATTTAAAAAAACAAAGAAAAAGGTATAGATAAAAAGCCAAAGGAAGAGGTTACATTCAATAATAAAAATATATGAATTATGCCAAAGAAGGTAAGAAAGGAGCAACGAAAAGCAAAGAACAGATGGAATAAGTGAAAAACAAATAGTAATATGGAGGACTTAAACATGAATATGTCAATAATTACATTAAATGTAAATGTAATAAACACACCAACATAAAGGTACAGATAGTGAGACTGGATAAAAAATTCAAAATCCAAATGCATGCTGTTTATAAGAGAAATATTTTAACGTGAAGATGGGTTAAAGTAAATGGATAGAAAAGGAACACCAATCACAAAAATTTTGGAGTAATATAGGAAGTGCTTATGTTAATAACAGATGAATTATACACCAATTAATATCATAGACAAATAGAAATATTTCATAGATAGCAGAGATAATACAGTAGAGAAATATTCTATAAACATTGACAATAAGGAGGAATATTTGATAATGATAAAAGGGTCAATTCATCATGAAGGCATAACAATCTTAAAATGTGTATGCATTTAACAACACAGCTTTAAAACACATGAAGAAAAGACTGAATTAAGAAAGGTGGGGAGATTGGTTCAAGATGGCAGAGTAGAAGGACATGCTCTCACTCCCTCTTGCGAGAACACCAGAATCACAATTAACTGCTGAACGTTCATCGACAGGAAGACATTGGAACTCACAGAAAAGATACCCCACATCCAAAGACAAAGGAGAAACCACAATGAGATGGTAGGAGGGGCACAATCACAATAAAATCAAATCCCATAACTGCTGGGTGGGTGACTCACAAACTGGAGAACACTTATACTGCAGAAATCCACCCATTGAAGTGAAGGTTCTGAGCCCCATGTCAGGTTTCCCAATCTGGGGGTCTGGCAACGGGAGGAGGAATTCCTAGAGAATCAGACTTTGAAGCCTAGCGGGATTTGATTGCAGGATTTCGACAGGACTGGGGGAAACAGAGACTCCACTCTTGGAGGGCACAAACAAAGTAGTGTGCGCATCGGGACCCAGGGGAAGGAGCAGCGACCCCATAGGAGACTGAACCAGACCTAGTGCTAGTGTTGGAGGGTCTCCTGCAGAGGAGGCGGTGGCTGTGGCTCACCGTGGGGACAAGGACACTGGCAGCAGAACTTCTAGGAAGTACTCCTTGGCGTAAGCCCTCCGAGAGTCCACTATTAGCTCCACCAAACAGCCCATGTAGGCTCCAGTGTTGGGTCGCCTCAGGCCAAACAACCAACAGGGAGGGAACCCAGCCCCACCCATCAGCAGACAAGCGGATTAAAGTTTTACTGACCAAGGTCCACCAAAGCAACAGCCAGCTCTATCCACCACCAGTCCCTCTCATCAGGAAATGTGCACAAGCCTCTTAGATAGCCTCATCCACCAGAGAGCAGACAGCAGAAGCAAGAAGAACAACAATCCTGCAGCCTGTGGAACAAAAACCACATCCACAGAAAGATAGACAAGATGAAAAGGCAGAGGGCTATGTACCAGATGAAGGAACAAGAAAAAACCCCAGAAAAACAACTAAATGAAGTGGAGATGGCAACCTTCCAGAAAAGGAATTCAGAATAATGATAGTGAAGATGATCCAGAACCTCGGAAAAAGAATGGAGGCAAAGATCGAGAAGATGCAAGAAATGTTTAACAAAGATCTAGAAGAATTAAAGAACAAACAAACAGAGATAAGCAATACAATAACTGAAATGAAATCTACACTAGAAGGAAACAATAGCAGAATAACTGAGGCAGAGGAACGGATAAGTGACCTGGAAGACAGAATGGTGGAATTCACTGCTGCAGAATAAAATAAAGAAAAAAGAATGAAAAGAAATGAAGACAGCCTAAGAGACCTCTGGGACAACATTAAACACAATAACATTCACATTATAGGGGTCCCAGAAGGAGAAGAGAGAGATAAAGGACCTGAGAAAATATTTGAAGAGATTATAGTCAAAAACTTCCCTAACATGGGAAAGGAAATAGCCACCCAAGTCCAGAAAGCGCAGAGAGTCCCATTCAGGATAAACCCAAGGAGAAACATGCCGAGACACATAGTAATCAAATTGGCAAAAATTAAAGACAAAGAAAAATTATTGAAAGCAACAAGGGAATAACGACAAATAACATACAAGGGAACTCCCGTAAGGTTAACAGCTGATTTCTCAGTAGAAACTCTACAAGCCAGAAGGGAGTGGCATGATATACTTAAAGTGATGAAAATATATTTAAGAACCTACAACCAAGATTACTCTACCCAGCAAGGATCTCATTCAGATTAGATGGAGAAATCAAAAGCTTTACAGACAAGCAAAAGCTAAGAGAATTCAGCACCTCCAAACCAGCTCTACAACAAATGCTAAAGGGACTTCTCTAAGTGGGAAACACAGAGAAGAAAAGGACCTACAAAAACAAACCCAAAACAATTAAGAAAATGGTCATAGGAACATACATATCGATAATTACATCAAACATGAATGGATTAAATGCTCCCACCAAAAGACACAGGCTTGCTGAATGGATACAAAAACAAGACCCATGTATATGCTGTCTACAAGAGACCCACTTCAGACCTAGGGACACATTCAGACAGAAAGTGAGGGGATGGAAAAAGATATTCCATGCAAATGGAAATCAAAAGAAAGCTGGAGTAACAATACTCATAGTAGATAAAATAGACTTTAAAATAAAGAATGTTACAAGAGACAAGGAAGGACACTACATAATGATCAAGGGATCAATCCAAGAAGAAGATATAACAGTTATAAATATATATGCACCAAACACAGGAGCGCCTCAATACATAAGGCAACTGCTAACAGCTATAAAAGAGGAAATTGACAGTAACACAATAATAGTGGGGGACTTTAACACCTCACTTACACCAATGGACAGATCATCCAAAATGAAAATTAATAAGGAAACACAAGCTTTAAATGACTCAATAAACCAGATAGATTTAATATATATATATAGGACGTTCCATGCAAAAACAGCAGATTACACTTTCTTCTCAAGTGCGCACGGAACATTCTCCAGGATAGATCATATCTTGGGTCACAAATCAAGGCTCAGTAAATTTAAGAAAATTGAAATCATATCAAGCATCTTTTCTGACCACAACGCTATGTGATTAGAAATCAATTATGGGGGAAAAAAGTAAAAAACACAAACACATGGAGACTAAACAATACGTTACTAAATAGCCAAGAGATCACTGAAGAAATCAAAGAGGAAATCAAAAAATACCTAGAGACAGATGACAATGAAAACACGATGATCCAAAACCTATGGGATGCAGTAAAAGCAGTTCTAAGGGGGAAGTTTATAGCAATACAATCCTACATTAAGAAACAAGAAACATGTCAAATAAACAATCTAACCTTACACAGAAAGGAACTAGAGAAAGAAGAACAAACAAAACCCAAAGTTAGCAGAAGGAAAGAAATCATAAAGATCAGAGCAGAAATAAATGAAATAGAAACAAAGAAAACAATAGCAAACATCAATAAAACTAAAAGCTGGTTCTTTGAGAAGATAAACAAAATTGACAAACCATTAGCCAGACTCATCAAGAAAAAGAGGGAAAGGACTGAAATCAATAAAATTAGAAATGAAAAAGGAGAAGTTACAACAGACAACGCAGAAATACAAAGCACCCTAAGAGACGACTACAAGCAACTCTATGCCAATAAAATGGAAAATCTGGAAGAAATGCACAAATTCTTAGAAAGGTATAACCTTCCAAGACTGAACCAGGAAGAAATAGAAAATATGAACAGAACAATCACAAGTAATGAAATTGAAACTGTGATTTAAAATCTTCCAACAAACAAAAGTCCAGGACCAGATGGCTTCACAGGTGAATTCTATCAAACATTTAGAGAAGAGCTAACAGCCATCCTTCTCAAACTCTTCCAAAAAACTGTGGAGAAAGGAACACTCCCAAACTCATTCTATGAGGCCACCATCACCCTGATACCAAAACCAGACAAAGATACTACAAAAAAAGAAAATTACAGACCAGTATCACTGATGCATATAGATGCAAAAATCCTCAACAATACTAGAAAACAGAATCTAACAACACATTAAAATATCATACACCATGATCAAGTGGAATTTATCCCAGGGATGCAAGGATTCTTCAATATATGCAAATCAATCAATGTGATATACCATATTAAGAAACTGAAGAATAAAAACCATATGATCATCTCAATAGATGCAGAAAAAGCTTTTGACAAAATTCAACACCCATTTATGATAAAAACTCTCCAGAAAGTGGGCATAGAGGGAACCTACCTCAACATAATAAAGGCCATATATGACAAACCCACAGCAGCATCATTCTCAATGGTGAAAAATGGAAAGCATTTCCTCTAAGATCAGGAACAAGACAAGCATGTCCACTCTCACCACTATTATTCAACATAGTTTTGGAAGTTCTAGCCATGGCAATCAGAGAAGAAAGAGAAATAAAAGGAATATAAATTGGAAAAGAAGAAGTAATACTGTCAGTGTTTGGAGATAACATGATACTATACACAGAGAATCCTAAAGATGCCACAGAAAACTACTAGAGCTAATCAATGAATTTGGTAAAGTTGCAGGATACAAAATTAATGCACAGAAATCTCTTGCATTCCTATACACTAATGATGAAAACTCTGAAAGAGAAATTAAGGAAACACTCCCATTTACCTTGCAACCAAAAGAATAAAATACCTAGGAATAAACCTACCTAGGGAGACAAAAGACCTGTATGCAGAAAACTATAAGACACTGTTTAAATTAAAGGTGATACCAACAGATGGAGAGATATACCATGTTCTTGGATTGCAAGAATCAATATTGTGAAAATGACTATACTACCCAAAGCAATCTACAGATTCCATGCAATCCCTATCAAATTACCAATGGCATTTTTTACAGAAGTAGAACAAAAAATCTTAAAATTTGTGTGGAGACACAATAGACCCCAAATAGCCAAAGGAGTCTTGAGGGAAAAAAGTGGAGCTGGAGGAATCAGACTCCCTGGCTTCAGACTATACTACAAAGCTACAGTAATCAAGACAATATGGTACTGGCAGAAAAACAGAAGTATAGATCAATGGAAAAGGATAGAAAGCCCAGAGATAAACCTACTCACCTATGGTCAACTAATCTATTACAAAAGAGATAAGGATATACAATGGAGAAAAGACAGTCTCTTCAATAAGTGGGGCTGGGAAAACGGGACAGCTACATGTAAAAGAATGAAATTAGAACACTCCCTAACACCATACACAAAAATAAACTCAAAATGGTAGAGACCTAAATGTAAGACCAGACACTCTAAAACTCTTAGAGGAAAACATAAGAAGAACACTCTTTGACATAAATCACAGCAAGATCTTTTTTGATCCACCTCCTAGAGTAATGGAAATAAAAACAAAAATAAACAAATGGGACCTAATGAAACTTCAAAGCTTTTGCACAGCAAAGGAAACCATAAACAAGATGAAAAGACAACCCTCAGAATGGGAGAAATTATTTGCAAACGAATCAACGGACAAAGGATTAATCTCCAAAATATATAAACAGCTCATGCAGCTCAATATTAAAATAAGACAACCCAATCAAAAAATGGGCAGAAGGCCTAAATAGACATTTCTGCAAAGAGGACATACAGATGGCCAAGAAGCACATGAAAAGCTGCTCAACATCACTAATTATTAGAGAAATGCAAATCAAAACTACAATGAGGTATCACCTCACACCAGTTAGAATGACCATCATCAGAAAATCTACAAACAACAAATGCTGGACAGGGTCTGGTGAAAAGGGAACCCTCTTGCACTGTTGGTGGGAATGTAAATTGATACAGCCAGTATGGAGAACAGTATGGAGGTTCCTTAAAAAACTAAAAATAGAACTACCATATGACCCAGCAATCCCACTACTGAGCATATACCCAGAGAAAACCATAATTCAAAAAGACACATGCACCCCAATGTTCATTGCAGCACTATTTACAATAGCCAGGTCATGGAAGCAAACTAAATGTCCATCGACAGATGAATGGATAAAGAAGATGTGGTACATATATACAATGCAATATTACTCAGCCATAAAAAGGAAGGAAATTGGGTCATTTGTAGAGACGTGAATGAATCTAGAGACTGTCATGCAGAGTGAAGTAAGTCAGAAAGAGAAAAACAAATATCCCATATTAACGCATATTTGTGAAACCTAGAAAAATGGTACAGATGAACCACTTTGCAGGGGAGAAATTGAGACACAGATGTAGAGAACAAACGTATGGACACCAAGGGCGGGTGACGGCACAGTGGGGAGTGGTGGTGGTGTGATGAATTGGTAGATTGGGATTGACATATATATACTGATGTGTATAAAATGGATGACAGAAGAACCTGCTGTATAAAAAAATAAATAAAATTAAATTCAAAAAATAAAAAAAAAAAGAAATGTGGAAACAGGGAATTGTCTGGCAGTCCAGTGGCTAAGACTCTGCACTTCCACTGTCAGGGGTGTGGGTTCAATCCCCAGTTGGAGAACTAAGATCCTGCGAGCCGTGTGGTGCAGCCAAAAAAATAAAATGAATAATTGAGAAAATATTTTTTAGAAAGGTGGGAATAGACAAATCTATATATAGCTAAAGAGTTTAATACTCCTCTCTCGGTTACTGATAGAACAAAAAGACTAAATTTTGAAACAATATAAAAGACCTGAATAGCATTATAAACTAATTAACATAATTGACATATTTAGGATAATACATGAAACAATTGCAGAATGCACATTTTTTCCAAGTACAAATTCACTAAGTTAAATTAAATTATAATCCATAAAATGTCTCAATAAATTTCAAAGGATTGCAGTGTTACTAAGGGTGTTTTCTAATCAGGTCATAATTAAATTAGAAATTAATAACAAAAAATCTAGAAAAATCACCAATATCTGGAAATTAAGGAACACATTTTTTAAATAACTCATGACATTAAGGATAAATCACAACTGAATTCAGAAAATTTACACTGAATTATAATGAAAACATAGTGTATTAAAATTTGTGGGACACAGCTGAAGCAATGATTAGACAGGTCTTGATAGCTTTAAAGGCTTATATCCCTAAAGAGTAAAAGTTTAAAGTAAATGATCTAAGTTATAAACTTCATAAATTTGAAAAAAAAGAACAAATTAAAATTAAAGTAAGCAGAGGAAGGATAGGATTCAGATAAGAGCAAAAATCAGTAAAACAGAAAATGGACAAACAGTAGAGAAAATCAACAAATACAAAAGTTGGTTCTTGGAAGAAATTTAAAAAAAGAATAATAAGCCCATAGCAAGACTGATCAAGAGAGAAAGAGGAGAGAGAAAAAGGAGAGGATATGGAGAGAGAGAGACAACCATAAATTACAATATCAGGCATAAAAGGTATATCTCTGCAGATTGTACAGATATTAAGAGGATATTAAGGAGAATATGAAGAACTTTATACCAATAAATTTTACAACTTATTAAAATTGACAAATACCTCGAGAATCACAAATTTCCAAAACTGACACAAGAAGAAATAGAATAGTTGAAAATTTTACATATTTGTTAAAATGTTGAATACATAATTAATAACCTTCTCACATAGAATATTCTATGTGGGCCAAACACTTAAGGAAAAAATAATTACAATCTTATACAAACTCTTTCATAAGGGAATAGAAAATAGAAAATGAAGAGTGAGATAAGTATTAACCCTAATAATAAAAACAAACATATTATAAGACAAGAGAAGACCAAAATCCATCGTAAACATGGATACAAAAGTCCTGAAAAAAATGTGAGCATATCAAATCCAGTTATACGAAAAGGACAATATATCATTATCTATTTATATTTCTCCCAGGAAAGCAAAGCTAGTTTAACTTTCAAAAATCAATTCATATCCTTCACCACATTAACAGAATAAAAAAGAAAAGTCATCACACCATCTCAGATGACAAAGAAGCATTTTGATAATGTTTAACACACATTCATAATAAAAAACAAATCAAAACAAACAAACAAAAAACACCTCTTAGCACACTGGAAAATAAGGGAACTTCCTCAATATGATTTTAAAAATCTATGAAAAACTTACAGCTGACATCATACACATTTCAAACATTGAATGCTTTCCCTGAGACTGGAAAGAATGCAGGGATGTACATTATCGCCAATTCTATCCAAGATTGAACTGGTGGTTCTAAACAGTGCAATGAAGCAGAAAATAAATAAATAAATAAATAAATAAATAAATAAATAAATAAATAAATAAATAAAATCTATATTGGAAAGAAAGAAGCAGAACTCTCTGTTCACACACCATCTGATTGTGTGAGGAGAAAATCCTAAGAAATGTGCAAAACAATCACTTGGAGTAAGGAGTGAATTTAATAATGCTACAGGATACAAAGCCTAAACACGAATTCTAATGATTTTCTATAGAACAGTTAAGCAATTAGAAAATGAAATAAAGAATACCATTTAAAATAGAATGAAAAATATAAAAGAAATAGAAATATGTTTAATGTGAAGTGTGCAACACCTCTACAATAAAATTTACCAAAATAATGCTGAGAGATGTAAATATGTGAAAAGCTATTTCATGTTCCCGGATAGGAAAATTCAATGTTAATAAGTTTCTTTGCAATTTGATTTATAGATTCAACACAATCCCAGCCATAATTTCACAAGATTTTTTTGGCAAAAATTGAAAATTTGATTCTAAAACTAGTATGGAAATGCAATCAAGAATAGCCAAAGCTATGCTGAAGAAGAATAACAAGGTTGTACAATTTACACTACCTAATTTCAAAACTTGCTATAAAGTAACAGTATACAGACAGTGTGAGTTTGATGAGTGGATAGAAAAATCAATTATTGGATCAGAATAGGGTCTAAAGTAGTCATAGAGGAATATTTAATTTTGAACTAAGGGGCAAATGTAATTTAATAGAAAAAAGCTTTTTCAACAAATGGTGCTGGACAAACTAGATACTGATGTTTAAAAAAAAAAAAAAGAATTTCAATTACTACCTCATTCCATATACAAAATGTCATTCTAGATGAAGTTCGAGAATGTAAAAACTTCTAAAGGGAGACATCAGAGCATTTGTTTGCAAGGTAGGGTTAGGCAATAACTTCTGAGTTAACAGGGAAAACAATTCATAAAAGAAAAAAATGGTAAGTTAGACTTCTCCACAAATAAAAGCTGATTATCACAGGCACTGTTAAGGATAATAAACACAATCTCAACAAAATATTTGACTGTGACTAAATTTGCAAAGAATATATCTTTAAAAAGACATATACCACAAAATATAAAAACTTTAATAGCTCAATATTAAAGAAACAAAAACATCATTAGAATGGGCAAAAGATTTAAACAGGTATTTCAAGGAGAAAGATATACAAATGGCTGGTAAACACATAAAAATGTGATCAAAATTATTAGCTTTCAGAGAAATACAAATTAAAACCATAACCAGATACCACTACAAACACATCTGAATGACTAAAATTACCTTTTTTTTTTTGGCTGTAGCGCGCAGCATGCAGGATCTTAGTTCCCCAACCAGGGATTGAACCCATGCCCCCTGCAGTTGAAGCACGGAATGTTAACCACTGGACCGCCTGGGAAGTCCCAAGAATGACTAAAATTAAAAGACTACATGTTGGCGAGGATGTAGAATTGGAACACTGCTACACTGATGGTAAGAGGTACAGTGGTATGATTATTTTGGAAAACATTTTGATAGTTTCTTATGAAGGGAAAAATACATGTACACTATGATCCAGCAATTCTACTCCTAGACATTTTCTCAAAAGAAATGAAAATAAATGTCTATAAAAAATTCTTATCCAACAATGTTCATAGATGCTTTCTTCTTAATAGCCCCAAACCCCAAAGTCTATCAACAGAAGAATGGATAAAAATTTGTGGTATATTCACAGAATAGAACGTTTATTATTAATAAAAAAGAACAAACTACTGACGTATACAATAACATGGATGGTTCTCAAAAATATTATGCTGAGCAAAAGAAGCAAGACACAAAAATGTACATACTGTGTGATTCCATTTACGTTAATCCAAACCAGCAAAATGAACATAGTGAAAAAAGTCAGAAATGTGGTTGCTTCTGAGAGGGAAGGATTGATTGGGAAGGAGCATGAGTTAATTTTAGGAGGTGCTGAATGTTTTCTGTATTGTTTACACAGGTGTATGCATGTAGGAAAACAAACTGAATTATACTCACAGTTGTGCACTTCACTGTGTAAATATGTATGTTACCTTTTAAAAAGAACTGTAAAAAAATTGAATTCTCATTAGTAGATTTCTATTTCGTTGTATTATGGGTTAGCAATTTTGAAACTACTTTTTGTATTTTCTAGACTTGAACAAATGAGTGCATATATTAAAAATAATGAGAGACAGTTTTCTCATCGTAGGAGTACAGATTTTTAAATATGAAAGTATACAACACATCCAGTGGTGTCAAATTGGAAATGGAGATATCAGTATGAACACACAATTTTAAAGAGATGAATATAGGTAGGTGTATGTGCATGTGCCTGTATGTGTATAAATTGCCTAAATTGCGTGCATTTCCTAAATCTTTCTAATGAGAGGACCTGGAAGCAATGAGTTGCCCATGGCAATGAGCATACCTAATGCTGAGATATTGGTTTCCAAATACTATCCTCTTCTGAAAAGGACCAGGGTTCCTTTAATGAAAGGTGACCCCTAAGGATGGAGCAGGGAAAGTACATGAAGCTTCTGGAACTTCTTTTGTGCCACAAAGTTAAGAAGGAGCTCAAAGAATTGACAATCTGGAACAAATTAAGAATCTAAATATAGTAATGGGTTACAATCCACTGGATAAAAAAATTCACAAGTCCATTCTGATACAAATAATAAACGAACAAAGAAACAAGCTAACAGGGCAAAGGAAACCTCTTCCCTATAGCAGATTGCCAATTTATAAATATCAAAGGAATGATAGATTTAGAGAATCATCAATTCATGCTAAAACTATTAAGTGAAGATTTTATGAGGAAGGGGATATTTATATAGTCTGAAGGTGTCCCCACAAATTATTTATTACTTACCGAAAGAAAATAGTACCTTTACAGGGTGGAAGTCTGTCAATTACCACTTCAACCAAGCAATCTACGTTACTGTCACCAATACTGGGACAAACTGACATCATATGTCTCCTCATGTTATTCACTAAGAAAGGCACAACACTTCAGTGGTGTTCCTGACAAAAAACACATTATTATAATCTAATAATGAGGAAATATCAGACAAACTCAAATTGAGATACTCTATACAATATCTGGATGATAGTCTTCAAAATATTAAAGTCATGACAGAGGCTGAGGAACCGTCCATATTGAGGAGGTTTTAGACACACAACTAAATAGAATACATGTTCCTCAATAAGATCCTGGACTGAGAAGTGTGTATATATAATGCATAATGTGTAAACATGGGTGTATGTATGTTTATATACATACACATGTGCATATAGAGAATATATATATATGTGTGTATATATATATATACACATGAGAGATAATGTTAGAATGACTGACAAATTTAGGTATTCATATGCACTGAAGGTTATAATATACATTGTATCAGTATTAAATCAGTATTAAATTAAATTTCCTGATTTTGATAATTATACTTTTGTTATAATTTTTTAATTGAAGTGTAGCTGATTTACAATGTTGTGTTAATTACTGCTGTACAGCAAGTGATTCAGTCATACATATATATATATATATATATATGTATATATATATACACACTCTTTTTTTTAATATTCTTTTCCATTACAGTTTAGCACAGGATATTGAACATAGCTCTCTCTGCCATACATACACTTTTTTTTAAAAGAATTTTAAGTCATTACAACAGTCGCCTCTTTTTTCTTTAATTAATTAATTTATTTATTTTATTTTTGGCTGTGTTGGGTCTTCGTTTCTGTGCGAGGGCTCTCTCTAGTTGCGGCAAGTGGGGGCCACTCTTCATCGCGGTGCGCGGGCCTCTCACTATCGCGGCCTCTCTTGTTGCGGAGCACAGGCTCCAGACGCGCAGGCTCAGTAGTTGTGGCTCACGGGCCTAGTTGCTCCGCGGCATGTGGGATCTTCCCAGACCAGGGCCCGAACCCGTGTCCCCTGCATTAGCAGGCAGATTCTCAACCACTGCGCCACCAGGGAAGCCCTACACTATTGTTATATAAGAGAATGTCCTTTTCCTTAGGAAGTCAATATTAAAGGATTGAGGGTGAGAAAAAAAATCCCAAATTCCAATTTCCAATGGAGAGAGGGAGGGAGAAGGGGAGAGAAAAATGGGACAGATCATACAGGATTGTTAAATTTGGGTAAAGGTTATATGGCAGTTCCATGTATCATTCTTGCAACTTTCTTATAAGTTTGAAATTATAGAACATTTAAACTTTAAAGAAAAAAATGGGAAAAATCCTTGAACAGAGATTTCATGAAGGACTCATATGAATACACAGGTTCGTTTCCTGGAGGACTGCTGGGGTGTTTGGCGGGGGTTGTGGCAGTGCAGACAGGCAGCGGCACCCCAGGGCAGCTCTGTGATGGACTTCAGGGCTGTGCAGGGCTCTGGACCACCTGGCTTGTGCTCCGCATCTCCCGGAGAAACTATACACGGTTGTGGCTGCGTGTCCTGATATCTGTGCATTTTTTGGAGAAATGTTAGCAGGGATGGCAATTACTGGAAATTGTATCAACCTCTTGTTTTTTTTGGAGCAGAAATTTTTACTCAGTTAAAACCAATTACATCAGGAAAGTAAAAAAAAAAAATGCTATGCAACTTAAACTAATTGGAAGGAAAATGCATCATTCTTAAAAAGTTTAACCATGTTAAAAGAGATATACGGTGTTCTAGAACCATCTTTAGAAGAGGCCAGATTTTATAAAGAGGCAGCAGGAATAACAAGGTCACCAGTGAAGAGCTAAACGCTTCCAACTGTGTTCTTCACAGGAAACAGATTTTAGAGGAGAAAAGAATTGAAAGAAGAAACCTAAATGAGAGAACTGGATGAACGAATTGATTTCTCACATTACAAGAAGGATAAAGTCCCTAGAACAAAACTGAATATTCATCAAACTGCCAGTGGCTTTTTCAAATAGAGCATCTGGTAGCTTGTCCTAAGGGCTGGCCTTTGTCTGAGAGGAGAACTTTAGCTCTTCCCCACTCAGATTCCTTCACTTCTTCCTCCAACTCAAGGTCCTTCATTGCTGGTGGAATCATGGAAACATGTCTTGAGATGAGGACTTCTCTTTCTTCCTACTCCTACAGAAAACGGGGATGGATCACCTCTGGAGTACTTTCTGCCGAGGGATCGCTGTGGCTTACTACAGTATTCAGTGATGATAAAAATTCTCTCTACTCCAAAGTGTTCCTGACTCTCCCCTCCCCCATATACTGGTTTTCCCCCCAAACCCAAATAAACGCAAATAACAGTGAGTAACCTACAGGGCTGATCCAGTTTGAAACAATCTGCTACTGAAGCCAGAAAACTTGAGACATTTGTCTTCTTTTTAAAATAATTTAAAATTTCTCATGTTTTTAGCTTAGGGAAATGCCATTTCTTGAAAGATTATACTTTTGCCCGAAAGAAAGCTTTACAGAACTATAAAGCTTGAGATAGTGTTTTATAGATAAAATGTATATAAATATTTTTTAAAGGAAATAATGATATCATGTGGAAGAGTGAGTAGGGTCTTATGTGATTTTTTTTTTTTTTTTTTTTTTGGCTCTGTTCTGTCTTCGTTGCTGCGCTCAGGCTTTCTCTAGTTGCGGCGAGCAGGGGCTACTCTTCATTGCAGTGCGCGGGCCTCTCATTGTCGTGGTTTCTCTTGTTGCGGATCATGGGCTCTAGACAGGTGGGCTTCAGTAGTTGCGCCTCACGGGCTTCAGTAGTTGTGGCGCACGGGCTTAGCTGCTCCGCGTCATGTGGGATCTTCCCGGACCAGGGCTCGAACCTGTGTCCCCTGTGTTGGCAGGCGGATTCTTAACCACTGTGCCACCAGGGAAGTCCTCTTATGTGATTTTTATAGGAGTTTTTCAAGCCAACATGCAAATGCTACTCTGGCCAAGCCCAGCGTTTGGATGTGAATGAAGAGGAAGTGACTACAGCATGTGACTGGTATGAGTACGTGGTGTTTGGTACCCGCAGGAGGAGTTCCTCTTGCTGTTTGTGATTGCTGCCTGGAACTAGGGCTCCTGCTTGTTTGCTGTGCCGATTCCACATATATGCTCCATTTGTGATTCATTTACAAACACTTGTCAACTGAGATTTGAATCCTGTGGTGCTGGATCTGAGGAATAAAAAAGGACAAACTAGCAGAGCTGAGTCACTCATGTGAAGAAGGAGTCTATTAACTTGTTTATTCCTAAGACTGAAGACAGTAGTCTTTCAAATTACGTCTCTACAGTAGGCATTTCTCTGTGTGTGTGTGTATATCATAGTATAATTTAGTTTTACTTCATAAATCATTTTACTTATCTTTGTTTCCCCCCAAAGTTTTTCATAAATTCAAATGGAATATCAACCCATATGTAAAGTTTGGGGGGAGGAGAACATGAATTTCATAAGGTGCTCATTTAATTCATTCATTCATTTAAATGGGTTAAATTAAGATATTTAAAGTCCAAGAAAATCTAGCACTTAATTCATGGAAAGTATTTTATTATTATTAAAACGGGGGGGGGGGGGTGGGGAACGATTTAAATAACTTAGAGCCTCTTCAAGAAAAAGAAATGCTCCATGAATACAATTGTTTTATATCTCGGGATTTTTAAATTTTCCCCCTGGTTCTGAGTTGGGGGGAGGGAAGGGTAACAACTGTGAATAAGAAAGAGCTTAGAAAAAATATTGGAGCATGTGAAGAAAAAGAATCCTTGCAGGAGGAAAGCAGCAGATGGTGGGGAATACAATGGATAAGATAATTTCCTGATCAAGCCTTCAGGTGGCGCTATAATCCCTTCAGAACTCAGTTCCTGTCCAGCTGGTAGTGGCTCTGAGCTGGAGGAGAGTGTGAGAATAAGAAAGGAACAGGTGTGGTTAAAGGACAGGAAAGGTAGGAAGTATTCATTTGGCAGGAGGTATTAAACAAATTGTCTGAAACTTGGGGGAGTGTCTGTAAACCAAAAGAGGAAATGTGTACCTCCCAGGAGAGAGAAGGGTTCTATAAACTGTATTGCTAAAATCATGTTTTTCTGATTAAAGCAAAATAGGTTGAGTTTTTTGGAAAGAAGATTCCGATGTTGTTTTTCTGATGTTTCACGTGTTTGATCTGGTGGCTAGAACTCTGTGAGCAAAATAATGTACAATTGAATTTTTAAGCTGACACATCTAAGTAACACTGGCTAGCACACCTCTCTCTGGCCAGAATTGTATGCAAGCCAATATTAAAACAAATTAATATATAACTGCATGAACAGATCCTTATTTCTCTATTGTTTTGGTGCCCATTTTCCTGTCCTGAAAGAAGGAATGGATCAGCCATTTTTAAAATCCATTTCAAGAGAGATTATAACAATTACCTATCCAGTTGGTCTGTGTCATTAAGTATAAATGAGTCTGTGATGAGAAAAGTCAAACCTCGGTTTTATTCGTCTTAATTTTAGTTTATATTTTTAGATACCTAATTTGCTTTCACATTTGATACTTAAACAAAAAAGCAAAGTCAACTGCTGATCTCTTTGTTTTCCCTGCAGTGAGTGTAATTGGACACTCTTTAGCAGTGTTGCAACTGTTTGCACAGATACCACAAAGCAATGAAGGCTGCTAGATTAAAAAGAAATCTTTTAATATATTTGTGATTAACTGGCAACTACAATAAGAAATTGCAGGGGAACAGAAATAAACAGAAAAGGTTAACAAGGTAGGACACAGGATGATTATTTGCACTGGAGGAAGAAAGGCAAAACAACACTCAAGCTCTCCATCTGACACCAACCTGTTTGATAAATAAGTAATAGGGCAAAAGAACTTCCACCCTCAGATTTATATGTTTTGTACTCTTCTAGCCCTGACCTTTGTGCATAGCCACAAATCTGATGCTAAAGAGCAAGTCTATGAATTATGGAAAACGAGAGATGATTTGGAGGATTTGTGTTAGAAGGATGTAGCTCTGCTCTCTTTTTCTCTATTGAGGACACAGAGTCCTTCCGTACTGTCTTCTTTTCCTTAGAGCTTTGAGGAGATATATTTTAATTTTCTTGAAAACTTTGTTTACTCACTTATCCTCCAAAAGGTTGCCCAAAAGACTGACCAAAAGAAAGTCATTCTGCCTAAAGGATAGCAGAGCCAATTGTTAGAATAAAAACTATTGTCACTGATATCTATCATGGTTAATATCATAAGCTAACATTTAGGTTTGTATCTTTGAGAGACTGTGCTGGATAAATGACAGTCTAAAACAACAATATGTTGGCCTGTTTCCAAAGGTATATTTCAGGAAAGTTAGCACCTGGAGGACAATATTCTTGACCAGGTGTTTCATATCAGCAATTGACCATAACTAGAATCTGGGTGACAGCCACAAAGTGATTCCTGGTAGCTGATTTCAATCACCTTAAGAAAGAAGAAAGAAAGATGTAGCCAAACCTGCTAAAGGGGGAATAAAAGACAAGAAAACAAGAAAATTATTAAGACTAAAAAAACTGATATTAATCCTGTGAAATATAAGCCTCAAACAATGCCACAAACCACCTTAAAGAGGTTAATTACTCCTACTTTTGAGGAAGTTACGTACATGAAGAAAGTGAATCTTCTTAAGCTTAACCGTCTGTTTCCTTAATTGTAATAATATTGCCCCCCTTTTTAAGCATTTAATGGGTCAAATGCTAAATTTTATACACATAATCTTTTTTAAACTTTAATGAATTTTTTTTCCCAGGGGGAAATATGGCCATATGACATTTTTATTTATTTTTATTTTTTTTAACATCTTTATTGGAGTATAATTGCTTTACAATGGTGTGTTAGTTTCTGCTTTATAACAAAGTGAATCAGCTATACACATACATATATCCCCATATCTCCTCCCTCTTGCATCTCCCTCCCACCCTCCCTATCCCCCCCCTCTAGATGGTCACAAAGCACCTAGCTGATCTCCCTGTGCTCTGCGGCTGCTTCCCACTAGCTATCTATTTTACATTTGGTAGTGTATATATGTCCATGCCACTCTCGCACTTCATCCCAGCTTACCCTTCCCCCTCCCTGTGTCCTCAAGTCCATTCTCTACGTCTGCGTCTTTATTCCTGTCCTGCCCCTAGGTTCTTCAGAACCGTTTTTTTTTTTTTTTTTTTTTTTTTTAGATTCCATATATATGTGTTAGCATACGGTATTTGTTTTTCTCTTTCTGACTTACTTAACTCTGTATGACAGACTCTAGGTCCATCCACCTCACTACAAATAACTCAATTTTGTTTCTTTTTATGACTGAGTAATATTCCATTGTATATATGTGCCACATCTTCTTTATCCATTCATTTGTCGATGGACACTTAGGTTGCTTCCATATCCTGGCTATTGTAAATAGAGCTGCAGTGAACATTGTGGTACATGACTCTTTTTGAATTATGGTTTTCTCAGGCTATATGCCCAATAGTGGGATTGCTGGGTTGTATGGTAGGTCTATTTTTAGTTTTTTAAGGAACCTCTGTACTGTTCTCCATAGTGGCTGTATCAATTTACATTCCCACCAACAGTGCAAGAGGGTTCCCTTTTCTCCACACCCTCTCCAGCGTTTATTGTTTGTAGGTTTTTTGATGATGGCCATTCTGACTGGTGTGAGGTGATACCTCATTGTAGTTTAGATTTGCATTTCTCCAATGATTAGTGATGTTGAGCATCCTTTCATGTGTTTGTTGACCATCTGTATATCTTCTTTGGAGAAATGTCTATTTAGGTCTTCTCCCCATTTTTGGATTGGGTTGTTTGTTTTTTTGATATTGAGCTGAATGAGCTGCTTGTAAATTTTGGAGATTAATCCTTTGTCAGTTGCTTCATTTGCAAATATTTTCTCCCATTCTGAGGATTGTCTTTTTATCTTGCTTATGTTTTCCTTTGCTGTGCAAAAGCTTTTAAGTTTCACTAGGTCTTATTTGTTTATTTTTGTTTTTATTTCCATTTCTGTAGGAGGTAGGTCAAAAAGGATCTTGCTGTGATTTATGTCATAAACTTTAATGAATTTATTCACCTTTATTGAGATATAATTGACAGTTATAAGATATTTAAAGTGTACAACATGATGATTTGATATATGTACACATTGTAAAAGGATTCCCCCCCATCAAGTTAACTAACATATCCATAATCTCACATATTTACAGAGTTCATCTTTTTTTTTTTTGTTTCCACATATAAGTGATAAGTGATACTATGCAGTATTTATCTTTCTCTGCCTGGTTTATTTCACTTACCAAAACGCCCTCCAGCTTCATCCATGTTGTCACAAATGACAGGACTTCTTTTTTATTTTAAGGCTGAATAATACATACATACATATTTTCTTTAGGCATTCATCTGTGGATGGACACTTAGGTTGTTTCCATACCTTGACTGTTGTGAATAATGCTGCATTGAATATGGGAGTACAGATACCTTTTTGAGATGATGATTTTGTTTTCCTTTCCTTTGGATATAAACCCAGAAGTGAGATTGCTGAGTCAAATCGTAGTTTTATCTTTAATTTCTTGAGGAGACTTCACACTGTTTCCCATAATAGTTATACCAGTTTACAAGTTTGCATTCCCACCAACAGTGCACAAGGATTTCCTTTCCTCCACATCCTTGCCAGTAATTGTCGTCTCTTGTCTTTTTGATAATAGACATCCTAACAGGTGTGAGGTGGTACCTCATTGTGGTGTACACAGGATCTTATACAATCTTTCTGGTAAAGCTGTGAGGGACTTACAGATAAGGAAACTGCACCACAAAGAATTGAAGTTACTTCCTCAAAGTCAATTAGATAGAATTAGTGTTCACACCCAGGCCAAAACCAGAGCCAGTAATCAATGTGCTCCCATGACCTTCATGCCTTGTTTTCCAAGATAGCTTAACCTCACAGGATGGGTCCCACACCTGCTTTTCCAGTATGTAGTCAGCCATGGTTCCATTCAGGAGGACCAGCTTTTTAGCATCCCAGGACTGTTTTACTTTCCAGAATAATCCTATCAGTTGTCATCTTTTGTCACTGCAAGGTGATCGCTGTTTCTTCTCTTTCTTTGGTTTCTTTCCCTGAGACTTTTGTTATCAGCATATTTACACAAGACTAGCTGGTTTTCAAATCCTCTCTACATCAGGCTTTTATTATGTCTGTGACGCCTCATTGCCTCAGGCCCTCATTGGGTTAAAAACACCTCCTTGCCTGAAAAGATACATGGATTTACACTCATTAATCCCATGGCACTTTCAATGACCTGCCCATTTCTATGGACTTTGAAACATGGCTCCATTAGGTTTGTGCAGGGGCCAAGCTTTGATTATGTACCTTGAAAAAGTCAAAATCTATAATTAGACCAAAATAAAACCTGGGGGTTTCTAAGTCTCTATGGATAAAACCACAAATCTATTCACCTGTTCCACTTAGTTTTGATTCAGCCAGTAATATTTATAGAGCGGTCATTATGCTCACAAAACTGTCTACCAGGAGCCTGAATGATGATACCTAATCAAGATGGGTTTCAAATACTCTAAGACCTATGAGAACAATCAAGGGATTTTAAAACATTAAGAATCATTTATTAGAACAACAAAAAATAACGTTTGGGGGATCTTGAGAATTTTTTTTCTGTATATTAACATCAAGGTCTTATAGCACAGCCAAAATAATCAATGTAAATTATATTATACTGAACTTTCTTTTTGCTTATATAATTATGAATCACTTGGCAACACATAAATCAGAAATACTGCCATTTGTGCACAGGTTGTGAAACTGCAGGACAGACAGACTCAGCAAGGGTCCCTAGGCTTTAGTTCCAAAGTTGCAACCAGGTGGTCTTTTGGTCTACCTGGGTTTCAGTGTTTCTACTTTAGTCCTGAATGAAGTTCTTTTTTTTTTTTTTCTTTTTAACACGGGGTCTTATAAACAAAAGATTGAGAGCTAAGGTAATAATACAAGAAAAATATTTTGGAGTTTTCCACTCACATCTATGACTATGTTATGTATATTAAGGTATGACTCATTTGGTCCCTGGCATGACTCCACCAAAGGATTGGTAAATGCATACCATCACGATGTCCAGAAACAAGTTCTCTGTTCTGTTTCTGGTATTCCTCATCCTCTCCTTGGATGATATGACCAAATTGGTCATTGTCTTTCTTATGGTAATGATTCCAAAATGAACAACATAACATTAATGAGCTTTAACTACTAAATGGGGTTAATAACTATCATTCAGACTGTTGTTATGTTATATTATGTTATGACCAAACTGAGGAGTGAAAAGACTTGCTCACAGACACAAAGATGCTACACACCTGTATTAGGTTTTAAGCTCAGTCTATATGTCTCTGAAGCTCATAGTGTTCCCTCCACTAAATCAAATGCTTCAGGGTAGGCCTGTGATTTTTAAAAACATTGTTTAAAACATATGTATCCATTGCTGCATTTGAGCTTTTTAAAAAATAGTACTAAACAGTATGGAAACTTAAACAACTTGATTTATTTCCCTCAATATTTTGTTCTAAGAATCTCCCAGGTTGTTAGCCTAGAGCTATCACTCCTGTTTAATATTCCACTGAATGCATATTCCTCAATTTCATATTCTTATATTCTTGCTGATGTTTTTCCCCCTGTTGCTGCTGTGAAGAGCAATGCTTCTAGAACATTCTTATAAGTATCTACTTGAGTCATGTGTGCAAGTGTTATTTTACGTTACATACCTAAGAATGAAATTACTGGATCAAAGAGTATACATCTGTGTAAGTTTAAAAGGATAATACCAAATGGCTTTCCAAAATGGCTACAACAATTTACACTCATATGTGTATGGGCACTCCAAATGCTCCACATCCTTGCCAACACAGTATTTTTAAGACCTCTTAATTTTCTTTTTCTATGGTAAAAGATGATTTCTTCTTCCGTGAAAAGCCTATTCATATGATTGGCCTATTTTTCTATTGGGTTGTCTTTTTCATAGTGTTTTAAAAGGAATTCTTTATGTATTAGGGCACAAATTATTGAATACTTGTCCTGAAGAATATCTTCTCCTGGTCTGTGGCTTGTCTCACATGCTTGTTCTTACAGGTGTGTTGTGTGACGTTACCCTATGTTCACTGCAACGTCTCCACCTTATCTCCTATTTTCTTCTTTGTTTTTATACCTCAAGGCCATAATTTCATTAGCTACCTGGCCTGCAGAGACCAGTCTCAGTCTCCCTTCTGTTCTAGGATTCTACCACTGCCTTTATATCAACTCATGTGATAGCCTTCTCTCTGGTCACATCCTTCTTTGGCCCTCTCTGTCCCACGAGCTACACAAAGCAACATGGCAGTCCAGTCACCTTCTCTGACATATATATCTCTATATCTATATATAGATATTTTTGCTGATGAGCCAAAATAATATGAAACTGTCCTTCTAAAAACGAGGTGGCTGAAGTCAATAAGCAAAAGCTGCGTCAAACTTAAAACTGCTGTCTTCCTCTGCAAAATGTGCTCTTCAGCACTTTTACATCATTTACTCCTTACTGCCTCATTGCATGTGAGTTACATTTGTGCCTGAGCTCGTTTGCCTTTGCTTCCATACATACTTATTCTGCTGCTTGAATGTCCTTTGAGCTAGCTAGTTCATTTCAAAATTTTCTCCGAGTGCCTGGAATGTATCCGGGTGACTCACTTCACACACAAGACCTGAGAAAGCACTGCGGGTAGTTAAACACGTAATCGATACTTCTTCCTAGCTATGAAAAGACACAGAAATATTATCAGCATTGGGTTTTCATAGGTTCCAAAAATCCTTTATGCATCATGAATAAAAGAAAACCAATAATTAGCTCAAAAGAAATACTAGCCTTTTATAAGATTGTGGTCAAATGAACAAATCTGCATGCTCTTCTGCCAATCTGCAATTTGCTATTACCCAACAGGAATACAGCTACAAATGAAGTCAGTGTTGACTTCAGGTTCCAGGCCTCCAAGCTGAGGTCTCTGTGATTCTTTCGTCTCCCAGTGGGACCATTCTGACTGCAGACTCCAGTCTGCAGGTGACCCGCAGCCATGATGGGCAGCTCTTACTGTGCATCACTGGCAATCTGCCACCCACTCTGGGTTGTACCATTTGAGGTGGCACCTGCATAGGTGAAAGGGCTGGGAGGCTAAGAGAGGAAGGGGTTCCTGCTCTCTGGTCCTGGCGTGAGAAGAGACATGAGAGGGAAAGACTGGTAGCGGGGCTCCTCCACATCCAGAGAAAGGAACAGGCGAGCCTGTCACAGCCCAGGTCTGTCCCACTTCCCTGATATTATTCCTGTTAGAATTTAGACATGTACTTTGGAGGCAACATCAAAATTCTGGCAAAAGGATTAGCCCTAAAAGTAGGCCCGCTGAGGTGGTGAGGTAACTGGGTCTCAATTACTTGCTCCCCTCCACGGGAGGGGGAAGGGAAGAGGGAGGGAGAGTGGGAGGGAAGGGCGAAGAGGGGCATGGAAGGAAGGAAGGAAAGTAGGAAGGAAGGAAGGAAAGGAAAGGAAAGGAGGGAGGGAGGAAGAGAGGAGACAAAGAAAGAGCAAGTCTCTCATCATGAAAGCACGTGGATGCCTGCAATTTCAATGAATGCTTAATCCCTTTAGTCCGAGGTCCTGACTTATTTATGAATGAAAATGTCACATGCTGGTTGGTTGAATAACTCTTTACTTTGTTGTCCTGTTGTTTACACTTTAATATGACAGAGGAATCAGAAAGACCATTTGGGTAGAGGACGAGAAAGGATTGGGGGCACCGGGCAGCTGAAAGCTGAGCGGAGGAGGGACAGAATGACACGGGCTGAAGTCATTCAGAATGACTTTGGCTGAAGTCGCCAAGGCCCCGCCCTCCTTCCACACATCGGCCACGCGCTCCAACCCAGCACCCCCCGGCAGACCGTCCTCCTCCTCCTTCCCTAGGGCTGCCCCCACCACCACCTTGGATTACGGATGCACGTAAAGTGCTTAGCACAATGTTTGGCACGTAGAAAGACCCCGGTAAAGTTACTTAGTAAATGTTAGTAAAATTGTATAGTGCGGAAGCAAAAAATAAAATTAAAATAGTGAATTAAAGAGGACTTAATTGCCAGTTATCTGAACTGGATACTACCCTGGGATCTGCGATGTCTCTAGGTCACTAGTATATTCTGAGCCTGACAGTTTTTTTTTCTTTCCATGTGCCTCCTCCGATTCCTCATGTATAAAGTGAAGTGATTTTATTCTACAGGTCTGGCCCACCTCTGATCCCACTTACTTGTCTCTCCTACACAACACACATTCACTTCCAAATGACAAACTGAGGCTGAAAAACAGTGGTGCAATATGATAGAATTGTCAATATCCTTTCCACGTTAAACCTCTTGGAATATAGACTCGTGCTTGAATGTAAGCTTCACGAGGGCAGGGATTTTTGTTTTTTTTTGTTCACTAATATAGTTCCACCTAGAATAATTTGTGAAACATAGTAGATGCTCAGAAACTAATTGTGGAATGAAAAATATTAATACCCTATATAAAAAATAATCATCTCACAAAGAAGGAAAATGACTGACAAATAATCATTTTCAAAGACATTTTAGTAATCGAAGAAACCCAGTTAAGATAATGACGTATGATTTGTCACCTGTTAAACTGGCAGATACTAAAGAAACAGCAATATTCACATCACTGGTAAATGATAAAGAAATTATCACTTTTACCCTGTTTCTGGAATTCAGTGTGGCACTACTTATCAAAAAGCTTAAAAATGTACATATGTTTTGACCCAGCGATTCCACACATCCAGAAATGTATTTTAAGGAAGTGATTAAGGTTATGCAAAGATTTAGCTACAAGAATGTTGTTTATACCAGCAAAATTTGGAAATGACCAAAATGTCAATCTATAGGCAATTTGTTAAATACAAGATAATACAGCCCTAATGAAATACTAATTAGACATTAAACATATCGCAAATGAAAATTTATTATCAAAAATACCCATAATAAATGCAGTGAAAAAGTTTATGAGATAGCATGTATAGTATAATTCCACATAAAAACCTATATAGGTCTATAGAAAAGATTCCCTTGGCTTATATCTACAAAATTAACCTTGGTCATATCCGGTTTTCATTTTCTCCTTTTTTCCTATTTTCTCATTTTTTTTCTACAATGGCCATAAGTTGCTTTTATACTGAAATAATAAATCATATTAATTATAAATTTGCCTTTTAGCTTTAATAGATGCAGACTTTCAGAGAGTTTTTTTTTTTTTTTTTTTGTATCTGAACTGTGTTCTTTGCCAACCCAGACTTTCTTATGCTATCATTAGCATGGCTAAATTAATCAGATTTTAAGCTCCTTAAGGGCAGGGTTTACATCTTTTCTTTACCCTTTATAGTATCTTGCACCCCTTCTGGCTGCTTAATAAAAACTCACTGCTCTGAATTGAGTCAAGTGTAATTTCAATTCCTATTCTCATTAAATGTCCTCTATAAATCAGTTTAAACAGTTCTAGTAATCAGAGTATCCCTCAGGGTTTCCTTTTTATGTAAGCCACTTTCTCACACTCTCTGACACTCGGGAACTGAGCCTTGTACACGTGAGCCCTTAGAAGCAGGAAGATATTTATTTTGCGTTGCTCCAGGGTGGCTGAACTAAGTAACAGGAAGGTGGATTCCGCTCATCTAAACAAGAACTTTCTGCTAGTTGAAGATGGGTGTCAATAGGAAATGGCTGTGTAATGAGTTTATAAACTCCCTTTCACTAGAGATACCCATGCTAAAGAGAGGAACAGCCCTTGCACGTGGGGTCAACACTGAGCTACAGTTTGGACTAGGTGGCCTTTGACAGTTTTTCCAAATCTAAACGTGCCTTACATCTCAACTGCTATGAAATCAAGGGCCAGGGAGAGGGAAAGGGTACAGATGACTGTTTTGTTTGGCTCAGTGTTGCATCTGGCTTACCTCTGGATTCAAGATGCAGGAACCCTTTCCCAAGCATCTCTCCACCCCATTCCTGGACACTTTTCCATCTTGCTATGCACCACTGAAGAGCACTTCTCTTTCTTCCTCCAGCATCTAAGATGAACGTGAGCTACCATTTATGGAATGATTTTTTTAATTATTATTTTTTGGCTGAGCATTATGATAAGCAAGTAAGCACTTGATGTAAATGACTTCAATTATACTCCCCAAACTACCCAAGGAGGTAGGATTATACAGATAAGGAAACTGAGGCTATTGAAGGTTAAATAATGTACCTAAGGTCACCCCACTTGCAGAAGCAAAAACAGAATTTAAACCCAGTTTGGTCTGACTTTAGAACAATGTACCTAACAGTATCCCGTGGTGGCTGATGAAATACTATCCAGGTTCTCCAGAGCTGCTCTGCAAACCGCCTCTACTCCTGCTCTCTGCCCCATCCTGCCCCTTCCTCTCCTCCTCTCCCCGCAGCCCAGCTCTGACTCTCCTCGCCATGGCTGGCACTCTTCTTGCTCCAGTCTTCAGGGGACTCCAAGAGCTGGACTCTGCCCACTGTGTCTCTTCTCATTCCCGGCCACTGGAGCAATCCACAGTTTGGACAATCCGTAGTCATCCAAATCACAGCATCTTTCTGAGAGGTATTGGAAGCTGGGGCTCATGGGCACTGACGCTGCACCATTGTCCCTTCTCCCAGAGCAGCTTCTCTATTGCAAAAGTTTCAACAAACTTCTAGACAAAGCTAACCTTCAGCGGCATCTTCTTCCACAAACCCTCCCTGGAGTACTGTGACGTCATCCCAGCAGTCCTTCGCCATGAAGACACTTTGGGGATTCACTTCCTTTTGAAGAGACAGGCAGCTGTGGGTAGAGCTCCCTTTGGGTCCACGTAGTTCTCCCAGCTACACACATTTTGGCCATTCCTTACTTCCTCTCACCTTCACAGCTGCACCTTGCATTGCTGTCTGGAAATTCACACAGTGCTATGTGTTCATCTGATCACATTTTTTCCCAGTGGGATTGCCCAGCTATATTCTGCTGTGACCTTCTGCCCCTTTTTTACTCTGTATGCAGTCTCAGAATCCAGGGCCACAGCCCAAAAAGATATGCTTGGTTTATCTACCACAGCCAGAGGAGCCTGAGGGATACTTATTTCATAGCTAATGTTGGATGGCTAAACTTCTTTATAAATATTGATGGATACTGGTGTCTTATTACTGGGTACTCTAAAGGAGACTGCATAACTTCCCTCCAGGTTTCTTTTGATAGTGATATCATGAAATTAATGCAACAAATTTCCGTTAATACTGCTTATACCCATGTTGTAAACTATAAAGAAAAATGTCCAAAGAACACCTTTAAGAAGCATGAAGCCAAAAAGTAACATAAGGAATTCTAATTCACTTTGGCTGCCATTTTTGGTAGAGAATGCACAAAGCTTCCCACTCTTAGGTTCTCAGTTGCTGTGTTTTTGCAGTGTTGTTCCTCTGTGTTCTTTATGCTTGTCCACACTTGCAAAGGTCCAGGAGATCAGGTATGTCATATGCAACAATTTCTAGCACAATGTCATGTTCAGATTCATGTGCAACATTTATTTTTATAATCTCAGTTGCTTAGCAGATATCTTCTTGGTTTTGCGGGAAACGGAGTGGTTAATATGTATATCTTTCCCTGAATACCAGTGCCTGATACTGCATAATACATCCAGATGTTCATTTGTTTATCATTTTCTCTTCCCAACTCACACTGGAATGTAAGTCCATGAAGCAAGGACTTCGTGGTATTCACTGCTATAAACTTATTGTCCAGAAAAGTCAAATATCATGAACAAGTCATATTTATCAAAACAGCATAAAGGTTGTTTCACAGTAGAATATATATTAATGTAATTTACCACATTAACAAATAAAAGAGAAAAAACATATGATTATCGCTTTAGATGCAGAAAGAACATTAGGTAAAGTTTAATGTTCATCATGATAAAATAATTTTCTAGCAAACTAGGATAGAAAGCAAGCTTCTTAACCTGACATGGGTATCTAGAAGAAAAAGAAAACATAGCAACATTAGAAAATCTTTACCTAAAGACAATCAATAAGACATAAATAAATGGAGAGATAATCTTTGTTCAAACATGGAGTGACTCAGTACTGTTAAGATGTTAATTGCCTTCAACTGATATCTAGATTTCATGTAATTGCAGTCAAAATCCCAACAAGGATTTTTTATGCTTCAAAAGCAGATTTTAAAGTTTATGGAGAGGAGTAAAAGGACCAATAATAGCAAAAACATTCTTTAAGAAGAAAAACATAAGGGAATCTGTCTTAACAGATACCAAAACTATATACATAGTTATGGTAATTAAAACCACATATATAAGGAAACTTAACATAGTAGAGAAGTGGCATTGCAGATGAGTGGGAAAAGATAGATCATTCCATACACAGTGCTGGGGAAACTGATTATTCATATGAAAACCAACAGAAAATTTGATCCTTCTTTACAACATGCATACAGTTAAATTTCACAGTTTAAATATCTATATATTTAAAACAAAAGATTAAACATTTAATTAAGTTTTAAAAGGGATGTGTTTTTAAAAGTTTAAAATATAATACAGGAACATATCTTTATATTGTTGAGGTATTCTTAAATAAAATGTATTTTGTTTTGTATATTCTTAAACAAAATGTAGAAAAACAGTACCCATAAAAGATTGGTAAATTCAACTTTGTTAAAATTAAGAACTTCTTTACACACATATAACTGTCAAGCTTAGTATCCAAAATATATAAAGAATTTCAAAAAATTGTATATAGATATATATGGCAATTGTTTGAAATGAATGAAGGTCATAAAGAGGCATTTGGGGGAAAGAAAATACAAACATTTAATTAGTTTGTATAATGCTTGGTCTCATTAGCAATCAAAGAAATAAAATAGTTTCTTTTAAAAACACCATGTGCCATACAATACCCACTAGATTGGCAAAAGTTTAAAACTCTGACAATACAATGGAGTTGAGCAAGGGGGCCTCGCATCCTGGGCTGGTGGAAATTTATGCTGGTACCAGGGGTCTAGGTGGTGTTATCATTGTCTTGCAAAGTTTAACTTGTCTTGTAGTCAAGTACCCTCCCCTCCCACCTTGGCCAACCCTGGAGGTGAACAGCAGCTCAGATAAATGGACTCCATACATGCTTGTGGTTTTGCAAGCATCTGCTGGAAGCTGTGCTTGGATCAGGTTGGAAGTGCCAAGGTGTCCATTCCCCCCAGAGCAACCCTGGGTGAGAAGGGACGGGAAGTGGTGGATAAAGAGCTCAACATTCTTCCTCCTTGGAGGGACAATTCTGAGGTAAGCTTAACAGTTTCTTGACTCTTCAGTTGCCTACAGCAGTGACCACTCATTAATACACCACTTATTGGCATTCCTTCTTTTTTCCCCACTTCCTCATTTCCTCACTCCCTCATTGTGCCTTCTGGAATAACCACTCAAATAAATTCATGCACTCAAATCCTTGTCTCAGGATCTGGATTTCATGGAATGCAAACTAAAGCACCCTATTATCTAGCTGATCCACTCCTAGATAAATACCCTAGAAAAATGCTTGCATGCCTGCACCAAGAGATATTTATAACAGTCTACCAGTATGGTGTGTGGTAAGAAAAATATATAGTAACAAATAAATTCCCATCAATGGAAGACTGGATAAATAAATTGTGCTATAGTCATTGAATGAAATACCATTCGTAAGTAAAAAGTAGTGGACTGTAGTCAAACTAACTGATCTCAATAAATTTTAGAAACATAATGTTGAGTGGAAAAAGATGCCAACAGTACGTACAGTATTTTTATTAAATTCAAAGTAAATTGAAGAACATTCTGGCAATGATTGCAAATATATATAGTGAAATTTTAAAGAAAAGCAGAATGATAATAACCCAAAATTCAGGTTGGCAGTTACCTCTAAGAAGGAAGCAAAGGAGTGAGCTGAGGAAAGAGCCCCTGAAACCTACCATCCATTGCATAGGTCGTATTTCTTAGGTTAGGTGGTAAGTTCATGCATGGGTGCTTGCTTTAATATCATGCTTCATGGTTTATACATTTATTAATAAAACTGAAAAAAAAACTGGCAAATCTCAGATACAATAAAAACATTTATTAAATCTCATGTTTTATTTTGTGGAAAGCATGTGATACAATATACTATAATACATCAATTAGTTGAGAGATATAATTATTATACCCAAAGGCTTTATATATTTTCATGGGTTTTCTAGTTCATGTTTTATATACTGCAAACTCTGTAAGATTTATGAAGACTCTTTCATAGGGAAAATCTACTTTTAACATTTCCACTGTTTCCTAGGTTTCTTTGAGTAGAATTTCAATATGATAACTTGATTCTCCAAATTGATAGCTGAAATATCCTATAGATGTTCTAATAAGTGATAATACTTTCAAATTAGTGATATATCTTGTATTTCGTAGTCCTACATGATTCCAATTTACCTTTGCTATGTTTGGGATTTGTGTGACATTACACACTCTGAGTGTTACTAAAATCATGCAGAGCTAGATAACTTACACATAAAAGGTGTGCCTTTGCACTGAATTTTTTTTGACTTAAAAGTATATGGTGTTAGAATAAATATTTATATACCTTATACAGATACAAATCTCTATTCATTTATCATGGCTATAAATTACTGAGGCATATTTAATGAAAAAACATCTGGTCTAACTTTCTAAACTTAAGACAGTGTTAAAAGTCTGCAATTCTATATGATGAGAATAAAGCCCAATCCCTTATCCAAAGCAAGTTGCTGAAGTTACAAGGTGATTAAGTGGAAAGGATAGAGAAGATATAATGAAAGGAAAGAATACATGTTCTCCTAAAATACCATCACCATTTATAAAAAACTTTCATCAAGCCAATGAAATAAATTAAAATACCTGTTTTGAAAGTGTGTATCTTACAATGATACGATAAAAAGTTTATAAAATAAAAAGAGTTATAGCTACCCAGAAAATTTACCTAGATACTTCCTTGTTTCTCTAACTAGATATACAAATGATAAATTTGAAATGATTCAGCATGGATCCTGGATTTGTGATTTTAATAGTGATGGTAGAACCAAGTTACTTAGGAAGCATGGATACCCCACACTGACTTTGTAGAAGGTAATCACTGAAGACTTGTCCTAATTCCTATAAGGATGGAAAATGAACATATGACCAGCAGTGGCAAACATAGAGATGCATGTCCACTTGGAGAAGTGCACATGTGGGGCTAAGGATCCCACTGGCTGGATCAGAACACCTTTTCATCATTTGCTCTGATTTCTGATGCATACTGTTGATTTTTGTCTACGAAAGAGAGAGGGAAGCTTTAGATTTAGTATTTCTTCTCTACCATATTTATGACCCTTCAAAAGGATATTTTTGATGTTTGCTAAGAAAGACAAAACAAAGAAACATTTCTTTGATGTAGGAAAATCCTTTGTTTGACATACCATTTCTGGGCTAAAAAGTGCCAAGAAGTTTGGAAAATGGTGAGAAAGATGACTTCTATTGGGTACTTATATTATGCCAGGCATTGTAAGACAGTAACTAAATTTCTTTTCCCTTTCTAAAACTCTTTTGTAAGAACCTGAATCCGGAAGCAACACAATATTAATAAAAATGACTTGTATTCATATAAAGCTTTTATAGTTTATTAGCAGTCCTTCTTACTTAGGGAGAAGGAAAACAACATTTATTACATGCTGACTATGTGCAGTTCAGAAGCATGGAGGTTTTATGCATTAAAAGTTTATTCCTTGTGATACATTTAAGAGATGGATCTTATTTCTCCCATATTTCAGATGAGAAAACAGAGATATTAGAAGATGTGAGTAGATTGTCCAAAGCCACATTCAGAAAGTGTTGAAGCTGAGTTTCCAGTTCATTTTTCTGGATCGCCTCTATTCTGCGTGGCCTCAGTCAGGAGGTAGCTATTAAGAAACTCAACATCTGTAACTTATAAAAGGCAATACTGCAGGATTTTGTTGTCCAAGTCTCCGTGCTCGGCATCAGAAGCACCCAAGAACCTTGATTCACTCCATCTATGCATGCCTATGGCAAAGGAGTTCATAAAAATTACAGCTGTGATTTTTAAGAAGGAAATGCCCCTTTTTTTCAATTATTTTGCAGATGAGATTCCTGTCTCCTTGGGTAATGATGCTGTCTCATCATAAAGTTACTCTAACCAGCTAAAAGCCCACAATGGTGGAAACAATAAGAGACTTGGCCCAAAAGAGAAAAACCCAAAATAAAAGAGAAATAAACAACCAGAATCTATTACCAAAAACACTGAAGAATTTGAGACAAAGGGAATTCATTACGTTCCTTTTAAAATAACAAATGAAAACTCATGCATCTAGAAAAACAAAGGACAAGGCTTTGAGAGTTCAGGAATTGTGCTCCCATCTTGGTGGTGATTCTTTTACAAACTCACAGTGCAGCTCATAGACCCTCCAATATTAATTAGAATGAGTTTTGAGAAGACTTTATCCTCCTGCCCAACTAGTGTCCATACACTACTTAATTTGGCACAATTCAAATTCCTGTGCAAAAATAGAAAACAGGAAAAATATCCCTTTTCATAAGACTTTACCACTAAAATGACATGGAGAAATCCTGCCACAATCTCTATTTGTTCCTGGAATGCACTTAGTTTTCCCAGTTAGAAATACTGATTCTTTTCTCTCTATCCACTTGGCTTTTCCTAATGCGGCAGTTTCTAGGAAGTAAATGGATGGTGATTCTAAAAATACTCCCTTTCACATCTCCCTGAGTTTAACCTCAGGGTACCCAGGACTACACTATAAAAGTCAAGTTCACGTAAGTACTTAAATGTTATCTGCTCTGCCAAGTACGCACCACATTTTGAGAGAAACAATTGGTACATTTTTCATTGCTCATATGTTTGATGAACCATACATTGACTGAAGAAGATGGAGTGGGGTGAAATTATGAAAGGCAGGAACCACAGAGGCTGAAAAGTGACCTAGAAATCTTAATTTTAGCAATCATAGCTATGGCTGAATTCAAGTTTACAGCAGCAGGGGAGAAATTATAGTACAAATTACCATGCTAGGCCAGAGAAATTATTCTCTGCTGCATGGTTATTAAGTGATAGATAAATAAATAACACTGTAGGACTGATTGACAAAATATAAGCGACCTAAAAGCTAAAAGGGGCACCATGCAAATAGTACTGTGTAATCACCAGGCATTTTAAAACTGAAATGAGATTTGTCACAGTAGAGAAATCTTAAAACGGTGGCTGCCCCAGCCATTGCTGGAGTCATTGAACAGGAGTCCTTAATCCCAAGGGATTTGCAACTCAAATGACCATGAATTGGTGTTTATTTTAATTTTTGAGGAAGGCCACTAACGACCTATGGTGAGCAGAGCCACGTGCCAGAATTGTTCTTCAAATACTGTATTTCAGCAATTTTAAAGCATCTCCCCACCCCCCTTACATTTTAGCATCTCTGAGATCTGCAATATGTAATGTATCAAATCAACATGCTGTATATTTTAAACTTACACAATGTTCTATGTCCAATGATTTCTTAGATTTGATGAAATAGGGTAGTAATGACAATGTACATGGGTTCTTCCATCTCTTCTCTTTCGCCAGTTAGAAGTATGGGCAAACTAGAAGGTAAAATTGACTGCTACCAAAGACAATGTGTCCACTCATTGCACCTGGCATTGAAACTCCATGGGCTCTGTTAGCTGACAGAGCTCTCTGGCCCCAGACAACCCCAGAATGCAAAGACCTGACCAACTGTGCTGTGAAATGGGACCAATGTTCACTTTTAGAAATGCCACTCCACTGGGTTGTGAGCATAACCATTTAAAAAAGCACCCAGTTGATGCTGTTGAACAGTGTGTTTCCTTTTGAAATTGGCCAAGTCCCAATACTGTCCAATAATCCTAAAGCTTCTTCATAGAAGATATTGCCTCTGAATTTAACCAATGTATCTTTGATTTATCTTACTGATAAACAAGTGTTTGGGTACTCAGAAGGTATAATATATCCTTAATATATCCTATTATCTCTGTTCTCCCAAAGCTAAAGTCAAAGAGGGACACAAAACAGACTCATAAGTATTCAGAATTGTACAACATTTCCAAAAGTACAGTTAAGAAGTAATAGATCAAAGATTAGTCTTCTGGGCTATAGAATGGGTACATTTAATAAAGCAAAGCATCTGTAATGGCTTTTTCTGGGAGCTAAAACTTTCACTTCTGATGGAAGTGTTGAGGCTTATGGCTTATGGCTTTGCCCCTCCAGAATCAGGAGCAGTAGAAATATTTCATTAATTTGTCAAAATGTGGCAGCTCCAAAAACTCAAAATTATCAGTGGTTCCAACCACAATAAAATATTAACTTTGGATTAAAATAAACAAATATTTGAAGGACTCATGGGATAAAACTATATTTTTTGAATCTTCTCCATTAACTAAAGATTATGTTCCACACCTAGTCTTGTTTTCTTGTCTCTGCCCCCCAAATACAAACACCTTTGAAAGGTGAGGATATGTGTGTCTTGACTAAATGATATGCCCAAAGTCACGCAGGGGCAGTATCTGGAGAGCAGGGGGAAGATGAAGGCAGGACTCCTGACTTTTTGATTTTTTATTACAATATCAAAATCTGGGGTCGGAAATGCATATCAGTTTTATCCACATACAAAAATGGAATCTTTAAGCAACTTGTGCATTTGCTCTCTTTTTGCTCTTCTAGAAGAATCAAGAAGAGATTTTAATAATTTATAACTTTTAACCTCACTTTAAATCCATTTTTATCATTTTTTATTATTTACCAACAAATTGTCTTCCCAACAAAATGTTTAAATGTATTTTCTCAAGAAATTATAGCTTATTATTAGCATCAACTTCTCTCCCTCTTCTGGAAAATGTTCAACTTGCTACTGGGAATGACACAATTTACTGCAAGTTCAGGAAATCCATAATGATGACTAATGCTTCTGAGGATAGCCTTGGAGAAGCATCTTGCCCCTTGTGGTCTATGTATCTGATATTTGACACAGGCTGGGTTGGGCACATTTTTGGGTTTGGAACCCTGTACTCAACTTGCTTATTTAGTGTGAAAATCTAGATTTCTGAAAAATTAATTTTGAAGCAGCTGTTGAGAGCAAGTCTAAGTAGAAATTAAAAGCTAGTCGAAGGTTGTCTTGGGTTCTATCTGCTTCTGCTTCTGTATTTGAGTTCCCTTCCTCTTTGCTTTTTAATCACCACATTCCTCTCAATGCCAAAGCTTTCATTCCTTCTGTGATTAATCCAATTTCCTACTGATTTACCAGGATCTCAGCCCCCTCACCGCCAATTTCAATGTCTAGAAATCCTTTGTCTTGTTCTCTCCAAGTTCTGACTTCCTACTAGCTAATTGGACAAATTCTTCCGTTGCAATAGCATAGTATCTACTAACACATACTTTTCATATTATATTTAAATAGATTCTACTTGTCCATTTTATGTTTGAGTCCACAGAGCTGATACTTAGAGGACTGTTGAGTTGTGTCAAGTGCAAACTGCTTCCCTGCAGAGGACGCATTAGGACCAGGGATTTCCCTTAAGACGTGGCTTTAATGTAAAACCTTCATGGGGTGTTATAAGTATAAGCACAATGACAGGAGGCCATGGAACATTTTGGAATCTTTCATCCCACCACGTAAGCAGCTGAATGACCATGAGACTGCCAAGTAAGATCAAAGAGGATGTTGTTACAGAAGCGCCACAAAGATTCTCACTGTACGAGACTCAGTTTATAGGTTTCAGTAACTCTATTTTCTATACTTCCCAAACGTTTTCTTTTCAAATATCTTCAAAATCTCTACAGGCATTAAGTGTCCCAGATAACAGAGCATTTTAAGCATCCATCTACCGGTCCCAGACTGGCCCTTATACCTGGAGGTTTGTTTATTAATTTGTTTATGTGTGTATCAAAGCAACACATGCATATAGTTTAAAAAGGAAGACAGAAAGAACACAAATAGCATTAAAATATTATAACAAAGGGTGAAGCTCTGCCTCACGCTTTCCCGATCTCAAAGCCTCCTCCTTAGAAGCATGTTTCTAATATTGTTTCTATTTTATATTTATTTTAGGTATTACTATTGACTTCCTGTTTTATAGGAAATGGGGAAAAAAATCTCCCCTCTCCAATTACCTACCTTCTTCATCTAAAAAGTTACATCACAATTTTTGATTGAAACATTGTTAAAGATTTAGCTTACTTTGACCTTGAAACATTGTAAGCTAAGTAATGTACTACTTTCCTTTCTGGTATGACTATTAGTACTTGTTCTCTTTCTCCTGTTCCTTTTGTCCCCTCCCCCTCTCCCTATTCTTCCTTCTCACCTTCCTTTTCCTCTTCTTTCTACTTCTTCTTCTCCTGGAGTTAGCAATTACTGTTTTATTTTCTTAGTTTCTATATGCATATTGGAATGTTTTCCCAATATATCTATTGACTGTTAACAATTTTTCTGTTTCTTTAATCGCCTTTTTTCCCTCATTTAATGAATTAATATTCTCTTTTTTCTACTCCTGTATCAGTGAGTATATCTGAGGTTTTCTTCTGCTCCCTGGATTATCTTTGTTTCTTGGGTCATTTTATAGTGTTTGTTTATTTTATTTTCTGCTTTTCATATTGAAGCCTTCCCTATAATCTATGATGATACTGGCTGCCATTCATATTAAAGAATAGGCCCTAAAATAAAATAACTGGAAGAGACTACTTTCCTGGACAGAGCTTGTTATCAGTGAGCTGTGCTCTAGAGTGATTAAAAAAAAAAGCTGGCATTTTCATGGAGGCATGCAAATGTCAATTTCTGTGGGTCTCCTCTGGAGCAATTCAGTTTCTGCAAAGAAGAATCCTTGCTACCCATTTTGAAAACTCCAACCACCATGGAACTGGATGTCCCCAAATCCAGGCTCTCACTAGATCATTTTTTCCAGAGCATAAAGTTATGGTCTACTGCAGTGTTTAGGGCATGTTTCTTACCGGCTGTGTGGAGGGCGAGGAGGCATCCAGGTATCTAACTATTCCTTACCTAGATGTCCAGTCAGTCCCTCTAGATCCATCCTTGAGTCTTACGCCACTTTCCAGTTCACCTGTTTCTTGCTACACAGGAGGCTTTCTGTGACTGTAAGGGGGATTGCGTGATTTTGTTCTCTGCAGAAATGTAGGGTGTTATGTGTTTTGTTCTGATATGAAAATTTTTAATGTTCAGTACCTTCTCAAAATTTGGTGATATCTCTCAATGGCTCCTTACCCATGTTCTTTGTCCTTGAGAGTTTTATTATTTTTTTTATACTCTCCATTTATTATTTTAGTGGAGTTCTACGAAAGAGTAGATACATAAACATGAAAGAGTATATATAAAGACATGTGCTTAACTGACCATCTTTTACTGGCAGTCCCAGCATGTATTTTTAATTGCCAAGAGAGGCTTGAGTGATATCTATTTATTGCATGATCTTATAGTAACTTGATCATGATAGTAACTTGTATTAACATTTATATACCGAGTTGCCCCTATATGACTTCTTATAGTAAGCAACTGATAACTTACAGTTTCAAGATAACATCAAATTATACATGATTATAAGCTGTGCTATATAAGTTTCTAATGTTTTCTGTCTGACTTTTGTATTTATAATAAGTAGCATTTATTATAGTAAATAACACTTATTATATAAGTAGCACTTTAAAGTAGCACTTACAGATATTTAGTCATTCAACTTTAAAATAAAGTTTTTTAGTTACTAATATTTTAGATTTTACAATCTTTTAAATTTAGGGATACTCTGAAATCACAAGGCAGTCTATGTAAAAGAACAAAAATGTTACTAGCTACAAGTACTACCTGATATGAATGACAATTATTTCTAGTACTGTGCAACTAAAAGAACTAACAGAAATAAATGGGAAATAGGAAATAAAATGTATTCACAAATTAAGGAAGTAAAGGAGGATTTCATGGAAAATATAATATGCCTACTGACACTAATAACAATTTCAAATTTTGGATTTGTCAAAGCGGTCTCATTGTTCTCACATTGATTTTATAAATAGACAATGTTATAAATTTGAACTGAAAAATAAATAAAATATCACTTTAATCTGTTTTATAATATGAGTTTCTACATGAACATTGTGGTGAGAAAAAAAATAATCTTTCTTGGACAACAAAAAAAAGGAGGAAAGGGGGAAAATACATTTGAGAATTACGTGATGATCTCTAAATTCCATTCTCATCTTACAATTTTATCATTGTAAGTCTCTTAAATTACTCTGTTTCACCTCGCCTGTAAAATTGCAATAATAATACCTGCTCTTACAGAATTATGAGTACCAAATTAGGTACTGTATGAGGAACTATAAATTCCTTTAGATTTGTAATTTTTATTACTAATCAAATCTGTGGAAATGATAAGAAAAGTAAAAAGTCCATGACATGATCAGACAACTTGCAATTTTCTCCTTCCTCTATTAATATTTATAAACCGAGTTGTCCCTATATGACTTCTTATAGTTTTTAATCCTGGCCCAAATAGTAGTGTAGCTCTAGTCACATGGTCAAATCACATTTGCTGTCCAAAGCTGCCTCCATAGAAGAAGTTCATTAGATATAATTATGCAGTTGTTAAGTTTTAACAGTAGTGCCCTTGCTTTGCCAGAAGATTTCAGAGAAAACTGAATCCAGAAGCTGGAAGTCGTCTGCTGTCTCAACTGAGCTCCTTCATATCATATATGTAGGGGACCGCTAAGAATATAGTCATGCAATTCTGTCAAAATGTTTATGAAATACAGCTTCCAATTTCACTCCAACCTGTAACCTCAAAACTCCCCTTATAAAAGTATGGGGATCAGAGGTATTCATTCAATTGAGGTTTTTTTTAATGGCTTCTAATGAATCTGCCAGAATTTCTGTGCATCTATGAACTCATTTCATATTTTTTGTTAGTTTCTTTTGCAAAGAAAAGTGGTGACAGAACTTCTTTTGGTTCTAAAGATGACTTGCTAGAGTAAGAAGATTCTCTAGGGACAATCTTACTTTCACTCCTTGAAGTCTATTAAAATCTCATACAAATACATGTGAGTTATTGTCTTTGTACTATAAACAGATGCACTATATAACAACAACAAAAATAACGAAACCCAGCACCGAAAGCCTCCCACACCTGCCATCCAGCATGAGAAAGTGCCCCACGTGGTGTCTGTATTATTGGTTGCAGATGCTCAAATTAAGGGGCAGATCTGTCATGGTAGCATTTCACCTAGATCTGATTCTAGCCAAACACCATTTTGCTCTTCCTTCCTGCCCTGGGTTTTGAGGTATGTTTACCCTGTGATGTCTAACGACAGGTAGATTGGATCTTAATTGCTGGTGACATGTCAAGTACGAGAATGAGTGAGCAGTCTTCATTGAACTGTAACACTTAGGAGCCCATGAAACTATCTGATTATAATGGAAATATATGAACACAGTAACTGTGAATTTCTGAGCTGCCTTCTTTTCTGAAAACTAGGTAGAAGGAATCCCAGCACATGTGACATGTGTCACTGAATAAGAATACTATAATCCATGAGTAGTCTCTTAATGTCTGTTTTACACGACAAGTCTGCACTGACTTCAGAAGTCCAATATTTAATTTTAAAGACATTCCTGAAAAGAATTTCATTACTGAACCCAGAACAGAAAAAAAGATTCTGAGAAGCAGTTTGATATTTAGAAAAAGCATCTACTCTTCATACACAAAACCAAATCATCAACGACCATGACTAGGTCTTAACTCTGACGTGTAATCCTATAAATTCTATTTTATTTCACACAGCAGTTGAGGAAGGACACTCAGGTTAATATCAATTTTCTGTATCACCATTTTAAAATTAAATATATTATTAAAATATACTTGAAACTACACTAGGTATTTATTTGGGGTTTTTTTTTTTTTTTGGTTTTGTGATTTGAAAGGTATATTCGGTTCTTTCAGGGCTTATTACAGGCATCATTATGATATATGAAAGTGTGTGAAGGTACCTATCACTAAGACTAGATAAACTTAAGTCTAGAAGATTAAATAACACTTATGTATCATATTTCCCACACACAGGAAATCGTTAGAAAAAGGGATAGAGTTCATTTAATATAATTTTAAGCTTCCTGAAAGGGAGTCTCAGCCTTAATTGATGGGCATGTGGACACATATTCTCTACCCAAGGTTTAAACCTTACTTAAAACTCATCTGAAAATTGGCCACATGGCTTCTGTTGTAGGGATGGATGCCCCGCTAACCCAGAACACACCTCTTTCCAGTTTGGATATTCTAGTTATTCAAAACATAGTCTTACTATTAAGAGGCTTTCTTATAAGGCTTATGAATACATCCCTTCCCTTTCTTCTTCCCTTATTTCTATCCTAGCCTTCTTTATCCAAATATAATTTGAAGTGTTTTTTAAAAAAATAACTACTGGGAGTTAGGTGGCTAAATAAGGGTAAGAAGAAAATAGAAGGAGGGAAAATAAGATGAAGCCTGTGGTCAAGTTAGTAAGAAAAAAGCAGGGCATGTGTCTTCTACACTTAGTACAGGGAAGCTGCAGTTGGGCTCTGAGCTTCTGTGTTTCTGAAACTAAAAGGAAAATTTGATCAAATACCTGTTTCATAGAATGCTTTGGATAAATAAAATATTTGCTCAGAAAAGGTGTAATTATTTAGTTACTGAGCCCTGAGAAAATTCACCCATAAACATCACTCTAAAGCATCTAGTATAGCAAGCTTAAATTAAATGGGAGGGGGCAATACTGGTGGCTGCAGCATCATGAATGTCACCAACCGTGACCCTGAAACTTAACAACTGCTTTTTCCCTTCTCCTTTTATCTGCAGTTCCAGTAGAATGGTCTGAACTCAATAAATGCCACAGAGTGACTGGTCAGTTGCCAGGTCCCAATTCTACACTGAGCTCCAACTCAAATATAATTAGTGATTAAGAGGGTCAGGCAAGCATGCTGGGTTTGTATGCTTACCAGAAAAGCTGTTGCTAAGCAGCTATCTCTTAGATCCCAAACATTATTAGAACATCAAAACAGGAAAAATCAGTGACTTACAGACAAATGAATTTGTGAGCCTTACTGATAGATTTTGAGAAATAAAGTGGTATCTCAGTTGTTCTCTATAGGTTGTTAGAAGAGATAGTTCAGGGGGCTATTTTTCTTTTGTTTTACTGTCATGAAAATCTTCAGATTAAGAATTGTCAGAGTATCATCAAAAGAGGTGATAAATATAATCATTACATTTGCATGTATTTGTTAAAAACCTTAACTAATTAAATATAGACATTTAAAATATACCAAAATTCTTGCAAATCTCTTGGCTCTTGGCAAATATTTTACTATTTTGTAAGCTTCAAGGAAATAGACTGGACTTTTCTCAACTATGGAGAGACCTTAGATAAATGCAAAGGTTTACATCTACTCTACATGGTTTCCACCAGTTGCATGAGTACCAGGATTACAGCTAAAAGTAATAAGCTAGTCATAAATAAACTGACTTGACTGGAATGGGAATGTTCATATCAGGTTAGAGAACGTTGTACTATGGACCTAGCAATGATGAGGTAGTCAGCCTCAGAAGGGTCCCTAATGATTTTTGTAGTCTCCCTCAAACATTACTAGGGCTGATCTGTGTGACAAATATCATATGGATGGAGTAAAAAAGAAATGGTTGGTCACTTCTAAAAATACATTATAAAAAATTGCAGCTTCTCCCTTCGTCTGTCTCTCTGTCCCTCTCATCACTCAATCTGGGAAAAGCAAGCTAACATACTGTGAGCAGCCCAATGGATAGTCCCACATAATAAGAAACTGAGGCCCTCTCTCTAACAATCCATAGTGAATTGAGGTCTGCCAATAATCACACTTAATGAGTATGAAAGCAGATCTTTCTACCTCAACTGAGTCATGGGGTGACTGTGGTCTTATAAGTGATCCTGAGTCAGAATACCCCAGCTAAGTTTGCACACTGTTAAAATATCTATACTAAATGATATGATAAAAAACACAATAGATCAATTAAAATGTTATCTTAAAAATGTTCACACTATACAGAAAGAAGGTAGGAAAAAGGGGAAAAGGGAAGCAGAAACCATAATGAACAAACATAAAACAAATAATAAAATGTTACAATTGAACCTAAACATACAAGTACTTATATTAAATGTGAATGGTCTAAAAACTAATTAAAATACATATTATCAAAATGGATAAAAACAATGACCCAACTCTATGTTTTCTGCAAGAAACTAACATGAAATATAACGATATAGGTAGGTAAAAAGTAAAAGGATGGGAAAAGGTATACCATGCAAATACTATTCAAAAGGAAGTTTGAGTGGTCACATTAATATCAGACAAAGTAGACTTTAGAGCAAAGAAAATTACCAGAGACAGAAAAGGATATTGCATAGTGATAAAGTATTACTTTACTAGTAAGACATAACAATCCTCCATATGTATACACCTAACAACAGAGCCCAGAACATGTGAAACAAAAACTGACAGAATTAAAAGGAGAAATAGGCAAATCCATGATTATTGTTAGAGACTTTAACATTTCTTTCACAATAATCTATAGAAGTAAGAGATAGAAAATAATCAAGCATACAGAAGAAATGAACATCACCATTTGCCAAATGGGATCCTATTGACATTTATAGAATATTCCACTCAACAACAGCAGAATATACATTCTTCTCAAGTGCACTTGGAACATTCACCATGATAGATCACACCTTAGGAGGGAAAAACATTTTAACATGTAAAACAATTTAAATTATAAAAGTAGGTTATCAGACCTTAAAGAAAGTAAATTGAAATTTGTAACAAAAAGATAACAGGAAAATCTCTAAATACTTGTAAATTAAAAACCCATGTCTAAAAAATCCATGGATTAAATAGAAAGTCTTAGTGGAAATTAGAAAATATCTTCAGTTGAAATAAAATAAAACTACAGCATATCAAAATTTGTGTGATAGGGCTAAGGCAGTGCTTAGAGGAAAATTCATAGCAATATTGCTTATATTTGAAAATAATAAAAGGTCTTAAATCAATAATCTAAATTTCCATCTTAAGAAAGCAGAAAAATAAGAGCAAATAAACCCAAAGCAAGTGGGAGGAAAGAGATAATAAAGATTAGAACAGAAATGAATGAAACAAACACAAAACCAATCAGGAAAATCAATAAAAATAAAAGTTGGTTCTTTGACTAGATCATTAAAATTGATTAAAATTTTATCGATTAATGATACTGACAAAGAGAAGACACAAATCACCAAAATCAGGAATGAAAGAAAGGTTACCACTACCCTTGGCAGCCATTAAAATGATATAAGAAAATATCACAAATCTGGGCACATAAAGCCACAAATTTAGTGAAATAGACCAGTTCCTTGAAAACCACTAACTACCAAAACTCACCTAAGTTGAAAGAGATAACCTGAATAGTGTTATAACTATTTAAAAAAATTGAGTTCATAGTTGAAAAAATACTTCCCCCAGAGGAATTTCCAGATCTAGATGGTTTTACTGGTTCACTCTATCAAACATTGAATAAAGAAATAAAACCAATTCTGCATAATCTTTTCAAGAAATTAGAAGAGGAGGAAATAATAATTCTTTTCATGTGGATGGCATTATCCTGCTAACAAATCATGCAAAGACATTACAAGAAAAATATTATGGACCAACATCCTCATGGACATAGATGCAAATATTATTAACAAAATTTTAGCTAAGTGAGTTCAGCATCATACAAAAATTATACATCGTGACTAACTAAGATTCATCACAGAGATGCAGAAGTGGTTTAATATTTGAAAAATCATTGCTCTTCACCATATTAGTAGCCTAAAAAAGCAAAACCTCCTGAGCATATTAATTGATGTGGAAAAACATTTGACAAAATTCAACTCTATTCATGATTTTTTTTAAAAATTCAGCAAACCAGGAATAGAAGGAAAATCCCTCAATCAACCCACAGCTTACCTTATACTTCCTGGTGAAAGACTGAATATTTTCCTCCTATAGTCAAGAATATTGTAAGGATATACACTCTCACAACTTCTGTTAATCATTGCAATTAAAGTTCAAGCCAGTGCAATAACACAGGAACAAGAAATAAAAGATATCCACACTGAAGTGCAACAAATAAAATGTCCCTATTCTCAGACAACATGATTATCTATATAGCAATTCCCAAGGGAATTTCTGCACAGAAACATCTAGAACTAAGTTGATTTAGTAAGGACACAGGCCACAAGATCAACACAAAAAAATCAATGATATCTCTATGTAGTAGCAATTAACAACTGGAAACCAATATTTTAAAATAATTCCCAAGAAATGAAAGACTTTGGTGTACAAATATAAGAAAACACATATAGGATCTGCATGCTGAAAACATGGTGCTTATGAAAGCAATCAGAAAAGACCTAATAAATGAGAGGCATAGATTTTTAATGGATTGGAAGATTGAACATAGCAAATATGTTCATTCTTCCCAAACTGATCTACAGATTTGATGTAATCCACTGTAGAATTTTTTTGTAATGTAGAAATACTGATTCTAAAATTTATGTATAACAGAAGGAAACTAGAATAGCCAAAGCAATTCTGGAAAAAGAGAATAAAGTTGGAGGAATCAGATTATTCTTTTAAGACTTACTATAAACTAAGTAAATAAGACAGTGAGATATTGGCAAAGGAATAGACCCATAGATCAATGGAACAAAATTATAGTCTAGATATAGACCCACACCAGTATGACCAGTTGATTTTTGTTAAAAGTGCAAAAGTTATTCAATGCAGAAAAATAGTCTTTTCAACAAATCATATTGGAAATCAAAATTAGTATGCAAATTAGTATGGAAATTTAAACTCACACTTCATGTAAAATTTAACTTAAAATAGGTAATATGTAGAAGTATAAAGCCTAGTATTATAAAATGTTTAGAAGAAAACATAAGAGAAAATTTTTGTGATCTAGACTTAGGCCAAGAGTCCTTAGAAATGAAACAAAAAACACAAACCATGATATAATTTATAAATTATACTTCATCAAAATTAAACATTTTTCTGTGTGGAAGCAACTACTGGGAAAATTTTTAAAAATCTACAAACTGGGAGAAAATATTTGCAAATCATATATCTGACAAAGAACTCATACCCAGAAAGCATAGAGAATTCTCAAAACTCAATAGGAAGCAGACAACCCAATTAAAAAGTAGGCAAGAGACTTGAACACATTACACATAGGAAGATAGGAAGATATAAGCTGTGGAGGTCAGTAAATATCCATTATCAGGCTTATAAAAATGTGGTCAGCATCATTGGCTATTAAGGAAATGCAAAGCTAAATCATGATAAAATACCACTACATACCTATGAGGATGGCTAAAATAATAATAAAAAAATAATGATAATACCAAGTGCTGATAATTAAGCTGAGCAGCTGAACTCTCATACATTGATGGTGGGAATGCAAAATAGCACACTGAAATGGGGAAAATACATCTGGCAGTGCCTCATAAAGTTAAACATATTTCTGTATGACTCAGCAATCCCATTCCTGGGCATTTATCCTAAAGAAATGAAAATAATGGTCATGCAAAACCCTGTACATGAATGTTTGTGGCAGCTCAATTCAGAACTGAAAACAAAAACAAATGTCCTTCAATAGATGAATGGATAAACAAAATGTGTTAGTGCAGTGGAATATTACAAAGTAATAAAAAGGAACAAACTATGGATACCAGAAAAATCTTGAATTAACATCAAAGGCATTGGCTGAGTGAAAGAAGCCAGACTCAAAATGCTACACCCTGTATACTTCTATTATGTGGTGTACTTGAAAAGACAAAACGGTAGGGGTGGAGAAGAGATTGGTGGTTGCCAAGGTTTAGGGGCTGACAAAGGATGTGCTGACAAAGAAGTAGCAGAGGGACACAAAAGGAAATTTTGAGGGTGACGGAACTGTTCTGTGTTCTGATCTTGTGGTGAATCTATGCGTGTGTTAAAAATATACAGAACTGTATGCTCAAATAAAATTTTCACTGCAACTTAGTTTTTAAAATAAAATTAAAATAGAGAAAAAGCTATTATAAAAAGTGAGATAAAGTATATCTTTAGAAGAAATACATATCAGCTATAGGTGACAAATAAAATATAATGACATTCAGAAACATTGAAAATAAATCTTTGTTGAAAACTGGAAAATTTGAGAATCTTTAGTGACTAAACACTGTTGAATCCCAATCTTGATTTCAGATTTACCTGAAGCTGTGGGCATTCCCACTGTCTTTCCTGCTGGCAGGAGGGCAATGACAGGCTGAGTGGTACAGCTGACAGAATGGAGTCAAGTCTTAAGCAAAGCCAGGCGTGTGCCTGACAAGGCAGCTGATGTGAAGGAGACAGGCTGCCTGCCCAGGACGTCTGCCTCTGCGGGGCACAAATGACCACCATGGAGATAGGATGCACTCAGCTTTGCCTGGAGGCAGATATGATCAGGATCAACTGGCTTGTGGCTGTTCACTTTAAAATTAAAAAGCACCTGTAGAAAATGTCCCGGTTACCTACTCTATCAATGGGGAAGGGATAGAAAGACAACCTAAAGCTTTTACTAGGACTTCTGCATTTTTATAAATAGCTAATAAAATGAGAGCAAGTCTCAATTACATTATTAGCTGAAAGAAAAAGATTCCAAGTGGCGTAGTTAGCATGATTTAATAAGAACATTTAATAAAAAAACAAACAAAAAGCAAAATAAACATATTTTTATATAAAGCATATAATGCAGAGGCACACGTTTGTATTTAAATATATATACTATTCAGCCATTAAAACAAGAGTGACAGCTCTTTCAGTACTGGCATGATTTTGCCAAAGAGCTTTATAGTGCTTGAAGAGTGTGTTGTTCTGAATGAATCACTTTCTGTTAAAAAAAATTGTGTGAATTTATATGTAACATATGAAATATAGACAGAGAGATAATATAGATACAGGTGTGTGTATTTAAACATAGGAAAAACAAGAACTGTTAATGGGGCTATCTCAAAGGTAGGTATACATGTAGGGGACAGGTAAAGGGGAAAAGGGAGAACTTTTTTTTTTATAATTTGTGAAAATGCTTCCCATCCAAATCTAAACATGCACACTTATCTTTTCTATAAACATGGAAGCAAAGACAAAAGTATGTAAATCAAATGTTAACATTGGCTCTATTGGTCTGGTAAAATGAGAAGCAAACTTTATCTTCTTTGTGCTTTTCTGTGTTACCCAAATTCCTACAGTAAATAAATATAACTTTAGAAAATTTCATTAAAATTACCATTGAATAGAAAAAATATTTATGCCATAATACCTTTAATATAGAACACCTCCACTATTATTAAGAACTGTTTATTTTGCAAGTTCCACTCTACATATATTCTCATCCCATTTTTACTTTTATTAGGTAAACCTAATCTCCTAGAATATCAAAAGGGCTTATAGAATGTTAGATCATTTTTTCGAACTTATGAACAGAGTAGAAATGTCTTCCTAACATTTAAGAAAATCGCTTTTATCTTTCTATTCTCTCACTGATACATATGACTCCACCCTCCTCCCCAACATTCCAGTTATTTGTTGTTCACAGTTACACGTGGTCAAGACGTGCTCAGCTAGGGTTTTATAATGAGTAATCCCCAATCTCAGTAGCTTAAAGAAACACACATGTGTTTCCTGCTCATGCTATGGATTGGTTATAAGTCCATCAATGGTCTCCTGGGTCTTTGCTCTAACTCATCTCAACTCAGGTACCCAGGCTGGGGGAGTCTCCTCTGTGCTTCCACATTTGCTGGTAAAAGGGAGTATGATGAACCACATTATTGGATTTTAAATACTCTCCACCAAAGTGAGGTGAGTCACTTCCTTTCACATTTCATGAGCCAAAGGAAGTCTGATGACCATGCTTCACCACAAAGGCGTGGAAAAATAAAATCCTACCACTTGCTCTGAAGAAGACAGGCCAAAAAGTTTGATGAACAGAATGAATGTCAACTGTAGAATCCTAGGACAAGCAACAACTGACATCAGTAAGAGTCCAGTGGATTTAACCCATTAAACTTATGTTTTTCACATAACAGGTTTGTTTTAAGTTGCATGGTAAAAAATTTTTACACTTCTTCTAGTCCCCCAAAACTGTTGTGCTTAAAAAGGAAATTGACAGATATTATTTCATTTTTTTCAAAGAAAAAAGTTTAAGCTGATTGGCCATTTTCAGATATCAGCCACTACCAAAGAAAGGTAGAAAAATATTAGAAAAAAATTTTTACTAGTTTTAACCAGAGTACTGCCATTAGTAAGTTTTTTTAGAGTATTTTTATTTATCTGGTTTGTTTATCTAGCTGTAGTTATTCACTTTACCAGAATATTTCTCAATGCCTACTAAGAGCTGAGGATTTTGCTGGGCACAGACTATATCAATCCTTTGAACCCTTGTGATCAATGCTAACTAATATTTAAGCATCACCAGTAAAATGTAATCTAAATCTGCCTGGAAATCTGCATAAGCCAGCTTCTGAGTTACTTTAGGATAGATTCCATGCCTGGCAAATATGGAATGTGAGCATAGCTCAGTGAGGTTGTCATTGGCACTTGCCTCAGAAACTTAAAATTCAGAACCAATATTTATGAAAATGTGTGTGCTCACAGAAGTTAAGAAGCTACGGTTTTTGACCTTGAGAGTAAGTTCTATCTTTTCATAAAATATTGATGGTGAGTCATTATGCATTCCTTCCTCCCTGCCCACCCCGCTACTCACCACCAATTTAGACTCTCCCTGTCTATACATCGTCCTCCTGGTCACACCTGACTGTCTCTGGAAAAAGACCTCTGGTTTCAGATGTGAGGAAACTGTTTTCTAACCTCCAAGGAATTAGCAAAGATCAGAGCTCTTTACTTACATTTAAAAAATAGATGTGCTGCATATTCACTAACATCAGAGCTCAAGGTGTTCAAGTTTTCGAGAGTTGACACTATGGCCATTCACAGCCGGCATATTTTAGGTTTAATTTAACCACTTCTGAACATGCTCCATGGTCCAGTTTTGAAATTGATCATTAATACAGTAGTTAAATCCTGGCATTTGGGGGATAATTTTTATTTCAAAAAAGATCATCCATTGAATTAAAAAAAGATATAATGGGGAATAATGTGTATCTAATTATTAATGTACTATAGAAATTAGCTTTCATATTGCAATTTATATTGCAATTACCTTCTTTGTGTTATAAAGCAGAACAATACAGAAGAAGAACTTCTTTATTAATGCCTAATAGCATGGTAATTTAAAATATTCAAGTTTCTTTAATAAGGTAGTGTATGAAATGTTACTTAATTTGACAAGATTAATTATACAATTAATCTAAGACTGCTCTCAATTAAATTAGTAAAAATTCTGAAGCTTGCTGCTTTTGAAGAGTGCAGGAACCTAGCATGAAGTGAGATATCTATTAAACATAATATTAATTAGACTGAGATGGAATAATGCATATTTTGTTAATATAAAGGGCATTGTCAGAGAGTTGGTAAAGAGGCATTGTTTCATTACTTTAATAATAATGATACCCCGGCCCTCTAAACAATTTAGAAGGGTCTCCAACATCACTGGAAAATACAGTAGCTTGGAACAGGGACGACGCGCAAAGTACGCAAGACAACACAACAGTCAAACTCCTGCGTTGGCCGTCCTGACTCTGCATATTTTGGGGTTCTGTTCAGATAGAGTTATTACTAAGGGAGATAACAGGCTGTCAAAAAATACCTCCAGGGTAAGATAATCTTGGTAAATTCACCATGGTCCAGGGGCTAATCCTCAGCTTTTCAGGTCCAAGACTTAAGCTTTTCAGAGTGCCAAGGTCATGAGATCCAAGTCAACTGAGAAGTATTAATTAAAGTCATAATTCACTGAAGTATAATCCCAGAATCTTCATTTATATATTTACAATGGAAAAATCTACCTTTTAGGGGACCAGAGGGCCCAATTCCTGTATTTACAGTGAACACTTGCATGATAACAGAGTACCTGAAAAATCATTTCAGTGATGTAAATGTTGTTTGGTATACAAAGAAGTGTTGAGTGTAAACCATCCAGGCTATGGTTAGAGCCAAAAGCATCCTTCCCTTGGCACAGAAAACACCTCCCTAGTGACTAGAAGGTTCCTGTTGCTCGGGTTTTCTATATCTCTCTCTCTGTATCCCCTAATCCCCTCCCCTCTCCATGGGGCTAGATTCTGGCTGAAGGACAAAAGGATGGAGGTTAAGGTACCAATTATATACAGTGTTTGGTTAGGCATACTGTACAAGCTGAGTAGGAAAACGGGCTAAGAAACTGGGAGAAAATCCATTGATCTGTGTACAATTAAGTCTCGTTCTGGGCTGAGAATCATTCAGAATATTTCATGTAACTTTGCATGCTTTGCACGGTAAGTGTTGATTTTCTTAATGCAACTCTCATTCTGGGGGAACCAGAATCACCTAGCATATTGAACCCCATCGTTACCTGAATTGAGGTTGGGGTTGGTGTTGCGGGAGAACGGGGTCTCTATTAGCTTTTACAGAGGGAGGAGGAACCCTTTCCTGTGGGGTGATGCAGGACCGCATCAGGACTGTGGCTTGGGAGGAGAGGACGGTCTGGAGGTGGCCCCTCCTTCTGCTAAATTTCAGCTCTCCTTTGGCCCTAAGTAGGGGAGCTATTGAACAGTGCACAAAACGCACCCAGAGAGATAACTTTTCCTAAAGTCATCATTTTCAGGTGAGAAAAGGAAGTGCCATGCAAGTTAAGCTCACACAATTAGTGGTAAGGCTGGAGGTCAAGCCTAGTTTTTCTGACACTCAATCCAGTGTATTTTATATTATACCTTGTCATTAGGTGACTATTATAAAGCTGCATACAATATAAATAACCATACATGGAAAATCTCCCAAAATTGCAAAACTACTGCCAAATGTGCTTTTAATTCATATAATGCATACTCAATGAGTAGTTGTCCCAAGGTGATGGTCATTATGGAAACAATAGCTTGCATTTATTGAATGCTTGCTATGTGCCTGGCATCATTCTAAAGAAAGATTTTCTGTTGACTTCCACTTTGAATCGGGAGCTCTGTTTCCTCTGAAACAAGTGATGGCTCTAAGACACTTAAAATTAAAATTCTTACCATAGAGTAGAAAAAGCATCATGTTAGTATTCATAGTCTACATTCATTTAACTCTTCTATCCAGCCACTTCACAGGGATTGAAAAGTGAACTGATTAAAATGCACCACACATGCATTAAAATTTCCATCTTACAGGGAGTTCTTGCTGACTCCATCTGAGTGGAATGCTTAAGTAAAAACTATATAACCATTCCTAATTAGAATTTAATAGAAAATAATAAAGCTCCTTTAAATGGAATTGCTCTGTTGTCTGTCTATCTATCTACCTATCTATCATCTATCTCCAGAAATGTTTGTTGAAATTCATCAGTATTTTACATGCACACACATGCACACTCACACACACTCACACACACACACACACTCACACTCACTTCTGCTCAAACCGGTCATGATCCTCTCAGGTCTCCAGTGGGCCGTCCTTTCTGAGAATAATGGGTTACCTACAGGGACATTAAGTATTTAGCAGCAACCCACCAAGCTACTGCTGCCTGGAGATGTTTAATGGAGTTAAACAGGAAGTGCCATGATGTTACACAAGTGCAGAATTTGTTTACAGGAAAGACGCTAAGCAGGAAGTTATTCTTTCTAGCAAAAGCCATGTAAAGAGTCTTCACATTGTCACAAGGTAGAGAAGGGCACTGCTCACTTGGGAGCATGCAGTCCCCAAGGAAAGGAAAAATTGGTGTCTAATATCAGACTCAATGTATATCTTTCTTAATTTAATATGCATATTTATTGTGTGCAGAAGACTCTTACATTTATAATAGATGCCTCTTTGCAAGCCTAGAAAATCTTCCAAGTTTCAAACACCACTGAAAAATTTTCTTTTAATTCCTATAATACGTAATTAATGGGTGGTTGTTCCAAAGTGACAGCCATTATGGAAATAATAATACGCGTTTCCTTACTGTGTGCCTGGCATCATTCATTCTAAGCACATTTGTGTATTTCATTTAATTCCCACAAGGACCTTGTATGGTAAGTACTACGATTATCCCCATTTTATAGAAGAGGAAACTCTACAGAAGTTAAGTAATATGCCCAAGATTGTACGACTAAAAACTGGTGGAGCCAGTTTCAATCCAGATAACCTAATTCAGATCCTACACTCTTGATTACTACACAAAATGCCAGCAGAAAGCCACCCACAGACCCATGCAGAGAACACAAATTCCTTTAATATAAGGAAAGGATAGGAGAACCTATTTGGGCACAAAGAGCCACAGAGAGCAAGGCATCCAGAGGCATACTCCCAGGTTCAGGAGCAAGCTCCTTTCACCTTTAAGTTCCCACAAGGAGCCCGCAAGGGGAGTGATCCCTTCTGGTCCTTTAATAAGCTCCAGTCTACATACTCTCTCCATGATCTTCAAACCCAACTCAACTGGCAACTCTTTTGGAGATTCTGGCTAACAGCTTGCCTGTCCACTAGGTACAATTAGCTGGTAACAACCCCTGCATATTCTTGAGATTAATCAAAGCTTGATTTCACAGATAAAGTACCTCCTAGAGTTCCAGGATTCAGGACCCTTGAGGTCTGTTCTTGGATCCTACAACAAGTAAACTATGATATGTGTCTGTAAGACAGTCTGACTAGACTAATTTATTTGCCCAGAAACTTACTTCCACACATAAACCTAAATGTTTGCATTGTTCAATTTTGGGCTGAATCAAAATAAAAAATGATCACATCCCACTCTTTCAAACTTGTCCCAAAATAGTTAAAATCAAGAATGGCAAGTTTGGGAATACCAATAATTTAGAAAATGTACCTAAACATTTACCTCTTAACCTATCATGACTCCTTCTAGGAATCTACCTCAAATTTGGATAAACTGTCAAAAATACAGTGATTTATGGGTAAGATTATTCATAGTGGTATTATTTGTAATAATGAAATAAAGGAAACAACACAGATGTTCCTCAGTAAAGGATTGGTAAAATAAGCTCTGGTAGAACCATGCAAAGGAATTCTATGCAGATGTAAAAATGAATGATACGAATCTCTGTTATACCAATATGATGTAACCTCTAGGGATATATTATTAGGAAGGAAAGATAAAATGCATAAAAGTATAGGTAGATGGTATTTAGGGGAGAATATGGTTAAATACACCCACAGATTTACTTATATTTGTGCAAAAGAACACTCGAATGGCATATAAAAAAGTAATACAGGGCTTCCCTGGTGGCTCAGTGGTTAAGAATCCGCCTGCCAATGCAGGGGACACGGGTTCGAGCCCTGGTTCGGGAAGATCCCACATGCCGCAGAGCAACTAAGTCCATGCGCCACAACTACTGAGCCTGCGTTTTAGAGCCCATGAGCCACAACTACTGAAGCCCATGTGCCACAACTACTGAAGTCCGAGCGCCTAGAGCCCATGCTCTGCAACAAGAGAAGCCACCGCAATGAGAAGCCCGCGCACTGCAACAAAGAGTAGTCCCTGATCTCAGCAACTAGAGAAAACCCATGTGCAGCAGCGAAGACCCAGTGCAGCCAAAAATTAAATAAATGAATAAAATAAAATAAATTTTTTTAAAAAAGTAATAAATGAATAAAATAAAATAAATTTTTAAAAAAAGTAATACAAATTACTACTTATACAAAAAGTAATACAAATTACTAAAAAAGTAATACAAATTACAAAAAAGTAATACAAAATACAAAAAAGTAATACAAATTACTACGTATAGGATGAGGCAGGGAACAAAGTAGAGTGGACTTGGATGGAAGACAGACTTTTCTGAAAATAACTTACAGTTTTTTGGCTTAAAAAACTTTATTGGGGCTCTCATTAACACACAATAAGCAGCATCTATTTAAAGGCACAATTTGGTAAGTTCGGACTATGATATATGCCCAGGAAACCAGCACCATAATAGACATGATAACCTATCTATTAACCGGCAGAGTTGTCTCTGCCCTCTGTAATACCTGCCCCCAGCTTCCCCTCCTGCTGGCCTTTCCTCCTTTACCCACCACCCAGGCAACCACTGGTCTGCTTTCTACAGATCCGTTTACATTTTCTACAATTGCACCTAAATGAAATCCTACAACATGTGATCCTTTTCGTTGGTCTTCTTTCACTCGGCAGAATTATTTTGAGACTCACTCACATTGCTGCATGTATTAATAGTTCATTCTTTCTTACTGCAGGGTAGTATTCCATTATATAGATAAATCACAATTTGTTTATATTTTCTCTGGCTGCTGGGTACTCGGTTTGTTTGTTTTTTTTCTCCCAAGTTTTGGCTATTGAAAATAAAGCTGCCATGAACTTTCATATGTAAGTTTTGTGTGGATATATGTTTTCATTTCTCTTCAGTAAATACCAGGGATAGAATCACTGGATCATATATTAGGTGTACATTGAACTTTTTAAGAAATTGCCAAATGTCTACAAATTGATTTATGATTTTACCTGAACAACAGTGTGTGAGAGTTCTGGTTCTTTTACATCCTTCCAATACTTGGATGGTCGGTCACTCTTCTTAGTTTTAGATGTTCTAATAGGTGTTTAAGATTATCTCATGTGGCTCTAATTTGCATTTCCCAAATGACTAATGATACTGATAATGTTTTCTTATGCTTAGTTGGCAAATGTTTCCTTTTTGGTAAAGTATCTATTCCAATCTTTTGCCCATTATTTAATTGGGTTGTTTGATCTCTTATTATTGAGTTATTTGGAGATTCTGAGCAGATCTATACTTTTTGCCATATGTTTAGAGCACAGGTAGCTCCAGCCAGGGGGTGGTAACCAAAAAACATGACTGTGTGTGTATTTGCCATAAGTAGAATAAAAATGAGAGAATAAAGAGGAGAAATATCATTTGAACATAGTTCAATCATAGTTTGAGAAATTGTAGTAGCAAAGTTCTATATGAAATAAAAATCAGACATGAAAAAAATTAATGACAAAAATTTTAAAAGACTAGGAGGAGAAAAACAGCAAACACAGAGCCTTCTTCCAGAAATTTCCTTGAGATAAGGCAGTATAATATTAGTGTTTCCAGTGCAAGAATTTTGGGAGGTCAAGTGGACTACATGTGTGACTAGCTTGGGCAAGTTACTTAACTTTTCTGAGCCTCAGTTCTCTCCTCTAAAATATAAGGCTGTTAACTGCACCTAAAACATAGGGTTGTTAAGCTGATTAAATGAGTTGATATACATAAGTACTTAAAGACTCTGCCATATCAACTTTGAAAAATGTTACCTGTGATTATTCTTTTAAGGTTCTGCATAAGTCTAACAACTTACAGATATATCTGAGTGAAATTGTACACTACCAATTCACACCTCATGGGCTTGAGTATTAAACAAACAAACTGAGTCCCTGAGGGTCAGGGGAAGGGTTATTGGGGAGGAAAATGATGGGGAAAGGGGTAGAAATGGGAAAGGTGAAATTGGAGGTGCTGCAAATATGGGTGGTGTTTTAGTGTTAAAGACAAAAAAGACCTTTTTGTAATTTTGCTGATGGCCAGCCTAGTTTTCAGTTTTATGAGATACTATCTTCAGTAGCGACATCAGTGATCAACAGGAGAAGCAGTTCCTGGTTATAGCTGTTTATTGCTCAGATAATTTGAATAAAAAAGAACTCATTCTGCCTTATCAGTGGGTCTTATGGTTCTCTGTGTTTCAGAATTATTCTCTTGCATGCCTCTCCTTTTCTGAGTTAAAGGTCAAGTCACCTTTAATGCTGCATTTCCTATTTAATTTACTGCTGGCTCCCCTCCTCCCTTATTTGTTTCCTAGCCTATAACTGAAGGCAACATTTTATTCTTTGATGTTTTCATGTTAATCGATAGGAATCATGGAATTTCCTCAAGAAATCGCTGCTGATGCATGGTAGGCGTCACTGATCTTAATAACGATCTTAATAGAGAGTTTGATTGTTCTGAACAAAATATTATTGGCCTAAAATGATAGTTTGTAGACTGAGGGGCAGGAAAACATGTTAGTCTAGATAAGAACAGACTGTAGATTACTTAGGTAAGCACGATTTATTCCACCTGCAGTCCCTGATGGTTGGCCATGAAGGAACTCTAAGAATTGGTGAAAGTCATCATAAGCCTAATAGTTGTCATTCTTAAGAATTCCTAGTGAGATGTCTTATGCCAAGAAGGAAATACTATACTCTATATTGCTTCTTTTTTTTAAAGCAAGGGAAAGAGAACTCAATGAATTATTGGCTAATAATTTCTAGACTGAAAAGACTGTCTAATTAATCATCCAAAAATCAATTTTAAAACATCTACAGAAGAACAGGTCACCGGTATTGTTATGAACAGGTCTAGACCGATCTAATCACCTTTAATGACAGAATGACAGGGCCCCTGGACTGAGAAGAAATAATGGACATAATCTATCTTGACTTCAGCAAGGTGTAGATCCTGGCTCATATGACACGCTCATTAATAATCTCGGCATGATATTCACCACCGGTGTTCTCCTCGCTGTGCTTCAACACAGATTTCTGTCGGTCCCTGTTGCTCCTCTAGGTGGTTTATTCCTATGTTCATGAGGTCAGACATTGGGTCCTAAGTGTCTTACATTTGGCCAAGCTGTGCCCTCTGCAGGGAGGTCCTGCTCTATCTCACTTTCTCAATGACATTTTACTCTTACTTCCAAGCTTCAACACAAAAGTCAATAAGTATCCTTGTTCTGAATCATCCATTCCTTCCCGTGTGCTCCTCCAGCTTTGTTTAGACTTCTCTACTCAATTAGAGACCCACATGCTCTTGACTGTTTAAAAATCATGCCATCTGTAGGGAGATAATTAATGTGTCAGTTTTGGTTACTGGCTCTGTATTGGTGGATGAATTCTGTGGATATGGCTTAATGAGAAGACTCCAAGATATTTTAGATGGTGTAGAAGCAAATTTACAAGTGATGAAAACACATATAAAGGCACATTGAATTATATCAAGTAGAGGCAGCACAGATTCATAATGGTTAAGAATATAGACTCTGGAACCTACTTCTTTGAGTTTGAATCGTTATACTACCAGACTAGCTGTGTATCTTTGAATAACTTACTTAACCTCTCTGTGTCACAGTCTCCTTATCCACACCCTGTTTTCATTGGCATTCCTTTTCTCTTTGTTTACTCCACAGGCCCCTTGAATGGGTACTGTGTCAGTTTCAGCCAAAAAATTTTGAATGAATGAAAGGATGGATGGATAAATGAACAAAAGAAAACTATAAGCATTAGTCTCACCTGGGCCATCCCATTACAAAATGTTTAAATTGGTTGAGTTTGACAGTCCTTCTAGTATATTATGACATGATCAAGGTTTATACATTAATGTTGGAAATTAACAGCATTGTAAAATTATTTCAATACATTTTTTCTTCTAGTTTTATTGAGATATAGTTGACAAACAGCATTATATAAGTTTAAGGTATACAACATAATGATTTGAATTATATACATCATGAGATGATTGCCACAATAAGTTTAGGGAACATCCAACATCTCATGTAGATACAAAATAAAAAGTATTTTTTCCTTGTGATGAGATAAACATTTTTTGAAGAAACTTTTAGAACTTTTTTCCCTAAGTTTGAGTCTGCCCTTGTAATGTACAGCTAATTCTCAATGAGGTTATAGGGCTACATCGGGCCGAGACACACACCCCCAGGGAAATCTGGTTTGGCTTTTTCTTTCCATTTACAATTAAAAGCAGTTTTCACTGAGTAAGCTGTCCCAGTAATGCTTATTTTTAAGCCTCTCCTTTCTTTTTTCTTTCTGGTAGGCAAGAGGTACTGCTTTAATAAATGTGAACCTTATCTGGTGGCTGATTAGCTCAGTTGGTTAGAGCGTAGTGCTAATAAATGTGAAAAAAGGTGCACTCCTGTAGGATTGAAATTAAGAAGCCTGGGGGGATTAAAGAATATTTGTGGTTCTTCTGTCCCTGCAGGTTACAAACTTGGTAGGAGATTTTGACTTTGGACACCCCACTGTCCTACCCTGATGGGAAGGACCAGCTTATTGTAAGAACGAGTTCCTCTTACACAGTAGAATATGGCTCTATCCAGTTAGCATTGGGACCTCTACTCCCAGGAATGAGAACACCCTGATAGGAAGGTCCAGAGAGCATGATCAGAGGTGTCGTCAATCTGGTTTGGCCCCCTTTCCCCGTCCTCTCTCACATTGCTTCTAGGTGTGCTTCTTTTCCATGGATTTGCATGGGGCTATAAATAGACATTTGAAAATACCTCTCAGGAAGACTCAAGTACTTCTAGAAATCCTGTACTTCTAGAGTAATAGCTGCAGAGAGCACTAGAAGTTTCATAGAAAAGTAAGTCTTCAGGATTCTTAAGCAACTGTTTTAAGAATCAGAACAAGGGCTGATTGGAATCAGCATCTGGAAACATAAGGGGTTTTTTGTTTTTTGTTTTATTTCTTAATCTAACTTAAACCTCTTCTTATTCAGCATTCTCTCAGGCATGGAGAAGAGAGTCCAGGCCTCTCTCAGGAAGGTCACTCTGGTAAGGGAAACACTGCATGTAGTTGAGGATCAAGAAAACCAAAAGTTAAGGAGTCATGGTCAAGGGCTTGTGGGTTACCTGTCTGTGGTAAGGTCCTAGCCCAAAGCAGAGGCAGCAGCAGGAAACAAGGCTGGGACATAGTGAATTTGGGTGGAATTACTAAGCTAGGTCAGGAAGGGTAGAGACAGAGAGAGTTAGAGGATTCTGGGATGTATTTCAAGGGCTGGAGGGTGAGAGGGGCAGTCCTCCAGCAAGACCTTATACCCAAAGATCTCAAATATTTGTGTGCCCATCCGGCCCACCTCTGTACTTAGTACAGGGCTTTCTAATATTATCAAGCATATTCCTTTTTAATTCTGAGAACTAATCTATAACATTGAGAAAAACTAATATTTTCCAAATATGTTAGCAGGAAGTGGAATATGTGAAATTCTGATGAATCTGGTCTTTCAACTACAACTTAATACAGTAATGAGAATGCCAAGCATACAAATGCACCCTATGGTATGCTTTAACAGGCTGACCAATAGGTCAGCATAGAATTCAGCTACACTCTGCTAGTCAACTGTAAACCAGAGCATATCTGCTGCTGTTTAATATGGGCGATACACACACAAGGTTTGAGGTATGGGAGCATTTCAGGTACACCCCACTGTGTTTTTTAGCATCTTCCGTGGGCTCCCATGAAGCCAGGGAGATTCACCAGGAGACCGGGGGAAAATAATATAATAATTTTCAAAGCAGTCACCTAAGAGTAGGAAGCAGAGTGCAATGGTTATAATGGAAAGGCTCCACTAACTGACTAGCTATGTGGCCTTGGGAAGACGCTTAACCTCTCAACACCTCAGGTACAACAAAAGTACAATGGGAATAAGACAACCCCTCCTTCAGAGAGTGGCTGTGGGGATTAAATGAGATAAGCCATGTCAAGTGCTTAGCACAGTGTTGGCACTTAGTAAATTCTCAGTAAACATTACTGTTATTCAGAGTTGAGGATCACTGGAGCACTGAATATGATATGTATGTGCATATATACACACATATATGAGCAATTTAATATATATGTATTAAATATATATAAGCAACTTAAAACTTGTAATGTTTACAAAATAGCATATAATATAATAGAGGAAGACAGAGGGGAAGAAATAAATGTTTCTTCTGAGAACTTCTAATACCTGTACCTTCAAAAAAAGAGAAATTGAAGACTGGGATTTTGGTCCTAATCAGAACAAAAATATCCTGAGGTCTGTGGAAATAAAAATATACATACATTTTAAACTAAGCAGATTAGCTTGTTTCTATATTTTCTCTAAATTTCAAGAGATTTTTGTGAGACATGTTGAAGTGGAGAGGAAAGCAGAAGATTTTCTAAGTAACCCAACTAGTGAGGGTTTTGTAATTTCTTCAAACTCTGAAAAAGAAATATGATATATCATTAAAACTTTCCATCTATCAAGAACTACTATTTTCAGGAAAAAAGAATAGGTAAACTGTATTTATATTAGTCAATTAAAAATAGAAAAAAATAGTTGAAATATCTAACCTTTCTTTTTGAAGTATTTCATTTTTGCAGCATATATTGGAATGATGGAAGTTATTTCCTGTTTCAGGAGGTTCTTACTGCAGAAGATTATTGCAAACCAGTTTTCTTCTTTTGAGAGCACTTGCTTTTCTTCCATTGATGCTTGTAGTTGAATATTAGCATGCTTTAGAAGTTTTTATTTATGTATTTTTTAAACATTTTTATTTTGAAATAATTATAGATTCACATGAAGTTGCATATATAGTAGAGGAAGGTCCAATTTCCCACTCTATCCCAATACTTAAATAGCAAATAGCAACACAAAAACAATAGTTTTATTTGTAATGAAACTTTCCTAGAGAAATCTCAGAATGCCTCCCATCTGCACACATATGGGCATTCACACACACACACACACACACACACACACACACACACACACACACAGAGCGAACAGCTATTTCACCTAAGAGCTTCAGCCTGGAGACAACTTCAATCAATAGCAGCCTACTCGCCAGAAGGGAAAGAGGCTGGGAAGCCTCTAAGAGTGGCAGGAGTCCTGCTTGAAACCAGGTCAAGCCCAGGAGGCTTGACACAAATGGAAGAATCATCTGGAGTTGCAACCAAGAGCCCTGCATCAAAGCCTCCACTATCAATGACCAGACAAAACAACCTGACAGATTGGAAGAACATTTATATGATACATTGATTTTTATCCATTATCCCTTTTCAGTCTCACAGAGAAAAAGGCATAATACTAAGCACTTATAGCTCTTAAGAGGTTTGGTCCTTAAATTCCATCAGAACGAAAGTACACATACAGTGCTTCCCAGTCTACTTGTTTTATGTCTGTACTATCTTAAATACAGGTACTCTGTGAGGAGGAAATATTTTTCAGGTCATGTCATGCTTTTGAAAGTGTAATGCATTAATAAAAGTAATCAAGCTATGGTTGGCTTGAGGGAATGGGGTGACACACAGCACAGATCATAGGTATGTTTCCTGACACTTCTCCCACCAGGGGCCTTGCAAGGCATCACTCATCAAGTATGGCATCATTTCCCATTGAGTCAAGGTACCAATTTCACATGGGGCTTCAAGCAGCCACTACCAGCTGGTTATACTTGGCATTAGAAATGCCACATTAGCTACAGTTGATTCACTTCATTGTATGGCAGAAACTAACACAACATTGTAAAGCAACTATACTCCAATTTAAAAACAAAGGGTATTCATTGATAGCTTCTATTTGTCAGGCACAGAGTGAGGCACTGGAAATACAACAAATAAGCAGCCACTGACGGTGCCTTCACAAAGCTGATACTTTTGGTGGGAGAAAATAAAGGAAGAACCGAAATTTGTGGCCCTGAACCAAGATGGCGGAGTAGAAGGACGTGCTCTCACAGCCTCTTGCGAGAACACCAGAATCACATCTAGCTGCTGGACAATCATCGACAGGAAGACACTGGAACTCACCAAAAAAGGTACCCCACATCCAAAGACAAAGGAGAAGCCACAATGAGACAGCAGGAGGGGTGCAATCACAGTAAAATCAAACCCCATAACTGCTGGGTGGATGACTCACAGACTGGAGAACACTTATACCGCAGAAGTCCAGCCACTGCAGTGAAGGTTCTGAGCCACATGCCAGGCTTCTCAACCTCGGGGTCCGGCAACAGGAGGAGGAATTCCTAAAGAATCAGACTTTGAAGCCTAGTGGGATTTAATTGCAGAACTTTGACAGGACTGGGGGAAGCAGAGACTCCACTCTTGGAGGGTACACACAAAGTAGTGCACACATAAGGACCCAGGGGAAGGAGCAGTGACCCCAGGGGAGACTGAACCAGACCTACCTGCGAGTGTTGAAGGGCCTCCTGCAGAGGAGGGGGGAGGCTGTGGCTCACCATGGGGACAAGGACACTGGCAGCAGAAGTTCTGGGACGTACTCCTTGGTGTGAACCCTCCCAGAGTCTGCCATTAGCCCCACCAAACAGCCCAGGTAGGCTCCAGTGTTCGGATTCCTCAGGCCAAACAAGCAACAAGGAGGGAACCCAGCCCCACCCATCAGCAGTCAAGCAGATTAAAGTTTTACTGAGCTTTGCCCACTAGAGCAACACCCAGCTCTACCGACCACCAGTCCCTCCCCTCTGGAAACTTTCACAACCCTCTTAGATAGCCTCATCCACCAGAGGGCAGACAGCAGAAGCAAGAAGAACAACAATCCTGCAGCCTGTGGAACAAAAACCACATTCACAGAAAGACAGACAAGATGAAAAGGCAGAGGGCTATGTACCAGATGAAGGAACAAGATAAAACCCCAGAAAAACAACTAAATGAAGTGGAGATGGCAACCTTCCAGAAAAAGAATTCAGAATAATGATAGTGAAGATGATCCAGAGCCTCGGAAAAAGAATGGAGGCAAAGATCGGGAAGATGCAAGAAATGTTTAACAAAGATCTAGAAGAATTAAAGAACAAACAAACAGAGATGAGCAACACAATAACTGAAATGAAAACTACACTAGAAGGAATCAATAGCAGAATAACTGAGGCAGAAGAACGGATAAGTGACCTGGAAGACAGACTGGTGGAATTCACTGCTGCAGAATAAAATAAAGAAAAAAGAATGAAAAATGAAGAGAGCCTAAGAGTCCTCTGGGACAACATTAAACACAACAATATTTGCATTATAGGGGTCCCGGAAGGAGAAGAGAGAGAGAAAGGACCTGAGAAAATATTTGAAGAGATTATGGTCAAAAACTTCCCTACCATGGGAAAGGAAATAGCCACCCAAGTCCAGGAAGCACAGAGAGTCCCATACAGGATAAACCCAAAGAGAAACATGCCGAGACACATAGTAATCAAATTGGCAAAAATTAAAGACAAAAAAAAATTATTGAAAGCAGCAAGGGAATAACGACACATAACATACAAGGGAACTCCCATAAGGTTAACAACTGATTTCTCAGCAGAAACTCTACAAGCCAGAAGGGAGTGGCATGATATACTTAAAGTGATGAAAAGGGAGAACCTACAACCACGATTACTCTACCCGGCAAGGATCTCATTCAGATTAGATGGAGAAATCAAAATCTTTACAGACAAGCAAAAGCTAAGAGAATTCAGCACCTCCAAACCAGCTCTACAACAAATGCTAAAGCAACTTCTCTAAGTGGGAAACACAAGAGAATAAAAGGATCTACAAAAACAAACCCAAAACAATTAAGAAAATGGTCATAGGAACATACATATCGATAATTACCTTAAACGTGAATGGATTAAATGCTCCAACCAAAAGACACAGGCTTGCTGAATGGATACCAAAACAAGACCCATGTATGTATATGCTGTCTACAAGAGACCCACTTCAGACCTAGGGACACATACAGACTGAAACTGAGGGGATGGAAAAAGATATTCCTTGCAAATGGAAATCAAAAGAAAGCTGGAGTAGCAATACTCATAGCAGATAAAATAGACTTTAAAATAAAGAATGTTACAAGAGACAAGGAAGGACACTATATAATGATCAAGGGATCAACCCAAGAAGAAGATATAATAATTATAAATATATATGCACCCAACATAGGAGCACCTCAATACATAAGGCAACTGCTAACAGCTATAAAAGAGGAAATCAACAGTAACACAACAATAGTGGGGGACTTTAACACCTCACTTACACCAATGGACAGATCATCCAAAATGAAAATAAATAAGGAAACAGAAGCTTTAAATGACACAATAGACCAGAGAGATTTAATTGATATGTATAGGACATTCCATCCAAAAACAGCAGATTACACTTTCTTCTCAAGTGTGCATGGAACATTCTCCAGGATAAATCACATCTTGGGTCACAAATCAAGCCTCAGTAAATTTAAGAAAACTGAAATCATATCAAGCATCTTTTCTGACCACAACACTATGAGATTAGATAGGAATTACAGGGAATAAAACATAAAAAAACACAAACACATGGAGGCTAAACAATATGTTACTAAATAGCCAAGAGATCACTGAAGAAATCAAAGAGGAAATCAAAAAATACCTAGAGACAGATGGCAATGAAAACACTATGATCCAAAACCTATGGGATGCAGCAAAAGCAGTTCTAAGGGGGAAGTTTATAGCAATACAATCCTACATTAAGAAACATGTCAAATAAACAATCTAACCTTACACAGAAAGGAACTAGAGAAAGAAGAACAAACAAAACCCAAAGTTAGCAGAAGGAAAGAAATCATAAAGATCAGAGCAGAAATAAATGAAATAGAAACAAAGAAAACAATAGCAAACATCAATAAAACTAAAAGCTGGTTCTTTGAGAAGATAAACAAAATTGATAAACCATTAGCCAGACTCATCAAGAAAAAGAGGGAGAGGACTAAAATCAGTAAAATTAGAAATGAAAAAGGAGAAGTTACAACAGACACCGCAGAAATACAAAGCATCCTAAGAGACTACTACAAGCAACTCTATGCCAATAAAATGGAAAATCTGGAAGAAATGGACAAATTCTTAGAAATGTATAACCTTCCAAGACTGAACCAGGAAGAAATAGATAATATGAACAGACCAATCACAAGAAATGAAATTGAAACTGTGATTAAAAATCTTCCAACAAGCAAAAGTCCAGGACCAGATGGCTGCACAGGTGAATTCTATCAAACATTTAGAGAAGAGGTAACACCCATCCTTCTCAAACTCTTCCAAAAAACTGTGGAGGAAGGAACACTCCCAAACTCATTCTATGAGGCCACCATCACCCTGATACCAAAACCAGACAAAGATACTACAAAAAAAGAAAATTACAGACCAATAGCACTGATGAATACAGATGCAAAAATCCTCAACAAAATACTAGCAAAGAGAATCCAACAACACATTAAAAGGATCATACACCATGATCACGTGGGATTTATCCCAGGGATGCAAGGATTCTTCAATATATGCAAATCAATCAATGTGATACACCACATTAACAAATTGAAGAATAAAAACCATATGATCATCTCAATAGATGGAGAAAAAGCTTTTGACAAAATTCAACACTGATTTATGATAAAAAACTCTCCAGAAAGTGGGCATAGAGGGAACCTACCTCAACATAATAAAGGCCATATACGACAAACCCACAGCAAACATCATTCTCAATGGTGAAAATCTGAAATCATTTCCTCTAAGATCAGGAACAAGAAAAGGATGTCCACTCTCACCACTATTATTCAACATAGTTTTGGAAGTCCTAGCCATGGCAATCAGAGAAGAAACAGGAATAAAAAGAATACAAATTGGAAAAGAAGTAAAACTGTCACTGTTTGCAGATGACATGATACTATACATAGAGAATCCTAAAGATGCCACCAGAAAACTATTAGAGCTAATCAATGAATTTGGTAAAGTAGCAGGATACAAAATTAATACACAGAAATCTCTTGCATTCGTATACACTAATGATGAAAAATCTGAAAGAGAAATTAAGGAAACACTCCCATTTACCATTGCAACAAAAAGAATAAAATACCTAGGAATAAACCGACCTAAGGAGACAAGAGACCTGTATGCAGAAAAGTATAAGATACTGATGAAAGAAATTAAAGATGATACCAACAGATAGAGAGATATACCATGTACTTGGATTGGAAGAATCAATATTGTGAAAATGACTATATTACCCAAAGCAATCTACAGATTCAATGCAATCCCTATCAAATTACCAATGGCATTTTTTATGGAACTAGAGCAAAAAATCTTAAAATTTGTATGGAGACACAAAAGACCCCCTATAGCCACAGCAGTCTTGAGGGAAAAAAACAGAGCAGGAGGAATCAGACTCCCTGACTTCAGACTATACTACAAAGCTACAGTAATCAAGACAATATGGTACTGGCAGAAAAACAGAAACATAGGTCAATGGAAAAAGATAGAAATCCCAGAGATAAACCCACCCACCTATGGTCAACTAATCTATGACAAAGGAGGCAAGGATATACAATGGAGACAAGACACTCTCTTCAATAAGTGGGGCTGGGAAAATGGGACAGCTACATGTAAAAGAATGAAATTAGAACACTCCCTAACACCATACACAAAAATAAACCCAAAATGGATTAGAGACCTAAATGTAAGACCAGACACTATAAGCCTCTTAGAGGAAAACATAGGAAGAACACTCTTTGACATAAAATCACAGCAAGATCTTTTTTGATCCACCTCTTAGAGTAATGGAAATAAAAACAAAAATAAACAAATGGGACCTAATGAAACTTCAAAGCTTTTGTACAGCAAAGGAAACCATAAACAAGACGAAAAGACAACCCTCAGAATGGGAGAATATATTTGCAAACGAATCAATGGACAAAGGATTAATCTCCAAAATATATAAACAGCTCATGCAGCTCAATATTAAAAAACAAACAACCCAATCCAAAAATGGGCAGAAGACCTAAATAGACATTTCTCCAAAGAAGACATACAGATGGCCAAGAAGCACATGAAAAGCTGCTCAACATCACTAATTATTAGAGAAGTGCAAATCAAAACTACAATGAGGCATCACCTCACATCAGTTAGAATGGGCATCATCAGAAAATCTACAAACAACAAATGGTGGAGAGGGTGTGGAGAAAAGGGAGCTCTCTTGCACTGTTGGTGGGAATGTAAATTGATACAGCCACTATGGAGAACAGTATGAAGGTTCCTTAAAAAACTAAAAATAGAATTACCATATGATCCAGCAATCCCACTACTGTGCATATACCCAGAGAAAACCATAATTCAAAAAGACACATGCACCCCAATGTTCATTGCAGCACTATTTACAATAGCCAGGTCATGGAAGCAACGTAAATGCCCATCGACAGATGAATGGATAAAGAAGATGTGGTACATATATACAATGGTATATTACTCAGCCATAAAAAGGAACGAAATTGGGTCATTTTTTGAGACGTGGATGAATGTAGAGACTGTCATACAGAGTGAAGTAAGTCAGAAAGAGGAAAACAAATATCGTATATTAATGCATATATGTGGAACCTAGAAAAAAGGTACAGATGAACCAGTTTGCAGGGCAGAAATTGAGGCACAGATGTAGAGAACAAAGGTATGTACACCAAAGGGGGAAAGCTGTGGGGGGGGGGGCGGGGAGGGAGGTGTGATGAATTGGGCGATTGGGATTGACATGTATACACTGATTTGTATAAAATTGGTGACTAATAAGAACCTGCTGTATAAAAAAATAAATAAAATAAAATTCAAAGCTTAAAAAAAAAAAGAAATGCCACATTAGAACCTAACGTGGAGTTATTGGTGATTAAGGATTAGGGAAGTTTCCCCCAGGGAGTCAGATTTGAAAGCAGTTTGATAGAACTGAAGGAAGATTGGACAAGAGAGAAGAGTCAAACATTCCATGGGTAGATTATTAGTAATCTTAGAATATTTGTTCATAGATATAGCCCTAGCACCTAACAGCATGTGTCATATAGTTGATACTCAATGCATTTTCTGCTGAATTAATGGATGAATGATTTGTTTTGTTTTTCCTTTTTTAGCCATCAAAGAATGATAACAGAGAGAGAAGCCTGCCGTCTCCTTGAAGCAGATTTTCATAGGAGAGTAGCCCCTTCAGGGGTAAGGTATAGCATGAGTTTGGTTCATAGCTCTATATTTCCAGAAATATAATTCTATAGTTTGCAGTTTCTAGTATCCTTGTTCTCCCAGTCAGAAAACTTTGGAATCTTTTTGTTTTTCTTCCTCCCTTCCATAATCAATCAGATACTAGATCTTCCTTCACAATATTTCTTATTTTCATCATTTCAAATTTAGTACAATGTGCACTGAAATTGTGTCACATAATGTCTTAATTGCTACATTAGCTTCTTAAATTTTCAATGGGCTTGATTTTCTCTTTGCTTAAAACTATTCTGTGTTCTATCAAAAGATGAACACTATAAAAACATATTTGTTTTCTTTTATTATTACAAAAGAATTTTAGGTATTGTAGAAATTTTTAAATAAATAATTCTGTAAAAGGAAAACAATAAAAATCATTCTTTATCCCATCAAACAGAAATGATTAATGTTAGCATGTTGATTTATATTCTAATAGCACTTTTCTTTGCTAATATAATGTTTTTATTTCACAATAATGTGTTCATATTCTGCATATTCCTTTTAACATGCTTTACCCTACTTAAAATATATTAAATATTTTTCCATAATATTTTGTTCAGTAACATTATTTCTGAATGGTATTTTATCTCATGGATAGTGAATAACTTATTAACCATTCCCTTGCTGATTTTGTGCAATTAGAAACACTAAAATAAATACTGTTGTCATAATATTACAGTGAGTAAATTATTCAATGAGTTCCTTAGAATAATTCCTAAAAAATGAAAACATTTAAGTTTTTCAATATATATTGCCACATTGCCTGGCAGAGAAATCATATCAACTTAAAGTCTCACTAGAAAAATGTAAACAATTGGCAATTCAGTAGATAAATTAAACAACAGATTAGATACAACTGAAGAAAGAATTGGCAGACATAAGATGGCAATTACCCAGAATACAGAACACAAGGAAAACTATAGAAAATATTGAAGGGGGGTTAAAGGATATGGAAGATAGAATTAAAAGTTTATAATCTATCTAATAAGGGTTTATTAGGAGACAATAATGAAAATTTGGGAGGGGTAATATTCAAAGATATAGTGCAGAAAATTTTCCAGAATCAGTGAAAGATATGACTCATCAGATTAAAAAAATCACAATAACTCCTGAACAGGATTAATAAAAATAAATCTCAAAACAAGTGAAAGAAAAATTATTAAAAATAACGAGAGATAAGGGAATTCACTTCCAATGAAACAGAAAATAGAATAACTGTAGACTTGTCAACAAAACAATGTAGGTTAAAAAAAATGGAATCATATACTTAAAGTTTTGAGGGAAATTGGATTCTATACCAGCAAAACTATTATTCAAATGTTATTTTTTTCAGACAAAAAGTGAGAGATTTTACTGCCTGAAGTTCTTCACCAAAAGTAAAGAAACAATGATTAAAGAGTAGTATTCCAGAAAAAATATTGAACTTAGAAAATTGGTATGCATGTGGTTAAACATAAACAAATATTGAGTGACTAAAACAGTAATCATGATAATGATTACCTTTGGGAGTTGAAAAGCAGGATAGAACTGAAATACCAGATAATAACATTTTAAAAGGGAGAAAGAATATTTGCAATTAAACCTTTCAGAAGGATAGTAGACATATTGCTTAAATTAAACTTTGTTAATTCAATTTAACAGATTAAAACTTTCAGCATAACTCCTACAGTAAATGACATAGATGGTAACTTAGAAAGTAAAGGGAAAAAGAATACAAATAAAACAAGATGAGTCCTATAAATTAAAACTTTTCATATTTTTGGACCAAACTAATGATTTTCTTTTTCTTTTTCTGTTTTTAATGTTTTCTTTTTCTCTAGAAAACAGATGCTAACATACATACATACATGCATACATACATACCCAAGCTATAAAAGATTTTCATTACAAGATGGTAGTAAAGAAAACACTGAAAATTAAGTGGATAAATAAAGTTTCATTTATTCATGAAATGAAATACTATACATGATTAAAATAAATAAGGTATATCTGCATGTATAAACATAGCTAAATACCCGGAATACTGAGTGAAAAAGTAAGTTGTAAAGAAAAGTTAGCATATGACACTATTTTTGTAAAATTTTCAGACAGAATAGTACTATATCCTATGTAAGCTACACAAAAAGTAAAGTACGAACTATGAGAGAGAATGCATTTTCCAACTTCAGGATATAAGCAGAGTAATTCAATGGAGATTTAGCTACATAAAACACTTTATTTCTTTAAAAAATATCAATTTGAAGGAAACATGGTACTATTTATTAAATCTGGTTTGTTAGATCCATGGATGTCTTATTTATTATTTTCTGTATCTTGCTGTGCATTTGAATCAATTCAGAGTTAAAAATAACATTTGAAAGGAAGCCTTTTCATATCCAAATTACACAAATTAGATAAATGTTTTAAAACAGGTTTCTTTAAACAGCTTGCTGCTCAAAAACTACTTAGCCAAACTTACACGTCAAAAGCAAATGACATCCTTTTAAAAGTAGTTTGGCTAAAGACTGAACACTTCTTCCGATGATACTCCAATTGTTCAAAAACAATTTTAGAATCCATCTTTTGTAATTTCTTAAAGCACTTTGTTGTGATGAGTTACCATGAAAACAATATTATTTTATGTTCAGATCTTGTGTATTACTTCATGAGCATTTATTCATCCAATCACTATTTTTGAGGTGTGCTTTATGGTCAGGCACTGTACATACATGCAGCGCTCAATGCTGAGCACCACGTGGTCCCTGCCCTCATGGGGGCCTATAGTCTAGGCATCTCCAAATAGCATTAGACTCTTCTGAACATGAAACTCATTTTAAAAGCCATCAGGGGGATGGTGTAGTTTCATGTATGAGGGAAGGAAAAAAAAAGATATAAACCATGAAATAGTCCAAAAGTCCAAAAATAATAGGAAAGACTTTTCAAGGTATAGAAAGATAATAAGAGTAGAATGAAACAAAACAAAAATAAACACAATCTATGATGTGAAAGGCTTGGGATTCAGAAAGTAACGTGGAGAGAGGCAGAGCAAAGAGAAAGACATACGGAAGATTATAATACAGAAAGACAATAAGTGGTAGTGGTAACTGAGGCTCAGGGCAGAATAAGACAAAATGTAAATGCTTTTAAAGGCCATCTCTAAGAAACATGGCAGGAAGAACGAGAAAGACCAAAAAGCTCTCTACCATGATAGCTTTCGAATTCCACCTCAATGAAACAGCAGATATATAACCCAGTAACTGTAAATGCCATTTTTGTACTATATCCAGCCTTCTAATTCCAATTAAGTATGCTGAATTCTTTGATGTATGCAGAGCTCAAAAGGACACATTTCCAACACTCTCTTAAAAGAATTCATTAGAACTTATCTTTTGGATCTGGCTGCAAGAATCCCTGACTGCCTAACACCTGACGGAGTGTCCTTCATAAGGAAGACAAACATTTTTAATTTGGTGTTTGGGAATCTGTTCCAAAAGAAGATGGAAATCACCTCCTGAAAGCTTCAGTTAAAACAGTGTAACGAATGTTACAGCAGATCTCAAATATTGTAATTTGTCACGTGTTTATCCTCCAGAGAAATCTGCAATGAAATCCCAGAGTGTGTGCAACAGAAATACAGAGCACAGAGCACTGCTCTACAGCACACAGAGCAGTGATTAAGAGTGTTGGGGTCCCCACTCAGACAGATCTGGGCTTAAATCCTGCCTGGGCAGTTTAGCAGGGGTGCGGGTCTGAGCTGACTTTCCACTCTGAGCTTCAGGGTCCCCATCTGTTAAATATGGCAAACACCACCTACTTGTACAGATTCGTTCCGGGGAAAAAAGAGGTTGGATAGGTAAACTACTTGGCACTGTCCAGCTAGAGTCAGCGCTGTCACTACTTGCAGGGGTCTCGTTAACAGCAGGCGTGGTGGTGTAGCAATGCTGTATAGGCAGTAATGATCACCGTCACCGTTACCCCAAAAGCTTAACTTGGCTGCAACAGTCCGGCTGCACGCAGATCACTTCCACAGGGAACGCTTCCCTGACCGTCAGCATGCATCTGGCCCCTCTGCCACAGCTCCGCTCTAAGCTTTATTTGATATTTGCATTTGGCTCTTGTTGCCTCCTCTCTATGGCTAAGCACCCTTGCACTTAGCTCCTAGAGCTGAGGCTGACAAAATTATCCTGCAAGAGGAGCTTTCAGGAAGGCACTGAATTACAGATTACTGAAAGGTAAATGAATGATAATTCTTAACAATGACTGAATTTATAATTGGATCCAAAAACCTTGGGCATCTGTTTCTGCAACAGGGACATGCCCGGCAGCGGAAACAAGGGCACCCTCTCCTTCGTATTTGAATTAAGTTATAGCTAAGTCATTCACTGTGCTCTGGAAGGTGGATATCTCTGATTTTATCCAGTATGTGTTTATCTCGCAGAAAGCAGTCTTATTTCCCTAATGAAAAGAGAATTGTTGGGAGAACGAACTGGAGCATGTAGCAAAGAGACCATTTGAGAAAGACAGAAAGAGAATGCGAACTTATTCATTCATCCAGATGCCAGCCATCTGCACACCTACAGCTGAACCTTATATTTTATGTCACAGTTGTATTCCTTAAAATAAGGTGGCAATTTACTGTTACTACAGCAACTGTGAGAAAGAACAGGGTGTAGGATATACTGTGAAGGCAAAAATGTCTGACTGTGACCATAGGTTACACAGGGAGTAAATAACAGCCATGAATCATCTAAACAGAATAAGTACATACCTTCCTCACCACCCACCCCTCACTTTCTAGTTGCCTGAATTTTATCAATTGGAGTGAAAATCTGAATACTAAATGCTATACTGTGATAAAGAAATCACTCAATACTAAGTGAAAATGCAGAAAGTCGACACTGTTTGGCGGAGGATCTCAACCCTGGCTGCAATTAGAACTAACCCAGCGTGCTTCTGAAAAATGCTCTATATCTGAGGTTCGCCCCCAAAGTTTCTGACCCATGTGATTCCAGGGTGTCTTGAGGGTTGAGAACCATGGTCTTAATTCATCTTATGATAAACCATTAATTGGTATCAATGAACTGATTCATGAGGAAATATATACTTTTCTCAGTGGGGTATAAAAAGAAATATTCCTGTTTTAATATATTAATGTTCTAAGTAACAAGGAAAAACAGATTATACACTCCCCAATCAAGAGAGACAGAGAACTTTAAAGGACAAACTTCACCTCCAAAAGTCTTTTTTTGGTTTATAAAAGAGTGTCTGGAAGTGAGGGAGAGGGTTGGAGTTGTCATATTAGAACCACCCACATAGACTTTTCAAAATGCAAATTTGTAGTATTGTCCTCTTTCCCAAAAGGCCAAATCAAAAGTTCCTGGCAGGCCCAGCATGTATATGGTTCCAAACCCCAGCCATTCCACTAGCTCTAGCTCTACCTATACTCCTGGCCCCTGACTGGGGTCTTGTGTAGATCTTCTCTAGGATTCTGCAGTCCTTGTGTAAGATGAGCGAAACCAGGTGTTTGCTGCCACCCTAGCAGACAGCCTGTGCCTCATGCCATTTGTTCTCAGACTCAACACACTTCTCATCTCACTGGGACCCTGGGGCAGCTAGCCCTACCCTACTTGCAACCCTTGGATTCTTGACTGGACGTCCAGAGGGCTGTTGGTCCCTGAAATTTCAGAAATGCTGTGTCTAAGCTAAGGAAACACTGTTTAATATAAATTTATCTTTCACCAATATACCCTGGGCTCTAGGGCAATGTCATTTGCACCCAAAAATATTTTATTAAATTCTTAGATGGGTTATGAGGCAACCGGATGATTCACAAATTGCACTTTGCTCTTGCCATTGAGTGGAGTTTAAGAGAATTCTAAGTCATTCTTATGGTAGGTTTATCTGTAAGAAGAGATAAAGCCTGGTCTTTCCATACCCTCTGCAGACCTCCTGAGATCCTCTTTCCTAAATTTTTGTCAGGCTCTTCAACTTTTCTGAGGAAGGGTGTGTGATGTCTTTCCTGTACTCAAAATTGCTGTAGACTGATTGGCCATTTGCCTATGAAGAAGAGAGTCTGTTTTCTTCATCATTAGCAACACGTGTATTTTTCTAATTCCTATTTGAGTGTTCACAGAGATGAGCTGAATACGTGCAAGCATATCTTTCACAAAATGTCTCACAAACTCTCCATTGGTCGAGTTCTTATGTAATCAGCTAGGGAAATATGATGCCTATGTTAGGTTTTTAATCTATCAACATGCTACAGCTTTATTTGATGAAAGACTGTTCCATGCTGGGTTACCAATAAAATATGAATTATAGGTAATCATCTCTTCAGAGTTAAGTTCTTTATATTTTAAAAATATGAATCCTACTTTAGGGGAAGCTTCAATTTTCAAAGACGAGTCTTTTCTGATTACTCTTGAAATTACAATTATTCTCAAATGCCTTAGAGAAAGCAAACAGCTGTTGGATCTTACGCAGAACTGTGGGTTCAAAAATCAGTGCTTAGACTTTGCATTTTAGCCCAGCAGGGCCACCCAAGTGACATTTCCGGGGAATAGAATCAACTTCCAGTAAATTAGCAAACTTCCACCACAAATGGAAATATTCAATTGAATATTTATAAGAAATAAAAAATTGAAGGTATATTGAAAAGAAAATGGCATTTTATTGTTGAAATGCCTCATGCTTCAAGCTAACAGTTTAAACTAAAAATCAGGATGTTGTTGGGTGGGGAGAGTAATGAACATTTTATGAGTAACTGAGCAATCATGTTTGTTATTATGGAAGGAAAAAAGAGAAGGAAACACTGCCCAGAGCACAGCGTTCATTTCGATTTCCAATGACAGAGACAGTCGTGGCGTTTGGTGGCAGAGTGGAAAGAGCGTTGATCCAGGGGTCAGGAAACCTGAGTTTGGCCACTGTCCCCTTGGTCTGGGTTTCCTCCCCTTTAAAATGAGAAAGAAGGCTCCAGGTGTCTGGTCACATGCCAAGCCTCTTCCTCAAAGATTCTGTAGGTTGGGAGATCCCCTCTAAGCGTCCTGGGATTAGATCTCACAGGGGCAGCATTTGGCTCAGGTAAAACTAATGCAGGGGTCAAAACGCCAAAGGACTAGCAGTGCTGAGTACAAGGAAGGAAAGCAGGGAGGGTTGCTGGAAATGGTGAAAACAGACATCGTATTCAGAGAGGCAGTGGGGAGCACCACTGAGCCTGAGCCACCAAAAATACAGGTGTCTTTATCGCACATTTCTGAAAGAGATATATACCCAGTATACTTTGAAGGTCTCTGCCATGATTCAGGGATCCCCACAGGCAACTGGGGCTCTGATTTTCCTTTTCAACCAGAGCATCTCTGCTCAGTCAATTTTATTTTTTAATTAATTTATTTTTAACGTCTTTATTGAAGTATAATTGCTTTACAGTGGTGTGTTAGTTTCTGCTGTATAACAAAGTGAATCAGCTATACATATACATATATCTCCCCATATGTCCTCCCTCTTGACTCTGCCTCCCACCCTCCCTATCCCACCTCCTCTAGGTGGACACAAAGCACCGAGCTGATTTCCCTGTGCTATGTGGCTGCTTCCCACTAGCTATCTATTTGGTAGTGTATATATGTCCATGCCACTCTCTCACTTTGTCCCAGCTTACCCTTCTCCCTCCCGTGTCCTCAAGTCCATTCTCTATGTCTGCGTCTTTACTCCTGTCCTGCCACTAGGCATTTTTTTTTTATTCCATATATATGTGTTAGCATACAGTATTTGTTTTTCTCTTTCTGACTTACTTCACTCTGTATGACAGTCTCTATGTCCATCCACCTCACTACAAATAATTCAATTTTGTTTCTTTTTATGGCTGAGTAATATTCCATTGTATATATGTGCCATATCTTCTTTATCCATTCATCTGTTCATGGACCCTTAGGTTGCTTCCATGTCCTGGCTATTGTAAATAGAGCTGCAATGAACACTGTGGCACATGACTCTTTTTGAATTATGGTTTTCTCAGGGTATATGCCCAGTAGTGGGGTTGCTGGGTCACATGGCAGTTCTATTTTTAGTTTTTTGAGGAAGCTTCATACTGTTCTCCATAATGGCTGTATCAATTTACATTCCCACCAACAGTGCAAGAGGGTTCCCTTTTCGCCACATCCTCTCCAGCATTTATTATTTGTAGATTTTTTTGTTTGTTGGTTGGTTTTTTTTTTTTTTAATTCTTTATTTTTTATTTATTTATTTTTGGCTGTGTTGGGTCTTCGTTTCTGTGCAAGGGCTTTCTCCAGTTGCGGCAAGCGGGGGCCACTCTTCATCGCGGTGCGTGGGCCTCTCACTATCGTGGGCTCTCTTGTTGCAGAGCACAGGATCCAGACACTCAGGCTCAGTAATTGTGGCTAGTTGCTCCGCGGCATGTGGGATCTTCCCAGACCAGGGCTCGAACACGTGTCCCCCGCATTGGCAGGCAGATTCTCAACCACTGTGCCACTAGGGAAGCCCCATTTGTAGATTTTTTGGTGATGGCCATTCTGACTGGTGCGAGGTGATACCTCATTGTAGTTTTGATTTGCATTTCTCTAATGATTAGTGATGTTGAGCATCCTTTCATGTGTTTGTTGACCATCTGTATATGGAGGAATGTCTATTTCTGTGGAGAAATGTCTGTTTAGGTCTATTTAGGTCTTCTGCTAATTTTTTGATTGGGTCAATCAAAAAATTTGATTGGGTTGTTTGTTTTTTTGATATTGAGCTGCATGAGCTGCTTGTATATTTTGGAGATTAATCCTTTGTCAGTTGCTTCATTTGCAAATATTTTCTCCCATTCTGAGGGGTGTCTTTTCATCTTGTTTATGGTTTCCTTTGCTGTGCAAAAGCTTTGAAGTTTCATTAGGTCCCACTTGTTTCTTTTTATTTTTATTTCCATTTCTCTAGCAGGTGGGTCAAAAAGGATCTTGCTGTGATTTATGTCATGGAGTGTTCTGCCTATGTTTTCCTCTAAGAGTTTGATAGTGTCTGGCCTTACACTTAGGTCTTTAATCCATTTTGAGTTTATTTTTGTGTATGGTGTTAGGGAGTGTTCTAATTTCATTCTTTTACATGTAGCTGTCCAGTTTTCCCAGCACCACTTATTGAAGAGGCTGTCTTTTCTCCATTGTATATTCTTGCATCCTTTATCAAACATAAGGTGACCATATGTGTGTGGGTTTATCTCTGGGCTTTCTATCCTGTTCCATTGATCTATATTTCTGTTTTTGTGCCAGTACCATACTGTCTTGATGACTGTAGCTTTGTGGTATAGGCTGAAGTCCGGGAGCCTGATTCCTCCAGCTCCATTTTTCTTTCTCAAGATTGCTTTGGCTATTCGGGGTTTTTGTGTTTCCATACAAATTGTGAAATGTTTTGTTCTAGTTCTGTGAAAAATGCCACTGGTAGTTTGAAAGGGATTGCACTGAATCTGTAGATTGCTTTGGGTAGTGGAGTCATTATCACAATGTTGATTCTTCCAGTCCAAGAACATGGTATATCTCTCCATCTGTTTGTATCATCTTTAATTTCTTTCATCAGTGTCTTATAGTTTTCTGCATACAGTTCTTTTGTCTCCTTAGGTAGGTTTATTCCTAGGTATTTTATTCTTTTTGTTGCAGTGGTAAATGGGAGTGTTTCTTTAATTTCTCTTTCAGATTTTTCATCATTAGTGTATACGAATGCAAGAGATTTCTGTGCATTAATTTTGTATCCTGCTACTTTACCAAATTCATTGATTAGCTCTAGTAGTTTTCTGGTAGCATCTTTAGGATTCTCTATGTATACTATCATGTCATCTGAAAACTGTGACAGTTTTACTTCTTTTCCAATTTGGATTCCTTTTATTTCTTTTTTGTCTCTGATTGCTGTGGCTAAAACTTCCAAAACTATGTTGAATAATAGCAATGAGAGTGGGTAACCTTGTCTTGTTCCTGATCTTAGTGGAAATGGTTTCAGTTTTTCACCATTGAGAACAATGTTGGCTGTGGGTTTGTCATATATGGCCTTTATTATGTTGACGTAAGTTCCCTCTATGTCTACTTTCTGGAGAGTTTTTATGATAAATGGGTGTTAAATTTTGTCAAAAGCTTTTTCTGCATCTATTGAGATGATAATATGGTTTTTCTCCTTCAATTAGTTAATGTGGTGTATCTCATTGATTGATTTGCATATATTGAAGAATCCTTGCGTTCCTGGGATAAACCCCACTTGATCATGTTGTATGCTGCTGGATTCTGTTTGCTAGTATTTTGTTGAGGATTTTTGCATCTATGTTCATCAGTGATATTGAACTGTAGTTTTCTTTTTTTGTGGCATCTTTTTCTGGTTTTGGTATCAGGGTGATTGTGGCCTCATAGAATGAGTTTGGAAGTGTTCCTCCCTCTGCTATATTTTGGAAGAGTTTGAGAAGGATAGGTGTTAGCTTTTCCCTAAATGTTTGATAGAATTTGCCTGTGAAGCCATCTGGTCCTGGGCTTTTGTTTGTTGGAAGATTTTTAATCACTGTTTCAATTTCAGTGCTTGTGATTGGTCTGTTTATATTTTCTATTTCTTCCTGGTTCAGTCTCAGAAGGTTGTGCTTTTCTAAGAATTTGTCCATTTCTTCCAAGTTGTCCATTTTACTGGCACATAGTAGATTGTAGTAATCTCCCATGATCCTTTGTATTTCTGCAGTGTCAGTTGTTACTTCTCCTTTTTCATTTCTAATTCTATTGACTTGAGTTTTCTCCCTTTTTTGCTTGATGAGTCTGGCTAATGGTTTATCAATTTTGTTTATCTTCTCAAAGAACCAGCTTTCAGTTTTATTGATCTTTGCTATCGTTTCCTTCATTTCTTTTCCATTTATTTCTGATCTGATCTTTATGATTTCTTTCCTTCTGCTAACTTTGTGTTTTTTTAATTCTTCTTTCTCTAACTGCTTTACGTGTAAGGTTAGGTTGTTTATTTGAGTTGTTTCTTGTTTCTTGAGGTAGGATTGTATTGCTATAAACTTCCCTCTTAGAACTTCTTTTGCTGCATCCCATAGGTTTTGGGTTGTTGTGTTTTCATTGTCATTTGTTTCTAGGTATTTTTTGATTTCCTCTTTGATTTCTTCAGTGATCTATCAGTTATTTAGTAGTGTATTGTTTAGCCTCCATGTGTTTGTATTTTTTACAGATTTTTTTTCCTGTAATTGATATCTAGTCTCATACCATTGTGGTCAGAAAAGATACTTGAAATAATTTCACTTTTCTTAAATTTACCAAGGCTTGATTTGTGACCCAAGGTATGATCTATCCTGGAGAATGTTCCATGAGCACTTGAGAAGCAAGTGTAATCTGCTGTTTTTGGATAGATGTCCTATAAATATAAATTAAGTCCATCTTGTTTAATGTATCATTTAAAGCTTGTGTTTCCTTATTTATTTTCATTTTGAATGATCTTTTTATTTTCATTTTGAATGATCTGTCCATCTGTCCAACACCCAAGGTGGGGTGTTGAAGTCCCCTACTATGATTGTGTTACTGTCGATTTCCCCATTTATGGCTGTTAGCCTTTTCCTTAGGTATTGACGTGCTCCTATGTTGGGTGCATAAATATTTACCATGTTATATCTTCTTCTTGGATTGATCCCTTGATCATTATGTAGTGTCCTTCTTTGTCTCTTGTAATAGTCTTTGTTTTAAAGTCTATTTTGTCTGATATGAGAATTGCTACTCCAGCTTTCTTTTGATTTCTGTTTGCATGGACTACCTTTTTCCATTCCCTCAGTTTCAGTCTGTATGTGTCCCTAGGTCTGAAGTGGGTCTCTTGTAGACAGCATATATATGGGTCTTGTTTTTGTATACCTTCAGCCAGTCTATGTCTTTTGGATGGAGCATCTAATCCATTTACATTTAAGGTAATTATCGATCTGTATGTTCCTATTACCGTTTTCTTAATTGTTTTGGGTTTGTTATTGTAAGTCTTTTCCTTCTCTTGTGTTTCCTGCCTAGAGAAGTTCCTTTAGCATTTGTTGTAGAGTGGGTTTGGTGGTGCTGAATTCTCTTAGCTTTTGCTTGTCTGTAAAGGTTTTAATTTCACCATCGAATCTGAATGAGATCCTTGCTGGCTGGAGTAATCTTGGTTGTAGGTTTTTCCCTTTCATCACTTTAAATATGTCCTGTGACTCCCTTCTGGCTTGCAGAGTTTCTGCTGAAAGACCAGCTATTAACCTTACAGGGATTCCCTTGTATATTAATTGTTGCTTTTCCCTTGTTTCTTTTAATATTTTTTCTTTGTATTTAATTTTTGATAGTTTGATTAATATGTGTCTTGGTGTGTTTCTCTTTGCATTTATCCTGTATGGGACTCTCTGCACTTCCTCGACTTGACTGACTATTTCCTTAGCCTTATTAAGGAAGCTTCAAGTCTAATCTCTTCAAAGATTTTCTCCATCCCTTTTTTTTTTTTTTTCTCTTCTTCTTCTGGGACCCCTATAATTCGGATGTTGGTGCATTTAATGTTGTCCTAGAAGTCTCTGAGATTGTCCTCAATTCTTTTCATTCTTTTTTCTTTTTTCTGCTCTGCAGTCATTATTTCCACTATTTTCTCTTCCAGGTCACTTATCCATTCTTCTGCATCAGTTATTATGCTATTGATTCCTTCTAGAGAATTTTTCATTTCATTTATTGTGTTGTTCATCATTGTTTGTTTGCTCTTTAATTCTTCTAGGTCCTTGTTAAATGTTTCTTTTATTTTCTCCATTCTATTTCCAAGATTTTGGATCATTTTTACTATCATTACTCTGAATTCTTTTTCAGGTAGACTGCCTATTTCCTCTTCATTTGTTTGTTCTGTTGGGTTTTTACCTTCTTCCTTCATTTGCTGTGTATTTCTCTGTCTTCTCATTTTGCTTAACTTACTGTGTTTGGGGTTCTCCTTTTTGCAGGCTGCAGGTTCATTTTTCCCATTGTTTTTGGTATCTGCCCCCAGTGGGTAAGGTTGGTTCAGTGGATTATGTAGGCTTCCTGGTGGAGGGGACTGGTGCCTGTGTTCTGGTGGATGAGGCTGGATCTTGTCTTTCTGGTGGGCAGGACCATGTCCGGTGGTGTGTTTTGGGATGTCTGTGAACTTATTATGATTTTCGGCAGCCTCTCTGCTAATGGGTGGGGTTGTGTTCCTGTCTTGCTAGTTGTTTGGCATAGGGTGTCCAGCACTGTAGCTTGCTGGTCGTTGAGTGGAGTTGGGTCTTAGCGTTGAGATGGAGATCTCTGAGATCTCTGGGAGAGCTTTTGCCGTTTGATATTACATGAGACTGGGAGGTCTCTGGTGGACCAATGTCCTGAACTCGGCTCTCCCACCTCCGAGGCTCAGGCCTGACACCCGGACAGAGCACCAAGACCCTGTCAGCCACACGGCGCAGAAGAAAAGGGAGAAAAAGAAAGAAAGAAAGAAACATAAATAAATAAATAAAATAAAATAAAGTTATTAAAATGGAAAAAAAATATTAAAAATAAAGAAGTAATTTTAAAAAAGAAAGAGAGAAGGAAAGCAGAGAGCAACCAAACCAAAAAACAAATCCACCAGTGGTAACAAGCGCTAAAAACTATACTAAAAAAAAAAAAAAAAAGGACAGTCAGAACCCTAGGACAAATGGCAAAAGCAAAAGTATAGAGACAAAAATCACACAAAGAAGCATCCACATACACACTCACAAAAAGAGAAAAAGGAAAATATATATATATATATTTAAAAAAAGGAAGAGAGCAACCAAATCAATAAACAAATCTACCAATGAAAATAAGCTCTAAATACTAAACTAAGATAAACATAAAAACAGAAACAAATTAGATGCAGAAAGCAAACCACAAGTCTACAGTTGCTCCCAAAGTCCACTGCCTCAATTTTAGGATTATTCATTGTCTATTCAGGTATTCCACAGATGCACGGTACATCAAATTGATTGTGTAGATTTAATCCACTGCTCCTGAGGCTGATGGGAGAGATTTCCCTTTCTCTTCTTTGTTTGCACAGCTCCTGGGGTTCAGCTTTGGATTTGGCCCCGCCTCTGCATGTAGGTCGCCTGAGGCCATCTGTTCCCTCCCAGACGGGCAGGGTTAAAGGAGGGGCTAATTAGGGGGCTCTGGCTCACTCAGGCTGGGGGGAGGGAGGGGTATGGAATGCAGGGCGAGCCTGCAGCAGTAGAGGCTGACATGATGTTGCACCAGCCTGAGGCACGCCCTGTGTTCTCCCGGGGAAGTTGTCCCTGGATCACGGGACCCTGGCAGTGGCAGGCTGCACAGGCTCCCAGGGGGAGGTGTGGATATTGACCTGTGCTTGCACACAGGCTTCTTGGTGGCTGCACTAGCAGCCTTAGCGTCTCATGCCCATCTCCGGGGTCCACGCTGATAACCGCAGCTCTCACCCATCTCTGGAGCTTGTTTAGGTGGTGCTCTGAATCCCTTCTCCTCACACACCCCGAAACAATGGTCTCTTGCCTCTTAGGTAGGTCTAGACTTTTTCCCTGACTCCCTCCTGGCTAGCTGTGGCACACTAGCCCCCTTCAGGCTGTGTTCACGTGGCCAACCCCAGTCCTCTCCCTGGGATTCGACCTCTGAAGCCGAAGCCTCAGCTCCCAGCCCCCACCCATCCCAGGGGTGAGCAGACAAGCCTCTCAGGCTGGTGAGTGCTGGTTGGCACTGATTCTCTGTGCGGGAATCTCTCCGCTTTGCCCTCTGCACCCCTGTTTCTGCACTTTCCTCTGTGTCTCCGAAGCTTCCCCCCTGCCCACCACCCATCTCTGCCAGTGAAGGGGCTTCCTAGTGTGTGGAAACTTTTCCTCTTTCACAGCTCCCTCCCAGAGGTGCAGGTCCCATCCCTATTCTTTTGTCTCTTTTGTTTTCTTTTTTCTTTTGCCCTACCCACGTACGTGGGGAGTTTCTTGCCTTTTGGGAAGTCTGAGGTCTTCTGCCAGCGTTCAGTAGGTGTTCTGTAGGAGTTGTTCCACATGTAGAGGTGCTCAATCTCCACTTCTTACTCCTCCGCCATCTTGAAGGAGCCCCTCAGTCAATTTTAAATTTCACAGTTCGCTGGCTAAACCATATTTGAAAACATATTTTAATTATGTATTCTAACACTATGTATTAGTACCTGGTGAATCTGTATTTGCTCCCTGTGTCTACATCTGTTCATGCCACTGCCATTCTCCCTGTCACCCAGTTTCAAGAGCCCATGTCCATCCATGACCTCACCTTTATCTCAGTCCTTCACCTCCCACATCCAAGTCCTGATGACAGCCATCTAAATTATTGCAACAGCCTTTTCTCTAGTCTCCTAGCCTCCAGTTTCTTTCTTCTCCAATTCAAATTAACCTTTAGGGTTCACAATTCTCATCCTGTTATTTGCTTTCACAAAGTCATACTTTTGATTAATTACTTCTAGGCAATGACGTCAAAACTCCTTAGCCAGAGTTGGAAACCTCTCAATAGCATTACAAATTATCTTATTCTATTTGTCTGTTCATAGCCTATGACTGAGCCAAACTAGGATGGTTCCTATATCATGTATGTGAGCCGATGCTTCTTTTACTCTTTCCCATATGCTATTGAATCTCCACCCTTTTTCATTTATTAAAAAAAAATAAAAGAAACAAAACTACGTAATGCTATTTTCCTAACACAATTATTTCAATTTTTACATAGTCCTTTCTCTTTTATTTTTATACATGCATATGTATTTTCATCACTAGAGTTGATTTTACATATATTTTTGCATTCCAGTTACAATCCCTTTCCATTTGGCCACATAATCGTCATAATTTTCATTTTAATAGTTGCATAATGTTCCAACCAGCAGATGTGCTATAATTCAGTTAACCATTCTTCTAGCTATAGTCAGACATTTTGGTTTTTTCTAAATTTTAGCTATTATAAATAATGGTGCAATTTTAGCTATTATAAATAATGGTGAAATTAATAGCTCCATGTATAACATTCTCCCATGGGTTTATTACCTTTGGATAACTTTCCAGCAGTGAATTAGGCCAAAGATATAAAATTTTTTATCGTTTTTTGATGGACATTGACAAATTGTTTTCCAAAAAGGTTATACCAATTCATACAGCCACCAATAATATAGCTGAGTATACTATTTTTACTACAAACTTGCTGGCTCAAAAGAAAAGCAACTCTACCTTATTAATGTATTAATTTTCATATGTTTAATACTAGGAAATGTAAATTTTGTTTATTGCATTTTCATCTTATGTCTGTTTGTGTTATTTTCTGGCTAAATTTATAAATTTCAAAAGGTCATGGGCTATGTCAGCCTTATTTTCCACCCTATAGTAGATCTCAGCACTGTTCCTGATGCACAAATAACACTAAGGATATCTCTGTGCTGTAAATAAGCACACTTATTTTTTGAGGTCTTATATGTTTTTACCAATTCATAAGAGCTTTTTATATACTATGGTATTAGCCTTTTGTCACGAAGTAAACACTTTTCCTTTTATTTTAGTTTCATATTGTTTTTAAAGACAAAAACTTGTGGTGGAAACAATTGCTATTTTCTTTGTGCATCCTTTTATTGCCTTCAAAGCTAAAAGTTGTACTCTACAGAGATGAGAACATGTAAGTTGAAATTTTTGTTTATTTTTCTATTTTTTGTTAAAGTTTCCTTTTGGGGATAAACTCTCACTATTCTTCAAGGCTTATCCTGAATGCACCCTTTCCAAGGTTCCTCCTGGGTTTTAGGAAGTGGTTGTCTACTCACAACCATAGGCACCAAAGGCTTATCACAGAAGCCTTTGGTTTGGAGCCCACTGGGAGCCTCAGCTTTTCTCCTGGGTGTAGACCCTTTTTACCTAGGCAGGAGGGATTTAAATTAATCCAGCTAACACTTTGAGATTCTGGATTAAGCCAACATTGCTGCTATTTTAGCCATAAACCTTTATTCCAACTATAATAACAGAGGCTTTTCTTTGTTCCCATGCTACGGTGACTGACATTTTAATATGATTATGTTGATGGACATTTTGATAGGGATATTTTGATATGGCCTAGAAAAACAAATTTTAGGTACATTTCAATTACCAAGAAAGAGTGCACCAGCTATTCTCAGCCCATCTGTAAACCCTGCTATACCTATCTGTCACCTCCCTGATTCCTTATGTTCTTCCTCCCTGGGCATAACAGCAAAATCAAAATAGTTATTAGATCAAACATCCAGCTTTGTCATTGTCTATCCTAATCTTAGTAATTAAATTTCTGGTTTGTGTTTCCATCTTTGAAGTCTTTTCAGTATCATAACCCACTTGGGCCTAGAAAATCCTAAGTGTCTGTCCCAGGGATCTGACCAATACAGTACTCAATCGCTGTGTCTTGGATATTTCCACCTGACACTTCAGCCTCTCTGCTGGAACCTCCCTGATACTTCTTCCCTTGTGTAAGTCCATTATCATGTCTCATTTTTTCTGATCTTCCAGGATTGCTATGTTTTAGCCAATCCCATCCTGAAATCTGGCTGCCTCTTCCTTGAAGCTTTCCTTGTAAGTTTCCATTACATGATTTCACCCCTATCTTGCCCTCCAGGGAGACCCAAATCATTGTATAATTCCCATTCTTCTTAACCTTCATGGCAATGACCCAACTAATGTTATATTAAAGTTATTTTTATTATGGCTTAGCTCATTTCCAATAAATTGCAAAGTCCTAGAAAGCAAGAGCCATGCTATTTCATATTTATGTTTTCCTAAATCCCATTGATTTACATATGCTTTCACACAGAAAAATGTATCTTGAAATACAGTTGCCATATGATCCAGCAATCCCTCTCCTAGGTATATATCTGGATAAAACTAAAATTCAAAAACATACATGCACCCCTATGTTCATAACAGCTCTATTTACAATAGTCAAGACATGGAAAGAACCTATATGTCCATTGACAGGTGAATGGATAAAGAAGATATCATATATATATATATATATATATGTACAGTGGAATATTACTCAGCCATAAAAAAGAATGAAATAATACCATTTGCAACTACATGGATGGACCTAGAGATGATCATACTAAGTGAAGTAAGTCAGAAAAAGAAAGACAAATACCATATGATATCATTTATATGTGGAATCTAAAATATGACACAAATGAACATACCTACGAAAGAGAAACAGACTCACAGATATAGAAAGCAGACTTGTGGTTGCCAAATGGGAAGGGGGCGGGGGAGGGATGGATTGGGAGTTTGGGACTAGCAGATGCAAACTATTATATATATAATGGATATATATATATATATATATATATATATATATATATATATATATCCCTATTGTATTACACAGGGAACTATAGTCAATATCCTGTAATAAACCATAATGGAAAAGAATATGAAAAGGAATACATATATATATACATATATATATATCACTGAATCACTTTGCTGTACATCAGAAACTAACAAAACATTGTAAATCAACTATACTTCAATTCAAAAAAAAGAAAAAATGTTTTTAAAAATAATAGCTTAATTTTGTCTCACCATCCTTCTCTTATCTTTCTCCTTGTACCTCAAAACCCCTCTGCTTCAGGCAAACCTGGATATTAAGTACTACTGAGTCTTAGTTTATATTGCTTCTCCAATAGGGAAAGAAACACCAAAACAACAACAGCAAAAGCTTCCTTTTTGTTTCTGTAAGTCATAGGATTCTTCCCAGCTATCTTACGTATTACATCTCCGTGAGGCGTTCTCCCACCTAACTTACAGCTGCTTCCCAGTTTGGCATCTCCTTTTCTACTCAAACTGTTAGGCTTTATGTATCAGCCGAGTCCTCCTTTTATCCCTTTGCTCTCTAAACAGAGTAAGGGCAGGTAGACGCAAGAAAAAAAACTTCACAAATGTAGCGCTGATGAGCTAGGTTTTTGGTTATTTGGGGGTGTTTTGAATTTTTTGTTTTTAGTGGTGGTGATAAATTTGCATTGATCTATTCACACTGCTTCATACTGCTACTCTAGTTAGTGAATTTGAAAAATGGCTAGGTGGAACTCGGGTTACATGGTTCGCTCATAGGATAGGGAAAGTCAACAGACCCATGGGAAAACAAAAAATAAATAATGTTGCTTCATTATAAGTTGGCAAACTACCCTCTCTACCAAGAAAAATTCTCATCCATTATCATAACATCTATTTTATGTATTTCAGAGAAGCCTCAGTTGCAAACAATGGAACCCATTCAGTTTTATTTCTGTGCATGTAGTTATCAGGGAATCAGATATATAATAATCTTTGATTTGTTGTGTTCACATCATGCGCACAAAAGTATTAGATAGTATTATCTATCCTTCATAAACATTAGTGCTGCTGATTTGGTTACTATCAGTGATGTTACCAAGGCTACACAGGTCAAAACAAACACTGAAATTTTTCTCTTCATGCTCGGCACATGGTCCACACAGGCAAGGAAGTGGAGGGACCCTCCAAAATGTAGACATATTGTTCTGTAACCTCTACCCATGTCAGACAAATGTTCATTAAAATCCTTGAAAAATGACAGGATCACACTCGCAGAGTTATCAACAAGAGATAATGCCTTCATAGTGAAACAAAAATTCAGATAAATAAAAAAAAAACAAAAACTGAGCTTCCGAGTTGAAATAGAGATTTATTTTGACTAAAATATTCACCCTTGGTCTCAAGTGACAGGTTTCAAGGGGAACAGAATTCTGTACTGTCCTCCTACTCCTGAAATGGTTGTGTGGTCTTGAACTGTTTATTGTGTTTTGCCGAGAAGGAAGGTTTATTGTGTTTTGCCAAGAAGGGTTTATTGTGTTTTGCAGAGAAGGCAATGTCAATAGGAAGGCTAGCAATACCCCAGGGAGGGAGTGCCAATTGCAAAGGCCAACTCTGAACAAAGAACTAGGTACCAAATCTTTATACACATCAAATTTTTCCTTAGAAATAAAATATTCATCCACTTGATATTGTGTTTTTAAATTCTCTTAAGTGGTGTGCTGTTTATTGTGGCCTATTATGTATTTGTTAAGCAGCTCATAGTTTATTATAAATACTTTTAAACTATTTTTACCTCGTTTGATTTCCCAAGTACACTATAAAATAAGCTGGTAGCATCATCAGTCTTACCTGAAGAGAGAGGAAACAAAATATGGGTATTGGAGCAACAGGGCAAGGACACATCAATGGAAACTGGCAGAGCTGGAAGACAAATTCACATCCCTGACACACTGGCTCTTTTGGGTGATACTGCACTGCTTTCTGGTGGATAAATGCAAAAACAGTTTGCCTCAAAAAACTGAACACAACATGGAGGTTTTGACACATTTCCCATCTTAGAGCAATGGCGTCTTCTTTTGCTGAAAGAGTTTCCTTAGGAATTAACATTTATATCCTCCCGATAAGATACCACTTATCTTATAATACCACTCCGGAGTGCATATTACAGACAAGCAATAATATGCCTTTGCAGTTAATGGCACTCAGTCAAAATTACCAGGGCATGTCATTATTAGGTCATAATACCCACCCTGGAGTGTCTTACAGCTTAATTGTTCCCTCTTCCATTCCAGAAACCAGCAAAAGACATATTTTACTAATGTCTCTGCTTTGTTAATAGTTCAGAATGGATGAACACATGTGTTCTGCCTGCTCTGTGAATCAAACATGTATCCAGAAATAAATGCAGGTCTCATAATCCCCAATTCCAGCTTGCACATTTTGCTACAAAATGTTTGGCATGGCTCTGATACTTCTGAAAGTGAAGATTTAGTATGCAATGTCTGTCTAAATAGTCAGACTCTGAAAACTCATGAGACTTCCCCTTCTGCCAATGTCCTCAGCGTTTATCTCATGATCATCATCTGTTTTTCTGCTGAAAGTTTCCATCAAGAGAGTTGTATTTTAATCTGGACTAGAATCCACAATCGACTATCCCTAATCTTTTGAATATACAGCTAGTTATGTCTCAATGAGTATTTAAGCTTAGATTTTTTTCTTATCCACATTCAGCAAAAGTCTTCAATCAGAATAGGAAATTCATCATGCATCTTTAGATTCTTATTTGTCTACCATAAAGTCATATTCTTCTTACAACAACATGTTAAATAACAAGCAAATGGCTGAGAAATTACAGGAAGAAGTAGCTGACCCAGGTGCGTGTGGTTCTAATGTACGGCTGCCTAGAAATAGAGGGAATTGGCTATTCAAATAAGCATGACGTCAGAGCCCACTACAAGGCATTGCTCTTCAGGTGGCCTCATGATTGTATGTATAGAGCAGTGGCCCATGGGGTTGACTACCTCCCACTGCTTAGGAAGTGCTTAGTGAATGCAGTAGAAATTTGAGAAATTTGATCAATGAAACAAATGAGGCTGGGGAGCTATCTATGGGAAACGTCTCTTGGAAAGTGTGTGGTGAAGAGAAATTGATTTTGGTTAGAGTTGTGTAATTTAGGTCCTTACCTTCAGAATAATAAGTAACATATAACAAGGAAAGAGATTGACCTAATAATTTTAAGACTTCCCATAAAACCCAGTTCCCAGATGGCTTCTCTGGTGAATTCTATCAAACATTTAAAGAAGAATGAATACCAATTCTTCACAAGCTCTTCCAAAATTCAGAAATGAGGAGGAATACTTTTCAACTCATTCTATGATGCATGTATTACCCTGACGCTAAACCAGACAAAGACATCACTAGAAAAGAAAATTACAGACAAATATCCTGTATGAATATTGACACAAAAATCCTCATCAAAGTACTACCAAACCAAGTCCAGACATACAAAAAGGATAATGCATGACGACCAAATGAGATTTATCCAGAAAAAGTTGCAAAGTTGGATTACCATCTGAAAAACAACTATGTAACATATCATATTAAAAAAATAAAGGACAATATCTGCATTATCATATTGATAGACATAGGAAAGTTATGTGACAAAATTCAACATTCTTTCATGATAAAACCATTCAAGAAACTAGGAATTGAAGGGCATTTTTAACTTTTTTAATTAATTAATTAATTTATTTATTTATTTATTTATGGCTGTGTTGGGTCTTCGTTTCTGTGCGAGGGCTTTCTCTAGTTGTGGCAAGCGGGGGCCACTCTTCATCGCGGTGCGCGGGCCTCTCACTATCGCGGCCTCTCTTGTTGCGGAGCACAGGCTCCAGACGCGCAGGCTCAGCAATTGTGGCTCATGGGCTTAGTCGCTCCGCGGCACGTGGGATCTTCCCAGACCAGGGCTCGAACCCGTGTCCCCCGCACTGGCAGGCAGACTCTCAACCACTGCGCCACCAGGGAAGCCCGAAGGGCATTTACTGAATCTGATAAAAGCCATCTACAAAAACCTGATAGCTAATATTACACATAATGACAAAAGAATGAATGATTTCCCCATAAGATCAAGAACAAGACAAGGACATCTGCTCTCACTATTTCTATTCAACATTATACTAGGAGTTCTAACCAGGGCAATTAGGCAAGAAAAAGAAGTTTAAGGTATCTAGATTGAAAAGGAGGATATTAAAATACCTCTGTGTACAAATGACATAATCATATATAGAATATCCTAAGGAATACACTAAAAACTTATTGGGCTGGCCAAAAAGTTCATTCAGTTAGTGAATACATTGTTCAATAAAGTTCTTGGTGAAAAATGAAAAATGTGTCTTATTTTTACTTAAAACTGAATGAACTTTTTAGCCAAACCAATATTAGAAGTAATAAGTTCAGCAGGGTTGCAAAATTCAATGAGTACAAAAATTAATTGTACTTCTATACATTGGCAATGCATGATCCAAAAATAAAATTAAGAAAATAATTTATTTATAATAGCACCAAAAAGAATAAAATATTTAAGAATAAATTTAACAAAAAGTGCAATACTTATAGTTTTGAAAACTACAAAACATTGTTGAAAGAAATTGAAGAAGATCTAAATAAAATATGTCTCATATTTATGGGTTGAAAGACAATATCAAATTAATCTACAGTTTTAACACAATTTATATCAAAATACCAGCTGGCTTTTATCTTGCGGAAATTGACAAGCTAATCCTAAAATGCATATGGAAAGGCAAGGGAGTCAAGCTCTCCAAAACAATCTTGAAAAGAAGAACAAAGTTGGGGGAACCATATTTTCCACTCTCAAAACTTACTAGAAAGCTGCAATAATCAAGACACTGTAGCACTGGCATAAGGATAGACATATAAAAATGTGAAATAGAATCTGGAGTCCAGAAAGAAACATTTACATTTATGGTTAATTTTCAACAAATGTGCAAAGATAATTCAATAGAGGAAAAATAATCTTTCCAGCAAATTACATTGAGAAAACTGGATATCCACATGCAAAAAAATGTAGTTGTACCTCTACCTCACACCATACACAAAAATTACTTCAAAATGGATTATATACCTAAATGTAAAAACTAAAACTATAAAACTCTTAGAAGAAAGAAAACAAATCAATCTTTGTGATCTTGGGTGAGGCAATAGCTTCTTAGCTGTAACACAGAAAGCACAATAGATAAAAGAAAAAAATAGATATATTGGACTTCATTAAAATTTAAAATCTTTGTGCTTTAAATGTCACTATGGAGAAAGTAAAAAGACAGTCCAAAGAGTTGGGAGGAAATTATAAAATATGGGCAAAAAATATGAATAGACTTTTTTGCAAAGAAAATATACAATTGATCAGTAAGCACATGGAAAGGTGATCAACATGATTAGGCATTAGGAAAATACAAATCAAAACCACAAGAGATACTGCTTCACACCTACTGGGATGGCTAAAATAAAAAAGACAGACAATAACAATTGTTAGTGAGGATGTGGAGAAATTGGAACCATATATTGAGGATGGGAAGGTAGAATGGTACAGGCACTTTAGGAAACAGTTCGGCAGTTCCTCAAAATGTTAAACAGAGAGTTACCATTTGACTCAGCAATTCCAATCCTAGGTACATACCCCAAAAATGTGAAAAGATATGTCCACACAAAAACTTGTATATGAATATTCAAAACAGCATTATTCATAATAGCGAAAAAGTAGAAAAAACCAAATGTCTATCAACTGATGAATGGTGCTAATATCCATATAATGGTGTATAATTCAACAATAAAAAGAAGTGAAGTACTACTACAACACAGGTGAACCTTGAAAACATCTGCTAAGTGAAAGACACCAGTCACAAAAAGTCATGTATTATATGATTCCATTTATATGAAATGTCCAGAACTGGCAAACCTATAGAGACAGAAAATAGGCTAGAGATTGCCTAAGTCTAGAGAGGGCAGGATATGGGAGTGTCTGCTAAAGGAAAAAGAGCTTATTTTGTGGGTGATGAAAATATTCTAACATTGGATTTTGGTGATGATATAGTGATGGTATATATCTGAGAATACACAAAAAACTACTGAATTGTACACTTTAAATGGATAAATATTATGGTATATGAATTATATCTTGGTAAAATTATTTTTAAAAACAGAAACAGTAAAACTGAGGCATGCTCTGAAATGAAATCACAGACTATCAGCAGTATAGAAGTTTAGAAATAATCAGGTCAAGTGAGAACAAAAAGCAATAACTTATACAGGAAGAAGAATGGGAAGAATTGTTTCCAACAGAATAAAATCTGAAATATCTTTGTGGTTTGGCAAAAAAGCATATCTTTCCTTTGTAAACTGGGAAAAAAAAGAAAGACAGGTAAAAACCCTATGGAAACAAATAGCTGTAGATAACAGAGAATGATCAAATATGTAGTAAACTAAGATATGTCATAGTTTTAAGTAATGAACAAATATCAATATAAGCAAGGACAATCCATTTAACCTTGAAACTTGGAATATTTTTATCCAAAAGGCTAAGCCTAGTAACCTAGGATTTTAGTATTTTCCTAAAGGTAACCTAACATGGATCTACAATAAATTATATATTTTTTAATTATGTTATTAAAACTTTGTAAATTATATTGGTTTCCAGTCTCTAGAATTAATCCATAGACAAGGCACAGAAGACTTACTTACAGTATAGACTAAATGTGAATGTATAAAATTTGACAATTTAGGCATTACTTTCCTCTTTGTCCTACATAGTAGAAAATCAAGAGCCTCTGTATTAAGTTTAGAGGTGAGGCAACAGGAGAATAATTATATTATTTAAAAATTCAAAAGTAAGCAAAAGAAGAACTGAAGCTGATTGTTTTTTAATTTATAAAATTTAAGAAGGGGATTGGGGAGGATATTTATTTGCCACCTAAAGCTAATAAAACAAGAAATATAGGTTAAAACATATTATTTTGAAATTATAAAGTTAAAAGAATATAAACAAAACTTTCAAATGGTTGCCTCTGAAAACTGTGGCTTTAGTAAGGGGTAAGTAATCACACTTTTCATTTACTGAGTTGAGGTAATAATAGAAAATTGAAGGTTCATGAACATGTGCTACTTTTAGGAAACTAAAAGGATTAGCAACAATCCTAAATTGACGTTTTCCCAAAAAAACCCCAAACAAACTAAAAAAAAACAAACTAGAAAACCATAAGGAATTATTTTAAAACAAGCAAAAGCAAAAACAGACCTCATTAGAAAACTACAGCTGACGAGGTTCTCAGTTGGTTTTCCACACTTTGCTTTTATGAGTTCTAAAGATTTCAGTCCCTCAGTAGGAACTCCAGGGAAAAAAATATAGTCTCCGGTGGCCAAGGGGTTCATTAGAGCATTTGCTCAGGACTGATCCATGCAGCAGTGAGGTCCCAAAGCCTGGGGCTGTGGGGAATCCTGGCTGCAGGCAGAGTAACAAGCAACTGAAGAAGCTGGGCAAGGAGGGGCCCAGACTTTCTCTGCTTTCAGCCCACAGAGAATTCCTCTTTCACTGAGATTCTCCTCTCATCAAGGTTACTAGACCAGTAGTCAATAGCACTGAACCCTTTTATCAGCCCCACTTGGTAATTATAAAATATTTGCAATTATACAATATGCTAATTCTTAGACATCTACAAACAGCTTAATCAATTGAGTGCATTTTATTATTTCTCGTCTAAACATTATGGGCTCATATGAAGTCTCTGAGATCAGTAAATTATTCTAGATTGTTAAACTGCTGACAAACCAATCAGAAGCTTTATTTGAATTTATTAGGTGTGCTACATTATTTAGCCAGCAAGAGTGAGGAAAACAACAGAAGTGAAGAGGCATCCTGGAGTCACACTGTGAAGTTTGATGGGTTCCCATGAATTACAGAGAGGGGGATCCATCTAAATTCAGGGGGAACTGGATTCACCTAAAACCTTCACTGTCCAGTTGAAATTATCATTAAACCAGGTTCTTGAGGCATCTGGAAGCGTTAGTTCCTCTGTCACACATGTTTGGGTGTGTGTGTGTGTGTGTGTGGTGATTGACTAGACATCTACACTGTATAGGTATGTATATGCACATGTGGTGTATGTGTCTCCAGCAACTCTATTGAGAAAGAAAGAAATATTTTTTCATGCCCATCAGGACCTCCAAGGATATACCATATTTGAACATCCCAAAATAGAGCAAGAGATGAAGTGTTCTGTCAATATTTACATTTAAATGCATTCAGCAAGAAACATATATTCCCAAACATGAGGCAAGGCTTTTACTCACCTCCGAATTAATCCTCCCTGTATTCATATTTTTACAAAGCCTTTGATACCACTGGGTTATACCCCTCCGTGAGCTGATTTTTTTTTAACAGCTGAGTGGTCTTTGGAGAAAACATATCCCCTCTAAAACCTCCTCAGACAATGCTGGTTTTAGATGCTTATGAAGATCATCTGATTAAATACGTTTAAAACATTTTTTAAGAAGTTAAGTTTAGTAGAGATTTAGCCATTATTCTTGGAGGCAGAATCTCCTGATTTCTAGGCGTAGATGTTGTTTAATAGGTCAATTAAGCTGATACACCCAGTGGTTATGTTGTATGGATCATGAAATGTTCTTATAGCACAAAGTGCAAAATTTTTCCTAATGTTCAAGTGAAGGTGTTTGTAACCTGAGATGAAACTTCTGTCAGCACATACCCAGATGAAGGGAATACTCTATTTTAAAAATTTCACTTAGAAATAAAAATGACGTGTCCTATGGCAATACTTCTCAAACTTTAACCTTCATGCTCATCGTCTGGGGATCTTGTTAAAAATGGAGATCCTGATTCAGGGCCTGGGATGGGGTCTCAGGACCCCACTCTGAATAGGAAGACCCCAGAACACTTTGTTAGGTGACTCAAAAATCAGCACTAAGAAGATGAAGACGGTGATTACTGATGTCAACCAGGCAGGTGAAAGCTGGGTAAATTGTTTTCAGGTAATGGGGAAGTGGAAAGAACAGCACACACACACACACACACACACACACACACACACACACACACTCACAAACACACACACCTAACGGAATTAACTATGTACATATGATTTACTATAAATTAAACAATGTAGGAAGGCATTTGACTATTCAATCCACATTTTAAATATGTGTGTATATATATATATGTTTAAGTTGTCTGGAATATTTTTGTGTGGGATATAGACTACTTTCTATTCATGGTCACATGTATGGCATTTCTCCCAAAAGTTTCCTGCTCTGCTTAACAGCTCTGAGAGACATAGCCAAATTAGAAATTTTTTTGAAGATCAGTTATTTGAACTGGAATAAAATGGGAATGTTTAGATTTCTTCTGGTCAATGATTAAATAGGATATTATGCTGAATCTACTCATTTCTGCCACATAAAGAAAGTACAATTTTTAAAAAAATAAGATGCCTAAGTAATATATGGTAGGCCAGACTTTCAAGACAATTGTACATGATAGAAGAGACAGAAACCACTCCTACTGTTGAGTTGTATAGACCCTAGGACCAGAGCCCAAACAGGAAATGGGTATGTGCCTTGGAAGAGAAGACTTTCATAACAAAGGCATTTTTTAAAGGAGCCAAGTAAATATGAAAATATCAGACCAGTTAAAGCCAAATAAAAATTAGGCCTCCAAGCATATTTTCAGTTAACTTCAGAAGTTTTTAGAAAAAAAAAAATTCATTTCCACACTTCTCCAGCTACATACACAAAGTTAGGCTGCCCTCAGAAGTTTCTTTCTACAATGGGTCTCTATTTTGTTGAAGGGAGGTGTTTCCAAGAAAAAATTATTGCCATATTTTCTAAAAATTTTCACATGATATAGTAGAATACACCATTGCTATAGTAACTACCCTAGAATTTAACTTTGCATTTACATGCAAAAAGTAAGAAAGATGTGTGAATGTCATTAGTTAAAATTATTTTTGCCTCAATTGTAAATCAGGTTAATCGGCCTTGTGTAGAAATGAAAATATTAATGCAGCTTTACAATACTGTATTTTGTTTCACCAATGAAACCATTCTTCGGCTACAGAAAGGATCAAAAGCCCCATAATTTCGGCTTTGTATTTTTGTTAACACTCAAAAAATGCTTCTATAAAAATGTTAAGTATCTAGAATGCTTAAATTGGAGTAAAGTTGCCTAAAAAATTGTACTGCTTGAGAAAAAAAAAAGCAAAATGACTAAAAACCAATTAGATGTGGGGAAGGGGTGGAGAAATGAATATTAATGTCATGAAAATGGTCTTTAAAAAATAGTGCTACCACAGTTGGTATTGTAAGAGATCTTTGGTTACAATCACTCCATTTTTGTTCTTAATATGATCTTGAAAAAATGTGTTAATTCTAGAGACATAGTCATTTGACCTTCAATAACTGTGCTATGTAGCCCACAAATAAATGAGCCTAAAATGTTTAAACAACAAAACACTAGGCGTCTTTGTTCAGATTTTATGTGGATCCTGCCATATTCTATTATATTATTTGTGGTTAATTGTTTAGAAAATCATATTTATGTATACAGTTTTTATTCTACAGTGTAGGATGAGATCTTGATCTTTCTATTATCATTTATAAATCACTAAATTTAAATGCTTATCAATGCACATGCACCTAATTGACTCTAAGAGATAATTAGTAACATCCTAGTGTCCAAAAGGATATTAACAGATCATTATTAGAAGAGAAAACACAAAGAACCAGTAAATCTGAAAACATTCATCTTCACTATTGATGAAGAGCAATATTAAAAACAAAAATGAATAGTTTGCAAATTGGACCCCTTCATATAAAATTGGTAGGCGTATAAATTGGTTTAGAACCATTTGGCAATATGTATAGAGTCTTAAGGATGGATGTACCCTTTGGCTTAAAAAATGTTGCTCCCAGGAATCTATTTTAATAAAATAATTAGATATGTAAATAAAATTAATGAACAAATTTACTTAACGCAAGATTATTTTCAATAGCGAAAAATTGGAAATAACTCAAATGTTCAACAATAAGTAACAGGTTAAGTTATTATGGTACATCTATAAAGTAAGTTGTTTTATATTTATTGTGCTTTTGAAAAATGTTAATGACATAAGAAAGAGACAAAAGAAAACTATGCACTTATGCTAAATACTGTATTTATGAATATATGTTAATAATTATACTTATATAGAAAAGAAAGTATTATGTATAGAAAAAATGCTGAATGGTAGCTCATCCATTTTTTTTCTTTTTTTTTCCTTCTTCATTTTATTTTGTAGTTTGCCAGTCCCCACTCTGATATCACTTAAAGGATATAGTGCTTTTAGACTAAAAAGAAAACCCAACAAAAAAATTTAAGTGTATATTATAGTTTCCAGAGAAGGCAAAAGAATTAAAGTACACCCATTATAGGTCAGGCCCTAAATTATACCAGTTTGTCTGTGCCCCACAAGAAGCTACCGCCCCGACATTTTTCAATAATAAGGCTTTTTACTGGGCTTTCTTTTTCAGTAAATTTCAGAACCTAGCTCTCAAAATTCCTGCAGCTGTTCAGTAGCAGATACTGAATTTATAGGTGAACCATTTATACTTCATTACCAACAACATTAAGATCACTGGTCCATGATGGGGGAGGGCCCTATAAGAAAAAATTTGGTTTGTGTAATTCTACTTATATTTTTTGCATCCTGATTTCATCACAGCCCCTGTAATACTGCCCAGGAGTCACCATTCCTTCAGGTCTGGCGCTATGGCTAATTGCTTTCAAAAGCCCTGCAGCTAAAGAAGAGACCCTAGAGAAACATTCCGGTCATATAGGCACCATAACTTAAAACCACTTTTAAGGACTTGGCTTCAAACCTCACTTCCTGGCTTGGCTTCTAACAAGATGCTTGCAATGTAATACCATTGGTTTCATGAAAGATGGCAAAGGAACTATTAATGACACTAATTAAGATGTGTGAATATCATTTAGAGACTCCTCCTTGCTGCTTTCCAAGTACAAGCTATGTTACCTAACACACTATTGGTAACGATACAAGTGCATATCTTTCAACTGCAGGGTCAGTTTTTAATGTGGGGCTTTTATTATTAATGCGTTTTAAGTTCCTACACAGTCCACATAGAGATTCCATTAACAAACCTTAACTGTGCTCCTCTTTAACCCTATTACAGCTCTATCACTTCTCACCCACCCGAACATTATGGTATTGTGGGTTGGAGAATTTAGAACCTTTATCTGGTCCTAAATATAACTTCCAAAGCATTTTATATACACCCAGAACCTATTTGTTTAATTGTTCGCATTTTCAAGTAGGCTCATTCCCTGATCTTTTTGACCAGACTTACAAAATACAAAATCAAAATGCTATTTATTTGAAACCCACTACTTGCCTATTCAGTATGTCTGCCTGAAGTAAGCGTTATCTCTAAAGTCAAACCTAGCATCGAAAACAAAGGAATATTAAAATATAGCGTCCAAACAATGTCGCATGCTCAGAGTGAAAAGACTCTGGTTTAATATGTCCCTGTCTCAGATTCAACAAAGATTAAGGACAGCTAACAATGTGCGAGATCCCTCATGTGCCTGCTCCAATGTAGACTTAGTAAAAGACTAGGATTGTCACTCAGGCAACTGGAACCTACATTTATGCAGTACCTGGTAGCAATCAAGTATTCTCCCATTTATGACTCCCTATAATTCTCACAACGGTTCTGTGAAGTATGTATTATTACCCCTAATCTATAATTCGGTATGTAAGAAGTTCCTTTTGTTGTGATTATATAAGAAAGACTACATGCTTAAGTATATAACTCTTGGGTATGTTTTTCTCCCCTCCCAAATCTCTATAGTAATTCTTTCATTGTTCTCCAGCATTTGGAATCGCAGAAGAGAAATCTGAGGCCTGACTGATGTATTTCATTTTTTTCTTTTTTTTTAAAATTGAGGTATAGTTGGTTTACAATGTTGGGTCAACTTCTGCTGTACAGCAAAGTGATTCAGTTATACATATATATACATTCTTTTTTTTTAGTATACTTTTCCATTATGGTTTATCATAGAGTATTGAATATAGTTCCCTGTGCTATACAGTAGGACCTTGTTGCTTATCCATTCTATGTATAATAGTTTACATCTGCTAACCCCAAACTCCCACTCCTTCCCTCCCCCAACCCTCTCTCCCTTGGCAACGACAAGTCTGCTCTCTATCTGAATGATGTATTCCTTTAGCGGTGACCTTCCTTTTCCCCATGTGAGATGCAGTGTAAGACATTTTGTTTGTTTTCACATTTAAATATTGTCTCCATATGTCTATAGGCAAATCTATTTTTATTCACCGTTACTTGAGTTCATTGGCTCTAAGGACATAAGTCTTCAATCCAAGAAAGCTCTCGTTGCCAAAAGTTTATTATTGCTTTGGTTAGGTTTTGTCTTGCCTTTTCTTCAAGCATGTTAGTCACACCCAGGTTAGCTCCTTTTTCTCTGTATTCCATTTCAACCATCTCCTCTCACTGTTTTGTTTCTATTAATCTTTTTTCTTCTGCGTTCTGGGAAAGCTTCTCAAAATAATGGTCCATATTAGTGTCTCCATTTTCCACAGCATCAGTTCTGTTCTTTACTGTTCCCAATGCTCAGTTCAGTTTTATGATTGCTACCCTTTCTTACCTCATCCAGTTCCTTCTGGTCTCGACACTCTCCTCTTTCCCTTGCAGTGCCTAATTCACGGAGCTTATTAATTTTTCTATCATATTGAAAATACAGAGCAATTTGCTACATTTAAAAAATTCTTGTGAAGTCCTTTCCAGAGATATTTTTCAGGATGATGCACCAACTACCCCACATTGTAATCTTTCTCTTTCCTTTTCTAAAATGAGAGGATGTGTCTGCAGTCCTTGTGTTTGGCACTGGACAGAGCATCTAATTTATCCTTGCTCTTCCTACTTATTTTCCAGGAAAAATTAATAGGAGGATAACAGTGTAAGTCCAAAGAGGTTAATAGAATTCTCCTTGTCTCAGATTTAAACCTAGGGAACAGATTGACAAGGTCGGTGTTCAGCCCAGTTTGCAGTGTCTAACTCTGTGTTTCTTATTTGCACAGTAAGAATGGGGGTCAAATGCATATGGTGTTTTGGAGGGGATGCGTTGCTTTAAAAAAAAAAAAAAGCATGTTTCATGTGATTGTTGTGTTTTATACCCAAAACTAAATTCTGTAAAGCTTGACAAAATCATGGCTAGGAGGAGATACACAGAAATTGAGTCAGGATACATTTAAGGTGATATAAACTAAATCATATTGAAAAACACTGGGATAATAGTTGCTGAACTAAAGAACATGGAAAAATGGAATGACTTTTCAGACTCCTCTCCATCTGATCTGCTTAATTAATTGTAACTAAGCTTCCCTGGATCCAAATATCACTGCCCATCTTCTTCTTCTCCTATTTTTTTTTCTCCTGAAGTCTAATACATGGCTTAAAGGAAAATTTTTAATGGAGGGTGGGCACAGATAGAATTCAGATCACCTTAAAAAGTGCCACCTCAGAGAGAGAGAGAGAGACCGATAATTCTCATGTTGGTGCTTCAGATTCAGAACAAAGAGCCAAGATGCAGGTGGGCGTGTGTGGAGGGGTGGCAGGAGGAGAGGAATGAAGCTCCAGCTTATCTTCTTATGGGGACAGATTTGTTCCTCCAAGCAGCAAAATCTGCGTGTGCTTCTGATTATAATTCTCTATTCCTCTCCATAGGTTTTGTGGTTGGTGGAATTTTCTCCAAAATTCTAGCAGCTAGTAGAATGTCAAGTCTTGATGTTCCATTTTCTTGGAGAATTTTCACCCTTTCTGATCCTTCAGAAGTATTTTGGAAGGAGTGAGAAGAAGCTGCCTCAGGAGCTGTGAGCCACGTGCCATGTTGATTCTAATTTTAGTCCCAAATCACTCAATTCAGTTGTGCAGATAAATGAATTGTCACAAATTATTTACAGAACCAAATTGAGAACAGTCCGCGCTTATCCTCACCTTACTGTTTTGAATCAAATCTGCTCGGGAACAAATCTGGTATGAGTTGTTTCTTCTTTTGTAGGAAATCATGTCAATATGCTAACTTTCCACATGTATTAATCTAAAGCTTACTTCTAATTAAGCAATAACTGCAAATTAAAGGAATTCAAAGCGTCACTGCACAGGCAGGGCTTTCTTCTAAGCTGAAGACCCTGGGGGAATCATAATCCAAACTCTGCAGCTTTCCTGTAATAAAACTTGCCCTGTTATTTGAATGGATTTGTTCCTCTGTCCACACATATGCATTTAAACTCTATTTTATTCTGACCACATATAACAAAATAAATATAAAACAAATCCATAAACCATATTGATAAAATTACAAGTGTTTTTTATTTCAACAAGCACGTGGCCAAGCTATCTTGCAAGCTATTTTAGGTACCGCTAGATGAATTTTTGCTGAGGACCTCACCCATAAGCAAGTTTGCAGTCAGCCTGGCCGAGGACATCAGTAGCAGCCGTTAAGATCCCTGGGATGACGGCACAGGAGGCATGAATTTCCAAACTGATGGATGTCTTGCCATTGAGAGGAATGGGAAATATTGAATTATAGAGTTGAACTTTCACATCTTCACAGATGAAATCCAAACAGATGAATGTCAACTACTTGCACATTGTATGATTGCACATTGCACTATTTGTATGATGTAGAAGGGACACAATGGCACAGCATCATGTGCTCAAGTAGTTGGAGTTGACTTGTTGCTCTCACTAGATGTTAATGCTGTTGAGGGATTGCAACACAGGTGGGATAATAGACTTCTATGGTCTCTAACATAAAGAAGATGGTAGACTTGGTCTACTGTTCACAGCTCAGATCTCAGCAGCAACAATGAACCACGGCTTCACCCTGGGAGCTATTCAGAAGAACAGTAAGGAATTAGAATGTGTCCAGGTGAGGGTCATCAGAAAGTGAGACCCTAGAAACTGGCATGGTGAGGAACAGGTGAAGGTCCAGTCATATTTGTTTAGCCATTTATAGAGGATGTAACTGAGCAGACCCATCTTTGTAGAGGGTTGAACTAAATGACCTGTATGATTCCTTTAAACTCTAAAATTCTTAGACTTTAGGATTATCTAATTGATTCAGTAGTTTTTCTTCACTCTGCTTTCTACCAAGTAGGTTTTTCTGAAGAGAAAACATAGCAGTAAAAATGTCCAAATAGTATTTCTCAAAGTTTAGTAATTCCCACAAAGTTGTCAGACTAGGGAGTAGGATAAGAAAAACATAACAAATGTTTCAGAATTTCCTGGCTACAAAACTGCTAACTGTGGAGAACTATATTTATTTGTTTGTTTGCTTTCTAGGAAGGAAGTTTTTATGTGTTCACACCATTTCATAAATAGAAAGAACAATATATCACTCAACTTCTCTCCTCCTTTTTCCCTTTCAAAACAATAAAGAAATTACCCCAAATCCAAAGGGTATTTTGTAAGTGATGAGCATTTTCAATATCCCACAGTCCAAAGAGCTGGTGCTACCAACATTTTAAATGCAAAAAGCTGAGAACTGCCAAAAAGAAACCACCCCTCCATGGCATCTTTCTTTTAAATTGGAAAACACTTGGTATATCTATTATACAAGAATTGCTTCTGATAATATGGTACCTGGAACTCTGATTGTGTCCATTTTTTTTTCCACAAAGGTAATAATAATCATGTAATATTTCTAGGTCTCTGGAGATCTCAAAATATCATCTATGCTGTCTTTATCTTTAATCTTGCACATCTCAGACCAATAAGAATCTGTCACTGTGGATGTTCAATGGTGCTCCATTACACTCCAATACTGGGGAAATTCTTATTAATGACTAAGCCAAGTCATCTATGCTTCCTTTGATGCCATTTTCTACTTTTCATTCTCATTGAATATAGTGAACTACAAATAATGAATCTCTTTGCAAACAGATCTTCACATACCCACTTGACTGGAGAAAAGGGCCCTTTCCTGGGAAAAGCAGGGGACAGGAGTAGTTCTCTGCCACAGATGTTCAGGTCTGAACTCATCTTTAAGACTGCAGGAGCCAATTTCATTTTACTCATGTGGTAGGCAGAATAATGCTACCCTAAAGATGTCCACATCCTAATCCCCAGAACCTGTGAATATGTTACCTTACATGGCAAAAGAGACTTTGCAGATGTGATTAAGGGTACTGCCTTGAAATAAAGAAATTTTCCTTCGTTATTCAGATAGGCCCCATCTAGTCACATCAATCCTTAAACTTAGAAAGATTGTCCTGGCTGTGGTCAGAGAAGGAGATGTGACAACAGAGGCAGGGTTAGAGAAATGCTACGTTTTGGGCTTTGAAGATAGAAGAAGGGGGGCAGAAGCCAAACAAATGTGAGCAACATCTAGAAGCTGGATGAGGCCTCCAGAAAGAATGCAGCCCTGTTGCCGTTTTGATTTTAGCCCAGTGAGACCCACATCAGACTTCAGACCTGTACAACTGTAAGATAATAGATTAGCATTGGTTTAAACAACTTAGTTTTTCATAATTTGTTATGGCAACAATAGAACCCACCCATTAAAAACAGTAAAAACCCATACATTAAAGATATGGAGCCTAAGTTATTTTCCCCAATAGTGCCAACCTGGAGCTTAACCCAGACTTTCTAACTCTCACTCCAGTTGTGCTTTCCACTTAGCAATTCTGTTTCTAATTTTTTTAGTATTTGGAAGAAGAGAATAATCAGCTTTTACTTCTCCATATTTAATTATTCTAACTGAAATTGATCTTCAAGGCACAATTTTATACAAAATTTCCTTCTGCTGACAAAAAATTGAATACATAGTTGCAGAATAAAATATTACTCTAAATTAACCACGGCTTTCCTTACTCTGAACAAATCTAGCTTACTACTGGTTACTCTTCACTTTGTCTGCTCCTTAGCACTTTTTTTTTTACCTGTTCTATCTATTCTTAGGCTCTCATCTCCACTCTGCGTGCATTCTCAAAGGAAGTATCAACACATTAACTTTTCTATTACCAAGGTCTGACATATCAAACTACTTAATAAATGTTTTTTTAAAAAATAAATCAGCAAGTATAATACATATTTATTTAGCCAACACTTATTTCATGGTCCCCCATATGCTGGGCATAGAGAATATAAAAATAAGAAACACTCACTGCTCATCAAGAGTGCACAACTCAGTGGGTGGATACATACTTTATCAAATAATCAAAGTGCAGCATGATTAAGCAGTTGTGGGGATCAGAAAACAAGAAGGTGGGAAATGTACATTTCCTGGGCATTAAGGGTCCCTTTATGATCAGGGACATCCTTGGAATAAGCAGCTAACTTTAAAATACCATTTCACCAACACTGCCCCAAAATCATTTGTTCATTTATTTGGTTGCTGTTAATTTGGTCAGTCAGAGTCCTAATTAATATTGATCATGGAAAACTGTTCAAGTTGTCTCCTAGGGACTTCACAGAGTTATGGGTGGGAACCATCAAAGGAGCCATGGAAATGCTGTTCCCTAGTGTCGGGACATCTCTTCCAGGTACTTCAAACAGCTGCTGGGAAACAGCGGGACAAAATATATCTCACTATATTTCCAATTGAGAATTTGCTTTTGCTCTGCTTTTTTTTTTTTTTTTTTTAATCATCTTACAATGAACTTAACTTCAAAGAGTATTGTTCCCAACCAGAGGGGATTGGGAGGAGGCTTGGGCAGAAGTGTGTGTGTGTATGTAGATCTTGCCCCCCATGGGACATTTGGCAATATCTAGAGACCTTTTTGACTGTCACAACGTGGGGAGTGCTACTGGCATCTAGTGGCATTTAGTGGATAGAGGCCAGAGATGCCACCAAACATCCTGCATCCGTAGGGCAGCCCCACATAACGAGGAATTATCCACCCCAAATGCAGGTATCACTGAGGCTAAGAAACCCTTTCCTAAGGTTTGCACACTACTTTAGAAACAGAATGTTAGCATTTTTGGTTATATGCAAATTTACTTAATAATATTTATTTACAAAACTAACATTGTAATTTAAAGGAAATTGACTTTCAGCTTAATCTATGGGTTTTTCAACTAATGACCGAGGTATTAGAAAGGCATGTATTTTGTGTTATTCTAATGTCACCTGGTGTGGGAGACACTACTAGAATCCTAAACTCTCAAGGTGCCAAAGACTAAGTACAGGACAATTTAGCCACGCGCTCTGCAAAGTGGTTATAGAGTCCCCATAGGCAAGAGGCTTATTGACTTCAAACCTTAATTCCTCTTCACAGTATTCAACTTGTGACATTTTGCCAACTTCTGGAGCTTTGGGGAAAATATTCTGCTAAAGGAAAATTTGTATTACTAGCTCTGAATGGAGCACTCAGCTAATGAGAGGGGAGGGAGAGGTACGAAGTGTCTCTCTTTTCTTTATGACACACACTTAGTAATGAGGGAGCTTCATTCCAGAATAAAATGTCAAACCCAACGTGAAATACTATCTATAATAAATGAGGCTTCTCATGATTATTATGTAGCACATTTTCCCAGGTAATAAAGTCATTGTGTTTTGCATAGCTTTATTCTTTTAGGCAGAGGAAAAAGGAGGGGGCGATTGTTGGTATGTTGTGCTTGGCTATTTTTTTTTTTTTATGGGTTTCATTCCATTCTTCTTGTGCCAATTGTAATGTTTTATGATTATTCATGACTTAGACAATGGTGCTTTAGGCAGTCAATAGCAATTATTCCTGTTGAGAAGAACATATAATTCAAATTAGACCGATATAGATTTTTTCCCCTTTACTTTAATGTTTAGTTACCCAGTTAGATTTAAACTGAGTATACAACGTTTAATAAATGATTTTCACTAAAACCTAACTGACATTTAGAGTAGTTTTTTTTTTAGTACAGAGGAATAAGACAAAATACTACTTCACTTGAAAGGTGTACCATATCCGTTAAAATTAAATACTTCAAGTTTTTCACTATGTGATGTGTTTATACCTGTGCTCTGATAATGCAATTTTGTACACTAGCCAGCAAGTATGCAAAGAACAGCAAGTGGAAGGCATCTAAATAATCCGTTTTAATGAACAATAAATTCATGCATGGTTTAGGTTTGTAGCTGTTAAATTTAACAGTATTCGGAGTGCAGTTCGGAATATGTATTATCTATTATTCAGGAATTAAAAACTAGAATAAGTAATACCACAAAGATCAAATGAGAGACTATGGTAGGTGCTAAGGACTGAACTGTGTCCCCCCAAAATTCATATGTTGAAGCCCTAACCCTCAATGTGACTATATTTGGGGGTGGGGCCTTTAAAGAGGTAATTAAGGTTAAATGATATCATAAAAGTGAGGCCCTAATCCAGTCGAACTGCTGTCCTTATAAGAAAAAGAAGAAACGCCTGAGATCTCTCCTACATGTGCTCACAGAGGAAAGACCATGTGAGGACACAGTGAGAGGACGGCCGTCTGCAAGCCAGGAAGAGTCCTCACCAGAAACCAGCTCTTGGTCTTGGACTCTGAGCCTCCAAAACTGTGAGAAATTAAATTTCTGCTGTTGAAGCCAGCCAGTCTGCGGTATTCTGTTATGGCAGCTTGAACAGACTAACTGGCCATCACTAGGATCAAACAAATTGACCTTTTCACCAAGTTTCGGACTTGTTTGTTCATTTGTTTCTTTGTTTTCAGGCTCACAGTACATTTTTCTCTCAGACATGTGGCTCAGACCAGGATGGTCAAGTGATGACAAATGGTTGGATCCTGGATTTATTTGGAAAGCAAATTCAGCTGGATTTGCAGGCAGACTAGATATGAGATGAAAAAAAAAAAAAGTGGTTGAGGATGACTCCACACTTTTTGGCCAGAGCAAGTGGAAAGACAAAGTTATCATAAACTGAGATGGGAGAGTAGATCTTAAATAATCTCTTAAGTATTCTCAAAAAAAAAGGGAAATTATGTGAGGTGACAGATATGTTATTTTGATGGCGGGAATCATTTCACAAGGTATATGCATATTAAATGATATGCGTGTGCATCTTTTTTTTTTAATTAATTTTTAATTTTTGGCTGTGTTGGGTCTTCATTGCTGTGCGCAGGCTTTCTCTAGTTGCGGCGAGCAGGGGCTACTCTTCATTGTGGTGCGTGGGCTTCCCATTGCGGTGGCTTCTCTTGTTGCGGAGCACGGACTCTAGGCACGCAGGCTTCAGTAGCTGTGTCTCGCGGGCTCCAGTAGTTGTGGCTCACGGGCTCTAGAGCACAGGCTCAGTAGTTGTGGCGCACGGGCTTAGTTGCTCTGCGGCATGTGGGATCTTCCCGGACCAGGGCTCGAACCTGTGTCGCCTGCGTTGGCAGGTGGATTCTATACCACTGCCCCGGCACGGAAGTCCTGCATGTGCATCTTTAAAAATCACATTGTACAACCTAAATATAAACAATTTTTGTCAATTATACCTCAGTAAAATTGGAAAAAAATAAAACTGAGCTGGGGAAGGTTTGGGGAGGAATATCTTGGTTACAGCTTTGGACATGGTAAGTTAAAGTCACGTTGTCTAAAAATTACAAATGATTTGGAATTGCTACAACTGAGTATGAACAGAGGCAAAAAGGACAGGCTGAGGAGACAAGGAAGTAAAGCCACTGGCCTACAAGTCATGTTGAGGAACTTGGACATGACCCTGTAGCAATGGCAAAGGAAATGGAGGCTTGTAATAAGGCAGAACAAGCTGCTTAGGGGATTAATTTACACTAATATTTTCTTTGAGACCAGACCATTAGCTTCTTGATGGCTTATATGATTTTTATTGTTTTTGTGGTTGTTTGTTTCATTTTGTTTGATAATCCCTAGGGAAGAGCTTTGCCCACTGTTCTGACTTCACAATTTCTATAAGAAAATCACTTTACTGACATATTTTTTTTTTCCTGGTCAACTACCTGACTCTACGTTTTTTCACTCAAAGTATATCACAAATGATCTCAGAGGGATATGGCAAGAATTACATTTCTCAATTTTATAACCTCATCTAATATTGTGAATGCATTCTTAAAACTAAATGACAATAATTCCACCAAAATATCTGACCTAGTTATAGATTGGGATCATGTGAAACTGTGAGAGAAATTGAGGACTTGTAGAGGTGGGCAATGGGGTCGGGATGAAGAGACTTAAATGGATCAGGACAGACCGGGGTACAGATGTCACCTCTCCTAATCCCGCATTCCAGATACATTTGATGAGTTCTCACTCCCCTTGAGATAATGGTGGGACTCCCTAAGAAATTCTGATAATATTTTCTCACTTACTTGGAGAGACTCTAATGCATTTTGAATAAATCAAATAATCATATTTTGTTATTTCAATAACAGTCATGCCCTTGCTGATCACATGCTTAGATCTTGGTCCTAGATTATACGTCTCTTTTCCACCTGTTGAGAAAATATAAATTTTAGAACCATTAGTGAGAAATTGAGCAGCAGTATATTTATGAATAGAAATCATCTACATTTGCATCTTATAAGGTATTTTTACATATACACATTACAAGGGGTAATAAATTAGTGTTATTAGTAGTATAGTATCACATCATAAAAATAAGGATAGGACATTGAGGAAATTTGAAGAATTAATGAAATTAGTGGTATTGTTCAGCTGACAAAATAAAAGATGCCAAGGATTCATCTTTATCTCTTTCCTCTCTTTCTGACCTCTGAGGAGTTATCAAATTCTCTCCGTTCTAATTTATCATTTCTCTTCTGTCTATAAAAATTGAATCATAAAATCCTCTCATGTGAGTAAAGGTTCTCCAGAGAAACAGAACCAGTAGGTTAAATGTCTGTCTACTTATACATCTATATCTATATCTAAAGAAATCTATTTTAAGAAATTGGCTCAGACTATTGTGGGGACTGGCAAGTCCAAAACTTAGAGAGCCGACCAGCAAGCTGGAAACTCAGGCAGGATTTCTATGCTGAAGTCTTATTTTTTTAATTGAAGTATAGCAGATGTACAATAGTATATTATTTTCAGGTGTACAACATATTTTTATGGATTATGCACCATACAAAGTTTTAATATTATTGGCTGTATTCCTTGTACACTACATCACTGTGACTTTTTTATTTTATAACTGGTAGTGTCTATCTCTTAATCCTCTTCACCTATTTTGCCCATTCCTCCACCCTTCCTACCTTCTGGCAACCACTAATTTGTTCTCTGCATCTGTGAATCTATTTCTGTTTTGTTATATTTGTTCATTTGTTTTTTAGATTCCACATATAAGTGAAAATATACAGTATTTTTCTTTCTCTGTCTGGCTTATTCACTTACCATAATACCCTCTTGGTCCATCCACATTGTTGCAAATGGCAAGAAGACTTCATTCTTTTCTATAGCTGAGTAATATTTGTGTGTGTGTGTGTGTGTGTGTGTGTGTGTGTGTGTGTACCACATCTTCTTTATCTATTCATGTGCGGACAGACACTTGGTTGCTTCCATATCGTGGCTATTGTAAATAAAGTTTCTATTGAATACATATGAAGTGCCAGGCACTTTATGGACGTTACTTACGGAATACCTGCCATATTCCAACAACCCTATTTTTATGTATGAGAAAACTGACACTTTAGAGAGTTTAAATTATTTTTCTGTGGTCACTCTTCTAGAAAGCAGTAGATTAGGAATTAAACCCTGGTGTGCCTCATTCCAGAGCTCAAACTTGAACCATGCTGCTTTCCTAAAGAGAAGATCTGAAGAGATCTCTTTGAGCACTAAACTTTCCACGCTGTAATTCCTCTCAATAGAAAGCTTGCCTTAACCAAGGTATTCACCAAAGTTTCAAAAGGTGTTTCCCCTGCCCTAATCATTTTACTTGAGGGTGGGACACGGAAGACATAGGCCCCGGCATCGTGTCCACAAAAAAGCAACTCTATTGAGACAGAAAGTAGATTAGTGGTTGCCTGGGCCTGGGCATGGGAATGGAAATAACTGTAAATAGGCTTAAGGGATCTTTGGGGCGTAACGAAAATGTTATAAAATTGGATTGTGGTGATGGTACAAAACTCTGGAAATGTACTAAAAACCATTGAACTGCATACTTAAAAATGGTAAATTTTATTATATGTAAGTCATATCACCATAGAGCTGGTAGAAAAAAATTCACTAACACATATTAGATGAGACTGTATATATATGTGCGTGTGTGTATATATATACACATATGTATATGTGTATGTGTATATATATATATACACATATTATATATATATTTGAATAAACACATCAATAAGCGAAGATTACATGCTCTTTTTCCAAATACCATTTAAGCAGCAGCCTTTTTGTTTTAATAATAAATATGATAATCACAAATTATTTGTATTCATTTCAAGTTGTACCACCACACGTCTCCCCTGTCCTACCACGTAGTTAATAAAGCCGACTTTTTCTAAATGTTCTCCTTCAGACTTTTTGCCAGCTCAAACTGAGTTTCTCTAATTTAAGACAGGCAATAGGTTTATTTTTCTACATTACAGAATCACGAATGCTGTTTCAGTTATCTATGCTTTTGGAAGGTGCGAGCAAACTGAGCGTTTCCTACCCAGGCCTAATTTCCAACTCCCATTTTAGACAGTAAAAGTGCTGCCCCACAGAGAATGTTCCTATAGAGAATCCATCCTACTTTTGCCTTGTTCTCAACTGTCTGCTACACACAATACTGGTCAAATCTCATGACCAGGAAAATGCTCTGTGCTTCACTAGTTGACATTCCACCTATATTTTCCAGTGACAACATTTTTTTAGAACACTTTGCATAGCAATGCACTAAAAAAAAAAAAAAAAATACCTCTGTCTCTAACCAAGGCCAGTATGAGCCATATGAGAGTCATAGGCAAGCAATTAATTGAGTGCTTCTTACGCTATCTTCTTTAAATATTTTTTTCAACAGTTATTTAGAGGAAAAGGTGAGAGCTGCATAGGAAGAATAAAAAGAATAAGGAACTCCTTTGCCTCACCATCATTTTCTTGGATCTTGGGTCAGACTTACCCCATTCAGCATAAAAATACATTTAATATTTTGAAGGTCTTTGCAACTAATCTAACCAGACCCTTGGTTCTTTAAATGCAATCAACTACTGTCACGGAGCCTGCCGGTGGGGAAGTCACATCCAGCCACCAGTGGCTCAGTAATCGCTTGCTTCCTCTACTAGGCCCTGGGAGGATTTCTGCTACATGTTTCTCTCACCTTGCTCCATTTCTCAGCACAGCACTCCTTGTGAGTGGGTACCCCTGTTAGCTGTCCCACAGATCTTTATCTCAGCTTTAAATCTTTTCATTTAAAAATTTTTTTTCCAGTTTTATTGAGATACAGCTGACATATAACACGATATTAGTTTCAGGTGTCCAACAAAATGATTTGCTATGTGTACCTATTGTGAAGTGATTACCACGGTAAGTTTAGTTAACATTCATCCCAGTTAACAATTTCTTCTTGTGGTGAGAACTTTTAAGATCTACTCTCTTAGCGACTTTCAAATATACCATGCAATATTGTTAACTATAATCACCATGATGGACATTACATCCCCAGGGCTTATTTATCTTATAACTGGAAATTTGTACCTTTTGACCACTTTCACTCATTTCCCCCACTCATCACCTTCCACCTCTGGCAACCATCACTTTGTTCTCTGTTTCTAAGGTTTGGTTTCTTTTGGATTTCACTTATGAAATCATACAGTACTTATCTTTCTTTGTCTGAGTTATTTCATGTAACATAATGCCTTCCAGGTCCATTCATGTTGTTGCAAATGGCAGGATTTCCTTCTTCTTGTGGTTGAATAATATTCCACATACACAGACACACACACACATTTTATTTGTCCATTCATCTGTTCATGGGCACTTAGGTTGTTTCTATACCTCCACTATTGTAAATAATGCTGCAGTGTACATGGAGGTACAGATATCTCTTCCAGATACTGGTTTTGTTTCCTTCAGGTATATGCCCAGAATAGGGATTGCTGAATAATACGATAGTTCTATTTTTTATTTTTTAAGGAATTTCCATGCTGTTCTCTATAGTGACTGCACCAATTTACATTCCCACTAACAATGTAAAAGTGTTTCCTCGTCTCCAGCACTCCTTGCAGACAGAAAGTCCTGTTAGCTGTCTCACAGATCTGGCCTTTATCTCTGCTCCAGTTCTGTTAGATTTTAGTTTCCTTACAAATAAAATTCCATGTACGTCAAGTCTAAAGAAAATAGAAAGGTACTGTGAAATATAATAACAACCCATTGCCAAATTTCAATAAATCTTGCCTTGTTTTGTTATCTCCATGACTTTGCTGAACAATGAAATTGCCAAAAGGCAAGTAAAAGTAAGGGAAAGAAAAGCAAAGGATCTGGGAAGAAAATTCTGCCCTCCGGCGATTAAATTTTCTTTGAGTAGTAATATAATGTTTTTTTGCTGCAAGTATTTTGTGTTTTTACATCTATTGGTATTATGTCATTTCCTATAGGAGGCAGTCCAAGTGTATGTGCTGAAGACAGGACTACATACCTGACGATTATGATTGAAAATGACTTTTGAAGAAAACTGATGAAATAAATGATTAGATTGCCTGTCACATTTTGATATATTTATTTTCTCTGTACACAAATATGACATCAGCTGGTTTGTTTTAAATATTATCCACTTGTGACAAAATCCAAAAGGTTTGTATTTTGTAGTGTTTTTCTTTCCTTGCATTCCTTCAAGTGCCATGTGGAGTTTGATGTTGAATAAAATGTAACAGATGTCAATATGCTCCAGAACTGAAATGATACTTGGTTCCAAATCATTTCACCTGCCTTGTCGGTTTCAGGTTGACCTAATGGAACAGATTCTGTGGGTCAACTTGACTGCTTCGTAGCCTCTGAAAAGCTGACTCACTTATTTCTGTGAAAGGGAAAGTTTCAAACCTGAGAACATGAAATACTCTAAGTGAAATTAGAAAGAGCTGGTTTTCTAGAATAGTGGATGCAAAACAAATGTCGTATATTAACGCATATATGTGGAATCTAGAAAAATGGCACAGATGAACCTGTTTGCAAGGCAGAAATAGAGACACAGACGTAGAAAACAAACGTATGGACACCAAGGGAGGAAAGGAGGGGGGTGAGATGAATTGGGAGATTGGGACTGACATATATACACTACTATGTATAAAATAGATAACTAATGAGAACCTGCTGTAGAGCCCAGGGAACTCTACTCAGTGCTCTGTGGTGACCTAAATGGGAAGGAAATCCAAAAAAGAGGGCATATATGTATACATACGGCTAATTCACTTCGCTGTACAGTAGAAACTAACACAACATTGTAAAACAACTATACCCCAATTAAAAAAAATAGTGGATGCATATGAAGTCTTTCCACTGGTTTAACATTTCAGGTTGTAATTCTGAGTTTTCACGCATCACTTTTGAGCCAGTTTCTGTCAGCTGTCTATCCAACACTTAGCTACATGGAAAAGCAGTATAAAGGATAAATTTTGAGTCATTAAGTTTGTTTTATCTCTCCTCTTTTATTTTAAGGGAGGATGAGGGGAACAAACAAATTCTGGAAATAATTTATATTTGATTTTTGGGAGGTAACATGTTCATTTATTTGAAAAAATGTTCTTTACTCTTTTACATAATATTTCTGATTCTCTACTTCAAAAGACTACCAAAATAGTGAGAAAAGTTGTGCAACAACTTTTCTATGTGTCAAATTTTAAAGAATATGGTTTTATAATAAAATTCCCATTAGTATCAATCTAAATAAGAAATGTCATTTTTTAAGAAAAAATCATGATTTTAAAAATCTAGTAATCCATATATATAGGAAAAGGCAATTAATAGCATAAAGGAGGAAACTCAGTGCCAGAGCTAATAAGAGCTATCCACTCAAACATTTCAGTAAACACATCTGTTCGTGTATTTCTCGACTTATAAAACTCTGAACTTTTTCCACAATATAATGGGAGAGAAGCAGGAAGTACATATATCAGGATTCCTAGGTCTTTTAAACATGCAATTTAAAGCATTTCATTCTAGCAATCATTTTCTTTAATTGCCTGCTGAGCTTCACTTTGCTTAGATACTGTTTTTATATCTTTAGATAACAAAGATCTCTTCTCTCAGTGTATTTTAGAATGCCCTAAGTAGGGTTGTATAATTTTAAGTACTTCTTATGTATCCGACTCAGAGAAAGGGATTAGATGCTTATATTTTCGAAACACAGGTCAATTCAGTATTTAAAAAGAAACATTTTCCAAAAGGAAGAAAGAAACCTCTGTAGCACCGACAAATAGTGTAGTGAGTTTAGAGACCTCAGGTGAGTCAGCGCTGTCTCCATTACTTAGCGCTAATGTAAAATGATAAACAGATTTCCTTTTAAAAATTGAATATCACACGTTAATATTCTCCAAAGAGCTGATGGTACACCATAGACTCCAAAAGTAGCATAAGGAAAATAAAAGTCATCAAATACTAAATTGGGCTCTCAACACACAAAAAATTAAATTAAATTAAATTTTAAAACAAATTCATAAATAAACTCAAAATGGGGGGAAATATTTGCAAAATACATCATTTCTCACTAACCAAGTATTCCTTTCACTTTTGTATTTGTTTCAAGACTTCTGTAATAAAACATTTTTTAATGACAAAAGAATAAAATCAATAACATACAAATATATCACATAAACCAATAAAACAACTATTCCAAGAGGAAAATGGCAATAAAAGGCATGAAAAGATAATTCTAGAGAATGAGAAATTGAAATAATCAATAAACATATAAATATTAAGCCTCACTAGTAATCAAAATAACATAAATTGCATAAGTTTTTTTCTCTTGATTGGCAAACAAAAAAAGTAAATTTTACATAATATGTATTGTTATGCATGTGGGAAAATATAAATTTGCATGCATTGCTATAGGAATACAAACCTTAAATTTGTTTCAGAGGAATTTTGCAATATTTATCAAACCAATTTTTGTTTATTTCTTCTATCCTAGCAAGTTGGCTTCTAGGTATTTATTCTAAGAATAGTTGTTTAATTGTGCAAATATACATGAAGAAGTGTGTTCATCACAACTTTGTTATATTAAAGATAAGTCACAACAGTCTAACTGTCCTGCAGTGTTACATAAAGTTATAATAAAAACTTGATCTGAAAGACTATGACATATCAATAAGTGAGAGTAACAGGTTATAGCACTGTATGTAGAGTATTATTATATTTCTCTTAAATATGTGTGTGCAAATTACATAATATACACATATGTATGTGTCTACATATGTGTGTCTCTGTATGGAGAGAGAGAGAGAGGATATGTATAAATGGTAAAATGGTAATAATGGATGGATATCTTTGGCTAGTCGGCTTGTGGTTCTTATTCATATTTTCAAATAATCCTACAATAGCCCATATTATGTGTGTAACAAATTACAATAATGAATAAAATTGAAAGTTTCTTACATGGAAAATTTGATGATCTACTCTAAGAATACTGATGGCACACTGAGACATCTCTAACATACCCTGAAGTATTTTGCAGTATGGCAGACACAAGAAGACCTGGTACCAATTGCCTACTTCAAAGGAAGGTGATACAAAAAGGGTAGTACTTATTTTCTGATTTTAGAACATATATACTCTTTTAGTTCATTTTTTCACCCGATAGAGTTGACATCTATCTTTATGTCACCTGCACATTATTTAGAATTATCCAATTCTACTTGTGATGGGTCTTGTGGTCAGTATAGTTTAAGAGGTTATAGTAGATTTTCTTCATTTAATTAGTTTACTAGCGATAAACAAATAGTGTTTGAGGTTTCATTTGTATGTACTGTTGAATGGCACAAACTCATAGGAAATAATTGTCTTTAACCAGTGAGAAAAAAAAAGTCACTGGTTCTTCTATTAAGAGGCCAATAGGAAATGAATGTCTGTGTCTCCCCCAAATCTGTATGTTGAAACCCTAAGCCCTAATGTGATGGTATTTGGGGATGGGATCTGTGGGAAGAAATTAAGGTTAGATGAGGTCACGGGAGGTGCTATTCTGATGGGATTAGTGCCCTTATAAGAAGAAACACCAGAGAACCAGAGAGCTTGCCCCACCCCCACACCTGCCTGGTGCACATGCACAAAGGAGCAGTCATGTGGTCACACAGTGAGGTGGCAGCAGCCTGCCAGCCAAGAGAAGAGACTTCAGAATGAAACCCACCTTGCCAGCACCTTGATCTTGGACTTCCCACCCTCCAAAACTCTGAGAAACAAATTGCTGTTGGTGAAGCCACCAGCCTATGGTACATTGTTATGGTAGCCCAAGCTAAGACAGAGGTAGACTCACCTTCAGAAAGTGGGGCAGGGGAGCAGGAATGAGAGCTGTAGGGGAAAGGAGTGAGGGAGACTGAGGGAGAAGGTCACCCAACCTTGCTCTTTTTTTCCCACAGGAGGCAACTGTGCATGATGTAGTTCTTTTTCTGACCTGAAGAAGCAACAAAAAAAGAAAGTTTGCTTATCATTTTGATCCTTTGTAGACCTGACCCAAAATTTGACTTCCTTCTAATTGAGTCATGGCTCAGCAATAGAGAAAATATTGGTCAAAGCAAGAAATTAAGACTTAAGTCAATATACTTCAAATATTAAAGCCGACTTGGCCTGACCATCTGATAGAGAGACTGTTGCAAGGTGTCAGATATGCCACATTCTGATATATTTGACTTGTAGAAATTGACCTAATAACAGCTTCTTGTGGTTTGGAGAGCAGGACCACACTTAGAAATATTGTAGATACTCATTCACAAAGATTCTTTGGGGTATATTCTAAAACAATGAACTACCTTGAAAACATGATTTTTAAAAATATGAACCAAAAATATTAATGAAAAGACTACGATTGTAAGGACTGTAGTAGAGCTATATGGACCATCTGAGAAACCCACAGTGGTACTTACAGGGAAGCCTTGAGATCTACACCAAAGTTCTAACGCTATGTTCACGGTCTGCTTGTTGTTGCAAAGAAAGTTACTGCCTGGGTCTATGTCTTGAGAGTGGGCTTTAACTGTTGAGTCTTGCTCGACTCCGCTTCACAGCGTTTCTCCAGCATCCTGTACCTGACTGACCGCTACAAACTGTATGCACTTAACTGCCATCTTGGCATCTACCCATCAGCAGCCAATAAAAGGCTGAAGAGGTGAGAATATGCTAAAGAGAGTCAGGAGGCAGATGATGCTGCAGCATTTAAAATAGTCTGTTGAAAGGATACAGCAGAGGGGTACACTAGTGTGCTTGTCCTGTGGAGCAGCCCTGTGCAAACTTCTCTCTATGCCTCTAGGTTTGCCTCTATCAAGACTCCATCTAAGAGCTCTCCATCCTTTACAGCCTGTTCTGTGGGAATGGAATTTTGTTCATGTCTCTTTGTTTCCTTCTTCCCTTTCTGGTCAAACGGTTGCAGGGAACACAGGTTCTCCTGCTACCCACGTTGATTCATCTCTCAATGGAAGAGTGGCAACCCGGCTCTACCGATCTTGTGAACCAGTTTTAGTTTACTCTTAAGGTGATTACTTTTTGCCATTGGTAGAGGGGATTAAATGCCAAAAACCCATGTATTCACTACATAATACTTAATCAAATGCCTGTAGATATTGGCAATATATTTCCACTGGAATTAAGCAAATTTTGAACATGCTTTTTAAATTAAATAAAAGTGAGCCCTTTTTCATGGCATGAAATGCTTGACTGATGTCAGTTAAGGCTGGATGAATCTATCCCTCTTCAGAAATGGCAGTGGGAGGAGGTCAGAAAGAACTGGTTTGCCTTGTGGGTCTGATGTCTAGATAGTATGTCTGTTTTAAATGTTTTGCTTTTTAAAAATATTGTCACAATGCTTAAAAGACAGCTGATTTCATTGCATCTTGTTTCCTATGTACTTAGTGGAAATATACAAAACAGCGTTTGATCAGGAATTAAATGATTTATCAACAGACCTGGATATCAAGACAGTACTTTTAATAACATTTCTATAATGAAGTTTCAAATACCAAATTTTCCCAAAGGCTTTTACTTTGTACTCTAGCAATTCAAAGGGTGACCATAGACTTTGTTTAAATCTTACATAATCTATGTATGTATATATTTTGTTTTCTCCAACTCTTTCAGAACAGGAACCATTTGCTACAATTCTATGTATCACCCACAACATCTCAGAACTACATATAGGAATGTGTAACGTGTATAAGTGTCCAAACATTCACCGCAGTGTATCAATTACTTTTCTCCTCTATTTTTGCACCCTTCCTCAAAATCAGTAACTGATTAAAAAAAAAAAAAAAAAAGGAGGCTTTCATTTTCAGCCAACTTTCTGTACTAGGTTACAAAACTAGAGTGAAAAGCATATATTCACAATAGTGATAAAAGGCTGAAGAAGTAAACTCCTACTTTCTTTTCTATAGTAATATGGTTTATTTTTTATGTTTCAGTTTAAATTCTTTCCTGGATTTATCCAATTCAGTCTCTTTTTCTTGATCTTTTTTATGATCAGCTGAGTCTATAGCCCTGAGCTGTGTCTTCCTGAGCTCCCATCCACGAAAAAAGCACTATCTGCTGAGAGGTACAGGTGCTCATCTGGGACTTGGCTGAACCAGAAAGAAAGTGAGCCCCATGGGGTGGGCTCAGCCCACCCTTCAGCCGAATTACCTACTATGGAAAAATGTGTGCAGCTCCTCCAATTTGGACATGCCTCAAATGACCCATAGAGAGGTAGGTGGGGATGAAGGAAGTTTTCTCAAAAGGAATTAGGGCATAAACAATGTAATGATAATGATGATTTTCCCTGCCTTTTTGCACAAATCACCCTAAAGGGAGAAATGAGAAAGTAGCTGCAAAGGAGTATGGCTTTAAAATCAAATGTCCATTGTCTATATCTGAGTTGAATCGTAACTGCTGGCTTTTATTCCAGAGTGATTAGGTTAATTTCAAAACCTTCAACCCTCACTGACTAAATCACCTATGCATTCCAAGGTATGAAAAATTTAAGAATATAATGTGTTCCTTTAAAAACATATGTCTTTCTCCTTAAGAAAAAGGAGGGGGGGAGGAAATAATATACAGAATTATAAAAATGACTCTAAAGGAAACCAGTGATTTAAAGCAGTGGACTGGAAAATGTTGAGATTCTATTTTTAACTTAGAATGCTACTTTTGGCAAATCCCCTAAATCCTCCACCTCAGTTTTCTTATTTAAAACATGAAGATAATGATCTTTCTCACAAGGTGATAGATGATTTATCCAGTCTTAACTAGTATTAGTCAAGCACTTCATGGCAAAGAAGTCATTATTATTTAACAGTAAAGTGTGCCTTAAGTTGCTGAAATCTATTGGAAATATTCTACTGGAATCTATAGGCATTCAGCCAAATATTATTTAAGGCCCATAGAGCAAGTGCACAACTTTTAGCTCTTAACCCCACTAGAGATGTCAAAAACAAATACTTTAAGACTAAACTAAAACTTAACACACACTGGAAACTTTAGATCAAATTAGGAGTCAGAGAGGAGGGACCATTGATTTCCATAACTAAGTTTTTTGTGTAAAATTTAGATGACATAAAAATAGCAGGAAAGAGGAGTATTTTGGCCCTCAGGCCATTCACTGGTGTCATTTAGATAGGGTTTACTCTGCTATCCTTTAAAAAGAGAAAGGAAAAAAATAAAGGGAAGGGTCTACAAAACTGATCTAACCCCAGACATTTCCCTTTAAGTCTCAAGTCTACTTTTCCCAAAAAGGATACTGCTGTGGTCTGAATGTTTTTGTTCCCCCAAAATTTATATGTTGAAATTTACATGCCCAGTGTGATAGTATTTGGAGGTAGGGGCTTTGGGAAGTGCTTAAGTCATGAGGGTGGGGCCCACATGTATGGGATTAGTACCTTTATAAAAGGGTCCCCAGAGAGCTCCCTAGATCCTTCTGCCATGTGAGGACACAGAGAGAAGTCGCGAGTTTGCAACCCGGAAGAGGGCCCTCACCTGACCTTGCTGGCACCCTGATCTGAGACTTCCAGCTCCAGAACTATGAGAAATAAATTTCAGTTGTTTATAAACTACTCAGTCTGTAGCATTTTGTTATAGCAGCTTGAACAGACTAAGACAGGTATTTATAGGAAACAGGACATTTCAGCACAAATCAATTGCTAATAATCTCTCCTGGTCTATAAAATTAGCAACTTTGACAATATCTGTAACCACATAGCTTTGGCTAAACAAGAACCAGTGAACAATCTTTATTGTCAAATTTCTTTCTGGACCAGAATCCTTTCTTAAGAAAAGCCATTTTATGGTTTTAGGCAGCCATGACGGCAGTTCCCATATATGATCATAAGAGTGCAGTTTTTTTCATTGATATAACTTTTGGAGCATGAAGCTGTTATCACAGAGCTCAGAAATATACCAGCAACAAATACTGAAGCATCTACCAGCCCATGCTGTGTCATTTTTAAAAAGTCTCAAACCATGAAAAACAATCATATTTAACAATTTCTTTGAGAGTCTGTTGAAGAGGTAGTGGATAACTAGAAAGTACATCTTGTGTGGGATTCCAAATAAGCCTGCAGCTGTATCACTACGGGGGTTTTATTTTATGTCCTCTCTCTGGAATCGCAATGGAGAAAGTTAATTCTTGTTATCAATTATCACTTGAAAAAGCCCATGGCAGTTTTTAAATGTTTTCAAAATTTTTGTAGCTTTGGTAATGTATAAATTGAGTCAAACCCTTATTATTTTTCAGAGTTCTGATCTCCAAAGTAAGAGGTACAAAATAATAAATCGGCATAGAGAAAGAAAAATGAGAATTTCTATTCATATTTGTTTTGTATCATTCTTTTAAAACTCTATTTTTTGTACATCTATTATGTTTCGAATGAAATAATATAGTTAAAGTTTTTGATGTAGGGAATACACTGTTTGAAAGTTACAGGTATATGATTGAAATATAAACATTCAGAGACCATAGAGTTTTAAAAACGAGACTGTTTCTTCCTCAGTTTTGGCTGATATTTCAAAAGATTTTTTTTAAAGAAATAAAGAAACCCAAACCTATATATATATAGATATATATATAGATAGATAGATGATAGATAGATAGATAGATAGATAGATAGATAGATAGATATATGGAGAGAGAGAGAGGGCAAATATTCTCATATTCACATATGCAGAATTGCCAAGTAGTTATGCAATCCTTAGACTCAAGGTTATTAAAAGGTTAAAGACAAGGAAAAGTTTTGGGGCTGCTGTGTTATTTTTTCTCCCTACCTCCACGGGGAAGATATAGGACTTGCTTCCCTCTCACTTGAAGCTGAATGAGAGAGGTTTCAAGAAGATCACTTTGCAGGCTGGATTTTTATTTTATCCTCTGTGTTTTGAAAGACAGAGTGGATTGGTGTCTGAATCGTGCCTACAAAAGATGTTTAAGAGTTTGGTATTTGACCAATATGATGGACCAAGTATTCTGAAACTCCATAAAAAAATAATCGGTAATATCTAATGAAAGAATGTATGCTATACATGGATAAAGATGTGATTTATCCTGGGAACCTTCTGAGCTTCTAGTTCTCAGGTGCTTCCACACACCAGGCACATAAGCTTTGGTTTAAGGGATCCTGTTATACTGCCCTGCTATGTTTTTACTTCCCTAGCTTCCCACAAGGGTACGAGATGGATCTTTCAGTCCAATACGGGATTTATCTGTCTATCAGACTGAAACAAGCCCTTCTTCCTTGTGTCTGCTCATGCATTTGCTAAAGTTCACAGACTTTCCCAGAGGACTCTTGAGTCCAGCAGCCTTGTCTCTAAATTAGATTTTCCATGTCGTATGGCCTCCTTGTCCAAGTTTGGAAGTTTCCAGAGACAGCCTTCTCTAGGCAGCTCAACCAGGAATCACACAAAGGCCAGAGACAATGCGAGGCAGGCTAAGGGGACTGGGAGTTTCCAGTGCAATGTGTGCCATTGTTTATAAAGTTGTGCTGATGCAAGGGGAAAAATGACTGGGTGAGTATCCACAGGGACAGTAATAGTAACTATAAAATAGATGCTCTTAAAACTGATAGGGACACTAAGAAAAGAAACTATTAGAATTAAAAAATGTATAAGCATTAAACAATAAAATCCAGAGGAAAGGTTTAATAGCAGATTGCATAGAGCTGAAGAGAATTAGTGAATTATATTAACATGTATGAAGAAATTATCCAGAATGCAGCAGAGAGACAGAGACGGAAAGCATGAAAAAAGAGTTTAAGAGACCTGGAAGGTAAAAATGTCCAGCAATCACTTAATGGGCATTTCCAAAGAAAAAGAGAATTTGAAAGAATGAGAGGGAGAAATAATGTTAAAATGTATCATAGCTAATAGTTTTCAAAAATTATTCAAAGATAAATCCTCAATTTCAGGAAATTTAATGAATTTCAAACAGGATAAATAAAAAGAAATAGATCTCTCCATGTATACTAAAGTGAAAATATAGACTACCAAAGATAAAGAGATGATATTGAAAGCAGCTATATTTTTTGAAAATTCGCACTCAAAAATGTAATTATTAAACTGAAAAACAGGTGACTTAACAGTAACACTGGAAGTTAATAGAGGAAATCAGTACCTTCAAAGTGCAGACAGACAATAACTATCAGTCTAGAATTTTATATTCAGAAAAACTTTTTAAGAGCAAGGATGAGATACATTTTCAGATCAGCAAGAACAGAGAGTTCACCACCAAAACACCTTTACCAAAGAAACTTTTAAAGGACATACTTCAAGAAGAGGCAAAATGAAAGCAGAGAGCAGACCAGAGATAAAAGATGGCACTGTGAATGAAATTAATGAAAACATACCTGTAAATGTAAACACTGATGCCATGAAACAAAAAATAGTAACTTAAATAGGTGCGGTTTAAAAATCGGATAAAATATAGCATTAAAACACCAAACAATTTCATACACATCTTCAGGACAGGACTAGTGATAAACATTCTAAGAACTGTTCATTTCTAGAGAAGGAGGATATTGTGCAGTTTTACTTTAGCATTTAGTTAACTAAATACGTTAAAATTAAATAGAGTGTATCATCGTATTTGGGAGAGAAAAAAATAGAATGAGGAAAAAAACAAAGCAAAATCTCAAAAGAGAATTAAAAGAGGGTAGGAAAAGGAAAAAAACTAAATAAGTAGGGTAAACAGATGGTAAAAATAAATACAAATAAATCATATTTATTTTTATTAAAAAAGGCAGGCGATCAGAATGGATAAAAGGGAGCAAGGAAGGATTAGAAAAACTCAGAAAACAGAGAAAGAGGAACACTCCCTAACATTCTATGAGGACACCGTATTCTTTTCTTTTATTCTAAAAGAGCTTTATTGAGATACAATGCACATATCATACAGTTCACCCATTTCAAATACACGATTTGATGGGGTTTCGAACACTTACAGACATGTGTGCTCATCATCATGGTCAATCTCAGAATATTTTTCCATTATCTCAAAAACAAGCCACCATAGATAGAGAGAACAGATTGGTGGTTGCCAGAGATGGGGGCGGGGATGGGACAAAATGGGTGAAGTTGATTGAAAGATACAAACTTCCAGTTATAAAATAAACAAGTCCTGGGGATATAATGTACAGCATGGTGACTATAATTGATAATACTGTATAGTATATGTGAAATTGTGTCTCACTTATATATATAGTTATATAGCTATTTGGTTTTTTATGTGGATTTTAATTACCACCTGGGATCACTTGCTTTCACTCTGAAGAACTTCCTTTAGTGTTTCTTGTAAGGCGGGTCAGCTAGCCACAAATTCTCTCAGTTTTTGTTTATTTATGAAAGTCTTTGCTTCACCTTCATTTTTGAAAGAGAGCTTTACTGGGTATAAGATTCTCAGTGGCAGTTTTTCTTTGAGCATTTGAAGATGTTACCCACTACATTCTAGTCTCCATTGTTTATTCTGAGAAGCCAGATGTTAATTTAATGGGGTTCCTTTACTTTTGTTTATCCAAGAGTGCCTTTATTTCTCTTTCGGTTTTGAAAGGTAATTCCACTAGATACAGAATTTTAGGTTGGTGGGTTTTTTTCTTTCAGTACTTTAATATTTTACCCCATTTTCTTCTTCTTACATGATTTCTAAAAAGATGCCCAATATAACTTTTATCCTTGCTCTCTATAGGTAAGGTATTCTTTTCTCGCCCTCAGTCTTCTTTCAAACTTTTCTTTCTGTTTTTGATATCTTCAGTTTGAATATGATATAACTAAGTGTAGAATTTGGGGTATTTAACTTGCTTGGTATTATCTGAGCTTCCTGCATAAGTGATTTTGTGTCTGCCATTAATTTTGCAAAATTATCAGTCATTATTACTTTAAATATTTTTACTCTGTTCCTTTCTTTCTTCTCCTTCTGGTACTCCCATTATATGTATGTTACACCTTTTTAATTGTCTTACAGTTCTTGGTATTCTGTTCCATATTTTTCTTTTCTTCTCTCTGCATTTCAGTTTTTGAAGTTTCTATTGACATACCTTCAAAGTTCACTATTATTTTATTACCCTGTGTCCAGGCTATTCATAAGCCCATCAAAGTCAATCCTTATTTCTGTTACAGTTTTTTTTTTTCTTTTTGGTTTTTAACATTTTCCTTTGATTACTTTTTAGAGTTTGCGTTTCTCTGCCTACATTACTCATTTCTACTTGCACGTTCTTTGCACTTTTTCCATTAAAGTTTTTAGTATATTAATCATAGGTATTTTAAATTCTGGTTTTGATCATTCCTAAATATCTGCCATATCCTAATGTGGTTCTAAGATTTGCTCTGTCTCTCCAAGCTGTGTTTTTGTCTTTTAGAATGCCTTGTAATTTTTTTGTTGAAAGCTAGATATGATGTATACTACTGGCTCTAGCTGTAGGCTAGTCTTCTGCTCCAGTAAGCTGTGACTCTGTATTTGCCTGTTTCTCCATGTTGAGGCAGTAGTTTTCCCTGTGACCTCAATTCTCTGATGGATCTAAAAACCAAAACAAAAATTAGAAAAATAGAGAAATTCAATGGAACCAAAAATCTGGTTCTTTGAAAAAATTAACAAAATTGACAAACCTTTAGCTAGCTTGACCAAGAAAAAAGAGAGAAGACTCAAATCACTAGGATCAGAAAAGAAACAGGAAGCATTACTACCCACCTTTCATAAATTAAAAATGTTATAAAAATACTTTTAAAATAATGTCTTGAAGTCAATGAATATGAGTTTTTCAATATTATTGTTCCTTTTCAAGAATGTTTTGGCTGTTTTGGAATGTTTGGTTCCTTTGAGATCCATATAAATGTTAGAATTAGCTTTGCAATTTCTTTGAAAAATTCAGATAAGCTTTGATTGGGATTATGACAAATCTATAGATCAATTTGGAGAAGAGTTACCTTAAAAATATTGAATCTTCCAATCAGTGATGTGCTGGTAAATGTTTAACAATGGACTCTGTGGGAGGGAGTAGGCCACTGATTCAGAGTATTTGCTAATTTATAGAGTGTAACTATTTCCATCATGGTTGATATCAACCTGCTAACATGATGTCATGGAATGGGCAATCAGGAATTCATGTTCAACTGTTTGTCATGAGCCATTCTAAACGTTCTCCAGGTCAACGTTACTTTTAATCCATGAACATGGTATCTCTCTTCATTTATTTAGACCTGTGATTTCTCTAAAAAATACTCTGTAGTTTTCATTGTAGTTGTTTTGCAAGTCTTTCACTCGTTTTATTCTTAAGTAACTGATATTTTTATGCTACTGTAAATGGTATTATTATTAGTATTTAATTTATTTTCCATTTTTTGATGGTATACAGAAATATAATTAACTTTTTTAGATGTTGAGGATGTGGAGCAACTGGAACTTTGATACATTGCTCATGGTTGTGTACAATGACATAATCGCTTTGGAGAAAAACTGACAGTTTCTTATAAAGTTAAATATATATTACCCTATAAAAGAGCACTTCCACCTTAAATATTATCCAAGAAAAATGAAACCATATTTTTCACAAGAAATAGCTCTACAAAAAAGAAATAGCTCTACAAAAATACTTATTGATTTTACTGTAACAGCCAAACTGGATACAATCTAAATATCAATCAATAAGAAAGTGGATAAACAATTTATGATTTATCCATCCAGTGGAATCCTTCTAAACAATGAAAGCAATGAACTACTGATACACTACTGATACTGATAAACAATATGACTTAATCTCAAAAACAGAAGACACAAAAGATGTTATGTGAATTTATTTACTTTCAACCCAAAAACAGGCAAAATGAATCTATGTTGCTATTAATCAGAAATGTTTGCCTTTGGATAGTGGGTTGGATTTGACTAGAAAAAAGCAAATGGGAACTTTCTCTATTGGAAATGATTTATATCTTATTTTGTGTGAAGGTTGCATGGAGGTACACATTTGTCAAAACTAATCAAATAGAGCGTTTTATTTCTGTGCAGTTTTATTGTATATAAAATATACCTCAAAAGAACAATACTAGATGACTTATTTTTAAAAAGTAGTTTCTTAATGTAATGAGGAACTGGGAAGCAAATGGTGAATATACAAACAAACAAACTTCAAAAGCAATTGTCATGGTTAATTTTAAATGGCAAATTGGTAAGGCCAGGGTATCCAGATATTTGGTGAAAGATTATTCTACATGTTTCTGTGAAGGTATTTTTCAGATGAGATTAACATTTTAAAAAGTAGAATTTGAGTAAAGCAGATTACTCTCTATAATGTGGGTGGGCCTCAACTAATCAGTTGAAGGTCTTAATGGAAAAAGATAGCCCTCCCTTAAAGAAGAGGTAATGCTGCTAGCAGAAAGCCATTGGAATGGAACAGCAACTCTTTTCTGAGTCTCCAGCCTGATGGCTTACCCTGCAGATTTGGGACTTGAAAAGCCTCCATAATGATGGGAGCCAATTCTTTAAAATAAATCTCACTCCCTATACATACACATCCTGTTGGTTCTGTTTCTCTGGAGAACCCTGACAAACATACCAAGTGATAACAAGAATCAGGAAAGGTAAGTGAACACTAAATCCAGCTTTTGTTTTAGGGCACTTGTTGAAGGAACTATGTTTATATGGTCCCTTTGGTTTCTATGGTTTCTATGGCTCAGGAGAGAAGAGTTAAAGTCCAGGACCTGCCTATAGTGAGGCGTCTATTAGGAATCTTCCAACCTAACTCTGTGCCTCCAGAAGTCAATATCCTTAATGTTAATATACATTAGAAATAAACTGACCTCCATACCATTAGAACTTTCAGGAAAATTGACTCAAACATTGTATTTAGAATTGAGGGGGAGAATATCTGCCCTGAGAATTTGTAAACAGCTAGCCCTGTGGGAGTTTGCAACATGAATTTGTAATACTTGGATGATCTGAATGAAACCCTCAAGCTAAGAATTTAGTATAAAGTGATTCCAGGCTAGTAGGATTCCCAGGTTGTCTGACAAAAATACAAATCATTTTGGAGGAACTCATTTCAACACAAACCTCAAAGAAATTATATTATTAAAGTCCAGATATTTGGGCACAGAGTAAAAAATAAAAATAAGCAGCAAAAACTGAAGGAAACATATGACACAAAACAAGGCACCAAAAGAGAAAATCAGGAAAAACAGAAATTAGAGTCAAACACAAAAATATTAAGAATAATGGAATTATCAGACACAGAACATAATATGGACATGTTGAATATTCTTAAAGAAATAAGAAATTGAAAATGTGAGTAAAGCACAAGAGACTATAAAAAGATCAGATTTAAGAATAAACTTATAGAAAAATAATAATAATTTAAACTTAAAATATTAAAGAAAAAGGAGTAAATTGGGGGAATTGATATATGTTATGGGCAATGTCTATGTCTCCCCTAAAAGCATATGTTGAAGCCCTACCCTCCAAAGTGATGGTATTAGGAGGTGGGGCCTTTGGGAAGTAATTAGGATTCAACAAGGTAGAGGCCCTATGAATGGGGTTAGTGCCCTTATAAGGGTCTAGAGAGAGCTTGCTTCCTCTCTGCTTTTTGCCACGTGAGGATAGAGAAGAAAACAGTCATCTGCAATGAGTTTTTACTTACCACATCTTTATTTTTTAAATTTGTTAATGAAATGTTTAAAATAGTCTCAGGAGCGCAAATAACATTAAATATATATTCTGAAATTTCAATTTCCTGAATTTGTAAAACCCTAGGCTTCCTTTAAGAAATTTACATTCAAATAGATTTCTTTCCTTTATGATGGGTAACTTTCTCATTAAAATGATAAAGGTTCAGATTCATAGGAAAAGCCTATTTTATATATATATAGCAGACACTTAAATTTGGAGTCCTGTATCCTCTCAATCCTTTTCTTCCTCAGCCTAAATGTCTTATTTACATGGAAAAACTATGAAATGAAGCAATGATGACAATAAATGACACTAGCATTTGACTAGAAAACATTCCTCTTATGCATACAAAAGGATTAGACTTTTACAAGTGTCTTCATGCTCCAAATCAGTAAAAGGCTTTATTTGAGAAGAACTAGTGCAAGATAGTTCAATTAATAGCTAAAGATCACAGAATGCCTCAGACAGTTTTAGAGTCACTTCTTTTACCATCCTGCATGGAAATTATCAATACATACTATGTTTTGAACCAATGAAGCATAGGAAATAGAAAAGGTGTCATTACTGAATTTACCGTTATAGGTTCATTGTCAACATACTATATAACATGGGACAACTTTGATCCAGAAAATTATAAAAGCAAAATGGCTTTATTGCAGATGGATGAATCTGCAGATGTTATTAAGTGTGCTCAGTTAATAGTACTAATTAGAAGTCCTCAAGAGAAACGCTTTACAGAACATTATTAGTTCCGCAAAGACATACCAAAACAAACTATTGAGTGTGAAATACTGAAAATGATAAATGAATTCTCTGAAACAAGGTATTAAACAAATACTGTGTATATTTTGTATTGATGGTACAGCTGAAAAACAGGAAAACACAAGGGCTTTGTTTCAAAATATTCTGGAAACCCTGAGAGCCAATGTTTCTTCACTGAATGTTTCTACCTGTAAAGATTAGCGTTATCAAAATGGTGAATTGAAAAATTAATATACTCTAGACTAGCTCCACATGAAAAAAATTGAGTAGCAAGTTTCTGGATGTCCTTTGGAGAATGCTTGGTGTTGTCTAGCAGACACTTTTGGGTTGTCTGATTCTATGGGAGTCTGTACCTTTTATAACTCTGTAGAGATAAAACTTACCTTGTAGGGGGCTGATGGTGATGAAGATGTTCCTGGTTCAAGGTAATGCAAATGGTCCTATTCATAGGGATGCAAATGAGCTTTGTTTCTTGGAGTGTAATTGATTTCTTCCTACGTGGAAGAAATGATTCCAAACATTACATTTTATTGTGCTAGGCTCTTGAATCAGTTTGCTTCTATTAGTAAATTCATTTCAGCATTACTGATTGCCTATGTATGAGTCTATTCTTTGGATTCTCTTTTGAACTTGCTTTAACATCTTACTGAATCCCTCATTAATTAATAAATTGGATAAAATCTTTGACACGTATTCATTTTATAATTTCATGGGGGTCACAATTTTACCTTTTATAGAAATGAAATCCTTTAACAATGTGAATATGTTCCAGTTCCTCATTAATATTTTTAAAATTATTTTACACGTATTCTGTTAAAGTAATTAAACAAGGAGGCCATTAGACTGAGGTGGTTTTAATGCCTTAGCCTCCCATATAAGCAACCAAACCTAAGCCTGTAAATGCCTCAAGGTCAAGAAGCCAAAACCTAAAGACAGCCAATCACAAACGGCCAACCAGGTTTTCCCAAATATGCAACAGCTTAAGCTACAGCCAATCAAACAATTGCTTTGCTTTGCTTCCCCTTCTTCTCTATAAAAGTCTTCCCTTGGCTCCTGTGGATAGAGAGCTCCTAAGCACTTGGTGCTGCCTGATTAGAAGTGAATTTTCCCCAAATAAACTCTTAATTTTTAAAAATATGTCTAAGTTTATCTTTTAACAGTTCAATATTTAAAGACTTCCATAATATTTGTATTTTATCTTTATCATGTTTATAAGATAAAATGAAAATATAATGGAGTTTGTTTCACTAAGCCCCATAAACAAAGGGTGACCATATAACTTTTGTTCAAATTAGAATACTTTGAAAGTGCAATGGGTACTATTAACAATTGCACTGACACAATAGATTGAACTGGGAGAGTCCTGGAAAAAACAGTATTGTCCTGGACAAACCAGGAGGCATGGTCCTGTTACATGTAAGTGACCCTAAATCCCCTCTAGGTATACCAGCATGCCATACAAATGTTATTTCCTATGTGTGCCATGATGTGAAAAATGTTGGGAAGTATTGCTGTATAACTTTACGGTATATGAACATTCTATAATTCATTTATTTTTCTGTTGGTGGGTATGTAAGTTGTTCTCAAAGTTTTACATTACAAACCATCCTACTAGGAGCATTTTTGCACATGCCTCCTTGTAGGCACGTGGGAGAGTTTCCCTAGGGTATACATCCAGGAGTCTGACCATGTTCTACTTTTCAAGAAGTCTCCTGTTTGTTTTCCAAGGTGGTTGCCTTCATTTATACCCACACATCAGTGTTAGAAATGTTCCTTTCTCCATATCTTTGCCAATACCTTTGCCAATATTAATTTTAGACATATTAATCTTTGTTAATTTGATGAGTTTGAAATTGCATCTCAGGGTTTTCATGTGTCTTTCCCTAACCATAGCGAGTTTAAACATTTTTCAAGTATGTTTTGCCTATCCCCATTGCTTATGTGAAATACCTATTTATTTGTTTGGCTTATTTTCTTCTAACTTACTTTGCTTTTCTATTTCTTATCACTTTGTGGAATTTGTTTTACTCTCAGCAGTAAAATTTTTGTCACATTTGCTGCAGATATCTTATCCCAGTTTATAATCCTCCTCTATTTATGGATCTTTGGATACAAAGAAGTTTTTAGATTTGATGTTGTCAAATTTACCAATTTCCTTCTTTATGGTTTGTGCTTTTGGTATCTTGTTAAGAAATGCTCTCACAGACTTCCCTGGTGGTGCAGTGGTTAAGAATCCACCTGCCAATGCAGAGGACACGGGTTCAATCCGTGGTCCAGGAAGATCCCACATGCCACGGAGCAACTAAGCCTGTGCGCCACAGCTACTGAGCCTGCACTCTAGAGCCCACGAGCCAAAACTACTGAGCCCACGTGCCTCAACTACTGAAGCCCGCACGCCTAGAGCCTGTGCTCTGCAACAAGAGAAGCAACCTCACTGAGAAGCCCGTGAACAGCAACGAAGAGTAGCTCCCGTTTGCCACAACTAGAGAAAGCCTGCGTGCAGCAACAGAGATCCAACGTAGCCAAAAAAAATAAAAAAAAATAAATAAGAAATGCTCTCACACCTGGAGTAATACTGTCCTATATTTTCTTTCAAAACTTTCAGAATTTGCTTTTCACATTTAAGCATTTATGCAACCTGGAATTGATTCTTGTTCAGGAGTAATATATGATACTCATTTTAGTGACTTTTTTTCATCCCATTAAAAACCAGTAATCCCAGATCCACCTATTTCATTGCTCATCCTTTCCCCACTCATCTCGAGCCTCAATTCTGCCACAAATCAAGTTTCTATGTATATGTATTTATATCTATGTTCTCTGTTCCATTGGTTGATGTATTTGTCTCTCCTTATGGCTATAGCACATGGTCTTACAATAGTTTTATAATGTATTTTGATATCTGGTAGAGAAAGCCCCTCTACCTGGTTCTTCTTCAACATTTTTGGAGTATTCTCAAACCCTTGATTTTTCCATATAAATTTTAGAATAATTCTGTCAAATTCTCTGCAAAATAGTTCTGAGAGTCTATGTGGAATTCTATCAAATTTATAGAAAAATATGGGATAAAAAGATATATTTAGGATATTAACACTTGCTATTAATGAACATGGCATATTGCTCCATTTATTTTGGCATGTTTATTATACCTTTTTAAATTGCTATCCTTTCCTCCAAAAAGGCTATGCGTGCATTTTATAGGATTCATTCCCAGTTACTCTCTATTCTTTATGCCGTTGTACATGCTATCACTTTTGTAAAATTACATTTTCTAATTCTCATTGCTATTGTTAGAATTACAGTTGACCTTTGCATGTTGATCATACGTCTAGTAATCTTGAACTCTTGTTAATTAAGTACAAAGGCAAGAATGATAGAAACTGCATTTTCTCCCTTGTAGTGAGGACCCCGGATGTGACGTGCACACATTAGATTTAAAATGTGGAATCAATATTTTTGCCATTTCGGCAGATAAACAGTTATGAAGGCATTAGGCTTTTCTACAGCAGCTACAACTGAGGTGTTAGGTCTGAACCATGGCTTCAAAAGTTGTAGAAAGTCTTTTTTGCTGGTGCAGATCACGGTAAAAGTAGTACGATTCTGAAACCAGCAAATGTCAGTGCAGTTTTTAGACTCAACAGTGACTTCCTGATTGCTGAAAGATATTACCCATTAAACATGTCTCAAGAAAAAAAAATAGTATGCATCCCACGCTTTTTCTGCTTTTAAAACAAAACAAAAAACAACAAACAAACAGAATTGGCAAAGCCTTCAGGGTATCTGTGGCTTTCAAATTCACTTAACAGTTTGTGTTTGTGGTCCTTGAGGATTTCATTTTAAAAAAACAACAAAAAATCCAGATTCCTAAGCTCTGCTCAAAACCAATTAAATATCTTGGAGTGGACCCAGCATTCATATATTTTTAAAACCTCACCAGGGTATTTTAATGCGCAACCAGAGTTGAGCATGGACTGTACACTTAGAGCTAACAAATTCCAGGAGAAACACTGCTTCTCTGGACATTACGCCGTCAAAAACAGGAACCAAACAGAAAATTAAAAAGCTGGTGTTTTAGCAATAAATAAACAAACAAACAAATAAATAAAAGTTCAGCAATGTGGAGGAAGCATGAGTCAAATGACCACATCACCCTATGATTTATAATGGTCAAGATAAAAATAAAAGCAACAACAAAAAGCCTCATTCCAAGTCAACCTAATTGGAACATGGAGGGGTGGGGGCGGGAGATTTATCAAAAGCTTCTCAGGTGATTCTAATGTGCAGCACAGAGTTAACAAAGGCAACTCAGGAATATTGGTGGCTAGGATTTTTTTAAGTGTATTTCAACCAATGGGATCAAAATCTTCTTGGGTCTAGAGTCTCTAGAGGGTGGGGCTTACCCTTGAGGGGAAGGAGTGTAGCTACATTCAATCAACATTGGAATAAGTTCATCCGGAACAAGAAAGGATGACTTAAGGAGGCAAACCTTGGCCTAAAGCAAGATTTTCCTCTTGTCTTTGAGAGCCATGAGAGTCAACCTCAACTCCTAGGCATGGAGATGCCTGAATATCCCAACATGGATAGTGAACTGGCAGGAGAACAATATGGTAGAGAAACCCTGCAGTTAGATTTGGGCTGTGGATTCTGAAAGTAGCCTCCTGGGTAGCATGAAAAGTACTCACACTCTGTTCTTCCCATCTCTTATCCAAAGAAGAAGGTTTTAATCAGGACTAACCACCTGCTTTTCCATAGAGACAATTGTAAATAATCTCAGCTTGCTTTAGATCACCATTTACCTCCTTACCCCAAGGCCAGAGAGTTGCCAAAGTGTAAATAGGAGTCAGTGGCCAAGAATGAACACAACCCTTGCCCTGCAATACGACTGACTTCTAAATTAACCTTTCCTCAAAACACTCCATTCTGACCTTAACTTTTCCATGTTCCTTTCTCCAAACATATTTTTCCCTTTTCAGATTTTTTTTTTTCCCTTCCTTTCTTTTTAATCCTCCAATGGGCCAAAGAAATAACTGGCCTAGTGGTGACTTCAGTGGGACAAAGTTTGCTGATGGTATGACTGGATGTGAGTTCATTCAAAGGCAGTTTGAAGTTTACTTTGGCTTTTGTGCCTTCTCAAAAATAAATACATTTGATTCAATAAATTTGGAAATGTGAATTTTCTGCAGCACCCTGACGGAGGCAGGTCCGGCAGGGTCAGGTCTATTTGGAGATCAATAATTGGGGCTAATTCTGGCTTGCCTCAGCACAACCAGGGCCCTAGAGTGTTCAGAAATGCTCCACGTTTCTATTTAGGGGTCAGAGTTAAAAGAAAACATGTGCCCAGCTTGACCTCTGCATTTTAGAATCACAACATCACAACAACCAAGCTAAAAACTATAAACCTCTACGGAAAAAATAGAGGCAGGAGTGAGGGGAAGAGAGAGATTGAATTTGAAAGGCAGTTAAAAAGAGGTTGGGATCTAAGATTAGCTTTGCATTAAAAAGGAGTTGAGTTGCTTAAGATCAGTACTCAAAATTTGATATTTTGGCATCTTTATTCTTAGGAATGAATCGTTTTTAGCATGCCACCAGAGTAAGTTCCATTGATTTATTTGTTTGGTTTATTCATGTACTCTTTCACTCTTATTTATGGAGTACGTACTACGTAGCAGACATTGTGATAGGCATTCCAAGAGCTAATAACCCTGTCTTGCATCTTAGTGGCCAACCATTCACTATGCAAGCCTGCTGTGCTCATGGCAGTCTTCTTAAACCCGGCTCCTTGCTCTCACTTTCTGACTACCTTTGAATCTAAACTTGAGGCAGTTCTCAAATATCAGCCCCATCTAGATGCTGACTTCAGCGGGGGCTTGGTGCTTTCCTTTCTGGCCTTCTCATTCTCCCTAAGTAATTAAGTTCCCTAATGATAACGGAGCATCATTACAATAATATTGATACCTGCTGTAATCACTGGCATTCTGGCTTTTCAATTTCCAGTATTTGCCTTGGATCAAGTAGCTCTGTGCTAATGCGACAGAAGGTCACCCGATGAAGGGGCTGATAGCGAAGAAGACAGCTCCACTTAGTATGCATGGAGCATTAGGCTTTTTGGCTTGTAGAGCTAATCTTTCAAGTTGTCCTTTTTTGACTTTCTCAGTTTAATCAGTTTAATCTCATCTTCCCTGTTTTCTGATTACAAGGATTTTCTGTAGAAACCTTGCCTCCGCAATAAAGACCATGGGGCAATTTATTCTCATATTGATTTCAACATTTCCGTTCCACTACCAATGAGTCAATAATGGGGGGAGGGAGAAGAAGGGTGCGAGGAGGTTGGAGAAAGAAGAGCCAGAAGAAGGAGGATGAGAGGGGAATAGAAAGTGAAAGCCCTTCGATACTTTCATTAGTAGAAAAGCCACACACTCCAGTTATCTGGGAAACCTAAATACATCTTAAATGCGCTGGAAGCAGAAATGACAGCCAAATGGGAACGTCTCTATAATGATTAAAGTTAGTTGAAGACAGCTATAACAAGGGATTCTTTCCATTGCCACAATAAAGAGATAGAAAGACACACACACACACACACACACACACACACACACACAACACGCGCGCACCCCTTCTGCAATCAGAGACATTGCACGTATCTAAGAAGATGAATCACACAGTGACAACCTTCCTCACGGATTTAGTCGATTCTGCTTTCATCCCTCCTCCCCGTCCACACAGAAGGGTGGGCAGTGTCTTCCTGAGAGCAGACAAAGAGCCATTTGCCAAGAGAGGGGAAAGACAAAAAAATGGGGTTGGAAGGTGGTGAGTTCACTTTTGAATGTTACCTTTGAACTGATACTCCTGGCGGAGATGTCCAGCTGGGGCGGGGTGCGGTTCTGGATTGCAGTAGGGTGGACTGAGGTGGAAAACTGAAATAGAGGAGAGTTTGGTGAGTGGATGCATTTAAAAAGCAGTTGTGCTCTTTAGATAAAATTTAAATATTGCTTATCAAACTAATACAATCGGTTGTGTCATTTTTAAAGATTTGGGAAACTGATCAACTTGAGGGTTGGATCAACCTTTTGTTTAACTCCATCGAGCCCACTGGAAAAATGACACAGAACAAAAATAGAACCCTTTTTCCTTAACAAGAAAGAACCAAATGTCTTTTTAGGCATCAAATTTTTTGTGGTTGGCTAAAACAATCAAAAAGATAAAAAAGAAGAAAGAAAGAAACAAGAAAGAAGGAAAAGGAATTTTCCACAGGAATTCAGGCATGCTGGAGGACAGAAATAAATTACTCCTTTTTAAATTCTCAATCTCTTTCCATTTGTTCTATATGAACTACAATCATTAAATGTTTAGTGAGTGCCAAAACCAGTTTTTTTTTTTTTTTGCAATGATTACACTAGGTTCTAAAAATCATAAGCCTATAAATTTAAAATGCCCCAGATATTTGTCTCCTAAAATGGGCAAGAGTGGGTGGGGTGGGCAGAGGGGTACAGAGCCAAGTATTTTGCACAGTAAATACACTGCATTTCCACTATCCCTAGTGAATCTTTGTACCTTCTCTTCAGGGTTCCTGGAGATAATAATATACTATAGCCAGCTGAAAAGAACATCTGTTTTAAGAACTGTGAACTTACAGGTGCCATTTGTCTGTCTGATCCATTCCCATTATTTCCCGTTCCATTTTGCCACTTTATATTTCTGCATTGATCAAATCTATGCAAAATAAAGGGACTGAGAAAAACACTAAACAGCCATAATTTCTTCTCTCTTCAAAAGGTTATCCGCCACCTTTCCTGTTAAATAATTCTGCTTGCTATAAACACCCAACTTCTTTTTTTGTAAGCATGTGTTTCCCTTTCCCTTTAAATCGAAGTCTTTGGTTCACTAGGGCTTACTGCTTAATGACAATGTGGTGGAGTTAGCCCAGGAGAACAATGCCTCCATTAATCTGCCTCATGCTTAATTGGTAACTACTGTATGGGCTGGCATTTCAAACACAGATTGCAAATGTACTTGAATTAGTTACTGTTTAATTGATACAACTGGCACTCAGCCTAGAACCAACATGCAGCTACTGTAAAAAGAGCAAGGCTTGAAAGGAGAGAGAAAAAAATACAAGGTATGATTGTGATTCATTCTTTATATCAATTATTCGTGGAATATAATTACATAGTTTTTCATATTGCTTTAACAAGCAATAGACCAAAACAGGCTGCTAAAAAATGCCTGTAATGCTTGCTGACATAAAGAATAACAGCAGTGATTCCCAACTCCCTCTCTTTCTTGATTCTACCCTTCTCCCTGCAAGAATAGTTATGTATGTACAACTGAGTTTGGGAACTGCAATATTTACAAAAGAATGAATGCCTAAGAGGATAATTTTGACAATGTCTCCAGAATAGCAGAAATTCAAGGAAATAGAATGCTATCATGTCAATAATTCAACTTTATTACCATTCACACCAGTGTTACTATGAACATATTTTTCAATAGAAAAAAAACTAATACCTTGAGATTAATCCCCAAATAATTCCACTTAGGCACATCATGCAGGAACCATTAGATTCTACAACTTGCCTTTGACTAGAGAACATTTTAATTCCAGAAATATTGTAATGATATTGATGGTGATCATTTCATGAGCATCTTCTACACACCCAGAATCACACTAGGTGATTCAATATAAAATTTCCCATGTAACCCTCCAACGTCCATGCTTCCCTCCCCAGTTTGAATCTTCATTTCATTGTTTAAGTCTATGTAAAATAATTGGACTGAGAAAAACATTGAACTGAACTTTTTTACCCTATTTTAAAAGTTAACCCACTTTTAGGCTTAAATGATTTGCTTGATGTAAAACACCCAACGGCCATCTTGATTTTACAGGTATATGCTAATCATATGAGAATTTATGCATTTTTCTTACCCAGAATTCCTATAAAACACCCCAAACTCTCTTTGCTAACCTGAAGCGAAAATCCCCTCATTGGTTCAGTAAGCAGTATTGACAATCTACTGTATATCCAGTTTGGTCCTTGCATTGTGTGAGATATTACATAAAACTGATCTTAATAATATTATCAATGAGTTTCTAATTGCCAAAATAAAAGGGACAGTTTCTATTCTATTTTTAAAAATTATTTGTCATTGACCTTTGTTTTGTAATACACTTTTCTTTGGTTGAATTTTTGTAATAGTTAACAATGTTGTTCTTGGTTTCTCTGACATAAAGCCCTCTGGTTTTCTTCCTGCCCCTCTGACTACTTCTTCTCAGTTTCTTTTGGGGGTGTCTTTCTCCATCCAACATTTAAACACGGGGAGGGGATGTCAATATTTCAGATCTCTTTCACTCTATACACTTTCTCTGTGCAGTTTCATCTTATGCTACAGACTACCTACACACCACAGGGCCCTAAACAAATATCACAATTCTGGAGATTTTTTTTTTTTTCCTGCAAAATAATATATGCAAGTTTTCAAAAATTACTGAGAGTAATCGCTTGTAAAAATTCCTAATTCTTATCTTACCCTGCAGATCACTCCATGGCAATCCAGTACCAGACACACAAAGCTAATTGGATATCTCTACTAGAACATCTAATAACAGCACATAAGTATGTTCAACAATGGACTTCCTTGCAGACTCACTTTTTTTTGCCACTTCTCCTTTCTTGTGGAGTGGTGCCCCTAATACACAGTCACCCAAGCTGCCAGCCTGAGAGTCAGGATGTTTCCCCCCGTCCTTCATTGCTCTCCTCCACCCCACCCCCACCCCCTGCCAACCTGATTGGATCACAAGGTCTGCAGAGTTTCATATCCATTTACTACTTTTCAAAAGTATTTTTTCTTCCCTGTCCTCAGTGCCACCGTGTTGTTCAGATCCTTCTTACTTTTCACCTGAATGTTCACAATCACCTGCTGACCAGTTTTCCTGCCCATACTATCACCTCTTCTCCAATCCATTCTGTAGAAATTACTCCAAAGCAAGAACATGGACCCTTTCTTGCAGAAGATCCTCAAGAACTGCCATATGCTTCAGGAAGAGGTTTGGTTGTGTTCTAATTCCTGCTTATTTTTGTTTTCTTTTTCCCATCTTTCCAAATGTCTCCAGCCTTCTCCATCTGGTTAATTCCCACTTTCTTCTTAAGGCTCAGTTCAATGGTCATTCATCCATGAAGCTGTCTCTGGCCTTTCTTGCCTAAGCTAGGTGTCCATCCTCTGTCTTCCCTTATTTCCCGATGCATCCTTCTGTTACAGACTTGACCATACTCCTGTGGCTTCCTTGTTAGACTCTAACTACATTCTGCTTTTGCTGAAATAAAGTGAAAATCAAATTTTAATTTTTAGACTATTGATTAGCCTTATATACTAAAAAATTAGTCTTATTTCTTAGTATATTAGAAGAGATGTAAAACATAATATTGGAGAGGGGAGGGATAAATTAGGAGTTTGGGATTAACAGATACACACTATTATATATAAAACAGATAACCAACAAGGGCCTACTGCATAGCACTAGGAACTATATTCAATATCTTGTAATAACCTATAGCGGAAAAGAATTTGAAAAAGAAGATATATATGTATTCTTATATTCATATATATATGCATGTATGTATAACTGAATCACTTTACTGTACACCTGAAACTGAACAGCATACATAATACAACATTGTAAATCAACCATATTTGAATTTTAAAAACCATAATATTGGACTCAGCTTTATGTACTGAGTATATAAATAATGCTTGTTCTCTAGTTTCTTTTCTTTGCCACTAACCAGCTGAGTAACACGAGGCAAACCATTTAGCCTCCTGAAGCATTAGCATCGTCCTCTGCAAAATTATTTCTAAGATCTTCGTAACCCTACTCTTCATACTTATGTGGTTTTTTTTTCCATGTTATGTTGTGTAATTAGTCATTTAATAAAGGTTTTAGTGGTTTACTGTTGTTGAACGATAATGATCTCAAAGGTTCTGGTTCAAAGTGTTCTTAGACATTGATTTTTGTCCCTACACTCAATGTAGAATTGTGGGAATTAGTTTATTCGTACCTAACATGATTACACAATGGATTTGAGGTGGTTTACAACAAGAATATATCCCCAGAATGGTAAAGAAGAAGTAAAAGGAGAAGGAAAGGGAGAGGGAGAAGGAGTGCTTGGGGGGACAATATGATGATACAGAATTGTGTCCAAGAGAAAAATAAATAAAGAGAGGAGTCAAACCTAGAAGCAAGTGAAAATCGATGCCTCCGCCATAATGGTTATACATAATTGTAATAGATCATTTTCTAACTTGATTCTAAGCTCCCTGGCATCTAAAATGAAGAGAGCAACAGTCTCAAATACAAAAATTATCATAGGAGAAGCAAACTTTCTCCAGCACAATTTTCTAAAGTAATTTTTTCACAATGAGCTCCAGGTAACAGGCACCAAATAGTATACTAGACAATGCCTCAACAACATTCTTAAACAAAATATAAGAAGAGACTGAACTTGCAATACCCTTCAAGAAAGGCAAAGCCATGATCTTGAAAGTCTGTAAAGACAATTCCATGAGTGGTCATGGTATATTTCAATTGTGTAACCTTCTGCTGATCAAGTCTGGTTAAAACGAAAATCAAGAATAACTGAGTGAATAGCAAAATAACACATTCTTTAAATTATCTTCTGCAAATATCACATTTGCCCAGATTCTGATGGGGGTCACTGTGGTATATTTTGAATAAAATTCTACTACAGGAAGTGGTAGTTGATCCCTCCTTCAGATTTTACGAGCAGTTTTCTGTCAACACTATTCCCCCAGCTTATGCTGGCTCCGTCATTAACAAACTGTGAACTTGAACAAGTGACTCGATCTCTGTCATTTAGTTTCCTCATCTGTAAAACGGAGATGATAAAAACACTTTGTTCATTGGGTTGTTACAAGGATAAAATGTAATAAAACATGTAAAATGTTTATAACAAAGCCCAGCATATAGAAAATACTATTATATTACGTTATATTGCTTCATACATTTATATGTGCTTTACTGATTAGCATCAGCACTAAAAAAAAAAAAAGTTTTTCTTTGTGAGAGCATAATGGATCACATATCTGCAGATTGTTTAAGCTATCAGTAAACTGTGCTTTTGGTTAGTTTGGTGATGCAATTCTTCACTTATCAGAGACACAGAACCTGTTTTTAAAACTTATATATATCTAGGTTCATTCATGGCCTTTCATTATCATTTTTAAACAAAGTTGCTCTCTTGCAAGACATAGTCATCCACTGTAATAGTGAAAAAAGACTCTGCATATGAGCCTGGAAACTTGGATTTAGTCTAGCTTAGTGATATCCATGTTTCAGCCTCCTTATCTACAATGTGAGAAGATCAGGATAGTTGTTAAATGTTCATTCTAGTTTCAAATTTCTGACTCCAAAAATTCCATTTTCATTTGAGGTTAAATATACTTTCAAATAAAGGAAAACAAATGAGTTTTTAAAAATCTGTATGTAAAATATTTCTTCTTTCTGATGTATAGTTCTTATTTCCCTAAATTTCTTAACTCTAAGGAGAATTGATGTTTTCCCAGTTAACTTTCAGTTTCCTTTGATGTTCTTGAAAATTTCAGGCTAATCAATCCCCAGATGGCTCTATTTCAAGTGTTACCCTTTTGCAGCAAAGAGCATCTCTCTGAGCTTTAGACCTAATTTTGCTGAGTATTCTCGCCTCATTTAAGATGAGAGCAAAGCTTCCTCTTTATTGGCCTGTTCCTCTTATGCCATCTTTATCTCTCATCAAAATGGTGAGCATTGACCTCCAGAAGAAGCTCATTGAGCATCTCTGCTTTCTTCTCCATACCCCTACTCACCCATCCCCAAGAATGAATCAGGGTCATATGCCTAACCCCGAGGAAAAAGAGTTGTGATCTGAATGGCTGAAACCCTAGGACTTTGTACTGGCACATCTATCAGAGAGATGAAGGTGACAGCACCTGAATGTGAATTTTTCCTCTCTGGTCTCTGTTTCTTACATGGCAGATAGAATGGTAATGAGGACCAAAGCTATTTCCCCTCAGAGAAATCCCAAGCAACTCTCTTTATCTTTAGCTCTCTCTGTCTCCCACTTTGGACTCTCTCCTGTATCAAAGAGCAGCTCTAGGTTCAAGGGTCCAGGTTTGATAAAGCTTGGAGCAGGAGACTTTGCATTGAGACAGACACCTTCCCCCTTCCCTCCTTTTCTCTCTATCTCTCTTTACTTATATTTCCTCCCAGCTTGGGAGGTCTACTTTAGCTCTGCCAACAAGATTGGTAACTTTAATGAATAAGGATTGGGTTTAGGGTATAAGCCATGTGGCTCAGAGAGGAAGAATGGTCCAGGAACAGCTGACTGGCTGGAGTCTGTTAAGGATGAAGGCCAGAGTTGAAGCAAAAAAATGGGCAGTTTTGTCAGTCTTGGTCAGTCTTTCTCTCGTGATTATATTTCCCTAGAAAGCTCACCCCAAGAGGTATCTATGACAGGGCAGAACTCAGTTATTTCTGAGTTCCTTTGCCAAATAACACATGACATCACTTTAATTGCAATCCAATGAACATAGCACCAAGTGGTATAGCTGATTTTAACTCATTCCATTATTTCCAGTAGGAATTAGACAGGTTGTACCTAGCTCCTTTCTGTACCATTCCCTTTTTATGATCAGTGGGAGTGGAAAGATTCCTCTTTCAAAATCTCTGCTTCTTTCTCATCCACTATGCAGATGTAGCAAAATCAATTAGGAAACAGTGGATGTATTTTTTAAATCTGTGTGTCTCAGAAACTAAACCTTGCTGAATTAGGACTTTATGCAGATGCTTTCCAAACTTGCTTTTTTAAAATTTTTGAATATTTTTTCCTTAATTATTTCTCAGTGAGGTCATTTTCTAAATTTTTCTCATACTTATTATTCCCCATATGATATACTCTTTTCACTGACTAAATAAAATTCTGGGGTGTAGAGACCATAGATTGTAATTATTATCTTTACCTCCTATTTTGCAAAGCATGTAATGGGGGGTGCAATAAATATTGGTTAGGAAAATTAATAAAAATAATAGAAAGATTATCACAGATGAAATACAAATAGCTAATAAATGTAAAAAAAACAAACAAAAACACATTCATTCTTCCCAGTAATTGTAGGTATGCACATTGGAACTGTCTATCAAATTAGTAACAATATTAAGATATTAGTGATTGATGTTAGAAAAGAATTATCATAAACTATTGCTGAAAGATAAAAATCTTTCTGGAATCAATTTGGCAATATGTATTAATAATCCTTAAAATTTATATTGTCAGAGAATAATGTCATGCAACAATTCTTGGTATATGATGCTAATTTTACTATTATTCAACAAATATCAAGGCCCACCATGTGCCAGCCAATCCTCCAAGTGAACAAATCTCTTTTTTTCAAGGAACTTTCATAGACAGCAAAGTCAACTAGTGATATGTGCTGTGAATAGATGACCATAGGCCCCTTTGTCTGGGACAGTTCCAGTTTAAGACTCTCATCCCAACATAATTATTAGGAGGAGAGTACTACAGTAGAGTGATGGGAAGGGTGTTATTTTAGGCAGGTAGTCAGGGGAGCTTTCTCAGAAAAGGTGACTTTTGGGCAAAGGCCTGAATGTAAGAAGAAGGAGTAAGCCCATTATTATGGGGACATTATGCAGGCAGAGGACAGAGCATGTTTGAAGAGTGGCATGAGGTGAGTGTGGGTGGAGTGGCCATGAGCAAGGGTGAAAGTGAAAGGACAAAGACTCAGGTAAGACTGAGTCACTCACATGCAAACATTACATAAACATTCATCTCAATCTTCTGGAAATGTTGAAACACCTTTAAGGTGGGCTCAACATTTTTTTTTTTTCTGACAAAGTTGTTAATAATACTCCCTGGTTGGCAGAATTTGCTACCAAAATTAAATAGAGAATGCCATGACCAGATCACTTCTGCTCAAAATGAGATGATATGTCCTTTACTACAAAGAGTAAAGTTGGGTCTTCACAACTGTAAAAATGTGGGGCTGTGAGCCACAAGTGAGCCTGAACTCCCTGGCTAATATCCAATGTCAAAGCCTGTCTCTCTGGTACAACCTCAGTTACTTTTGTTCTAGTTACTACATTTGAAAATATTTTAAAGTCAATGTAGGCTTCCAATATAGAGATTAATTGGCCAATGTTGTTATTTATAGTCAAGAAGATGATAAATTTTGAGGGAATTTATTTTCATATTTTTAAATTAAACCCAGAGAAGCATATGAGCCATGCAGGAGGTGAAAACTGGGCCATCACTTTTGTTCTCTTCACCATGACCAGTGGACCAAACTCTTTACTGGGAGGAAATTAGCCAAGAATTATACTCCATCTGTACAGGATTTTGAAAAGATAACATAAGTGTTTTATACCTTCTATTAATTATTGCTTTAGATTTAATCCATCTCAAACATTTATTGAGCACCAGTGAAGTGCAAAGCACTCTGTCTTATAGGGCAAATTATTTTTGACTATCTCTGCTCATGTCCCCCCAAAGAATTTTGAAAACCCAGGTATACTCTCACACATTTTTGGGTCAATATCTGAATTTTTATCACAAATTCAAATTGTTGAAAAGGGTTTAATTTCTGGTTATTGCAACTATTGACATTTTAAAATAAAATTATTACATCCCTCTTGGAAATGCATCAAGTTGAGTATAAATACCAGAGCACTCACCTATGGTCAATTCATCTATGACAAAGGAGGCAAGAATATACAATGGAGAAAAGACAGTCTCTTCAATAAGTGGTGCTGGGAAAACTGGACAGCTACATGTAAAAGAATGAAATTAGAACATTCTCTAACACCATACACAAGAATAAACTCAAAAGGAATTAAAGATCTAAATGTAAGGCCGGATACTGTAAAACTCTTAGAGGAAAGCATAGGCAGAACACTCTGACATAAATTGCAGCAAGATCTTTTTTGATCCACCTCCTAGAGTAATGAAAACAAAAACAAAAATAAACAAATGGGACCTAATTAAACTTAAAAGCTTTTACACAGCAAAGGAAACCATAAACAAAACAAAATGACAACCTACAGAATGGGAGAAAATATTTGCTAACGATGCTACTGACAAGGGATTAATCTCCAAAGTATACAAACAGCTCATGCAGCTCAGTATCAAAAAAAACAACCTAATCAAAAAATGGGCAGAAGATCTAAAAAGACATTTCTGCAAAGAAGACATATAGATGGCCAAAAAGCACATGAAAAGATGCTCAACATCACGAATTATTAGAGAAATGCAAATTAAAACTACAGTGAGGTATCACCTCACACCAGTCAGAATGGCCATCATTAAAAAGTCTGCAAACAACAAATGGTTGGAGAGGATTTGAAGAAAGGGAACCCTCCTGCACTGATGGTGGGAATGTAAACTGGTGCAGCCACTATGGAAAACTATATGGAGGTTCCTCAAAGAACTAAAAATAGACTTGCCATATGATCCTGCAATCCCACTCCTGGGCAATATATCCAGAGAAAACTATAATTTGAAAAGACACATGCACCCCAGGGTTCATTGCAGCACTATTTACAATAGCCAAGACAGGGAAGCAACCTAAATGTCCATCAATAGAGGAATGGATAAAGAAGATGGAGTACATATATACAATAGAAAATTACTCAGCCATAAAAAAAGAATGAAATGATACCATTTGCAGCAACATGGGTGGACCTAGAGATTATCATATTAAGTGAATTGTCAGACAGAGAATGACAAATATATGATATCACTTATATGTGGAATCTAAAAAAATGATACAAATGAACTTATTTTCAAAAGAGAAACAGACTCACAGACTTAGAAAACAAACTTATGGTTACCAAAGGGGAAAGTTGTGGGAGGAGGAATAAATAAGGAGGTTGCAATTAACATATACACACTACTACAGATAAAACAGATAGTTAACAAGGACCTACTGTATAGCACAGGGATCTCTACTCAGTACTCTTTAATAACCTATATGAGAAAATAATCTGAATAAGAATAAATAAATAAATAAATAAATACCAGAGCAATTTGTTATCCACCACCATCAATTAAAAAATATTAACGGGCTTCCCTGGTGGCGCAGTGGTTGAGAATCTGACTGCCAATGCAGGGGACACGGGTTCAAGCCCTGGTCTGGGAAGATCCCACACGCTGCGGAGCAACTAGGCCCGTGAGCCACAACTACTGAGCCTGCGCGTCTGGAGCCTGTGCTCCGCAACAAGAGAGGCCACGATAGTGAGAAGCCTGCACACCGCGATGAAGAGTGGCCCCCGCTTGCCACAACTAGAGAAAGCCCTAGCACAGAAACGAAGACCCAACATAGCAATCAATCAATCAATCAATCAATCTTTAAAAAAAAAAAAACTATTAACAAGCTCTTCAAGAGTCAGTACTTTTACATTGTTCCTTTTTCTTCTTGAACTGATGTTTTCATTATACTTAATCATTCACTTCTGCCAGTAAAATAGGTATATAAATTAAAATGCATTTACTTATTTCACTTGGCCATCAGGGTCTAGGTACTAAAATAGTCTTCCACATTGACTCATCATTATCATTATAAGTCTTGACGAGTCATTATTAAAAAATAAAAGTTAAATTTTATAAATGCTTCATTATTGCTAGAATTATATAGTATTGGCATTAAATCCATTTTCAATGTCATTTTCATAGTTGTAGTGCTGAAAACATTTGTTGACATAAGTAAGCAGATAAGAATGAAAATTTTGCTATAGCACTGTCACTCAAATCCACAAACTCTAAGTTATATGCAAATACCACTAAGTGATCTATGATCAAACATTTTCACGATGAGCTGAAAACTTGTTGAGGATCTCCTTCAATTCTGTGGAAAGCAAAATATTAGAAAACACATGACTTGCAAAAGGATTTTTTTTTTTTTTTTTTACCTTTACCCAGATACTGAACACATTCTTCTACAGTTTCCAGGAAAGAAACTTAAAGGATTTACCAAGACATATCAAATGACTATTAATTATATCAGTTACTCTTTTACTTGGAGGTATGTTGCACTAAGCATGCTAATATTTTATACACAATATACTAAGAAAGATTTATTTAAAACAAAGTGTTTCATTTCAAAAGTTCTTTGCTAATACAATAAAATATTTTAATCTCATTTCATGCTTTAAATATATTTCTGTCAACATTCAAAGATTCAGGCTTAGCTCATTGAATTGAAAAGAACGTCCACCATATAAACTAAATGGCAAACAATTCCTCTTTGTCAAATCTACCAGGCCAGTTGGACTCCCCCTCTGCCTGAAAATGTATGATTTCACTTTTCGGTTCAAAGGAATGTCTTAATATGTATTCCATGACAACCCTCTCCCTATTGTATTCTAATTGTAAAATAGAGAATGATAAAATGATTGATACATAGGTAGATAGATAGAGCAAAGAGCTTAGCTAAGAATTTGTCACTTTGACGGAATAAGAAGCCACCACTCTCGTGGAACTTTGTAGGTGATGGGGATGGAAAAAATGATGTGATTGCATGAAAAAATTCCAACTGTTCTTTACTTTGATGCCCAGGAGACATTTATATATTAGGGCAATGTTTATTTGTTTAGTAAAGTGGGAGAAGGTGATTAAAAAAAGGAGATGGTACAGGAGCACCAGAATGGCACCTCAATCCCAAGCCTGCATTCTCAGTTTGGGGACTGAGTACACGTGGAAGCTGAAGATCTAGACTTTGATTCCTTGTAAGTTTTCATGCCTGTATTCATGCTCAAGAATGGTGCCCCGTGTGAATACTGGTGTAGAAGACTCAATGAAGAATAAGATTCCCTGCCCTGAAGGAATGTATAATCTACAGAGGGACGCATGCATTTGTCAATTTGTTCAGTGAGCACCCCTTTGGGAATAAAGAAAAGACTATGGGCTCTGCTTTCAAAGATCGTGAAGTCTGGTCATGGGAGGAAGAGAGACAGAGATGCTATGAGAGACCAGAGACATGGGAATATGTGAGATGAGGCAGATTGCTTCCTGCTGGGCGCCTACAAAGGAGGTTATATAGGATTTGGCCATGACAAGATGGAGCAAGAACGTCCCATGTGACAGATATAATAAGAAATTCAGGGGACAGATAAAACAAACAGAAATATACAGTAGCTGTCAAGTGGACAGACTTATGGAAAGTAGGGCTGGAAGAAAAAGTATGACTAGGACATTGAAGAGTCTGATGTTTATTCTAAAGAAATTGGTATTTACAAAATTGTAGAGTTACTGTAGAAATAGTACATAGTACATATACATAGTACATATACATTGTAGAAAACCTAAAAATTATTTTACCACCTAGAAACCTTCACTATCATTAATATTTTGTATATATTCTTCCAAACTTGCTATACATACTCATATTCCCAGCACCTAGAATAGTACCCTGGAACAGAGCAGGTACTCAATAAATAGTTCCTGAGTAAATATTTCTGAAACTGAAAGTTTTTTACATGCCGTTTAAAAAAATTTTTGCATAATATATATTATAAAATATTTTCATGTCAATAAATGTATTTGTACACAATCTTTTTAGTGGCTGCCTAGTATTTTATTGTAGGGGTATGTGCTTTCCATTGTCACGTAATTGTTACCAAGTTTTAGCTATTATAAACAATAATGCAATAAGAAATTACAATACCTTATAGAATTTAATTGGTTGAAATTATGCATGTGCGATTTATGAGGATTTCTGAAAGACTGTACCAATTTACACTGAAACCACTGTTCCTAAAATGTGTTTTTTTAGCCCTAAGTTCAATTATTTTGGATATTTTTTTTAACTTTATCAATAACAAAGGTGAAAAAATGGATCAAACTATAAGATATTTTTCTTTGCTTTCTAGTTAAGGTTGAATATTTTTCACATGTTTATTGGCCATTTTTTGTTTCTTTTTTGAGAATTCCGGTTCTTTTGTAGACAAAGGTTTTCTGTGAGGGAGGGAAGTAACACAGTAAGAACTGCATTTGAAAAAGAAGTAGTTAGCGGAGGAATTTAGGATGAATTGGAGAAAGAGCAATCAAGCAAAGAGAAGGCTTAGCTGCAGAAATGGCAAAGAAACGTTTCTTTAGAGGACTGTGGGTATGAGGCCCCGATTTAAGGGTGGAAAAGTGAGGAGGAGAGGAAATTAAGGCAGCATTGCACTCTGCTTTTTCATAACCTTGACCGGGAAAGGAAGGCAATGGGAACTTGTGTTAGGGTTGGGGACATCTAGGTATGTTTGTGGGCTGAGGACATGAGCTCCACTGAGAGGAAGGAAAGGAAAGGGACCCCACATGATTGAGTAACTACTCAGAGGAGATGAGAAAGGACAGTACTGGAGGCAAACATAGTGGGTTTAGTTCTCGGAACCAGGAGGAAAAGAGGCGTAGGTGAAAATCCAGAGAAGAATGGTAATGATACATAAGGTAAATAGGTTGGTGTTGTATGTGATAATATAAAACAAGGCAGCATGTGGTAAGTCTAATAAACAGAATGAACAATGCCTTGGGAGCCAGCCGAGCAAACTCTCCTACTGGCAGAGAGCATGGGTGATGGACTTATGGAAGTTGCAGCGTTGCAGCCGGGCCTTGATGGGTGAGTTTCTGGGGATGGGGCATTCTCGTACCGGAACAAATGTCAATAGAGGCCCTGAGACAGTAAATCACTGCAGGGAAGGTCCAAAGAATGGAAAATAGAGGGCTCTGGAAGGTGGAGAGGGCCCCGGGAGGTAGAGGGGGAGACACCCCAAGGCTTTCATCGCCATACCTAACAACCAGGCCTGCACTTAGGACTCTCAGACGTATTTTCACAGACACTATGGCCTGCAAACCTCTCTCCGACCTGGTGATTATTATTCTTACGTCACAGATGAGGAAATTGACATCCAGAAGGCTGCACATCTTGTCCAAGATTACCAAGGGTAAAGAAAGGAGCCAGAACCAGAGCGTGGGTCTTCTGATTCCTGGCACAAGGGTTTATTTTTTAGCTTACCCTAATGTCTTTTATTTGACTCTGACGCAGTGAGAAACCTCCGAAGATTTCAGGGTGGTAAAATCAGAGCTTGCAGATGATATTATAAAGCCAAATATATTAGTCACTTTCAGTCCTTTGAAAGTTCTCAAAGAATAGAGTAGAACTTTGCCATGACTGGCATATTTTTATCTAGTTCAAAGGTTCATCAAAGTCTGTTACAGATTAATTAGTTAACGTTTGCTTGCGACTGTGTAGGTAAACGGAGCAACCTAATTATGTCCTCAGCATATCAAATACTGCAGCTCACTTTGCCTAAATCTAATTTAGCTATTTATACACTTTCTAAAAATAGAAAATTGAGAATTATCCATTATCCAGAACTAGTCATTCAATTAACAAGGAGATAAATACTAAAGAGCCTGATCCCAATCATCAGAAAATGAGGGCACCGTGAGATCAAGGACATGAAAGCCATGTACTGTCACAGCACACCTTGGCAGGAAAGAACTCTGCTCCCCTGGGGTAACTGGCATTTTTTCCACTGTAATCTCTGTGCTGGGTGCATTACACTCTTAATCTTTGCCCGCTCTCTGGGGCATTACCACCGTTCTTTTACAGATAAAAAACTGAGGCTATCAACAGATCCATAACCTGCACAAAGAGGTCAGGATGTGATTCAAACCAAGACCTGTCACAACCCTATGTGCATATTCATTGCACTTGAGTACCCGTCCCAGTCCCCTTAAAAAAGAGAAAGCGTTCCATTTAGTGTGGCATAGCCCTAGTTCATATTACTTGAGCATATACCAAAAGCATAGCCTATTTCTGGCCATCCACGTTTGTTGACTAACACAGACAAAATGAGAGTTTTGTTACTCACAAAATGTAAATATGTAACCCCACAGAATTCAAAGTAAGACATAAATGACTTTGTCTTTTTTGCAAATCACAAGACAGGACTTGGTTATGTTAAAAGAAATCGGGTGAATTCTTTTATGTCTTCATCTCTTCTTAGGTGTTTTCTATACTTGCCACCTGATTGGGTAGAGGCTGGAATTGACAGGTGAGGAAATGTAAATGTAATCAGTTGCTATGTAAATGTGATACTTATGTTAAGTGCATGCTAACACCCTCTGATTTCTCCCCAGGGTTCCCTGCACACTTGGAGCCTGAGGAGTCCTAACACCAAGTGTTTCAATGCCAATATATTGAGGGATAAGAACTCCAGTATAGGGGAATGATAAGTAAAGATCCTACTTACTTAACCAACTTGCGGAAACTAAAGACTTTCATAAAGTTAACCCAACTCTTGGGGAATATAGAAGAAGTAAGACACAGAAAAAAGACATGAAGGCAGATTTTGGAGCCAGACAACCCGGATTCCAGTGCCAGCTCTGCTATGTACTAAGTTGCATGATTTGAGGTCCATTATTGAACTGGTCTGAGGTTCAGTCTTTTCATCAGCAAAACAGGCAATAGATCTGCTTTACACAGAAGTGGTAGAATTTACATGGAGTAATTTATAAAAGCCCTTAGTTCATTGCCGGATATCCCTTCGGGCAAATCCAAAATCAATCCTTGAAGAAATCAAGTTAGAAAAGGAATTTTAGCAGATTTACAGTAACTCTGAAAATATTCTTATATCTCACAAGGCGGTGGGAATATAAGATGGTGACCTGCTGATATAACTCATGTCAATAACACATAATACAAAGAAAACATATAAATATTTTTACTGTCAAATAACTCATAAAGTTCCAGTTATAGATTATGTAGGTAACAGTAAAACAAGCACAGTGGTTTATCTGAAAAACTTACTATTTTGTATTCCAAATTGATTTGAAAGTACAGTATTTTATAACAGTATAGTTCCTTTAAAATGTAACTATTCTCAGCAGCAACCATTTCCTCACCTAACAAAATCTTCAGTTTCAGTAAATACTTCCCATTACACATTAAATTCTACCTCCTACTGAAAAAGCAAGGATGCTAGGCGACTTTCATCACCTGTAATATCAGAAGATCAAAAAATATTCTGGAAAGGCACGAAGACCTAAATTTCCACTTTCTGTTTCTCAGGTTACAGCCCCAATGACAGCATCAATTGGAAATAAATCTGGAAATCAATTAATATAATAGAAAGATTAAACTTGGGCTGTAATCCTAAATTAAGGTAAATTACTAGTTATAAAGAACCTTATAGAAGGTGATAACAGATTTCTCAAAATTACCTCTGTGGTGTTTTAAAATTTCTCACTTTAAACTGGATTATCATTACCTATATCCTTTCAGTAGAGAATAAGTTCTTGTTTTTCTTTTGATCCTAATTTTTTAATAAAGGGATAGTTTGTTAGGAAAATACACATTTCTGAAGTTTCTCTTTCTTACCCTTTAGAAGAGACTTAGATCAAGATTCTTAAGGACATAGAAAGAAGAGAATAACAATATCATCACTGTATATGCAGAAGACTAAAGGCCCTGATAAATTACATCAGCGTTAATCTGGGTGAGTCAACCCATTTTAGTGACAGCAGAAGATATATTGCATAGTCTATATTTATATATATATATATTTATAATATTATATAATTTATATGTATATTTATAATATAATATTGTATTATATTATAATATAATTTATATAATTATAAATATATATTCAAATTTATCACATATCTATATATTCTACATACAGGACGAAGGGAAGAAAATTGTGGTGACAGAACTAGGTATTTTTTAAGTTATTTTTTAAACCCTTTAGCATCATACCAAACTCTGAGGTAAATGTACTCTTGTAGGGCCCCACTCTGTAAATTTAAGAACTGATTCATCCTATTTATTCTTCTGACTTAACAATTTAGATAGAAAAAATCAAAATGTATTAATACAGCAATTAATGTGCTATTTTTCTGCAAAGAGTGAATTTGTGGGTAGATGTGCTCAGTGCAGTTCAAAAGTAACACTTGTGAGAAAAAAATATAAATTTATTCTGTAGACACTAATTATATAAACTTATTGACTCTTTTTTTAAGAGGAGAATGAGACTTGGAACCTAAAGTGAATAAAGTGTGTGATCTCTTCAATGAAAGACCATGACTCTTCCAACATACACAAAACAGCTCACAACCTTGACCCCAAACTGTAGCCCACTGACATTCTTGTTCTTTTAGGCAGGTCAAGTGCTTGCCCTGGCAGTCTCCAGGTTTGGAGAAGGCTCTCAGACATGGATTTCTGCCACTTACCAGTTGGGTTACCCGAGAAAAATAACTAAGTCATTCTGTGTCTCAGTGACCTCATATGTAAAAATGAACACAATGATGCCTAAATGTTAAAGGTCATTATGGAGGTTCAACATAATGCATTAAGTAAATACACGTTGTAAACTGTAAAGCACTCTAACAATTTCTTTTTTTAAGAATATTTATAGCTGAGCCCCACTAGGCACTATCTAGTCGGTAACTCTTGGTGATCCTGAATGAGAAAGAAGGATTAACAACATGAGGCAATGTAAATCTCAAGTTTTATTTCAAATTGAATAAGTTTGAATACCACAGCATCTAACAGAGACACGTAGGTCTTCAAAGTTATCAGCTCTGCCTGACTCTTCTTGTGGGTTCTAAACCTATCACGGTAGTGGTTCTTTTGTTTCTATCTCCTTTTTTTTTAAGATTTTAATTTTATTTTATGACTTACAGATATCAAAATAATAAACCTTAAAGAGAAGATATATAATGTAAAAACGTATCAGCAATTAACTCTAATACTTCAGATTATGTCAGAAAAAAAGTTTTCTGAATTTATCATCCTACAGGGGGAGTCACAAGAGATTTTCTTTCATTCTTAACATTAATGACTTAAGGGTCAGTCCCAGTCAGAAGGAGAACAGAATATACAGCTAGTAAATAGCCAGGGGTAAATATGTAAAGAAAAAAGTCTGGAAGGAAATGGACCAACACGTTAAACCTGTAGGAGGGATTGTTTCTGAGCAGTTGAATAGTTTTGTCACTTGGTTTTTCTGTACTTCCTGAGTTTTCTGTAATGTGTACATTTCACTTTCATGGAAAGAAAAAAAAATCTACAAACACTTAAAGTACTTTATGAGGGACCACGTATATGTTCAGTTCTGCAGACTGCATGTTGCACAATTTTAGAAGGAACCCTTCACATCCAAGTCTATGTGAAGGGCCCACTCTAGTTGTAAAGGGCGCACCTGTGGCAACCCAGCTCAGAGACAGCATTGGAAAGTAGCATAGTGCCTGGCCGAGCATGGCAGACAATATAAAGTTCTCTACCTCAGGAAGTGGCCCGCAGACGTCTGAAGCCACTCCTCCTTGAAAAGTCCTCCTATTCGCTAGTTCCTACGCGGCTTAATGGCAGGTGTGGATAAGGTGCCTTCTGTTTATCAGTCTCCTGCAGTGGAGAGAAGGGTTGTCCTGGGAAATTAATGTGTTCTATTTCATTGAATTGTCATGATAACTCTGGGAAGTAGATGCCATCTTTTATCTTACGCGTGTGAATCTCAGGTGACGTGGTTAGGCAGCTGGCCTAAGGAGGAAGAGTTATGAAGGAGCCCCAGCGACCCCTGAGAGCAGAAAGCAGACCTGCCCCGGGAGGCCGTCGTTTCTCTCATGAGAACCCTTCTTCTCTGCCTCCTCCTCCTAGTTGCATTTTTCTATTCACCCAACCTCTAGATTTTTATCCCCTTGATCTAGTGAGACCCACTATCTTATATGTATAATTTCTCCAAAGTATCCTGCAGAAAAGAGTCATTTTATATTCGAGTTCTTACAAAATCAGTCATGTCATAGGGTTCCCTCTCAGTGACTTTGCACTGAACAGAAAGGTAATTTAAACAACTGCCCTAATGTAGCCCAAATATTCATCTCTTCCTTCTCTTCTATGTACCATTCCTCTTACCTTGGGTTAGAAATTGGCCATCAATCCTATAGTGTCTCTTTAATGGAGGCAGCTTGAGGCCTGTGCCATGAATCCAACTGGAAACCAGTGCAGGTACACAGAACTTACCTGCAAGTGTTTCTGGAATACATCCAGGTTCACTAAGACTCAAAGTGTTTGACTTTTTTATGCCCAACTCCATGGAAACTGCCTGCTTCTGGACTATATCTGCTCCTTAGAAATGCTGTTTGGATACTTAATTAGGTCTACCCTCCCCTTCCGGCTAACTTGACAGCCTGCTGCCAGAGTTAATAATTAACAAGGTGTCACAATACCTTTAACAGTCGCTCAATTCTTTGCTCACCTGCCTCCCTGTCTCTTCCCGCTGCTTCTGAATTGCTTAAATTCCCCTGGGATACAAGCTCCCTATAATAAATCATGACACAAAGGCACAGACTTTTGTGGCTCTAACTGAAATTCACAATTGGGCAAGCCCAGGAGGCAATCACCTGGCCATTGCCTTAACCCATGTGCATCCTCGGTGCTGCTTAAGCACAGGTGAGCATGAAGTTTTAATGAGGCCTTAGCTGCAAATGCACTGTGCAATTACTGTTAAGATGGGCGAACATTTGGCCCAGAAAGAATTGCATTTTAAGCAATAGGGTTTCCCTATTAGCTGTTCCCAGCTATTAATTCAACCAGTTTGTTTATACACTTTGACAACTGTTCATGTGAAAGAGACCTGGGGATTTTATTTGACCACAATTTCATTATAAGCTAACAGTATGGTATGGTTGCTAATAAAAGTTAATGTAAGTTTAGGCTACATTAAGTGAATAGTCCAAATAAAGAAAGGCAATATCCCCACTATACTTTACTCTTATAGGTACATGGATCTTATTTTTCCAAACCAAAATTTGGCAAGTGCGATTATGCCTGTAGAGACTCTGGCATGGAACATTCGAAAACATAACTATCCTTAAAAATTCAGGATGTGTGGCTGGTATATATGAAGAACGTCATTTATTTATTCATTTATTTCTTTGTTGCAGCAAATACCTATTCAATACACACTCTACGCTGGCTTTGTTCTAGATTCAAGTGTAAGGAAGAATCATTCTCTGATTCTAAGAATTTTTGTTCTCCTATGAGGTGCAGACAAGCAAAGAGGTGAAATAAGAACTGGCTTTGGGGGTAAGCAGAGTCACTGTGAAAGAAGTACACAAATGGAGCATCTACTACAGCCTTGCAGAGTCAGGAAAGGCTGTCCTGAGGAAGCGATGTCTATGGGGGAAACTAACAGTTGAATAGAGGTGTGAAAAATGGAATTGCGGATGAAGGGTGGTGGAAGGATGAGCATGGAAGAGTGACCCAGGAAGAGTGAACAGGATTCAATGTGGGTACAGCAGCCAGAGTGTGAGAGCAAAACTAAGGCCAGAGAGGTAAGTGGGGACCAGACCACTCAATCTCTATGTTCAATTGGAAAAACAAATTGATAGACAAATATATAACCAAACCAAATATAAACAAGCATGTCACGGACAATAAAGAAGATGCGTGTACTAAGTGCTATAGCAACATAGAGGAGTCAGTGGCTAACCGCCTGGAGAAAGTAACAAAGGAGGTGATATTTGAACACAGTTTTGAAGGGTGACAGCCTGACCACATGGGAAAGAAGAAGACGGTCCTCCATGCAGAGGACACAGCTTGTGCAACGGTACAAAGATGGGAGATGAGAGTGCAAATCAGGTTATGTCCTGATTTGACAGGCTGACAAGACATGGAAATGAATTTTAACGTCACCCACGGGAAATTAGAAACCAACAGAGGATTTTAAGCTCACGTGTGGTGTTTCAGCTTTCTATTACTGCATAACAAACACTTCAAAATTTAGTGGGTAAAAATAATAGAAATTTATCATTTGTAATGATTCCATGGGTCAGCGGGGCAGTTCTCCATGTAGGTTCAGCTGGAGTTTCTCATGCAGCTGCATTCAGCTGGGAACTCAGCTGAGGCTGAAAATCCAAGACACCTCACTCATGTCTGGGGGCCTGGTGCTGACTGTCGGCTGCAGCACCTCGTTGCCCACAACATGGCCACTCTTCCTCCAACAGCCAGTTCTAGACCATCCTCCTCACTGCATGGTGACTGGATTCCAAGAGGGACGATTTCTAAAGGACAAGCTCTGATGTGCCAGCACTTAAGCCTGCAATTGCATTGTGTGTGATGATATATGATCGGTCAAAGCAAGTCACATGGCCAATCCCAGAGCCAGTAGAGGTCATGACTACTCAAGGGCATGGATACCGGGAGATGTATTTGTTGAGAACCCACCATTGTGACGGTTTGCTACACATGTGAGAAAGATACCTTCCCACAGTGTAGAGGATGGTATGAGAGGGTTAAAAAAAAAAAAAAAAGGACATGATTTAAAGCAATTATTATATTCCAGGAAGATGATAAAGAGGAACTATACTCAAGCATAAAGAATAAAATTAAGACAAGAACCGTCACTGGAGTAGCATAAATAAAACCTGGTGATGTATTTGATGTGAGGGGTTGGGAGGGGGAGAAAGAGATTGAGAATAAATAGTTTAGTTGTAGACATTTAGTAGAGAGTTATACATAATCAGTCTGGGGGCATTTTTTAAAATATTGACAGTGTTTTGGGAATGATAGCTAAAGCCTAGGAAATACATCAGATCATGAAAAAAAAAAAAAGAATAGAGAAGAAACCATTAAAAGAGATTAAGGTGTATGGTTAGAAACATAGAAACCAAAAGAGAATAGTGTCACTGGGGAACTCAGGATAAAAATCAAGAAAGAGAGAGATCAATGTCAAATTTGAGATCAAGTAAAATAAAGATGAAAATTTGTCATTGTGATTGGTAATTAGGAGGCCAACGATACCCTTTAGAGTTGGTGGTTGGGTACTTGGGGATAGAAATAAGGCATAGGAATAAATGGGATATAAAGAAGTAGAGGTACCAATTCAGCTTAAACTTTTTCTAAGATCCTCTGACCCCTACAGCCTCTAGTGGCTAAGTTAGTCCTGCCCTCATGGCTCTGCGAGCATCAAGATAGACCTACCCACTTGTCCATCCACCAGATGTCAGGCTGCTTGGGATGCAGTACAAAGGTCATGTGCCCATAGGCATCCCATAGCTGGAGGATTAAGCTCCCACACTGGTTATATCCCTGTCACAGGATATCACTGGGAATAATCTAAGCAACTGTAGTTTAATGAGAGAGAGGAGGGAAAGAGACAGAGAAGCTTCTCCAAGAGAAAAGCAAGGACTATTTCAAAGTCAGAGGGATTATATAAGTTACTAGTGGGTTGATATGCTTGTCATTTACAGCTGGAATCCATGGTGACTATTATATACAGTAATCAGTTTAGAAACTCATTAAATGTCAGGTTGGGGACATATGGAAGCCATATTGCTGGGTATCAGCATCTTTTATAAAGCAAAATTCCAATTACCTAAAAAATCATTCCAACTGTGACCAAAATTCTGCTCATGAGTGCTCTGTTTTATTTTATACAAAAGTCTTAATATCCTACAAAGTTAAACTCCAAGCCATGGGATAAAGAAGGAATCTTTATTCCTTCTTGATCCCATGTTTAATGTAAAAAGTTGCAAAGACCCAATCAAAGTGTGTTTATAAATGTATTCAAATATCACATGGGCCTCCCTGACCCTTGAGTTCTAGGTGCTTTCAGTTCACATTCCCCGACCCTTGTACATACTTTGGTTTTAGGACCTAAGGTCTCCCTCATACTTCTAAGAATCCCCAAGCAAGGAGAGAGGGAAGTTGAACTCTGTTCATGGATCCCTTTACCTTCTGGGCCTCTGCTTTTTCATGTCTGTTCTCTGTTCTGCTGCAACTGATGCCAGTGTTTCATTCAGCCACTATGAGTTTTTCGAATATCTCAAACCACACACAACCTGTAAGAATATAGACTTTATTAAGATTCCCAGGCAATGAAAGATGGAGGATGGATTTTTACACAGCAGCAGTCTCAGAATCTCTTTGTCTTTGTGGCTTCTCTATCTTCTTCCCTTATTCTCATGACTAGTCCTCATATTCTTCCCTCTGTTTGAGATGAAAAATTAATCTGCATCTTCTCTGGTCTCATGCAGGGAGCCCACCTCTGATGTCTCCACTTGTTCTCACTTCCCCAAGCAGGTTTCATCTAGGTAGTTTCCCGACCAAGATACTCTCTAAGAGGAAGTCTGACGCCAGCTACTGGTATATCCCCCAGCCCTCTTACATAATGAATCATATCTGTTCAAAGTCTGGTGATCATATGCTTGAGTTTTTGCAGTATAATTTGAAATTTCGTGCAGTGTCATTTTCAATAAAGGATTCATTCTATGTATGAAAAAAATAATTGTTACACCCTTCTATAACATTCTATAATTATAAACATGTATTACATAAATTCAAAAACTTGAAAAAAATAATTTATCAGATCATGTGTTTAGTTATTATTTGAAAAGCATGGTCATTGAATTGGTAGTAACCATGGCTTGAAAAGATGGGGAAAATTGAAGTAATTGAAGTAATGGAAGCCTATTCCATTACTTATACCCGTGTTAATTTTTGCAGAAAGAAGCTAGCAAGATCTGGATATGGTGTTTCTACAGCCTGAAACCATCGCCTGCCTAGTGCCTAAGCGCCCACCCATCTAAGAGCTACAAAGAGCTAATGGCACTTCAAATGCTCACGCGACCTTCACAGTTCTTAAGTCAACATTAGTGTACTTGTTTCACATGTGAAGATACAGAATCTCAGAAAAATTTTCAAAGGCTATTCTCATTGGAAACTATTTCTAGAATGATGGAGGAATACATGGGCTTGGAAGGGAAAGATAAAGGCTTGAATTTGTACTCCAGCATTTATATATTAGCTGTCTAAGTTTCGGCAAATTACTTACCTTCCTTGGACCCCAGTGTGTGTGTCTGAGGCACAACAACAGCGTTTACCTCCTAGCCTCATTGTAAGTGTTGAGTTAATGCATGTGAAGCTCTTGGAAGAACACCTGACATAATAAGCATTTACTAAAAAATGCGGCTATTTTACTTATTTTCATACTAAGATTAAAGGGACTTTCTGCCAGGTAACATCTAAAAAAATTTTTTTGGTCTCTCACAGTAGAAGGTTAGATAAGGTTCTATGTAGTAACATATATGTGATTAAATTGTATCATTCCTTTGATGTTTCATTTATTATTTACTGCCAGCAGTGCAAGGAGTTGCAGGATTCCCAAGTGCCTCATCTTCACATGGCCCCTGAGGTCCCTGCTTCAACTTGCCCAGCCCCTTCTCAGGCCCCATCACCCCAAGGAGGATGGATCACCTGCAGCTTCAGCACAATTGGGTCCCCTCTGCAAGACACACTGGTCACATGATCATCCAAGGTTAAATCAGGTTTGAGGGTCTTGCTGAAATTTCTACTTGGAACCCCAGAATTTAAACTCATTTGACAAGTATCACCTCTGAGCAATTCTCCAGCAGCTTTTTTTCCCTAACCAATAAAACACCATATTCAGAATAAACCAATCCTTTACTGACTTTTACAACAGATAACCGATACAGTCCAATAAAATGAATTCTTCTTTCCTAAGCTCTTGTACTAGTGGTTGGGATTATAGTTTCTCTGTGATCTTCTTTTTAATTCATTTTACATAGTACTTGGTATTCATTATAAAATATAAATTACTATATTCAGCACAACTTCAAAAAGATAAAAATGACCAAACCACTGGGAGATAATCACAAAGTTTGGTGTAAATGTCCAGACTTAATTCTTGCAGCATACATGCTCAGAAATATATACTTTCACAAAGTATGGAATTATATAAAAATATAATTTTGTAACTGGATTTCTTACCATCTTTCCATGCTCACAAATGGGGCTCTATGTTATTATTTTTTGCTACATATTCCGATTTATAAAACAAACCCCTAATTACTATACATTTAGATTTTTCCATGTAGGTTATAAAAACTGCTAACTTATTTCTATAAGTTTAGTTACCAAAATAAATATAGAGAAAGAAAAGGACACACAAAGGAAGAGACTGAAAAAATATAAGCATCTGTGTTGTGTTTAGGTTTGCCCCTAAAATTATATATGTGGGTGTCTATCGCTGAAAGCGTGAATTTACACTGGAGTCAGAAGTGGGCTCCTCATTAAGTCACACATTTTATTTAAGCCCTCAGTGCTCGTCAGGCCCTTAAGCTCTGTAAACTCTGTAGTTAGGCTGTTCCTTTTAAGAATTTAATAATTTAGCATTTGGGAAGTTTCACTGAAGTCTATAGCTACTGTCTCCATGACTCCCTCACCAAAATGTTAAAGCATCTTCAGTAATAAATTTTGGCTCTAAATCAAACCACCTGAAAGGTGCCCAGCTCGGGTACCGCCCCCAGTATCCCCATTTCACTGGCCATATCAGCATGGGAGACTGTTAATCAATAACAAACAACAATGATCCAATAGGTCGCCTGGGACATTTATGAAGAAAAAGTGTCGCATGTGAAAAAAACTTATTTTTAGCTCTGCCATGATATATATATATCCTGAACTCCTAACAATCCTTAACTTGTAGCAATCTTCCCCACTCTTTTGATAATTGTTTGTTGGGAGCTTTAACTAAAATTTATCAAAAGAATATAGGCTAGAACAACAATTTCTTTTTTTGGAGACTCAACTAATAATAGCTCATGCTTACTGCAGCAGCTTGCCCCAGAAGGATCCCCAAGCACTCAGCAGAATACATACATAGAATTAGCATCACTCACACAGCAGAGGGAGGCATGCGGAATCCAATAGCCATTCTTCACCTGCCATGTTACAAAGCCCAGCGCGGTTGGATTTAAGAACATGATCAAAGAGTAACTTTTCTAACTGAATCTCCAGGGGAGTATAAGGTGACAGAATAATTACCCCAGTTAGAATTTAGCCAGCCACAGAATTAATACTACCACTACTCTTATAGGAAACAGAGACAGGAGAGGTCTTTAATGGCCAAAAGAGGTCAAGCCCTTAGTTTTCTATCTCACCCCAGAGACACATGAGATATTTCCCCCCTGACCAGTATGCCATCCAAGGCTGTCCCTTCTATTTTTTAACTAGACTGAAAAAAATAGTCATTATTTTAATAGTGCATTGCACTTACGTTGCCAAGGATACCTAGGGACCCCAAGGCCTACAGTCTCGGCAGGTAATCACAGTGGAAAAGACAGCTTGGTCTCTCTTGCCACAGTCATGGATAGAGAAATGACTTTGTCTGCAGGAGGGCCTTCATGTTTGAAGGAAGAAGACACAAGGATAAAATAGAGCCCTTTAAAGGTGAAGACTTTAGTTATCTGTCTGTACTGACATGAATTAAAAACCCGTGACAATGGGAGCCTTGGCATATTACAAAGTGGAAGAGTCGCCGAGATTTTCTTTATCACCCCCAATAGCAGGAGTAACTAGAGGCCGGGCCAGGAACTTCTCTCTCCTCCTTACACATTTGTCTTTTATGTGCACCCCGCCAACCCAGGGTCCCTCAAGGTCAGTGTGAAGGTCTGAAGGCCAGAGAAGCTGTGGAGGCAACCCCATGTCTCCCCTAGAATGGTAGCTCTGTGCTCACACAAAGAGTTTTTCTAGAAGTCTTTTGTAGGCTGTTTTATGAAAGTTGATCAGAAGTTTTCAAGTGTTCTCACACCCTTAATTAGCAGCATCTTGGCTACTTCCCCCAAGATGCAGGAGGCACACATGCCCTCAAGAAAAGTGGGTTAGATCTGGGCATTTTCTTCCTTTATACTAGGAAGGTTTGAAGAATAATTTTACAATTAGATAACATTAAGAATGATGAAAGCTAGAGAGCGGAAAGCAGCCAGAATTAATTACTTACTTGAGGGTCTGCGCAGGCCTCTTTGGCAATGCTCTTGCTGACTTTATTATGGCGAATTAACTCTTGGTATCTGAGATGAGCTGGCTTAGCACAGCCACAGACTCTCTAGAATGGATAGATAAGCCTCTGAATAAGCGAAAGACCGGTGTACAGAACTAGAATGGATAGATAAGCCTCTGAATAAGCGAAAGACCGGTGTACAGAAGTCAGTCGTTACTGCTACTCCTTTATCTAACGCTTGTTTAACAAATATTTATTAGGTACTTTATGCACAGGGAGTTCTTTTAGGGTTATGAGAAATATAAAGATGTTTAATAAGATACAGTTCCTGACACGATAACCTTATCTATAAGGAAAGATATAAATTCAAAAAGAAAAAGTTTATGTACTCTGTTTTAGAAAACAATGTCATACTTTCATCACATAGCCTAAAAGCTATATATCATATTTAGAAATGCTGCTCTACATATAAATCATTGTATATATTCAAGATAAAATGTAACTATTTAGAGAAACACAGGAAAATAATTACTTGGGTGCCCATGTTTTGTATAAAGGCCATTTTGGACTATATCAGTCCAAGAAGACCAAAAACAATGTCAGGGCACTAATGAAAATTTTTGGCATTCCCTTGTGTTGGATCAGAAGTAGCATTATTCATATTCAAATATGATGAAAGTGAGATAGTGAGATACTTTCAAAAGAAATTTGGAGCTGCTTAATTAAAAGTTTGTACACAATAAAACCATAAACACTTAATAGAAAAATAGATCATGTGGGAGGCTGATCACTTATATCAAAAACCTAGAATAACATAATATCCATGATTAAGCATTAAATTCAGCACTGAAATTCCTCTGTCCAAAGCAAAACTGGAAGTATTAAGAGAATACAATTCCCATTTCATGATGAAAAAGCTCACACTAGCTATGTGGAAGAGGTAAATTTTCCTTATACAAGAAACCATGTTTGAAGAATGTAAGAAATATAATTTCAACAGCAATTTTATGAAATGTGCAGGAATGCTTTCTATGTCATTGTTCTCACAGTAAGTCTTAATAAACATTGAGAATAAGAAGACAAACAACTCAATAAAAATGGGCAAAAAAATGAGCAGACATTTCATAAAGAATATAAATAGTCAATAAGTACATGAAGAGATGCTCAACATCATTAATCATCAAAGAAATGCAAATCAAAATCACAATGAAATACTGCTACACATCTATTATAATGGTTAAAATTAAGAGGTCTGAAATTCCAAGGGTTGGCAAGGATGTGGAGCAACTTGAACTTTTGTACATTGCTAGTGGGTTTGCAAAATAGTAGCATAATTTGAAAAACAGTTTGGTAGTTTCTTATAAATTTAAGTAGTCTTACTATATGACAGAACAATTTCATTCTTGGGTATTTACCCAAAAGAAATATAAACATGTATCTACACAAAGACCTGTATATAAGTGTTCCTAGCAGTTTTTTGGGTTTTTTTTTTTTAACATTTTTATTGGAGTATAATTGCTTTACAATGGTGTGTTAGTTTCTGTTGTATAACAAAGTGAATCAGCTATACGTATACATATATCCCCATATCCCCTCCCTCTTGCATCTCCTTCCCACCCTCCCTATCCCACTCCTCTAGGTGGTCACAAAGCACCGAGCTGATCTCCCTGTTCCTAGCAGTTTTGTAACAGAACCCCAAACTAGATTAACTCAAATAACTGTTCACTGTTGAATGGATAAATATATGGTAATATATTTATACAATGGAATATAACTCATAAACAGTCAAAGAAAATGTGTCCCTATCATCATGGACTTTAAAGTCTCATGAGGGAGATAAATTAGTAAGCAAATAAATATATATGAAGAGCAACCAACTGTAAACAGTATTAGAAAGAAAAATGGAGATGACCATAAAATGGAATGTAAAAGGATATGAGTAGATGAGAGTTGCTATTTTCCAGCCTTTTAGGGCAGATGGTCAGGGAGGACCACCTGAGTAAGCGTTATTGGCACAAAAATATGAAGGAAGGGAAGGAGTAAGCTGTGAAAATATCTGGGTGTATCTGGGCAGAGGAAATAGAAAGTTTAAAGACACCAAGAGGGCGAAGCAATATCAGAAAGATATCCCATGTATGGGGACGACAAGAAGCCAAGGCAAGAGAGCACCATGTTGATAGACACAAAGTCATTTTTTATTTAGTATATTACAAATCTTGCCTAGAACTTACAACAGGAATTTACATTTGCAATATGGGTCTATGTAAATGGCCAAGTGCCATTTACAAAGTTCAAAAGCAGTTTTAGCACTCTATGTATAGTTTGTTATTAAGCATAAGGAATTGGTTAAGCAAAATTAGCAGGCAGCATATATTTTTGAATCCCCAAGAAAACTTTTAAAGTGGCTACCACATCTGTAGCAAGCTTGAGATTTTACATAAGATGTACTGTTGCTGTGGTAACATTAACACCACTCACTCTAGCAACTGTAAGAGCAAGGTGTCGACATAACAGGCGTTAGTGATTTTACCATCTTCGAATATAGGGAGGAATCCAGGGAGATGTTATCTCAAGTAATTGTCACTTATTCTTGGGAAAACATCCTCAGAGGAATTGCAGCTCCTAAATCAGTCCTTCATTTTCTCTTAAGGAGCTCTATGAGTATTTCCAGTCCCTACCAGAGATCTGTGACCCTCCTTCTTTGCCTCCTTCCTTTCTTCCAATGATTCATTTCATAATTATTTCTTGACCACCTACCATGTGTTAGACACGTTCTAAATGACGGAGATATCATGATAGTTGAAGTAGACAAAATCCCTCATCCATGGAATTTACATTCCAGTAAGGAAGACAGATAATAAATGTAAGTGAAAAAAGATATATAAATGTAAGTAGTGATAAGTGCTGTGAAAAAATAATATTGTATAACCAGAGAGGGTATAGGTCAGTGTGGTATTTTAGAAGGACGTCTAAAGGAAGTCTATCTAAGGATCTATATTTTTAAGTACAGACCTGCAGGAACTGAGAGAGTAGAGATTCCAATATTTGGGAAGAGGGAACAAGTGCAAAGAAGCTGGTGTTAGAATACACGTAGATCGTACACGGAATGTGGGGAGTGAGGAGAGTGCTGGGGGGTGACATAAGCAAGACTCAGTTTATAGAGGGCATTGTCATACTTACAAAGGATGTTGGGTTTTAGTTTAAGCATGATCATGAGAAGTTATTGAGGGATTGGATTGCTGACTGGAGAATGTCAAGGTCTTGTATATATTTTTAAAGTATCACTCTGGATGCAGAGTAGATAATGTATAGTAGTAGAAATGTTGGTGAGAAGAGTGGAAGCAAGAGAGATTAAGAGGTTGCTTCTCAATTCCATGTTAGAGATGGTCACGATTTAGACTCGGGTGTTTGCCTTCAGAAATGATGTAGCATTTGAATTTAGCTTCGAAGGATGGTGTGTCAAGATTGTATTCATCTGAATGTAGAAACCCCATTGCAATGATTTAACCACATAGGGAATTCAATTATTTTTCTTAATGAAATAAAAAGTCTGAAGATACACAGTCTAGAACAAATGCATCTGCTCAAGGAAGTCACCAAAATACAGCCTCCTTTATGTTTCCTATTTCACTATCCTTAATGCGTACCTCTCATCCTCCTGGCTGCAAGATGGTGGCCTTGCCTCCAGGCATGGCAGTCACATTCCAGGCAGGAAGAGGGGAACAACCAGGAGGAAGGAGCAGTAACTATTATATCAGGAAAGCAAAACTGTCACAAATGTCCCTCAAAAGCTTTTGCTCCTATTATACTGGCCTGAACCGGATGACATGACCAACCCAGGAGGCACAGGACTCAGGATGAAAATATTTTTGACAAGGTCCATTTCTACCACAGGGTTGGGGCTTTATTGGTTAAAAAAAAAAAGAAGAAGAAGAGAAAATGATTATTTGTTGAGCAACTAGCACTGTCTACCAAGGGATGAGTAGGATTTACACAGTGAGGATGGAACGGCTGAAGAAAAGAGTGAAAGGTTAAGAAAAAAAAAACATAGGTATTCCAAAGGAAAGGAAGGATAGAGTAGCCAGAAGAGTCTCTGTCATTCAGATGGCTCAGTACTAGGGGTAGTAACTGTTAGATAAATCTAGAAAGTTGGTTGATGTCAGACCATGGGGGTGTTGAAGGTATTTTGGCTTTATGGGTAAATTAACACCAATGCAAATTCAAGAGAATTAAAAGAAAGTCAATAGGTTATCTGCACAATAACAATCCTTCACCCTCAGGGCACTAGTAAAGACACACTGAGATAATTTGCGCAAAATGCTTAGTCCCGTTCCTGGCACGTAGGAGCTAAGACCATCATTATATGGCGAAATGGAGAAGGACCACAGATAGGGAGCCCAGTGAGGAGGCTTTTTTTTTTTAATTTTACACTTTATTTATTTATTTATTTTTGGCTGTGTTGGGGCTTCGTTTCTGTGCCAGGGCTTTCTCTAGTTGCGGCAAGCGGGGGTCACTCTTCATCGCGGTGCGCGGACCTCTCACTATCGCGGCCTCTCTTGTTGCGGAGCACAGGCTCCAGACGCGCAGGCTCAGTAGTTGTGGCTCATGGGCCCAGCTGCTCCGCGGCATGTGGGATCTTCCCAGACCAGGGCTCGAACCCGTGTCCCCTGCATTGGCAGGCAGATTCTCAACCACTGCGCCGCCAGGGAAGCCCGAGGAGGCTTTTGCCAGAGCACAAGGAGAGGAAAAGAGAGCGAGAAGCAGGCTGGGTGGAAGGAAGTTTTTACCATCTTACAGCAAACATATAGGAGCCATGGAAAAGCAAAAGAACGAACGTGGCTGTTTCTCGTGTGTTGGAAGAGAAGAGGAAGAACGAGTCAAGGATGTTTGATCATGCAATAGAGAAACACTGGCGTCAGTATAGAAAAAAATTATTAATATATTAAACTGTGCAGAAATAAATGAGACGCATTTCCCCCACTCCCATACCAAGAATTTTTGCGTGTTCTAAGGCTGGGCTCTCTCAACTCAGGAGGTAGTGAACAGCTTTTTGTCATGGGGCTAAAAACATAGATTGAAAATACCGTCAGACAATTTCCCACTCAGGCTGCGATTTGGGGAGCTTGGCTCTATTGAGGAAAGCTTGGGCTGGAGTGGAAGGGAATACAAGGCCAAGGAGAGGTGAGAGAAGGGGTTCCTCTCCCCAGGACTAGCAAGGTGCTGCTAGGGCCAAAGCTGCTGGTTCTAGGAAGAATGGACACCTGTGTTCTCCTCCCAGAACTCAAAATCATAAGGGTTTCCTTTTGGGGTTGACACAAAATTGGGGAAATGGGTGTTGCCAAAACCAGCAGGTGGGATGTGAGCAGAGAGAGGCAAGGCAGCAGGCAGAAAGGAATGCTGATGGGGCAGAGGGGCCCCAGATGGCAGAGCATAAGGGATGGGCTTGTCCAATCCATGGTTCCCATGAGAGCCCCAGGCTGGGCTGGGGGCAGGTCCCACCACCCGTGGCAGCTGCAAAGTCCCAAGCGTCAGCACATCTGCCAACCCAGACGCCGGGAGGGCTCACTTCCCTGAAGGGCTTGCCTGTTCATCTCATTTAATCTAAAGGTGGAGAAACCGTCTTCTGCAAGAAACTTTGGGTGCTTAGGAGAACCATTTTGCCTTATCCATTGTCTGAAGGGTGTAGGAGTCCAACAGAATGGAATGCTGCATTTTAAAGGTTTGGTGATTTCTCACCTCCAGAAAAATGGAGAAATTAACCATTCTAACCCCTCACCTTGTGACCCCTCCAAACTTTAAAGAGGACAAGTGTGAATGGCCACACGACTTTAGGGAGTTTGCAGGTCAGATCTGCTTCAATCAACTAAAACGGATCCATGTTAGTTAGGGAGTCCAGATTTAAAATGTCATTTTAAGGTTTTATGGTCAGACCATAAAACAAAACAGATTTATGATATAAATAAAATACAGCTCCTTTTCTTAGAGCTTGGTCACAAAAGCCCTCTTTTTTTTTTTTTTTTTTTTTTTATCTTGGATACTATACTCTTTGGGGCCGTGCCCTTTGTCTGAAAGGAAAACATGTCCACCTCCTACCCTATGGGAGAAGAACAGTAGATTGCCTGCCTGCTCCTCTTTTTTCTACTGGGGTCATCTTAATTGGTCCCAAGCTGATTTGGAGAGAAAAAGGCTGGGATTCTCACCTGGAGAACTGACTTCCATTATGATTAAAGAGCTGGGAAATGCTTTGGGGAGGGGAGATGCCGCCCCTCACTGCGGGGGAAGAGCTCTCCTTTAACACGTTCCCCCAGTACAAGCAACACATGCTGCAGAAGGGCAGTCCTCGTGCAAATCAAAGCATAGAAGCTGCTACCAGCTGCCCCTTCACTTTGCTCCATCCGTTTTTGGTTAACTAATTGAATCTCTCTTTTTTGTTCTCCATCCTCGTGTCAGGCTGGCAGACAGCAATGCCATTGGCGGCACAGTTCCACGTATGAAGCGGCTGCCAGACCTGCTGTAGTCAACTCCTTCTTGAACTCTCCGTGTGCTAGTTCAGACAGCACTGCTCTCCCATCATCCCACCACGGCACTTCCAAATAGCTGGATATAATTGGGTTCAGAGGAGTTCAAAGCCATGCTCCAGCATCCTTGTATCAAAGCTCATTGAACAACAGGGGAACCGTGCACTGAAATGCAGGCATGGGGTGAGGAGAGTTATTAGTGGAATACATTCAAATCTGTCACGCTAGATTCCTGGGTACACAACTGGGTTTTGGTTCGGCTTTTAAAGAGTTCAGGTGTGGTCCCCAGGAGATGGCTCCTATAATCACTGTAAAAATATCTCATTTGTACTAATGCACTTTGCCTATTTCATAGCAGATCCTTGTGAGACTAATTTACATTTTTTTAAAATGTCAAGGCTTTCTCCAGAGATTGTTCATTCATTATATTTATTTTCTTGGACATGATTTTAACAAACCTTCCCCCGAAGAGCTTGTGGCTATTAACTTTACTGAACAGTTGCTCAAGAGAGAGTTAAAAGCGAATCGTTTAAGGGAAGGATTGGGCCACAGCCCCTCGTGGGTATTCATCTGCCCCCAAACTCATTTCATTGATTCTTTATTCACAGACCATGAGCAAGGGGAACAAGATGAAAAGCCTTCTATCATTCAACGGGATGGTGGGTTCCAACCACTGCTAAACGTTCAATTCTGCCACATTCTGTTTTTTGTGGGCTGTACTTTGGGACCTCAAGAATAGAAATCATGTTAAGAGAGTGACATCAAGGGATTCAGGAAAAGAATTCACAAGGGGGAGCATGAATTCCATGGGTGTCAGATGGCTGCCTGATGTCCCTCATTTAATTAGAGTATCCTCTCAACTCTGCCATGGTAATGTCCCCAGACACAGTCTTGGGAAATTTCACACTTTCCAGAATACATATTGCCCATCTCCCACATCTAGGATCAGAGACTTGTATAGTTAAAATGATCCTAAGTGTCTCCTGAAAAACTTTCTGTTCAATGGAGGAATATTCTCCAGGACACAACGAACAGAGGTCAACCATCCTCCATTCGAATACTTTCAGTGCCTGGAATTTCACCTTCTCCTGTGTCCTCTGTTTAACAATCTGAATTATTATAAAATTATCTTTTCACAGCACAGCATCTACTCCCAGGATTATCATTGTTTCCGTGTATCTTTCAGAACAACAGACAATTATTTACTCCTATTCACACAAAAATACTTCTGCCACTTAGAAAAATACATTTTCATTGCTATTCACTATTCATGCATTCAACAAATATTTATTGGGCACCTACAACAGGCCAGGTCTGGGCTGGGTGCTGGAGATATGATGGTGCCCCTGTCTTCATAGGACTCAACATCCAGTGAGAAGAATTACAACTGTGCTAAGTGCTCTCTTTCCCTGAATTGACTTTTCTCTACATAAAACATTTCACATTACTCATTCCTTTCTAAATAAAGACAGCATCCACTATTCACCCTCTGGGTACCTCTTTTCATGATGCCATGGACATGTGCCACCTAGAAATAAGCACAGATGTTCACATTCTGTCCCAGAGTTGTTTCTTCTGGTTCTTCACCCTAATGCGGCATTCATAGGACACACTAGTGGCTAAGATTTGGTTTATGTTAACGAAAACCCATTCTATCTTGTTCTGAAATAGGAAGGGAAGAGGGAGTTGGAACAGGGGTGTGGGGATAGCTAGACTTAACTGATACAATCAATCCCCTTTTAATAATATTAGTGAAGGGAGTCTAAACTCAGACCCCAAACAATTTTGGTGAGAGTCCTTTCAGAATATCGCTCCCAGCATGCCTCAGACACAGCCCCCTTTGATCTCCCAGGGAATACTGAGGATGCTTGGATATCATGACAATTGTGGGTTTTTTCCATACACTATTGAGGACACATTTATATTAATAATTAATAGTTCTTGAAACATTTACCTAAGCGATTTCGAAGCAGGCTTAGCAAGATGGAAATAATGCAAGTCACAGAATTGTCTGGCGCTCTCATCCTGCTCTTCCTTCTCCTGGGGTCACTGTCTTTGAGACACTCAGTTAAGGTTATAAGGCCAAATTCTCCATCACTCCTGATGTTTTTCAGCACTTGTTCATTTTCACCTCAGAGTGACCTTCCCTGACCACTGCATTTAAAATAGTGTGCACCATCAGCACCAAGTCCCTTACCTTGCTTTATTTTTTCTAGCACTTACAATGAACTAAAATTAGACTATTTTGTATTTTTGTCCATTTTTCATCTCCTCCAACAGAGCATAAGCTCCAGGAGGCCAACAACTTCGTTTTGTTCACTGCTAAATCCTCAATACCTAAAACAATGTCTTGTATTGAATATTAGGTACTACAGAGATGTTTGTCAAATGACTGAATGAGTGGATGGATGAATGCTAAGTAGACGAAGAAATACCTGCACTGTCTCATCCCAGAACACAGGGCTCTCTGTCTGATGACCTCTCACTGTCCTGCCCAGCTCTATGTTTTATATGTAACTGGAGTACTATTTTGTTACAGCAGTGCCTCCTAAGACCAGGGAAAATTGCAACAAACTTTCACTGTAAATTTGTGGAGAAAAACAATGCCCATCTGAAGATGCCACAGACCCCTGGGTCCATCTCTAGCCCTGAGCTCCTTCTTCCACTGAATCAGTGTCGTGCATAGAAAAATCACAGCCCTGGAATTCAATTTTCCCAAATTTTCCCAGAAAGCTACACACACTGAGCACTGTGGGGAGGTCTGAGAAGACAAACCAACCAAAAAGAAAAATCTCAAATATAATATGAACTACCGTATGAGTTCATTTGTATCATTTTTTTAGATTCCGCATATAAGGGATATCATATGATATTTGTCTTTGTCTGACTTACTTCACTTAATACTATAATCTCTAGGTCCATCCATGTTGCTGCAGATGGCATTATTTCATTCTTTTTTATTGGTAAGTAATATTAATGAACTTATTTACAAAAGATAAATAGACTCAGACATAGAAAACAAATTTACGGTTCCCAAAGGGGATAGCAGGGGTAGGGCGGAGAGATAAATTAGGAGTTCGGGATTAACATATACACACTACTATATATAAAATAGATAACCAACAAGGACCTACTGTATAGTACAGGGAACTCAATTCAATATCGTGTAATAACCTATAATGGAAAAGAATCTGAAAAAGAATATATAAATATATATATTTCTGTATGTATAACTAAATCACTTTGCTGTACATCTGAAACTAACACAACATTGTAAATTAATTATACTTCAATAAACATAGTTATACAAAATAATAATAAAGGCAAGTACAATGCTTGGCAAAATATAAAAATAAAAATAAAAATAAAATATCATATGAAATACCCTGATTCTTAAAGCTCCTCAGTTTCACTGCCATGTGGCTTAACTCCTCTCTCTCCTCTCCATCCAGTTCTCATTTTACAATCTCCTCTGCTCTCTCAGGAGCAAAGAAATGAATTCTGCTTCCTGATTCAGAACAGTTAGGCAGTTTCTACCATCTGCCTCCAAACTGAGCTTCAATGTTCCCTTTGAATAAGAAAGAGTAGTCAAAAGGTTGAGTCATCAGTTGACATTGCCCTCAGCATCACCAGGACAGGTGGAATTCTAAAGATGTCCTCCCCAAGATTCCTGTCCTTTGGTTTTCCAATCAAGCATGGAGCAAGGTACTGCTTGGAAGAGATATTGCAGATAGTTGAAACTCTCAGTCAGTTGACCTTAAAATACAGAGGTGGTCTGAGTGGGCCTGACCCAATCAGGTGAGCTCTTTAAAAGCAGAGCGTTTTCTCTGGCTAGTAGCAGGAGAAGAAGTGAGAGAGATTCAAAGCACAGGGAGATTTGACACATTGTTGCTGGCGTGAAGATGAAGTCACTCACGTGAGAAGGAATGTACGTGGTCTTGAGCTCAGAGAGGCGTCCAACTGACAGCAGGCAAGCAAACAGAGGACCTCTCCCCTTCAACCACAGGGAACTAAATTTGACCAACAACCTGAATGAGCTTGAAAGCAGATTCTTCCCTAGATAATCCAGAAAAGAACTCAGCCCAGCTAATACCTTGAGTTCAGCCTGGTGAAACTTTAAGCGGAGACCCCATCTGAGCCAAGCCAGATTTATGACCCACAGAACTGTGAACAATAAAAGTGTTTTGCTTTAAGCTGTTACCTTTGCGGTCAGCTGTTACTCAGCAATAGAAAACTAATACCATCCCCATGATTTTCATCACTTCTTATGTTCCAGGCCTTTTGCTGAGCACTTTACATAATTATCTCACCTAATTCTGGCACCAGCCACTGCTTGGACAACACAAATATCCTTCCTTTACAGGCTACAAAGCCCTTTAGAGGGGTGGAGTCTAGACATATGTATAATAAATGGCAGAACCATAACTCAAATCCAGGCAGCCAGGGCTCTTAACCAGTAGGGGTTTCTGCCTCACATTACTACTTGTCGGGTTCCATGTAGTGACTTCTGCACAAAGCCCTTCCTCCTTCCCGGATCCTAACTGGAGGGGTGGGGGGTATTCTTTGTTTTTTCCAATTACCTAACTGGATCACGACCTTTTTCAGATGAATTCTTGCCTACTTGCTCAATCCCCGAGAACTTTGTCAACAATGAGCTAGAAAAGAAGTAAAAACTTCTTGGTGAGGGCAACATCTCTTGAGAAGTGATGGGTATTTCCATGCATCACTCAAAGGCCAGCTTTCATCTTCTGCTGTCTTGCAGGAGGACCTCATCACAACAATTTAGACATCCTCGCTCATTTCAGCGATAAGCAGATTGTGGGCTCAAATGCCTGAGGAGCCACTAGAAACTTGGCCTTCAAAGTACAGACTGGACCTCAGGATGACTTGCCCACATGATGACCCAGAATACTAGCTCTGGAGAACATGCGTGCATGCATGCATGTGTGTGTGTGTGTGTTACACATGCACATGTGTGTGTATAGTAGGCAGATACTATTGCTTCCTAAAAGCTTTCTGCATCATGGGTTTCACAAATCACACATGCTCTTCATGTTGGTCTTTGAAGTCTCAATCTGAAGCTAACCAGAAAAGCCAAGTCCAGGGACTTCCCTGGTGGTCCAATGGTAAAGAATCCACCTTCCAATGCAGGGGACATGGATTCAATCCCTGGTGGGGAACTAAGATCCCACATTCTGCGGGGCAACTAAGCCCGCGCGCAGCAAATACCGAGCTCTCGCGCCTCAACAAGAGAGGCTGCGTGCCTCATACTACAGACCCCACATGCTCTGGAGCCTGTGCACCACAACTAAAGAGAGAAAACCCACACACCACAACTAGAGAGAAGCCTGCGTGCCACAATGAAGAGCCCGCTCACTGCAATGACAGATCCCACATGACTCAATGAAGATCCCGCGTGCCACAACTAAGACCTGACGCAGCAAAAAAATAAAGAAAATAAACAAATAATAAATAATTATTAAAAAAAAGACTTTGTGACCATTAAAAAAAAAAATAGAAAAGCCAAGTCCAAAGGTGATTTAAAAGGTCCATGTTGCACTGTCCCATGAGAACATAAGTCCCTCAGCTTTTAGAGTGAGAGACCCAGAGAGGAAGGTATTCTATGGAAACTGTGTGAGATCTTATGACTATAACAGTAGTTTTCACTGAGAAATTTTTAATAGTAAAAGTAAAACACCCTTGTGACTTTAGATGTTTCTCACTCTTCTTTGATTCAAGCAAAGTCAACAAATCACACTGCTTCTTGGAAGCAGGGTGACCCTCCAGCAGAGGTAGAGAAAATGCAAAAAGATTTGGGTTTGGGCGATAATATAGTAAATGGAACTCTTGCCCACCCCTGCCATCATGCTCTCTACCAGGGTAGATCTGGGGTCAATTTCTTCCATAAGCAGTGCTTGTGAAAAGGAAAAAAGTATTTTCCTTTGAACCGTGGTAAAAATACAGCAGAATCTTATTATTTCAGGAACATTCCAGACTTCAGTGAACTGTCTCAACAGGCTCACTGCTCCAAATTTAGATCTGATCCTCAAGAATCTTGTAAATCCTGTAGGTGGGGAAAAAAAATATTTTTTGGAGGGGAAGGAGGGGGCCCATTTCAGTTACACACGATAAAAAATATCCACCAATGATGGAGACAGTGGTTGACACTGTCAAAGGGAGAGACTCTGGGAAGGGTGCTGGGTCAAGACCATGGAGTGAAAAAGTACAGCAGGGAAAGGTTTGTGGCAGAAATCGAGGCACAGGAGACCTCACGGAAGACTATGAGTCTCTCTAGCCTGGATTTCCAAACCCAAATTATAGTTGATTCTTTTATAAACTCGAAGGAGTATTGCAAATAGCTTGAATAGTAGACAATTCTTATTCCTCTTAGAACTGAGTATAAGTCACATGGAGGGAAGTACAGCATAATGTTAAAGCGGGACTGTGATATCAGAGTTGGATTCAAATTTTGGCTTCACCCAATAATGTAAATTAGCACCAGTTATTTTAACTTCTATGCATCTGCTTTTCTGTGTCATCAGAATGATAGTGATATGAAACTGAAATGAGGTCATGGATATAATATAATGCTTGGCACGGTGGTTGTACTTAGAAGATACTGAGTAAATGTTGGCTATTATTAAGTAAAAACAGAATGGTCTTTGACAGCAAGAAAATATTTAGAGAATTAGCAAGTCTTGGATGGATCACACACACGTGTCACACTGAAAGTGAACAAAAAGAATGAAATGGTAACTAGGCTGTGATGAGATGGAGGAACTATGACAGACAGGAAGGGTCGGGGGAATGAGAAAAAGAAGAAAAGAGTCATCTTCAAGATCTTGAAAAAGATCTTCCACTGATGTCCACGTTCTCCTTTTCTGATTCCCAAGGAATCAGGAATAGAACTGAAGGTTGGGTATCCCTGTTTCTATTTACAACCACCGCTGGTCAGGAGCAGCCATAACTAATGCAGAATAAGTGCTAGGCCACTGCAGCTCAGTCCCTTTTGCAACCTGACTGCCTCTCCTAACCTCCTCCTATTTTTTTTCCAGGACTAGGAACCAAGTAGGAGTCATAGGGAGAACACACCAGAGCACCCTAGTGTATCTTGGAGACTGTGATGAAATTGGAGACAGGAATCTAGAACAATTTCCGCTCCAGGCAATACTGGTTAAAGAAATGATGGATTAAAGCCAAAATGGGCAATAAGAATCAGAAAGATGCGAGTTAAAAGACTAGAAACGTTGAAAGGCTAGAAACATAGAAAGGTAAAAACTTTTGGTAGACACAGCTATGAAAAGGCAACTCAAATCATCAGAAGGCTAGGGTAACTTTGACAATCAAAAATCAGAGATTAACAAAAACCAAAGTTGCAAAGCAAGATCACCCAGAGTTACCAGATTCAGCAAATAAAAATACAGGAGGCCCAGTTAAATCTGAATTTCTGATAAACCAAAAATTATTGTTTACTATAAATAAGTCCAGTGCAATGTTTAGGAATTACTGTATTTATATTAAAAGGTAAGTTTGTTTTATCCAGAATTCAAATTTAATTAGGTGTCCTGTATTTTACCGTCAACCCTATGCAGAGAACTTGTGAATTCACTAGACGTTAGGTAGCTTGTGGTGAAACCAGATCAGTACCAATGAAATGTTTGAAAGGGCAGTGGACTGAGAGGGAATTGCAGAGAGAAAGGGGCAGAGTAAGAGCAGTTATGGTTGGAAACGCCTAGAGCAGGACGGAGCAGATATCGGTGTCAGAGCTGTGAACTGAGCAACAATCGAGTACCAGTGAAGGAACAGAGAGAGCAGAAAATGCTTATCAAAAAGTGAGAAGCTGGGCTTCCCTGGTGGCGCAGTGGTTGAGAATCTGCCTGCCAATGCAGGGGACACGGGTTCGAGCCCTGGTCTGGTTAGATCCCACATGCCACGGAGCAGCTGGGCCCATGAGCCACAACTACTGAGCCTGCACGTCTGGAGCCTGTGCTCCGCAACAAGAGAGGCCGCGATAGTGAGAGGCCCGCGCACCGCGATGAAGAGTGGCCCCCGCTCGCCACAACTAGAGAAAGCCCTCGCACAGAAACGAAGACCCAACACAGCCAAAAATAAATTAATTAATTAAAAAAAACAAACAAAAAAAAAGTGAGAAGCTGTGGTTCAGCCCAAAGCCAGCCAGAAGGGTCTTGTTGCCATGGAATTGTAAAGTTCCAGGGCTTCCTACCCCGATTCTTACTATTTCTCACTTTCCCTCTCCTGCTACCAGGAAATTGACACCTTAATTTCCGATAGAGAGCTCCCCCAACCAGTAAGCTTCTATACATCCCACAGGGCAAGCCGCCTCTCTTGATGTGGATAGGCTAGGCCACCACTTCTGCATTCATTCAACAAATATTATTGAATGCCTACTACATGTCAGATGCTGTTCTGGGTGCCAGGTAGGTTTATCAAGTGTAGTTTAGTCTCAGCCCAACTGCATTAAATGCGCCAGGGTTGCTTCTTAAAATGCAGGTTCTTGGGCCTCACACGAGCTATAAGCACCTCTAAGGGAATCTGGGAATCTGAACTTTCATGAGTGCTTGAGGTGATTCCTAAATTTTCAAATCACTGATCTACCAACTGTTTAATACAAATGGCTATGTTAATGCCTTTGACTTGTGAGAAATGTTTAGGAGAAAAGCAAAATGCAGATAATGCTATCTGGAAAATTAAATATGATTAGTTGGTACTGGGTGAAGTTAGGGAACTTGCCCGAGCCACACGGATGGGAAGTGTCTGAGATGCGACATACACGGAAGTTTTCTATTTCAAAGGGAAGCTCTTGCTCCACGGTGACCTGCTACATTCTAGACCCTGGGTCTCAAAACAGGAGTTGATCTGTTACACTTTTATACCAACGTGTTGATGCAGGATAACAATGGGTTGAGACAGGAGAAAGGGGTGGATATTCATCTTCTTGGTTTATTAAGGTCAATTAGTACGTATTCTTTATTCTCCATTTTAAGTTTGCTTCAATGCTGAAATGCACCTTTATTTTTAAGGCTCATGAGACTTAATTGCCCAGAGAAGGTGCTCTTGATTCACAGAGAGAAGCACTGCGCTGAAGAGTGAGTGTCAGAGCCTCTCTGTACACCTCTCTGCAATTCACAGAAACAAACCATGTTCCATTCACTAACACCTGCACCTGGGGACTCTCAAAGCTCTTAACAAGCAAGACTTGCTTATTCCCACCGTACCTTTTTGAAATAAAATGGGGGAAGAAGGTTTGATTCCCATTTTACAGGTTGAAAAATTGGAGTTGAGAAACCAATAATAAATTCCTTTCCTAGGCACTGGAGGTAAAAATTAGACAACAATTGAGGACAAATCCCCACCTATTGCTTCCTCCAACAGAATACATAGAATCCTTTCCTCATTTCCATCTGTCTCCTTCTGAGGTGGAATTCATTGCACCCTCTTTCCTATCTTTCCCACCACAGCTCCCAAACCAAGGATGGCAGAAGAATAGAAGCCTACCACTAAAAGATTCATAATGAAATTAGAATGAAGAATGTGCTAATATGTACTTAGAGCTCTGCAGCTTTCAATGACCAAGTAGAAACACAAACTATGATTCAACTAATCTCTGCAATTACCTTACAGAAATAGCTCAGAAATAGCTCTCTGGTCTCATCTTATAAAGAAGAAATAGAGACTCAGAGGGGTTAGGGACGTGCTTGAGATCCAGTGAGGGCAAGTGGCAGGACCAAGAGGACAAAACCCCCTCCCTGATCCCAGGCCCAGACCTCCTGCCACTTCAATGAACTTTACAGGTGGGTCTGCTGACAGTTCAAATTTGAAGGTCTTTGTCTATTTCACTCTCTGTTTACAGATAGGATGCTTCTTTTATAAAAGAGCATTTGCCCCCAATGCCCCTGAAATCTTTGCAGGACCCAATTTTTTCCTGTTTAAAATCCAAAATTCACCATATCTGACAGGTACAAAAAAGTAAAAGTACAAGGGTCATAGCTGAAAGGGAAAACGAAAAATAGCATACCAGATAAGCTTAAGATTATTATAAACTTAGATTATTATAGCTTCCTCAGGTTTTTTATAAGTAGAGTCTTTTTTAACTCATAAAAATATTCATATATATATATATAGACACACCCTTATAATAAACACAGAAGCACACTGTTCCCAGAATCTTTGGCTTGGCTAAAATATGATGATATTCTTAGTTCTTAGTATGGGGGAAAAAGCCTCCGAACACTCCAGGCTTTTTATAGCTCTGGCTCTGGGGCAGCATTTGCTGCAGTAGCAACCCTGGATAGCAAAGGAGCCAAATAATGCTAATGGGGCAAACAGAATGTAATTGCTTATGTGTGCTGGTTATATCCTGAAACAAATTGTTTCTTAATGCTGAGGTCAGACAGGGTTTAATTAGGAGAAATACAATTGGTGTAAAATTTTGCAGCAGGCTGCTTGTTTGGTGTCATGCCAAGTCAACATCTAGTCTCTCCAAATGGAAATTTTCATTAGAGGCCATTGGCAGCCCTAGTTAGGCTGAGTTTCAACTTTTCCAAGTCTCCTGGTAATGGAAACCTGAAACTCAGCATATCTCTTGCCTAATAAAGGGCTGTCCCCCTTGCAGTTAACAAACTCCTGAACACGTGTGCACTATCTTTCTCTGTCTTTCACATACCCAGCTGCCCCAGTTTCCCCACCAGTAAAACACATATTTCCCATGGGAGCTGGATAAACTAAAGCAGTCTTCCTCTTGTCTTGACCATTTTTCTTCCTTCCATAATTCCCACATTAATAATCTTCGATCAGCATATTACTACTTGAAAAATATTTTCATATGCATCACCTTATCTAATCTGACCGATAAATCTGAGAGGTGAGCAGTTTTTATATTTATAGGAGGGAGATGAAAGGAAGGTCACATCTATGATTGGCTAAGAATAGAACTCAGACCTCCTGATTGTGGATCCACCGAATTCTGCACACACACACAGAATAGAAGATACACTGACAAGTCCAAATTTGTTCATGTAAATGAGGCACGTGCAAAACCATCCCTTTGTTATTTTCTTTTTATTTCATTTTATATAATATCTATGAAAAATAAGAGTGAAAGGTGTTATAATTCAAAGCTGCACACATTTCTCCAAGATTTTGCAAACACTCTTTATTGGATGTGACCCCTTCTTTTGTTGCCCCTCGTTTTTATACATAGCTTTTCATACACTCAAAGATCTCCATTGATGCCTGAGGCAATAATAACTGCTATTTACATTAATTTTAAGAGCCTAGATCTTCACACCTTCAAGGATAAGGTTGTATCAGTGTTTCTAATATAAATCCTGTGTCTCAAAAGTGCTTAATTTATTTGGAAAATTCTGCTTCTAGGCTGCTATTGTTTCTCTCTCTTCCTTTCTTTTTTCCTTCTAGCTAAAGGCAGTTTTCATTACAGTGACAAAGACCCCACTATGTTAAAGAAAATTGCACAGAAAGACCCCCCAAATCCATCTACCCAACAAAAATCTAAGTCATTTTCCCCTGCAGTATCATATCAGCAGTAACCGTCATGGGTTTAAAGACATATGGGACCAAGTTTTCATTTTTATACGTGGTTCTTATTTGCTGAGACTCGGGCTCCTTGTGAGTTGAGCTACATTTCATTTAGGTGCTGGGCCTCTGGGCTTGAGCTAATGTGCCCGGTTAAGGTCAAGGTAAAGTTCTGCACAGGGCAAGCAATTACTAAGCAATCTTTACTTTCAGCTCTGCTGGGGCCGGAAGGCCATGGGAGATCCCACTGGGAGGGAGGTTTCTGAGCTGGCCGGGACCCAATCCCAGAGCAGGTTAGAGACTGGGAGTTATTGAAACCCTTCCACCATGTGAGGTCTGGTGCAGACTTCCCAACAAATTTCTTTCCATAAACTGAAGTCCCATTTGACTTTAGACCACGAAGACCCCTCTTCTATATCAAGTCGACACCAGAGATGAAAAGCACTCTTACATTTGTTTTCTACACAATTTAAAATTCTAGTATTTTAAAATTTTCCTGTGTTAGTATTAGTTCTTCCATAACACTTGTTCTGAAATTGTGTATTTGTTCCAGTGCAATTGATAAACAGATCTACTAGGGAACAATTTGAGCATAACATGAATTTTGTATTTGCTGATGCTTGATTTTGTCCCTGAGAAGCAGAGAACTGCATCCAGCTGAACTGAGCTGCATGGGGATACACGGGACCACACCTCAAACTGTTACCAAATGCAAGTTCGTGTGCCCAACACACAATGAGGCCAAACAATACCAAAACGTCAGAGCTTGGAGCAGAGAAAGGTTTATTGCAGGGCCATGCAAGGAGACAGGTGGCTTGTACCCAAAAAACCCTCAGCTCCCCTAAGTTTTGCAGCAAAGCATTTTTAAAGGCAAGGTGAGGGAGGGGCACGGTTTGTTGTTGCAAACTTCTTGGTGTCGGAATCCTTTGTTCTTGCAGCTGTCCACCTGGGAAGGTCAGGCCATGATGTTCTTGTAAACCTCCCACAAGACAGATGTTATTCTTTGTTCTGCAGCTTTTTATCTCTATGTGAATGAAAAAGTGTTATACCCTTAAAGGTCAGAGCCCTGAGAATGGACTATCCTGTATATTTCAGGCTATAGGCAACTTTCTTAACTGGAAGCAAAAGCAACAGAACACAAAGGTTAAAGCAAAAGAAACAGATCCAACATGGAGTCAGATTTGTTCTTCCCTATTACAAAACATCTACCAGCCACACTGGTTCACACAGTGTGTTATTCCACAAGGCAATGTTTTGTTACCCTTCTGTATTTTTGAACTTTTCTATTAACACAAAACAAGAGACAAAGACCAAACACACACACACACATGCACACGTACACGAATACACACACATGCACACACAGTAATGAAACATCCCAAACTTGTCTATCTGTCCTGGTTTAAAATGCCAAGTAGTTCATGTAGGAAAATTAAAAAAAAAAAAAAAAAAAACAGACTGTATTCAAAGACTTTCAGTGCAAATCACTAAATCCTGAAGAAGAGGCTCCTTTTGAGTTTAGTAGTGGCTAGTTTAGTGATTTCAAACATTGCTACAGTTTCAAATCCATAAAAGAGTTTCCAGGTTATACAGAAGTTAATTAAAGAAGGATACATACTGCATCAAATTTTCAGTTTTGATGAAACAGTCATCTGCTATAAATGTATGCCTTGAAGGACCTTCATCTCAAAAAATACGCCCAGAATTTAAGGCTGGGAAAGATCACTTAACTGTGATGTTTAATGCCAATGCTGAACCAAGAACAATAAGCCACGCCCATCTCCACTCTGGTACTTTCCATGGCATTTCAGATACTCCACCTTTCACCACTTCACAATAACTCACATGCTACAACCCTTCTAAAGCCCATTTTCCCAAGTGAACTAGTTTTTTCACGGCAAAGTGCCATTTTTTATCTTAGTGTTTATGTATTCCATAAGCATTTAACAGATGTGAAACTGTGCTGTTGTTTTTTTTTTTTTTTTGATGTGTCTCTGAAAAAGTTTAATGTTATGCCCCCTCCTTATTTTTCCCCATAAGCCCTATAGTTTTTATTGTGCAATTTTGCATGGCATGATGATTATTTACAGACACATATGTCCATTACAGCAGAACAGACTATATTTGATTAGCATGGGCATGACAAGTGTCTTTAAACATTAGGAATATCACGGGTTAGGGATTTCAAATCTAACATACCCAGAACTAAACTCCTGATTGTTTCTCCATACTCTGTTTTACCCATAGTCACTCTCATCTGAATTAAGAGATGGCTCCGTCCTTTCATTGGCCCAGTCTAAAAACCCAAGAGTTATCCTTGAATCTTCTCTTCATCTTACCCCACATTCTGATGGCATTATCTTCAGAATGTATCACTTGTCAACATCCTCACTGCTTCCAAGTCACTGGGTGACTCTAATAGCCTCTAAATTTATCTCCTTTCTCCACTTTGCCTGACTCACAACCCTCACCCAAGTCTAGACTAAACCCAAGAGCCAAAGTGCTCCTTTCACAGTCCGATCACATCACTTCTCCATGACCTCCGGTGGCTTCCCATGTCACTCTGAGTAGGAGCTAGAGGCGCACAGAACTCTAGCTGCATTACCCACCTGCCCTACTAGCTGAGTTTCCTCGCCAGCATCTTCTCCTACTGCTCTTCCTCCAGCTCATGCTGCCCCAGCTGTACTGCCAGGACAATAGCCATTCCTTCAGGACATGCCAGCTACACTTTCCTCACTGCGCACCCTGGCTGAAATGTGATTCACCCAGGTATGTGGGTGGCCAGCTCATCCATTCACCTCTTTCAGTTCTGTGATCAAATGTCACCTTCTCAGCGCATTGTTTAAACTGAGCCCCGCTCCCCTAATACTGCCAATGCCCTCCCCGTTATTTTTCTCAATGGCATTATCAGATCTATCCCCCTACATAAGCTGCTTGTTTTGCTTCCCATCTTCTTCCACTGGAATATAAGTCCCCTGAACACGGGGATTTTGGTCTGTTTTATACACTGCTCTCTCCCTAGCTCCTAGAATGACACCTGGCATACAGTGGATGCTCACTAAATATCTGCTGAATAAATGAAATAAGGGATTGGTCTCTCCTTGTGCGGTAAACAGAGGAACATTATGGATCAGTGGGCAAAAATTACAAGAAATCTCAATCTCAGAAATTGTATTTCAATGATCCAGTGTGTTTTCGAGACTAGAGAGTCCCCTGTCACCAGAAGTGTCTGTGGGGGGTCTGACGCTCCACAAATGTGCGATGCAACAAGGAGACTGGTGATCATGTTGCACCTGAGAATGAACAATACCTGCGGTCCCTTCCTGTGATGAGTGCCTATGATTCCCGCCATTTGTGTTGAATTTCTCACCATTTGCATTCATTCCTCAGAAAGGGCTGGTACAAGATCCATTTTCTCATAACTATTTAGTAGTAGAGGATAGAAGCTATGTTATAATGAAAAATGCACTCCACCACATATAAGTTCCTAATAATTGGCTTATCACCTTGCCTGTCCCACCTTCCTCAAAGGGCTACGGTAATCATCAAATAAGATATTTATGGAGGCACTTTGGAAAAATAACGCGTTCAGTAGACATGGCAACAAAAAGGCATCTATATAATGTGCTCAGAGTCTAACATCTTTTGAAATGTACAACTTCTGTACAATAGTACCACAGAATGAGCGTTCCACCTTACAAGGTATTAAAGTATAATTATGAATGTTTTCCATACCAAAGCTATGCTGGGAAAGAGAAACTCATTATTTGTTGAAAGAGAAAGCTTGTTGTGTTCCCAGGAATGAGGAAAGTTTGCGATGGTAATTTGTGGCTCTTATCACAAACAATATCTTAGTAGACATAATGGCCCTCAATATAAGATCAATACCAATAAAATATCAGTATCATTCTTGATAAACTTTATCAAGATTTATAAACTTAACTCCATCCCAAGGAAAAATACACATATTTTCCCCATAGAAATAAACTTTGTGGAGGCATAATAGATAAAATTCTGAGAGGCACATGCAACCAAATGCAAACAAATAAGGAAGGCCCCGCACCCCAAGAAAGCCAGAAATTGATTAATCGCCTGCAAGGTAATTAAGGAGAAACCTGCTTGCAACTTTACATTGTCTTTGCTGTTTTCATGGCCTTTCCTGTCCACTGCCAGCTCTCCTAGGGACTACACCTGGCCCAGGCAGAGGCACAGAAAAACCCCCAAACCCTTTGGCTACTTCCAAGTGATTTCACAGGGGTGGGTTTCTATCAGGGAAGGGGCACAAAGAACGGAACTAAATAAAATGGATACTTGGGACTGGTGGGAATTTTCAACCTCCCTTTCCTAAGATACAGACAACCCACCCTATGTTAGTCTGCAAGTTGTTCAATGGTCAGCACGTGGCGGGGGGAGGGGCCAGCCACACGCACTCTTTCCTGGAAGGGAAAGTGCACTTCCTCCTTAGAGATGGCACTGAGCTAATGAGCTAAGGTGTCGTCTTGATACTACTCGTTATCGTCCAGCACGGACAAGCTAGATGCCTCTGCACAGTTGAACCTGGAGAAAGGAGGGAGAGCCTTTCTCCTGCAAGAAGCAGAAGATGGAGGCCGGCAAAGGCCCTGGGAGCAGGGCTCTGAGGACAGCTTGGTGGTCACCAGTGGACCAGTGTCTGAGAGATGAGTGCCCTTCTAAAGGCTTCTCCAAAGTGATGGTTTTCCAGGGCAGAGATGACCCCCAGGAGCCTGAGGGAGCAGGGGGCGCTCTGAGAGCCCTCCTATTTGCATGCAGTTCAGGGAAGTGCGCTGTTTAAAGGTAAAGATTTTAGCTGCACAGGGAGCTTTGGCCTTTTCAGTGAAGAGGCCCAGGAGACTGCCTGTCAAAACAGAAGTCTCTTGCTAAAACTACCTTAGCCGAGAAAGCACGGGTATTCAGGAGGGGCTGGAGGCAGCAGAGGCGGAGGCGGAGGGAGGGTCAGCTCTCCACCACCGGAGTCTGGGTAATGTGCAGAAAGAAGGAAGGGGGCTTAGGGCGCACGGGGAAGGAATAAAAGAGGAGATGAGTGGCTTTGCGTGTCTCCAAATGTATTTCCCCCTGGGGAGCGCGTTGTGGCAACGAATGTTTTTAAAAATTCATTAATTCAGTTTCACAAATAAGAAAGTGGGTTTCTTTGCCTTTCCCCTGATTACATCTTCCCTGTTCCCTGTTCTACCTGATTCTCTCCATCGTGATTCCCACTGAGAGACTGACATGGAGGCGCAGAGCTGAGAAACAGTACGGTAGTCTGCTAGTTCTTTGCTCTCTTTCCTTTTTAAAAATCGTGTCAAAGCCCCTTTCTTCAGTAATCCTTGATATTCCCTCAGGAGCTGAGTTAAGATTTAATTGTGAAATTTGCATAGTAACTCAGCAAATAAATTCTGCCGTCTCTCATAGACCTTTCACTGCAGAGGGCCATTTTGGTTATAAATCACTTATTTCGAGATCTCAACTGCATCAGCATTTTATACCCCCAAGGAAAGTGATAAGGGGGGAAAAAAATCCAGTGGCATGCAGAGTTAGTGTTTGGCTTTTATGTCTCTGTGTAGTTCAGGGTGGAGGGAGAGGCTGGATTGGGAGTGACAACAAGTGCTCTTTTTACCTACTGCTTCTCCAAGGAAAAGCTTTGTGGTGATAGCCTGGCGCTCGGACCACTCCCAGGAAACCTCACACGCCTCTTCCCCTTTCAGCACATGTGTTAAGAAATCCCAAAGAGTAAGCAGAACCTGAATGTAGGTGTGACGATTCACATGGAAATTCCCAATAACTAGATGCTCATAGTAAAACATGTGGGGAAGGAATCTGGCAAACAATGGTGCAAGGAGAGTTGTATTCCTGTGGAAATGTTAAGGACCCAAAAGATGATGTGTCCCCAGCCTAGATCAAGTCCACCTAGAGGTCTTGGGCTCCATTTGGGACTCAACTCAGAAAAAAGGTTTGTTTTGTTTTGTTTTCTTCCCTCCTTCCCCAGGCTGAAAACACTCTTAAATCTGGACCACCCCAGAATGTTGTAAATATGGTTGTTTGGTTAAACCAAATAAAAATGTTTTCACCAGAGCCCAGAGAACTAAGCTTTTTCTATAATATCTTTACATGTTTTATTTAAGCATCACCACTATCTTCCCCTTTCTAGATTGGGTCCAATATGAGCATGATTTAGACCATAAAGGCAGTCAGAATGTGTTGCATGGCTATGATGACAGAAGAAAGAAAGAAGTATCATCATAGGATACCAAGGAAGAACACAAGAAGGTCTAAAGAAAGGGAGGGAAAAGTATATTTGATTATTTACCCTAGGTAGCCAATATCTCTGTATCCAATATCTCTGTCTGGAAATACCAAAATGTAAGAAGGCTGTGTTTGACCTACAGAACATCTCCATCTCTTAAACTTTTCTGGTCTCCAGGAAGGAAACCCTAGTAACCCCTTGAAACAACTCATTTATCTGGATAATCAGAGGTTAAACTGCTAATGAACCAAGGCTTGAGAATTAGTTTTAAAGAATATTGTCACTCTTTAAGAAAAAATTTACAAAGAACAAACAAGGAATTTTATGCAGATACCTTGCATTCAGCTAAAAATTTGAAGATGGATGATCAAACGCAAGCCCTGTAGTCATATTTCTTTCAAACAACTGATTTCAGTTCCTTATTTATTCTGAAGCTGATCAAAACATGGTGCCCTAATTTTCAAGTTATGCTTTTCAGCCCCAGGAGATCAGTGAAAATTTGAATTCCACAGATGAATCAACAAGTCAGCATGTCTCTACCAGATGCTTATCTCCCCACTGATATATGCCAAGTGGTCCTTCAATACAAGAGTTTCCTTTTCTTCTCTTTTCCAAATCTTCCATTTGAGTCAATGTAAGTTTCTAGAATTCAATTTGAGCTGCTTTTTGTCTCCCGACTCTATAACTAAATCAATAGTAATTTTTCCTCAAGAAAATGTTTTCTCAAGAACTCATTATGAGTACAATATAGATACTAGCTAAAAAAACAATACTTGCTTGAAACCAACATTAGGCCTATAAGTGAAGCACTAGTAATAGTTAAATTTAAATCAGGAATAAGAAAATGTGTCTACTCTAATCTACTAGTCATTATTGTTTTGGAAATTCTGGCTAAAGTAATGAAACAAACAAACAAAAATACTAAATATGTAGAAGCTTGAATAGTGGGGGATATTATTTATAAGTTATATAATTGTATACCTAGAAACTCAAAAGATTTTGTCAAAGATCAATAAGGATTAGTACCAAATGAGAAAGTGAGACTTTTTTTAAAAGCATTCCATTCACTTTAGTACTAAAAGTAAATTTCCAGGAAAATAAGAAGAAATAGAAGTAGGCTAGAGTAGCAGAGAGAGCTTCCTTGCAAAAACCTGGAGAGTCTCAGCATTCCAAATCCCAGGAACAGAAGTTGGGAATCGGACATGACGGCTGAACACAGGAAGATGAGTTGAGAGTCAGAATACCCAACAATGAGTTTTCTTACCCTTCACTCCTATTCTGGCAAGTAGAATGGCTGGTAGCCAGGCACTGAAAGCCACCGCCCCTTGATAAAATTATGACTCTTTATTAAATTTAAAAAAAAAGGAAACACATGGATGTTGGTTGCAAAGCACAATTCACTCATTTCGATGGCCTCAAAGGTTTATCGTCTCCTCCCTATTTCATGTAAAACTGCTGGTCCATGTACAGGACAAGACTTGCAGTAAACTTTGTAGCTGCTCAATATAATACGTGAACAGGTAACTTAGGAAAGAATGGAGCATTTAAGAGAAAGACAAAGTAAGCCCCACAGAACACAACATGAAGGAATTTTAAAGGAACAATAGCCTCTCATTAATATCCTCAAAGAAATTAAGAAGAATGGATTTAAAAACAGGATGGCATTACAGAAAAAAAAGATAATAGGAAAACAAGAATGATTTCTTGGCAAGAAAAATAGTTTGATCAAACAAAGAACCTCACAGAATATCTAGAAGATAAAACAGTTCTCTCACAAAGAAAATTCAAAGAGAAATGAAAAATATATGAAATAAAAGATTAAGTGACAGAGTTGATTACTTCAGGAGGTAAAGTATCTGACTAGAGGAATTTCAGAGGCAGAACACAGAGAGCAGAAGGGAGGATAATAAAGAAATGATATAATAAAGATTTCTCAGAGCTGCGGAAAGACAAGAGTTGAAAAGATCCACAGAGGAATACCGAACATAATGAACGTCAATACATTCGACACAGGGTCTCATTACAACACCAGAAATGAAGAGACCATTCCAAGAGCTTCCAGGGGAGAAAAGCAGGTCACAGACACGGGAATTAGATCAGTATCTGTTGTCCCACCCGGAACACTGTGTACAAGAATGTAATGAAGCTTAGCTGATAATGTGCTAAAAGGAATTATATTTAACATCAAATTCTATGCCCAGGCAGTCACCCCTCTACCCTGACAAAGGGCTGAAGAGATGCTCTTAGAAAAGGTCAAAGCAGAGGGTTCTCTAGACTCAGGGACTCCAGGCACCTCTTGGGCCAGGGTTAGGGGCCATCTCAGAAATGAGGTTTGATACGTATATACAATGGAATATTACTCAGCCATTAAAAAGAATGAAATAATGCCATTTGCAGCAACATGGATGGACCTAGAGATGATCATACTAAGTGAAGTAAGTCAGACAGAGAAAGACAAATATCACATTATATCACTCATATGTGGAATCTTAAAAAATGATACAAATGAACTTATTTACAAAACAGAAACAGACCCACAGACTTCAAAAACAAACTTATGGTTACCAGAGGGGAAAGGTGGTGGGGGATAAATTAGGAGTTTGGGAGTAACATATACACACTACTGTATATAAAGTAGATAATCAACAAGGACCTACTGTATAGCACAGGGAACTCTACTCAATATTCTGTAATTACCTATATGGGAAAAGAATCTGAAAAAGAATGGATATATGTTTATGTATAACTGAATCACTTTGCTGTACACCTGAAACTAATACAACATTGTAAATCAAATATACTCCAATATAAAATAAAAACTAAGTTAAAAAAAAAAGAGAAGTGGGGTTTGAGTGAGAACCTGCACATCAACAGTGAGGTCCCAGTCCCTTCCCCGATGGCTCCAAGGATACTGATGAAGAAGCTTATATTCCATGGGCAGAAAAGTGGAGGATTCCTCTCCAAGGAACCTGATGAGCCCAGGGGAAGGGACAGAAACTAACATTTAAGTCACTCGTAACAGAAAGGCTGGTTCTCTACCTTGTCTCTGGACAGTGAAGACCACTAGTTAGCAATCCCATATTTTCAGTGCTTTGTCTTTACATATGAACGGACACACCAGGTTCACCAGACGTGTGAGGGAAGCTGCACCATGAGAGAAAGACAAAAAGACGAAAACAAGCAAGTTGGAAGGGGATTTTGCATAAGTAGACACAATGAATGCAGCCAGGAGTGGGAAAAATACTTCAAAAATATTCTCAGTGAGATAAGCAGAGACATTAATCCATAAAATAAGAACAGTAAGTTATAAAAATAATACTCAGCGAATAAGAAAGAGGCCTTAGAAATTAAAGTATGATGGTAGAAATTTAGAAAACATATTGATAGACGGTATGAAAAACAAGCTTAGAAAATCTCCCAGAAAGTAGAATAAAAAGTCAAAGAGATGGCCAACATAAAAGGATATAAAATTACAAGATCCATGTAGAGGGTCCAGTATCCAAACCTTAGGAATTTCAGAAAGGATAAAGAAAAAACAGGGGAGACATAATAAAATTTCTTGGATATTAGTTTCTATCTTGAGAAATACTATAAAGTGTCCAGCCCTTTAAATAAAAATATCCTTACCAATTCAAATCATTCTGACATTATTTAAGAGTATACACCAGGAAAAAAAAAAGATACTAGAAATTTCCAGAAAACAAAAAGAAAAAGCAGTCCTCATACAAAGGGATCAGGAGTATGAATAGTAACTGACTTCTAAAAAGTAACACTGGAAGCTGGCAGACATTGAAGAAATTCCTTCAAAGTCCCATGGAAAATTATTTCTAACCTAGAATTATAATTGAGCCAAATTGATAATTGAGTGTGAGTACAGAATAATAATATTTTCAGATGGTACAAATACATCCATAGGATCTCAGAAGGCTACTAGAAGCTGTGCTTCTTTGAACCTAGAAATAAGCCAAAAGAGAAGAAGAAATAGATTTCAGTGGACAGTGGGGGAAGCAGAAGGAATTTCTTGGATGAAGGTCCAAGGACACCTGGAGGGGCAGCTGCACATCAGGCCCAGCAAACCATCAGTCTGCACAGGGACAGGAAAACATTCTGAGATAAATAATTGAACAGAGAGATTCCCTGAGGTATTAAGAGCTTATTATTGTGTGATTAATTAATAAGAAATTTACAGAAAAATAAGTGGAACAAATGTAAAATTAGGGCTTCCCTGGTGGCGCAGTGGTTGAGAATCTGCCTGCCAATGCAGAGAACACGGGTTCGAGCCCTGGTCTGGGAAGATCCCACATGCCGCGGAGCAACTGGGCCCGTGAGCCACAACTACTGAGCCTGCGCGTCTGGAGCTTGTGCTCCGCAACAAGAGAGGCCGCGATAGTGAGAGGCCCGCGCACCGTGATGAAGAGTGGCCCCCGCTCGCTGCAACTAGAGAAAGCCCTCGCACAGAAACGAAGACCCAACACAGCCAAAAATAAATAAATAAATAAATAAATAAATAAATTTTTTTTAAAATGTAAAATTAGAGGGAATAAGTAAATCCAAGGGAAGCAGAAACTTACCAGAAATGTTGACTTCCTGTGACTGAATGGTGAACAAGGTTTTATGTGAACTCCGGTCTCTTCTAGGGCCCAGACCTAAGTTGTAAATATGTGAGAATTCTGTGAAAGGTACAGATTTGGGGACAAAGGGAGTAGATTCCCAGGAACGGCACAGACTTCAAGTAAAGGAAGATGACTTCAGCATTCAGGAGCTGGGGAGGCACCGAGGGGAGGGACCTGGTTGGTCCTTTGGTAAAAACGGAAAGGAGGGCCACTTATGCTGATGGAGTGGTAGGAGTTGCTAAACATTTGTGCTTAATTTACAAGCTGAGTGACAATAAATCAAGAATGTTGAACAGGTAAATATTTGGAAAATGCTAAGGCTTTACTCAAAATTACAAATTTCTACTGTGAATGGGAGTCATTGAATAAATGATGTCAAAGGGCAAAAAAGAAAAATTTAAGAACAAGAATTATTCATATCTTCTTATGTCAGATTTGTATGTTAAACATTATTTATTGAATTTATGAGGCCCCAGCTTTTTCCTTAAAGACCAAACTAAGAAAACAAACAAATGCATTTTGACAGAAAGCACCTTGGACTGATGTTGGGAAAAAGAAAACACCCCAAATAGTACAAATCTGCTCAGCTAACTAATGTGGCACCAGGCCTACTTGCATATTTCTTGAGGAGGACAATTCTTTTTGAAGGAATTTTCACCCCAGACCCTGGAATAAATTAAGAGTAGAAAGGCTGGATCAGAATGCATGCAAATTCAGGGTGCACATTTGATTATGAAAGTAAGATTGGTTGACTTAAGCAATTCTGCTTTAATATTTCACTAATTAGGTAGGGGACAGCTCTGATTGTGATGAGATTGTCCCACTCTATCTCAGATTTCCTAGGAGACACATTAATTAAAGCAATTCTCCTTCCTCATGAACTGAAACTTTATGGAGGCCAAGTGAACCTCCCCCACCTTCATCCTGTCACACACCCAACTCTGTACCTTCCCCTGGAGAAAAAAAGAGTGACAGCAAAAAAATAAGAGGCAGAAATAGCATCACAACCCTGGTAAGGTTGTCTGAACATTTTTAGAAAATTCCAAACAGTACAGACACAGTAAATCACCAATGGCTTAGAAAGACATGACATGACAGATCTTGCTATAACCACGGGGAGAGAAATACCATCAAATAAAAACTTTCTAAGTGTAAATGTATAAAGCCCTACACCAATGCATGAGCTAAAGTACCATATGACAGACAAGAAGAATTAAAACTAGATATACATCATTGCTTACATGTCTACTCAGACCATCGTTCATGAAGAAGCACCTTAACAGATATTAAAGATATCCCTGTTATGATTGGTGGGGAGTGTAGTGTAGACAAGGACACAGCACACTTAATGAGCTTCATGTCAACTCCCCTCCATCTCGGGCCACGTCATGGGAAAACCATGAAATCGGAGTATGGCAGGAAGAACTATTCCCTCTTCTCTTTCACCACTATCATCAACATACTCACCGATGTTGAGATTTGACAAACAGAGAGCATACAACAAAGTAGGAAGAGCTCAGTCTCTGGGATGAGATCAGTCTAGACTGAATTTCATTTCTGTGACCTCTAATCTGTAATTTCTTAAGCAGTTTCTGACCATGCTTCCTCATATTTAAAATGTAAATAATAACATAAACTTTGCAATTTTTGACCCAATGAAATAATGTAAAGTCCTTTACATTAATTTTATTGCCCTTAAGACAGTCCTCACTATAAGGTAGGCTTCCTACCATCAGCATAAATCAAAAGAGCATACTTCCACTGGTCCACTTAGGACATTTTAGGCATGGGAAGGTATAGAGAATAAGCAGAAAAGAGGAGATCAGAAAATTCCAAATATGCTTATTAAGCAATCTAAAATGATTTTTTTTTTATTAAGCTAAAAAACATTTATTGTCAACTATATGACAGAAATCATCTCTATTTTTCAAATTCCTAAGCTTACCTAACAAAACTGGCATAACAGAGGGGAGATACTTTACAGGATTAGTCATAATTGAAATTAATTTAATGTACTTATTAACTATATACACTGTATTGATGTCCATTTAGTTGCAGAGAGAGAGAAAGAGAGATCAACCTTTTTATCTAGGGATCTTGAAGCCAAGGCAACAACAGTTACTAATCTCTGATATGTATCCCCGAGTCCCTAAGGACATATCTGATTATTAAAAATGGACATGCACAGCCCATGATATAATCATAAGGGAGTTATGAATTGTTAAGGCTCAAATAAGGACTTCTAAAAAAATCTTTTTGTTGCAAGTTGTACACAAAAGAAGAGAAATAAGGTACATACTAGCACCTTACCACCTACTTTCCAGAAATGAAATTTGTACAGATTTCACTAAAGGTCTCTGTCTTAGCTTAGGCTGCTATTTTTAAAAAATACCACAGATTGGGTGGCTTAAATAACAAACATTTAGATCTCACTGTTCTGGAGGCTGGGAAGTCCAAGATCAAGGTACTGGCACATCTGGTGTCTCATGAGAGCCCACTTCCTGGTTTGCAGCTGTGTTCTCATTGTATTTTCACATGGCAGAGGGAGAGAGCTCTGGTCTCTTAACCCCCTTATAAGGGCACTAATCCCACTGATGAGGGCTCCACCTCCATGACCTAATGACCTCTCATAGGCCCCACTTCCATCACATTGGGGATTTAGACTTCAACATATGAATTTTGGGGAGACACAAACCTTCAGTCCATAGCAATTTTCATTAGTCTTCTAGTAACTTCTCTGAAACCTCAATACCATGTAATGGATTTTGGATCATTCCAGGTCTAGAACCGTCATGGAATAGGGCACACAGCAGAGAGCTTTTGAGGAACCCCAGGAGACCCATGTGACAGATGATGGACCTCAATTCAGAATCATGGTCCTACTCTTCACTACATTTCTGCCGTGATTTGTAGAATAAATCTCTCAATCTTCCTAAACCTGCTTTATTTTCTTAATAAAGTAAAATGAATGGTTCTCATAGTCTTGCCTCAGAGAAAGTCATGAGCACATACAGAGCAATTTTAGAGGGAGATTCTAATAGATGAGAGGAATGAAGATGGATGGGGGGAGCTTTGGTTGTTCTTGCTGTGCCTTCTGCTAAGACTGGAGTACTGTGTGCTCAAGCCCCGCACAGCCCCTAAACCTGCAGGTTCTGAAAACCTGCCCCTAAACGTCAGCTCTCTAAAGCTCTGTAGTGAAACCAGGGTAAGACTTCAGGTCCACAACACTCAGCTGACAAATAAGAAGAGAACTGGTTTTATAAGCAATGTCGTCAGGCTCCGTGGGTTGGAGAAAATGGGAATCAGGATGGGTGGGTTTTCTTGGCAGACTCCTAAATAAGAGGTGTGGAAAGCTCCTGTTGTTCAATTCTTTCCAAAACTAGGGAGAAGCAGGATTCAAGGGAACACCTTGAGAGAATGTCTGAGGGGTTTCCTATTTCATCTGGACCCATGTTCCCATCCCTGCAGTTTACCAGGATCTACAATCCACACGTTTGTGTCTGTCCCTGTGTTGATCTCTCACTGGAAATGTATTTTTGGCTCCAATTCAAATTCATTGGGTGCCTAGAAAGAGATATGACTTGTTATAAAGCCATGCCAAGATTGCTTCCAGACTAAACGCTTCTTTTTCTAAACCCAGGGACCCGTGTTTAGGATGTCTTCAGATAAAAAGTGACAAAGATTAAAGAAATACAGACCTGATGCTGCATAATTTAAAATTATATTGATACAATTTTTTCAGAAACCCTTTTTTAAGATATCCAAAGTTTCTAAATGCATTAGGCTGAGTTTATCTCTCAATATCTTTGGGGAAAGTGTGATGTCTGTTAATCCCCTCTTCTGCTTCCCTAGCTCAGCGCTTAGAAATACGTAAACTACCCCCTTGGAAGCCCATTACAAGATAGGCCTTCCCTCTGTCTCACTTCTTCAGCGACTGGGGAGGAGCTAAGAATGTAGGGCTAATAACTACGAAATAGTAATGCACCTGCAAGAGGAAGTTTTCTATAATAAAGACATACTTATTTCTGTACAGGGGAGAGTGTTACTATTTAGCTTAGAGAATGTTCTGAAAGGTCTTATTTTAAATGTAGATAAAGGAAAAATGAGTGCACAAAACAAATTCAGGCTTCCAAAGATTTCAGTGACTTTTTTGGGGAAACCTGGTGAACACATAAAGCAAGATGTGAAATCCCATTATGGGTTTTTAGAACTGGTTAAAAGACAGAAACTAAAGGACAGAAATCAATGGTCATTTCTCAGGCTCAGACAAAGTTAATAGCTACTGCCTTAAGAATCTGATTATAGTTAATCCTCCGGTGCTAATTTTCTTCAATATATTTATTAACAACCTGGAAGTGCAAAATGTGCTGATAAAAAATAATTACACAGTCTGTTAAGGCTAGCAGAAATTGTGGGGCAGGCAGACATAAGTCACAGAGATGGCCAAGGAAAGAAATTCAGCTTAGATAAGGAAAAGTAATGCTACACTGGAAATCATTTTCAATAATCTTTCCAAAAATCCCTTAAAGTGAATATGAGAATGTTAGAGGGATGTCATTACATGGAGCAAAAGCACAGGTCCCCCTTTATTCTAAGAACCAAGTTCAGTTTTAGCCAGATCAGTTTAAACAAGACACAGCAGAATTCAGGAATAGCCTGAAAAGGATGACCCAAGTAATAACCAGAAAAAAAAAAAAAAAGCCTGAACATGCTGTTCTGGGGAGAGATGTTAACACATAATAAGTTCAACATGGTCTGCCTTGACTCCAAGAACTGGAGTGAATAATTGGAAACAATTGCTATACCTTAGCTGTACCGTGGATGATTCATGATTCATTGTAAAAATAGCTATTCTGAAATATTATCTCCCTAACCTGTGCCTTCAAAATGGGTCAATTAATTCAAAGCTCCTCAATTAGCAAACTTAAAAGACTTATCTATTAATAAGTACAAGTCATCAGCAGAAGGGGGAAAGGGTTCAAAGCTAAGCAATGGAAGCTTCGCCCTGTGTTTTCATCTCATTCTTCCTCCATTCCCACACTTCTGGGGACTTATGGGATCTGTCATAAAGGACCAGGATCAAGTGCTCTGCTTTCCTACCTGCCAAATATTATTTAACTTCTTTCAAATTTAGTTTTTGACCCTCTGAGTTTCCAATTTAGAGGACTGGGCCATGGTTCTGTTTTTAGAACAGAGAGAGAAAACAGAGAAACTATAGATGTATGAGTAGAACTAAGCACTTTGCACTTAAAAATATGTCATGGGGAGGCAATTATAAGATGACAAAATAAATATAACACTGCCTCTTTCTTTTCCTTTCTATAAGCCAAAAACAAGGGTGTGTGTGTGGCGGCGGGGAGGGGGGGAACCAAAAGAAATACTGTGTTTTCCATGAAAATAGAACTTAGAACCCAAGCCAAAGTATATATTTTTAAAAAATACCTGCCAAGTGCAGGGAAGATTGCACTGGAGTGAAGGGGGACACCAAGAGAGGATGCCTGCTCCCATCCATCTAAAAGGAATTCTCCAAAGTAGTCTGCAAAACAGCTGTGCAGAGCCTGCCAAGGTGGGAGCCCTGGTAAGTGGCCACACACGTAAGGTTGGGGCCTGATGGGCTGTGGCTGGAGTGTGGAGGGACCATGGGAAGCCAGCTCTTGCATGGTCTCAAAATCACCGCGCAGCATGGGATGTCCCAACCTTTGAAATTTTTTGGAATAACATGACTGTATTCATTTTCTCGGGCTGCTATAACAAAGCACCACAGATTGGGTGGCATGAACAACAGAAACATATCGTCTCGTGGTTCTGGAGGCTCAAAGTCCAAGATGAAGGTGTCATCAGAATGGGTTCCCTCTGAAAGTACCTGGGGAGGCTCTGTTCCCTGCCTCGCTCATACCTTCTGGTGGTTGCTGGTCATCCCTGGAGTTCCTTGGCTTGTAGAGGCATCACTCCAGTCTCTGCGTCTGTCTTCACATGGTTTCTCCTCTACGTGTGTCTGTCTCTGTGTCTCTTCTCTTCTTACAAGGACACTGGTCATATTGGATTAAGGGTCTACTCTACTCCAGTATGACCTCATCTTAACTCATTACATCTGCAATGACCTTACTTCCTAATAAGGTCACATTCGGAGGTTCCAGGAAGTACATGAATTTGGGGGAACATTGTTCATCCTAATACCATGACCCAGGATAGCTGGTACCTTCAGGCCTCTGGCAGAAGCAACAGAAAAATGGATGAAAATGATATCATCCCATGCCTTATATTATCACTCATATTGAAAGGAGAACCTTCACCCAGTAACAATTGATACAGATCAAAGTTATTGAGTTCCTAGGCTTCAAATAAAAGAAAAAGAGAAAAGAATCTTTCTTTAGTGTACTCAAGCTAAATAACTACATAAATACATAAAATAATCAAGCACCCATAAGTGTTAAAAAATAAGAATAAAAATTAGCTTCAGACCTCTCTACTGAAGCATTCAGAACAAGGCATACAAGTCCACAGGGAGAGAAAGCATGATTCAAGAATTTATGCCTCACGATAATATTACTTAAAAAGAAAAGCAATTTGCACAGAATATAATACTAATAACACTTTGAAAAGAGTTAACAGAGGATTGGAATACAATTCAGCAAAAATGAGTAGAGTTTAAAATGTTCCTACTCTTTAACCCCTTTGAATCCACTCCTAAGCATATAATGTTACACATGAAACAGTGAGCAGCTTAACAAATGTTCAAGGAAGCATTGTTTATACAGACCCCATACTGGAAACAACCTAAATATTCGTCAACAGGAGATTGTGTTGTATTTCTGGAGTTGGCAAACTGTGTTTATAAAGGGTCAGACAGTAAATATTTTCAGCTTTGCAGGTCATATTGGTCTCTACCTCCACTACTCAACTCTGCTGTTCTAAAAAGCAGCCATAAACCATTCATAAACAAACAGTCATGGCTATGTACCAATAAAACTTTATTTACAATATCAGCTGATAGGCTAGATTTGGGGAACCCCTCATACATAAGGATACAACAAAAAATAAATTGAAGAATGTACAAAATACAAATTGGAAGGATGCACACTAAAACTGGAAGACACCTTTAAGAAAAAAAAAAGATGAATAAAGAAGTTGTAGTTAAAGGATGGTCAGAAAAAATACTTAAGCCAGTGAATTTCTTTCAAATTCAGATACAGGTATTCAGTAGAAACAATTGGCTACTTGCAAAAGCACATACGGTCATGAACTTTCCTATAGATTGAACCCAAAGACAATACCCACATTATTGATGAAAATGTCAAAATAATACTTAACACCCTATACCCAGCAGAAAGATATTTTAATTTTCCAATATTCTACATTCTCCATAAAAATACATTCTTTTTTTTAAAAAAAGAACAACTTTTCACCTGAGAAAATAATTTTAAACTAAAATAATTTATTTTTCTCAAAATATTTTAATAAATTTGAAAACAAATACTTAAGGGGACTGGAATTCTAGTTGCAACAAGTCAGAAATTTCCCTATTATATTAAAAAATAAGCTTCTCAATATTTTTTCTCCGTAGCCCCACCACACAGTCAAACTCCTGTTAATTCTCTAACACAGGGGTCCCCAACCCCCGGGCCGTGGACCAGTACTGGTCTGTGGCCTGTTAGGAACCAGGCCACATGGCCAGAGGTGAGCGGTGGGCGAGTGAGCGAAGCTTCATTTGCCGCTCCCCATCACTTCCCGTCACTCGCATTACCACCTGAACCATCCCCCCGGTGGAAAAATTGTCTTCAACAAAACGGGTCCCTGGTGCCAAAAAGGTTGGGGACTGCTGCTCTAACAGACCTTTCACTTGCTCCATTTCTGGCCGCTGAAACCACCCACATGTGCGAAGGAGATGGGGAGGAATCCCATATTTATCAACTTCTGGAAAGTTAGATTCAAAACTTGATGCATGAATAATTATCTACTGAGTACCTGTCTGGTGCTTTGCCCATTCATGGCTGAGGATGAGGAATATCTAACTCTACACATGGCAAACGAAGTATGTGGAGAAGTGTTTGGTGATCAGAAATGTAGAGGGAGGTGAAGGAATTACCAGAGGTAGTGGTATAAAAACAACAGTAACAGGAACTGAGCCATGATAGGTGTACAAACTGATACCCAGAGGTGCCAAATAATTTGTCCATAGGTCACACCCAAAAATGTGGTAGATCCAGGATTCATATCCTAGTTGGCAAACCCCAAAATGAGTGTTTATACATAAGTAGAGTTTGCCATATTGTAGAAGGCTGGAGCACGTTCTTTATGAGAATCCTGCTTTAGGACAAGGAAATACCATGACTGTGTATTTTCTGGACTGTGAAGGAAGGGGCTGATGATTCAAGAACAATCAACCATCACTTAATGATTATCCACTATGAGTGTAGCACTTTACCATAAAGTCCTGGACAGAAACAGCAAATCCAAGTGAAAAGAGCTGATAATCAAGCACATTGCACACGTAACAGGTGTCATCACTAAATAGCTGTTGAATTAATGGATAGATGAATGACTGAATGCCAAGGTCAATCTTGTGACCCTGGGTTGGACACTAAGTTTACTAGAATAGTCACGTATCTATATGAAGGAATCACACCCACCATTTGGAAGAAGAAAGCTCCAAAGTGTTTATTGAAGGCTCTCTCCTCCCTCCCTCTCTCTCTCTCTCTCTCTCTCTCTCTCTCTCTCTCTGTCACACACACACACACACACACATACACACACACACACACCAGGGAGATGCTTCTTGACTCCCTTAGACACAAGTCCTGCCCTAGACTTGGCAAACTGCCTTTTCTGCCCACCCCACAGGATTGAGCATCTGAAGTGAAGTGGAAAATAAAGGCTGAAATGAAGCCATATTTGGGCACAAACCGTGAGAGATGAAAAGAAAAGAGGCATGCAAGCCCAATTAGGGAGTCTTAAATATAAAGTGTTATCATACAGAGTGGAGAAGATGGGTGAGCTACAACCCATCAGCTCTGTGAACAAACTCCAGGTGTTCAGCATTTCTCCCCTCTTCCTCCTCCCTTTCTCCCTCGGCTAGACTAAGAAGAGGAGACCCCCTGCAAGTCTTTTCAGTGTGTTTGGGTGGCATTACTTCCTATCACTGACAGACGCACATTGTACTGATGCTCCCGCATGGACAGGAGAAAGATGGGGAATCCTCAGCTTCATTCTTCACCACTTTGATGGCCGGGGCTGCAATCACATTTTCCTACAAAGTAACCTCAACTAAGAGATCAAGAGAATGATGTTTCCCATTCAGGGCAAGAAAGATGCTCTAGGAATAAACTGGAAGGGTTCATGTTTGTTGTACTCATCCTGGAAAGGCATTCCGTTGTCAAATGTTGGCCAGGAAGGAGAGAAATAAGAAGAGATAGAAAGAGAGTTGAGGAAATGCAGATATTCATTATGGTGAAGGCTCTGGAAGACAAAGCGAATGTGCCTTCCACTCACCAGAAGATTCAGGAGGAAAGCCTTCTTATAATTCTACAGCCCAGTGCTGACAGCCCTTGGCATATTTTCAGCATGAGGTACATTAACAAATAAGGAAAAGCATCCCCCTGAGCCTCTAATAACATTTATTTCATGCATCATTTCCTCCGAGGAATAGTAGGCCATGTATTTTTTATTCCTAGTGTGTCCTGTCTAAGAAATAATGGCCAAACTCACCTGTTTACTTCTGTGTATTTTACAACCTTCCTTGAGATTTGTCTTTCTCCAGCTCTTCTTCTTCTTTCTCTGCACTCTACACCATGCAAGTCTAAATAAAAAGGGATACAGATATTAATAACAAGCCAGATTTACTGAATCTGTATGTCTTGGGCAAGACATCTCAAATCTTTTATGGAAGAAGGCAGAGTAAGAATCCAGAATAAATAAATCAAATGGCCTATGCGGCCTAAACTGGAATTAGTATAAAGAAGCAACAATTTGAGTGATTCCCAAGCTTTATCAGTGCTATCAGTCCTAAGCACCCACCAGGTCCTCTAGACTTTCTACTGACCAGAGTTAGCCTGAGTCTAAACATGCTCCTGTGCCCAGCTGCACAGAATATCCAGCAGAGAAAACGTTCTTCTTGGCCCTAGGATGAGGATACTATACTACCAAGGCCCATGCTGGGTGATTAACAGAGTAAGTCCAAATTCTGACTTCCCTTTTCTTCACTTCATCACCAAACCCATGGGCCTTAATTCCTCCAACTCCTACCAGGGCCTTTTCTGGAAAGAAAATGGAAAAGTTGATCTTTGCACACAATCTCAAAATTCCTCTTCCCCCAACCCTTAGCCTCATAATACAATAAGCCACCACCAAGCTCCCAGCCAGAACAGGCAGTGGAAGGGCCTGCCTAGTCCCAGAACAGACCTCACCCAGCTCTATCTGAACCTCCTCCAGGGAAATGACAAAGCTGGGTGCCCCATATGCTCCAGGCTACAAAGCTTTGAACTGCAATAATGACATAGAAAAATGGTTGTGATAAAATGTTAAATGTAAAACAGAATATGGAACTGTGTCTACATTACAGTTATAACCACATAAAAATGTGTTCATTTGGTAAGAGAACACAGGACACGAAGAGATGAAAACGGTCATTTACTGCAGTGGTGAATCACAGGTAAAGATTTTCTTTCATTTCAATTTTCATTAACATATTATGTTATTTGTGTGACAAGGAAAATAAATGAAATGTCTGATCATGTCAAGTTGCATGCTACAGTTAGCACCGTAAGCTGAACTTGCAGTTCAGTTTTCTCAAACCTACAAATACACTGACAATACAACGAGCTCACCACAGCATCAGTCCTGCAAACATGGCTACAGAGATAACTGACCAAACCTTCTTACCTGGGTCATTCCTTCATACTGTCTCACCTGGCAGCTCTCAAGGAATTTGTAAGCTTTTGAGCAGTTGAGGAATAAGATAACCATATTACCTTAGCCCCAAATTTATACCAGAACAAAGGAATTTGTCTTCTGCTGCCTTTTCAACCCACCAGAAAAATGTCAAGTCTTTCACGAGTGGGTGTAGGGGTATCATGCCATACCCTCATCATTTATTAATTTTGCCCAGATTTAGTTAACGGTATGTGAAGTTCTAAACTACTGACAACTTGAAATCAGTTTAAGAAATTCTTGAATATTTTATTATCACGTGTTCAGAATGGCACCCAAAACTGCAAGGGACCTGAAAGAAATAAAAGGAAAAAGGTCCCTGTTCTTGGCAATATCAACCAGGGAGACTCAAGTTGGGTGTGGGGACCGTAGTCACAGAAGAGTCAAAGGAGGTGAGCTGTGTTGTACAAGATCCGTTGTTTCCCACATTATGCCTGTGTAAGGCTGGGTCACTTTTGTCACTTATGAACCCATTCTCTTTATGTCATCATTTTTAAGAAAGAACACAGAACAATGCTGTAAATCTGTTGCTGGGCACATAGGGTAAGGAAGGAAAGACAGGGAAGGAATAGATGGCAGAATAATCTTTATGAAGGGAGAAAAAATAAGTAAAACAGAAAGTGAGTAGTTAGGTTGAGGAAGAATTTGCTTAAAGACAGTCCAGGAAAGATTTACAGCAGTAATCCCCAATTTCTTTCACCACCAAGGGCCACCTTTCTTACTTTCCTCAGTAAGGTACACATTTTACAAATTTTTGTCTACTAACCACACAACCTTTATGGCTTGCTGATTAATTTGCTTCATCATTTGTGTTCACTGACAACATGCAGAATTGCCATTGGAGCTTTTAATCATCACAAACTAACTCATATGAGTACATCAGATTTACAATGATTCCCTCCCGCCCAAAATGGTGACTTTGTGGTTAGTCATCGGAGCCTTACTGCAGAGAATCACTCATTTTTGATAGATTAAAAATAGCTCAAGGGTCCAATTAGCTCAGAGTGCCAAGAGGTGCAGGAATCCCAGGGCCGAAACCATGGCGGTCAGGTCCGGAGCACTCAAGGATACCAGCAAGAAGGGAGAACACGCTCAGCCAGGAGGCAGCTGGGCTTGAAGGTGGTAAATGTGCTCAGGAGAAGATGCTCAAGATTCTCCTGAAAAGCCCCACACTCACAGGGTGGGGGGCACCAGCCAATGGCTGGGGGGCTGAGGAAGTCTTGGGAGAGGCAGATGGCCTTCCTACGTGTTCTTGATTTCCATTTCCCAATTTCACCTCAAATCTCTCTTTCATTACCTTTCCCAGCATTCTTTGAATAATCACCTTTTTAAGAATTGTTTGTGTTTTAAAGAAACAGTGACTTATCAGTATTTTTCTAGAGACCTAAGGTATATTAAGATCGCCGTTATTACTTTCAAATTTGGACCTTCTGTGATCCTACTCTGGACTCAGTTGTATCCTGTATGCACAAAGGGCAAAAAAGAAAGAAGAAAATTTTGTATGCCTTTACCCACAAGGAGCTTTACAAATTGGATTCTAGTTGAAGTTCAGAGTTTGGCACGAAGAAGAAAGAAAACTGTACCCAGCAGGGGACTGTGCTGGGCCAGCAGTGTTTGTGGGCAGCGCCGTTAGGAAAGGAGCTGCTCTAGCAGAAGGAGAAGGGCAGCCCTTCTCTAGGCAAAGCCTGTGGGTACAGAAGCTTTCAGGACAGGAATTAGGGTTTAATCTATAATTAAATCACCACTCCAGCAGCCATTTCCCAAAGAGTACCCCATAACACGTTAAAAGAGAAAACCTCTAGTAAAGGACTAGCATTCTTTCACTTTGTTTAACCCAGCAAGTCCCTAGGTAATTAAACTGTAGAAATCCTCTTCTGTGCAATATGTACTAAGACCCCTCACATCCTATTAACTCAATGAGAAGAGCAAGCAGAAAGTTTAGAATGTGGAAAAGCCTCACACTGGCTAAGTAGCAACTGGAAAGCTGAGAGCAGAGATGCTGATTTAGGAAGTCACAGGATTGACAGAGGAGATACAAAGACTCAGGAAGGGAATTTAAAAGGGAAGTTGGATGATATCAGGAGACCCTCCTTCATTTTCTCTTTCCAACTGAATGATCATAATCCATAACTAAATTATAATTCATGAATGTACCTATGCTTGTATATTAGGTTTTCATATAGCTCTTTTTTAACAGTAAAAGAAAATGACACACTGGAGTTGGTTTTCTGCTTCTTTTTACTTGTGCATATTCCCTGAATAATATTTTCCCAATGCCTACTGTCCTCAATGGGTAAGAAAGTTTTTCATGTCCTATAATTTGTGCTCTGTTTTTCTCAGTCTGCAATTGCCCTACCCCACTCCTTTTTTCCTTCTTCCATCCTGTTCTCTGTTCTCCCACCAGACCTGGCCCTCTTCACCCATCTCCTAATAAGGAACCCGAATGTCCAGCCAATCATCTACATACAGCTGAGAAAGAAGCGTCATGGAAATAGCAGAAAGGAGGGAACATGCAAGAATAAGAAAGATACTATTATATTTTTGATGGAAGGACTAAAATCAGTGAGAAGCAGGAAGGCACCAATCACAGATATACATGCATAATCAAGTATGTAGAAACATGACAGAATTAGCAAAAAATAATAATGATGATAATCAAAATAATATGTTTGCAGGCCTTCTCAAGAACTCATGTTTTTGCTTTCTACAGCATGGCTAGGATATTTATTCTTAGAGAAAATAAGTACCCAGTGATGTCAGGTGCCCAGTTTATCTCATCTCAGAAATACCTCATGATATCTTGGTGGTTAAGGGCTTTGGAAGCCCAAATCTTTTGGAATAGAGAAAAGGAGAGTTTATAGGAACATCTAAAGGTGTGTGTCTTTATATGTTTATATCAGCTTTATTTGTAATAGCCCAAACTGGGAACAACCTAAATGTCCATCAACTGCTGAACAGATAAACAAGTTGTGGTGCACCCATGCAATGCAACACTACTCGTTAATAAAGAGGAATGAACCACTGATACACAGACAACGTGGTTAGATCACAAAACACTAAGCCTGACTCAAAAGCATGCATTCTGTATAATTTCACTTATAGAATGGATAGGAGAAATTAATGGAATCCATGCTGACAGAAAGTATATCAGTGGTTGCCTGTGGCCAGGAGGTTTGGGGACATTGACTAGGAAAAGCACAGGAAACTTTTTAAGAGTGATTAAAAAGTTATTCTATATCTTGATGTAGTCACGGTTACATGCATGTATGTTTGTCAAAGCACATTAAGTACACTTAAAACGAGTGCACTTTATTATGTGGCAATTATTATATCTCAATAAAGTTGATTTTAAAAGCGTGCACTCTGGGAATTCCCTGCTGGTCCAGTGTTTAGGACTCGGTGCTTTCACTGCAGGGGCCCAGGTTCGATCCCTCGTCAGGGAGCTAAGATCTCACAAGCCGCGTGGTGTGGCCAAAAAAAAAAGTCTGTGTGTTCCATCTTTGGGTACTAATATTCCTTAGAAAAATATTGATGGTGTTTTCTCTGCTTTGAAAAAGTTGAGGAAGGTTGACTATCCTGATTCTAACTGGGTTAAGGGGGAAAATACTCCAGTCCCAGGGACCTGGGGAAGGAAGTGCAGTCCCCATACCGCACCTTCTGGACCGGAAGAGCTTTGCTGACTGAGGGGCTGATGCATCCAAAAACAACCCACAAAAAGGCAATAGATAGAGGCAAGGATTTAAAACATCTACGAAATACGGAAAGAGAGAATCCGCAAATTACTATTTTCACAGAAAGAACAATGATCATTAATGGCACAAAAACAACTTTATTGAGCAGTCCCATCTGAAACCCTTGTGCCAATCTACTGTCCCGACATTGTGGTGATCTATATGACTTTTTAAAAAACCTGTTGCTACAAAGCCTGTAGCAATAATGAATTCAACATAAAAACATTCCTTTAGAGGGCTTCCCTGGTGGCGCAGTGGTTGAGAATCTGCCTGCCAATGCAGGGGACACGGGTTCGAGCCCTGGTCTGGGAAGATCCCACATGCCGCGAAGCAACTAGGCCCATGAGCCACAATTGCTGAGCCTGCGCATCTGGAGCCTGTGCTCCGCAACAAGAGAGGCCGCGATATTAAGAGGCCCGCGCACCGCAATGAAGAGTGGCCCCCGCTTGCCGCAACTAGAGAAAGCCCTCGCACAGAAACGAAGACCCAACACAGCCATAAGTAAATAAATAAATTTTTAAAAAATAACAAAAAAAACCACATTCTTTTAATGCAAAGTTGAATTTACAAAACAATAAGGAAATTTCCCAGGGGAAAATAAAAAGTGGAAAATGAGTGGTTATTAGTCTTGGTGTGACAGGAGTTTTATTGGTTAAGCCAGGGGAGAAGATGAGGACTTGTGGCTGCATGATGTGGGTAGCGTTACCAGAGACACCTGTATTAATCCAGGACCCCAAATGAATGCATGGTCGTGGAAGAGGGCTGGCCTGTTGTCACTGGTTGCTCTCTCTGGGAATCAGACTACAAGACAGAGCTTAGCATGCAGGGTGGTTTACTAGGGATCAATGCCCCTGGGAGGAGAGACAGAATCAGGATTGGGCAGAAAGAGAAGCTGAACTGCCATGTACTCACAACAAGGCTTTAGGTAGCCCCACAGAGAGTTCAGAAGCTATATGGCTCTTCAGACTTGTCTTTAGTTGGAATAACGGGGACCCAGATTTTGTACCTCAGTGGATCCAGGCTGACCTTGGGAAAGGAGCATGACCTTTAGCTGATAACAATTCCCTGGCCTCAGTTGTCAGCAGATAGAATCCCAGCTGGGGAAACAAGTCCTTCCACCCAAAAGGGGTGGTATAAGTAGAGAAATCTGATAAATTCTGGTTTGTATTACTGCCAACATCCTGGGCATGTAGACCACATCACAGCATATATTATACTGTTTTAGTCTATCTCTCTTAGCCTGAGTAGACCAAAAAATTTTTTTCTAGAATTAATAAAATGTCTGCCCTCACATGGGTTTCAGGTTTGAATTCATGCTACTTAATTGGTCTGGGAAATCCCAAGCAAAAGAATCAATCTAGAAGCAGTCCCAGACTAGTAATGCCCTGGGTATCTGGCTTAAAGAAACAGAAAAACTCTCTGGAAGGATACATCTTCAACCCAGGCAGCAAAAGATTCCCATAGGTAAAGCCCCCCAAAAGCATGAGCTCAAATGCAAAATAACAACGAAATGAAAAAGTAATCCCCCATAAGCAAAAATAACAAGTAGAAGAATTAGATGCTTAAGAAATTCAGGTAAAATATTTATCAGAAACAAATATTAAAAGAAGGATATTTATATTAAGAATTTACAAAATTAAAAACATGAGAAAGCAACAAAAACTATTAAAGGGATCATCAGTTATGAAAAATAAATTTTAAATATAATTAAAGGATTAAACACTAATTTGGATACAGAGAAAGAGAAAATTGGTAAACTAGGAAAATATAACCAAAGAAATAAACCAGAATAAAGAGATGAAAAATGTGAAGAGGGATTAAAAGACATGGGAAATTGAATGAGGAAGCTCAAACTTTGTCAATTAGAAGAGAATAAAAGAAATGGGGAAAAGCAAAATTGGAAGAGCTAATGACAGGATTTTCCAAAAAGGATGAAATATATGAATCCTGTGATTCATAGAATTAAAAGATTCCAAGCAGAAAAAGTGTGTCTGGAGACCACCAAAGCAAAAATAAGATCTTAAAAGCAGCCAGGTGAGGGGGAGCACGGAGAATCAACTTAAAGCAGAAAAGTAATTAAAAGAAAAGTGACAGTGAAGTCAGAACACAGAAAGAATTTAAATTTTACAAGCAGCTAAACTATATTTTAAAAAAATTGAGGGTGAATATGACCCAGCAGTTGCACTTGTGGGCATCTGTCCCAGAGAAATTTATGTCCATGTGGAAACATACACGAATGTCCAGAGCCATTCACAATGGCCCCAAACTGGAAACTACACAAATGTTCTTCAATGTGTGAATGGTTAAACAGACTGGCATACTTATGCCACAGAACACTACTCAGCAACAAAAGGAAATGTACTATTGATACACACAATTGATAAACACAACCTGGAAGAATCTCCAGAGAATCACGCTGAATAAAGAAAAGCCAATCCCAGAAAGTTACATAGTCCATGATTCCATTTATATAACATTGTTGAAAAGTGAAATTATAGAGATGGAGAACAGATCAATGGCTGCTCGGGGTTACAAATGGAGGGAGTAAGGGGTGAGTGTCTATAAAGGGTACCTAGAGGGAAACTGTGGTAATGGTTCATTGCATATCTTGACTATGGTATCCTTACACAAAGATATACACTTGATAAAAACTGAGAGAGAGTGAGAAATGAGTGCATGCAGAAGTGGAGAAATCTGAATAAGCTCTGTGGTTTGTATCACTAGCCAATTCCCTGGTATGGATACTATATTACAGCTCTGCAAGACGTTCTCTTTACGGAGGTGGGGGGAGGTAAAGAGAGAGCACAGCACACATTGCAACTTCCTGTAAATCTGTAATTATTTCAAAACACAAACAGCATAACAAATCAAAAGTGGAATAAAAGAATGTTTAGGAAAAAAAATTCATTTACCCCTAGCACACCCTCACTGAAGGACCCTCTAGTGGATATGTTTCAAGAAAGAGAAAAATTGTCTCATAGGGGAAAAAAAGCAATTGTTGACAAGGAAACTTCACAATTCAAATTCAACAAGAATTGACCATTTAAAAAGATAACAATAATGCTACCCGTTTTTGAGTGGTATAGTAACAAAGTAGAAATAAACCACTGTAATAACATGTAAGATGGAAAAAGGTTTACCCAAGATAAAATGTTTAAGGTCCATATGTCACTCAGGAGGAAGATAGAGATATTAATTGATTTTAGACTTTCTATCATACATGTTAATATTTTAGAGGTAACTACTGGAAAAAAAAAATGAGCAAATCAAAAGAAGATAGGAAAGGAGGGAGAAAGGAGTAGTAAAAAGAGCAAAGTACGTTGGTAGAAATAAACCCCTAAATTCACAATGATTGTAAATAGAATAAATTTTCCAGTTAAAGATTAGAGATCATTAGATCAGATTATTGTAAAAATAAGAAAATAAACTCCAGCTATATTCTCTTTATAGAAATTTCAACTGAAACATAAAGACATAGAAAGTTTGAAAGGAAAAGGCAAATATTAACCAAAATAAAGCTGGTGCAGCCATATAAATTAAACAATGGAGATTTCAAGACAAATCTTAAAACAATCAGTATTGTTTTTATCCCTGAAAATCATGAAACAATCTAAATGTTCATCAATAAGACAAATCATGGTAGAGTTATTTAATGGAATACTATATAATCACTAAAGTCAGTGAACTAGAACAACATAAGCAATGGTATGGAAGAAAAAAATCAAATTGCACTAAAATAAGTAAACTCTGACACTTTTAATATAAAGGTTAAAAACAAGTAACACTAATTTTTTCAGCTTGGTACATTCCTGGTGATATTTGGCTTCCCTGGTAGCTCCCTGCTCATGGAAACTGCAAAACCAAGACTCATCCCCTTATCCAGATCTCTACCAGAATGGATGGCAAAAGTCTTTGACTAGCCCAAGCCTGGGTCAATGGCACTAAAGGAAGAGTTAAGGGCTATGAACCCCAAATGGTCAGGGCAGAGAGGGCTGAAACATCAAAGGACTGAATAAAACTGCCTGCGTTTTAAGTGGACGGTGAATGTTGGAAGTAAGGGTTCCCTTGGAGCAATTTCAGCAAGCGTTTGTGCCTGAAGAGAAACAGTTTGGATAAAAGTAATTCTTTGGGGAAAAACATGGTGTCTAAAAAGTAAGGTCAGACACAGCAAACTCAGCAAATAATAGAAAATTCATGTTGGAGTTTTCAGTGAACTATTTCACCAGCACTGAACCATTCACTTCCACCTCCATGAATAAAATCACTATATAGCTTATCAAGTAATCTATGAATTTAAAAAATAGACGTCTTATATAAAATATAGATGTAAAGTTTTTTTTTTTTTTTTAATTAGGGAATGAGTATAGAACCCTGGCTGAGAGGGGTGCATGTCCTAGGTTACTTTTTTTTTTTTTTAATTTAATTTAATTTATTTATTTATTTATTTATGGCTGTGTTGGGTCTTCGCTTCTGTGCGAGGGCTTTCTCTAGTTGCGGCAAGTGGGGGCCACTCTTCATCGCGGTGCGCAGGCCTCTCACTATTGCGGCCTCTCTTGTTGCAGAGCACAGGCTCCAGACGCGCAGGCTCAGTAATTGTGGCTCACGGGCCCAGTTGCTCCACGGCACGTGGGATCTTCCCAGACCAGGGCCCGAACCCGTGTCCTCTGCATTGGCAGGCAGATTCTCAACCACTGCGCCACCAGGGAAGCCCCCCTAGGTTACTTCTAAATGCTAAAGCATCTTCCTTGCAACCCACTGGTCTGGTGCACTGTGGCATTTCCTCAGCTTTGCTGAATCAACACCCTCGTGTCCAAAACAGTCATTCATATTTCACTGAGAAGTGCTGGGAACAGTGGCCACACAGACATACGGCCAGTTTAAAGCAAATGGGTAAGCAAGACCGTAAATCTCCTGACTATTACAAAAAGAAACAGAATCCTGGTTCCTAGGATCTGGAGAAATAGCTCTTCTCTATTCAGGACCCGCGCATGGCAGCTGGGAGCTCCTCATTTGAGTACATGTGCCAGGAGACCTTCTTGCCATCAGAGGTGATCTCGCCCTCGCCTGAGAGGCTGACGGCTGCATTTGATCAACTGCACAGGGGACCTCAGATCTTCCAGGATGATTCATATTTTGGGGGATTATTATTTGCCGTGGGTAATTCCAGCCTGTTTCACATTTGAATATGACAACTCCATTCCATAATTAGAAGGAGAGATTAGAGTGAATCAAGTAGTTATGATTAATAATAACTTTATTGTGGCTATTAGGTCAGTATTTTCTTTGGCTGTTACTAAAATACATTTAAGTGGAGAACAATCTGGTTGCAATGTTTTGTCCCCTCCCCCTGCAACCCTACACTTCCCTCTACACATTCTCTATCCTGCTTTAAATATTACTATGGAAATGAAATGCTATACAAGAGTATTTTTTAAACTGTAGGTTAAACAAGGAATCTCTCCTAATTCCTGTCTTTCAGGAAATATTAAGTAATTGCTTTATTTAACCAGTAGCCTGATGGACAGAGGATCCTGGGAATCAACAAGTGCCAGACAGATTCATTTATTTCCACCCTCCTCCTTCTGTACTCCTGCTTTCCGTTAAAGCCTCTACCACCCACTCAGTCTCTCAGATCCAGAGTCTGGCTGCCGCCTGGACCATTCTCTCTCCCTCCTACCCCATCATCAGTCAAGCTCCAAGTGCCAAATATCTCTTCCACTTGCATCTTCTGCCCCATCCTTCTTCCCCAGCCCTCCTTCGTTGCCTCATCTCATTTCTGAACTATTACAAAAGCCTGCTCAGCATTTTCTCCCTTCTAGAGTTCTCTTAAATCCTAATTCTAAATGACTAAGAGTAAACCATCTGTGATGAAAGTCTTCCCATGCCACTTCCCTTGTAAAATCCTTCAGAGGTTTCTACTGCCCACACTTTAGAGTATAAACGTTTTAGATGGACAGGGATGGGCCTTTATAAACGGCCCTGCCAATTTCTCCAGATCCTTCCTCCAGACCTTTCGTTTTCTACTTTATCAAAACCAAATCTTTCCAAATATTACCAATGTAACTGGGACTTTGCTCCCTCTGGAGCCCTCTTCCTGGAACTTCTACCTCACACTGGTAGTTCTTCAGACTTTCTCTCATCTTTCAAGATAAGTCTAAGGCCTCCTGTCCTCCAAGAATGCTCTGATGGCCATCTAAGCTTTCAAAGCACCCACCTCCCATCCCCATAGCAGGTAGGAGAATGTACGTGTAGCACTTGCATGATTCTCCCTCAGCAAAGCGATATTACTGTTACCAAGTCCAAGCTCATACTGCTCCCCACACGATAGGCCAATAAGTCAAGAGACAAGTTGCTGGGACAAGGAATAGTGACTTTATTCAGAAAGCCAGCAGACAGAGAAGATGGTGGACTAGTGTCCCAAAGAACCATCTTACCTGAGTTAGAATTACAGCTTCTTTTTTTACTAAAAGGGGAGGGAGTGTGGTTGGTTGTTGCAGACTTCTTGGTGTCAGAGTCCTTTGTTCTTGCAGCTATCCACTTAGGTCAGGTCATGATGTTCCTGTAAACCTCCAACCAGACAAATATTATTCTCTGTTCTGCAACTTTTTATCTCTGTATGAATGAGAAAATGTTATACCTTTAAAGATCAGAGCCTTGAGTATGGGCTATCCTGTATATTTCTGGCTATAGGCAACATTCTTAACTTGTAGCAAAAGCAATAAAACACAAAGGTTAAAGTAAAAGAAAGATGCAATATGGAGTCAGATTCATTCTTCCCTGTTACATGGAAACGATCAGTCTACTGAAATGATTTCCTGCGGTGTAAGTTCCTCATCTTGTTCAAGCCAGTGACTAGCATGATTAGGGAGAATGACAGGCTGTGAATAAATATATGCCCAGCACTCTTCTAGGCCTTTTCATGTATGATTTCTTATTTGCTTAAAAGGCTAATTACCTGCGGATCCGGTTCTCCCATCCCATGCGTGGGAAGCACTTACAGGGATCGGGTATTTCCCACGGAAGGCAACATGGGTCCTCGGCCTCCCCAGCGCCTCTCACATTCCAGTATCTCAAAGCGGGCTGAGGCGGAGAAGGGAAGAAAACAGCCGAAATGAAAATGGTTAAGTTAATTAATTGCGAGCTTGCTTGTAGGACCAGCACGTTTATTTAATCAGTTGCCTAGTAACCCTGCCTGCCTATGATGTGAATCGGATCAGCCTGCCTCAGAGCAAGTGATGGGCCATTCTGTCTACCAGCCACCAGTGCCCCTGTCCTGCCTTCACGTGCGTGGGTTGGAAACGCCAAATCCCCCTCCTGCCCACGAGCAGGGAGCTTGTGAGGTGGAAACAATATTTCTCCTCTTCTTTGTGTTCTGTCTCCATAGACTCCACAGCTGAGGGAGGAAGGCCGTTGCGTGAACGTGACCTTCCAGCTGGTGAATCAGAGGACAAGAAAAATGATTCGCATCTGCCTTCCTTCTCGAGTGACCTACACACCAGGCGCCGAGAAGCGCTGCCCAGCTCTCGGAACTGTTACCTATTCTGTTCCCACATCGATAAACAAGTAACGTTTCCATACAACACCGCAGGTTAGGGCCTCTGCCCGGAGCAGAGCAGAGAGGCCCAAACAAAGAGGGGGCTTTGGGCTGTTGTTTTTGTGTATGTGAGCTTTATTAAGTGACCTTAAATGGGAAGAGAGAATAGATGCTGAGTTTAATCACGTAAGATCAACTCAAGACAAACTGTGCAGTTTTCTTTCCTGACGGGAAAACAAACAAACAAACAAAAAACTCACGTACTGACAGGCAAACGAGTTCCGAGGACTCCTTTGGTGCTAGATTTATTGGAGGATTTGACGACAAGAATTTGTTCGTAGTTTTTCACCTCCCTTACGCTATTCTCTTAGCTGGTTGTTTTGAATGCCCCTCCCCCATCTTTATCCCAAACTATCCTCGTTCTTCAGCTGTGACACACCATGACCACATTTTTATACTATTATGAGGTGGGGTTTTTTTTCTTCTATGTGTCAGTCTCTGTAGATAAAAGACTCCATCTTCCATAAAGAATTCCCACCAGAAATCTTTATAAACCTTCCATCAGAGAGACACTGCCGTCGTGCTGTGCAAAAGCTAATCTAATTAAGACAGGATCTGCTAAATTTAATAGCCTCCTATGAATTTTTACAGACATCTGGTAGCTGGAAGTTGGAGCAGCTCTAACATATAAAATTCACATTGTCCGGATGACCAATATCAGGGTCAAATATTTCCCTTCTTTTGGGAGCTCACACTGTTTTGGTATGGATGCTGTTTTCAAACCATGATGTCCTACAGGTAAATGCACTGGAAAGGACATTGAGGAGTCAGACTTCTAAGTCTCGGCTTTCCATGTGCAAAATGAGGGCAGTGATATTTCCATCTGGGGTTCTTTCTTTCTGGATAAATTTGAAATGTATACACAGGGCCAGCTTCATGGGCACCCAACACAGCACCTCATGTTAGCAGACCCCTGGCTTGGTGTAATGCTCTCCTGTCCTCTCTTGAAATGCTTCATTTTTTATTGTACGCTGAGCCCCACAAATTATGTAGTTGACCCCATGTGTATAAAATTCTCTGCATGATGCCTATTACATAAGAACCACAAAATACTTATTTCAAGCCTCTCCTCTCCATACTATCCTCCTGACCAAATTATGAAATTCAAGCTAGTAGGATTTCTCCTGCTTTCAAGTGGGACAACTTCTTGACCAGCGCTCCTGTCTAAGAACCCCTACCACCACCTCCCCCAACAAGGTCTGTATCTATTTGTAGGAAATGAAAACATTCTAATATATAAAGATTAAATTTCATATATGCCTACATGCTTGTATGTGCAAAAGTTACCAATTACACAAAACTCATAACTGGTAACAGCGATTTTCTCTGAGCTAGAAAACTGATATCAGGGATTGGTTTCTAGAGGGTAACCTAATTTCCACTTCACTTTGTCCTTCTCGATTTTGTTTTGTTTTGCTTTACCATGTGTGTGTTTTGCCCTAAAAAAACTAAAACCTACTTTCGTTTTACTTAGATCACAATAACCCTATCTATACACATATATGAATATACATTCACTCCTAACTTTTTGTTTGTTGTCTGAAAAGATAGAGCTGGGTAAGGCATAGCTTGCTCAAAATCCCACCAATTGCCCAGAATTCTAGAAGCATGTGTTCCATTCCAGACCCAAAGCCAGTAGTTGATAACTAATGGGGTTGATGGGTGTTCCCGCTACTTCCCTTGCATTCCATAGCCCACTCCCAGGGGGAAAGGAGGAAGGGGCCGTGTTCTTTCACTGGAGATTCCACCCACCAAGTCTCCTGGGCCCCAGAAGGCATGTGCACTCACAAGCAACTCTCTGTACCACTGGAAAACAAGGAGAAGTATAGCAACCCATTAAAAACGTATGTTCTGACAATATTTTGCTCCGGGGCTACTGAGAAACATAGTATCAAATAGGCTTTGAAGTGAGAGGTGGAATCCCTGTGAAATGAGATTTTTCCAAAGTATCCAAATGAAGCAGTTGTGTGGCCACACTCCACCCCACCCCCGCACCAGAGCGCAGGATGAATGACCCTGGGCAATGACCAACAAAATACCACACACACAGTCAGCCTGGTTAAATACCATGTTAATAATTAAACATGTACTCAGCATTTTTGTTGAATTCCGTGGATTACCCAGGGGGGCTTGTGGGCAAAGGTCAAGCTGACTAGCCAGTTCTCAAAATACTAGTGAAAGACATTCCCTACCTCTTTCTGCCCAGAGTTCTAGTCTCCCATGATAAAACCAAGATATCATAAATGGAGGAAGAAAATTCCTCCAGAAACATTATACTCCATTCCTCTGGGGCAACTAGCTTTTAAAGCAAACAAACCACGAGAAAACAAACGAAAGAGAACAAGAGAAAGTCTGCTCACCCTGTTGTATAAGTGTCATGAATTACCTGCCTTTTCTGACAAAAATGCTACATCCAATATTGGACCCTTTTCCTGCTCTGGCCTCTTGGTACTTTTCTGCTCTGGTCTGTGGGGGACCAACACACAAAGTGTGTGCCCTAGAAAACAGCTGCACGAGGGTGGTGAAGTACCTTGAACAACGGTGCACCACTGACAGTCAATGGATATTAGAAAATGAAGGTGGAGATCATCTCCTGCTTTTCCCCATCCCTCCCGGCTGTAGTCCAGGACTTTTGCAATTCCCGTGTCCCCAAAAATCCTGTCCAGGGCATAAAATATATCTGTTGTTCTAACTGGCAGTTCCTGGAATTAAGCTGAGCTCTCATAAAACTTGATTGTTTGTGTGTCTGAAGTGACACCTGGCATCTGTAACTGTTTTGTGCTTCACTTGGCTTCATGTTTGCTTTCCTTTCCAGCAGTGCTTGGAACATAGAAAGGGCAGAATAGGTATTTGTTAAGTGAATAAATCCAGAGGAGCAGTGGTATTGCTCCCTTGTGTTCTAAGAGGCACAAGGCACTTTTAAGGCCATGCCCCATCTGTTTCAGTCTGTCCCTTACTGCTGCTTGTCAGAAAAGAGATAACTACTTTCTTAGATTCTTCCTAAAGAGACACATGTTGGCTGGTTTAGGTCATGGAGGCGGCGGCATAGTGTAACAGTGAAAAGCACGGACACTGAGCCAGATTCCCTGGAGTGGAATCTACACACACCACTGACTAACCGTACAACCTTGCGTAAGTTACTTAACCTTTCTGTGCCTCATTTTCCTCATCTGTAAAGTGGAGACGATACAAGTTCCAACATCATATGATTGTAATAGGACAAGATAGTTAATATTTTAAAGTGCTTAGAATGATGCTAGCACATAATAAGTGCCATATAAATGTTTACTAAATTAAGAAAATAAAATGCTATTTCTAAGAAAGGATAATACCAATTCATGAATGGCAAATAAACTTCAGCCTAAGAGAGAACTTTTATTTGTTGGTAAGAGATATCTGAAATCATGTTAGGAAGGAGTTCAAAGCCACATTTGGGCTCAGATGAAAAGTAGAACCCCTGGTGATTGATGATACCCACATGGGCTCTGATATGGGAAGTGGCAAGGTGTGCCCCATTTCTGCCATCCCTATATGCATGTGGTTTTTGCTACCTAACCTGTTCCAAGAACCCGAGGAAATGAATCACAAGGATAGAAAGCTTGAATAAATATTTTTTGAGAATCATTTCTGTGTAGATATTATGCTGGATGTTAAAACACAAAGATGAGTAAGATAACCATCACTTTCAAGCTATTTAGAGACCAGAAGGAGAGAAGGGCTCATGACTTTTAAGTCAAAACACAGTGTGCAATGGTAGAGTGTAAACACAGAGCTTTGAGAGCACAAAGATATGGCAACTAACATACCCCAACAGGGGAGGGAGACACAAGAATCTTCAGGGGAATCCATGTCCTGTGAAAGATCACATGCCACTTGACCTCTTGTCATAAACAACTATACTAATGGACGAAATATGTGAAACCACAGTCTTCAGACAATAGACAACAATCAGAACTGGATTGTGACCCCAGGGAGAAGGAAAACAAGGTGACCCTTATGACTGCTCTAGCCTACTGACTGGAGGCAGATTCAGGTCAAAGTACTGGGCAGACCAACCCAAACAGAGCTCGGCGGTATGACTGGTATGGCCGCGTGGAGGAGATAAAGATGGAGACCAAGAAGGCCAAGGCAGCTAGAATTGTGTGATGGAGTACCAGAAAGCAGGCAGCCTCACAGAGAGAAAGCTGCAGAAATCTGTCAAGGGCAATCTTGAGTCTTTGGCTCAGTATCACTCTGCTCACAAATTGTAAAATATGTTCAAAGATGGAAAAGAAAACATGAACATGAGGAGGCGAAAAATGGACACTATATTTTAAAAATACAAAAAAATTGAAATTCCAGAAATAACATAAAATATCTGAACTAAAATTACTCAGGATCGATTTACAGCAAACATCTTTAACTTATTAAAGTTTATCTTCAAATTACATTACCACCTTTCACATATAGTGTAAGAATCTTACAACAATATACTTTTATCCCCTGTCTTTGTGCATTGTTATTATATGCTTTACCTCTGCATAGTTTATAAATCCCACAATAAATACAGAGTTATTGGTTTTTTTCTTTTGACAATAAATTGTTTTTTAAAGAAATTTTAAAATAAGGAAAGAAATGCCTTTCATATTTACACACAGGTTTACCATTTGGAGCTCTAGTCATTCTTTTTTTCTAGGTCCATATATCCATCAGACATAATTTCCCTCTTGCTTGGATAAGCTCTTTCAACACTCCTTTTAATGTATGTCTTCAGTGATGAATTCTGTTAGCTTTTGTTGATCCTAAAGTCTTTATTTTGCCTGAATTTTAAAAGGTACTTTTTCTGGATATAAAATTCTGGGTTGACAGATTTTTTTCCCCAACACTTCAGATATGTCATTCCATTGTCTAATGGCTGTCATGGCTTCTGATGAAAAATATGCCGCCATGCTTTTCTTTGTTTCTCTGTGCAAAATGTGTCTGTTATCTCTGGCTGCTTTAAAGTTGGCTCTTTATCACGTTTTTTCAGAAAATTTGATTATAATGTGTCTTTTTGTGTTTTTTTTCTTATGGTTCTTCTGTTTAGGATCCACTGAACTTCTTGGACCTGTGGGTTTTTAGTTGTCATCAGTTGGAAACTATTTCAGGCATTATGATTTCAAATGCTTTTTCTTTGCCCCTACATTTCTCCCACGTTTTTTGGTATTTTTTTCTCTGTGTATTCATTTTTAATAGTTTCTGTTGCTATGCCTTCAAAGTCTCTGATCTTTTTTTCTTCAGTATCTAATTTGCTTAGTAATTGATAGAACAATTAAACAAAAAACTAATAAAGGTATAAAATATTTGACTTTTAAAAAGTTTTCTAATTGACATTTGCACAATACTCCACCCAACAACAGCAGAAAACACATTCTTTTCAACTGCATATGAAACACTCACCAGGATAGACCACATTCTGAACCATAAAACAAAATTCAATGAAGTTTAAAGGATTAAAACATAACCATATTGAAAGTAAACTAGAAATCAATAAAAAAGACATATTTCTGAAAAATTACCAAATCTAAGAAAATATTTTTAAAATACCTAAAGAAAATTAAAGCACTATTTTTTAACTAAATGAAAATGAAAACACGACATATCAAAATATGTGGGAAGTAGGTAAAGAAGTGTTTAGAGTGAAAATTTATTTTCTTAATATTTTCTACTAGAAACTTAAAAATCTGTGAACTCAATTATATAAGCTTATATATATAAAATTAGAAAAAAGGGGGCAAATGAAACCCAAAATAAGTGGAAGAAAAGAAATAATAAAAGTAAGAGTGGAAGGTAATCAGATAGAAAACAGAAAAACTACAGGGAAAATTATCAATAAAATTTTTTAAAACTGGTTTTTTTTGAAAGATCAATAAAATTGATAAACTTCCAAGTGATTAAGAAAAAAAGGACAAAAATTATTCATACGAAATAAAAGAAAGAATAATGCTAGAGTTTCTGTATGCTCTGAAAGCATAATTAGGGAATATCATGAACAATTTAACACCAATGAATTTGACAACTTGGATGAAACAGACAAATTCCTGAAAGACACAAACTACAAAAGTTCATTAAAAAAGAAATACATAAACTGAATAACCCTTTACCTATTGAAGAAATTGAATTTGTGGTTAAAATTCCCATAAAGAATACTCCAGGTCCAGATGACTTCATTGGTGAATTCTACCGAACATTTAAAGAAGCAAAAAAGCAACTCTACACACCTCTTCTGGAAAATAGAAGAGGCAAAAGAAACCTTCCAGCCCATTTTATGAAGCCAGCACAGCCTTGGTATCAGAACTAGATGAAGATATTATAAGAAGAGAAAACTATAGACCAAATTTTAAACACAGTGGTAAAAATATTTAACAAATTTCTAGAAAATTGGATTAAGCAATTAATGAAAAATTGGGGTTTATTTGAGGACTCAACAGTTGGACTAACATTAGAAAAAAAATCATCTTTATTAACCATATTTACAAGAGAAGAAATATATGAACTCATCAATAGATGAGCAAAAGAATTTGATAAAATTTGATATCCATTTAGAATTTTTTTAAAAGCTCTCAGCAAACTTGAAACAGAAGGGAATTTCCTCATAAAAAATTTATGACCATTCTACACTTAGCATCATACTTGATATTGAAAGACTAAATGAGTTCCCCTTAAGGTTAGGAGCAAGGTAAGACTGCTTTTCCCACTTGTATTTAACACTGTATTAGAGAACCTAGTCAGTGCAATAAGACAAGAAACAGAAAAGGCATACAAATTGGAAAGGAAGAAGTAAAATTGTCTTTACTCACAGACACTATGATTAAATTTGTACAAAATCTTAAAGAATCTAAGGGAAAAAAATAATCTACAAAGAAGCTAGGAGAACTAAGAAGTGAATTTACTAAGGTTATAAGATAAGATGTCAATATAAAAATTTACATTTCCATATACTGGCAACACAGAATTGGAAGTTGAAATGAAAAAATGTCTACAATAGTGCCAAAAACATAAAATACTAAGGTGTAAAGAAAGTATGAGCAAAGATCTTGACTTGTAAATTACAAAGCATTGCTATGAGACATAATAAAATATCTAAACAAATGTAGAAATGTATTATGTTTATAGATCAAAAGTCTCAGTAATGTTAACATGTGTGTTCTTCCCAAATTGATCTATAGGTTCAACACAATCTCAATCAAAATCCCAATAGGCTTTTTCATTGTTGAAATTTACAAGCTGATTCTAAAATGTATATGGAAATTCAAAGGACCCAAACTAACCCCCAAAATGAGAACAAAGTTGTAGGCCTTACATTACCTTATTTCATAAATTTCTTTAAGACAGCATGGGGTTGGCACAATTTAGACATATAAATTCATGTTCTGGAATAGAAAGTCCAGTAATAAACCTACACATATATGGTTAATTAATTTTTATTAGAGTGACAGTGTAATTCAATCGGAGAAACCTAGTTTTCTTCAACAAATGGTGTTAGAACAATTAAATATCCATGGGTAAGCCAGCCTCCAAGATGACCCCAATAATCTTTGTCCCTTAGTCCCTTTTAATAGTACCTTCCCATTGAATCAGATCTGGCTAATATGACCAATAGAATATACCAGAAGTGAGAGAATGACTATGACTTCCAGACAGGAGTGATCTTCACAGTATGGAAATCAGATCATTTTTCTCTCACTCAGAATAAAATCCAAAGTCCTTACCTGACTACTTGCATAAAATAACCCAGCTTTCACAACCCTGAGCACTCTATCCCTTACTCTGCTTATCTTTGTAGCATGAATCACCAAGTGACATACTTGATATTCGCATCTTTGCTTGTTTATTGCCTGCTCCCTCCTCCTTCCTCTCTCCCCCATACACATTGGAATGTAAGCTCCATGAAAGTGGGGACTTAGTTCTATTCAATACTGAATGTGGTAGGTGTTCATTAAATATGTTGAATGAAAAAATAAACCTCTGTACTTCAACAGACTGGGAAAATTGTGGACCACAAGAAGTTAAAATTAGGCAGAAGTTCAAAAGAGAAGAAATAACAGAACAATGGGGGCAAAAAAATGGATGTTTATCACAAGATCATACCACCTCCAAAGAGGGTTCAAAAGCTCATAGTCTGGGTCAGCTAAGGGGTGAGAAATAAAGAAATATTCCGGGAGTTAAGCCAAATTGGTAAGTTTGGAGTCATCCAAGCCCAGCTTGCAGGTGTGTAGCCCTGTTGACAAGACCCCAAAAGAGAACAAATAAAGTAGACAGCTTTGGTACTACTTTCTAGAACAATAATTACTCTGAAACTGAGCAATTTCTGGGTTATTATGAAAGTAGGTGAGTAATGTGAAAGAGAAAGTTATTTTGGCTGAAAAGGGAATTTGGAGGCAGATTATGTTCAGATTCTGACAAACATAAAAAACAGAACTTTAAAATCCAGGATTTTAGGAACTACTTTGAGCTATGCTTTCTTCATCACTTTTTTCCCTAAAGCTCCAGCTATTCCCATCCTGATTTTCCCATGAGTGTGGAGGGTAGAGGCCCTATAGAGGTACCTTGGTTGAGGCAGAGACAACTGTTTCCCAATATCCATTTTCCCTTTCACTAGAGAAGCCCCCGGGTTTCACCTTGGCACCTGGCCACTCAGCCATAGACTAAATACCCGGCATGCATTGGTGCTACGGATTTTCAGGCTGGTGGGATTCCAGTGGAACTGACATGTGCAAATCCTCAGTGATCTTCTTAGGCACACTTGCCATGGACTTGCTCCTTCCAACTGGCTGGAGCAAGGCAAAGCCACCTGGCCAGCCTGGGACCCCAGATGACTTGAGGTCTTTTTTTTTTTTTTTTCAATGAGAGAAGTGAACTTCCTTCTTACATCTCTTTGTTACAGCTACAAAGCCAGTATCCTAAATACTGTGATAGTGTGATGGTTCAACATGCAGTGGAAAAGCTATAGAATCTGGAATCAGAAAAACCCAAGTTCAGAGCCCACACTTACCACCCACCAAGCATGTGTTCCTGAATGTTCTTTCCTCAAAGTAAAACAGTGATAATAAAACCCTTGCAAAGGGTTACATGGTTACAGCTTTAAAAGTATGTGTAGTGTCTGATCCTTGGTATTTGCTACTTATTATTACCTTTACTGCACATACACAAATGCCTACCAGAAGCCCTAACACTTGGGCCCTCACCTTTCTTCCTTAGTTCTCGGGAAGAACCATCACGAATTTCATGCCAAAAGCTGAGGACAGTCCTCACAGTCAGGGTGGGAAGTCTTCATGGGTCCAGCTTTCTTAATCTTACTTAAGTAATGGTATTTCCCATCCTTCAATCCATTACTTCACAGAAACCTCGGTGACAATACATTCTGTCCTGCTCTCAAATCATGTGCTTTCCCTGAGCTCAAAAAGCTAAAACCTGAAGACAAAGCAATACCTTCATGATCCCCCAAATAGAATTTCTGTGGTTTTAAAACCCTCGATGAAGAAATGCCTGAAAATAACTTCTCAGCTGGATCAAGACCAGCGCTGTGCAAGTCCTCCAAAAACCCCTGGGGATGGTCCCCCTCTCCAGACACTCCCCTCGAAAGAAATCTGTGCTCTGGAAATGCAAATTTCACATCCACGGCAGAAATCTCAGACAAACACTCGGCAAAAACATCTTTCCAGATATGACGTACTGTAATGTTTACCATTTTAAAGGAGTCACTTCTTAGTCTGCTACACAATAAATAACCCATTTGTTTCACTCAAATCACTTCACATAATAAAGGACTTCTGTAAATTCAGCAGGAGTTCTGTCATCCTGAGGTGACGAGTTGGCATTGGAGAATTTATCTCTACCATCCACCGTATGAAAAGCTGGGGCTGCGCTTTTTCACACGGCAAAAACAGTGAGAAGGTTGCAGTTCTGGCTTGTGAATTCATCAAGAGCTGACTTCATGAAATCTTAATGAACAGATTCAAGCCAGGGCTGGGAATAACTCATTCAGGCAAACAAAAATGCATTAATGCAACATTAAGCCCAAGAAAATATAAACCTATAGGGCCTGAAAATTTAGTCATTGCAGGTAAAATAAATAGTATCCTTTTGTGCATGTATATTTATACACACGTATATGTGTGTGCATGTATAAATATAAGCATATATACACATATATACATACATATGTGTGTATAAAGAGACAGACAGAGACAGAGAGACAACATATCTATTAAATAACCATAATTCAGGATACTACGATCTAAGACTATGTACGCTATGTAATGAAACTTACGGTAATGATGGATTAATAACCTTAGGTCAAAAGCTGCCCTTAGACTTGCCCTGAAAATTGCCGCCAGCAAGGGAAAATTTGACCTGGCATTTTAGAGAGAATCCCTGAAAACATAATTTACTCTAATATATGGAAGTATAGATGCATAAGAGGTTGGAGGTGCCCAATTTGTGTTTTTCTCATGGACAAAGATGCTTTGTCTCTGCTAGTAAACCAGACTCCTCCTCCTTCCTCTGCTGGTGTCTCTGAGCCGGGCTCTGTAGACACTCAGGTCTTCAAGGTCCCCAGGTGGCCCTCCCACTTATTTGAAATATGCAGCCAGGATAGGCTGAGATCTGGATGAGGTTTCCAGCAAAAAAAGGGGTGGGGAGAAGGGGAAGCATTATGGGGAGGCCATTTATCCTGAATGCCAATAACAGAGTGAAATTATGGCAGACTCTGAGGTTCAACACATACTCCTGGGATGCTTTCTTACATGGCAGTCACCCCCTCACCGCAGCATAGCTGGGGGAGGGGGCAGTTTCACACTCTCCTTAGAGGTGAGGTTTTGCTCCTACTTGTCTAGTTAGATGGTGAGCCCGGACATAAACATACATTTTCTACTTCTGGATCTCCTGCTTTTTCACCAGTGCATTATGCCTCACGAGCTTCTGGTCCAAACTCGTCAGGGACATGTGGCTCCTTCCTCTCTGTATCACCTGCAAAGTGGCAAAGGTCAGAGCCGAGAGTGAAATGGAAAGGCGCTGTCCCCAAGGAATTCATCTGAACTACAAGCGAGATTGGACTAGGGCAGGTTTCTTTCCTGCATCCATATGCATCCGGCTGGCACGGCTCCTTTCTTAATGCTGCTCACATACCAAATAGAAATCAGTCGAAGCAGCTAGCTAGCACAGCCTTCTTCTTAAATAAAAGTGCTTTACACCCAGAACATCTCAGACTGGTAGAAAAGAGATACAGAACCGCAGAGATACCAATTGGATTATTTGAGCTAATGGTATTTTATCTCCCTATAAACATTTCATTATTAATTCTTTAAGTGGTTAACGTGAAACCCTTTACAATACTTTCATTTGGGAGGGCTTGGTAAAATCATCCACTTGTCAGTTATAGAACTGGAAGAATTTGTAAGACAAATAGAAGGGATCATATTTTGGTCACATGTGGTTAATTTTTCTTAGATAAAACACTGAGGAACCCAATATGGAAATGTCACAATTGCCTCAGAGTGAAAAACTCAATTTGAATATTTATGTCCATGAGGCAATCCAAAAAACTGTTTAATAAAGACAAAAGGATTGAGCTGTTGGTGCATTTTAATTTACAAAACAAAGAACATCCCATAAATGTGATTTAGTTATATTATTACACACTTTAATTTCTTATTCATGCATCTTATTTTCTATAACCCAAACAACAAGACATGTGTTGCAAAATGTCAGCATCATCACAATTCGTATCCTTTACAGTAAAACTTTGGTTATCTTGGGCACAGTCAAGCTGGGAGTCCGTCAGTAATGAGGGTGTGTGTATATTCATGTACATGTGTGTGAAAGAGAGAGGATATTTTTATCAGTTGAGGTAAAAATAAATGAAATGGATTAAACTGTAGAAAATATTGAACTTTCCCAGCACGGTGCCACTACCCACTATTTTCTTGTTTAATGTACTTCTTTATTATCTCTAACCCTAACTAGATGTACGCTCTGTGAAAATAAAAGCCTTGGGTCTCTCATTCACTATTTCCCATCACCTAGATCAGTACCTACTTCTTCATAGGTGCTCAGTCAACCAGAAGCATGAAAGAATGGGTGAGCCATCTCTGCAACTCAGTGTGTACAGACACTTGGGAGAAAATCACAAGACTTCAGGTCCCAAATGGCCCATACAGACACATTTGTGGGTTTTTTAGTTAAGTAATCACTTACTTAATTAATTAATTAAGCTTAATTATGGCAAAATACACATAAGATTTACTACTATAGCCATTTTTAAGTGTACACTTCAGGGCCATTAAGTACATTCACATTGTTGTATAACCATCACTACCATCCATCTCCAGAACTTTTTCATATTGCAAAACTGAAACTCTGTACCCATTAAACAACTCCCTATTCCTCCTCCCCCAAGCCCCTGGCAATCCCCATTCTACTTTCTGTCTCTGTGAGTTTGACTCTTCTAGGTGCCTCATATAAGTGCAATCGTACAGTATTGTCTTTTTTCACTGGCTTTTTTCACTTACCATGATATTCTCAGGGTTCATCAATATCGTAGCATGTGTCAGAATGTCTTCCCTTTGTAAGGCTGAATAATATTCCATTTTTGTGCCAATAATATATTTTGTTTATCCATTCATCTGTCAATGGACACTTGGGTTATATTTGGTTCTGACGGGCTGTTCTGTCTGTTTTATCTTGTTTGTTTAGGATTTTGCTGCTTTATTTTGTTTTATTTGTTTTGAATGTATTTAGATAGGGCAATTCTTCTCCAAGTCTTCACTCTCACCCCTCTCTCTTCTCTTGATTCCTATACCCAGTGTTACCATTTACTCCATCTGTCCATGCCTTTCAATGAAAACTAAACGATGCTGATTATATTCCATTTGCTAAAAGGGGAATAGGAATCATTCATATTATAAATCAGTAATTAAACCAGAGAAGACATTTCTAACTAACCTCTTGTTAATTTTGGTAAGAAGGTAAGAAATAGGTCCACTCCTTAAGCTGTCCAAGTTTTAATAGATAGTTTGAGGGGCCTTCCTCTCTGATTGTTACATCCTGAATTAATGCATACAATTCTGATAACTGACATACCTATACACAGGGGATTCTCTGGCAGGAATTAGGTAGGCCTTTCCTTCACTCATTCAGTACATATTTATTGAGTGCCTATCATTTGTGAGACTTTGTACTAGCTTTGTAGATACAAGCATTAGCAAAACCAATATAGATTTGGCCCTTGTGATGCTCACCATCTCTAGAGAACCCAATGTTAAGCAAATAGTACTCAAAGTACTGTAATATTTCAACATGAAAAAGTGCCGGGTGAAATCAAAACAGTGAAAGGAGGGCGATGGTACAATGGCAAAGAGCAGGGTAATCTGACATGGTCCTACACGTGGGTGTGTGTTGCGGGGATAAACAAGAGAGTGAGTACTCTTCTCAAACAAAGACGATTAGAATGACGTGTCTGACAATGAACATGAAGTGTCACGGCAGGGGACTTTTGTTCATTCATTCATTCATTCCATTTATTCAGACACTCAGAATCTGTCATTCAGAACTTTACTGAGCACCTAGTATGTGTCTGTGCCAGCACTAGGGCTAGAATGATGAATGAGACAAGCATCTTACCTGTACGGTTTGCATCTCATTGGGGAAACATACAAAAACACAAAGAAACATACAAAATAATGATAAATGCTGTTGGCGCTAGGAAGGAAACCAAACAAGGGTAAAACAGAGAATGACGTGGTGGGGGAACCACTTCAAATAAGGTAGTCAGATAAGGCTTCTTTGAGATGGTAACATTTCAGTGGAGTCTGAAAATATGAGAAAGAGCTGGCTGTACAATGAAATGAAGCGAAGAACATTGTGGCCAAGAGCAACAGCGTAAGTAAAACCAGGCTTCTAGGCAATAAGTTTAGGAATTTCTTTCTTTCTTCCTTCCTTCCTTCTTGCTTTCTTCCTTTCTTTCTTTTTTTGACATAATCAGAGAAGTGACAAGATCTGATTTCTGTCTTAGGAAGATGCTCTTGTTGCTGTGTGAAGTATAGATTAGGGATGCCATAGAAGCAGCCCAAGTAAGAACGGCTGTGTCCTGGACTCTGCATTTTCATTGTTTTCTTTGGATGTCCTCTTCCACTAGAATGTAAGCTCCACAAGGGAAGTACTTCTTTTTTTGTTCACTGCTGCACCCCCAGCGCCTGACAATGCCTGCAACAGTTGGTATTCTAAAAAAAATGTGTTGTTATTGTTAAGTAAGATAATCAACCTTCTGAATAATGCTCTTGAAATATTTACTTTAACACAGCAAGGTAATGATCAGGGTAGATTTACGGAAACAATATCCATGGTGGGGATACTTAACCGTTTTCGCCTGCCCTAAGAATTCTCAGTGAACATGCCAACAGCCTCACTCTACTTTCAAGCAAAGATTTAATATCTAGAAGCAGCAGTAAGATTGCAGATCACTAAGGCTTCGTTACCTTTATAAAACAGACTACAGGGCATTTACTTGTGTGCTCTGAAATATTACCATAAAACTAAACCTCACTTGTCAAAACAAACAAGCAAAGTAAATTCTGTGAGGCATTATAGCCTCGATAGCAATTGCATTACTTTTACAAGCTAATTCATAAAACCAGATAATTCATAATGGCACACCCCTTCATAGATGTGAATGTGTGAGTCTCTATAGCATTAATACATCAACACAGATGTGTAAATAACTAGACTGATCCCTCAATAAAAGTGTTTTATTCGCATCATTATTGAATAAATATGCCATCTGAATAATTTACTTCTTCTTTCCTCTCTTGAAATAATATTTCTAAAGGTGAAAATTTAGATTCTGAAAATTAAGAAAAACTACATTCGATTACAGTCTGCCAGACTTCAAAAGAGGAATATGAATTGCAGCTAATAATCCTAATAGTAATAAGAATAAAGCACTTGGTATGGAAGACTCACTACTTCAAATACTTCAGCCAATTAGTCACCCAAACATTTCCGATTATTCAAGTATTTTGGCATTGTGCAAGTAAACCATATGAATAAATTGACTGCATTTTTCTTTTCTCATTCAAATGTTTTTACTCAAAGTTATTGCAACTTTTAGAGCAGAGACATTGCTTTTAAAGGCTACTTAGGCACAACATGCTTTGATGTGATTTATTGTCACAGTAAAAAAAACCATTATCAGTCATTTAACTAATCTCTCTCCTACCCTATATGTGCATAGGATAAGTAAATCCCACAGATACTAACATAAAATAACACTTAATATGCAAATGATCATTTCTGTTCCAAATCTCTTTCATATTCCAACTTGAGTAAATATAGAAAGAGCCAAGCTGGTTTGAGATCCAGCTGGAGTCTTCTAGAGAATCATACTTTTTATTCATATATATATCTGAGTATATATATATATGTATATAGTGTGGAAAAGTAAACTCATTATAAAATGTAAAAATATACATCTTGATCATTATTAAGGGCCCAATGGATCATATTTCCAGTTTCAGTTGATCAGAAGTCCTTACCTGAGATCATGCACTGGAAATAAAAGAGCTTCTAAAATTAGAGTTTCTACTTTATACTAATAGCAGCTTTGTTTCCAAGAGTTAATCACAACTGTAGGTCTGTATCCAGTAGGTGTAATGGACCTTATTTCTTGATCCCTGGGCAACATCTGCATCATTTGGAATGTAAATTGGTATTTGCATTTGAAATGATCATCTGCTTCTAAAGAGCCCTTTTCAAACTAGTATTTAGTAGGAAATATCTGACTAGCCTAAAATACAGTGTAATGTGTACTGAGGTGTGGGGTGGGAGGAGTGCTTGAAAAGGTGACAGATTACTGAACTGTGAAGAGAAGAAACAGGATTTAAAATAAATGAAATTGGAAAGAAATGAACAATATCTGCAAGCACTCTTGAAATAAGTAAGACTCTATAATATAATATGAATTTGCTCTTGGAAATACCTTGACTTGAAAGCTTTTGAAATTCTTTGATGGAAATTGCTACATGAGTACAAAGCATTAACATTATTAGTAATTATTGTTATAAAACATTAGTTGAAAATAGCAACACAGAAATATGCAGCAAGTTTCACAAGTGTAAATATCACATATCCTGCTAACGTTTTGGCAAAAAAAAGTGAATGAACATCTATACCAATTATTATTTTTACTTTCTGCACCTGGAAAACAAACATTACAACCAGATGAGTAAAACTATCAAATGTATCAAGTGGCATTCGACTGCCTAGAAATAGGATTCTTAAAAAAATGAATGGTTTATTGCCTAATGTGATTTCATTTAATCCATCTCATGTGTTCAACAATCTCATTTGGAGCACTGACTACCTTCCAGGCATCATGCAAGAACACTGGTCAACAGAGCACCTGAAAGAGTCTCTGTTTTCAAGGAGCTAAGAGCTCAGTGGAATATTTACACAAGTTTAACTGGCTTTATTATTAATTGTTGTAGTAGGAACAGTATCGTTACTAACGTTTGATTGAGTCTCAACTCAAAGAGTAACAACATGAAATGTTTAATTTCTGTGCTTCTTGACATGCAGCCAAAGAAACTTCTGGAGTCCTTTGGATGGTCAGGCAGGCATTGAGCATGATTCTCCACCTTCTTTTCAAATACAATGCATCTACTTATCATTAAGTCTTGATGGAACAGGCTACTTCAAAGGGCCTCTTGCCTTTAACCCTCTCTACTCTAGACCAAAATCTGGCCTCAGTGCATTTTTTTAAGTGAGCCCCAAACCCCAGGAGAAGTAAATACAGTAAACAGTCAATTAAGATTCAGCACTTAAGGCCCAAGACAGAGTGGAAATCCACAGGAGAGGTTCCTAACCCAACCCCAGGGACTTAGGAGAGGTTGAGGGTCTGAACCAACTCACAGGATCATGTATCCACAATGAAAAATAGTATTTAGCTTACCATTCCTCAAGTCTATCACATGTATGGTTCAAATCAGGGAATTTCCCTCTAATCTGAATCATTATCCTGGGCCTCTCTCAAATTTTACTTCCCACTTCTGTCATGTCGGAGTTTTAAAGGAGTGAAGGATAATTTATCTTATTTCTGCCAGGGGAGTCAATTATCCTATGGACAGAGGAAGAACTCTCATTTCTGAACTTTCCTTACAAACGCAATATAGGAATAGCTGGTGGAATCAAATGCCGCTGTGTGGGGGAGAAAAAAAACCAAACAACCAAAAACACAAAGTGAGGAAAATGCCACAATGTCTAAACCAGGGCAGAGACTATAAGAACCACAAGTTAATCTTGCAAGTCCACTAATTAGATGCTGGGGCTTTGCACTAAAACGAGGTGTGGAAAACTTGGGAAGGGCCCATCGGAACGGAATGCAAACCTGTACTGGAAAGTCTAGAGGAACTGGAAATATTTACTCTGCCAGAAGAAAGCTAAGAGGCAGTTTTAAGTCCGTGTGTCAGCATATAAAGAGGAGCGAAGGCAGGGACAACTGAACAAGTTGAAAGGGTCAGACGGCAGCAGGGGGATTAAGGTTATGTAGGTTCCAGGAATAATCACTTGTTCACATGCTTGAAGGAGGCCAGCAACCAGATATCGGTGATTTGATTACTGCCCGGGCAGAGGAGGTCGAGACCCCTGAAACTGGAGAGAGCTGCCCCACCCCCTGGGGAGCCACTTGTCAATGAGTCACGGTCCCACAAGACAGGAACCTCATTCCGGCTCCCCTACCTCTCCCACCCAGCTCCAAACTTTGCCCAGTCACCCACATCGATAGCAATGATCCAGAGCTCAGAAGGAAGCAGCAGCTGGACTTCCAGCAAATGATGGGCACATAGCAGGTGATATTCGGGAGTTTCCATTTTTTCTTTCTTTCTTTTTTGCTTTTCTCCTTAGGAATAGTTTAAAGGTTCTGATTCTTTGTATTTTTAAAATAATTTTAAAAAACACAAAAATACAATCATAAAAAATTCAAAACAAGGCAGAAGTACATAAAATATAGAACTGCACTATGCAGTATGGTGGCCGATAGCCACATGTGGCTCTTGAGCACATGAAATGTGGCAGCTCCAAATGGAGATGTGCTGTTTGTCAGCCTGAAATACACCTGGATTTCAAAGACTTTGGATGAAAACAAGATGGTAAAACATGACATTAATAATAATTTTATACTGATTATATGTTGAAGTGATAATATTTTGGATGTATCAGATTAAAAATATATACTATTAAAATTAATGCCATCTGTTTCTTTTTTACTTCTTAAAATGTGACGACTAGAAATTTTAAATTTTAAATTTAATTATGTGGTTCACTTACATGCCTCTCATTATATTTCTGCCGAGCCGTGCCAAAATGGAAGATGAAAGTTTCCTTTCACTCTCAGCGTTCTTCTCCCCAGAAAAATCACTTGTAACATTTTATGCATTTTTAAAGACTTTTTTGATACTCAGGCAGTTAAAAATGAAATGAAACCATTTTATATGTATTTTCCTGAAACTGTCATTGTTTTTCACCCAACAGTATGCCTAAGAGGTTGTTCAATGTTGGTACGAATGCGTCTCCCTCGTTCTTTGTTTTTGCTATGTGCATGCTGTGTGAATGTCCCCCAAATTCATCTGCTGTTCTCTTCTTTATAGAAGTTCAGTTTTTTCACATTCTACTTTCGCAATAACATTGCTGCTATATGTATACTTGGACTTGCTGGGTTAAAGGGAATAAGAAGTTTTCATTTTGATGGGGACTCTCAAACTGCCTTCCAAAAAGTATCCACCAAATTATATTACCACCTAGTACAAAAATATCAATTTTCCCACACCCTTGCTAAACGTTTAAAATTTTGTCCAATTTGGTGGATGAATATATATATATATGTATGTTTTATATATATATATAAATATATATATAATTTTACTTTAGTTTTCCTTGGTTTCTGCCGAATTTGGGTATTTTTCCACATGTTTATACCCAGTACATTGACTAAGCAAAAAAACAACTTTATTCATTCTCACAACTTCCTATTCAAAACCAGGACTCAGACTTTTTCACTTTTTCTTCTTCTTCCTCACTTTTTGTATGAAATCTCAGACAAATCCCTTTGTGTTTCCAATGACTAACAGAAAGTAAAAGTCTTTCTATCTCTTTCAATCACAGGAGCAATCTTGTTTCAGGAACTGAAATGTCCAGTCCAGCCTCATAAGCACATAATTCGTCATTCAGCTTAGAGCTGCTCTGTCCTCCAGCCCCTCCTCTTCGGGCTGCGACACGCCCCTCCCTCCAGCACCTCCAGGGAGACAAGGGCATGTGCCTCACAGTTCTCACTTTGTCCTCACCGCCCTCCCCTCCAATACTCACTGTAACTTATCAATTGTGTGTGTGTTTTCTTGATGTTTGTAGCAGCTCTCTGCATATTCTGGATATTGATTCTTCGTCTGATATATATGCTGCAACTATTTTCTCCCAGCCTGTCACTTCTTTTTTTTTTTTTTTTTTAACTTTACCGTATCTTTTGCCGAATATAGATTTTGAATGTTGATTTATCAATCTGTTCTTTTAACTTCTGCAGTTTGTGTGCTTAGCAAGGCCTTATATACTTCAAGATTACAGAAATACTCTTATTTTTGTAAAAAATCATTGAGATATAATTCACATACACTACAACTAGCCCACTAAAGTGTACAATTCAGAGGTTTTTATTATATTTGCAGAGTTGTACGATCGTCAACACAATCGATTTTAGAACTTTCATCACCTTAAAAAGAAGCCCCATATGCTTTAGCTGTCATCCCCCAATCCTCCTATCCCCACCAGCCCAAGACAACCACTTTTTGTCTCTATGGATTTGTCTATCGTGGGTATTTCATACAAATGGAATTATACAACATGTGGTCTTTTGTAACTGGCTTCTTTCACTTAGCATAATGTTTTTAAAGTTCATCCATGTTGTAGCATGTATAAATTCTTTATATTCTTTTATGGCTGAATAATATTCCATTGTATGGATAGACCACATTTACTTGGACATTTATCAGTTGATGGACATTAGGGTTGTTCCTACCTTTTGTTATGATCAATAATGCTGCTATGGGCTTCCCTGGTGGCGCACTGGTTGAGAATCTGCCTGCCAATGCAGGGGACATGGGTTCAAGCCCTGGTCTGGGACGATTCCACATGCTGCGGAGCAACTGGGCCCGTGAGCCACAACTACTGAGCCTGCGCATCTGGAGCCTGTGCTCCGCAACAAGAGAGGCCACGATAGTGAGAGGCCCGCGCACCGCGATGAAGAGTGGTCCCCGCTTGCCGCAACTGGAGAAAGCCCTCGCACAGAAACAAAGACCCAAAACAGCCAAAAATAATAAATAAATAAATAAATAAATAAATAAAATTAAAATAAACAATGCTGTTAAACTAAAATTAAAAAAAAATAATGCTGCTATGAACATTCGTGTATAAGTTTTTGCATGGACGTATTTTTTTTTAATATTTTTGGGTCTTAACCTAGGAATGGAATTTTTGAGTCAAATGATAACTCTATGTTTAACTTTTGGAGAAACTGCCAGGCTGTTTTCCAAAGTGGCTACTCCACTTTGTGTCCCCACTGGCAGTTTATGAGGGTTCCAGTTTCTCCACATCCTCTCCAATACTTGCTATTATCTGACTTTTTGATCCTAGTGGGTGTGAAGTAGTATCTCATTGTAGTTTTGATTTGCCTTTCCACAATGACTAATCGTGTTAAGTATTTTTTTCACGTGATTATTGGTCATTTAGGTATCTTCTTTGAAGAAATATCTATTGAATCCTTTGCCCATTTTAAACTGGGTTATTTGGTTTTTTATTATTGAGTTGTGAGAGTTCTTTACATATTCTAGATATAAGTTCCATATCAGACATATGATTTGCAAGTATTTTCTGCTATTCACTGGGTTGTCTTTTTACTTTCTTGATAGTGCTCTTTGATGCACAAAAGTCTTTAATTTTCATGAAAAACAAGTTATCTATTTTTTTTCCTGTTTGCTTGTGCTTTTAGCATCATGTCTAAGATGCCATCACTAGATCCAAGATTACAAACATTTACTCCTATGTTTTCCTTTAAGAGTTCTATAGTTTTAGCTCTTACATTTAGGTCTTTGACCCATTTTGAGTTAATTTTTGCATACGCTTTGAAATAAGGGCCCACATTCATTCTTTTGCATGTAGATACCCAGTTGTCCCAGCAGCATTTGCTGAAAAGATTATTTTTTCCCCACAGAATTGTTTTCATACCATTGTTGAAGTCAGTTGATGGTAAATGTGAGGCAAAACTCCTATAATTTTATCCTCTTGTTTTTATAGATGTTTTAAAGTTTTTAATTTAAATATTTGTTTCATCTGCAACTTATTTTGAGGTTTGGTGTGAGATAGAGGTCTGGCTATTATTTTCTAAATCGATGGGTAATCATGACAATATCGTGTTCAAATAACAGATTTTCTATCCTTACTAACGCGAAAATTCACTTTAACTTGTGCCATATTTTCCCATGTACATAGGCGTGTTTAAGAACTTTCCATTGTGAAAGCTCCATGTTCAGATGTTTGTCTTTGTAACATTATCCTTCTTAGCCCTTGGTAGGACATTTCAGTCTAAGAACTTGCTTCTTTTTTCAGCAATACCATTTTCTTATCTTGCTTTGTGTGTAATTTTTCTCCCACATTATCTCTATTCCCTTTTTCTAGAAGAAATGGATATTTTGGATCCATCCTTTATGCTTTAACTTTTGTTTCATGTTTTCTAAGTCTTTGTGCATTTCCAATATTTTCTGGAAAAATGCTTCAATTTAATCATTACACTAATTTACTCTTCATTTATTTGTGTGTGTGTGTTATTCCTTTATTTCCAAATTCTCTACTTGATTTTTTTTTTACTAGTGAATGCAATTTCTTCTCACATCTTTCTGAGGATATTAATTTATTGTAAAAGTCATCTGTATCCCTCTGTAGTAGGCTCTGTCTCAGTGCCTAGGTATATCTCCTCATTCTTAACATAGACGTGCATGCAAGCCAATTGCCAACACTGTATTTCTTTGCCTAATGGCTTTCTCTTGCCTCTGAAGCCCACACTGTTGCCAAAATTGTAGGCTGAAGGAATTGAGGAATTAACTCTGGGAGCAGCTTGCAACCAATCACTGGTGGGAGTTGGTCAGTTGGTGTGCAATTACCCCGAGTTCCCTCACCCTCAGGTTGGGTCACTCTGACTCATGTGTTTGACACTGGATCCAGTTTCCACAGTGGAACTAAGTTCCAGTTACCACAGTGCTTGATGGCTTGATGTCATTCCCTTTATTGACCACCTTCCTGTGCCTGTTTCACTTCTCTCTCCTCTTGCTCTTTCCTTCACCTCACAGTGAATTACTTGCATTTGAATCCTTGTCTCTGGCTCTGCTTCTGGGGAAATCCAAACTAAGACACACTCTCACTATTCACTCTATTTCTCTAGGCTTTAGTTCTTCTAGACTTTGTTTTATGCCCCTACTTTTGGTGGTTGGTGCTTCTTGTTTATTTGATTGTCTTTGAATTTGAGATTCCCTGTTACTTTATCTGCTTAGGCTGGGAAGCTTGCCTTAGAGGAAAAGAGGTATTGTAAGCATTTCTTTCCTAAACTCATCTCTTCTGCCCTCACACCCCAGGTTCCTAGCCTCAGTTTCTGACACATCCCCGGTTAGAAGTGGGGGAGGTGGGGACAGAGAGTAAAGATAAGAAACAAAAGCCATATTATTTGATCAGCACAAATGTAATCCAGTGATGGTGACTTGAATGTGAGCTTGTAACACATGGGACACATTGCTGGGTTCCTCTGAGCGTTCCCAAGGGAAACCTCTAGCTGCAATTCCTTTGATGCAGAGTGATAGCTGAAAACTCCAACCCCCAGACCTGGGGCATCCACACAAGCTTTCTTTACTGGGGAACATTGCTTGCTCTTAATGCAGTCACGTCTTCCCACTCTTGCCATAGCCTTTTTAAATATTTTAATTTCATAGACATAAATCAAACACCAGTCCCTTGTTCCCATCAAATTCAATAGGAAACACATCAGATTATCCAAGTGGTCCCCTTAGCTCTCCCCGACCAAAGATACCCCATTTGACTTGGAGTGAGAAGGAAGCATCCCTGATAGGGGTCATAAAGCAGTGAACTGATACCTCTCTCCAAGGACAGCCTCTCTTCCTGTGTCCCACCTCCTACCTCAATCTGTTTATAATATCAAGGTTTCCTTTTTGTTATGGTTTGGGGGATCTTATTTAAGCAATCTTTTCCTACCCCAATATCACAACAATATTCTTTTTTTATTTTCCTCTAAAAGTTTTAAAGTTTTGTTTTTGAAATTTAGATCTTTAAAAAAGGATTGCATTCTTTGCTCCCCTCAAAAATCCTAATGCCCTGGGGTTTCCCAGGCTTTCTACTGCAATATTTCCTGTTTCAGGAAATGGGTGGACCCTGGAAATGGGCAACTCCAGCTAGAACAAGACAGCCATTGCTAAGCTTTAGTTTCAAATGAGACGTTTCTTTAGGGTATAACAGGATACATAGTGTCCTGGGAACTAGAGTTTGTTAACAGAGAAATGGTTTCTAGGCTCCAAAATATCTCTTTTGCATATCAAGGGGATACCTAACCCACTTGGATGATAGAGATTGGCGAAAGGAAGTTTCCATCTCACCTTGGAAAGAATGAAGAGTTTTTCTAGCCTTGAACATAGGGAAAGGAGAGAAGAGGAAGAGCTACAGAAGAGGTTAGAGACCAGCATGGAGTTTCTTCCTTCAGCTACAGCCCTGGCTGGTGATGGGGGGAAGGGGGGGAGTTGGTTGCAGGTGTGGGGGAATCCCAGAGTTGTGGGCTTCTATATCATTTTATCTAATACTTTCACAGGTAGCAAAAATATTAAATGTCATCATGTAAGTGCCATATCCAACATGGCACTGAACACACAGTAGGTCCAAAATGACAAAGGGAAAAATCTTATCACAGACAGGACTGGAGATGGTGTCCTGTGTCTCTCCCCAATTCCCCTGTAGAATAGAATGTCCTGTTTCTCTAAGCCAAAGACACTTGTCATGTTTTGCCGTGGATGCCCTAGTAATTCCAAAGTGTCCCACGGATGTGGGGCACACACCGTGGACTCTAAGTGCTTCTCAGACCTCCAGAATGCAGCTCCAAATGGGCACATTCTAAGACATTTATGTGTCTCTAAGAAAGGTTCCTTGTTTGAAATACTCGTTCTGGATTTAATGTTTCAGTTCAAAATTCTCATCATCATTCATTCTCTAACTCTACTGCCAATTTTAGTGAAATTCCTGAGGGTTTCCAGGGGGAGAGAAGACAGTTTGCGGAGTTGAGGAGCAGTGGACCTGCCAGGGCAAGCCTGCTGGACAGTGAAGTGTCCTCGGAGCAGGTGCTGCAGGGAGGTCGGCTCATCTAGGACTTGCATGGAAGATGTGGCTCTGAGATTCAGAGGAGAGCCATCTAGTGCCAAGGGCAAGGGTTTTGGTCACACCGAGGGAAAGGTTGTGTTCCCCCCCGTGAAGACGCCAGTGTGGACCCTTGCCTCTGTGGCAAGGTCAGAAAGACACTGGTTGCCTCTGTGGCAAGGTCAGAAAGACACTGCCCTCGGGCCAATGAGAAGCAGAGGAGGACACTGTGATATGAGGTCATGGAGTCTTCTCTGTACACCCAGATACCACCCTGGCAAGGAGAAGGAAAAGAGAAACCCTAAAAGCCTGAACATTTACCTGAGAGAAACTGAATTAACCCCAACATATTCTTTTATAGGAAAGAAATCCATTTACCTCTCATGGGCAGTTTTTCCTCCATCCACAGAAGGATGGGGGTCCCAAGCAGAAGATGAGATAAATTATAGAAAATTAAAGAAAGCTACATTTCCTTTTAAGATGAAAACTCATCTCAGTGTAGCATCACCTCCACTGCGCAGGACAGATCTTTGACAAGTACCTTTAGACAGTGCATGGCTCTGGTCTGAAAGTTTTTAAAGAGAAGTTTAAATGCTAGATTTCATTAATAATAGTGACAATGAAACATTCCATATCTTTCATGTCACACCTGTCAGAAAATTGAGAAGTGCTCTGCTTTGCACGTATTTTCAATGTCTGCTGCAGACACTAGACCATCGGGTGGAAACGTAGTCGAAGCGAGAAAGCCCACGGCTTCTGTAAACAATCAGTGACTTGACTTAGCTGCAGTTAGAGTGGGAGAACAAAGCATTTAGCCTTCTCTTAGCTGCCCTGTGTGCTTTTTCCTCGGGAGGCACTTTTAGCTGTCGCTGTAGATGGTCTGTCTACAGTAAAAGGCTATTAGTGGGATTGCAAGATGCCAACATGGCAGCCAAGTGCACCTTCAATTGTGTAAAGGATGTGGAGGCTTCTAAAGGAACGGCCGACTCTGTAGCACTGTGAGTGCCCGACAATATCAAAACGAAAGCCCCTCAACTGTTCTGGACCCTGGTTCTCTGGGTCAAGGAGGGCTGAGGGCACTGTTTGGCCTGTAGCTGAAGGGACAGCTTGGGCCAATTAAGGGAAAAAAAGCAAAGCTGAAACGACAGAAAAAGATAATCGTGGTTAGAACTTGGAATCTTAAAAGCAGGTGAAGGAAAGAGAAATGGTAGGCATATAGGAGAAAACACTCTTAGGGAAAATATTCTGTTTCCAAAGAGCCAAGCAATAAAAGCAACAGAAAATAAAACCGAAAAGGCCTCTTCCCTCCTCCTTCACTTGTAGGACTATTGCCTGCAGCCACTTCAAAGAGTCAGCAATGGAGTTCCACCCCCAGAGAGGGTTCCTCTTCTCTAACACCCCATCTCTATGCTCCCCAAGTTCCAGCAGCTTCTAGAAAGTTCATCCTTCCTCATGCAGACTTAATGAGGTGTTGAGGATTAAAGGCCATATTCCTATTTATTGTTCTCCCAGTTGCTAAAAGTCATGAATGAACTCTCTTTGAAACCCCAAACCCTCAGAAGAAGGCCACGGGATTCAATACTGAGCTACAGAGAAAAGCCAGGGAAGGCACAATTCTATCAGCCTTCTAGAAATAATGTTCTCCTAATCAGGTGTTTCCTGGCAGTTAATGACCAGCTGTGCTGACTTCTACATCTAGTCATTAAGTTCACAGTGACCTTCCCAGTTGCTATGAATGCTTAAGTACTTTAAAAGATAATAAGAATAAATAGCACATGTGCTCTAAAATTGGCAGTAGAGTTAAACAAAGATGCAACTGAATTTTGGTATATTAAACAGGAACATTAAGTCCAGAACAAGTATCTCAAACCAGGAACCCTTCCTAGAGAGACATAAATGTCTTAGTATTCAGCTGACTATAGCTTCTTACATAGTGGCAGCTTTGTACCAGATTGCACTTAGAGTTCTTGGTTTGCACCCTGAGTCCTCAAGAAGGTTTGGGATTAGCGGGACCTGTATTGAATGCAAAATACGACAAGTGTCTTTGGCCTAGAGAAACAGAAGGGAAAGGAGAGTTCAGACTCTGCAGAAACCAGCCCGAAGGGGGGCCTCTAGCATTGCCCTGGGTAGAGTCCAACTTTCCAGACCCTCAGTTCATGTGTGATTGAGCACTAATTTTGTGCCTGGAACCATGGTGAATATTTTTGATGCACTATCTGATTTAATATCTCATCAATGTTGTGATGTAATTATTATTTTCATTTTTCAGAAAAAGAAAGTGAAGCTCAGAGAGGTAAAGTAACTTATCTGTGATCACAGAGGTAGCAATGGTTAGAGTGGTGTTTCAAATTCAGCCTGTCTGGCTCCAAAGCCCATGCCTGGGACACTTACCTGGGAGCCTCTGGACACGTGCTGGCTCCCACTCCTGGGTCTGAAGATGGCCTGACACACAGCCTGTTATCGACCGAGCCCTTAGGGTAACCTCAGATGAAGAGACCCCTACCCTTGGTATACGGAAACCTAAACTTCCCCCAGAAACATTACACTGCCTGAGGCTAAAATAAAAAAACAAAAAGAATCAAGTACTAAGCTTTAGTCTTTCATAAAGATTTCTTATATCTCTTCTAAATTACAATATATACTCACAGGCAACATTCACATTTTATGAATATTAGTTTTTGTCAGATCAGCATGCATCTCCTGTTGATGGTCACTAAAGCTGTTTGTGGAGCATGGTTCCCTATGACCAGCTGACAAATATCACTTATGCTCTTCTGTGGTCTAATTTCATTATCGCTTAAAGGACCATGACTTCAGCATCATGGCTCATTCCTGGGGTTTGCCTGCCCGGCTGTTTGGAAAACCTCCCCTTTCTTGGACAAGAAGGAAGTGCAAATGTTTGCTCTCCTTTTACTTCTGAATAAGCACGGCTGCATTTGGCCACCAAGGGTGCCAAGGGCTGCTGTTGCTAACAGCAGAGGCAAACTTGCTCTGAGCTGAGAGTGCCTGCTTTGCACTCGATGGGGACAGATATTCTCAAGGAAAGGAAAAGATAGTGCCCATGGCCCTCTGTGGACCCTTCGTCTGGAAGACAGGGAATCTTTTAAGACTTTTAGTACAAAAGTTGGCAACCTTTTAGAGTCGTGATTTTTAAAATAAGAACATCTCTGGACATTTCTCTTACCTAAAAGACACATTCTTTCAGAAAAGTAAGGGGACTCTGTAATGGAATAAGGAATAACGATGATGATAAGAAAAATTACCACCCCAAAACCTCTTAGGTAAAAGGTCAGATCACACTGACTTAATGGACACTGAGATGTGAAACGTGTTATTAATAGACTATGAATTAATCCAGTGTGACACTGTATCAGTCGGTGTCTAACCAGTAAACCAGAAAGCACTCTAGGTGTGTCAAACAGAGAATTTAATACAGGGAATGAGCTACAAAGATAATGGGTGAACTGAAAATCCAAACAAGGGACACTGAGACAACTCAGACATTTTCAATAGCAGGAAGTCATGATCATTCCCAGAGCCTTGGGGCCAAAGACAACACTCCCAGCCTGCCTCCACAGGGAGAGGCTGTCTGAGGAAGCCAGACCTGGAAGGAAGCAGGGCTGTTGCTAAAGGCACCACCCAAAGCAGAGAGAAATAGGAAGAGATATCCCGGCTTTTCCCTGCTCCCACCCTCCAATCTTCTGCTGGTGCCTCCCATTGGTTGAACCTTACCAGCAACCAGAAAGTTGGGGACCCAAGAGATACAGGTGCCCACAATCCAGAGCCGAACAGGAAGTGCCAGGAGAGGATGTGAGAAGAAATAGACAAACGACCGGCACGGAACCTGATGATTTTCTTCACTTATTAGGAAAAATTTGTAATTGATATTTACTCATAAGAAATGAAATGAAAATTTTTTAAAGTAACAGATTTAGATTTTCAGGCAGAAGAGTGTTGGTGGTATAATAGCTGTTATTTACTTTAGTAAAAATGTGACTAAGTAGTAATATATACCTTAAAGATACGGATACTAAACAGTGATATAGACAGTCTTACCTCTTTCAAGCGAACACAAGAACTTTTGCCATTGTGCTTCATTTTAGGTTAAGTTATATTCATAGATTCAGCTCTACACTCTATTACTATTTCGCCGGAATCTGACTCTACCCTGTGCTCAGTGTTCATTTTGTGAAGGGGTCATTATACTGTCATTTTGGTTTCTCAGAGACTCCCTTGGATTAGGGCTAACATGAAGCCATCCTTAGTGAATTTTACGCTCTGGGATTGTTTTTGTGAGAGACAAATTTATTTCAAAGTAAAAAAGTTAATGAATGATCTTTAAAAAATTGGGAAGAGTGTTGTCCTGTTAGATGTCTCCCCAAACTTACTTTGTTGGGGACCATGACGGGTGCATTCAATCTAAGTAGCTGATGGCTCTTTAGCCTGGATTATTAACTCTCAGAAAGAGGAATTTAATGGCCAAACACATGCTTTCTTTGACTAATTGGTCACCAGCTCTTTCTGGGTTTCTCTCCTTGACCTGCACCCTTTAGGTTCATAGAAAAATATCTTTCTGTAAGAAAGTGATAATGGGAATGCTTTTATTACCTTTTTTCTGGAAGTGTAAGTGATTCTTATAATGAACACTTTTTGAGCTTTATTAGTGATGAAAAATGGGAATTATTACTGATCAGTAAATCTTAAACTTATTTTTAATTATCAGGTAGCATTCAATGTGAAATCAACTGCTTGGTTGGCTCTTAGTTAAATCCTTTGATAAGCTCAACTGAAATACATCAGAAAAAACCTTTAATGTGAATTTCCTGGGACCCCATGTCTACTCAGCGTTTCCTTTGATTCCGATTGTTCTGGGTCACCTGCTGCTTCAGCAGTGAGTTCCTCACACCTTTGATCATACACTGATGGGGCTTTTATAACACTTGATATTTATAATCAGAGAGCGGCAGGCAGGTTATTGTTACGTATTCAGAATGTGCTTTTCCTTTCAATGAGAATGATTCCCCTTATAACAACAGGAGTGGTGGAGGCATTCAATGGAAAAAGTGAGACTCCAGTAGGACCACCTGGAATTTAGGTACATGGGACAGGATCCCACTTTGCCCGGAATGATGGACGTTGGTTGGTTATCTACTGAAGAGAAAAATGAAATGAGATCACATGAAATGAAGGCAAACTTTTATCTACTACAGAGAAAGAACCTCCTGGGAAAATATGGGCCTGCTAGGAAATAGTACTGGGTAGCAAAGGTGATTTATGCTTCCTGTAGTCAGTTCTGAACTAATTCCCAGAATGGCATGAAGGGATGCCAATTTGAACAGAAGACAAACTGTGCTCTCTGTCCATTTGAAATCACATCACCTACAAGAGTAATACAAATGGCTTGGACTTTTTATAGTCACTTACTTCTAAGGAGGTCCAAGGGCTTTCTACCCATGATCTCATTTACTAGCACGCTATGAATTCTATTCCCCCATGTGCAAGAGCAGTGCAACTTCCCTGGAGGAGAGAGGAACTTCCTCTATACTATTCCTCTCTCTCTATTTAACCCTCTGCACAAGCAAAGAGGAAAATTGGTCGGCTGTGCTCAAAACGGTGGCCCCCAAAGAGCAGGAACCTTTGAGCCAGAGGACATAGACCTAGATCTGGGTTCTGTCTGCCACTTTCCATCAGGATGAACTTGGCCAAGTCAATTATCTCTCCGGGCCTCAGTTTCTTTGTCTGTAAAATAGACCCAATGATTTCTACCTTGAGAGATTGTCATGAGGAATAGAACTAATAAAGGTAAAATGCCTCGAAGAGTGTTTGGCAAATGCTTGGTATTCAATAAATAGTGTCCTTTGTTAATATTATATATTTACTTGACCCTAACCCCAGTACCAGCCTGCTTCCTCTCTCCCACGCCCACCCTGCACTTCCTCTCTTTCAAGCTCACTTTGTGGTATGAATTCAGAAAAATGGCAGAGCAGAGGCATGGACAAGCAGAAGAGAAGCCCAGGCTAGGAGTTTTTCCCGCCCCCATCATAAATGGGCACAGGCAGCGAGGTCCCTCCTCTTTATCCTTCTGCTTTCACAGAGAGTGGGGAGAAGGTTGCATTCATCCACTGAAATCATTCAACCAACAGTCTCATACCCATAGCTGTCAGGGAGGTACAGAATTTTCCAGAAAGAGAAAAGTCAGTTCTTAAAGGCCCCCTAATGCTAGGGAATCTAGAAAATTAGTTATCTAAAATTGGCGTGGCTTGCTAAACAGATCTCAGACATACTAACTTCTCTGATGTCTCATTTCATGGTGCCTGCAGTATGCAATACACAAGGCCCTGTCCTGGACCTTAGGAGTCAGAGCCCTACCCTTGAGAACGTGACAGTATCACGGGGGAAATGACACGTTTTCACATATGGAAAGTAGAGTAAGCTCCACAGTGGTGCCAGCGTATCTTCTTTTCTCTCCTAGCCAACTCCCACTTGCTACAGAATTGAGCTGGGGGAGGTAAGCAATGGTACCCAGAGTCCTGTTTTGCCATTCAACATTTCCAGTTACGTCCTAAGACAGTAACTATTAGCTTTGGAAGAAATAAATTAAAATTAAATTTTGTTTTTTTCAGACTCCCCCCTTGGCATTACAAATTAGTTCCCACATTACTTAGAAAAGCAGTCTGAACTTTATAAACACAGTACAACTTAATTATCCCTTCCTAAAGTGTTTTCCACAGTTTAAGAAGTCTTTGAATGAAAGTATATTTCCAGGGTTATACATTCACATACAAAACTAGCTATTATTATTAATCTAAGTTTCATTGGAATGTTTTTTTGGTACCCCAAATATTTATTTTCTAGAGAATAAAAATTAAAACCGAGTTGTTTTCATGTGCCGATTGAACATCGGTATTGCAAATCAGTTTGTCAAGAATGTGTTCCTAATAGGCACACCCCTTTCTAGAAGTTGTTTGGGAGCATCCCAAACCCTGCTGGAAAATTCCATAATAAACTAAACATCAATGACCTCCAAACTCCCTTCTCTTGTTTGGCTGCCTCTCTGCAGGATTTACCCCGACACTTTCTAAACAGACTGTGTGAAAGAGATGCCTTGTCTGGTTTTACTGGTTATCATTCTTTTTTCAGAACAATTTCAGAAAAGACAACAAACTTGTGACAGAGTGAATTTGTGATCTTATCCAATCATCTGGGCTGTTTGCAAACCTTCAGTAGGTGGCAGCGTTTTGTTGATAAATGTTTTGTTAGCCAAGTGATCTCATTTAGTGCAACTGTTACAATATTAATAAACTGAACTTATGATGGTGTTTGCCAGGACTGAAAATATTGCCATTCTATCCAGCGGGTGCTCTTATCTGAACTGAGAGCAGCATTCACTGTATTAGAGATGGGGAGGGGGGACTCCGTGCAATTGTATGTGTGCTGTTACGAAGAGAAACGGATAGAGGCAGACAAAGGGGTTGGGAAATGAGGCTTGAGGTGAAGAAAGAGAATATAAAGGAACCAAGGTAAGATGTTATGCCCACTACCTGGCTGGTTCTAACAAAACACTGGGCTGGCCCAAGTGTTCACTCCTTCCCAGGTGCCCCACTGTGGTCCACAATGACTATAAACGTGATCCCTCAGGTCCCAAAGAAACTGGGTGAGGGCCACTGGCTAAGCAAGCAGCTCAGATCCCCTGCAGCAAACACGAGAAGGCTCACGGGGGCTGAGTCAACCTGACACCCACTTTAAGAGGCCACTCCGTGCTCCAGATGTCTCCCCCAGCTTCCCAGGGCTGGGTAATGAGTTCCATTACCTCTCCAAATTACCACAACTTCTGCCAGACCTATCTTGACCAACAGAAGGAGTCCCAGAGTGGCTTCTAGAAAGAGCTGACGGCACCTCCTTTACCAAAAGCCTCAGCCTGTCACTCAGGGCTCTGCGATCTGACCCCAATCCATCGATCATCTCATCTTTCTTCATTCCCTCATCTAAACAAACCTTCCTTTGCAGATCGCAAAGACCTGTCTGGTAAACAGAACCCTGGGGACTCTTGGAAAAGTGCCCACTTTTGCAGCGGACCTGCGGAATCTACCATCACACTAGAAAGTTTTCAGAGTCACCTAGACCAGCACTTCAGGGCGGTTCCTTATGGGAACCCTAGACACTGAGCCCAGAATATGCCTTACGCTTTCCCAATTCCAGAACTTTACTGCTACCAACTCTTTCACCCCCTTGAGATGCCCCTTATTCTGTCACCTTCATCTGTCAAAAAAGATACATTTCGAGAGTAGACTCAAACCCTTCCTCAGCGATAAAGCCTTCTCTGATCACCCCAGCTGGAATGGACATCGTTCTTTTATGAATACTCTCTGCGATTATCGCTATGCCAGCTGCCTCATCCTGCTTTAGATGGGTAAAACGATATCATTGCTGCAACTGGGTGGTGCTTTTTGAAAGCATGAGGACCATGTCCTATACGTACCCATAGGCACTCAAGGAAAACTTGGCTAGTGCCTCATTTGCATTGCTTTCCATTTACACCTTTTAGGTCACTTATTTTTGCCTTATGTTAAAATTCTAAAAATCCCCTATGTGCAATGCCCGCTTTCTTCTCTGGACTGTAAGCTCCTTGCATGCAAAGGCCTATCATTATGATTTTTGTGTAGCCCTAACACCTCGCACAATGGCTTAACAAAAATATCTTTCAAATTAATTAGTGATGAAATGATGCCTTGATATTCAAACCAACACGCTACTCAGTCTCACTGCAATCTGAGAAAGATTCCTTCAATTCTCTTTGTCGAGAAGTCACTTCTTTGCGATCCCATGATTAAATTCCTCAGCAAGACCCACATATTCCATCCCAGCCACTGAAGCACAAGACCCAGGCCTCTGAACAGCTGCCCTAATAACTAACTGAACAGATTGAAAATTATGGAGTGCCTTTGTCTTCGAAACAGCATAAAGCCTTTTTCTTAACATCAGTTAGTCATCTTTGTTATTTCTATTCATAATTTCATATTTCTATTTATAGTTTCTTATTTCTATTTCTAATTTCTAAGGCAAAACAATCACTATTTCCATGAAGATGTTCACCTCTTCCTTCCTTTCTAAGTCCTCCTATTAAAGTCAATCAGGAATTTTGGAAGATACTGGAACTAATTATAGAATATATTAGCTTATCCCGTGTGACCCAGAAGAGCATGCCCTCTTCCCTAAGGGTATCCCAAGTCACTACTTGGTATAAGTTAGAACAGAAGCCCATTTCCTTGCACAATGTCTATTGCCCAATATAAAATGCTTTAGCAACACCGTTTTATTAGTTAGTTCAACATGTCAGAGGGAGTTAGGTAAATTTAAGAGTACATGACCTCCCACATACAGGAGGCATGATCAGCACATCCAAATATCTTCTGAGAACCCCCAGTGAGCACAGTGACGTCTTGCCAAAGCTCTTACACAGAGAGAGAAAAGACGGCATGGTTCAGAGAATGGATTGGAATGTCTGAGCAACAAGCGTTTATAAAGAAACCATTCTTTCTGGCCTTCTCCTAGGCGTATAGTATGAGGCAGGAAGGAAAAGTAAAGGGCTCTGGTGGGTTTAAGTCCCTCCAATATGTCTTCCAGGTACTTCAGAGATCTTTTGTGATAAAACCTTCTCAGAGGTTTGGGTGGGAGAACAGCCATCCTTCAATTCCCGTCCCATAATCTATAAGGTTGCATTCCTTCATGTAATATTGTAGTTCAAATGACTGCCTTTCCTCCACCCTTATCCCTCCCCACAAAACCAACCAACTCCCATGTGGGTGCATGTATGCCTATATACACATGCACACACACACACACACACGGGTATCCCTGGATCTGTAGATGTTTCTAACGAGAACCACATGTTCATGGTGAAGCTGAAAATAGAGCTTTGCTTTAACAAAGACGCCCCAGATGTGCACACCATAGTAACAAAATAGGGCGGGTGCTCCTTCCCAAGGTTTAGATTCACAGCCAGACTCACTTGAGACCAAATCACCATCAAATGTCTACACTAGCCAATTAAACCATGCTCACTCATTCTATTTAAGCTTCTAAGCTGCACTCCCCTGGAAACTTTGCACTTCAGTTGACCTGCCTGTGGTTCACTTCAGAGTGTTCATTAATGGAGTCAAGTCCCATCAGATAATTGGTCATTACACTCAGGGAACAACTCATGGCTCCATTCTCCCACGCTTCAGGCCACACAAATCCCAACTTGTTGAAGCAAGTAAAGAACTCCACTATGGGCTGAAGAAAATAGTATATCACAGGAAATGCTAATCCTTTCATAGTGACAACAAAAATTAACTGCATAATTATAGGATACTAAGCAGAAGTGTTTTTCATAACTTACCCTCATAATTGTTTCTCCCTCATATTGTTATCTCCCATGTAGTTGTACCATTATTGCTGGGGAATTAAAATTATTATATAGTGGAGAGTATGCTACTCTCCTACTTTTCACATTTAACAATAATCGGTCTAATGGAAGGTCTAGAATTCACATTGCCAGTCTTATGTGAGTGGCCACCGGGCACATTAGAAGTACAGTTCTTAACTTTAGGGGGTAGCCTTATAACATGTCATGTCATAAAAAGGAAAAGGGGTCTGATTGTGATTGACAACTCGAAAACTTTCACTATTGTCCGGATTGTCCTGATTAGTCATGAAATCTTAAACCTGACATTTCAGATAGTTCTCTCAAGGTGTCATTATTTAAATCCCTCCTTATTTGAGCATTGGCAAGCAAAGGAAATCGATTTCGTATCAGCATGGCTTATTTGGCATGAAGAAACATTGCAAAATTCATCACAAGAGCCACTTCTTACTTCACAGTTGAGAGAAGTTGTGCAGTTGTCTTGAATCCAAGGAACCAGCTGAGAGATGTACCAGGAGGAGCAGTGGGCAGAAGTTTCAAAACTGGGTACCAGCCTCACTTCTATCCTAAATTAGATAGCTTTATGCAAATCACTTTTCTTCTCTGGGCTTCTGTTGTCTTACTGGCAAGGAGAGGCCAGACATTTGCTAAGGCTCCTCCAGTTTTTTGGGGGTTTTTCAACATCTTTATTGGAATATAATTGCTTTACATTGTTGTGTTAGTTGCTACTGTATAACAAAGTGAATCAGCTATACGTATACTTATATCCCCATATCTCCTCCCTCTTGCCTTTCCCTCCCTCCCTCCCTATCCCACCCCTCTAGGTGGTCACAAAGCACGGAGTTGATCTCCCTGTGCTATGCAACTGCTTCCCACTAGCTATCTATTTTACATTTGGTAGTGTATATATGTCCATGCCACTCTCTCACTTCGTCCCAGCTTACCCTTCCCCCTCCCCTTGTCCTTAAGTCCATACTCTACGTCTTTATTCCCGTCCTGCCCCTAGGTGCTTCAGAACCTTTTTTTTTTTTTTTTAGATTCCATATATATGTGTTAGCATATGGTATTTGTTTTTCTCTTTCTGACTTACTTCACTCTGTATGACAGACTCTAGGTCCATCCATCTCACTACAAATAACTCAGTTTCGTTTCTTTTTATGGCTGAGTAATATTCCATTTTATATATGTGCCACATCTTCTTTATGCATTCATCTGTCGATGGACACTTAGGTTGCTTCCATGTGCTGGCTATTGTAAATAGTACTACAATGAACATTGTGGTACATGACTTTTTTTTTCAATTATGGTTTTCTCTGGGTATATGCCCAGTAGTGGGATTGATGGGTCGTATGGTAGTTCTATTTTTAGTTTTTTAAAGAACCTCCTTACTGCTCTCCATAGTGGCTGTATCAATTTACATTCCCACCAACACTGTAGGAGGGTTCCCTTTTCTCCACACCGTCTCCAGGATTTATTGTTTGTAGATTTTTTGATTATGGCCATTCGGACTGGTATGAGGTGATACCTCATTGTAGTTTTGACTTGCATTTCTCTAATGATTAGTGAGGTTGAGCATCCTTTCATGTGTTTGTTGGTAATCTGTATATCTTCTTTGGAGAAATGTCTACTTAGGTCTTCTGCCATTTTTGGATTGGGTTGTTTGTTTTTTTTGATATTTAGCTGCATGAGCTGCTTGTATATTTTGGAAATTAATCCTTTGTCAGTTGCTTCATTTGCAAATATTTTCTCCCATCCTGAGGGTTGTCTTTTCATCTTGTTTATGGTTTCCTTTGTTGTGCAAAAGCTTTTAAGTTTCATTAGGTCCCATTTGTTTATTTTTGTTTTTATTTCCATTTCTCTAGGAGATGGGTCAAAAAAGATCTTGCCATCATTTATGTCATAGAGTGTTCTTCGTATGTTTTCCTCTAAGAGTTTTATAATGTCTGGCCTTACATTTAGGTCTTTAATCCATTTTGAGTTTATTTTTGTGTACAGTGTTAGGGAGTGTTCTAATTTCACTCTTTTACATGTAGCTGTCCAGTTTTCCCAGCACCACTTATTGAAGAGGCTGTCTTTTCTCCATTGTATATTCTTGCCTCCTTTATCGAAGATAAGGTGACCATATGTGTGTGGGTTTATTTCTGGGCTTTCTATCCTGTTCCATTGATCTATATTTCTGTTTTTGTGCCCGTAGCATACTGTCTTGATGACTGTAGCTTTGTAGTATAGTCTGAAGTCAGGGAGCCTGATTCCTTCAGCTCCTTTTTTTTTCTCAAGATTGCTTTGGCTATTCGGGGGCTTTTGTGTTTCCATACAAATTGTGAAATTTTTTGTTCTAGTTCTGTGAAGAATGCCATTGGTAGTTTGATAGGGATTGCATCGTATCTGTAGATTGTTTTTGGTAGGTTGGTCATTTTCACAATTTTGATTCTTCCAATTCAAGAGCATGGTATATCTCTCCATCTGTTTGTATCATCTTTAATTTCTTTCATCAGTGTCTTATAGTTTTCTGAATACAGGTCTTTTGACTCCTTAGGTAGGTTTATTCTAGGTATTTTATTCTTTTTGTTGCAGTGCTAAATGGGAGTGTTTCCTTAATTTCTCTTTCAGATTTTTCATCATAGTGTATAGGAATGCAAGAGATTTCTGTGCATTAATTTTGTGTCCTGCTACTTTACCAAATTCATTGAGTAGCTCTACTGGTTTTCTGGTAGCATCTTTAGGATTCTCTGTGTATAGTATCATGTCATCTGCAAACAGTGACAGCTTTACTTCACCTTTTCCAATTTGGATTCCTTTTATTTCTTTTTCTTCTCTGATTGCTGTAGCTAAAACTTCCAAAACTATGTTGAATAATAGTGGTGAGACTGGAAAACCTTGTCTTGTTCCTGATCTTAGTGGAAATGGTTTCAATTTTTCACCATTGAGAACGATGTTGGCTGTGGGTTTGTCATATATGGCCTTTATTATGTTGAGGTAAGTTCCCTCTATGCCTACTTTCTGGAGGGCTTTTATCATAAATGGGTGTTGAATTTTGTCGAAAGCTTTTTCTGCATGTATTGAGATGATCATATGGTTTTTCTCCTTCAGTTTGTTAATATGTTGTATCACATTGATTGATTTGCATATATTGAAGAATCCCTGCATTCCTGCAATAAACCCCACTTGATCATGGTGTATCCTTTTAATGTGCTGTTGGATTCTGTTTGCTGGTATTTTGTTGAGGATTTTTTCATCTATGTTCATCAGTGATATTGGCCTGTAGTTTTCTTTTTTTTGTAGTATCTTTGTCTGGTTTTGGTAGCAGGGTGATGGTGACCTCGTAGAATGAGTTTGGGAGTGTTCCTCCCTCTGCTATATTTTGGAAGAGTTTGAGAAGGATAGGTGTTAGCTCTTCTCTAAATGTTTGATAGAATTTGCCTGTGAAGCCATCTGGTCCTGGGCTTTTGTTTGTTGGAAGATTTTTAACCACTGTTTCAATTTCAATGCTTGTGATTGGTCTGTGTATATTTTCTATTTCTTCCTGGTTCAGTCTCAGAAGGTTGTGCTTTTCTAAGAATTTGTCCATTTCTTCCAGGTTGTCCATTTTATTGGCATAGTGTTGCTTGTAGTAATCTCTCATGATCCTTTGTATTTCTTCAGTGTCAGTTGTTACTTCTCCTTTTTCATTTCTAATTCTGTTGATTTGAGTCTTCTCCGTTTTTTCTGATGAGTCTGGCTAATGGTTTATCAATTTTGTTTATCTTCTCAAAGAATCAGCTTTTAGTTTTATTGATCTTTGCTATCATTTCCTTCATTTCTTTTTCATTTATTTCTGATCTAATCTTTATGATTTCTTTCCTTCTACTAACTTTGGGGGGGTTTTGTTCTTCTTTCTCTAATTGCTTTAGGTGTAAGGTTAGGTTGTTTATTTGAGATGTTTCTTGTTTCTTGAGGTAGGGTTGTATTGCTATTAACTTCCCTCTTAGAACTGCTTTTGCTGCATCCCATAGGTTTTGGCTTGTCATGTTTTCATTGTCATTTGTTTCTAGGTACTTTTTGATTTCCTCTTTGATTTCTTCAGTGATCTCTTGGTTATTTAGTAGTGTATTGTTTAGTTGCTATGTGTTTGTATTTTTTACAGACTTTTTCCTGTAATTGATATCTAGTCTCATAGCGTTATGGTCAGAAAAGATACTTGATAAGATTTCAATTTTCTTAAATTTACCAAGGCTTGATCTGTGACCCAAGATATAATCTATTGTGGAGAATGTTCCATGAGCACTTGAGAAGAAAGTGTATTCTGTTGTTTTTGGATGGAATGCCCTATAAATATCAATTAAGTCCATCTTGTTTAATGTATCATTTAAAGCTTGTGTTTCCTTATTTATTTTCATTTTGGATGATCTGTCCATTGGTGAAAGTGGGGTGTTAAAAGTCCCCTACTACGATGGTGTTACTGTCAATTTCCCCTTTCATGGCTGTTAGCATTTGCCTTATGTATTGTGGTGCTCCTATGTTGGGTGCATAAATATTTACCATTGTTATATCTTCTTCTTGGATTGATCCCTTGATCATTATGTAGTGTCCTTCTTTGTCTCTTGTAATAGTCTTTATTTTAAAGTCTATTTTGTCTGATATGAGAATTGCTACTCCAGCTTTCTTTTGATTTTCATTTACATGGAATATCTTTTTCCATCTTCTCACTTTCAGTCTGTATGTGTCCCTAGGTCTGAAGTGGGTCTCTTGTAGTCAGCATATATATGGGTCTCATTTTTGTATCCATTCAGTCAGTCTACGTCTTTTGGTTGGAGCATTTAATCCATTTACATTTAAGGTAATTATTGATCTGTATGTTCCTATTACTGTTTTCTTAATTGTTTTGGGTTTGTTTTTGTAGGTGTTTTCCTTTTCCTGTGTTTCCTTCCTAGAGAAATTCCTTTAGCATTTGTTGTAAAGCTGGTTTGTTGGTGTTGAATTCTCTTAGCTTTTGCTTGTCTGTAAAGGTTTTAATTTCACCATCGAATCTGAATGAGATCCTTGCTGGCTAGAGTAATCTTGGTTGTAGGTTTTTGCCTTTCATCACTTTAAATATGTCCTGCCACTCCTTTCTGGCTTGCAGAGTTTCTGCTGAAAGATCAGATGTTAACCTTATGGGGATTCCCTGGTATGTTATTTGTTGCTTTTCCCTTGCTGCTTTCAATATTTTTTCTTTGTATTTAATTCTTGATAGTTTGATTAATATGTGTCTTGGCATGTTTCTCCTTAGATTTATCCTGTATGGGACTCTCTGCACTTCCTGGTCTTGGTTGACTATTTCCTTTCCCATATTAGGGAAGTTTTCAACTATAATCTCTTCAAATATTTTCTCAATCCCTTTCTTTTTCTCTTCCTCTTCTGGGACCCCTGTAATTCGAATGTTGGTGCATTTAATGTTGTCCCAGAGGTCTCTGAGGCTATCCTCAATTCTTTTCATTCCTTTTTCTTTATTCTGCTCTGTGGTAGTTATTTCCACTATTTTATCTTCCAGGTCACTTATCCGTTCTTCTGCCTCAGTTATTCTGCTAATGATTCCTTCTAGAGAATTTTTAATTTCATTTATTGTGTTGTTCATCATTGTTTGTTTGCTCTTTAGTTCTTCTAGGTCCTTGTTAAACGTTTCTTGTATTTGCTCCATTCTATTTCCAAGATTTTGGATTACCTTTACTATCATTTCTCTGAATTCTTTTTCAGGTAGACTGCCTATTTCCTCTTCATTTGTCTGGTCTGGTGGGTTTTTACCTTGCTCCTTCATCTGCTGTGTATTTCTCTGTCTTGTCATTTTGCTTAACTTACTGTGTTTGGGGTCTCCTTTTTGCAGGCTGGATGTTCATAGTTCCCATTGTTTTTGGTGTCTGCCCCCAGTGGCTAAGGTTGGTTCAGTGGGTTGTGTAGGCTTCCTGGTGGAGGGGACTGGTGCCTGTGTTCTGGTGGATGAGGCTGGACCTGGTCTTTCTGGTGGGCAGGACCACATCCGGTGGTGTGTTTTTGGGTGTCTGTGAACTTCTTATAATTTTAGGCAGCCTCTCTGCTAATGGGTGGGCTTGTGTTCCTGTCTTGCTAGTTGTTTGGCATGGGATGTCCAACACTGGAGGTTGCTGGTCGTTGAGTGGATCTGGGTCTTAGCGTTGAGGAGGAGATCTCTGGGAGAGCTCTTGCCGATTGATATTATGTGGGGCCGGGAGGTCTCTGGTGGTCCAATGTCCTGAACTCGGCTCTCCCACCTCAGAGGCTCAGGCCTGACACGCGGCTTTTGGGAAGTTTGAGGTCTTATGCCAGCGTTTAGTAGGTGTTCTGTAGGAGTTGTTCACATGTAGATGTATTTCTGATGTATTTTTGGGAAGGAAGGTGATCTTCATGTCTTACTCCTCCGCCATCTTGAAGGTCCTCTGTGATATTATTTTGTATCCTGGAGTGCCTTCAGAGTTGGAGAAGCTGGCCTGCAGTGGCTCTCCTTCTGTGCTGCACATTAGAATCGCTCCTCCAGTTTTAACCTTCAGTGGTGGTATTAGCATTCTATGATGCTAATACCAGAAGTCACAAAGATTGTGGTTGACCAGCAAAGCCCACAGAATTTTTGGAAACCTTTCCAAACAAAGTCAAAGTTGACCAGTTAACCAGAGTAATAACAGGGGCCACTGGAATCACACCCACAAAGGACATAATAGGTAAGTGATATGATGAAGAATAAACATTCTATTATTTCTACCATCTTGAAAACAAAACAAAAAAAACACTTTCCTCTCTATGTGCTACTTCTCGGCTCTCCTTCACAGCAAAAACCCTTGAAAGACCTGTCTATACTTACTGTGTCCAATTCCTCCTCTCTCATTCTCTCTTAAAATCACAGCAGGTAGCTTTCACCTATGGCACTCCACTCCACTTGAGTTGCTCTTGTCAGTGTCAACAAAGACTTCCACATAGCTAAATCCAATCGTCAATTCTCAGTTTCCATCTTATTTGACCTTTCTGTACCTCCTCCTCCTTGAAATAATTTCCTCCCTTAGCTTCCATGATACCAGACTGTCTTGGTTTATCTAATACCCCACTGGTCTTTGCTTTTTTTCTCCACATCTCTCCAAACATCTCTCTAACCTCTCATTTTTGGTGTATTCCAAGATTCAATTCTTGAATTTCTTCTTTATCAATAACTTTACTTTAAATACTGTATATATGCTAATGAACCCCAAACTGTTTTTATCACTAGCTGAGATAGTTCCCTTGAACTTCAGACTCAGATATTTACCTGTCTATTAATATTTGGATATCTAAGAGTATCACAGATTTTACATATCAAAAGCTAAACTCCTGACGTCCCTATTTAAATCCTCACCATCTCAGTAGGACTACTTCATTCTTCCAGATGTTCAGCCCAAAAATCATGGGGTTAACCTTGACTCCTCTCTTTCTCTCACCTTCCACATGCAGTCAGCTAACAATGCCATTAGTTTTACCTTAAAAGTATATAAAGAATAAAATCACTTGCCCCTATCTCCACCACTAACACCTTTTCTGAGCTAATATCACATCTCCTCTGAGTTACTGCAGTCTCCTTCTGACAGATTTTTGTGCTTCCATCTTTCCTCTCCACAGACTCTGGTCAATAGAGCAAATGAGTAATTCTATTATAAGGTAACTCAGACCAAGTCATTCCTCTGTTTAAAATCCAGCAATGATTTCCCATCTTATTCAGATTAGAAACCAAAATCTTCTCTAAGGACCTACAAGCAACAAGTAATTTTCCCCATTCACCATTAATTCACTGATCTCATCTTCATATTATCTCTTCCCTGTTGCTCAGTCACTCAGCTCTAACTGCCTGTCACACTGGCCTCCTTGTTCCTGGAACACACCTGGTAAAATACTGTCTCTAGGCCTTGTAGCAGCTATTTCCTTTGCCTGGAACTCTCTGCCCATATCTCGTTCCTACATATTCTTCACATATTTGCTCAACTGTCACCTTCTAGTAAAGGCTACATGGCTTCTGACTCCTAATTTATAATTACAATCCACCCATCCTCCTTGCTTCATTTCCCATCCATGATTTATGTTTTTCCTAGCACTAATAACCTTCAAACACACCATCTAAAATTACTTACCCCGACTAAAATAGAAGAGACTTGAAATCTTTGTTTAATTGACTGCTATAACCCCAGCAACTAGAAAAGTTCCTGACACATAGTAGGCACTCAGTATTATTGAATGATTGAATCTCTCCATCCCCTATTCCCCAAGAGTATTCAGGTATTATAGTTTATGATAGTCTGCCCTAATGTAAATTTCAGGGAATAGATGTATGAAGGGATTAATATTTTTATCTAAGTATTTTATATGTAGTGATTGTAGTTTTATTTCACTTTGTATATGGAAAGGCTTTAAATCTGAAGCCAGGTTAGACTGACTTCAAATTCAGGTCATGTTGCTTGTCAACTAAATAACCTTCAGAAAAATTTTTGAGCCAACTGTGGAATTGATGTAATGAGGCAGCCTGTTACCTAGGGTTTTTGAGAAAATGATATGTATTGACCTATACGAAGCACATGGCACAGTGTCAGGTACACAATAGCTGCTCAGTAAAAGTGGTCTCAAATATTTGAAATTGCATGAATTAATCAGGTAGTCTTGGGTTCACATAAGGTTTAGAATATAATCCTGCTCTGCCCTAGAGAGTACTTTGATCCAAAGGAGGAAATCTTACAGGAGAAATTTCTAGTATCAGCAATAATGGAGAATACTTTTATTGGTGATGGAAGGAAAGACAAAAACAAGAAGGGTGGGTGGGGTGGGCAGATCACCCTCCCAGGCCTCCTCACATTCCGTGGGAAATTGCTCTCATTGGAACCCTCGTGTCTATGCATCTCTGTGTCTTAATGGAGTGAGAGACTGATTCACGAGCACATCCGTGACTTCTGTGGCACAGAGATGGACTGCCTTTGAAGATTAAAATCCTACTGGAATGTCCCCCACAGAGATTAAATGCAGGAAGAGAGAAAAGACAAGCATGTGGGGAAAGGGTAGGATGAAGAGAGAGATGAAACAAAAACTAGGAATAATTTCTTGGGTAATAATTGCTGCATTAACACCTGAATGGCTAGCACGCAAGCCCTGTGGCATGTTAAATGAGAAACTTCAAAGGCTGTAAACATAAGAAAAATGAGAATGCTTGACCCTAACAGTTGGTATTCACAGGCAGGCAGCAGTTGGCATATACAGACTCATATTCTCCGGCCCACTCATGTGGAGAGACACTTGTTTCCAACACCCCCTTTCCTTTAATAAGCCAATAAATATTGATTCTGACCTGGTTGCCACTTGTTCTCCTAACATCTTCTTTCATTGCAAGGTTTCTCGAAACTATAAAAAGTTAATTTCCAGATTCCTGGTCTGGCCAGAAGGACTCAGTTTTTTGATCAGATCTCCCAGAGGTCTGACAGCAATTATATGAATGAGAAAAGGCATTTGGTATTCTTCTCAGCTTGGTGGCAGATAGAGGGAGCAGGGCCGACAGAGGCAATGATGACATTAAAACCCTAGTACCTACTCCTCACCCTGGACGATCACAGAAGATCTGGGGCAACAGCCTCACGCCCAAAAATGGGGTAAGCTGTCACTGAAAAGTATAGCTTTCCGACTAAAATCATGATCAAAAAGTTAAAAATGATCTTTATTTTTCACTGCCAGGATTTTAGCTCAGGTGCTACAGTTCTGAAGAACATGATTTTGAGCAACACAGATGAAGATTAACTTTGAGTTTTAGAAAAACATCTTACTTCTGGAGCCTCTTGACCAACAGTTCGTGGCAAATGTTTTCATTTCTCAGAGTCTCTCAGCCATCAATAAGAATATGCTGAGAACCTACTATTTGCTCAGCCCTGTTGGAGTAGGTCATCTAAGCAACGGAAGAGAATTATAAGACAGTTCCTTAACTCAGAGATTTCACTAATTGGAGAGACAAGACAAGCATCTGACTTGTACTGGTGGAGAACTGCTTCATGCAGTTATTGTGGGAGAGCAATTCTTAGTGCCTCCATCTCATGCCACTTCCAATACAGAATATGTGGGGGGCAAATCCATTGTTTTTGTCTTTGTGGTACACCTGGGGAAGACCTATGACCTGAGTTCCTACTATTTCTGAGTGGATGCAATTCACCCCAGAGAAAAATGTCCACCATCTTCTCTCCTATATTCCTCCCCACCTCTGACACTGGGAGAGTGTGTGTGATGGTGAAGGATGAACCAGGATTTGGGGAATGGGGTCAAGTTGATAGGAGGTAGAGGAAACCTTACACTGCTTCCTTTTTCCCATTTTCCAGGCTTATCCCCTTGATATAAAAAAAAACAGGAAGCCATATGACTGACCAAAGCAAAGACTTTGAATAGTTCTTCTCATATTCATCAGAGACCAACACACTGAATATCAAACTGCAATGGCAACCATCTTCATAACTGCATATTATTTACTGCCAAGAAGCAATTACAAAGTTTTCATACCTTCTTAAAAGGCTCTTGTACAGTCAAACCTGGCGTACTGACTCCAAGATACTTTGTTGAAAGGAGCACCCACCCAATATATAAAGTGAGAACACCCACCTTATTATTTATGGTGACTAAAGACTAACAAAAGACTTAGGCCCACAATGTGTGTTGATAATGATTTTCTGTCATCTCAAACTGCCTGTATACAGCCTTTTCTAAATCAGCAAAGATGGACACTATCAAAAACATATGGAATGCCAACCAAGGCATAATCAGCAAACCAAGGGATATTCTGAATGTACAAGGCTGATGATCACTCACAAAGATGTTGATGTCCTTATGTCTATTCATTTATCTGCTTAAATCAAAGAGTTAGTGGAGGAGGAGGGGGGAAGGAGGAGGGAAGCCTGGGCATGATTAACAATAGGTGCAAGACAGGATGAGCTAGATTAAACTGCTCCATATGCAAATTACACAAGTCTGATTGCATCAAACCATGCACAGTTTAATGAGGATAGTAAGATGCCTTTATCTCTGCTTGGATATGTTCCTAAAAGGAAGACTGTTCCCAGATAAAGCACAGTTTAATAAGGAGATTTTTCATTACAGAGTCGATGAGCATTTGCATTTCTCTCCCTCGGCTTCAGGCCTCTCTCTGTTTTGCACTCAGTCTCTTTCAATCTCTCGTTCCTGTTTTTCTCTCCCTCTGTCAAATTCCCTCCCTTGCACCCACCAGCCTGTCTCTAATCCACACGGCTATTCTGATTCCTCTCTTTTTTTGGTTATTGAAGTCAGTAAACATTTGCATGTTGTTGGCATATATTTTAGGAGTGTGTATACTCGGTGCAAATTAAAGAGAGTCCTACACAGATGAGATTAAAATCTTTAAAATGTGATTTGAGAAGTTATTTATCTCGGAGGATTTTCAATTTGTTTAACATTGCCATGTTTTAAAAATTCTTTAATTGGTTATTTAACTATGTCCTGGTAATTTACTCTTTCTATTTTTTAGTTTTGTTTTTTATTTTCATCTTATTGGATTGCTGTGTAGGTTTCATAGCACATGCTACCAGCACAGGCTTTGGGGTTTGAAGCCCTTTTACCTCTTACTAACATCTAATCTTGGACGAGTCACTTGACCTCTCTGCCTTTTCCTAATATATGAAATGGTGACAATAATCCTATTCACAGAAGCATTTAAGGATAAAAGTATATAATGTATGCAAAGCAATCAGCACAGAGCTTGCACACTGTGCATACTCATTAATGGTCATTGTTCTTCCTAGCACAGCTTCTCCAATAGTAGTAAATGTGTAACTACATATCTGGTATATACACGCAAAATGGCCTCTTGTGGGCCAGGAAGGAAATTCTAGGGCATGCAGTTCAGTTAATCTATCTTGACACAATCCAAATCAGATACACACATAGGTAAGTACATGTATATTTTTGTATATGTACATGTGTGTGTGTGTGTGTGTGTGTGTGCTGGCTCTTGCACTGACACAGAAACAATAGCCCTGTATGCACTGTGAGCTGCTCCCAAAATTGCAGGTAATGTCGAATTCCCATTTTATTTTATTTTTTAATTTTTATTTATTTATTTATTTGTTTTTGGCTGTGTTGGGTCTTCGTTTCTGTGTGAGGGCTTTCTCTAGTTGTGGCAAGCGGGGGCCACTCTTCATTGCGGTGCGCGGGCCTCTCACTATCGCGGCCCCTCCCGTTGCGGAGCACAGGCTCCAGACGTGCAGGCTCAGTAGTTGTGGCTCACGGGCCTAGTTGCTCTGCGGCATGTGGGATCTTCTCAGACCAGGGCTCGAACCCGTGTCCCCTGCATTGGCAGGCAGATTCTCAACCACTGCACCACCAGGGAAGCCCCCCATTTTATTTTCATTTACGTATCCCTTTGAAACATAATTAACGCCTTAGATTAAACATAATCACTCTCAAATGAGATAATGTCATAAAAAAACAATATTTTATAGATTAAGAAGCCCTGCATAGAAGTCGCTTCTTTATGATTTTTCCAAAACTGAAAGCTCACTGAAGGCTAATCCAGGTTTGATTTGTTTCAATTTCCTGCTCCTAACACTGAGCCTAGTGTTATACCTTCTAAGTTTTTGATAAATGGGAGAGAAAATTACAATTGCCATGTTAGGAAGATTGCAGTGATAGAATTTTTTGTGCTGAGACGGGTGGTTAGGTACAATTTACAAATAATAAACTGCACATATTTAAAGTGTAAAATTTTATGCATTTTATATATGTATTCAACCATGAAACCATCAACAAAATCAAGACAGTGAACATATCCATCACCTGCAACCTCCCCCTCCCAGTGCCCCTTGGTAATCCCTTCCTTCTCTCTCTTTCCCTCTGGTCCTCACAGAACCATGATCTGCTTTCTGTCGCTGAAGATGACTTTGCTATTTCTAGCATTTTGTATAAATGGAATCATACAGTTTGGGTTTTTTTGGTCTGGCTTTTTTCATTCAGCATATTTATTTTGACATTTATCTATGTTGTTGTGTGTATCAGTAATTCATTGTTTTTTATTGCTAAGTAATATTCCATAATATGAATATGCTAGAATTTGTTTATCCATTCACCAGTCTATAACATTTTTGGTTGTTTACAAAAAAGCTGCTGTGAACATTCCTGTGCAATTATTTCTATGGATATATGCTTATTGTTCTCTCAGGTAGAATGATTGGATCATCTTGTAAGCGTGTGGTTAAAATTTTAAGAAACCGCCAGAGTGGTTACACCATTTCATATTTTCGCCAGCAATTCATGAGAGTTCCAGTTCCTCCACATACTCACCAACATGATATTGTTCTTCTTTCAAAATCTGGCTATCCTAATATATGTGTAGTGGTTCTTCTTTCTCTCCTCTTTTAAACTGGAAGCTGAGGCTATTGATTTGAGACCATTTGTCTTTTCTAATATATGTGTTTAATGCTGTAACTTTTGCCATAGTTCTACTTTGTATCCCACAAATATTGACATGTTGTATTTCCTTTTTTTCAGATCTCACTTCTGAGTTTTTTCTTTGATTCATGGGTTATTTAGAAGTATGTTATGTAGTTTAGAAATATTTGGGCACTTTCCAGAGATTTTTCTGTTACTAGTTTCTAATTGAATTCAGTTGCAATCAGAGAATCTACTTTGTATTACTTACATCATTTTAAATGTATTGAGACTTGTTTTACAGCCCAGAATATGGTCTCTCTTGGTAAATGCTCTGTGCACAGTTGGAAATAATGAAGTTAGTGCTCTTATAGGGTGGAGTTCTATAAATATCAGTTAGATAGGGGTGGTTGATGTTGTTGTTCAAGTTTTCTATTTCCTTACTGATTTTCTACCTGCTTGTTCTGTCAGTTATTGAGAGGGGAGTATTGAAATGTCTGGCTATAACTGTGGATTTGTCTATTTTTCCTTGTAGTTTTACTAGCTTTTGCTTCATATATTCTGTAGTTTTGTTATTGGGTGCGTCAACATTTAAGACTTTATGTCCTCTTGATAAATTGACTCCTTTGTTATTATGAAATGATCTTCTTTGTCCCTGGTAATATTCTTTGTTCTGAAATATACTTTATCTGATAATAATATAATTATTCCAGATTTCCTTTGATTAGTGTTAGTATAGTATATTGTTTTCCATCTTTTTGCTTTTAATCTATTTTTGTCCTCATATTTAAAGTGTGTTTCTTGCAAACAGCAAATGGCTGAGTCTTACTTTTGTATTCAATCTGACCATCTCTGTGTGGTGTTTGGACCACTAATATTTAATGTGATTATCAATATGCTTAGGTTTAAGTCTATCATCTTGCACTTTGTTTTCCGTTAGTTCCATCTGTTCTTTTCTTTTTTTTTTTTTTTTTTATTTTTGGCTGTGTTGGGTCTTCGTTTCTGTGCGAGGGCTTTCTCTAGTTGTGGCAAGCGGGGGCCGCTCTTCATCGCAGTGCGCGGGCCTCTCACTGTCGTGGCCTCTCTTGTTGCGGAGCACAGGCTCCAGATGCTCAGGCTCAGTAGTTGTGGCTCACAGGCCTAGTTGCTCCGCGGCATGTGGGATCTTCCCAGCCAGGGCTCAAACCCGTGTCCCCTGCATTAGCAGGCAGATTCTCAACCACTGCGCCACCAGGGAAGCCCCCATCTGTTCTTTGTACTACCTTTCTTTCATTGATTATTTTTACAATTTTACTTTGCTTCCTCTGTTGGCTCACTAGCTGTAAATATGTTGTTATTGTAGTGGTGGTTGTAGAGTTTGCAGAATACATTTTTAACTTATCACAATCTACCTTAAAGTTATATTATACTAATTTCATATATAGTATGAAAACTTTGCAATAGTACATTCTCTTTTATCCCATCACGATCATTATGCCAGCGTTGTCAAACATTTTACTTTTATATGCGTTGGTATTACTTCGTTTAAACATTCAATTATATTTTAAAGAGGTTTAAATAATAAGAAAAGATCTGATATATTTACCCATATAGTTACTATTTCTGGTGCTCTTCATTCCTTTGTGTCCATCATATACCCATCTGTTATTATTCTTCTGCCTAAAAGACTGCATTTAACATTTTTTTATGTTGCTCTGCTGGCTAGGAATTCTTTCAGCTTTTGCATGTGTGTAGAGTCTTTATTTTGCTTTTGTTTTTGAAAGATGTTTCTAATGGGTATAGAATTTTATGTTGACATTCTTTTTTTCAGTTTTGAAATATGGTGCCCAGCCATCGTCTAACAAGTTTTCAGGGTCCCACCAACCAGGGCCTGAATTCAAAACAAGCATTCCATGTCAGGAAAGAACACAAACAGTGGTCAAGGGAACTAAACACAAGCCCAACTTAGCAAACACAGTGAGGATTCAGGCTACAGGAACATCCTGGGCAGCCCCAGCATATGACTCACCAAATCTGTTGACAGAAAGACTAATTGAAGATCCAGTCACATGATGCGGATTGGGGTACTACTTCTGCCCTGACTGACTCAATACTGGGTCTCTGAATGGAAATGATCCATTGGTGGGTGGCCTCTGGGGGGCTAGAGAAAACACAGGTAGGGGATACCCTGAGACTAGAATAAATGTTTTAAGACATGATATTATTTAAATTTAATAGAATATGAATGACTCATTCACTGCATTTCTAGCCTTCTGTGGTATACTATATGAACTGAAGATGAATTTGCCTCATACAGTTTGTCATTGAGACCTCAGCAGACTCAGGGAGTAAATAACAGAATACACTGCACTCCCTGGTGCTGTTTATCTGAGTTATGCATAAGCTTAGCTTGACTGTTACGGGCAACTGTACCTACAGTGACAACAGCTAGTATATGGATTAGCAAACCTGGCGTACCATTGTGATTATTGAACATGTTGATCAAAATCTTTTTACATCCAAGATGGTAAGCACTGAATAGACATATGTAGAGGGGTAAGAGTTGCATGCATTTGCAAAGTATTTGATTATTCAAAACCATTCTTTGCTCCTATTGGTGAGGATCTTGGTGATAATTTGATTGCTGCCTGAGGTTTGAAAGAACTGAGAAAATCAATTTCATTCCTTTGGATGTTGTCCTTGAGTTATTAAATTATTTTAAAATGTAATTGCATTCCAAAGTGTTATTTTGGGGCTGTGATCCTATCAGAATTCACAAACATGTGAATGGTGTCAGTCACAGTGAAGAAACTTACAAGGAAGAAACCGCATGACTTAGCAAGAGCAGCTGTATGTTCTGGGTGGATCCTAAACCACACATTCGGGCACGAGACAGAGGGGCTATTGCATTCATTCGTTCATTCAACACATGTTTATTACCTTTCTGCATTTCAAAAATAGTTTCTAATGGAAGTTTTGACAGCTACTCTAAACAGCTGTATGGTACCTTGTATATCTGCAGATATTTATATTTATGACCCAGGATGTTATGTTGTCCTCATTCTTAGGTTACTCTCTCTTCTCTGCTTTTTTTGTGTTATCTGAACTAAGTAGACAGTAAGCCCTCACTGGATAAGAATCATGTGTTATAATTCTTCTGAGTCTGTGCACATAAATAGATAATTCTTAATTTGCAAAGTGGCAATTACTTTTTAAAATTAATTATTTTCTTAATGCTGTTCTTTGGTCTATTAGAGAGCACATTACTCAAATGAGGAATCCAACTTCGATTGCCACCTGTGAACCAAAACAAAGGCTCAAACCTCCTTCTTAGGAGAAGCAAAAGCAGTGAGCGATCCTTCCCATCAAAGCCCAAAGCTAAAATTCTCATTAACCTATTTTTTGGCAACGATGGGCCCTGTGAGTGTTGTATACTCTTTGTCAAAATCCTTGAAATATTTAGTAATTCTAAGGTATCTAGAAAAGAGTAAGTAAAAATAAAATACATTGCTTTGTGCGTGTGATGTTATTCTCTTTATGGTACTTTAGAGAGCAATACAACTAAGAAATCCTGGGACCTCACGTGGCCTGGTCTCTGTATGGAATCTTAACAAAGACATATAGCCCAGTGGCCAAAAATTAACTTGAAAAGAGAACTCTAATATTTACTTATGTCTCTAGAAAAACATCAAAAGGGAACCAATGAATAATATACAACATTACTCAAATTTCTTTCCTTCTTCCCTCAGTTCTCTTCTTCACAGCTTCTCACATCGCAAAATCCAAAACTGACCCCCGGTTCCAGCCATAATGATATTCCCCATCTTCTGACACCCTCCAGTCTTTACCTAGGAAGTCAGCCTAGCTTCTCTGGCTTTGTCCTTCCTTTGCTCCCTGCGTCTCTGTGGCCTTCTCTTTCTCCTAATTCAACCTCAGAGAAGATCTGGAACCAGGTTACTAAAGATTCTCTTTTAGTGGAGGAAGGGGTAGGGACAGAAGTAAGGTATAAAAGACTTAACCACAAAAAAAAAAAAAAAAATCACATCCTCTCACGTGGAACTAGAATCTAAGAGAAGGAGACAGTTTGGCAGATTTTGACTGCATATGGCAGAAAATCAAGGTCCTAACAATACAGCAATGCAATTATCTGATAATTCAGTGATACTGATATTATTACCTTAATGCCCCAACTCAAATCAGTAATGTGACGTATCTCCAAATAGCATAATTCAGCTACTGATGCCACATAAGCTTTGGTCCCAGGGGTCAGCAAATAATAGTGGGCATCATGTTTTATACAGCTCACAAGCTAGGAGTATGTTTTTCACCTCTAAGTGGCTGGAAAAAATCAGTAGAAGGACATTTTGTGACACACAAAAATTACGTGTAATTCAAATTTCAGTGTCCACAATAAAAGCTGTATTGGAACTCAGGCACCCCATTCATCTACATGTCTCCGGCTGCTTTCCCACTACAACTGCAAAGTTAATTATTTGTCAGGGAGATGGTTTGATCCACAAAGCCTAAAATACTTACTATCTGGCTTTTTATAGGAAAAGCTTGCTGACCCCTGTTTATCTCAGAACACTCCAGTCCTACTTGGTTCACGAAATTACGTTAGTATCTGCTTAATATTTAGACAACAGAATATCACCGTATGTGCCTTAGATGCTATAAAAAATAGGGCACCACAGAATTATTTGTTCTGAAAAACTTCAAGCCTCAAGACGTCTAGGTCTACAAAGAAAGCACATGTTTATAGGAGAAATACAGCCCTTGATGCTCTGAATACTATTTTCGTTTTTGTTAAAATAGGGCCAAGGAATTTTTTTATTATTATTATAAAAAAAAAAGTTAGTTAATAACTAGGCCAGAATTCATTTGCATGAATGACTGCCTTTACTATTTCAATTGGATCCCAAGTTTCTTTCTTTCTGCTTATCATTGAAGAAGGTATCCAATTATTTTCCATCAAATAGTGGTTCTGTTCTACCCTGGAGATGGCTGTGCTGCACGCAGAGGCGGTACTTGTTGGAAAAAAGGAAACACACGTGAGGTCGTCGTTCCTCCTTCCAGAAGAGAAGCGCCATGTAGCTACTGAATACATGAGAAAAATAAGTTCAGTTCATATTACAGTATCGAAATGCTACATTATGTACTTCTTAAACTATAAAATTATTCCACTCTGCTCTTTTCCTCACTTCTTCCTTCTGCTTACTTCTTTTCATTTGAGTTTGGAACATCTCAAGTCTTGTTCTTGTTTCATGTAAAAGCCAAGTTCACTCCCTCTGAACCACATCCCCACCCCTTCCTTGTCTACTCAAGTCACTTGAAAACATTCACTTACCCAGCCTTGGAGGGAAAAGTATTCTGAGAACTTCAAGGTTACCAAATGCAAAAGCTGTCTTTTATTTATTTCACAGTCAGTATACTTGAGAGCACAGAATGGAAATTTCAATTGTGCAGATGTGCCTGTGCTTAGAAGTAGTGTTAAAAAAAAAAAAAAAGCAAAAGGACTTCTTAAGACATTTCTTAAAAACAATATGATTCAGTTAATAGCCTTGTTTATACTAGCATAGCAAGCAGAAATGCACAGTTAAAACTGATAAAAAAGAAGATAAACACAAAAATATATTATTGTTAATGTGTTTGAAAAGCGAAACTACTGGTGAGCATTAAGTGGTTGGCGTAGAGGGGGAAACATTTGAAGTTATCAAAGGAAAAGTCTTGATGTCAAAGAGAAAGAAACCCCAGCTTAAAGAAGAGTTGAAGCTACTACTTTTAAATGGTGTGAATTTTGAAGTCATTGAATGAGGTTTAGAAGAAACCAAAATGTTCAAGAGCTGACAGCTGAAGGGGAAAGAATAATTGGTGAGATCTAAGAATGAATCAGAAAGTTCTGGGGAGCACAGCCTGGAGAGAGCAATTTCTCTAAACTGAAGTTTCTCCTTTGTGTAAGTAGTTTGGTCATAAGGACACACACACACACACACACACACACACACACACACACACACACACACACACTCTCACTCACTCCCCTGGCATCCCACAGCAATGTTTCAGGTCTTAATCTGGTAGGTAACAGTCAGAGAGCATGTTCTAGGTTCTGATAATAGGTCAGAAAAGCAGAGATAAATCCGACTCTGCTACCTACCACCTGTGTGATGTATTAGGCAGGTGTTATGGCCTGAATCACGTCCCACCCCAAATTCATATGTTGAAGTCCTAACCTCCCAGTACTATAAATATAACTGCACTTGAAGAGAGGCCTTAAGATGAAATGAGGACCTCAGGGTGGGGCTTAACCCAATCTGACTGGTGTCCTTATAAAAAGAGGGAATTCAAAAAAAACACCAGACACACAGAAAACCACCAGACATGACAGGCATAGAGAAAAGACCATGTGTGGACACAGCAAGAATCCAGCCATCTATGAGCCGAGGAGACCAGGCCTCGGGAGAAACCAACCCTGATGACACCTTGATCTTGGACTTCCAGCATCCAGACTTTGAGAAAATAAATTTCTGTTGTTTAAGCCACCAAGTCTGTATTTTCATATGGGAGCCTGAGCTGACTAATATAGAAGGCAACCAGGTAACCAGAATATAAGCTTCATGAGGGCAGATATTTTTGTCCCTTTGGTCAGCGGCTATATTCTCAGCATCTTGGCTAGTCTCTGGCATGTAGTGGGCTCTCACTAAGCAGTTATTGAACGAGTGAATAAATGAGTGAATGAACCCAAGGTTCCTGAGCCTCTAAGTCCCCATTTCTGAAGACAGAACCATCATAATCCTTCCACACAAGGTCCTGATCAGTACAGAAGATAATACACATGTGTGTGTTTCTTTTATCCACAGAGGACCGCATGGAACGTATCCTTCATTACCATCCCCATTATCACAGAGGTATATGGCTCAGGATTATTCCAAATATCAGATGCACTGTAAAATGAATAGAACTGTTTGTCTCAGAGGGGTGGTGGAAAAAATGAATTTTCAGCTATTTTGTGGAAAGAATGTAAGACTTGTTAGATGACAGACATTTTAGAATCATTATTATTATGATTTTGTGTATTCTGGGGCTGAAAAGACACACGAGTTCAGGATATATAGTTGTCAACACACCTCAAAGCAGTGGCAAGTGCTTCGTGCAATTAGCATCTGAATACACAATTATGGAACAGAGGCAATTGGAAATCTCCATACAATAGGGGTCATTTTCACAAATATTACAGTACTAATTGTACCCAAGTGTACTTTTGTATAACTCTTGTAATATTGCAAAATTGCTCTCTGTTTTATAGAAAATGCTACTCAGTAATGCTAAGGGGAAAGAAGTATCAACTTTGCAAGTTAGGCATTTTTTCAGCATTCAAAATATGACCGCAAGAGATTGATGACAATTTAATTGCTTCAGAATCATAGTTTTAGACGTACTGTTCATAATTTTAAAGCAATTCATCCGTGTTCAACCTCCGAATTACTAGCCCACAACTTCTTGGATTCTGTCTTATTTTCACCACTTAAAATTATGAAGGTTAATTTGATTTTAGGAAAGTGCAATTCGGAGACAGACATTTTGAGTTTCATTCCCCTCTCTACCACTCTGGATTTCTAGTGACAGACAAATTGCTTTAAGCCCTCAGAGCTTTAGCTTCCTTATCTGTAAAAGCCAAGGTGATGATGTCAACCACATGCATTTACAAACACAGACTCTAAAGTTAAACTACCAGGATATGAACTCCGGCTGTCCCCTGGCTAGCTGTGTACGGGGGCAAACGTGTTGGTGAACATTTCAGGGCCTCGAGGTCCTCATCTGAAAGCTTGTCGCACAGACTGTAGGAGTTGGCACTATACAAAAGCACCCAGTGAGGCAGAGCTGAGCCCTCTGTTTGTTGAGCCATGTGACCTGGCACAGCTCTCTGCCTCCCCAGAGGGAGGAGGTACATCTCTACCCACTCGGATGCCATCTTCTCCCCAAACCCTATACCTGCCATTACGAGGCACTGTTTCCTCATTCACGCAGTGTATGCTGCAGCCTAACTGCCCCCTGTATCCCATTTTGTACATTTAATCCTACTTTGAAGATTAAATGAGATATCTATGTAGAGGGCTAGCCTATGCTGGTATGCTCCACGTCAGCTGTCGGCTATGATACCAAATTCCTCTTGGCCAATCCCCTCTTTCGCATACTCCCTGCCAGTGCCCAGAGTGGTCCAGCTTCTCATCATTTCTTGCCACAGCTGCCTCTGTAGCCTCCCAACAGGCCTCCGGCCTCCACTGTCATCCTAATTCATTCTAATCCACTGTGCAAGTGTAAAGGTGATGTGTCATGCCTGCTGGGAATCCTGCAATGACTTCACCCAGATCTCTGAGCATGGCGTACAGGGTCCTTTTCCATTGCTGCCCGGCCAGCACCACTAGCTCTAGCCCTCTGCTTGCGGCCAACTGGTTGACCCACCCTCCTGCCTCTGAGCCTGTGAACCTGTGAGCATCTGAAATGTCTTTCCACCCATTTCCTCTGCTGACCAGCTGCTACTCACTCTTCAAGATTCATCTTCCACCATGCTTTTCCAGGTGCTCATCCTAAAGCAGCTCCCTGACCCCTGCCTTCGTGTGGCTAGGGGAGCACAGTTGAAAGGCGGTGGGCCAGGGCACCCCTGGATGTGCACCCAGAGAGGGAAGCCTCTTGAGAGAGGCAGCACTGGGAGGCCCGGGCTGCTTGAAAAGGCACTGGCAGTGCAGATATCTCTTCGAGATACTGATTTCATTTCCTTCACATAAATACCCAGTAGTGAGATTTCTGGATCATATGGTAGTTCTATTTTTAATTTTTGGAGAAAACACTATACTGTTTTCCATATGCCTGCACCAATTTACATTCCTACCAATAGTGCACAAAAGTTCCCTTTGCTCCACTTCTTCACCAGCACTTGTTATCTCTTGTCTTTTTAATGGTAGCCCTTCTAACAAGTGTGAAGTAATATCTTGTGGCTTTGATTTGCATTTCCCTGATGATTAGTGATGTTGAGCACCTTTTCATGTACCTGCTGGCCATCTGTATATCTTCTTTGGAGAAATATCTATTCAGGTCCTTTGTCCATCTTTCAATTGGGTTATTTGTCTTTTTGTTATTGACCTGTATGAGCTCCCTATATATTTTGGATATCAACCCCTTATCAGATTTATGGTTTGCAAATATTTTCTCCCATTCCATAGGTTGCCTTTTCATTTTGTTGATTGCTTTCTTTGCTATGCAGTCCCACGTGTTTATTTTTGCTTCTGTTGCCTGTGCTCTTGGCGTCATATCCAAAAAAATTGCCATGACCAATTTCACGGAGATTTTCCCCTATGTTCTCTTCTAGAAATTTTATGGCTGCAGGTCTTATGTTTAAATACTTAATCCATTTTTAGTTTAGTTTGCATATGGTGTAAGAGAGGGGTCCAATTTCATTCTTTTGCATGTTCATATCCAGTTTTCCCAGCATCATTTATTGAAGAGACTATCCTTTTCCCATTTTATTCACAGTAGCTAAGATATGGAAACAACTTAAGTGTCTGTTGACAGATGAAGAAATGTGATAGAAATATACATACAATAAAATATTATTCAGTCATAATAAAGAAGGAAATCCTGCCATTTGCAACAACATGGATAAACCTAGAGGACATTATGCAAAGTGAAATAAGCCAGGCAAAGAAAGACAAATACTGTATGATCTCACTTACATGTGAAATCTAAAAAAATTAAGCTCATAGAACCACGTAGAAGAATGGTGGTTACCAGGGGGCAGGGAAAATGGGGAGATGTTGGTCAAAGAATACAAAATTTCAGATATAAGATGAATAAGTTCTGGGAATCTAATGTATAGCATGGTGACTATAATTAATAATACAGTATTGTATACCTGAAATTTTTTGAGAGTAGATCTTGTATTCTCATCACACTTCCCAAAAATGTGATGGATGTGTTATTTTACTTGATCGTGGTAATCATTTCACAATGTATATGTATATCAAACTACCACGTTGTACACCTTAAATATATACAATTTCTATTTGTCAATTATACCTCAAAAAAACTGGAGGGGAAAAAAAAAGGAAAGGCCCTGGGAACCTTAAGCCAGGAGAGAGATCACAGATTCAGGGCATCAGAGCTGCTGTGTTGTGTCAGGGTGGTGTTTCCCTGACTGTTCTAGTCTCCATGAATGAACTGCAGGAAAATTAAGTCACTTGGGGTGAGGTTTTCAGAATCTGCTTAGGCTGAGTAACATTCTCAGCTCCAATTTCTCAGAAATGAACTAAGCCACTTCCACTGATCGGAAGCTTCCCTGTAGGAGCCTGGCCTAATCTAGCATTTGACATGGACTCCTGTCATGACCCAGGACTGGCACACCAAGAGCCCCCAAGAGGATGCCAGTGTGTGAAAACCAAGAACATTTGAAAGTCTTTCTCTGATAGTACAGGGAGAAGGTGAAGGAGGAAGAGAACTTGATAGCTGTTAAAACATTTACCCTCACTACAATCCTCCGTAGTAAGTCTTTTCATCACCATTACACAAACAAAGAAGCTAATATTCAGGGAGGTTGATTAATTTGTCCAAAGCCACACAGCTAAAAACGGTTGAAGTCTAGATTTGAACCTCAAGCTACCTGCCTCCATTTTCACCTTTCTTTCCATTTCATTCCAAACTAGATTCTGATTAGTTTAATGGTGCCTCTGATTCCAGTCAATTAGAGCTGAGGCTAAATTGGGCCCAAAGTTTACCTCCATGGTTAATTTACCATCTGTTGGTAATAACAGTCAGTGTTTAAAGATGAACAAAGATCCACTGTCTTTGTGGAATCTACCATTCCCTTCACTCCTATGTTGGCAGATCTTTCATTTGGTCTTTAACCAGGGCTGCATATGGAGTTTCTCCTCAAGCCTATTAAATGTACCTGTTTCATCTTCAGACTTCAGAAACATTCAAGAAAGCTCGTGAGCTGGAATGTGAGTAAGATTGATTGCCTTTCTTCCTTTTCCAGGTCACAGTAACTATCACAACAGCAATAACGACAGCATTTTCTGACATGAATCCTTTTTATCTGTAAGTATTCAAAATCACTTTAAGTGGTGGAGGAAAACTCTGTAGAGTTGCCATGGTTTAAATAAAATTGAGTGGAAAAAAATAGCAGAAGAAACCATCTTAATTTAACATACAAAGAGCTATATTTCAGTTCTATCCAATTAGCAGTGTTCAATATTATTAAAATCTGTTGACAAAAAAGTAACAGATGCTCCATTTTCCTTGATTTTAATTAATGAAGTTTTTACCTCTGAAAAAATTGGAGAAACCAGATCTTTTATAATCAAATAGCTTTCGCCTACACAAAATCTACGTCTGGAGAAACATGTAAGTGTGTCAATATTCAAAAAGGATAATTATCCCTTGAGTTCTCTAGATCATTTCTCTTTCTTAGTGTTCCAGCTCCAAATATGTACCAATTTCCATTGAGATAAATAGTGATAATAATTGCATGGTGGAAATTATTAGATATTTCTGGCTGACTCTTTTATGGTAGGGATGGCTCATTGGCAATGCTATAAAATTTGAAGATTGTTATAATTCTAACAAAGAACTCCATGAATTTCAACCTATAGAGAATAGTTTTTGTGAATGTTGATTTTCTAACTTTATTGTAGAAAATTTCAAACGTCAACAAAAGTAAAATAATATGGTGAACACCTAATTTTTCATTACCCACCTTCAAGGATTATGAATCCCTGAACATTCTTACTTCACTTATAACTCCACCCACTTCCCTGACCTCACATTGGATCACTTTATGCAAGAGTATTTCAGTGTGGATCACTAAAGGTAAGGATTCTTTATTTAAACACAAGTAAAATAGTTCTATTACATCTGTAAAAAATGACACCAACTTCTTAATGTCAGCATACAAATTTCTCTGATTATCTCATATATTTTTTGGTTGTTTGGTTTCTTTGAATCAGGAGCTAAATAAGGTTTATATGTTGCATTTAGTTGTAATCAACTACACTAAAATCTCTCTGGTTTTCAATCACAAATGTTTATTTCTTGCTCAGGTTACATGAGGACTGAGCTGGGCTTGGCTGGGCTTTGCTCCATGAATCTTCTGGTCCTGGAGCCCTGGCTGCAGAAGCAGCTGCTATCTGGACTCACTACTCTCAGGGCGGAGGGAAGAGCCAGGAGATAGGGCCAAACTATACAAGTACCTTGAAGGCTTCTGGCAGGACTCAATGTCTGTCACTTCCATTCACATTTCAATGACCAGACCAGTGTCCAGGCCCAAATTCCATTTGTGGCCCAAGACAATACCAAAGTTTTTTGTTCTGCTGAAGGTGGGGGAAAGGAGGTTTCTGAGGCCTGTGGAAGCTTCTATGACCTAATAAATGAAGACATCACAGAACAAAGGGTCAAAGCATCCTGATTCATTCACGTTGATAGAGGCCCATCTCCATCCTCCCATCACATCCCCATCATTTATAATTGGACCATCTAAACTGGGATTCCGAGGTCTAGGTCCCTCGACTACTTAATATACTGGGTTGGCCAAAAATCTGTTCTGGTTTTCCATAAGATCTTACGGAAAAATCTGAACGAACTTTTTGGCCAAACCAATATAATGGAGAAGAGCTTCAGCCACAGGCCACACCTGCACAGGGCTCCAGCCCCCGTCCTCCTCACCGGACTCACTGCCTCTGGAGCTCCATAGGATGATAGTAGACTCCATGACAATAAAAAGTGGCTTCCATAGAAAAAACCTGGATTAAACCAAGTTACATCTTTCTTGGTCACAGGCCTTCTCAGAGACATTGATATGTACATGCATGTAAGTCTCAAAGATGGGGGCGTGCAGGAGGTGGCATTTCTCAAGCGTGTTTGATCACAGGATCCTGTCTTCAGAGTATCTTGAGGATGCAGCATCCTGAGCAAAGTCTATGGAAAATGCTCGTCTGTCTGAATGATGTACTGTCCTTCCAGCACAGGATGATTTCTGAAGAGCCTAGGATTCCAACCTTCACTGTGCCATTAATCCCACCACACATTAATCTGTCTGCTTTTCTACGAATCCTGAGGGCTGAACCCTGCTCCAACTTAAGTCTCTGATGTAACTGACAGGTGCGGGCCCTGGGGCACAGGTATTATACAAAAGCTCCTCCAGGTTATTCTAATTGAGCCTGTTATTGATTTTTAAAAAAAGTCTATTTCATGTTCATTTGCTTCATGCTACTGATGTGACTATAGGGGGCTGTTTATTTCATCCTCTCTGGGGTTCCCATGTCCACACACGTCATAGGATCGCTTTTATGTATTTTCAGTCACCACTTAAACCAAACCATTTAAAGCCACTTCAAGGGCTATAACATAACTGCTTCCAAAACTGGTGATCATCAAAATTAACTTAAAGCAATTTGAACAATGCATATTCCTGGGCCTCTGCTCCAAACATTCTGCCCCAGTGGTGGTAGAATACCTGGAAACCTGATTTTTTTTCATAGTTTTTCAGGCACCTCTCATGGTCAGCAGCCTTGGGAACCTCTGGCTTATTCAGCGTGGTTGCATCTGTCTCCCTGAGATAACCAGAAGGCTAAATAACTCTAATCCTGTCAAGTTCCCCCATGGAAGCATCACAGTTTTGATCCTACAGTTTTTAACATGACATTTTAAACATGCTAAGTAGCATTCTTTTCCCCAACAATATTGTATCATTCATCAACATTTGTCACTGATGCTTCATGATAACCACATAAAGTTGAAGGCCTGATATTTTGGAAAACTTAAGGGAAAAAACCATGGCCAAAAAAATGCTACAATTTCCATCATCTTTTTCTTGCTACTAATTATATAAATGTTAAACTAGTCCTGGGTCAGTAAGCAGACAGTTCACTCAGGGAACTAATTTATCTTGGGGGTTTAGAGTCCCTACCCATAAGGAAGTGACAGACACAACACCAATGATTCCAGTAGCATAGAGTATCTAATTCAGACTGGAGCACGAGGTCAGAAAGGGTTTCCCCAAGCAACTGATGTTTGAGATGAATTTTTAGCATAGGCAGCAGGGATTAACTTCATGAGGAGGAAAAGGCTAGCACTGTGGACACCCCGTGTGCAAAGGTTTGGAGACAAGAAAAGATAACGGCACAGTTAAGGAACTGCTTGAGCTTGTCTGTTCTATGCCTTGATATTTCCATCCATAAAAGGGGGTTAAAATGGTACCTACATGATTATGACATTGTGAAGCTTAAATTACGTCCTTAACACGGGGCAAGAAGATGTGGTCTGTACAGTTTTTTAAAAAATGAACTTTATTTTTTTTAAGAGTGCCATGTTTGCGTGAGAGTTCAGATCTGATTCGTGGCATGAAAATGACATATGGTGCGCCTGTGATCTCCACCACCTAAGGAAGGCGAGTTTGTATTAGAGGGGGCAGCTGCCTCTTTCCTCCCCGCCAACACAGGGCAGGAAGCTGGGGGAGAGGCCAGGGCTATTTGTGCACAGGCAGCGATTATACACTGAAACCCAGAACCTGACAGTCGCCGCTCCCAGGCAATCGACACGGCTTCCTGCTGCTGGCTGCTTAATGCTGCAGAGGTGATGGGGCCTGAAGGCAGCGAGCAAACAGGTGGTAATTCTGACTGACACAGTGACGGCCTGTGAAGACATGTAACCGCAGAGCAAAACACCGCAGTTAGCTAACGACAGAGCCGTGGAAGGATTGTGTGCTGGCACTGTGTCTCCCTCTGACACCTCTGAAATGGGAGGGAGGGAGGGAGGGAGGGGGAAGCATGGTCAGCCTGGGTATTCAGAGGTATAATAGGCCAGCTGAGCTGAAGGGAGATGCTTAACATTTGTTCCTTTCGCTGTGATTATATCAGCCCCTGTTTTCATGTTGATGGTCCACAGTGCTCTTTGCTGGCAATTTTTCCTTTTGAAAATGTGTCCTTTGGATGCTTTCTTTGATACAGTACAGCTTTCTCACACCCAGCGTTCTGAGCAATTTTCAAACTGTTCTTGGATTTCTTGATATCTCATAATATATACAAAAGAGCCTTTTATGATATAGACATCTTTTTCTCCCTCTGCCTTGAGGTTCCATGGTTATACTTTGTCCCTTTATGAAGATAAGGAAAAAAATATTGGGGAGTATTCTCCCATCGGCATTTCTATTGAATCTTTCAAAGTTAGTGGACATCATCTAGAGGTATATTGACCCCCGATTCAGAAAAGAAAAAAAGGAACAAATTCTATAATATCCAATAAATGCATTTTTAGGTTATCTTATCAGATTTCTTCCCCGTACTAGTTTTCCTTCAAAAGTTTTTGGTCATCCTACCCCTGAGCTAGTTCATCCGGTTCCGCCAAGCCTGAGCCCTCACTTGCCCTCTTGCAGTTGCATCCCTGAATCCCTGGTCATATGCCAGGGTCCTATCCACATGGTAACTGCTGAAGAAAATGATTTTTGTTTGTTCTGAAAGAACTAGACTTAGTTCCGTCTGCCTGACAACGTGACATCATACAGATGTTTGGAGGAAGAACAAATGTGTCTTCGGGTGCGGACAAGAGTCTATTAACCCCTTTATCTCCTGTTTTCCTGCTCCAAGAATAATCCATGAAAAATCTAGCTGAAATAATTAGCATGTCTTTTGTCCCAAGAATTGCAAATGTGAAAACATCATTTACTTGTTTTCCAATTCAGTTGGGAACTTTCTGTCCTGTGGGTACGTAACATTACAGTAAAAATACAATGTTGACAGCTCTTTGTGGGACAGTGGTGGTGAAAGAGGTCACACTAATAATCCCTGAGGATTGGTGAGAAGTTTGTAGAACCATTCAAACCAAGCTTCATTTTCTTACCTTGAACTGTAAGTACCAAAAATGTTTGGTTTTTGCAGAAAAACTTCCTTGAGTTATTTTTCTCCTTAGGTTTCTATGGGACAGTGCTTCCGTGACTCTCCTCCCATCCTTGATAGCCCTATCCTTTTAGAAGGATTCTTCCCTTTTCTAACTACCAACACTCAGTCTACCCTCAACTCTGTCCTGGCTACTTTAAATCAACTTGATTATCAACCTTCTATCACTTGTATAAGGAGAATCCCCAAATTTCCAACTTAAACCTGATATACAGACTGGTCTTTAAATTAGATATGGTCCCTTTATCTCAGATAAATGTTTCCAAAAAGTTCTTCCCAGTGTCCCAATTATCTTTCTGAACTTAGTTCTGAAATTAGTTCAGTCTATTGGTACCACTTTCTTCCCATATTCTTTCAAGCTGACAACCATTGGCATCATCTTTAATTCCTTCTGTTATTTGATTCTTCTTTTCTTACATTTACTGCATTGGAGATTTGTGGTTTGAAAGAAACTTACAAATTGAAACCAATCCTTCTACAACTGAGAAAACTGCAGCCCAAATAAAGTAAATTGTCAAAGAAGGTCCCAACCTTCAAAGGCAGAACTGAGGCTCATTCATTCTCACAAGCATGCCTAGAACACAAACGTGGGCCAGGAGCTGTCCTAGGTGCTGTGAATGCAAATCGGAATATGAGTCCCTGACATTTTCATGCTGAGGGTCTAATTCAGGAGGTAAGTCATAGTCAGATAATTAAGAATAATTTTTATAAGTGCAACAATAGAGTAGGCAGGGGCTTATTATGAGAGCTCCACGCAAGGATGTCTGATGGTGGGAGATGTAAAGGGAAAGGCCGAGAGAAGCAGGAATTCTCTTGTCTAGCTCCCCTGACCTATCTCTCATGCCACTGCGGACAAATCTTTCTACTACAATACAATTAGTGGGACAGCTGCAAAACTCCTTAGGGACCGTTGATTTAGATAAAGCCAGGGGAGCTACAAAATTAACCATGCCTTTACTTTTATTGTACCTTTATTTGGAATGACTTGAAATTGCATTCTTATAACCATTTTATTGAAGCACCACTCTGTAGGATGATAACAGACACCAACTTTGTATTTTCTATTACATTCCTTTCAAATAACTACCCTGGGCTTACTCTTTCCTGACCCTGAATGAAATGTCCATCCCTCCTTGGGGTTAAATTGGCCCTTCCGGTGGCCTTCCTGGGCAAAACCCCTCTAAGTCAACTCCAGATTGGCTCCGTCTGTCAGGCCCTTGCCTGGCCTGGAAGACAAGCCCCCTCGCCCTGCCCGGGGGGGTATGCCCCTTGCTGGGAACTCAGACCTCTCTTTCTCTGCCAGCTCCGGCCAGCGTGCACCTTTCCAGAGTGCCTGTGTTCCCCAAACTCCAGAAGACACGGCAGACTGGCTGCTGGCTTTTCTGAAGCTCCCTCCTTCGGTTGGCTTCGTGAAGGAGATGAATGTCCCCTCGCTGCTGGGGGCGGTAGAGAACGTACCGCACACTGACCGCTCTCCCTAAGCGGTCCTCAAGACCACACTGCTTTGGAAAGACTGAGGTGGATGGCTGATGCTGACAGCCTGGACTCAGCCTCCTTGTGTGCAGGAGGTGGTCGTGCACACAGCGTCAGGGAGGGAGATACTTGACAGCTGTCATGTGGTCCTCTGCTGGGGAGGCCTCAGCTGAGCGAAACAGACAGATTTCAGGACAAGTCACATTTAACAACCCGTTGTATAGGAGGGAAATCTAGTCTGACCAGAAGGGACACAGGGGATTCAGAGAGCAAGTGTACTGTTTTCATCTGTTATCTGGAGTAACTTTGGAGCGGGACTGAGTTATGCTGAGGGCAGCCAAAGCACCCTCTCCCGCTACAACCACTAGGCTGCCCGCAGCACGACTCAGACTCATTTCGGTAACACCTGATGAGAAAACGTGCAATGCCCTTTCTTATCAAGAACAAAATTTGGAAAGAAAACTACTTTGCCTAATTGTCTGAGTTCACCTAATTCAACCAGACCTAACCATCCAACCTTCTTTTCTACTTGTGGATTAGATTGCCTACAATCTGGAGTTTTCTCTTCTTTTGTTGACTTGAATCTAGTATAAATTGGCCAAACCTCCATACTAGTGTCTTTCAAAATTCCTACCTCCCTGTCAGGTCCTCAGATCCATAATGAAATCCACTTGTTAATAAGTTAATAAAAGATGGGTTAAATGCCTTTATTTGAACCAGTAGTCACCAGATTTCAGAAACGTGTGACATGGATTTGAACAGGGTTATTATTGGATTTTTTTTTTTTTTTTAGAGCCAGGCATTCAAAAATAGAAGTTTGCAAGAAAGTATTTCAGGGCTAAGGTTCTCAGCAGTGGGATTCCAAGGTCACACTCATGGCCTAAATGGCAAGAATAACATATAATTGGTTTAATTAGGTAGATCTACTTACACTATTAATGTTAAAGGAGAAATTGAGGACAATTGAAATCAATGAGAGACCCAAATTCCTGTTTTATTTTGTTTAATCATTTTGAATAACATGAAAAGTGGGCCAGGAAAACACTATAAGTGAAATATTGGAATGTAATTTTAATTCTTACCATCAAATAGACATAATCTAGACTTAGAACTAGTGAGCGGAAGAGAATAAGTTGAAATAGATAAGGGTTTAAGTCACTTCAGTTCTGAGATTCAAATCACACATTAAATATCCTAAATTCCAGAAGAGAGAAAATCACAAAAGACCTTTAGACAAACATTTTAATCCAGGAGAACTCATAATAAAAATATGTGAGAATGTGGAACAGTAGTTCCCAGTGAGTCAATAGCCCTCTGCCCTTGACCCTGACCGCACAGAATGTGAGAGCTGCACAGAATGATGGCCTGCAGGGCCTCCCTCCACCAGGATACCAGAATCCATAGCAACCCTGCTGCCAATGGTCCTGTGATCCTGCAAACCATGTGACTTGCAAGTTCTAAGAAAGGGAAATTTAAATACCTAAGTCAAGGCTAGAAAAGTGTCTCAGACATCACACGGACATTTCTTTCAACTCAGAGAATCAAATATAAATGATGACCCAGAAGAAGTTCCCTTTAAAACAGAAATTAAGAGGCAACAGCCTGTTTTAATCATCTTGTTTTTACCAACCCCCAAACATTTGGAAAAGTATCTAGATTCTCCATGGAAAGGAGCCACTGACTACATTTTCTTATTATTAATGAAATTTGTGTTTGTTGGGCTTCCCTGGTGGTTAAGAATCTGCCTGCCAATGCAGGGGACACGGGTTCAAGCCCTGGTCCAGGAAGATCCCACATGCCACGGAGCAACTAAGCCTGTGTGCCACAACTACTGAGCCTGAGCTCTAGAGCCCGCGAGCCACAACTACTGAGCCCATGTGCCACAACTACTGAGCCCGCGCGCCTAGAGCCCATGCTCCACAACAAGAGAAGCCCGCGTGCCGCAAGAAGAGTAGACCCCACTCGCCACAACTAAAGAAAGCCTGGGCACAGCAACGAAGACCCAACGCAGCCAAAAATAAATAAATAAATAGATAAATAAATTTATTTTTAAAAAATTGTGTTTGTTTTTCTTTTAAAGTGAGGAAATTGTATTCAGTCCAACAGGTGAGTAAGGGAGCTCGTGCCCAGTTTTAGTGGAAGGGACATTTGAGTTAGAGTTAAGTAAGACAGCTCAGACAAGATAATACAGTAGAAAGAGGGGGTCTTGGAATTAGTTGCTTCACATGCAACTTAGTATCTGCTGTTGATTCAGTACCACTGAAGCTGGTGGACCAACTTGACCTTCCTGCCTTTCGACTATTCTGTGAAACAGCAGTGAGATCTGCTCACAGGGTTATAAGGATTAAATAATCTTGAAAGTGTCTGCCTCACGGTTGTAGATGCCCTATTAGTATTAGTATTCTTTTCTTTTTCCCTTTGCCAGGCGTCTTAGTCCACTTGGGCTGCTATAACAAAAAAACATAAACTGGGGGCTTGTAACCGACAGGAATTTATTTCATCCAGTTTTGGAGTCTGGAGGTCCAAGATTATGGCACCAGCATGGTCGCATTCTGGTGAAGGTTCTCTGGGCTGCAGACTGCTTCCTCGCTGTGTCCTCCTGTGATAGAAGGGGCTAGCTCTGGGCCATACCTTTCACGAGAACATGAATCTCATTCGTGGGGCTCTGACCTCATGACCTGAACACTCTCCAAAGGCCCCGCCTCCTAATACCATCAACTTTGTGGGTTTCGACATGTGAATTCTGGGGGGACACAATCATTTAGACCAGATCACCAAGGAAACATGGAGGTGGATCATAGGTGTACAGGTGAATCCTAAATTCAGTTGTGTTTCCGTTGGCCCCAGTGATTCTTACCCAGGCTGCACATTACAGTCACTTGGGGGAGATTTTTTAAAATACTGGTGCCTACACCCAACCCCAGACCAACTGAATGAGATTTTTTTCTGGAACTGGACCTGAGGCATTAGTAGATTTTAAAAGCTCTCCCACGTGATTCTGATGTACAGCGAGAGCTTATAAAAAAAATAATAACTTTTGACCTCTCTAAGCTCTGTATTTGCAATGTAACTTATGAGAATAGTCACTCTTCACTTTCTAATACAATAGCCAGTGGCCACACATGACTCCTAAGCACTTGGAATGTGGCTAGTCTGAAATCCGAGGTGCTGTAAGCGTAAAATACACACCAGATCTTCAGGAGTTAATACCAAAATAAGAATGCAAAATATCTCATTAATCACTTTTATATTGACTATGTTGAAATGATAATATTTTGGATATTTTATGTTAAATAAGATACATTGCTATAATTAATTTCACCTGTTCCTTTTAACTTTTTAATGAGGATGCTGGAATGTTTAAAATTCCATACATGGCTCACATTATAAATCTATTAGCCCGACACTAGATCGGTGGTTCTTAAAGGAGGATGTGTCAGCATCACCTGGTAACTTCTTAGAAATGCAAACTCTCAGGCCCCTCCCCAAACTTACCATATCTGACTCTGGCGGGGCCCAGCCACCTGCTTTAATAAGCCCTCCTGACCATCATATATTCCTTTTGAACTGAGTCTCCCTATTCTCCTCCAGGTGGTCTACAATCTGGGATCAAAACACCACGTGATTTTCTTTAGGGACCTTCTGTGTGACATTAGAGACAAGAGTTCATTGATCCTAAGAGCAGCATCTTTGTTATGGATATAGGAAAAACACTGATCTAACTAAAAAATAAAAGAGGTACAATTGTATTTTAAAGATATCAGACCCTTGACATTCTTGAGTCTCTTCATGTTTTTTTTATATTACCTATGTATAACTTGTTTAGAATCTGTTAAATATCAAGAAGTTGAATACAGAAAACCACTTAAAATACATACCACGAAATTCGTTTGGCACTAGATATAATCATCAAAAAGGTGTGTTGTTTCTGTTTTGGAGATGATGCCACCGGTCTCTGACATATTTACTCGCTCCTTGATCTGTATATTTATGCTCATAAGCTCTCTCTGGCTTCTCCAGAACGTGTTAAATCTCATCTGTCAGCCCCTTTGTCAACTCTCCTTCGAAAAAGAAAAAGAAAATGACTCAAGGTCAAGCAGCTCCCTCACCACGAGCAGCTTAACCTAATTTGTCTGAAAGGAGATTTGAATTCTCAAAAATCAGCCTAAATTGGAAGCTGACAAATTAAACATTGACATTCAGTGAAAACTAAGAGTTGTGTCCTTCTAACCCAAAAGAACAGGTGTTCTCAGCATCTCTGGAAGCTCTCTGGGGTCGCAGGCGGTCACCGAGCAGTAAGGACCAGTCACTCTGCCGAGCCCACCATGGGTTAGGCTCCCTCCCCATGGGCACTCCGATGGGAATGTAAGCAGCTGGACTTAACAATTGATGGAGGCAGAGGGCACAACAGACCCAAAGTGAAATCCCCCCAAGTGAAGGGAGACAAAAGATAAAACTCACTAATCCATAATTTTGTCTAGATCATATTGCCTGGAATATTTCACCCTGCACATGAATAACCTGAGGACAGTAAATACATATTTTTGGTTCTCTACCATAAGCAAGACATAAAAGTGGCAGAAACAGACCTAATAGGAGACTAAAACCCATAGCAACAGCAAGGAGTCCCGGGTCCAATGCTTACCTATCAAAATCTATGGGAGTTGTGATTACAAAAAGATGGCAGGTCATGAAAATTTAACCATGCAAAAGAAAAAGCTCTCACCTGAGTGAAATGAAAAGGAGAGCATCATCTACGCTCAGTATAAAACACCGTTGCTTTAGTTCTTTTAAAGAATCTTCTAGAATATTAGCTAAGCATTATAGAGTAAGTTTAAAATCAGGCTCTGGAATCAGCCTGCCCTGGGTCTGAAATCCAGTTCTGCCACTGACAACTTTTAGGACCTTCAAGAAGTTAACTTCTTTAATAGTCAGTGTCCTCTCTTGTAAAATGGTCTTGCTGCCATATATCCCATGGAATTGTTGGTAGGATTAAAAGAGATGTATTTTAAATGTTAAATCTAGTACCCAGCACATAGGAAGCACTCAATAATTGGTAGATATGACTTTAATAACTATTGCCATTGTCAATAAAATCCCCATCATCATTTCCAAAATGCACAGGCTCACAAATATCAAAGAGAAAATCAAGATTTTTAAATGTCTACTGCAAGCAAAGCATTCTGTTGATGTTATTTCCCCCTTATAACTTACCTAAACATAGGTATTACTCTATGCCTTTTCCTAGTGGGAAAAGAAGACTCAAATATGTTAAATAACTTGCCCAGGATCACACAAGTAGAAAGAGAGCCAGAATTTATATCCAAATCTAGTTGGCTCTAAAATCCAATCTTTCCAATAGTACCATGCAGTCCACATGAAACTCTTATCTTTGAGAAAAGGAAAAAGAATCCTACTATAGCTTTTTGCAGGTAGGGGATAATTTTTAATTTTTATACATTCAAAGTTAAATTTTAACCAGAATAAATAGGAGTGCATTACGTGCAGGAATTAGTAACGTTTTTTCCGTTTTTATTTGAGTACTCTGAGCCTTTAGGCCCTTAAACTCTGGGCTAATACTGGGTTCCATCCAATGGCAACAGGAAAACCAGTTCTCAAGAGATCGGATATATCAGAACAGATGCCCAGTTGCATATATGTTTAATTTTAACAAATAGTTTTTCATAACTATAAGGGTTTTCTATATTTATTAAAAAAAAATCTGGCACATGAGAAAATATCAAATTGTGCTATTCCACCTCCATATGTGCCAGTTATCTATAAATATAGAAATGCAATGATTATCACTAAAACTGTTACTTGTTAAATTTTTGAAAACAGATAAATTATGAACATGAATTTGAAAAATAGTTTAAGGAGTTAAGAAATGGATAAGGATCTAGAATCACTAATTCTCTGAATCAGATGGGACCCCGAAAGCCACCTAGTCCAATACCCAGAGAAGGGGTTTGAATTCACTGTATCAAGTGGTTTTCAAGCCTCTGCTTAAATACCGCCAGTGACAGCAAGCTCACTTCCTGAGATCGCTCTCATTTGCTGTGGGATCACCCTATGTGCTGAAATGCCTTCCTTATGTTTATGCAAGTTCTGTTAATACTAATACTGTTGTAAATGAAGCCACCGCTGGATGTCAGGCATCTATTAGCAGCAGTAGATTCATTACGTCATAGAGTCTTTAAGACAACCTTATGAGATACTCATATGTTCACTTCAGACACCAAACAGGACATGGCTAGTAAGTGGCCGGTCTGTGTGGCTCCAAGTCCCTTTCTCTTCCCACGGCACAGCAGGACTTAACAGGTGACAGGTTCCAGGTGGTGTTGGTACCAAAACTGAATGAGTCCATCAGTCAGCAGTATTTCCATGGCTTAGCTGTTCCATGGCTTAGCTGGGTCCAAGTTCTTGCGTTGATGCTTCTACAGTTAGTCTACAGTGCAAGCTCCCAGCCCCCAAACACAATTTTTCTTCTCTATGACTCAGCGTTCCCATCCCTGAAGTACCTTCCAGGATTGTAAAGCAAAACAGAAACAAATGGCAATGTAATTTACAAAAGAAAAGAAACAGCATTGCATTGAATTAAAAGAGAGAAAAGAAATTTAAGAGTTGGAGAGATCCAGTTCACATTTTATAGATGAAGAATCTGAGGTCAAGGGACTTGGCTGTTGTCATTCAGTTTGCTAAGGGTTAGACTTGTTTTTTTTAAACAATGAATGTGGAGAATTAAAATGCTTTTCAGCATCTATTGAAATAATCGCATGGTGTTTCTTATCCAGCTATGGGCTTGTTCAATAAAAGAAAATGATTCCTCTTTAATGACGCTAGAACCAAGGCTGACTCAGACGATAGATTCCCTGGGGATGCAGGAGGGGGTACTGAAAGTGGGAAGATGTTAAAAGTGTAAGGAATAACCAGAGATAAACTTTATACATTTCAAAATTGGACAGTGTCCGCTTTCTCTGGGCTTTGTCTTATGCACAGCAAAGTAGTGGGAAATGAATGAACTTTGTGGTCCAACATGCTTGGGTACAAATCGCTCCACTTTCTTCATCTGAATATTGATGCGATAATGCCCACTTCATGGTGCTGTTGTGAGACAGGAATGGTTACAGTGTATAAAGAATGTTGCCGGGTGCCAAGCACATAAGAGTTTCTCAACAAACGTTCACTACCTTCTCTCCCTACTTTATCTCTTCTTCTGATAATATGTTAAAAGATATAAAAATATCCACATTCACTTCGGAGAAGTGGAAACAGTAAAATTAAACTTTATGAATGAATAAACAGAATGTGGTGTATACGTATAATGGAATATTACTCAATCTTAAAAAGGAAGGAAATTTTGACACAAGCTACAATATGGATAAACCTGGAAGACATTACTAAGTGAAATAAGCCAGTCATGAAAAGACAAATACTCATTGATTATACTTTTATGAGGCACCGAGAATAATAGAAGTCATAGAGACAAGAAGGGTGGTTGCCAGGGACTTGGGGGAGAGGGAAAAGAGGACGAGTTGTTTCACAGGGACAGAGTTTCAGTTTGGGAAGATGAAAAATTTCTGGAGCTGGATGGTGGTGATGGTGGCACAATGGTGTGAGTGTACATAAGACCACAAATCTGTGCACTTTAAAATGGTTAAGCAATTATACTCCAATAAAGATGTTAAAAAAATAAAAATAAATAAATAAATAAAATGGTTAAAATGGTAAATTGTGTGTTATGTATCTTTTACTGCAATAAAAAAAAAATCTTACCACTTTTTTAAAAAATTAAAGTTTGTGACATTTTCTGAGTGTTATCAATTCTGAATTAAAATTGTAACCTGAGGATTTCCAAGCCAGGCATTCCCCCATCTATATATCCCCAGAAAGCCTAGGTCAGCGTTGTCAGGGTCCCACAGCACATTCTCTTGGCTGGAACCGAGCCCAGCAGAAGCACAGAGGCAGGGCGCAGGGCACAGAGGGGCTGAGTCACCCACACCCAAAAGCCTGCAGTTTGCAGCAGCTACAGAGCCGCTGCTGTTCCAAGCTCAGCGGTGCTGATCCTTGTGGCTCTGGAAGCTTTCACCACTCTCTCCCCAGTGCTGATACTGAGGCTGAGAGACAGGAAAAAGAGCAGGCTTCATCTTTTATATTTTCTCATTCAACTCACTCTAGCCCCACATTGGTAATAATATTTCTATCATCATAATAAAATGAAATAAAAAAACGCATGTCAGCTAACATCATAGTATTAGGGGAAAACTTCACTGTGAAATCCTGATCTTGGTGGCTCATCATAATCGCTAGCTCCGCTGAACTCTCAGCTCTGTCTGTACCATTCAGTTGGCATTTGTCATTTGGGGCTTGGTGACATATCCTTTTTTGTTGTCTTGTACTGTCATCTATCACAGAGTCAGAGCCGGTAAATTCTCTAACAAAATTTGACATTATCATTGCCTTGGGGTAGACTGTGCATCCCTCGGCTGTAGAAGAAAAACACAGGCAGACCTTTTCTGTTATTGTTCAGCATATTTTCTCTGCCTTTGCTATCTTAACCAGTGTGATCTAAATTGCCACTTAATATTTGAGGCCTGTAGCCTCTCTCTCTCCATACTGTCACCAAAATTATCTACTTAAAATGCAGATCCGGTCATGTCCCTTCTATGCTTAAAATCATCCCATTCATCTATTTGCTTTGAACGTGGTACTTGAGCAACAGCTAAGCGGACTTTGTGCCCGGCTCCAGGTAGGTTGCTGAGGTTGCAGGGATGAGATGAGATGTCCTGGGTCTCCAGGAGCTCAGAGTCCAGTGAAGAGACTGACATGACACCCACTGCAATGTGATGCTAGTAGACATGCGTACAGGCATGCCAAGACAGGAAAGAACATAGCGTGGGGGGTCAGGGACGGCTTCACAGAAAATGCACCTTCCCACTGGATAACCCCCGATATGGGAATCTCCATTCCACCCTGGGGAAGTCCTTGTTTCCTTTGGACTTCAGTACTGGAAGGCTGGAATTAGGCATAACCATCAACAAGAGAGAACTCTGGAGAGACAGCACTTTTGAAGCAACTGATCTAGGAGAAGATATTTGCCATATATGTATACTTGACAAATACTCTTAGAATATACACGGAATTGCTATAAATCCATAGGAAAAACCAAACAACCCAGTTTTTCAAAATGAGCAAAACACTTGGACAGATGCTGCAAAAATGGGCCATCCAAATGTCCAATGAGCACATGAAGTGATGCTCAAGGCAAAATGGTATATTCATCAGAAAAATTCAAATTAAAACAACGAGATATCACTACACACTTGCCAGGATGGCTAAAATGTAAAAGATTAAAAATACTAAGTATTGCTGAAAATGTAGAAATTCTGGATTTCTCCTCCACTGATGGTAGAAATGTAAATTATTATAACCATTTTGGGAAACTTTTTGGCAATGTATACAATGGTATAAGAATGTTCACAGCAGTGTTTTTCATGAGCCACGAATTGGAAACAATTCAAATGTCCATTAACAATAGAATGAGTAAATATACTTTAGTATATCCATAGAGTGGCATACTAAACAGTAATAAAAAGGAACAAACTTACACTACAAACAGCATTATAGTGAATCTCACCAACATAATGCTGAGCAAAAAAAAAAGCAAAATACAAAAGAATTCAAAAATAGCCAAAACTAATCTATGGGGAATAAGATTCAAAGTAATGGTAAGCTTTAGTGGGTATGTACTGGGAGAGGATAGGATGGAACTTTCTGGAATACTGGCAGTATTCTATGACTTGATTTAGGTATGTGGGGTTGGGAGGATTCGTCAAGCTTTACATGTACTATTTGAGTACTTTACTGTATATATACTATTCCTTAATAGGATTAGTTGTTTAAATGATTACTACCTTTGAGCCCTGGTATCTTAGCTGCTCCTGCCTTCCACCTGCCAAAGTCTCCACATCAGGTGCAATGCCCATTTATGGTTAGAGACCCCTCTGTCCACAGTAGGTTGAGAGAGTTTATATCAAACAACCAAAGTCAGTAAGTCAAATATTTTCTATATACAGATTAAACCCTTTATGCTTCTCTAAGGGATGGCACAGCTTTGGTGATCCCCTCTCCTTGGTTGTAGAGAGAAGATGCTAGCCGTTAAGAGACATCCTCAGTGGACAACTTTTTCCCTTCTGCAAGCAAAGTTGTCAAAAGGAGAGCTTGGGTGAGGTAAACTGGAAGGACATTCTGTTCTGCATCACGCACAGTTCCTCTGAATATTTAAAACACTGGGTGTCAAGTCAGGGGCCAAGGCCCAAATCTTCTCTTCTAAAGGAATTCTGCAGCCAAATTTAGCTGGGTAGAAGTTTGTTACAGGAAGTCTAGGTCTCTGACGAGCAGGGGTTGAATGGTCTCCATCTTCTTAATTGAATGAGAAAATATCTGTAAATCTGCAATGCCGCGGCAGTGTCTCCAAGAATGGTTCCTCACTTAAGAGTTGTCCTTATTGATTGGGCTGTGTCAATTCCAATGCCTGACAGAGCAGATGCAATTAGAACAGTAAGAGCTGAGGACAGAGTCTTTTTGGTGACATGACTGCCTCACAGGACCTTCTCATCCGCATCAGCTGAGGCGGCGTAAGATGAAAGCATCGAGTTCGGAAGATCTGAGAGCATCCAGACTGAAACACCATGGGAGGATTAAACAAGGCTCCACGTGCCCCCCTAGAAAGTGCCTTCCAGTGGTTAGCCATGCCGCCCTCCTGCACACACAGACTTCCTTCCCCCCTCTTCACCTCTGTGCTCAGCCCGCACCGAGCAGCGTCTGGCATCTGTTTCCCATAGACCTCCTTAAACACGCTGTCAAATGTGGGTCCAGATAAAAATAGTAAAGACAGAAAGGAATTATGTAATCAATAATTCGTATATTTTATCCTTGTTTGAATTGCCTTCCCATCAAGGCAATAAAGTCTCTGCATTCTTAGAACGACTCCAACATCCATCTCCAGCCATAGGTGAACCTCTCATAGGTGGGTGCTGACTTCCAGTACAAAACCTTGACAGCCTGATGTGAGCTTGATCCACGTATGTTTTTATCCTTATTAGACCTGGTGCTGCACAAATCCAAATAGAGAACACTGCTCCCGTGGGGAACAATGACTCCTCCATCCCCCGATGCTCTCTTAGCTGTTTATGCCAGAAATCTTGGGGTAGTTTTGCTGACCCCAAGAAAAATAGCGCAGTAGGGTTTGTCTTTGTGTCCTAAATGCCTCCTATTCTTGATTTTCTTTTCGTTTTTTTTTTTTTTACTGCTCCAAGACTCCCTTTCTTTTTTAGGTACCATTCTACCCCGAAAAAACCTATGGAATGCTTCAAGTGGCCCCAACCAACCACTGCTAATGTTAAGTTTTGTTATAAATAGGTAATAGCTTAAGATGTGACCGCGGATAGGGATGTTTTGTATTTTAAAAGAGTTTGGGGAGAGCCCCCAGGGCTTTTACCCTAAACACTTTTCTATTGCTCTGTTCTCTGGGTCTCATGAGACAGGAATTCAGAGGAACCACCTTTCATCTGATGAGATCTGAGATGGATGGTAGCACCTGCTGACAGAGTGTCCCTCTCTGCCTCCCAAAATCCTGGGTGAAGGCTGACTTGTCAGTCTCTACCAGAAGGGATAATGAACCTCGACTAAAATAACTTGGTTAATAAATGTTGTACCAGGAGAACAGCAGAGCTGAACCTTGACACGTAACAGGGCCTCGGTGGAGTACATCCATAGCAGAATTCCAGAGCTAGAATTTCCAGGATGTGCTGATTATCTCTTTACAAGGAAGTAACAAGAAATGATTAAGGCATACAGAGATAATACTGAAACTTCCAGCAATTCTATACTGGCCCAGAAGTCAGGCTGTTCAAGGCCTTCTGGTCCTCCCACAAAGCTGGTCAACACATCAGTTTATACAAGAGTTTGAATTCATTGTTTTCCGTAATTACAGAATTGGTGGAGATTCTGAAGATAAGTCAGGATGGGGATTACCAGCTTGTATCTGCCTGATTTTAAACTCTCCAGGGAAAAGGAGAAGGCAGATGTGACCAGCTTGGAAACTCTCCTCTTCTGCTTCAGCAAGGCTGTCGCATGCCAAGCACCATGCTAGATTCTGGGGATAATGACTTCAGTTTTTGACAGCTTGAATTTGAATTATCAGAAGACAACTGGAAATACTAGAGGGGAGTTCAGGCAGGAGGTCAGGACTGGAGACATGATTTTAAAGTCATCCACAGGGAAGACATGGTTGAAAACAAGGGAGCAATAGAACTGCCCAGAGAAAGCTTGTAGAATGAGGAGAGAAGCAGGTGAAGGTGGTACCAAGGGGAGAGTCAACATTTAGGTAGAGGATAAAGGGAAAGGCACCAGGGAGGATTAAAGGAATGAGTATTCAAAAGTGGGAGGAAAATCAGAAAAAAAGAATTTCAAAGAAGAAAAATAAATACTGGTGTTAGGCTACTGAGAGGCCAGGTAAAAGGAAGACAACAGTAGATGATTGGATTTGACAATTAGGAGCTGATTTGACCTTTCCCAGAGCAGTTTCAGTGAAAAGGGGTGGGGCAGCAGCAGAATCAAATTGTGTTCATGAGTCAAGTGTAGGTCAAGAAAGAGAGGCATTCCTTTTAAAGGGAGTTTGAAAAGGATAATAGTTGAGGGAGAACTGAAGTTTTTTTGTAGGATATGTTTTTCTCCTAAAATGAAGGAGATCTAAGTATGTTTGTAGCCAGAGGGGGAAGAAGCCAGTGTAGAGAAAGAGTAATTGAAGATTTAAGAAAAAGAGGGAATAATTGATGTAGCAGAGACTTTGGGGAAACAAAAGGAGATAAAATCGAGTCCACAAGTGCCAGGGTTAGCCTGCAAAAAAAGGAAAGAAAGGGAGGGGAAAAAAACCCCAAGCTGGTAAATCAGAGGGCAAGAACTAGACAGAATTCATCCCCATGGTTTCGGGGTAACAGGGAAGGAAAGCAAGGAGAGAGCTGACAGGTTGCATTACTCAGAACTTTCCTATTCTTCCAGTTTGAGTGAGATCCTGGAGCAAGTAAGGTGGGAGGCAGAAAGTGGAGGGGAGGCACAAGGAGGGACCCATAATCAGAAAGCAGTACTTCTGAGATGATTACAGGGGTAATCATTGACACATGTCCCGGTATAGTCATGACTATGGGAAATCCAGCGCCATGATGGACAATGAGGGGAGGAAATCAAATGTTTTGAATCAAGATTTGAAAACAAGAAGGGCATTGATTGGACATCAATATATAGATGAGCACAGCCCACAGCCCAGTTCTGTGTTTCCAGCGCTAGGATCAACACCAAGGTGAATCTAGAGAGCAGCCCAGAGCTGGGCTTGGAGGATGGAATACATCAGAACACAGATCAGACCTTATATAAAATCACTATGTGTTACTCATCCTGATTTCTTGTCTGGTACTTTTAGAGTTTTCCCATTTCTGAGAGTGCCCTTTCTATCCTTTCCTTTTTATTTTATTGATATTTTTATCCCATTCTAATATTTTTTTTCTTATTTAAGTTTGTTTCTTATATAACTTTTTATTTACCATCTCTCTGCAAAGCCATACACTCTCGGTTGGTTGTTGAGAATTAATAGGCTTGGGGAGAAAAGAGAAAAGGGAGGACAGAAAAATTCGTCTTAGCTCAGTTCTCCCATCCTTGGTTCATTTTAACCCTTGATACCTCTCCATTTCCCATTGGTTTCCCCTAACACTCCAGGGGATGAGGGAAATGGTGAATAATGGTTTTATGGGAAAATACTATTCCAACTCATCCTTTCTCACCACCTTTGTCTTCCATGTTTGAATTCATCTGTCATTATTTAAAGATGATATCAATTCCATGAACTCTCTAGGGAATGCAATGTAACACAGACGTTTAGGAGAGGACCACCCTGATCTCCAGGTGAATAATCCCCCAAATCATCCCAGTAACACTTTGGGATGCCATGAGCCTCCAGAAACTGAGACTGGGTGGTGAAAACTTGCTTTTCTTCCTCTCTAGAAGCCAACAGGACTGCAGCTGTATCATTTAACTCCCTCCCCAATGCGGGGAGTCACCCCCGGAAGGCCAGCTCTGACGAGGTAAGTGCAGGCCTCCCAGCCCTGGTGCTCTCAGGCAAGAGCTGACATCGTGTCTCCCAGACGTGCAAATTTCCTCTGCGGGGTTGTCAATCTAGCGCCTTTTGTGACAACTAAATTTACTGGAAAAAAATTCAAAATTATTTCAGCGGCAGCCAGCTTCTGAAAGTTTCCAAATATACTTTTTTAGCTCTCTATTTCCCTTAAGCCATATGATGTCATTTGCCTCTCAATCCCTGGGTGCCAAAAATTCTGCTTTCATATCTTTGAAATTTGCCAAACGAGAAAAACCGCAGATCTTAGTTTGGGTTCTTATCTGCCCCGCCCCCCCAAGCAAAGGCCAAAATTACTTTCTATAATTTTCAAAGTAAAAATATCAACAAAAAAAAAAAATCAGAGCTCACAAATCCGTTAAATCTTTTACCATGTTTCCCCCTGTTTGGGCTCATGGGCTGTCCTAATTTTATTCAGAATTTTCATTTCAATAGCTTGTCAGCTGCCTTTTCAGGATACACCTAAACCTGAAGCCCCGGACTTGACAAGTAACCGGGAGACTGATTTTCACATGCAGTACTTTGCTTTAGCATGTATTCATTAGTGATTTTTGAAGTCAGAACATTTCCCCACTGATTTGGAAGTTTCGGAGGTTCTTGTTGTGTATTTACGGAAGCTTTTTAGTTCACCTAAAAGAGAGTGGGGGCGAAAGCCTTCATTCTGCTTCCCTTTCTAATTACAGTCCCATTTCCTTAGCAAGTCCTTGAAAAAAGAATTCCCCAAGTCTCTAATCATCTCTGTAGTCATAATCTCCATAATTGTGTCCCTTCCAGATCCCTTCCTGGCACAGCCCAGAAAATGATTTGCTCCATGTGGTTAAAAACCTTTTATTTGACGCCAGTGAGGACTTGTTTTCACGGCTTGCCTTCTTGGGCCTTAATGCTACATTGGATGCGACTGATCGCTACAGGCGCCTTTCCGATCCCCAGTGAGTGATTGTAGCCCTTGTTCCATTATCTTATTTTAGGGGCAGGCTAAACTCTGCCTGACAGGATTATAACTCTGGTGTTCCACCACGTTACTACCTCCTCTCCATTTTCTTTTACCCATTTAGTTGGTCAGTTCAAGATAAAAGCGTCATGAAGAGAATTACCTCTCCCCTAACTCCACGTCACATACAAAAATCAGGGTTCGCTGAATTTAATATATTCTTAGACTAGTGATTCTCAAACATGGGCAATTGTGTCCCCAGCCCCACCTCCAGCCCCCAGGGGACACTGAGCAACGTCTGAAGACATTTTTGGTGGTGACGACTTGGGGGAGGGGCTGCTACTAGCATCTAGTGGGTACAGATCAGAGTTGCTGCTTACCATCCTGAAGTGTGCAGAACCGCCTCCAACTACAAAAAGTGATCTGGTCCCAGATGTCAATACTGAGGAGGGTGAGAAACCTTCCTGTAGAAGAACCATTACCCCAACCACAATAAGCCCACAGAGATTATTTCTTAGATGTCTCTGAATGCCCAGCCCCTAGAGGATGGGCGTAGAAGAATTCGTTGTTGGTGAGTCTATTCACTTCAAAAGCATATCTCTCACAGGAATGCTAATGATTAGCTATCTTCAATAGTAGAAAATTGTTATTGACAGTCTAACTAGAATCTTTTGCTGCAGGTTACACCCTTTCTTCCTTGCTTTGTCCTTACTGAAGAGGGAAACAGATGCACACCCTCTCCTATGTGAGGTGTCAGCGGTCCAGACAGCCACCATTTGAACCCTGGGAAACGGAGTCAGGTCGTGAGAGGGGAGTACTTATTTTCCTGGGGATTCTATTCTATTTCCTATCTCTGTTGGGGGATTCTACCGAAGATACTAGGACTGACAATCAGGCTCCCTTATGCCTAGATTAAGGCCCTCTTAAATGAGAGGAAAAATCTATCCTGATAAAGTGCTGAGAAGGGTCTCTGGGGAGACGGGAGCATCTCCAGGTATGAGAAAGTCAAGGGGCCGTGTTATGGACAAAGTCCCTAAAAGCCTTCCCAACCAGCTCCTGGGACGTATGCTCCTGAAAGAGGGGATTCTAAGTGAAAGCATGAGTTCAAGGGCACAAGTGGCAAGATCCAGGCAGCAGGGAACAGAATGGGTGATCACCATAGCCGGAGCTGCAGGTGGGAGATGGAGGTGAAGCGGAAATGAGGTCAGCATCTGGAAGAAGCAGCCAGAGAGAAGCGCGCAGAGCGTCCCGCCAGGGGCACGACTCAGAGGGACCGTGTTCTACTACCGTCGGGTGGCCCCCTAGAAGCACTTTTTTTCATTGACTTTTTATGTTGTGAGTTCAAACTGAGCCCCATTACGCAATTACCCTAGGGGCACTCTGAGGAATCGGAATCTGGCCGAATCCCGAGGGGGTACTGCCCTTGGGTGTCATGGTACTTCTGCACAAACACTCGTGTTGGGACCTCTGACTTTTTAAAAAGTTGTTAAATCACCAAGTATCTCATAATGTAGGAACCTGAGTGTCTTTTTGAGTCATATGATCACTAAGTTTGTAGAATAATCTCCTTTGCTACCTACTTTTGATTATTTCCCAAACAGGAGATAAGGCTTACAAAGGTTTATTTTAATTAATCTATATAAAAAATATATAATTTAATTATACAGAAAATTATACATAGCCATGTCAAGTTAACAAATTGCACCAAACACTTCACAAGACTAGCCATTAGAAAACTAGATTAGCTGGTTTGGGTTCTGTGCCCTTTTACACACACTGATCATTCCCTAAAGAAGTTGTAGTGAATAATGAAAATGACTGATGCTGAGCTGCTTACTGGACTTCCCTCTACTTCCACTGCAACAATTCGTCTGGAATGAACCCATGCCTTGACTGATGATTTTACCGGGTCTTTCTTTGCATTAGATATCCTCATGTGTTTAGGAATTTTGAGTGAGAAGTTACCTGTTATTTTCTCTCATTCTCTCTCTCTACCTATCTATCTTTTTTCTATCTCTCTTTCTCTCTCCTCCCCATTTATTGACCATCGCTCCACTCCTGTCTGGAACTTTTGTGGTCACTTCTCCATGCCTCCCTCTCACCACACCTGCCACCACTGAAGTAGCTCTAAAAATGACATTTCTGGGCCCCTAATCTATGATGATACTGTGGCTATCCCAGATCCAACCTCCCGTCCAACTGGCCACTCAATTCATTCCTCAGACATACGGTAGTGCTTTTGTCCTGCTGCATCCCTGCTCCTAGTACTAGGCAGTGGGTCCTAGTAGGTCCTAGGCTGATCAGGTGCCATCTGTCCAGCCTCCTCTCTTGGGCCTGGGGCCTGGGGGATGGGCGGTGCCCTAGGCTTTAATCAATGAGTGTGGTTCGCAAGGCTTGTCTTATAAGGAACATGTTTAGATGTTACTTCCCACGGAAGTTAAACCCTCAGCCATGGATCTCCTCTTCTAGCTTCTAGACCTGTAGGCCAACTCCACTCAGCACTTTAAATTGCTATTGTTTTTTAAGCCCAGCTATTTCTTTTCTATGATCCTTTAAAAAAAAAAAAAAAGTTTAAACTTGCATTGCTGTTTGTTTGGAAAGGCGGGGTGCTCTGAAGCATGAACCTCTATGCCATCTGGAGAGGGAGGCTTCCAATGAGTGCTTAATTTTTTATTAATATTTATTTTTTCCTAATTAGAGGAGTAATGGATATTCATTGCAGAAAATTTGGGAAATGCTGAAACTTATAAATCCCATAGCTCTGAGATAACCACTATTAATACTTTAGCATAGTTCTTTCAAACCTTTGTCTCTATAAATTTACATACATGCACACACACACATACACACACACACACACTGAAAAAGTTCATGCTGTACATTCAGTTTGGTTTTCTGCTTTTATGACCGATTACTGTTTTTCATGTATCCCAAATATAGTACCTACTCACTGGTAGAAAATTCATAAAACACAGAAGTGCAGAAGTTATATTTCCTCTAATTTCACAAAAGGTAGCCACTGTGAAAACTGTACTATTTCATTCTTCACATTTAAAAAATTTGGATAATAAAGTACATAATTTTGAACTATGCTTTTTTTCACAACATTATATTTTCATATTAGGAGCATTTTCCAGATCATCAATATATGGTTTGCAGTGCTACACAGCTCAAGTTTTGTGCTTTTCCCTTGAATAAAGGTCAGAGTATATAGCCTATGAATTTTGTACATTTTTGTAATTTTTACTTTTGAAAATGCACTCAACCCTCAAAAAGAATACACATTCTCAGCTTAATATATAATCATTATTTCAATCTCAAGTGTATTATTTAAATTTTCTATGCCATTATTTTTTATCTCCAAGATCTTTGAAGATTATGTTAAATAGATTCACAAAAGTTCAATTTGTTTTTTTTTCTAATAAAGTTTGATTAATGTGTTTAGTTTAGGTAAATGTCTCTTAAAAAAACATTTTCATAATTAATGTATCTTTTATCAAAATAAAGGAACTTCTTTGGCTTAATGTTTTTGCCTTAATTTCTGTTTGTCTGATGTTAATTCTGCCACCACCTATGCTTTTTTGCTGTTGTTTCCCTGATAAATATTTGAAAAACATTTTATTTTAACTTTTTTGTTCGTTCTTTACTGAGAAGTGACTCTTGTAAGCAGGTTATAGTGAGATTTTATTTTACTTTAATCTTTGTTCTCTATTTACCATCATACATGATATATGTGGACTTACTTTTATCATTTTTAAGTTCTTTGGATATTATTTTTGTTTTTTTGCTGTTTAGAGAACATTTTCCTGCCTTTATCTTCTTTAGTAGTGTGTAAGTATATGTTTTATTTATGAGTCTCTTAGTGGTTAGATTTATGCTTTCAAAAACATTTTTCGTTGGGGATTGAGTTCAGTTACCTGAAATAGAAAATCATCCAGACCTGGACTTACTGTTCTCACGAAACAGGAAGTCAGAACCGTCAGAACTTGTGCAGCTGCTCCCCAGGGTCCCCCATATTTCAGGGTCCTCCTCTCTCTCTCTGCTCCATCATCCTAAGCATAAGCTTTCATCCCATGAAGCCGTCAATGTCCCAAAGGATGGTTAATATCTTCGACCTCCCATCCACATTCCAAATGGAAAGAAAAAGGAGGGAAGGGGCAAGGGAAGAAGGAGGAGGAGGAGAAAACAGAGAAGGAAAGAACAGGAAGGAAGCAGCAGTTGTCTGTATGTGTGTAGTAAAACCCAGAACCTCAGTCAACTTTCCCTTCTGTCTCACTGGCTAGAACTGTGTCACACAGCTACCTCTAGCTGCAAGGAGGCTGGGAAAGAGGATCTTATCTGGATAGTTTGCCACTCTGAACAAAACTGGGTTTTTCTTAGTAAGGAAGAAGGGAGAATATATTTTAGGCAAACAGAAATTGCTTACCCATTATTTCTGAGGTTGTTAAAGTCAAGAGTGAAACAGTGTTTCATCTGCTTACTTCTGCTCACCCCCAGTCCCACCCACAGCTCCACTCCCGCAGGACCACATTTTAATTCTGGGTATTCATGAATTTAAACATAAATTTTAAACCTTTTTTTCCCGCTAAATTATAATTTTATATTATGTAACTTTTCTTTCAAAGGTTTTAAAAACACGCTAAAGTTTTGAACACTTTCAAACATTATAAATCCTTAAATTTAAAAGTATTGAGTTTCACTCTGCAGATTCTTTTAAAACAAGAAATTGCCTGTCTTATATTTTGGATTTTGGTTCTTTTCTTGATTGTCTAAAATATGTGTTGAAGTGATTTTTGAAAATATGTGTATGTAGGCGGTGTACTCTGTGCTCTTCTATGTAGGAAACTCATCAAACTCAACATTCCAGAGCCTAACTTGTGCATCACATTTGAAAACAGTTGACATTAAAAAGGGCCTCAACTCATTTAGGCCCCTGATTACTTTATAGCCTATAATTAACTTGCTCTTCTCTTAAGGCCAGGCTCAAAATTGTTTAATTCCAAAAGTAAGAAAAAAATGTAATTCCAAAAGCACTGATGAAAACAGCACACATCTTAACTGAAGTTTTCTTGTAATACGGAGGCAGAAAACATATTTCATACCACTAACAAGACTTCTAAAAAGGTATTTCTTCCACTACTCTCTTTCCTTAAAGTTCCATCTTTATAGCAGGCCCCATCTCACTGCATCTGTGATCCTCCTTGAACATCTGCCTTTCTATACCCTCCAAACTCTGTCCATATGCTTTTTATTTTATTTTTATTTTATTGAGATATAATTGACATACAACATTATATTAGTTTCAGATGCACAACATAAGATTTGATATTTGTATATATTGCAAAAACTCACCAAAATAAGTCTAATTAACATCCAGATATACTTTTTATTTTCAATCTACTTTTTAATTTACTCTTTTTGGTATACAGTGTATGGATTTTAACAAATACATAGAGTCGTGTCATGTTCACCCCAACCAGGAAACAGGAAACATCACTGCAAATGTTTCCTCATGCTGCCCCTTCGTGATCAAACCCTCCGTCTTCCTCTAACCTATGACAACTACTGACCTGTTCTCCCTCTCTATGGTTTTACATTTTCCAGAATATTATATAAATGGAATTATACAGTAAGTAGCTATTTGAATCTGGCTTTTTTTTCATTAGTGCAATGCATTTCAGATTCATTCATGTTGTCACATGTATAAATAGTTTGTTCATTTTTATTTCTGAGTGATATTCCATTGAACGGATACACCACAGTGTGTATATCCCATCACCAGTTTAGCAGGTGGACTTAGTCTCCAAAAAAGATGTGTTCCAGTCCTAACTCCCATTACCCATGAATGTGACCTTATTTGGAACTACACTCTTGGCAGATGAGCCAAGTTAAAATGAGACTGGACACATTAGGGTGGACCTTAAATCCAATGACTCACATCTTTATAAGAATAGGGAAAGATTACTCAGCCATAAAAAGAAACAAAATTGAGTTATTTGTAGTGAGGTGGATGGACCTAGAGTCTGTCATACAGAGTGAAGTAAGTCAGAAAGAGAAAAACAAATACCGTATGCTAACACATATATATGGAATCTAAAAAATATTTTTAAAATAGTCATGAAGAACCTAGGGGCAAGATGGGAATAAAGACGCAGACCTACTAGAGAATGGACTTGAGGATACGGGGAGGGGGATGGGTAAGCTGGGACAAAGTGAGAGACTGGCATGGACATATATATACACTACCAAACGTAAAATAGATAGCTAGTGGGAAGCAGTTGCATAGCACAGGGAGATCAGCTCGGTGCTTTGTGACCACTTAGAGGGGTGGGATAGAGAGGGTGGGAGGGAGGGAGACGCAAGAGGGAAGAGGTATGGGGACATATGTATATGTATAACTGATTCACTTTGTTATAAAGCAGAAACTAACACACCATTGTAAAGCAATTATACTCTAATAAAGATGTTAAAAAAAAAAAAGAATAGGGAAAGAAAGATTTGAATACAGAGACATGGAAGAGACATGGGGAAGAAGGCCATGTGACAATGGAGACAGACTTTGGGGTGATGCATCTACAAGCCAAGAAACATCAAGGATTGCTGCTGGGTGCCACCAGAAGCTGGGAAGAGACAAATAAGGATTTTTCCCTAGAGCCTTCAAAGGGAGTATGACCCTGCCAGCACCTTGATTTTGGACTTCTAGTTTCCAGAACTGTCAGAAAATACATTTCTGTTGTTTTAAGCCACCCAGTTTATAGTACTTTGTTATGACCGGCCTGGGAAACTAATGAAACCAGTTGAAGGATATTTGGGCTATCCACAGTTTGGAGACTAAATTATGAATAAAGCTGTATAAAAATTCATCTATAAGTTTTTGTGTGAAAATAACCTTTTATTTCTCTTTAGTAAATTAGGAGTCAGATTGCTAGGTCATATGTTAAATGTATGTTTAGTTCATAAAAATAGCCATAATGTTCACCAAAGAATCCCTAACATTTTGTATTTCTACAAGCAATGTATGAGAATTCTAGTTGCTCTTTAACCTCACCAGCACTTTGTTTTATCAGGTTATTTTTTGTTTGTTTTTCTTTCTTTTTTTTAATTTTAGTCATTTCAATAATTGTATGGTGATATCTCATTGCAGTTTAATATGAATTACCTTAATGACTAACAAAGTTGAATGATCTTTTCAGGTCCTTAAATGTCACCCATTTATCTTCTTTGGTCAAATATCTTTTCAAATCTTTTGCCCATTTCTTACTAAAGTATTGGCTTTCTTATTGCCAAGTTTTGAGAAATGGTTATATATTTGCTTACACGTACTTCATCAGATATATGCTTTGCAAATATTTTCTCTTAATCTATGGCTAGTCTTTTCATTTCTTTATTAGTGTCTTTTGAAAAACAAAAGTTATTAATTTCAAAGAAGTCCAATTTATCAATTTTTAGTTTTATGGACCAAGTTTTTGGTGTCATCTAAGAACTCTTTGTATAACCCAGTGTCACAAAGATTTTCTCTTTATTATTAACTGTATTATTAACTTACTATATTTTTAATTGCTCCCCTTTTATTCCTGATTTTGATCATTTGTGGTATCTTTCTTTTTTCCTTAGTCAGTCTGGCTAAAGGTTTATCACTACTTTTTGCTTTTCAATTTTCTTTCATTTTCTCTATTATTGTTATATTTTTAATTTATTCTTTTAATTTTGTTGATTATTTTATTATGTTTAATTTTGGTTTAACTTACTCTTCTTTTTCTAGTTTCTAAAAGTAGAAGTTTAGATTATTTCAGATCTTTTTTCTTTTCTAATACAAGCATTTTAACACTATGAATTTTCCTGTAAGCACTACTTAGCTGCATTGCACACATTTTGATATGTTGTAGCTTCATTTTTGTTTGGTTCAACATGTCTCCTAATTTCTCTTAAGATTCTGTCTTTGACCTGTGGGTTATTTACAAATGTGCTGTATTATCTCCAAATACTTGGGAAAATGCCAGATATCTTTCTCCTTTTATATCTACTTTAATTCCCTCACAACGAGAAAACACATTTTGTATGATCTTGATTCCTTTGCATTTTTTAAGGTGTGTTTTATTGCCCTGAACATGATTTATTTTGATGAATGTTCCAGGTGTACTTGAAAAAATGTGGATTATATGATTGTTGGGTAGAGTGTTTTATGAATATGATTTGCTAAAGTTGATAACAGTGTTTTTCAGGTTTATTTAATCTTGCTGATTTTATATCTAATTGTTTTATCAGTTACAAAAAGACTGTTGAAGTCTTCAACTATAATTGCGCATTTGTATATTGCTCTTTTCAGCTCTATCAGTTTTTGCTTCATGCATATGGAAACTCTGTTGTTAGGTGCATACACATTTAGAAATATTATGTCTTTTTGATGAATTGACTCCTTTATCATTGCGTAATGCATGTCTTTATTTTTGGTAAGTTTTCTTTCATTTGAACTCTGCTTAGTCTGACATTAATATAGCACCTCCACCTTTCTTTTGATTAGATTTTAGCTGGCATATAATTTTCCATATTTTTAATTTGTTATCTACCTATAAAATTGTATTTATTATGAGTTTATTGTAGACATCAGATACTTAAAACTTGAATTTGTCTCCAATTGAACAATCACTGTTTTCTATTTGGTTTATTTAAACAATTTACAGTTACTGAAATTACTGATATGTTTAAATTTAAATCTATATTTTATTATTTATCTCTCTCTAGTGTTGTTTGGTTTTTTGCTTGGCTCACCTCTTTTCAGTCTTCTTTTGGATTATTTTAATATTTTTAAATATTTCTTTTTAATTTATCTATTGGGTTTTGGGATATATATATATATTTTTTAATATATATATATATATTTACTGTTTCTTTAATGGTTGCTTTTTCACAGTTCACTTAGAGTTAATATTTAATTTAAGGACCCTTTTCTCTCCTTCCTCTATGTTATCTTTGTATGTATTACATTTACACACATTTAAAATCACATCATAAATATTGTAGTTTTTGCTCTTAACATTCACATATATTTTTAAAACTCAAAATAAGAATAATAGTCTATTATATTTACCTAGATATTTACCAGTTCTGTTGCTCTCTTCATCCACTTTTGATGTGTCAATCTTTCCTGTAATGTCATTTCCTTTCACCCTAAACAAATTCCTTTAGCTGCTGAAAATATCTTTATTTCACCTTTAGTCCTGAAGGAGCTTTTCCTGAATATAAAATTCCAGGTTGAAAGGGTATTTTCTGTTTATTTGTTTTGCTTACACTTTAAAGATGTTGTTCCACTGCCTTCTGGTCTCCAAGGTTTCTGATGAGAAATCTGCAATCAAATTATCTCCTATATGCAATGTGTCTTTTTTTTTTTTTTCTGGCTGCTTTCAAGATTATTTTTTTATCTTTGGTATTCAGCAGTTTGAGCATGATATGTCTAGGCCTGCATTTCATTGAGTTTATCTCATTTCATGTGTATTAAGATACCTTAATCTGTTAATTTATATCTTTCACCAAATTTGGAAGTTTTCAATCATAACTTTTTTTAAATACTTTTTTCCTGCACTTTTATTGCACTCTTTTTTCTCTCAGGGACTTCAATGATATAAATATTAAAGGTTTTGATATCATCCTACATATCTCTGAGCCTCTTTTCAATTTTTTTCTTCTCTGTTCTTCAGTTGGATAATTTCATTCTATTGTTATGTTCACTGATTATTTTTCTGACATTTCCATCATTCTTTTGAGGCCATAAAATACTTTTGTTTCAGATATTATATATTTTTATCCTGAAATTTTCATTTGATTACTTTTTAATTATTTCTCTTTTTCTGCTGAGAACTTCTACCTTTCCATTCATTTCAGAAGTGTTTGCCTTTACCTCATGATGCATGGTTATAAGAGCTGTTTTAAATATTTTATTTGACAATTCCAACACAAGAGTCTTTTCAAAATTGAGTCTATTGATTGTCTATTCTCATGAGAACTGATCAAATTTTCTTGGTTCTTTGTATGTCAATGATTTTGTATTGTTTTCTGGACATATTGGATATAATGTTATGAGACTCTGGATCCTGTTAAAATCCTCCAGAGAATGTTGTGCGGTTTTTTGGGGGGTTTTTTTGTAGTTTGTTTCTGACGTTAATCAATTCAGTTAAGTTCAGATTGCAAGTTCAGTATCATCTGCTGTGGGTGACAGTCCCAATGTCAGTTTAGTTTGCAAAGTGTTTTCTCTGCTTCTTTGTTGTTGTTGTTTTTTCTGCATATACAACTCAGGTATGATTCCAGGACTTGAGTTGTTTCATTCTCTATAATTAGAGTATACTCTTCTCTAAATGTCTTTCAAAGAGTCGTCAACTCTCTGGTTCCCAGAGGCCCATTATACCAGATCCTCCAGCCAGAAAGATGAGTTTCTTTTTGAGTTTTAAGTCTCATGGTGTTGCACTGTTTTGTGCAATGGGGATCACCCTTGGGATGAAGGAATAAGAGTAAGGAGAAAGAACGAATAGAAGATTCTAACCTACACACTATCCAGGCCACTGGGGCCCCTTTTTCCAGTTCCTCTGACCATGGAGATGAGTTATCTCTTGGGGTTTAGATACTCCACCAGCACCACTTCTAATAGTGCAGCGCCATGCCTGGGGCTGGCCTCACGCATGGCCAGAAAATAAAGAAGAAAAACAACAAAACAGAGATCTCATCCCACATTCTCTTTCAGAGCCCTCTTTTCCTGTTCTTCTGACCAGGGGGTTCTGCTCTTCATACCTGTTGCATAGTTCCACCTCTCAGACAGCTAGCCTTTCATGAATCACAACTGAGACATACGGGGTGGGGGGTGGAAATAGGAAACTTATCAGTACTGGCTGGTCAAGTTTTGACTCCCCTCCCCTGTCTGACTGCTATTACTTTTCTGAGTCTTCAAGTAGTTGCCTTTTGTATTCTGTCCAGAGGTCTGAGTTTGTATAAGTGGGATAGAGAAGAAGTAGTAAGCTGACTCCACCTTGTTCGATACTAGAAGTCTGTCATATGCTCATTATGTAGAACAATTTGTCTATTGACTTCTTCCATTTTTATTTTTTACTGATCACCTAACTGACATTTTTTTATTCTGTCACAACAGTTATTATACTGAAGTTAAGAGAAAGTAATGTTCCTTCAAGAATTATACCTACCTACCCACTGTGGGCTTTTGATTTTCCAGTTTGTTCACGGCGTTTTATATTAAAATCTTTGTAAAGTTAAATTAACGCAGTCTTTATGATACATGTCCATCATTCAACCTCCTGGTAAAGGAGGTTCAGTAGCCCACCAGAGTTAACACTGAAACTACAAAACTTTAAACCAGCTATCCGCTCTTAAGTTAGAATTGTTTCACACAGCTAAAGGATCAGTAATCTATAATAATATGTCTCTTCCTGTCCTGTGAGTGTGTGATTAGAAAGGCACCATATGGTAGCAGTCTGTGTTTTATATATAAATGGGGCAGGGGAAGGAGGAGTGAGAGAGAAGGAGATAAGGGTAGTTTTGATTGTTAATCAAGAATGGTAAGAAAAATCAAGATGAGTTCGATTTCTCTAACAAACAAAACACCTACTAGGCAAGGAAGGCTGTGTGCTGCATGCTGGAGGAGATTCAAAAAATGTGTAAGACAGGTTTCCCTATTTCCTAGGAGTTTGGTAGGACAGATAACTTGTACACAATTGTTTTAAAATACGTTGGAGTGTGATAATGCCAAGCGATCAGTATTAACCATAATGGGTGCTCTGAAATGGAAGGGAGAATGGGATAATCAACACAGACGTCATGGAAGAGATGGAATCCTTCAAGGAAAGGTGAGACTGTGGAATGCAATGATTGGGAGAAATGCAGAAAGACTAGAGAGTAGAGTAACGGTAGCAGAAAAATATAAAGCATAGAAGGGAAATATCACACATTTCAGTTTTTAGCTGAGTGGTAGGAAGTAAAACTGAAAAAGTAGACTGGGACCAGTTCATCAAGGGTACTAAAAGCTAAGGCAAATTTTAAACTTGAGAGTTAATGAAGAGCCATCATTGAAGGTCGTGGAGCAGGAAGAGTAGCATAACCAGAGCTATCCTTTTGGAAGACCCATGTGCAGTGTGTGAACTATGGTGATGCTTGAGTAGGGAGGGACATGGAGGAAAGGACATCAGCTTCATTACTACAATCTGGACAGGAGGTATCAAGTGCCTGATTAGGGTAATGAAAATGGGAATGGAATGGAAAGAAAGTAGATTAAAGGTATGATCAAGGATGGTCCTGAGTGCCTTGGAAAGAGGGAACACAGAGGAGTGATAGGTTGGGGAGAAAAGTAGGCAAGTTCAGTTAGAAATATGAGTTTGAGTTGCTCAGAAGACAACTTTTTAGAGATGCTCATGAGGCAGGTAGGAAGAAGGCTCTGAAGCATGGGAGAGGTGTCAGCTCTGGAGATGGGGAGGTAAATGGCGAGATCATAGTGTAGATGGAATTGCCAAGGGGGAGAGAAAAAAGGAAGAAGGTAAAGCCATGGGAGATAACCAACTTTCTAAGGCAGGCGGTAGAGAAGAGAGGAAGCTTTGAAAAGGGGGAAAGGACAGTTTTCGGGAGGAGTGGCAGTGTTGCAGGGAGTTAAGGAAGACAGACATTGAAACAGTTTGCAATTAAAAGACCAGTGGTGGGGGACTTCCCTGGTGGCGCAGTGTTTAAGAATCCGCCTGCCAATGCAGGGGACACGGGTTCGAGCCCTGGTCCGGGAAGATCCCACGTGCCACGGAGCAACTAAGCCCGTGCGCCACAACTACTGAGCCTGCGCTCTAGCCCATGAGCCACAACTACCGAGCCCGCGAGACACAACTACTGAAGCCCACGCGCCTAGAGCCCGTGCTCTGCAACAAGAGAAGCCACCGCAATGAGAAGCCCGTGAACCGCAACGAAGAGTAGCCCCCGCTCCCTGCAACTAGAGAAAGCCCGCGAGCAGCAACGAAGACCCAACTCAGCCTAATTAATTATTTTTTTAAAAAAGAGACCAGTGGTGATCTGTACAGCAGCAGCTTCAATAGAGTAGGGAAGGCAGAAGCCAAGCGTTAAGAAGCGAGGGGCTGTGGCTGTAAGGGGGCACAGAGGATGTATCTTTTTTGAAGGAGTCTAGTACTGAGTTCCACGGACCAACTAGAAAGTAATTTGACCTCTAATGGGTAGACCTAATCAGGAAGAACACTGGGCACGAACAATTTGAGGGAGGCAATTGTCCAGCACTGTCAGATGTTTTTGATAACTAAGGCCAAAAATGATGTGAAAAACAAGAAATGATGGAGTCAGGCAAAAGAAGTCTTCCTTGTACAGAGTGATATGAATTTTCTTTTCTTCAAAAGTCTCTCTCCTCTCCTTTCAGAAAAGGATTTGTTCCCCCGCCCCCTGTCTCTGTTGAGTTGATGTTGCCACAGAAGGCAAGAGAATGATGTCACATTCCAAGGAGGCAGACTACAAGGAAAGAACATGCTCTTTCCTAGCAGCTGGAGGGCAAAAAAGAAAAAGAAAAAGAAAAAGAAAAGCAATGATCTGGGAAGCTTTGATGGCAAGCAGATGTACTGCTCTGGCCTAACGTTCAGACTTGATGCCAAACTGTTGCTACAGCGGCTTGTCTGCGTGGGAATTTCCAGCGGGAAGTTAGCTCTCTCCTTCTCCACTCTGCTCCCCTCCCCGGTTCATTCTGCTCTCAGCACCTCCTCCGCAGCAGAAAGCGCAAGGGCACTGCAGAGAGATGAGTGACAGGCGACTCTTCCTGCCTCAGACATTAACTGGGGAACACGGACCTCAGGACCCCACTCTGACACCGAGGAGTGAGAACGTACCTACATCACTTGTTGCCCTAAGGCTTTATCAAGTTGTGAAAGGCGGACTGGGGGAAAGTTGGAAGTTCTACAGCACATTGTTTCCAGGACCCTCCCCCGAGCTTTCACTCTGGAATGGATTGCATCGAAATTTTAGGGAGGTACAACAGTGCCCTGTTGTAAAACAGCCCTGAAGTTACTTAACACCTATCTGTAAAAAATTCAATGAAATGGGAAGTAAATAAATGGTGACATCGGCCTCACCCAGTCTTCTCAGAAGCTTTCTCCAGGACACAGCAGGGCTCACGTGCAAATACATCCCCTCTGAGACTGACAAATGGTACTTTCTGTAGGACCTTCTAAATCTAGGAATCGTTAAGGGGTAAGTTCTCATGGGAAACGCTGGACTGGTGAAGTGGCCCTTTAACCTCTCTCCCTCTTTCTTTCTCTCTCTCTCTCTCTCCTCCTTTTATAGGGACGTTTTAGATGATGAGATTTTGGACCAGAAATGCCTTTGACTGCGGAGGGGTGCAGAGAGCTGGGGGAAGAGGACGGGGGACCGGGTCAGTGTGGAGAGGAGTAAAAGGCTAGTGGGTCACGACCTGCTCTTCCTAAGCTTCAAGTGAGAGGCTCCATTCACTAGACGGGACCAAAAAGGGAAGGGATTGGAGACAAATTGTTTGACCGAAGCTCGCCTTTCTTCCCTTGTATGAACACCTCTCAGCAACCCAAGGAAGGGGTCAGCCGCTAGACAGGGCGCCCTCACAGCCAAGGACAAAGCCCGTCCCTACTGCCCCGCAGTGCATGGACCCCTCAAAGGCCTTCATGTGGTCATCTGGAGGGAGTCGGGGATGCAGGCAACAGAGGGAGTTAGCGGTGTGCCAGGGCTCCCCGTTAAGGGAAGCGCAGGAACGGGGCAATGAATTCTGTAACCCGTAGGCTCCACCGTCGATGAGGGAGCTGAACTGTGTTCTTCCAGGCTTGGGCCACAGGAGGAGCTCGCGGGGGACCACTTGCTGTGCTGTGCGCCGGCGCCAGCGGCTGAGCTGCGATGGGAGACCCAGCCCTGCTGTCCTGGGCCCCGCGCAGGGTGCTGAGGAGGCCCGATTGCCCACGGTTGCACTCAGACAAGCCTCAAAGGACATACAAATCTGTTATTAAATATCCCTATGCTAACAGCGCGAGCCTGTATTTATCCAGCACTCTGCCAAGGGCCCAAGCCTTTATCCAGGGGACCAGAACAGTTGATCTGAACACCTTTGAACAGAGGGAAACTGCACCAATGGGAGAAACAGGAATAGAAAAGCAAACTATGCCTCTCACGTGCTAACCTTGGCTCTGAAAGGACATAATGTGTAAAGGGGAATTGTCAAGAGAAACATTGCAATCTCTTCAGCAGTCAATGTACCTTTAATTTCAAAAGTACAACTGAGTACCATTTTCTAGACAGATGATTCCCCCCTCCATATCTCTTGCTGTTCTTTGGAAAGCTTCTGTTATTTCTCTTCCATCTGTTATTTTCATTTATTTCAGCTAGATTTTTCCAAATTGGAGGATCTTATTTTGGGAATGATATATTCCAGAGATGTTACCCCATTTAAAAAGAAAGATTGTTTTTCTCAACTTGGAAGAGTATATTCTGGGTCCAGGGGCAGGTACGTTTTCTAGGTTCAGAGATTAACAGTCTTCTCTTCAGATACGTGCTGCTGGAGCTCCTAACAGAGCACCAGGGAAGGGGGGCTGGGGGGTGGTGCTCCATCTTTATGCTGCCCCTGGGTAAGGGTCTCTCCCAGAGCATCAAGCCCCCTTGAGGAAGGCCTTCCATCAGGCTCAATGCTCCCTCCTAGGTTTTAGCACCCAAAGGAACTGAAATAGAAATAAGAGCGTATCTGTGCTATATCCAAGGAGCCAGCTTTCTCTGAAGGACTGGAACTTTCATGAGAGAAGCAGGGAAGAGGAAAAGGTGGGGAAAAGCATGTATCTACTTGGAGCATGATGGTCAGAGGTGGAAAAGGATGTGAAAGCAAAGGAGGGGATGGAATTAAGAGATTCCTCAAATTCACTTCACAACCCAAGGAGAAGGAAGAAGATACCAAGATTTCCTGCCTATAAGTGACATTTGCACTTTGAGTCTTCTCCAAGATGTCAAAATGTGAACTATGTGAAATCTATCACAGGACACTTTTCTCAGATTACCTTCTGACGCCTCATCCCCCATCCACGCATAACCTACTTTGGGCTCTAACCACGATGGATTACCACTGATTCCCAATGTGCCACGCGCTTCCCCGGAAACGTGCTTTTGTGTGTGATGAGTTTGCCTGCGTGCCATTTGCTCTTCTCTGTGCCTGGCAGATTCCTGCTCGTCTCCTCCAAACCAACAGAAATGTCATCTTCTCTGTGAAACCTTCTCAGTCTCCCAATCCATGGCTGTTACAGGTTCCCCCAGCTGTTTTCCGTATACACAACTCACATCTCACTTGTGGCACTTATGACATTTTATCTTAACTGCTTTCCCCTCTGGACTGTGTTACATCTGGGTGTTCCATCCATGTTTGCAGGTGGTGGGATGAATGCAGGTAAACCACGGTGGGTGAATGTGCATTGCAGTAAGGAATAACACAGCCTAGAGTCAAGGAGGGCCAAAAGCAAGTTGACTTGATCAGCTTTCTCACAGGGTGTTATTTTAGTGACAGTGTCTGCAGACATTCTCATTAAATGTCTCTGTGGTTCTCACTGCAGCTTGGTAGAAAAACCATAAGACTCAGACCCAAGAGACATCAGTTCTAATATCACTTCTGCTGTTAACTAGTTGAGTGTTGTCCTAAAATCTACTTACTGTCAGTTTCCTCAGCTGTCAAAGTCATTGGTGTTATTTATTTTTTCTTTTCCCTTATCTCACATGTTTTGGGGTTTAAAAAAAAAAAAAAAGAACTAATAGATGTGACGGTGTCTAATGGTTGTGTAGGGAAATGATAGTCTCATTGAATTTCCTTAAATTTTGCTTCCTTTTCTCGGCTCACCAAGCTTCTCCTACAAATGTGCCAACAATAAGATAATAATACTACTACTAATAAAATGTAAAACATTTCATTGTAGCTCAAAAGCTCTTGCTTTTGTTTTTCACTTGTATGTTGTAAGTATAAAGAACTTTCACAGTACATTGTTTAGAAAAGGGCATATTAGCATATGAAATAAAATCCTATCACTTTAAGGTGTGCTTTTAAAAGAACAATGAACTTCATAGATGGGAAGGGGAGGAGCTGGAAATCTACTAGCCCAAGCTTCTGTTCTATGATGAGGAAATCTGGGCCAGTAGAGGTCACATGGGGTGTGTGAATTAGATACAAGTCTGAGATTCAAACCCAGGTTGTCCATTGCCTGTCTGTGTTCCATGGCCCACAATGGGCCAAGGGAAGTGCCCAGGAAAAGGGGCATCAGAAGTACTTCCCAAATCAGACGGGCTGGGGGCTTGCTGGGCCAGCCTGCAGCCAGGCAGGCATTGGACCGGGGCGCCACTGTCTTTGGTCCCCCTTCCTCCCTCTGATTCAGCACACTGGCCTCCATACCCGTCCTGCCAGGAACACCCTCCCTTCACCAGCCCATGTCCATATGATCGGCTCTTTGACGTCCTTCAAGTCTTTGCTTCAATGTCACCTTCTCACTGAGAACGTCCTTGACCCTTTTTAAACTGCAGCCCCTCCCCCAGCTCTTGTTTTTCCATTACCAGCTTTACGTTTCTCTGTAGCATTTTATTTCTTTGTTTGTTAATTGTCTGCCTCTCTCCTTCACAGGTAAGCTCCACGAGGACAGAGATACTTGTCTATTTTGTTTACTACCACAACTCCAGTGCCTGGAACAGTGCCTGCATTGACTCAATAATATTTGTTGAGTGAAAGGAAGGATGACCTACAGCAGTGAGAGTGCCTTATTCCTCCTCAGTGTCCTCTCTTCGTAGCTAAGAACTTTGTCACTGGACACCTAGAGGGCTCCCTTGTTCCCAATTGGCACTTCAACCAAAACTGAGACTTGACTTATGTGACGCTCAGAGAACCTACCTTTGGGAAACTGCCACCATTTCCTGTTACCTGATAGGAAGGCAGCCTTTAGATTACTGAAGTTAACCAAAACAGCTTAAACTTTCCTGAACACCACATCTCAATTTAATGACTTAGATGGGGGTTCCAGGATCTTATAGGCTTTAGTTCTTGCTAAGGGCAGAGAGGTTGATTTGAATTTGAACCTAAAGGCATCAAAATGGAGGTGAGGAACCAGAATTTGCCTTCAGAAAGGGAAGAATGCCTCTACTTACACTTACCTAATTTAGAGTTTAATGTGCCCAATTTGCCCTCAATGTCTCTGTGTTACCCTGTGCGATAAGCATTTTGGAAGCATATTCAGTCTTCTTTAGGTCACTGCAACAACTCAGGAGATCGGTGCCTCCTAAGTCTCTTTGTCCTGAAACCCCTCATACTTCCCAGCATCCCAAACTCACAAGTAAAGTATTGGAAAACAGCTTTGCTGCTAAGAACAGAAGCAATAACCCACTTTCTTTGCTTTGACCCATGACGTATCAAAACTGACTAAATGAATCTGGTATATTGGGTTGGCCAAAAAGTTCATTCAGTTTTAAGTAAAAATAAAAGACACACATTTCGTTATCACCAAGAACTTTATTGAACAACGTATTCGTTAACCGAACGAACGTTTTGGCCAACCCAGTACTTCAAATGCTATAATACTGGTAACGTTTGTCCACACTTAACGGAACATACATTGGAGGCTATTTTTCCAGTAACGGTGATGGATTTGCCCTCCACCAGTACTTTTTAATTTATTTTATCTTCCAGCAGCAGAGCTCTTTTATTCAAACAGAAGTGTACATAGTAGTCTGATACATAAAGTACACAAATCAGATAAGATTTGGTCTACTATGAGAAAAGCAGGTAGGGGGATCAGGGACCACGTGAGAGACCTCTGTGGAATCCTGGGGCTCTGAGAGCATAGTTTGCAAACATCTGCACCGAGGCATTCAGACTCAGGCCCCAACAAAACAGACCAAGGCATGCACAAGTGAGGAGTAAACTTAGGGTCATGGTAATAAGGAAAAAAACTTAATTATGCACAGACAATATACACCTCATGAGAGCCACATACTACCCATCTGAGCCCTTAGTCAAAGGAACATGTTTATAAAGCATATGCATTAGTTATAAAATAAAACTGAAAGATAAATTGGGCCTTTTCAAGAGAGAAAATATTTTGCTGAAAATACCAATAGCAATAAAACCCATCAATAAGAACAGCCATTTGCCAATACTGGCAGCTCCTGACTCACAGCTGTTTGGAGTCCTACTGTTCCAGGCTCTGCCAACCTTGACCTTTCTAAAAAACTCTAAAGGGATTCCCACAAACCAGCCTGGAGTGAGCTGCTCAGAGTGGTCAACCCTTGCTCTATGGGCAACCAGAGTTTAGACACACATAATAGTTCTGATTTCCATGTGTGGGAAGAATCAAGCCCTAAATGAATGAGCAGGAGAAACTTTTATTTGTTTTAGAATTGCTCTTAATATTCTCCATAGTACATGTAGTCAAGTAGGAGCCCCGCCCTGACTGCTCTAAGCTGCAGGTATCTTTCGGGCACTGTTAAATCACAAAGGCTAAGAGAATTAGAAAAACTGAGGCAAAACAAACTACTTGTTAAACTTACCATTAGGATAGGGGAATGGTTTCCTCCACTATGATGAGTCACTTTTGTGTAAGGTGTTTTTTAAAAAAACTGTCATGCCAAAGATAAATGAGGAAAATAAAGAGAACCCACCTCAAGCCCATAAAGGACCTACACTATTCTGGATTCTATTGTGGCGCTTTTATATTTTCATGCATAAAATCTAATTAGCTGGGCTTCCCTGGTGGCGTGGTGGTTGAGAATCTGCCTGCCAATGCGGGGGACACGGGTTCGAGCCCTGGTCTGGGAGGATCCCACATGCCGCGGAGCGACTGGGCCCGTGAGCCACAACTACTGAGCCTGCGCGTCTGGAGCCTGTGCTCCGCAACGGGAGAGGCCACTATAGTGAGAGGTCCGCGCACCGCGATGAGGAGTGGCCCCCACTTGCCGCAACTGGAGAAAGCCCTCGCACAGAAACGAAGACCCAACACAGCCAAAAATAAATTAATTAATTAATTAATTAAAAAAAAAAATCTCAATGCCTAAACCCCACAAAACAATTAATAAAAAAAAAAAAAAAAAAAAAGACTAGATAGGACCACAGACTCTCCAGCTGGGCATGTGAAAGTGTCTGCTTGGTGAGCTTTAAAAACAAACAAACAAACAAAAAAAAACAAACAAAAAAAATCTAATTAGCTGTACAATGCATACTAAATATAATGCACTGATATGTGGCTTTCTCTACACGCAAATTGAGATATGGATTGCCCAGTAAGGTATTAAAAATCCCACCAAATCTAGGACTTTAGTTCTCCATTAGATCTGAATTATTTATGGTTAGGTGTGGTTGTATGTGACCGAAAATAAATAAATAAATAACAGTGGCTTAAAAGAGATAAAGGTTCTTTTCTTCCTCATGCAAATGAAGCCCAGAGGTAAGCTGGGCAGGGCTGGTTTGACACCGATGGTCCTTTCAGCTCATGTTTCTTACTCCTCATCCTCAGAATCCAAGATGGCAGCATCCATCTTCTAGGCAGCAGAATAGACAGGGATGAAGAAGCAGAGAGCAAGGGTGTGTGCCAGCTGTCTCTTCAGAATGTTTTCCAAAACCTGCCATGGAAACTTCTGCTTTCATGCCGTTGGCATGATCCCTGATCTGCAATTGTGAAATATCACCACTGGTCTTTAACTCCAGGGCACTGCCTGACCCTACTGGAAACGTTACAGAAATTTTAAAATCAGAAAAATTCTGAACTCTGAAACACATCTGGCATGAAGGTTTTTCAGAAAAGGAATTGTGGAGAAATAATTGACAAATTTCCATTTAAAAGTCTAGTGGGGAATAAAAATAATATCATTACTAATATGATCTATTACTTTACTAGTCTCAGCGTTTCCATCCCACCTTCAAAGTATGCATGGTAATACACGTGAAGTCTCAAACTTCTTTACAGACCAGCATTTCTCAAATATAGCATCCCATCCCGGATGCGTCCCTGTCATGACAGAGGGCCATCCTGACTGATTGGTTGTAGGGTGTGCCACCCATACTATGAGTGGGTGTCCCCCAGGAAGTTTTGACAATTTGATGACTAAAAGCATATCTTCTGAAAAGGAGATTGGGGTATGGAAGCAGAATATCCCTGTGTTCCTGTGGAACTATTTAGGGATTCCCTTCAATTATATCAAAATGAAGTAAACATCTTTTCCTAGAATAGGGAGCTGAGATGTCAATAAAGACCTAAATTTTAATGATGTCAAAAAAGGCCCCATGCTGTACGTGCTTCTTATTTAGAATAAAATATTTTATTTTTTGAGCATCTCAGAGAGTTCACTGAAGCAGGTCTGAGAGGCCCTTATGAGGCAGCCATTTCCAGCATCTGGTTTTAAGGGTTTTACTTAACCTACTATTTTATTTTACTATTTTACTATGTATTTTACTTAACCTAACCTACTATTTTCTGTAGGTCACTTCCCAACCTTCAGTTAAAGGTCCCAGAAGTATGGCTCAGCCTGAGAATTCAGCTCTGAGTGTGTGGATTACTTCCCACTGACCAGCTTGGTGCTGAACCCCAGGCCAAGCTGGTCAGTGTCAACAGGGGGGTTTTCAGGAACATGAAAGCCTTCTTCAGAGAGTCCCAGAAACACCTAGAAGAGCACCTACTAAACATTAGCTGTTGTCTAGGTGATGGAGGAAAATATAAATGTACTGGGGGTGTCCCTGCTGAGGTGGAAATTGGATACACGTCTTGGTGGAATTTGATAAACCAGTTGGTAAATGGCCCCTCCTGAGTGTCTGCACAGGAGTTGATTTGCAGACAAAACAATAAAGAGAATCCGGTATGTGGTGCTTGGCCTGGCCCAACAGACCAAGGCTGACCCCTGGGCAGAAAACGTCGTCCCCACTGCTACACAGAACATAGAGACCTTCCTGTGCCACGTGTGTGTGGCATGTGTGGCTATGGGCAGTGCAGACATTTGAGGGCCTCAAAGATCTGAGCCCCAATACGGCCCCCTACACAGCTTCACTGATTTCACAAAAGCACAGGCAGGGAGACATGATGGGCAGCTCCCTTCCAGAGGAGGCATTTCCAGGGGCCCAAGAACGTGAAGAAGAGACTCAGTCAGGAATGCTGCGGTCCTTCATCAGCCAGCGGAATCCACACCAAGCCGCTCGCATGGCCTCATCTGAAGCCTAGCAGGGCCCAGGGACTGTTAAGTTCACCAACGACGGAAGATTGGTCCCTAGTGGCCAGGAACGCACAGTCCAGAAGTAGAGGAAACATGCGAATGGTTGCAGAACCGCATAAAGTGCTCAGCGAGGTAAACATAAAACACTGTGAGCACAGAGAGGGAGGTGCAATGGACAGCATGTAAGCTAGGAGGTCAGAGGAGGCCTCAAGACAACATCTGAAAGTACGGAGAAACTACAAACAAAGGCAAGGTGTCTCTGATGGGGGAACAGTGTGTCCCCAGGGCACGAGGTCTGACAGAGCCTAAAAGTAGCTGGAAGGAGCTCACTGTCACCAGGACCTGGGGTGGCCGTGGACCAGCTACTGAGTGGCTGTTATCACGATCACCATCCCAGTTTAGAAAGAGAACTCCTATAGCAGAGTAGTGTGAATACAGGAGAGAGTCCAGCAGGAGACAAGTTAGAAAACCATTTCAGGGTACAGGTAAGAGTCAAGGGCTGAACTAAGGGTGATCGCCTTCTTGTATTAAGACACAAAATAGATAAAAAACAAGGTCCTACTGTACAGCACAGGGAACTCTAGTCAGTATCCTGTGATAAATCATAACAGAAAAAATATGAAAAAGAATGTATATATATATATATGAATAATGGAATCACTTTGCTGTACAGCAGAAATTAACACAACACTATAAATCAACTATACTTCAATAAAATAAAAACATTTTTCAAAAAATGAAAAACAAAACTAAAGACACAAAATAGAGACCATTTCCTATAGGTTACATCCCCACATCTCCTTCTCCCAGGGAACTGTTAGGCTGCACCATAAAAACATTTGTTTTCCTAAATTTGAAAAACATTACGTGAACGATCTGTCCTAACAATCTATCATTTTCATAAAGGTTTGGAGTCAGATGGGGCCGGGGGCTCGCTGCTAACCCCAGTGGACAGATCTCCTTACAGATTAAGTTTTCTGTTGAAAGACCATTTAAAGAAACTGAAATTCTTGGTAAGGAAGAATGTTTTGCTGAACAGTTTGAAGTTTCCTATGGGCCTTCCTGAGTCATTAACTGACTCATTCCACCTGCTCAATTTTATTATTAATTCAAAAAAAAAAAAAGCCTGATAACAATAGAGTCAAAATTATGCTACATGTTTTGATTTCTTTCCTCCCATTGCATAATTCTCTCGTTTTGCCCACATTTTGGCAGTTACTCTCGCTATCCATGCAGCAATGAGAAACATTCTTTTAAAAATATTTCCAACCCCCTCACATTCACATGAAATTGTTTCAATTCTAACTTTGTTTCAGTTCTTATATAAGATCCATTGCTGTCTAATATTAGATCATTGTATTATACATGACTAACTTCTACTGCATAGTGAGAGTTTGAACGCTTCCTGATTTGAGCACTTCTCTAAAGCCAAAAAATAAAAGCATTTTTAAATGTGAATAATCAACTCTGATTTGATAATTTAATTATTTGTTAGATGTTGATTTCTTTTTTTAACTTAAAATTTGGTCACCTTGAAAAGAAATAGGTTTGTTGTAATTATTCATATGAGCATGAGTGGTTGTGCATTTATGCTATAAATCTAGAAATCCGATCATCTGATTCATGCTCATCATCCAGTAAAACTGAAATAAGAAGCCCTAGTTGCCCTCACCTTTCCTTCAGGTGTGAACTTTGAGAGTAGCTAAGTAATCTAAAAACAATCACAAAGCTGCAGAGACATTCCACCTGAGTGAATGTTTTCTCTTAGCCTTCAAAATTTGGGTGGAAACTGTCTTGACACTGAACATGGACTACTACCTTGGAACCAAAAGTGTGAAATAATCTTTGTCACTAATTTTGCCAAGTCCATATCAAATTGTCATGGTGAAAACAGTCTGAAAGATTATATAGAGGTTTAACGTGAACTCTGAAGTGAGATAATTCCTTTAAGAAAATGGATCTGATTTCCTTTCACATAGGTTTAGAAGAGAGATGAAGAAGAACAGCAATGTGGAGGGCTGGGGAGAGAAGAGGAGATAGATTCTTCTTCCTCTGCTGTGCTGAGTTTGGTGTAGCTGGCAGTCCTCAGACGCTATGACTTGCTCCTGACAACGAGACTTGCCATTTGCACATGAAGGCCCTAGACCCCCCCACCTGGACTCAGCTTCCTTACCCCATGAGAGTAAACAACTGCAGTTAAGCCAAATATAAGAAACCTTCAAAAATGTGAGTTTCTCTTACACAAAGTCCTAGTATAAAAATTTCAACATGGCTTTGAGGCATCTTCAACATCTCTACTCCAATTGAAAAAGATTGCATTTCAGCCTTCACTTGTGGAGTGGCTCAAGTGGGAGTGGGAGGGTGAAGGTGGCAGAAAGCAAAGAGAAACTTTGCTCTAAAATCTTGGGAAAGGTAAATAAAGATGAGGAAAAGTAAACTCGTGCTTAGAACCACACTCTCGTGATAGCTATGAGAAAGAAAGATTAAAATGGGTACAGAACTAAAGCTTTTTCCAGCTCAAGCTGTATCTTGGGAGAATTTTAGAGTTTGGAAGGACCCAGGGGGCAGGACTAGGAAAACATCCCAAGAATTTCAGAGAGGTGTTGAGTCTCTTGTAAAAGGACTGGATAGAAAAAAGCAAACATATTTTGATTATATACATTTTTGAAAAACAAAACGCAAATCAAATTACAGTGATCTTGAAAAATCCTGGAAAGTGTCTAGCAGACAAGAGATGGTGAAAAGGAAATGTATGAGTTGGTATTTTTGTCACTTTATGTATGAGGACATTGAAGTTTAGAAAGGTTAGGACACAGAGTCGTCCATCTACTGTATGTGTAAAATGGCATTTAGGTTCTCTTTTGTAGTGTGCTGTTTTATTCAAGTAGAAACAGCAAAGATTTTCATAGATATGCGACTGACCACGGTTCTTTAAATCCTATTTTCTGCCCAAGACCTAACATTCTTATCCTTCAACTTCTCGTCCCAGTAGAAATTCAGATCCTTAACCCAGGTTTGGGAAGGGACCACACTTCACTCAATTTTTAACCAAAAACAACTCTATTAAAGGAGTATAATTATTGATAACTAGTTACTATTATCATCATCTTGATCATTAAAAGAATTTCTGGAAGCAAGTAGGGCAACAATTATTATTTCCAACATCCAGATGAGGCAACTGAAACTTCAAGGGTCTGGTGATTGCTTAAGGTCATATAATTTATAGAGAATGGACCAAAGCCCAAATCATGGTTCTTTGCTTGCTTGTTTGTTTCCAGATCTCAGGTCTCTCTCCCAAATGCCTAATGGATAATTTAGAGTGTGATTTATAAAAATACAAACCTATAGTAGAGTCAGGTACCTCACTAATGAATTTCTATACATACTTAATTTCTGAATATAACTCTGCTTATGTTTTTGTTTCTCTTTTTGTATTTTTCCTCCTGCATCTATAATTGATGCCTTTGAACTTTAAGAAAGATGCTCCAGAGGGAACTATGACAAGTTTACGGATATCAGGAAACTTTGTACAAAAGTACCTTTGGCATCTCTCCAGCCTTGAGTTTCTCTGCGAACGGGGCAGTCTTTTATTGCCTATTAGGTAAAAAGACAAATGAATACATTTAGCCTTAATAGCATTCCTTTTCAACTAGAATGCCTCTGCCATTTCTCTCCTTCCCTTTGTTTTCCCATCAGAATAAAACATTCATCTATTTATTCAGAAAGGTACATTGAGTGCACTTTATATGCAAGGCACTAGAGGACAGTGAGGCGATGAAGCCAGTTGTACCAACTCTAAGTTCCAGCTTAGTCAGGAGGGCTGTGTCTAGGGGAGTCCAGCTTGTCTGGTACGAGTCCTACTTTGTGTAAATATTAGGGCTAAGCCTCTGATAATCCTTCTATGGAAGGCTAAGACTGAAAATTTAGGGGGTATCCTTCAGCTGTGGGCAAAGGCAAAATATTTATCAAGGGAACATGAGTGGGCAACTATTATTCTACAGACAAATATGGTGGTAGATCAAAAGTATAGAGTTTAAACCAGACAAAGCAGAAAGAAGAAATATCAGATAAGTGAGAGAACAGAGTCTGAGGACCAGTCTGTCCAAGCCGCTGTCTTGGTGACCAGCAGGCTCCAAGTGGCCAGGAGCAGCCCAAGTGTAAGCAAGCAGATGCTGGGATCACAGACCCTGGAAGATTCCACAACCTTTTGTGACAAGACTGCAATCAGTGACGACCTGAATGTCAGTTGCTGCAATGCTTTGGGTCCTGCAGCCTCCTGGACCTGCCTTGCATGATAGATGAGCTGAGGTCGAGCCTTGCTGCTCTTAGGTGAACCATTTGGGATCAGAGAAAACTATTTGGGAATAGTGTTGACCCAAACAGAGGCCTTCTTAGCTAATGCAAGAATTCTGTAATAAAGAGAGTTCAAGGGAGGGAATGATTGGTGCTTTGGTCCATAAAACCAAGGTTATTATTTCTCAAGAAGTAGAATACCTTTCCTGCCTGTTCTCCATTCACTGTCCTCATGTCGGCCCAGATGGGGAACACCGGCTCTTTCTCTGGATTCCCCAAAGACCTAGAGAGATGGAAATAGTAACACACTGAAGTAACAAGTTAAAATTAAATGTTAGACATTCCTTGTCTTTTTAATTTCTTCTGGTCATCAACAGTAATAGAAATTTCTCACTGGCTAAATATCTCCTCAGATTTCCAGAAGGCCTCTCTCATTCTCACCCTTTCTCCTCCCCATCCCCCCTTTTATGTCTCATCCCCTACACAAAGGCAAGTTCATTTCTCATGAAGAGGACTTCCGCTATCTCTTGGGTTCACTGTTTCTTTCCAGTCCAATCTCCTGAGCATTCAAATGTTGTAGCAAATGTTCAACCAAGATACTTCATTTAAATAAAAGGATATCTGGTCTAAGAATAAGTTATGCTTCTCCCTTTTTGAGCTAAAGTTGGTTTTAATAGCATTCTTTTTCCTTTTCTATTACAAACATTTGGCTATCCACCCACTTAAGAATTGCAAAACAAGCCTAGAACACAAGAGAGATAAGATGGAAATGTAAATATATATATACATACACACACACATATACGCACATGGTATATACGTAATTAGCTATAAAGAAGGAAGCGTGATTGCTTGGTTCTGTGGTGTGGTTCTGGGGTCAGAAGAGGACCAGAATCAAGACCTACTATATCCTGAATTCAATACATGGAGATTGAGGTCATTGTCTTATTTGCCTGTGACCAGGACTCCTTAATCGAAGGCAACTCTCAATCTATGGGTGTATGCCAACAAGGAAGCTGGCATTGATAAGTGTAGGACTGAGTATCCAGGCTGACTCTGAGTTTGGGGCCAACTCCATGCTTGCAGTAAAACAGGAGAATTGGAAAAACATAATTAATTTGAAATAAAGTGTAATGGTATTGGTTAAGTAAGATCCTCTTTTGCCAGCCAGCCCTTAGCAGAACACTCTTGGATTCAATTACAATAAATAACTGATGTAAAGTAGACATGATTTAAAACATTTATCACTGAGGATATACATATTTTTGAAATATAACGTCTCCTTTAATCATACATGCAATCTTAAATATACACATGTCAGAAATCCCATATAAAGGGAAATTCCTAATCAATGTGGATTACTATACATTTTAAAGTCATAGTGCAATTTGATAAATTTGCAAATTAATTTAGCAGCAGTCATTTTAGAAAAGTGAGTGATAAGCTAGTAATTTTATTTACTAAAGCTTAAATAAAGCAGATACTTATGAATTCATTAAGGGGTGAATCATCTTCTATTCAATAAGTTTATAGTGAGTATGTAGGACAAAACACCACCAAGCATAGTAGACATTAAAATAATGGTGTTTAATTAAAATAAGAAGTTATATATCCTAGGTCTTTTCTCTAACAAACTTATAATTATCTTAATACAACAAGCATATGTAGTTTTAAATTTTTACCTAATTTTAGCTATGAAATTTGAAAATGTGGGCATTATGAACAAAACTTAAATTATTGCAGCCGTATCAGCTCAGGAAACTTTAAATATTGGGTTATGCAACTAATTCAATCTAACTTCCTTCTCATGGGTTTTTAACAACTGTGAAAGAAAGATAAGCTGTCCTGTCTTGCAGTTTAAATTAAAATAACTAAAGGCCATTTAAAATAAAATTTTAAATGGTAAGCTTGATGATAACATTGGAGGGATTCTGCTACAATTTCTGATAGCAGTCTGTATCACACAATAAGCCATCAAGATATAACAAAAATTATAGTCTTTTTGAAATTTCTCTTCCAAAAAAAATCCAAAGCAAGAAAAAGATATATGCACACATATTCATTGCAGTACTAAAGGAAAAGAAAAAAATGGAAACAATCTAAGTCTTAAATATGAAAACAGTTAAATTATGTATCTTTTAGTTGTTGAAATTTTATGAGGTAGATTAAATAATAACCAAAGTTTTTATGATAGTATGGAGAAGTCCTTGCAGTATAACGAGAACTGTAAGATTACTTCCAAGCTACTGTTATAACTACTATGGATGAGAAATGGAAAAGCAGGTTAGAAGAGAAAATATAAGTACTATAAAAAGTCTGTCATGAAAACTGCTCCACCCTGATCCCAGGTCCTTCAAGTGGGGTATTATCTGCTCCTTATTATGGAAGAAGCATCTGCTGGTAGAGTAGATGCTGTTTGAAGGAGGAAATAAAAGAATTAGGCACATGTGTTAGAGAAAAAAAGAAAGAAATTGCATGGGGAAAATATTTTTCTTGATTTATTCTCAATTAGAACATAGGACATAATACGGGCTATGTAGATATGAATATTGCTATGAGTTGTTCACTCCAATGTTCATTGCAGCACTATTTACAATAGCCAAGACATGAAAACAACCTGAATGTCTATTGACAGATGAATGGAAAATGAAGATGTGGTATATACATGTTTGTGTGTCTACATACACACACACACACACACACACACACACACACACACACACACAATGGAATACTACTCAGCCATAAAAAAGAATGAAATAATGCAATATGTAACAACATGGATGGACCTAGAGATTATCATACTAAGTGAAGTAAGTCAGAAAGAGAAAGACAAATACCATATGATATCACTTATATGTGGAATCTAAAATATGACACAAATGAACTTATTTCTGAAACAGAAACAGACTCACAGACATAGAGAACAGACTTGTGGTTGCCAAGCGGAGGGGGATGGGGCAGGGATGAATTGGGAGTTTGAAATTAGTAAATGCAAACTATTATATATAGAATAGATAAACAACAAGGTCCTACTGTATAGCACCGGTAACTATATTCAATATCCTGTGATAAACCATAATGGAAAATAATATGAAAAAGAATGTACATATAAATGTATAACTGAATCACTTTGCTGTACAGCAGAAATTAACACAATATTGTATAAATCAACTATACTTCAATAAACTAAATTTAAAAAAAATATTGATATGAGTTGAATTGTATCCCCCCAAAAGATAAGATCAAGTCCTAATCCCCAGTCCCTGTGAATGTGATTATTTGGAAATAGAGTCTTTGCAGATGTAACCAAGTTAAGATGAGGTCATACTAGATGAGGGTGGACCTTAACCCAATGACTGGTGTCCTTAGAAGAAGAGGAAAATTTGGACACACACACAGGGAGGACACCATGTGATGATGGAGGCAGACATTGCAGGGATGCATCTAGAAGCCAAGGAACACCAAGGATTGCTGGCAGCCAGCAGAAGCCGGAAGAGGCAAGGATGGATTCCTCCCTAGAGTCTTCAGAGGGAGCAGGGCCCTGCCCACACCTTGACTTTAGTCTTCTAGCCTCCAAGGTCTGTGAAAGAATAAATTTCTGTTGTTTTAAACCACCCGGTTTGTGGTATTTTATTACAGTAGCCCTAGGAAACTAAACAAGACAATTAATATCCAGGCATAATCTATTCTACAATATTACTTCCTGACTATTAACACTTCTGAGGCAAGACATTCAAATATCGTTCTTTATGTATGATGAGAATTGTCCTTGCAAAACTCTTTGAAAGTTAAGGGGCATTTTGGAACTGTACTAGCAGCAGGTCCCGCCCTTAAGAGCGCTGACTAGGGAGTGAGAAGACTTGGGTCCCAAGACCCAAGTCATCCACCAGCTGATGACTTTCCACACAGCCCACCCTCTCAGTGCTTGTTTCTTGCTTTGTAAAATAGTGATAATAATGGTCTCATTGGGCTATTGTGAGAACTACATTAGCTAATAAATGTAAAGCAATTAGAACAGTAGCTGGCCCATTATAAGCATTCAATAAATGTTAGCTATAATTATCATGTCTGACTAAACATTTTGGTTCCATTCCCATTTTAGAATTACAAAAAATTTCACAGGCATATTTTTAGAATGCATATATCAATTTGTAAATTACTTATATATCACCATATCAACACTTCTTTCCCAGCTCCAAGTAATTCTAACCCAAATTGACTTTTGTAACCTCAGGAGCCCTGCTCCTAGGACCACCATTAAAAGGAATGGGCAGGAAGAGGGAAGAAAGGGAATAAAAAGAAAAGCTTGCTGGTTGGAGCTCCTGTGGAATTGAAAATCTATGAAGCAGCATCAGGAAGGATCAAAGGGAATGAGGAGTTTGGACGAGGCTGTTTGAGAAGCTAGGCGCTTAGACAAGCGGCATTCTCCACTGCCAATGTAGGAAATGTGACGTTGGTCTTAGTTCTTCCCATGCGGATCCACAGTCGAGTGAGAATTCCTCAGAAATCTGTGTCACCCTCTATCCACGGTTTTGTCCTCACTGTGGAGCTCTCTGTGTGACCGCGCATCCGAGAACCATCAGGGCAGCTCTAGCAGCACCGCTCAAGTGGAGGGGTGGGCTGCCTTGAGGGTAATTCAGCAGAAAGGTGGCAGATTTGTCAAGCCCACCCCTCTGTGTGCACGGCGCTCGCCAGCATCTGCTGTTGTCACTCTCCTGTTCTTCACAGCTTCCCAGATACCTTAAATATTTATTATCCCCATAACCACTTGGCTCATCTCTCTGGTAATTCTGCTGCAATTCCCAAGGCCTCTTTCTTTTATCTTACCTAATAGGATAACATGAGACTGGGCCTCCAGCTAAGAAAAGGCCGGAGGTGAACAGCTCTCACAATGGGGGGCGTAGCACAAGCCAGTGTCAGAGATTTTGAAGGAATTGCTCCTATTTCTGAAGGCCAAATCCCAAACTTACTCCTGTTGAGAAGCTAATTAGCTGTTTAAATGTCCCTGACTAATCTTCTAGGCTTTCTTTTACAAATTAAGTATAAAATAAGATTGCCCTGATAACTTGCATACTGTGTAATTAAAAAAAAAAAGTGCAACTATTGCAACTTGCAATAGTATCCAAGTGGAATCCGAGTGGATTGTACTCTTAGTGTAATCCGAGTCCCACGTACCTACCAATCAAGGCTCATAGTCACCCAAGGAATAAGTCCAGGAGGGAAGCAAGCTTGACAGATACCTGTGCTGTCAACAGAAACAAGAAAAGGGGTTTTGTAGAGCAAAGGGAGAAATGGCAACTCATATTGTGAATGGTGTCGGTGCTGACATGTAGCTGGCACCTGAAAGAAATAGCTTTTATTGGATGTCAGCTTAAGAAGAAGAAAAGAAAGGAAACCAGGGGAAAAATTAGCTGAATGAGTACAAGGGAAAAGATCAATAACTCCCTCTGATGTTTTTTTGGCAAATTGGCCAAGAAAGGGCTGAAGTCTTTACTGGCTGACAATTCTGGCATCTTTCCCAAATAGAAATGTTGCAGCCAGAAAATGCACTTAGCGAATTTAGTGAGACAATTAGTTTGGGAATATGTATGAAAAGGCAGAGCACAGACTGATAAAATGACTGTCATCTAAGCGCTTGGGTCCACCCTGATGCTGTACATTGGTAACTGGTTGACGTCACCTGGTTGGTGAGGGTACAGGGATCCTTAATGCCCAGGCTGTGTGCTTGGCATCCAGCATAGGTGGTGTGACCAAGTAATTTATCACCCAAATCCAGAGGGGGTGTTATGAATAATCACGCTGGGCCCTAGGCACAAACCCAGACTGTCCTAGGCAACCCAGGGCATATCGACACCTTACCACGGACACTTAACTCTCCCAGAAATCCACTGTCATAGACTAGGATCCTTGACCGGGTAGCTGCTTTGATACCATGAACCTTTACCCACAAGAAGCCATAGGTAAAAGGAGCAGATTAACTGGAGTTAACTTGTCACTGGTACTGGAAACATGACCTCCAAATCACTTGCCGTCTGCCATCAGGACAGCAGTCCTAACCTTCTGTGGTTTTTATACTTTTCCTTTTTATCTGGTCAAGGAGATTTTCAACCCAGAGTTTTCATTCTGGATTAAATAGGGACAGGTGGGCATCCTTGTTATTAATTAAAATGTAAACATAATTGAACAAAAACAACACAGCAGTGTGTATTTCCATGAAGCTGTGGCATCCAATAACCTAAAAAGAAGGGAGAGAACCAAGTATGGTCACAAAGTTCTAGTTTGCTTCCAAATGCAGGAATTCAGTCAGTTGTAGCATACCGTTTTCATTCGTTCAATTTCCATGGTTTTCAGCTTTGCAAAACTACTTTTTATTGCCATAGAAATGGAAGTTTTCCTCTCCCTCAAATCTATCTTTTGCTCCCACCCCAAGCCACCCGGGTAGTTCAATTTTGAATTGAAATAGATGTACATTTGTTTTTATTAAATTTTGGTATCAAGTCATGAAAATAAAACAGAGAAGAAGAGACACTTGTGGAATTTCACCCACAGTCTGGAATATGAAAAATAGTCATTTAGCCAATGGGTCCTTCTGACCAAAACTTTTAATTCACCCTGAGTGCTATCCCACAGAGGCTGAGAATTCTAACATCTTGTGATACGGCTTCCAGAGAATCATAGTGGATTATATTAAGTACCACTAGAGTAACATGTATAATATGCTTTACTTTCAAAGTGCTATCCCAAATAGGTGCCCATTTATCTTTACAAGAATTTTGTGAGGGGTCATAGAGAAAGTGCATTTGTGACCAGTTAGCAGATTATCATTATCCATTATAAGAAACACAATCATATAGTCGTGTTTTTTATGTATTCCTCAGCTGGTATTCAACCCAAAAATGTAACTCATATTTAGAACCCAAACATGAGAGTACTTGCAACTGTTACATGTACCTTACCGAATTTAAAACCTTAAAATTTCCAAAAAACAACATTTTCATAATCATATTACATCAACCACATTTAAAGAAAAACAATATGAACTCAAATGCACATGTGATTAAGAGATTCACTTTATGAAAACTTTAAGTCACTCCAAGTGTACGGTCCCACATCACCAGCATAAGGGCAGCACCAGATATTTTGATATAAGTTATTAGAATAATGATAAACATTTTCAAAAACACTTGCCAAAGAGATTGCCATCATATAATGAGTTGTCCAAATCAGAAAACAGAATGTCAGGACAAGCGGGATGAGCCAGGACCACAGAGCACAAACTGGGACTGCCCAGCTGCCACACTGGAATGTATTCTCCCTCTAGCTGAAGTCCAAAGCAGATTGGAGGAGAGATTTGTAAAGACCATGTTGACACAGTGCAGATTTTAATAGGAGATGTTATGAAAATCCTTATCTAACCATGACTTAACAAAACGCGAACATCGATCTCTTTGGGTGATAAGTGATTTACGGTAAAAGAAGTTAAAAGAATGAAAAGAGTATTTTGCACATTTCTGCTAATTAAAAAAACAGTTGGAAAAGGGGGTTGGGAGAAATAAACTGTCTTTCCTTTGGGCTAAAGCCAAGGACAACCTCAAAGGAGATCATCTTCAGAGACGAAAAATCGGAGGAACTACTTCAGGAATGCCACCAAAGCCCGTGTGACACGTGATGCGGTGGGCGGAGGTTTCTAATTCAAGAGGCTTGCTGAATTGGGGAGGGGGTTGGTTCTGAGGCTAAGCCCTTTGTTTTTCATTTTTGTGTGTGGGCTCTGTGTGCTTTGAAGTTCTAGCCAGCAAAGAAGAGAAAAAGTTGCACCCGTGTTTTTAGTTTGACTGAGAGCTGTTATTTAGGGAATGCCTCCCCCATATACGCACTGCACGCTGATGTTGCAGGTTTAACAGAGCCTGTAATAATCCTCTAACTGCGTCTCTGAAATGAACGCACAGACTTAGGATCTTGCAAGGTAAGTCATGAAGCCATCATTAGTGTACAGCTACACAATTCCTGAACACAGCTAGAAAAACTATTCTGTTGCCACTTATCTGAAGAGGTTAAAACCATCCAGCACACTGCCTATTAAAACGTAAAAGCAGCATTGAGTCCTTTCATTTCACTCTAATTCCTGGCACTGGCTTCAGTGATCCTGTAGGGACATTCTCGTTAGGACTTGTTGCTTCCCCATTCAATATCATTCGTAGCAAACCGTTAGGCCAACAGTTATGCCCTGTTCTTTTGTTCTTGAAGGAAACATCTGTTCTTTTGTCAGGGAGCACATGCCAAAAACTCTGCAATTATAAGCAGAGGGCTCTTCAGGGAGTAGTCAATGCATCATACAGCCTGGAGCACAGACCTTGAAAACTTCCTGCACTCCTGTCCCTGCAGCCCCCTGGATGTTAGAGAACTGCTAGCTGGTCACAGTGAGATTCCCCACCTGTAGGCCTCCCAACCATCCAGGCTGGAGGAGGGAGGAAGACAAATGGGAGGTGTGGTGGTGGAGCAGAAAGGGGGGGGTAATAATTGATGAGGCTGCATTAAAAACATACACTCACTTGACAAGAGTGTGTAAGCCACCCACTGGGATCTGAAACCCCTAAGCATGTGCTGGTGCTGTCCCAGCATCCTGTATCATACGGCTAAAGGAAGAAATTAGCTGGAGAAAAGAACACACTGAGAGGCATGCAGAAAATGACTGAAGGAACCACGTAGGAGTCCTTGAGCTCTGACCTAGTTCAGTCAAGGTGCAATGCCTCTCTCCCGTCCTCGGCTTTCAAGGGCCCACAGGCAAGCTGAGGAGACTTGCTTCCTGGGTCTGAATTCAGGTTCCACCCACGGCAGCTCTCTAACCCTAGAGGAGTTACAAGCTCTCTGAGCCTGTTTCTCTATCTGTAAAATGGAAGCAGTAGTGGTATATGTGGCATAAATTTGCTACCATATGTAAAATCAGTAATCTAAGTTTCTAGCTTCAGAAATCAGAAAAAGTAAATTAAACCCAGAAAAAGCAGAAGCAAAGATTGGAGTAAAAATAAATTAAGTAGAAAAAAAAAATAGAGACAAAGTTGGTTCTTTGAAAATACTGATAAAATTGACAAATCTCTTGCTATACTTAAAAAGAGAGAGAAACATAAATTACCAAAATCAGGAATTAAAGAAGAGATAGCACTAAATTCTTTCAGACATTAGAAGGTTAAAAAGTAAATATCATGAACACTACTATGCCAATAAATTTGATAACTTAAATGCAATTAATGATTTCCTAAAAAACACAATGTAAGGAAATTGACTGTAGAAGAAATATAAAATTTAAGTAGCCCTAGATCTATTAAAGAAATTAAGTTCACAATCAAAACATTTTCACAAAGAAAACTTCAGGCCCAGTTGGTTTTAATGCTAAATTCTATGAAACATTTAAGAAATGAATAATACCAATCTTTAAATAAGCAAAAACACTCCCAGAAAATACAGAAAAACCAAACATTTCCCAACCCTTTTCATGAACCCAGCATTATGCTGAAACCAAACTAACAGAGACGTTCCAAGAAAAGCAAACTATAAAAATTCCTTATGAACATACATGCAAAAATCACCAACAAAATATTAGCAAATAGAATTCAGCAATGTATGAAAAGAATATTACACCATGAGTAGGTACAATTTATCCAGGAATGCAAGGTTGGCCCGACATTTGAGAATCCATCAATGTAATTTACCACATTAACAGAAGAAAGAAAAAAATCACTTAAGTATTTCAATAGAGGCAGAAGTTGTATTTTAGAAAATTCAACAGGCATTCATAAAATTCTCAGCAAACTAGACATAGAAGAAAACCTCCTCATCCAGATATAAGGACTCTGTGGATAACCTACAGTAATAGCATACTTAATGGTGAAAAAAGAAATGCTTTCCCTTGAAGGGAAAAGACAAGGATATTTGCTCTCACTATGATGTAATGTTGTGCTGAAGTTCTTATACGGTGCAGTAAGGCTAGCAATAGAAATAAAAGGCACAAAATTTGAAAGTAAAAAAATAAGGCAACTGTCTGCATAGAAAATTCTAAGGAATCTATAAAAAGAGCTACAAAAATTAAGTGACTAAAATAAGGTCATGGGTCAGGTCAATATACAAAATCAAATGTATACTAGCAATGTGATATACCAGCAGTAAACAATTAGAATTGAAAATTTAAAAAACAATAAAATTAATGGTGGCATCAAAAACAAAAACAAAAAAAAATGTACTCAAGAATAAATTTAACCAAATTTGTGAAAGACCTATGCACTGAAAACTACAAAACATTGCTGAGAGAAATAAAGGATATAAATAAATGGAACAATATATCATCTTCATGAATTAGAATACACAGTATTAAGATAAGCATTCTCCCCAAATTGATCTCAGCTTCAAGACAATCTTGATTAAAATCCCCTCAGGTTCTTTTGCAAAAATTAACATGCTACTCTAAAAATGTATGTGGATATGCAAAGGACATAGAATAGAGCTAGAACAATTTTGGAAAAGAATAAAATAAGAGGGCTTTCACTACCTGAGTTCAAAACTTCTAAATACATGGAAACCAAGACGTTGTGTCTTCAGTGTAAGGATAGACAGAATAATGAAACAGAATAGATTCCAGAAATAGATCTAAATTCATATGTTCAATTAATTCTTGACAAAGGCATGGATGCATTTCAGTAAAGAAAGTATAGAGTTTTCAACAAATGGCACTGAACAACTGGACATTGGTATGGAAACAAAAGAACCTCAAGCCCTGTCTCACACCATTCACAAAAATCTATCTGAAATGTATTAAAGACTCAACATGGAAGCTAAAAGCATAAAATTTCTAGAACAATACACAGGAGAAAAATCTTTACAATCTTGGCATAGGCAAAGATTTCTTATGGCACAAAAGAAATTAAACATTAAAGGAAAAAACAACAACTACACTTGATCAAAATGAAAACTTCTGCTCTTCAAAAGATGCCACTAAGAGAATGAAAACGTAGTCCACAGTCTGGGAGAAAGAGATAGTTGATAGGTGGATGGATGGATAGATAGATAGATAGATAGATAGATAGATAGATGATGCATACAGATAGGTAAGATACTCTTTTGTGAAGATACATCTTTTTTTTTAACATCTCCCCATCATTACTCAATAACAACGTCTTGAAAATTATTCCCCATTTTTAAAACATAATCATAAGACCAAGATAAAGATTCTCTGGCCACACTCCAGATAAAAGCAGAGAGGACAAGGAGAACGGAAAGGTCTATACGGACTAGGATCCCTGCAGGGTTGTGGTACAGCCAGAGAAGTTCAGTTGGCCGGCCTCTGAGGCGACTCCCAGAGAGGGCACTCAAATGAGGAGGCTGAAGATTCACCCTAGACACTGAAGTTTAAAGGACAAAAGTATTTTAAATCTTAATTTTTTGTTTTGCTTTATTTCCAGCTTGATTTAGATATAATTTACACACAATAAAATCCACCCATTTTGAGAGTACAGTTTTATGAGTTTTGAACAACGGTAAAAGTATCAACACAATCAACACAGAGAACATTTCCATCATCTTCCCACCTCCAGTCCCAAGTACCACTAATCTACTTTTAATTGCAATATTTTAGATTTATTTGTTAAGAATGTCATATAAATGGAATAGTACAGTATGTATTACCTTGTGTTTGGTTTCTTTTGTTTAGCATAATGTTTTTGAAATTTTTCATTCCTGTGTTTGTGAGACATGCCACAATTTGTTTGATGGGCATTTGGGGTATTTCAAGTTTGGGGCTCTTATGAATAAAACAGAAGTTTTCATTTCACTTGGGTGAAAACCTAGGAATGGAATTTCTGGTTTGTATGGTAAGGAAATGTTTCATTTTGTAAGAAATGGCCAAACCTCTTCCCGAAGTCGTTGTAGCATTTTACGTTCCCACCAGAAAAGTGTGAGACACCCAGTCGCGCCACATTATTGCCCAAGGTTTTAATTTCAGCCATTCTAGCGGGAGAAATGGTTTATCATCATGACTTTAATTTGCATTTCCCAAATGGCTAATGATAACTGAGCATCATTCCATGTGATTATTGGCCATTCAGATTTCTTTTGTAGAGTTTCAATTCAAAACTTTTGTCCATTTTGAAATTGTATTGTGTGTGTTTTTATTATTGAGTTGTAAGATTTCTTTGTGTGTTCTAGATATTTGTTCTCTGTAAGCTATATGCATTGTGAATATGTTTCCCAGGGATCAGATGATATATCTTCTTTGTGTCTCCCATAATTCTTGCCCCTCTTATCTATGTTAGGGGGCAATAATAGAGATATAGATAAACCAATAAATTGAGGACCAACTAGGGATTAGCTCCAGTCAGAGAAATAGAATAAGCAGTCAAGACCCGCGCCCTCCAGGAGCAAAGAACTCACGTATTAAAATATAGCAAGGCATTTCTCTGATAGGTAGGCAAAAGCATAGCGGGACAGTGTACCATGTAGCATAATCAGACCATAGCCAGCTTTGCTAAAATAAAATTCTATCTAGCGTTTACCTGATTTGGTCCACCATTAGTAGCAGAATTCAGACATTATACAGAACAATAATTGAAAAGGTTCTGATAATCAGGCATTTAAATTTTTGTATTACCTTTTTTGAGTGCTCAGCATTGATCTGAGCATTTGAAAAGTATGAGCTCATTTAATACAATGACCGTATGATGTAGGTGTGATCTCAAGAAGGGCGGCATCAGCATGATCTGGGAACTGGTTACAAATGCAAATTCTCTGGTCCCACCCCAGATGGACAGAATCAGAAACTCTGAGGGTGGGTCCGAGCACTCAGATTTACCACGGTCCATCCAAATGACTGTGATAAGATTAAAATTTGAGAAACACGGGTCAAAACTATCTTCTTCTTGCTTAAGAGCTGTGGTCTCTCTTAGCATCTATCAGACTTTATCAGACTTCAGTCTTTCAGCACTGAGCCTTTAACTTTCGATTAGCAGCAAAGGCTTCCTTTTTAAAAATTCTACCAAAGCTGGTCGTGGCCGGTGACGCCGCAGCTGGTGGAGCTGTGCTCACTGTGGCTGAACTGATGTTCTCTCTGGCACCTGCATTCTTATCAGCATATCAGATTTTCTTTCTCTCTCTTTTTTTTTTTTTTCCACAATGGACAAAGAAGGGTTTCAAAGACGCTCTGGCAGGATATTCCATCTGCTGAGACGAACAACCGAAAGTAACTCTATCGTTATGCAGAAACAAGAATGCCATGTTACTTTCCATGTAACCTCCTTGAATATCTTCCTGGTAAAATGCCTCAAGTAGTCCAGTCACTTGGGGGCACGATAGCTCTTCAGCAGAGGCTGGGTTGGTCAGAGTCGGGTAGACAAGGAGGAGCAAGCAACACAAACAATGAACGCAAGGTTTTGTTTTTAACAGTAAAATATTTCAGTTCTCCCCCTCTGAGCATCAAGTGGGAAATGATCCTTGCGTTGGAACAGAAAAAACAGCTCCACATCAATAAAACAAGAACACACATCACCTTGCACCAGTGTGAAGCTCGGCCATACATCATGGCTACAGGATCCACAGAAAGGACAGAAATGAGGATGGGGTGGGGAGGAGGGATCCAAGCACCAGCCCAGAGACCCCAGGGCTCAAGATAAACAGCTATCCTGCATCGAGAAATGAATAGCTTTGAGCAGAAGATAGTCAAGTTGTAGAGGTGAGTGAAGAGAAGGAAAGAAGGTGTGATTAAAGTTACCCTCTCAAGGAGCTGGAGGAGATGTTAGATATCTTCTAGTGCAACTTCCTGAACTTACAGAAGGAGATCAGGTCCTTCTGGTTGGGAACAAGTAATTGTCAAACCAAGGTCAGCTGCTCATTAGAGGCGGAGCTGTGAACTCAGACCTTGGTCTCTTGGCTTCAATTTGTTTTGAGTGGTTGAAGTCCCTATTTTTCTGAAAAGTGCAAATGATGGAACTTCAGACAAGGGGAGATCATTATGGACTAGAGGTCCTAAGAACGATTCAATTAGAGAAGTGAGCCTTAATTCCGGCTCTAAATGGTACGCATATCAGAGCAGGTGTGAGGACCTGGTCTCACACGGCGCCCTGAAGACCTCATGGAGCGCGAAAGCTGGATCTGCAGCCCCGGCAACAAGCCTGTAACAGGCTCCCTCCTAAAAAGAAATGGGCCGAATTTTCACTTGGCGAGACATCTCCAATGGTCACAAATTCTACTTTATGGTCAGCCTAACAAGAAGGCACATGTCACAAACACAACTCCAGTGCCTTTCCCCACAAGTCGTGCCCGCCCCTGAGTGAAAACAGGACCTTAGCGGTGTCTACTAAGAGAGTTTTTCAAAGCAAGCTCGCACAAAAGAAAAGTGTCATTGTGAAGCTCCTAAAGGATATTTCAGTTCAGAGTTGTTTCATATAGTTCTTTAAAAATTTATAATTAGGGTTTCTGCCCCGACTTGCATTCTAAAAAGATGGTCCTTTTTAACATTATCTGCTATGGCTCCCCCAACTCAAAAATAAAACAAAACGAAAAGAACAGTTAACTTCAACATGTTTCAATTATGCCCAGATAAAGGGAAATAAGAATAAAAAGCAATAACTCTTTGTTTCAGCCTGTGAAAATCCATCTCATTATATTCCTGGGTCCTAATTTAAAGAATAACAGACACGGTTGGAGTCCAGTGAATGTTAATGCTGCTATTGTTAACATCATGAATGGTGTGGGGCTTTTTCCTTCCCAGGCACCACCTTTTGGAACAAAGGAAAGGAACAGGGTGATTCTGCTATTATCCAGATCGGCCTCTGGCCTCCACTCTGGGAAGTGACTGGGGCCAGCTGCTCTTTCTCAGGTAACCTCAGGGAACACACACGTGCCATGAACCGAACTGGCCACTGGGTGTAACTGTGCTCCACACAAAAGGAAGCGGAGCGGCTCTCAGGGGCTTTCCCCAGCAGAGTTCAGACACACGCGCGCACACGCCCGCACACACACATACGGGACACACCCAGGAAGCCTTCCCCCACAGAAGGGAAAGTTTAAACTGTCAGCTCATGCTTGTGTTTAACTTCCAAATAGGTCAACTTTATTAATTTTCCTTTAACTTCAAAAAGAATATCTAATCTATCTATCAGGTCTCAGTTAAAGGATGAGAAGCACACCAGGTTTGTATTCCCAACAACACGCATCAAAAGAAATCACCCTCTACCTGAACTTGTTAAAAATGAAAAGAAAAAAAAAATGAGTGAGTCCTCAGAAACTCACACTGGCTGGGTCTAAACAGCCCCTGCAGCAAAATCTGTCCATCCCCAAATCCTAGGCCTCGGATGCCCTCAGCTCATGGTAACTGTGGCTGGATTGCAGACACTACTCCTCCCAGGTTTCTTTTGACTAGCAGAGCCAAATATATTTGGTGTAGTGAATTAGACCCACACCCACTGCAATTTTAAAGAAAACTGATTCAGCGTGATATGCACTTGGGTCCAAGTGACATAGAAGATAGCTATGCTCAATGGCATCTCCTGATATTATTGGCAGATTAGGCTTTTTCTTTCCTTTTCACAGAACACTCTTTAAGTGGTAGAGCAACAGAAAGAGGGATAAAATCCAGTCCTGCAAAGAAACAAGAAAAGTTAAACACTCACATTGTTTTTGTTTTTTTAATTTTATTTATTTTTGGCTGCATTGGGTCTTCGTTGCTGCATGTGGGCTTTCTCTACTTGTGTCGAGCAGGGGCTTCTCTTGTTGCGGAGCATGGGCTCTAGGTGCGTGGGCTTCAGTAGTTGTGGCTCGCGGGCTCTAGAGCTCAGGCTCAGTAGTTGTGGCGCACGGGCTTAGCTGCTCCGCAGCATGTGGGATCTTCCCAGACCAGGGCTTGAACCCATGTCCCCTGCATTGGCAGGTGGATTCTTAACCACTGCACCAGCAGGGAAGTCCCCACTCACACTGTTTTTAACTCAACCTTCTAACTACCTCCATTCCCAGTCTCAAAACAGACACACACACACACACACACACACACACACACACACACACACACACACACACACACTCCATAGAGGATGGAGCCTATTTTCTTAAATAGTGACCTATAGTTTAAATTGTGTCATTCTCTTTGAGCCTACATAAAGGGGTATTCATTTGATTTATATCATTTTTTCCCCAAAAGGTCCAAGGTGCTTTCACAAGGCTATATTAAAGAGTGGAAACAAACACATTTTGTCTCCATGAAGAAGCAGAGTCCAACATTGCCCTCAGGAGCACATCCTATTTTTCTAGCATCTTATTTCAAAGAAACCTTAATGTGTATGTGCAATGTTCAGAAAATATTTGTTGATCACTAACACTGTGTCTAAAAATCAGTTGGAAGATGTTTTTCCGAGCTTGCCAATTTACCAAGATCAGCTAAGCGCCTGGAGTTCCTCCATGTTCCTTGATTGAGGACATTTTTTTTTTTATAGAAATGTTTCTGTGGAGAGTCTAAAAACTAAACAAGAAACCACAGTCTCAGAGCTCAGACTGAAAATCTTCAATGGGCCTGGAGTCATTGCCCTTTTATACCAAACACAATAACTTTTATTTTTAAATAAAGTATTGCATCCTATATAGTCTCATTGCTTAAGAAGAAACTTGGGCACAGTTAATGAAAACAAAATAAATCTCATGGTCCTTAAGATTTTCATCCATGTCATTTCTTACCTTAATTTTTTTTCAGAAAAAAAAATGTGAAGTCATGCTTGTGGCCAAGAGCGTATTGATAGGTATTTTAACATCCCAGGATAGTAAAAGCAGTAGCAGCTTTTTTGTAAGAAGGAAATTTTAAATGCATATTGTCCTTGTTAAGATGAAGCTCAGAGACCAGATTCACTTCGTGCCATTTTCTGGCACTATTCTGGACTCAAATCGGTTCTGACAGCAATGAACTAAGAAGTAACAGGGCAGGAGCTTTAAAGTTATTTTCCATGTCAAACTGCAATGGGGGTTTATAAGTGCCAAAGATAAAAATCGACTCAGAGACTACTGGTTATTAATTTTTATCAATGAATAATCAATCGGTACCATTAGAATTAGTACACTGGGATTAGGACGGTTTCTCATCAACGGGTTCAACTTTAAATGAAAGGAAGACTAAATTCTACGTGGAGAAGAGAACTTCCTTTATCTGACCACTGCTTGCTTTTTTCCAGCCTCATCTCTCAACAATCCTGCCGTGAACCCTATTCCAGCATTCCCTGAACAGGCCCACTTTCAAACATCCGTATTTTTTGCACATGTTGTGGCCTGAGGAGCTTCACCCCGGGCATCATTCTGCCTGCCCAACTTCACAAACTCTTCCTCACCGTTTTAGTCAAAGTAAAATGTTACCCCTTCTAGGAAGCCTTCTCCAAATGCTCTCCATTGAGTGGGCCCATGGGATTGGAGGCATCCTCCCCCTATAGAGCATTTAACGTTTTGTTTTTATAGTGACCGTGGGTATTCATACCTGTGTCTGACAGCAGGCTGGGAACAAGAGGCGTATTTTCATATTTGTGCCTCCACAGAGGCTTGAACAGTATGTAGTACTTTGTAGGAGCTCAGCGAACATTGAATAAAGGAAGGAATGAAGAAGGCATGGGTGAACTGAGTAAGTATATTATTTAATAAATGGACAGATGAATAAAATCCAGACTTGGGCAAGACATTCCAAACATACAGGCTCACTTGGAAACCAGGATGAAACGAAGGCAGGACGCAGTGCAACCTCCCACATGGTGGAAACATTCCCCGGCACATCTCGACGGGGGAGCAGCTTCTAACAGCCCCTGGAAGAGCACATCCTCTTACACAGGACCTGCTCCTCTGCCAGAAATGGGCCTCTCTGGACTAACCCTTTTCCAGTTAAGACCATGAATTTCAAGCCCTGAACAGCAATATAGGTGCCACCTGATTTGATTTTAGCTTAACAATTTCCAGGCTCCTATTTCCCTATAATTTGATTTGAAAATCTTACTCTGGTCTCTTTTCCTTTTGCTTTTTCCTATGACTTTTCATTCGAGAGTATTCTACATGGCTTCTCAGCCAAAAGCTTCCGGATGGGGCTTCATAATCAAAGTAGAGAGATTCCTATTTTTTTTAATAAGCTGAGTTGTGAATCTTCTTCAGTTTAAAAAAATTCACCTGATTCATATCTCCATCACTTCACATTTAGAAAGATCTACTCTTCGTTGGTTGATCCTATCACACAAACGTATTCCGATCGGTTGCTTCTGTAACCATGGTGATGACCATGGCTCCGTACCGTCCCCTCCAAGAGAGTGGGTCCCGGATCAATAGTGTCGGCCCTGGACTCTTCAAACACTAATCTCACGCATCTAACAGCCTACTAGACATATCTATTGGGGTGACTTGGCAGAATTTTAAATAGGATTCTCCCACAAACCAAAAGCATCTCTCCCTAAACAGCTTACCAGCTTTTAGCTGTTAGTCATACATCAGCTTCTTTAGTCATGAAGGTTGAACATTTCTAGTTTCCTTTGCTTTCTTTCTCCACCAAAATGGGACTTGTCCTTAGGTCCTGACAACTGTGTTTTCTGTTACCTGGCAACCGATGTCCAGTTACATTGCACACACCAAATGTAGTCTTTCCCGTCCCTTCTGAACTTTATGTAACACCCACAGGATGTCAGAGTACTCGTCCCCATGCTGGTTTCCCACCAAAGGACCATACATAGGTCATTTAAATATTCCACATTCGATTCCTTCCCCTAGCCTTTAGCACAGTGCTAGGATGTAGGTAATTCACAAAAATGTATTATCAGGTAACTATTAAATCACAACCTTCTTTACGTCACTATTTTCTAGGTTCACACTAAGCAGTACTTCCTGCTTGGACTATTGCGTTCTCTTCTTTAACTCTTTTCTCTGCCTGTGAATCTGTTAGTTTATCAAATCCATTACACACCACATTAATTTTCCTATGTTATTTCATCTTGTCCAAAAGCTCTTAATGGTTCCTCCTTGCTTAATGAAGTGAGAAAATTTCCTTTGCCTAGCATTTGGGTCTCTTTAAAATTTTAGACCCAACCTATCTTTCCATCTTTATCACCCACTACTGTCCTAATTGTTCCTTTCCTTGGTATTTCCTGACCATGGCTCTATCATTATTAGGATACTCATTTCCCATCTTCTTCTACCCTCCTGGTCCCCAGTGAAGTTCCCTCCATTTGTTTTTAGTGCTGTGTGACCAGTGTGAAATTTAAGTGAACCCTCTAGGCTTGGCATACTTCACAAAAGGTCTGTGAGAGGTCCCTCATTTGTTTATATTTATTTTTAATTTGTCTTCCTTATCCCTCATCCTCACTTCTCTTTCCTCTGCAATCATGCATTACATATCCTTCTATGATATCTACCTACCTATCCATCTCTCTCTCTATCTATCTAAAATGGGGGTATCTATCTATCTATATATATACATTTCTGTTAAAACATGGAATATTGTTTTGTGAATTTGAAACTTACATAAATGATATTATGCTATAGCATTTTTTCTGATCTCTTTAATTCACCACTCCTCTTGAGTGTAACTCCTTATAAATCTAGGTCATTATTTCCATCTGCTGCATTTTTACTTTTACTCACCCCCACCCTCTTATGTGAGTACCTAAGTTGTCTCCAGTTGCTTGCCAGTAAAAACAGCACTCTGGAAAGTATCCTCATACCAGCTTAATTCTCCCATACATACAAATTCAAACCTAAATACTACCTCCACGAGTAAACTGCCATCAGAAATGTACTTTCTCTTTGAATCTTTCATTCATTCATTCCTTGATTAAAACAATATTTATTGAGTCCCCATTATATTATAATCCCTGTTACAGAGCTGGGGATCCAGCAGTAAACAAAAAATATAAAGCCCTAATGGAGCCATAGGTAGTCAGGACAGAGAGGCAGTAACCAAATAAATAGGCAAAATATATAGAATGTTACATACTAACAAGGGCTATGGAGAAAAATAAAACAGAGAAACAAGATAGGAGGTCCAGTTTGAGAGAGGGCTATAACTTGAGGGAACAACATTTGTGGTATAGGAAATAGCATGTGCAAAGGCCCTGAGGCAGGAGCAGCTTAGGCACACATGTTTGTGGATGGCAAGTGGGCCACTCTGGCTGGAGGCAGGTAAGTAAGAGGAAAGAGAAGAAGATGAGATCAGAGAGGTAATGGGGAGCCAGATAAAGTACCATGGGACCCAAATTCTACTTATCTCAGCCTATCTCACAGGACTTATCCCTTTAAGCCTTTATTACAGTTTTATGGATTATCATCTCCTCAAACAGATGGTCTCTTACTTACCTTTGTGCTCCTCATAGCACCCATCTCCACAAGTGTTGAAAGAATGAGACACAAAGGTCTAACCTGTTGTGTGACTCTCCAGAAGACACATTGAGAAGAAGTGAATAATGCATAAGGATGTGTGTGGCACTATATGCACAGTTTGGGGCATTGTGCAAAGCTTATAAGAGCCCTAGTCTAATACAGGCAATTATAAGAGTGATAAATACAAGAAAAAAATAAGAAAGCAGTTTTGTGAAAACATGGGTAGAAACACAAATACAAGAACCGAATCGATTAAAGATATTCTTACTGCTTGTAGAAATTTAATGTCTATTGGGCTCAAATTGTGTCATGGCAGATACAATCTCTGTCTGACCATACAAGATTGAAAGTCTGCCATATTAGAATTAGGTCTTGGTGCAAGTGAAAGAAAATCCAGTTAACTATGCATAAATATATCAAGTTTCATTTTCTCATGTAGAGAGTATGAAAGCAGACAATCCAAAATTCGTGAGGCCACTTCACAATCACAAGGAACCAAGGCTTCTTCTACATTATTGCCCTTCAGCCTGGGCTGTTGATTCATGATCCAATGTGGCTGCTTGAGCTCCAGTCATTGCACTCACATTCCAACGAGCAGGAAGAAAGAAAGAGAATAAGGGCATATGCCCTCCCTTTTAGCACACTTCCCCAACTTCACACACTGAAACTTCCAAAGATCCTTCTTGGTCAGCTCTGACTCCAAAACCACACCTTGCAAAGGAGATCAGAAAATATAGTCTTTATTCCAAATGGCCATGTGTTCAACTAAAAGAAGTCAAGGATTCCATGACCAAGGGAATAGGAGAGACAAGACATTGAAAGACAAGAGTAGTTTCCCATATAACTATGTCTCCCCGCACTTTGCTCCAAACAAGATTCTAGTGGCCTAGAAAGATGCATAAATTATAGCCAGAGAGCATGTTTTAAAATAAGTGAGAAAGAAGAAAGCAAAACACAGGTAGGGATATTAAGGTAACCTCAAAATGAGGTTAATACAATAATGCCCATGATAGAGAGCCAGGTACTTGCTACAGGAAATTCATGAACTTGGTTCTCACCTTTCTAACAGCCAGCCCAACCAAGGAAGCCTGATAAGTTACACAGTTCAGTTACCACAAGATAAAAACAGGCTGGTCATTCAGGAAAAGCACAGCTATCCTGACAAGAGAGGAATTTCTCTCACGGGAAGAGTACCTGTTAATTTTCACTTGGGAGGAAGCATTTTTTAAGGGAAGAAAGATTGGTGAAGTGGAGAGGAGGCTCACAGTAGAGGACATGGTGAGAGAAGACAGTGAATAGTATTAAAATATCTTGAGTGCAGGGACATAAGTGGATGGAGATGGAAGTTCAATAAAGTAGAACGCAATGGGATTAAAGCTAGGCACAGGAGGCTGGGCTTGTCAAGCTAGTCAAATGACCCACATGAAGATGGCGCTATTCTACCAGCTCTGCTACTGATCTATCCCTTAGGTTACTCAGAATTCCCACCAGAAATGCAAAGTAGATGAGTATTTAACAAGGTCAGAGCCAGTAGGTGATAGGAGAGGTGACAGGCTTTCCATTTACCACCTGGGTCCACCAACCAGTGCTCTTGGCCACCATTTCAGCATCCTTGTCCTAGAAAAAGAGGACACAGGACAGGCTGACCCAGTGCATGGCTTCTGGGGCAGAGGGGTCTTAGGAGGCACCCAATGTTTGAAGTCCTGGCAAGCACCCCAGTTCCTCAGATTAGACCACCTTGAATAAGCAGCACAACTTTCTGATCCTTCATTTCTTCATCCATAAAGAGTGTAATAACCTTGCTCACAAAGTTATTTTGAGAATCGATCGTGAAAACACAAAATGTAAAGTTATTGTCACATAATAACAGGGACTAACTAGTCCTAGACTTACTTCTACCCTCTTAGAGCAAGTTCTCCAGGATAATATTAAATTGGAGCATTTCACTCCTTTGTTTCCCTTGCTATGCAGAATCTTTTTAGTTTGATGTAGTCCCACTTGTTTATTTTGTGTTTGTTGCCTGTATTTTTGGTGTCCTATCCATGAAATCATTGTAAGACCAATATCAAAAGGCTTTTGCCCTTTTGTGTTCTAAGAGTTTTACACTTTCAGGTCTTACGCTTATGTTTTTAATCCATTTTTAGTTGATTTTTGTGTCTAGTGTAAGATAAGGGTCCAATTTCATTCTTTTGATTAAAATAGTTTTTTTTACTATTTGTTGAAGAGACTATCCTTTCCCCATTGTGTACTCTTGGTACCACTGTTAAAGCTTAATTGACCATATGTGCATGGATTTACTTCTGGGCTCTCTATTCTGTTCCATTGGTCTATATGTCTGACTTTATGCCTGTACCATACTATTTTGATTATTGTAGCTTTGTAATAAATTTTGAAATCAGGAAGTTGATGCCTCCAGCCTTGTTCTTCTTTCTCAAGATTATTTGGCTACCCCTAGTCTTTTACAGTTCTATATGAACTGTAGAATTGTTTCTCTATTTCTGAAAAAATGTCATTCGGATTTTGATAGGGATTGCACTGAATCTATAGATAGTTTTGGGTAGTATGGGCATTTTAACAATATTAAGTCTTCCAGTTCATGAACATGGGATGTCTCTCTATAAAAGGCAACCTATGAAATTGGAGAAAATATTTGCAAATCATATATCTTATAAGGGGTTAATCTGCAAAATATAGAAGGGACTCCTATAACTCAACACCAACAAAACTGAAAACCCAATTTAAAAATGGGCTAAGGACCACCTAGAGGGGTGGGATAAGGAGGGTGGGAGGGAGGGAGATGCAAGAGGGAAGAGATATGGGGATATGTGTATATGTATAGCTGACTCACTTTGTCATAAAGCAGAAACTAACACAGCATTGTAAAGCAATTATAATCCAATAAAGATGTTAAAAAAAAAATGGGCTAAGGATTTGAAGAAACATTTCTCCAAAGAAGACATACAAATGGTCATCAGATACATGAAAAAATGTTCAATGTCATAAATCATCATGGAAATGCAAATCAAAACCACAATGATATATTACCTCACACCTGTCAGTTTGGCTATTATTAAAAAAAAAAAAAAAGACAACAAATGTTGGTGAGGAAGTGGAAAATTGAAACCTTTGCACCTATCGGTGAGAATGCAAAATGGTGTAGCCACTATGAAAAAGAGCATGCAGCTTCCTCAAAAAAAGTGAAAAAGAACTACCATGTGATTCAGCAATCCCACATCTGGGTATTAATTTTAAATAATTGAAATCAGGATCTCAAAGAGATATTAGTACTTCCATGTTTGTTGCAGCATTATTCACAGTAGCCAAGGTATGGAAACAATTTAAATGTCCATCAACAGATGACTAGGTAAAGACCACGTGGTATATACATAATATTCAACCTTAAGAAAAGAAGGAAATTCTGCAAGATGTGACAACATGATGAACCTAGAAGTCATTATTCTTAGTGAAATAAGCCAGTCACAGAAAGACAAATACTGCATGATTCCACTTATATGAGGTATCAAAAATAGCCAAGTTCATAGAACCAAAGAATGGAATCATGGTTGCCAGGGGCTGTGGGAAGAGGGAAATGAGGGGTTACTGATAACAGGCATCAAGTTTCAGTTAAGTGAAATGAGTAAGTTCTAGAGCTCTGCTGTACTGACACTGTGCCTCTAGTTAACAATACTGTATTGTACACTTCAGAATTTGTTAAGAGGGTGGATATCATGTTAAGTGTTCTCACAACGATTAAACAATTTTTAAGTAAAATGGGGGGAAAAAAGATTTAGGGCAAGAGCAGTGAGCCTTAACAGGGGTAAGGGTTAATTCAGAATCCTCAAACATCCACTTTGGTCATCTGCCATAAAGATGCACCTACCTAAAAAAGTACCCTCTTTATTGCTGCAGCTCTCGAGAGGAAGGAGCTGTTTACACTCAGTGTGTAATCTTGCTTGGACCATTTTTCTCAATATGAAGGGTCCAAGATAACTGCTAATGGGAGCTCATCAATGCATCCAAATCAGAGAAAATTCAGGCAGGGCAAATCAGTCTGTAAGCTGCATCGGGCTGTGTATTATGTTTGTTTCTTCTTCACTGTATTCCCAGCACATCGAAAATAGTAGGCGATCAGTCAATATTTGAGGAGTGAATAAATATAGTAAAGAACTCTGGGAATTCAGATTTTATTCCACTTACATATGTAAGTGCATGTGGTAAACAAACAAACAAACCAAAGGAATATGTATATATATCTGTGTCCCCCCAAAATTCATGTGTTGAAGCACTAACCTACAATGTGACGGGATTTGGAGATGGGGTCTTTGGGAGTACACAGATCATGAGGACAGAGCCCACATGAGGGGATCTGTGACCTTATAAGAAGAGACAGGAGAGAGCTCTCTCTCTCTCTCCCTGTCTCCATCATGTGGGGATACAGGAAGAAGCCAGGTAGAGAGCTCTCATCAGGATCTGAATCCCAATCTGTCAGCACCTTGATCTTGGACTTGTCAGTCTCCAAAGTACGAAAAATAAATATCTGTTGTTTAAACCACTCAGTCTATGGTATTTTGTTATAGTAGGCTGACCTGACTAAGATATATATGAATGTTATTTGGAGAAACAGTAAAACAGGCAATAGAAAGCTGGTTTTCACCAAAAGGGCCCAGGAATATGGCAAAAAAACAAACAAACACCTTGAATTTAACCCTAAATCAATGTACTAAATGAATGCATGATAACAAATGAAAAAAAATTACTAAAATTATCCAACAGTACCATTTGTTATTTTTTTAGAACTTTCTTTTTTTTTTAACATTTGTTTGCATGGCTATTATAAACTGCAAAGACCAGTAAGCTCTGTTTTATTTTTCACACCCATAGGAAATATCCCATTCATTCATTCATTCACACATGCATTCACTTTTTTCAGTAAACAATTATTGTATGCCAGCTAAGAGCTCAAGTCCTCTCGTAGGTAATTAATGAGAAAATTAAATACTTCTGCCCTCAGAGACTTTACAGTCTCATGAAGGCAGAAGACACCTGCATAGGTAATTATAAAACAGTGGGTTAAGTATAATGGTTTGCAACAGCAGCACATAGGCTTAATACCTGGTCTACAATCAAAGAGAACAGAAAAAGGATCTCTCTAGGAAGATGAATCTTAGGTCACTCTTGAAATTCAAATAAAACAAACCTGAGGAGAGAAGTTGGAAAGAGGATGATTCTAGTAGACGGACAGTAAGTGCAAAAGCCTGAAACAAAAGCATATATTGAAACTCAAAGAATTTCTGTACTGCTGAACAGTAGACTATTGCATGGAGGGACACAGATACCATGGCAAAGATCTGACTGAACATGTACACTGAGCATGACATATCCACTACCGCTCCTTCTTCCCAGGTCCATGGCAGGCATAGCTCACAGCATTCCCACAAAACCCCGATGCAGCCTCTGGATCCTTCTCAGCCTGGTGCTCTAGAGAGTCAATTTCAACCCGTCACAAGGCAAGATGAACTCTACTGGCCAAGTTTGCAGCAGATGATGGGGAGCCTTTGAAGGTTATAAACAGGGAAAGCACAGTAGCCAGATTTGTGATTTAAAGATCTCTGTGGCAGAACTGTAGATAGTGGATTTGGGAGATGCGGGCAAACAAAAGTGAAAGAATATTGTTTTATCTTATATATGAATCACTATAGGACATAAATTCTTCCCATAACCTATGTTCAAAAGGAAATTAAAAAGCAAGTGATACATAGGGTCTGGGCTGGCACTGTGTTTGGCCCTATGATTAACATAAATTCCAAAGGGAAGAAATTTTAAAACATTCCCTCAGAAGTTTCCACATCTTGTCTTTGCTAACATTTGCTCCTGGAGGGTGAAGGTGCTAAAGTTTATTTAGAAAAAAAAATCATCTCATAATGAATGCTACCACCTTACTAAGGAGGAAAGGATGTTATTTGTAGCTACTGTTTTACCACCAGAGAGTAGAGAGCTAGGAACTTCAATAAGAAAAACTCAACAAGAAGAGAATAATAATTTAGTTTGGTCTACACCGCTGTTACAGCCAGAGCAGCTAGTCACTTTCAAAATAACCTCAACTGGGCTTGTTGAATTAAGAGACTGAGCCCTTTTTTTTTTTTCACCTTGTTTTATATCCCAGCAGAACTGCCACTTGTCAGTCGATTTGTTTTTAATTCCCAGGTCTCTCCGGTTTGTTTGTAGCTACTATGTTTTTTTTTCTTTTTAAGTGCATGGGGAAGGTTAGAGTTTTGATACTCCATGTCCCCCCGAAGGCTCCAGGGACGCGATGCGGGGAAGCCAACAGAGCTAAGCTGAGAGGGGACGTGTCAGCAGGAAGAAACACAAGGTAGGGAGGCCAACGCTCATTACACAGGCGAGGTCTTCCCAGGAATGCTGGGGAGGTGACAAATCAAGCAGAGGGAATCGGGCATTCAACACCAGGCATTTAGCAAGAGGAGACAGGAAGAGGAGATTTCTGAGTCGGTTTTATATACAGGTAGTATTCTGCAGGCCTGAGGCGCCTGGGCCTCCTGCAAAGCATTTCATGTTTCATGGTACTTACCACTGACAAGTCTAGACTTGAGGGCAAGGACACCAGCCCGAAGAGGGCAAGGGGTGCGGGTAGGCAGAGGCAGAGCGTAGGGAACGAGGAGGGGAAACTCCTTCCTCGGGGGATTCAATAGCAAAAATGTGAAAGCAGAGCAGCGCTGGGCTCTTTCCCGAGAGAGGGAGAGGGAGAGAGGGAGAGAGAGAGAGAGAGAGAGAGAGAGAGAGAGAGGGAGAGAGACGTGTATTTAAAGGTATCAGAGGAGGTTGGGAGTCTGGGAACTCTGTCCCCGCCCTCTGACTATCTACCAACCGGTAACTAAAATACACTCACATTACCACTGTTTTCTGTTTCTTTTGTTTTCGGGGAGCGGCATCAAGGGAAACTGGAAGACACTATTAAGAGACACTATTAAGACGTTTAACTTCATTGATTTACGCTTTAATCTAGAAAGCAATTAAGAGGAATTTTAATGGCAGAATGTGTCCCCCTCCCTGAAAGCTATCAAAACCTGTGCAATCATTTTACTTTGCTTTCAATACATAAAATACAAACACGCTTCCTTCTCTCAAGGAACGACTGTTCAGAGTCCAGACACTTGCCGAAGCGAAGAGTGGAGGATGTCAGTTAGAGTGAAGGAAGTGACTCTGTCAATTATGCCTTCCGCCGGTGCAGGTACAGGCTGTGTCCACACAGCCAGCCATCTGGGGAGTCAGTCAGCAGTCAGGGTCTACACTAAAGTGTAAACCGTCAGAGGTGAGTCTACCCGAGGCACGCGTCGGAGAGGGCTCCCTTTTCACCTCTAATCTCTCTTGAGCATTGTCGCTCACACCCTCCCCACCCGCAAATACTCTGTGACTCCCCCTATCCATGGTCTCTATAGGAGGATTCTGAGCAAGGCTCCTAGATTTCACAGAGTCCGAGAAGAGCTTCTACGGGATAAACACAGATGTTTTTTTCTTACTAATATGAATCCCCTCTCCCAACAAAACCTTAATTGGGTATTTTCTGTTAATAAAATGACTATGTCCATTTATAGTCTTACTAAAAACTCTCTTCCTGGAGAGAAGGAAGGAAAGAAGGAGTAGATGAAGAGACATCTCTTCTGCCACAGGTCTGCCTTCTAATGTGTAATATTGTGTAATAGCTCTTCATTTCCACACCCAGGGACCTTAGTAGTAAGGCAGGTAAGATTTTTTTTTTTTTTTTTGGTTCTTGATGGTTTCTGTTTTGACAAGACCTCTTTAAAGACCTACCAGCTCAGCTGTAAAAATTTGCTCTGGATTGAAACTTGGCACTTATATTTGCAGTCCCAGAGCAGCCTTTTTTTTTTTTTTTTTTTTTTTTTTACACTAAATTTGGACTAAATCTGTTAAGACTCTTCTCGAAATGGTGAGTGTAGAAATAAAATTCAGGAGCCTCATGAGTATCTTGATGTTTTGTGCCCCCACTACGTGAGGAAAACAGATTCTGATTTCTAAAAAACGACACATTAAAATTTCTTCCGGGACTTCCCTGTTGGCACAGTGGTTAAGAATCAGGGGACATGGGTTCAACCCCTGCTCCGGGAAGATCCCACATGCCACGGAGCAACTAAGCCCGTATGCCACAACTACTGGGCCTGCACTCTAGAGGCCGTGAGCCACAACTACTGAAGCCTGTGCGCCTAGAGCCTGTGCTCCACAACAAGAGAAACCACCACAGTGAGAAGCACGTGCACCGCAACGAAGAGTAGCCCCCGCTCGCAGCACAGCAATGAAGACCCAACGCAGCCAAAAATAAATAAATTAATTAAAAATAAATAAATTAAAAAAAATTTCTTCCTTCGGCGTGTGTCTGTGGGCAAACTTGTCTAAATAGACAATACATTCATGTACTGCAGGTGCACGAACTTCAAGCCGTTTCAGATAAGGAAATGTTAAGCAAACTCCAGGCCCCCATCTCTCAATCCCCACTGGGAAGCCGACGGGCTGTGAGGCTCAGAGGAAAAAGGAAAAGCCGCGAGCGTCAGAGTCGGCCTCCTTCTCTCCATCCTGCGATGGCAGGGGACGCAGATGGGAGCCTGTGGTCCGACCAGGAGCATGGCCACCTTTAGCAGAGGCCCAGACGGAGCGGCCGCTGTTGACAGACGCTGCTCAACTTGTCAAGAGAGCAGTTTGGTTTCCTCCATCTCATGTACGTCTCTCCTGTCCGCCACCCACCAAAGGGTTAATGACGGCGATGCTATCACAACCTGCTCAGAAGCTCTTCTTTATTTCTCAGCCCAGAGACTTAGGAAAATATTTCTCTTATCTGCCTGTGTTTGGTTCACATTTTTTATTGTTTTTTACTGTATTAAAATGGTCCCCCAAGTAAAGCGTTTAAAAATGTATTGAGTGAGACGTCTCATGCCAACCCCTGTCCTCATTCCCCCAGTACTGTCACCCTGATGAGAAACCATTTACGTGGGTTTCTCCGTGATCCCTCCAAGGCTTCTTTATGCAAAAATCGAGTAAGGGAAACTATACTTTTATAGTCTTTCCTTTCATTGTACGCCATCCTGTACCCTGCCTTTTTCAGTTAACAATATTTTTCCATGTTAGAGCATAAAGACCTTCCCTGTTCATTTCTGATGCCTCCAATGTCACGTTGTGTAAACGTGGTCAGCCATCCACTTTGTCTTATGTACTTGTGCTGTTTCCAACCTTTTCTTATTACAAATATTGAAGCAATGAAGAACATGTTCTGTTTTCTGTATTCTAACGCATAAATTTATACTTGAATCTTCGTTAACTACATCATTTTGCTCTCTTCTCCAACTTTTTGAGTCTCACGTTTAGCTTACTTTCATTGTTTCGTTTTTTATTGATCTAAGCATTTTATATCATGACCATTTTTCTTAGCAAAATGGCTAAATTCCAAAATTCTGATATATGTTTCATCATTATTAAATTCTGCATTTTTGGTTTACATTCCCTCTTTGACCCAAGAATTGTTCAACAGTTTTATTTTGCTTTCCAAGTGAAAGGGCCTTGTTCTAAATTGAACTGTATATTCATTGCATTGTTGCCAGATAATTTTGCTGTGCTATTTCTATATTTCTACTTCGTTGGAATTTATTGAGATTTTCTTTGTGGTTTAATTGACATGTGATCAATTTTTTGTGAAGGATGTATGAGCACTTAAAAAGTAGGGGGAGGTTTGTGCATTTGAAATATATCCAGAAGATCTAACTTACTGTGTTGTTTGGGTCTTCTTTATCATTGTTTTTTCTGGGTTTTTTTTTTGACTACTTGATATATCATACTGAGAGAGTTGAGTCTCCGCCTCTGGTTATTAGTGAACTTCTTATATCTGCTGTGGTTTCTGCCTCATGGAAGTTTCCACTGTCATTTGCTGCATGAATATTCTTAATTATTGCATCTTGTGTGAATTGTAGCCTTGAGCATTATAAGGTTTTGTTTCTGTCATTATTTATGTTCTTTGGCCTGAATTCTACCTTGTTTGACATTAAGATTATAACCTTTATTTCTATTTCTGTTTACATTTTCCTGGCATAACGTTGTCATTTTATTTCTTAATTGCTTTCAGTTTTCTCTCTTGTACACAGCATAGAGTTGTGTGTGCTTTGTAACCCAGGCTGAATTTTTTTTAAGTGAGTTAATTCTATTTTTATTTACTCATGTAACAGGTAAGTATGTACTCTCATCTGTAATATCAATTCATATTATATTTATATATGTATGTATGCATGAATATGTATGTTTAATTTTTACAGTGTGGTCCCTTTGCTCCTTTTTGTTTGCTATTGTTGGTTATTTTTCTAATATTTAGAAAGTTATTTCTTTTGTTCTTGGAATTACTTTTAAACTTTTACATAATGTCCTTAATTCCCTCTTTGCTTTAGACATTATACATTAGTTTCCTATTATAAGCAACAATTAGTTTGTAAGCTCTTCCCTTTCCTTCACCACCTAATTTGAAGCAATACAATTATTGCCTTTTACATTTGCCTTGTACTATACAATAAGCTAAAACATTTACTACCTGATTTGTCAGCTTCAGAGGATAATTTTTGACTCCCAGCTATTTCCTCTGAAGCAAGCAATGATCTTACACAACTTTCCATCTTTGTTTTCCATTCTCCCATTTTTTTGGTGTATTATTTCTACATTTTCAGAGGGTATAAAATGTATATGTTACTTTGTTACAATTATCTATAACTTTCCTTTGGTCTGAGTTTCAAAGTTAAATATGTTTAATATTCACCACTAGTCCTTTTCCTAAAACCTCCCCAATCCCATCTTGGTTGGCCAAAGCTCATTCTCTAGTAGATTCCCCAGCAAGATATGTTCAAAACTGTTGGTCTTTATAACTCTGAGCAACTTGCCTGGGTATAAAATGTTCAGTTTACACTTTTCCCCTTCGGATGTCTTATAAATTGCTTAATGACATTTGCTATAGGATGTTGGTATTGAAAAGCTTGATGCCAACCTGATTTTCTTTCCCTTAAAAGGACTTCCCTTTACCTGGATATCATAAAAATACTTGCTTTATTTTCCAAATCAAATATTATAATCGGTTATGAGTCAGTGTTAACAGTTTGGGGTCAACTTTCACTTTCAGTATACACATTAACATCTGTTTCTTTTCAAGAAAAATGTCATGAATTATAGTCTCAATATTTGTTCTTTGCTCCACTGTGCTTATTTTCTTTTTGGGGAGTTTCAATTATAGAAATGTTAGATTCCCTTTGCCTCTCCTCTATATCATTTTCTCCACATCCATTTTTAAAATATATTTTTTATTTTTTTCCTATTGTCTCAGTTCTAATCTTCATGTTCCCAATTACTGTTCAGACCATGACTATTTCATTTTGTTCTGCATAATTTAGTCTTCTTTTCTGAAATGGTCTTATTCTTCTATTGTGAGTGTGTGTGTGTGCATATATTAATGAGGCATTTTTTTAATGTTGAAATTTGGCTCTTCCAAGTGTGGCAAGGCCTATATATATATTAGTGTGAATAAAAATTAAGGCTCACCATTCCTTTCTGCACCAAGCTAAGCATTTAGCTTTAGGAATGGAAATGGTATTGTGTGGACTGATCTGAAAATCCTGTCTATTTCACAGGTGACCCACACAGGAAATTTAGTGAAATACTGTAGAATACCACAGTTATTTAATCAAAACAATTCATTAAGGCAGAGAAACAGTTTTAAAATTATAATATATGTGAAAATAGTAATATATGTAAAAATGTGTGTGAAAAATATATATGTGAAATATATATTTTTTAAGTAATTTATTTTAACTAAAAATATTTACTCACCATTCTTTTGATTGGTCAATAGTCAGTCCTTGCTTTCTGTTTTTTTCTTTTTTTTATAAAGATTTTTTTTTTTTTTTGATGTGGACCATTTTCAAAGTCTTTATTGAATTTGTTACAATATTGCTTCTATTTTATGTTTTGGTTTTTTGGCCCCGAGGCATGTGGGATCTTAGCTCCTCAACCAGGGATCAAACCTGCACCCCCTGCATTGAAAGGTGAAGTCTTAACCACTGGACCGCCGGGGAAGTCCCAGTCGTTGCTTTCAAAATGGGTGACCAGTAATTAAGGCTCCACACCATTTTACTATTTTGTTTTTGCATGATTTGCACTCAATGCAATGTCTATGACGTCTAATTTCAGTTTCTTTAAAGTTGATGGAATGTAAGACCCCTTGGGGAACAATATGGAAGGGGGGGTTGATCTCTCAGAATTTTCCTGATATCTTACAGTCATCTCATTCACACCTAAAACAACAGCAAAGTTTCAATAATTTTTCAAATGCTTGTTGAATATTCAACTTTGCTTCCATAGGCATAGCAACATTTTTCACAGTTATATTTCATTACATCACATAATATTTAATTAAGATATATTGTTATAATAACAAAATCAGCTAGCATAAACCAACTGACTCTTAGGTCTGGAGTGAGCAGACGTGGGTGGGATACTAAAAAGCAGCCAACAGCGTACTATGGGTGGTGGCATCAGTCAGTATATTTTAAAGAAAGAGTTAAGAGCACTGGTTAATTTGGTGGGTGAGCTTTGGGCATGCCAATTAAGAGAGTTTCTGCTGCGTTGAGAGTGATATAGCTACTCCGGGGCATCCTAGGCTTTCCAGAGCTTTTCACTTGTTATCAATGTGAAATGAGCCATTTCCTAGGAAGACAGCAGAGGCAGATCTCTTTTCTACTTTGCTGCTGGTTTCTATGTTTCCATGGATCCAGGATTCTGCTATTATATGCTCAGTGTTACAGAATTATGCCACTCCCCACCTCACCCCTCTGTGCTTGCTGAATGCTGAGTCCTTTCTCTGTCCAATCAGTTTTTGTGATCCTATCATTGCCACCTGCCCCAGCATCTTTATTATCTTTTTAAGAGAGTTTGTTGTGTTCAGGACCCTCTAAGACATGCTGTGGCAATTTTACTCCTTTGCTTTATTTCTCAGAATCAAGCCTACATTCAAAATGCTTTCATTGATGATTTTTCCATTTTATTTCTAAGTTGAAGTAATGAGTTTCCTTCACAAGATCATTAAGATTCATAGGTTATCACAGAGTTCTGACCTTTACATGTTAAGAAAATGCTATGGACTGAATGTTTGTGCCCCACCCAAAATTAATTTTTGAAGCTCTAATACCCAGTACGGAAGTATTTGGAAGTGGGGCATTTGGGAATTAATTAGGTTTAGATGAGGTCATGGGGGTGGAGCACCTATGATGGGACTAGTGTCCTCATAGGAGGAGGAGGAGACCAGAGCTTCCTCTCTCTTTCTGCTACGTGAAGACACAGCAAGTAGGTGGCCTTCACACACCAAGAAGAGAGTCCTCACCAAAACCCAACCCCGCCACCACCCTGTTCTCAGAACTGTGAGAAATAAATTTCTGTTGTTTAAGAAATCACGCAATCTATGGTATTTTGTTAAAGTAACCCAAACCAACTAAGACAGAAAATACTAGAACAGTCTGAAAGTCATGCAAATTAGCCTTGAAATAGTGTCCCTTAGCAGTCATGGGAAAAAATAAGAGGGCAGCAAGGCCAGAAGGCACTGACTCAAGCCTTTGCATAGGTGGAAGTGGCACCTCCAGCATTGGGGGAATTTCTGTGAGGAGAACATATCACTGCATTGTGAGGTAACATAAATAGAGTTTAATCAGCTAACTTTTTTTTAAGAGAACTGAAAGAACTGAGATCCTTTGATTCTCAAAAACATGAGGTGACCCACTCCCTCATTTCCAAAGCTACATACAGTCTCTTCCTCCTTTTTTGATTTTTATACTCTTGCTTTCTTTCTCACTTGCCTTCATACTTCTATTACTCCTTTTGGAGGTTCTCACTTAAAGATTTACAAACTGTGCCTTGCACTCCCTTAGTTAAGAGGTGTTACAAAATAGTAAGTAATAAATATAGAAAAGCCTTACAAGGAAAACGTGTTTTGATATTAGATGGTAAAATAATTGCTTATAAAAAGGCGCATTGATTCAGAGTTGGATGAAGGATCTCAGTAGGAAAAACAGGTTAAAATCTATGCTTATTATGATCACATTTTTTATAAACATAAAAGTCTAAATATAAATATGTGTGTGTGTGTGTGTTTATATATATACACACACATATACCTACACATTGTGTTTGGATGAGTGAATGCTAAGAAAAAAAATCTGGAAGAGTATATGCCAAAAATGTAAACGTTAATCCCCAAGAAAAAAGGAACTCAGATGAATATATGTTACAAGTATATCAAAACACATTTTTAACCCACTACAGAGTTTAATGCCAGCCTGGTCTCTCTTGTACCCCTTCCAAGGAAATCTACTCACTGAAACACCAAAACACCATTAATCTGGGCATGGTCTTGAGGACATTAGAATCAGTCTTCAGTGTGTACATGTTCATTGATCTGTATAATGAGGAGATACAAAGATATTAGGGGAAATCATTAGTAAGAATGAAAGTTCACAAAATGTGAAAGAAAATATTTGAAAGTCAGAACCAAAAAAAAAAAAATGACTACATTCATCAAGTACAAGAACCAATAAGACAAAGCATATTACTTCTTCATCCTATTCACGTGTCAATCAACTGGAGTATAACAGAGGGCATATGCACAAGGTATCAGGCTGCCTCGAGCAAATGTTACTCAAACACAAAAATCTTCTTTGTCAGCACACTGCCAAATTCAAAGAGTAAGGAATTATTAATACAGGGAAAGTTTGAAGGGCTCTTATTGATTCATAAAATTTTTCTCAAAAGTGGGCCTAAAGCAAAGCTTGGAAAACAAGAAGTTCAAGGATCTATGAAAGTGTAAACTGAAGTTAAACTGGTTATACCAAAGCCCAGACTGGTTGCACAACCCCCTTGCTGAGTTGCTGGTGCACAATCCCAAGACACTCAGTGTTGCGGGGAACTGGAGGGAAGAAAGAGGAACATACATGAAAGATTTCTATTCACTTCCAAAGTATAACATCAAAAAAAGGATATCAAACCCCTCTCTGTTGGTCCTGGTCCACTGAGCCCAGATTGAAGGAATTCTTCCTACTTATTGATTTGCGAGGAGTGAAGGAAAGTATTGCAGGAGAGATGAGAATAGAAAAAGAGAAGGGCAGTCTGATATGAGTCTGACTTACAGATCATAGTGCCAATTAGAAAGCAAAGTTTTCATTTCTTTACCTGTGTTCTACCTTCAAATAAGGGGAAGGGTGGAAATTCATCTGATTTAACAACACTGAGCAAGATCACAGTCAAGTGGCCATTCATTCATCATCCAACAAATATTTATACAGGCAATGCCAGGTGCCCAGCAATGTGCTGAGGATGTAATAGGGTCCAAGACGCAGTCTTTGCCCTCAAGGAATTTACTTTAAGATCAGGGAGGAGTTAAAGATAGCATTTCCGTAAAAATCACATTTCTCTTTTTTTCTTTCAGTTTTATTGAGATGCAGTTGACACATAGCACTGTCTAAGTTTAAGGTGTACAGCAGAATGACTTGACTTACATATATTGCAAAATGATTACCACAATAAGTTTAGTTACCATCCCTCACCTCATAGAGTTTAAAAAAAGAAAACGTTCCTTGTGATGAGAACTTGGGGATCTACTCTCTTAGCAACTTTCAAATATACCATATAGCAGTGTTAACTATAGTCATTGGCTGTACATTATATCTGCAATACTTATTTATCTTATAACTGGAATTTTTGACCTATTTTGTATTTTTGACCTATTTCAAAATTCATCCATTAATGAAACATTTTTAAAGTTTCTATAATATGCTAGGTTCTGTGTTTGGAATACAGAGATAATAATATCTGATTTCTGTCCTGCAGGATATAATATTCCAGCACAGATTCAGATATATTAACAATCAAACAAGCAAGAAAACAAGATATAAACATCCAGATTTCGTAATATGACATTGTAGACTCAATCCGCATCCCTCAACTAGAAACATGCTGAAATATGGAATAAAATAAATCGAAGTTTTTAAAATAATAAACTCAAAAGAAAGAAAGGAAATTCTCTGGTTGCCAACAATTATAGAACTAATCGGTCTCTTCAAATATAAACAGAAAACTTATAACTAATCACATATTTGCCTTAAAATCCATGCCAAGGGAATTAATAGGATTTTAAAATTTTGTTTTGTTTTTGGTATTCCAATGAATGAACTCTATAATCTGCAGAGGGTTAGAAATGAGTTCTTTATATAGATAGTTTATATTCATCTGAGCTCTTTTTTATCCCCAATAAATTGTAAACAGCTCTGTTTTTTTTAAATAAAAATACATATCCACATTTCAAATTAAGAAGATACAGTAAAATGCAAAGAAAATAAAAGAAGCCTTTTTAAATTCCAGCACTTAGGGATAACTACTATTAACTTTCTGGTATATAAACTTCCATATTTTTTTATTTGCATTCACTCATTAAAACATAATATGAGCATATACATATATTTATACATTTCTTAATTTACAAAAATTTAGTTTCACGTAGACCACCGCTTATAAAAATTAGAAATCAAACACTATGCATTTTGAACTTTAAAATTACCATTAAATTATTCATCAGTTTCTGGGAAAATCAAAATGCAGAGTGTATAGAATATATGAAACAGAGCAACAACAGAAATAACAAAACTCATATGATAACTTCATATCAAAATTTGTAGGATGCAGCCAAAACTGTACATGGAGGGAAGTGCTAGTTTTATATATTAATAAAGGAAACATTATAGAAATGCAATGAGCTAAGTATTCAAATTAAGAAGTTAGAAAATTAACCATTGAATAAATGCAGAAGAAAACTGAAAGGAAATAAAAAATCAATAAAGTAAAAACAATTTATCTGGAGGATCAGCAAAAAAAATTTATTTGAAAAGTCTAATAAAATTAACAAACCATTGGTAAGACTGACCAAGAAGGAAAAAAAAAAACGGATGTGACAAACACTGTTAGAAATAAAAAGAAATAGTATCATAGAGAGAAGCCGTTTTAAATTGAAAGATTTACCAAATGTTTAAGAAAATGTCTATGCCCTCTGTAAAGCAAAACTTTCTGGAGAATAGAAAGGTCAAGCTTTTTAGCTCATTTCATATAGAATAAAATAATTTTGATTTAAAAAACAAAGATAATAAAAGAAGGGAATATTATAGGCCAATATTTTGCATGAATGGAGAAGCAAAAAGTCAGACTAAAAAATTAGAAAACCACAACCTCACAGTCATTAGGATAGCTACTTTCAAATAATAGAAAATAACAAGTGTTGGCAAGAATGTGTAGAAACTGGAACCCTTGTGCACTGTTGGTGAGAATGTAAAATGGTGCAGCCCCTATCAGGAACAGTATGGCTGTGATCCAGCAATTCTAAATACTTCTGGGTGTACATCCAAAAGTATTAAAAACAGGATATCAAAGATATATTTGTACACCATACTCGTAGCAGCATTATTCACAATAGCCAAGAGGTAGAAAGCAATCTAAGTCTTCATTGATTGAAGAACAGTTACACAAAATGTGCTATATACATACAAGGGAATATTGGTCACCTTGAAAGGAAGGAAATTCTGACACATGCTATAAAATGCATGAACCTTGAGGACGTTATGCCAAGTGAAATTAGCTAGCCAGTCACAAAAAGAAAAGTACTGTATGATTCCATTTATATGAGGTACCAAGAGGAGTCACATTTACAAAGACAGAAAGTAGAATGGAGGTTGCTAGGGTTGGTTGGAGGGAGGGAGGAATGGGAGCTGTTCTTAATAGGTATAGAATTTCAATTTTGCAGGATGAAAGACTTCTGAAGATTGGTTGCACCACAGTGTGAATGTACTTAACGTTACTGAACCATACACTTAAAAATGGTTCAGATGGTAAATTTTATGTTATACCTATTTTACCTCAGTTTTAAAAATTAGCATGCCAAATTTAGCAAGGATATCAGAGGGAAACTTGTATGTTTAAAAATTAAGAGCAGCAGAAATGATAAATATCTGGGTAAATATCAAGAACTATTTTTTTCTCCTCTCAAGTTCTTTACAGTATCTTTGATTGCTGAAAAGCAAAAATTATAACACTGTCTGGTGGAGTTGTCAATGCATGTAGATGTAATACATGTGACAACTGTAACATGAAGATCTGGGGGAGAGTAAAGGGACCTATTTAGTTCTAAGGATTCTACACTGTATTTGAAGTGGTAAAATACTTAAAACTTATATGAGGAAAACCTTAAAATCACCATCAATTATAAATTTAAAAATGAACAAATAGAAAATTTAGATATGTACTATAATCTCCAGAGCAAACACTTAAAAGATACAAAAGAGATAAAGCCTAAAATTTAATAGATAAATTAATATGGAATATTAAAATAATTTAAATAATCCAAAAGAAAGCAGGAAAAGGGAAACATATGAGCAGGAGGACAAACAGTAAATTTCAATCACATCAATAGCAATAATTTTATTAAATTTAAATGATAAATGGACTTAACATAGCAAATGAAAGACAGAAATTGCCAGATTTAGTTTTAAAAGACTCAGCCATATGCTGTCTACAAGAAACACACTTTAAGTATAAGCACGTAGATGGGTTAAAAAATTTTAACGGAAAAAGTCATACCACGCAAACAGAAATCAAAAGAAACCTGAGTGGTTATATTAATATTAGTCAAAGTGAAGTTCAGAACATGAATATTACCAGGGATAAAGAAATACATTAAATAATGGCAAAAAAAGCCATTGTAACAAGAAAACATGACAAACCTAAACAAGTATTAACCTAACAACAGAGACCAAAACACACTGAGAAAAATCTGATAGAAGAGAAAGAGAAAATAGAAAATCCACGATTATTATTGAAGACGTCAACACTCAAAGGAGTTACTGTTGATAGAACAAGTAGACAGAAAATAAGATATAGAAGACGTGCGCAAAATTATCAACCAACTTGGTTTAATCAACACTTATAGACAATTCATCCTTCAATAGCAGAATACACATTCTTTTTGAGTGAATATGGCATATTCACTAAGATGGATCATATTCTGGGTTATAAAATAAACCTTAACAAATTTAAAAGAGTAGAAACCACACAAAATATGTTTGCTGTCAACAATTGAATTAAACTTGAAATCAATAACAGAAAGGCAGCTGGAAAGTCCCCCAAAATTTGGAAATTTAAATAGCACACTTCTAAATAATTCATGGGTCAAAGTAGAAGTTATAAGCGAAATTAGAAAATATTTTGGGTTGAATGAAAATGTCAGTGCAAAATATCAAAACATGTATGATGCAGATAAAGCAGTGTTTAAATAGATATTATGGCATTGAATACTTATATTAGAAAAAAATATCTGAAATCAGTGATCAAACTTCCGTGTTAAGCAACTAGAGAAAGAAGAGCAAGTTAAACCCAAAGCAAGCAGAATGAAGGAAATAGTAAAGATCAGAGTGGAAATCAATGAATAAAAATCAGAAAAAGCAATAGAGAATATCAATGGGAACAAAAGCTAGAAATTAATAACAAAGAGGAACACAGTTCTATTTCTGGCTATAATGGACTAGCTTGTACTACACTAATCATCCCACAAAAAGCAACAAAGTAAATAAGTAGAATGCAAATAAAAAGTTTTTGCAACATATATGAATTATCAGAGAACTACCAAATTATCCAGAACCTGAGAGGTCAAGATGCCAGAGAAAAGGGAATTAAATCCATGTCATCCCAACATTCTTTGCCATTTTCCTCTGAACTCATCTAACAATTTGAATGTGGTACAGGGCTTGTAGACTGAGAAATACAATAGGAGGACGGGAGTTGGTAGATCAATTATTTTGTCTTACTGTATGACAGTGGGAAAATTCTGAGGAACGTGATACACATTATTTTCAGAGGGTCTCAAATAGCATTAAACCCTAGCTTTCAAGGTGGTAACCAGGTTAGTAATATGCCCTTTATTGACTTTTCTCTCTTTTTCTGTCTCACTTTTTCCACTTCCTTCTTGAAATTTCTAGGATTACCACTCAAAAATACTACCTAAACCATGTAGTTTTTTCAGTGTGTGATTTTAAGGGAACCCTAAGATAATAACTCTCTTAGTAAGCAAACAGTAAAAATACCAGTAAAGTATAGATTTTGAACAACATAATCAACAAACTTAACCTAATTGAAATATATAGAACACTGTACCCAGAAACCACAAATACAAAGAGTATTATTTAGAAATGTATCTTTAAATTTCTAAACATTAGGGAATTTTTGTCTTTGTTACTGATTTCTAGCTTAATTTCATTCTGATTAGAGAACATATGCTTTATATCCTTTAAAGTATTCTGTGTTTTGCTTTACAGCCTAGCATATGGTCAATTTTGGTAAATGTTCCATGTGTATCTGAAAGGAATTTGTATTCTGTATTTTGCAGTGTGGTATCCTGGCTGGGATTCTGAAACAGATAAAGTACATTAGGTAAAAATTAAGGAAATTTGAATAAAGTATGCACTTTAGTTAATAATAATGTATCAATATTGGCTCACTAATTGTGTCAAATATACCATAAAAATGTAAGATGTTAATATAGAAGAAATTGGGCATGGAGCATATGGGAATTCACTGTACTATCTTCACAATTCTCTTTACAGTTTTGTAAATCTGAAACTTCTCTAAAGAAATAGTTTATTTTTAAATACAATTATAATCACTTTAAAAATAGAAAGCCTAGGTATAAATCTAACAAAATCTGTACAGGGTCTGTATGCTGAAAATTATAAAATATTGATGCAATAAATCAAAGAAGATCTAAATAAATGAAGAGAGATAGAACTTTCACGGGTTGGTAGGCTCAACATAATAAAGATGTTAATTTTCCTCAAATTGATATCCAGGGTAACATAATTCCTATGAAAATCCCAGCAGAGACTTTTTTTTTATAAATATAGAAAAGTCTTCTAAAACTTCTATGACAAAGCAGAGGAATTATAATAGCTAAAAATTTTGAAAAAGAAGAATTAAGTCAGAGGAATCCCCCTATCCAATTTCAGTATTCATTATATGCAAACAATAATTGAGATTATGTTAAATTGGCTGAGGGATAAACACAGCAACCCAGAGAACAGAATAGAAATCTTAGAAATAGACCCACACAAGCACAGCCAACTGACTTTTGGCAAAGGTACAAGAGCAACTGAATGGAAGAAAGATAGTCTTTTCAACAAGTAGTGCTGGAGCAATTGGATATCCTTAGGTAACTAATAAACCTCTACTTAAATCTCATATCTTATATAAAAATTAACTGCCAATTGATCATAAATTTACATGTAAAACTGTAAAACTGTCAGAAGAAAACATAAGTTAAAATATTCGGGACCTAGGGCTCATTTAAGAGCACTTAGACATGACACCAAATGCACAACCCATAAAAGAAAAAAATCAACAAATTGGAGTTGATCAAAATTAAAAACTTTTGTTCTGTGAAAGACCCTGTTAAGAAGATGAAATGACAAACTATGAACTGGAAAAATATGTTTGCAAACCACAAAGGACTCATATCTATAATGTATAAAACTCTTAAAACTCAGTAGTGAAACAAACAATCCCATTAGAAAAGTGGCAAATCACAATCAGTGACATTTCACCGATGAGGATATACAAATGGTGAATAAACACAAGAAAAGATGTTCACCATCACCAGGAAATACAGAAAACGCAAATAGTACTGTGACGAGTTATCATTACATACCTATTAGAATAGCTAAAATAAAATAGTGACAACATCACATGCTGGTGAGGATGCAGAGAAAGTGGATTTCTCATAGCTGGTGGTAGGAACTCCAGTGGCACAGCTATTCTGAAAAATAGTTTGGCAATTTCTTTAAACACAAAAATGTGCTTACATTTACAACCCAGCAAACACTCTTATGCATTGTCCCAGTGAAATGAAAACTTAAATGTTCACAGAACAACTTGTACATGGATATTCAACAGATCCATATCTGGGGAAATCAGCTGGCTCCCCCAGGGCATACAGCATCACCATGATGGTAGCTACTCAATTCCAAATGCAGAATTTAGTTCAACCTGACATTGCATGGCTGAAATGAAACTTTCCATCCTACGAAGTTTATCACCATGGGCAGAATTCACACAGGTCAGAATGAAAGATTCATTTCATGAGAGTTACAAAAAAATATTGGCTTTAACATGGGTGATGCCTGTAAAAATTTTACTAAAAAAGAAAAGGAGAATAAGGCCAAAAAAAAAAACATGTTTGGAGAGACAAAATGGCAGCTGTTCTTAGAGAATAATATTCTAAATATATTGGCATATTAGCTTCCAAAATAATTCCTTAATGGCTGCAACTAGTTAGTACTATTTAGTCTGAACTTTTGACGTTTTGTCTTGGGGTAACACCATCTGAATACCTCCACTTTTGTCATTGAAATGGTCAGAAATATAACAGTGTGAGAGGGAACAGAAGATTTAGCAAGGCTGCAGAATATGTCATTTATTCCATGTTCAAAGGCAATAGTAAAAAGGAAGCCAGAAGATTCTTCTGTGAGAATTCTATTGTTCATCATGTTCTAATTATGAAATTTGAACTTAAAAGGATGAAAGGGAAGCTCAATCAGCAGTATAAAAAGTTATCTTCTCTGGAAATAGTTCTTAACAATTTAAATGGCAGGTTTATCTATCCTGGATCGACTGACCCAATAGTTAAAGTAATATTCTATAATACTCAAAACAGTCTGCAAAGCCACATTTCTTGATTCACTTGTGTTCCAAATTATAAGGCTGTATTGCAGAGAGAAAACACGGCTAATCTTTCATGACTGTTAGGTGGTTTTACTGAAATGTAATTGTGAAAACAAATTTCTCAGGTACACAAAAAGAAATACGTTGTCCCATTTCCTAAATTCAAAATGAATTAATTTAGTCCTTAATCACAGAAAAGAAAAAACTCTCCAAATTGAACAAAAAGAAATGTAGGGAATTGCCACAAAAGAGAATTTTAAAATAAAATGAGAAAAGCCTTCAAGAACACTTCCATTCCTTAGAGGCCCACAAGGGAGTTAATGGAAACTGTGGCCACAGCAATCCAGAATTAATATCTTACATTCGGAAAATCAACATATTTGGGAACCTAAAAGGAGGAAAGCTACGTGAAATGAGATCATCTTGGGTCATTATGTGTCCGCAATATTCACCCCACTCAGGCACACTCAGACATATGTTAAAGACATAACTGTCTCTACTTCCATTTGAGACTCTTTTCAATAAATGAAAGTCCAACCACAAAAGCAGTTGACAATGTGAAATTACAAAAAAGCTGTCAGAAGGCCTGTGTGGGAGATACATTCACCATAAGCACAAGGGCTAGGAATCTGAGAAGCTTTTTAAATGGATTCAGAGACCTCTAAAAAAAAAAAAAAGGTCTCCTTCTCCCGTAATTGAATTTGACACCAATGTTCTTTGGATGCTAGGGCTGTACAGGGTATTTTCCCATCCACATCTAGGCTAAATTGGAGATGGTGACCTCTGATAGACTAGAGCAATCCAGGAAGTAATAGAAACCTCACTTCATAGATACTAGTGACAGGTTGGGATTAAATGCTGGGCTGGCCAGGAACAGCCAAATTCCTTTTCAGGGAGCGTACAGGCTTCCAAAGGAATGGAGATTTTAAAAATCACTCTATAAATGCTTCTTTTTCCAACTTGCTTTAACTAAATTGAACATTATAATCTAAGGTCACCTCAGATTTGGGACACAGGCAAGCCATAAATCCAAATGAGATGTCCTAACTTCCTAAATTCAATACCATTTTACAGAATTCAGTAACAATTGATAAGGACTGGGGCATGCAGACAGAAGTTTATATATAAGGATGTTCCTTAACTGTTGTTTAAAATAGTGAGAAAAAAAAAAGCCTAAGTATGCAAGAACAAAGAATTGGTTAGGATAAGGTATAGCATAAAATGGAAGTTTGTGCCATAATTTAAAATAATCATTTTTTATAAGTTTCAGGTGTACACCATTATAGTTCAACATCTGTATACCCTACAGAGTGATCACCACCAAAAGTCTAATTACCATTAGTCACCATACAGGTAACCCCCCTTGCCCTACTTTGCTCACCTCCAACCCCTTCCTCTCTGGTAACCACTAATTTGTTTTATTTTTTGTTTTTGTTTTATATTGCTTTATTTTTTGTTTTATTTTGTTTTGTTTCACTCGTATGTGAAATTCCACATGAGTGAGATGTTTCCACATGTGAGTGAAACCATATGATATTTGTCCTTCCCTGACTTATTTCACTTAGCAAAATACCCTCAAGGTTCATTAGTGTTGTCACAAATTCATTCCTTTTTATGGCTGAGTAGTATTCCATTGTATATATGTACCACATCATCTTTATCCATTCATGCATCAATGGACACAGGTTGTTTCCCTATCTTGGCTATTGTAAATAATGCTGAGATGAACATAGGGATGCAAACATCTTTTCAGATTAGTGTTTTCATGTTCTTTGGATAGATACCCAGAAGTTGAATATATCACTATGTTAGTGATAGTTTCATATGATAGTTCTGCTCTTAATTTTTTGAGGACTTTCCATACTGTTTTCCATAGTGGCTGCACAAGTTTACAATCCCACTGAAAGTGTACTAGAGTTCCCTTTTTCCACATCCTCTATAGCATTTGCTATTCCTTGTCTTTTTGATACTAGCCATTCTAACAGAATAGATGTGGTATAATATCTCATTGTGATTTTGATTTGCATTTCCTTGATAATTAGTGATGCTGAACATCTTCTCATGTGCCTATGGGCCATCTGTATGTCTTCTTTGGAAAAATGTCTCTTCAGGTCCTCTACCCATTTTTTTAATCAGGTTGTTTGTTTGGTTGTTGTTGAGTTGTATGACTTCTTTATATATTTTGGATATTAACCATTTATCTGACATATCATTTGCTAATATCTTCTCCCATTCAGTACATTGCCTTTTCATTTTGATGATGATTTTCTTTGTTGTGCAGAAGCTTCTTAGCTTGATGTAGTCCCATTTGTTTATTTTTGCTTTTGTTTCCCTTGCCTTTGGAATCAGATCCACATAAACACCTCTAAGACTGAAGTCAATGAGGTTACAGTCTTTTTTCTTCTAGGAATTTTACGGTTTTCAGTCTTACAGTAAAGTCTTTAATCCATTTTGAGTTAATTTTTGTGTGTAGTATAAGATACTGGTCTAGTTTCATTCTTTTGCATGTTGCTGTCCAGTTTTTCCAATACCATTTATTGACAAGATCATCCTTTCTCCATTGTATGTTCTTTGCTCCTTTGTCAGACATTAATTGTTCATATATAAGTGGGTTTATTTCTAGGCTCTCAATTCTGTTCCATTGATCTATGTGTCTTTGTGTCAGTACCATACTGTTTCTACTACTATAGCTTTGTAGTTTAGTTTGAAATCAGAGAGTGTGATACCTCCAGCTTTATTCTTCTTTCTCAAGATTGGTTTGACTATTCAGGGTCTTTTGTCATTCCATACAAATTTTAGAATTATTTGTTGTAGTTCTTTGAAATATGCCATTGGAATTTTGATAGGAATTACATTGAATCTATAGATTGTGTTGGGTAATATGAACATTTCAGCAATATTAATTATTTCAATCCATAAGCATGAAATATCTTTCCAATTTTTGGTATCTTTTTCAATTTCTTTTATCAGTGTCTTATAATTTTCAGCCTACAAAAGGTATCTTTCTAAAGAATATTTAATTAAATTTCTCAAGCTATATTATTATGAAAGCAAGATTGGGAATGATATATGTAATGGATACACATATATGTATGCACATATGCATAAAATAAAAAAGAATCAGAAATTACTGAGTGATCATCACTAGGTATAAGATTATAAATGGTTCTTTTTTTTTTTTAAATGAATTATTTATTTATTTATTTATTTATTTATTTTTGGCTGTGTTGGGTCTTCGTTTCTGTGTGAGGGCTTTCTCCAGTTGCGGCAAGCGGGGGCCACTCTTCATCACAGTGCGCGGGCCTCTCACTATCGCGGCCTCTCTTGTTGCGGACACAGGCTCCAGATGCTCAGGCTCAGTAGCTGTGGCTCACGGGCCTAGTTGCTCCGCGGCATGTGGGATCTTCCCAGACCAGGGCTCGAACCCATGTCCCCTGCATTAGCAGGCAGATTCTCAACCACTGCGCCACCAGGGAAGCCCTGGTTCTTATGTTTTATTGCTTTGCATATTTATTTATCTGTTTATATAAATTTCTCCTTCTGGCCATGACCACTTAACTGGTACTGAACTTGCCTTCAAACAATTATAAAACTGGACAAAATATATAAGCAAACGGTTTTCACACACTGACAAACAGGTAGTACAAGATGTAATCCTTGAGAGAAGAGAAACATAAGAGATAGATCCAACTGTTTCTCCACAACTGCCCTGATTTCCTGCCTAATGGTATTTTCTGCTATAGATCAGGGAGGTGGAACCAATCAGAGCAACAGTCTTGCTCAGTTGAGGAGGCAGATATTGGAGTTGCAGGATGCAGAAGCAGGGAGAATTTTCAGAGCAGGATACATAAGAAAAGAGAGTTGTGTGTGGGGTGGGGAAGGAGTCTTTTGGGGATTCACGAGAGTGCTAAGCTAAGGATCGGACTGATCCTTAACAGGATGAGATTCTGCAAGACCACGCAGAGATGGCCTGGTACAAGGATGAGAGCTAGCCAGTGATGTCTCACCTTGTGCAATATCAGGAGATGCTGGAGTGCCATCTCAGTTATGATCAAGAGACTATATGCTGAGTACAGTGGACATTCAGTTGACAATAATCATATGCTAGAGTAAAAGACACACCACAGAATTTGGCCCCAAACTGAAACAGACCAATCTTCACAAATAAAGAAAACAATCCTGGGCTTCCCTGGTGGCGCAGTGGTTGAGAGTCTGCCTGCCAATGCAGGGGACACGGGTTCGAGCCCTGGTCTGGGAGGATCCCACATGCCATGGAGCGGCTAGGCCCGTGAGCCACAGTTGCTGAGCCTGCGCGTCTGGAGCCTGTGCTCCGCAACAAGAGAGGCCACGACAGTGAGGGACCCGTGCACCACGATGAAGAGTGGCCCCCGCTTGCTGTGGCTGGAGAAAACCCTCGCACAGAAACGAAGACCCAACACAGCCATAAATTAATTAATTAATTAATTAAAAAGCAAAAGTTTAAAAAAAAAGAAAAAACAATCCTGACAGGATCAAAATAATTGGACAGAATTTAAGGTCTGTCAGGAAAAAAAAATTCAACGTCTTTCATAGCAAGACGATACAACCCATACTCTACAACATATTATTCACAATGTCCAGCATAGACTCAAAATTAGTAGAAATGCAAAGAAACAGGAAAATTTTATCCTAGAGACAGAGAAAAAATAGGTAACAGTAATAGGTTCCCAAATAACCCAGATGTTAGAAAGAGCAGGTAAAACTTTAAAGCAGCTATTACAAATACATTTAAGGTCTTAAAGGTAAATATGATCATAATTAATAAAATTATCCAAATTTAGCAGAAAAGTACTATAAAAAAGAATCACATGGAAATTTAGTAAAAGAAATGTACAATATCTGAGCTGAAAAATTCATTGGCTGGGCTTCCTAGCAGATTTGGAGCAGCAGAGGAAAGAGGAGCAGAGAAAAGGGTCTGTGAACTTGAAAAAAGATCAAAAAAATCTATCCAATATTAAGGATATAGAGGGAAAAAATCAAAATAAATGAACAGAACCTCAATAACCTATAAGAGAATATTAAGCATGAAAATAGAGCAGAACAAAAATTTAAGGAAGTGATTTTAACAGACAATTTCCCATATTGGGTGAAAAAGATCAACATATAGTGCCAAGAAGCTAAGCAAATGCAAATAGGAAAAAACACAAAGAGAACCACACGTAGGCACATCATACTCAAACTGCTGAAAAGAAGTTACAGAGAAAAATCTTAAATGTAAGCAGAGAATAACCATATATTATATACAAGGGAACAGCAGTATAAATAATGTCTAATGTCTCATCAGAAACAATAGAATCCATTAAAAAAATGGAATGATATCTTACAGTGATGAAAGAAAAACAAATGACATTCAAGAATTTTACATCCAGAGAAAATATTCTCCAAAAATAAAAGACATTTTCAGATAATAAAAACTGAGAAAATTTGTCACCACCAAAACTTTACTAAGAAAATTCTAAAAGAAGATCTTCAGGCTGGAGGAAAGATGATACCAGATGGAAATTCAAACCTACAGAAAGGAACGAAGAGAACCGAAAGTGATAAATGTGAATGTATATAGAAAAGACATTTATTTTTTCCTTTAATATCTTCAAAATCATATAACTCTTTAAAGCAAAAATTATACTATTGACTAAGGATTTAAAATGTGTAAAAGTAATATGTATAACAATAATACAGAGTATGAAGACCAAATAGAACAACAATATTGCAAGGCTATACCTTCTGAAAAGGATAAAGTGTTTACTCTAGAAAGACACTGTAAAGTATAGATGTATACTGTAATTCTTAGAACAAGCACTAAAAGAGTAAAGAAGTATGCCTAAAAATCCAATACAGGAATAAAATGAAATAATAAATTGTTCAATAATCACAAAAGAATAAGGATACAAGAAAAAATGGAAAAGAAAAACTGACAGGACAAATAGGAAAAAAATAGCAAATAGCAGACTTAAATCTAACCATGTCAATAATTACTTTATATGTTATGGATCAAACACTCTAAATAAAAGGCAAAGATTTTTGAACTACCTTTTTTTTTAAAAAAAGCTATTCCCAACTATGTTTTGTTTACAAGAGATACTCATTTAATAAGAAGAGACATACAAGTTGAAAAAATTTTAATGGGAGAGGATATACCAACCAAAGAGTAAGTAAAAGAGAGTGGGTACATTAACATCAGATACAATGGAAATCAGGACAAGGAGAACAATAGGCATTTTTTTCTTAAAAGACATTTCTTAATAGTATAAGGATCAATTATAAGGAATAGTAGTCATAAGCGTGCATGAACCTAATAGTGGAGTTTCAAGATACATGAAAAAAGAACAACTTAAAAGAAGTAAAGGGAAAATAAGCAAATACATACTAATCGTGGGAGATTTTTAACACCATTTTTCTCAGTAATTGATAGAACAACTAGGAAAAATTCAGTAAAGATGTAGAAGATCCAAACAGTACTACACTGACCTAATGGATATGGATTAAAAATATATTCAACAATTGCAAAATACAGTCTTTTTAAGTGCACAGGGAACCTACAGTTGGATCATAAGTTTTGATACATTTCAAAGACTAATATATTACAGAATATCTTCTCTGATCAAAATAAGATCGAATTTTAGAAATAAATAATGATGTTTACAAAAGCCCTAATTATTTGAAAGTTCAACAATATGCTTCTAAATAATCCATGAGTCAAAAAAGTTATGAGAGAAATTAGAAAATATTTAAAATGAAATATAATGAAAATACAACATATCAACATTTGAGATATAACTAAAGTAGTGATTGAAGAGAAATTTAAAGCTTTATATTTAAAAGGAAGAAAAATAAAAATCACTTTCTATTATAATAAGTTAGAAGAAAAATTAAACCAAAGGAGTTTGAAGAAAGGAAATGATAAAAATGAGTGCAAGTCAATGAAACAGAAAACAAATAGTAGAGAAATTTAATGAATCCAGAAATTGGTTCTTTGAAATAATTAATAGAATTGCTAAACTCTAGCAAGACTGATCAAGAAATATAAGAGCAGAACCTCATGAAATCCAAAGCATACAATAGAGAAAATTAAGTCAGAAGTTGGCTCTTTGGAAAGATTAATAAGATGGATAACCTGAGCAAGAATGATGAATTTTTAAACAAAGAAGAGAAAACACAAATTATTGAAATTAGGAATGGTAAAGGGGATATTTCTTCATATTTCACAGGCATTAAAAAACTACCAAGGGAGTACTGTGAACAACTTTATGTCAATAAATCTGACAACATAGATGAAGTGAACAAATTCCTTGGCAAAATAGCATATGTAAATTAAAACAAGATGAACCAGAAAATCTAAACACACTCTATTTATTTAAGAATTTCCATTTTTTATTAAAATCTTCCCACAAAGGAAACCCCAGGCCCAATTGTTTTCACTGGTGAATTCAAATGTTAAGGAAGAAATAATGCTAAATTTACACAAAGTCTTTAAGAAGACGGAAAAGGAAGGAACATTTCTCAACTCATTTAATGAGGCCATCATAAACCTAATACAAAGACATGATGATGAAATTACAAGATTAGAAAGATTACAAAATAACAGTCCAATTTTTCTCATAATTATAGACCCAAAATCCTCATTAAAATATTAACAAGTTGAATCCAACAACACAGAAATAGGATAATACACCACAACCAGGAACAGTTTGTCTCGGCAATGCAAGGTCAGTTTAACATTCAAAATTCAATCAATATAATCCACAAATTTAATAAACTAATAAACAACCACATGATCATCTCAATAGATGAAGAAAAAGCATTTGACAAAATTCACTGTCAATTCGTCATAAGTACTCTTAGCAAACTGAGAATAGAAGGGAACTTCCTCAACCTGAAAAGGGACATTTTCAAGAAAACTGGCAACTAACATCATATCTAATAGTGAAGACTGAAAATGTTCTTGAGATAAAGAAAAAGGAGAGAATGTCACCAATTCCATTCAATAATGTACTGCAGTGCTTAACCAGTGGTAAAAGACAATTAAAAGCCTTGAAAGGAAGAAGTAAAATTGCATCTATTTCCACATGACTTGATTGTCTTCATTAAAAAAAAAAAAAGAATCCTAGGAAATCTACAAATAAATACTAGAACTAAAAGTGAATTTATGAAATTTATGAAGTTAAATTTAAAATAACCAATTATCTTTCTTTTATCTTTTTATTTGCCTACTAATAGCAAAAATTGGTAAGCAAAATTTTATTAACAAGTCCATTTGCAATAGTATCAAAACTACTTGAGCTAATAAGTGAACGCAGCAATAGCATAAGGATAGGGAAATGAATCAACAAACAGAATAGAGAATCCAGAAGTAGAGCCACACTCATACAATCATTAATTTTTTACAATGGCATCTAAGAAATACAATGGGGAAAAGACAGTCATTTCAACAAATGGTGTTGCTATAACTGTATATCCATATGGAAAAAACATTGAACCTGGATCCTTACTTTATACAATATGCAAAAATTTATTCAAGATGAACCATAGATCCAAAGCTTCTAGAAAAATTAAAATAGGAAAATGTCTTCACAGCCTGGGTATAAGCACAGGGTGCTTAGACAAGACTCCAACAGCAATGACCATAAAAGAAAAATATTGATAAACTGGACTTCATCCAATGAAAAACTTTTTCTCATCAAAATATATCATTCAGAAAATGAATAGGCAAGAGTGAGAGAAAATATTTATAAATTATCTGACAAAAGGCTTGTATGCAGAAATGTTAAGAACAATCCAATAAGAAGACAATTCCATTAAAAATGAGCAAAAAATTTAGACACATTACAAAGTGTTCAACATCATTAGTTATTGTAAAACATCCAAACTAAAACCACTACACACCCACTAGACTAGCAGATATTAAAAAGACTTTCAATCCCAAATATTTGTGAGAATGTAGAACTTGAGCTCTCATATGCTGCTGACAGGAGTATGCAATGGTACAACCCACTGGCAGATCATTTGGCAGTTTCTTATAAAAACTACTCTACCCAATGGCTTAACAATTCCATGCCTAAGAATTTCCTTATAAGAAATGAAAATACTTAGCCACAGATGAAGACTTGTAGAAGAATGTACATAGTAACTGTCTTCATTAGAGCCCCAAACTGGAAACTACCCAAATGTTCATCAACAGAAGAATGAATGGTTTATTCACACAATGGAAGACACTAGGCAATAACAGGTAATAGACTCTGATACAATACCATGGATGAATCCCTGCTGAATAAAAGATGATGTACACAAATACTACGTACTGTAGGATCTTACTGCTATAAAGCTCTGAAAAAGAAACATGATGTAAGATTGAAAACAATCAGAAAAGTGGATGTGTTGGGGGCTGTGTTGACAGGAAGGGGCAAGAGGGGACTTTCTGGGTGATGATCTCAAGATGGTGGCATCTCCAGGAGTCCCCTTGAAACATGACCACATCCAGAAGCAGAGCAGAGATCATCTTTTCTCAGGGTCTCTTCCACAAAATAATTTGATAAAATTGATGTTTTTAATAAAATTATGGGGGCTTCCCTGGTGGCGCAGTGGTTGAGAATCTGCCTGCCAATGCAGGGGACACGGGTTCGAGCCCTGGTCTGGGAAGATCCCACATGCCGCGGAGCAACTAGGCCCGTGAGACACAACTACTGAGCCTGCGCGTCTGGAGCTTGTGCTCCGCAACAAGAGAGGCCACGATAGTGACAGGCCCGCACACCGCAATGAAGAGTGGCCCCCGCTTGCCGCAACTAGAGAAAGCCCTTGCACAGAAACGAAGACCCAACACAGCCAAAAAATAAATAAATAAATAAATAAATAAATAATAAAAAATAAAGGAACTCCTTTAAAAAAAAAAAAGGAAAATGTTTAAAAAAAAATTATGTTGTAAAAAAAATCACTATAAATAAAAGCAAAAGAAAAATGGCAAACAGAAATGGACGGCTGTAAAACACAAAATATACAATGGGATCAGTACACAGAGACTTTCTACAAAGCAATAAGAAACAAAATAAAATCCACTGGGTTTGGTTCTCAGGAATTTTAAACTTAATTTTTTTTTAAAGAATGAAGTGTATTTTGTCCATTACAATGTGTTCATCATTGAAAAGGACAAAATATAAAAGTAGAAAATAAATCACTTTTATCACTGCCTTTAAGGACAACCACTGATAAAATATAGGATGCTGGCACCAAAATATATGAGTGTGATACATATTTCTTAATAGTTTCCCAAAAGGATTATGCTAATATATATTCCAATCAACAATTAATGTACATTGAAAGGAACCAATTAAAAAAAATCTATCCTTCCCTTCAACACCCAATGAGCAAATTCCCAGCCCCATTCTGCATGACAACACATACTCCCTTGCCTCCTCTTGAGCTCATTTCCCTTGTTGTTTCTGAGATTCTTCAGGGTTCTCTTACTGTATCCACTAATACATCCAGGTAGCTGGCTGTCCCTCCCATTCCAAACTACTGCTCTGGGTTTCTCTGCATGTCATTGTTGCCATCAAGTACTTCCTTTCCCTTAAAGCTCTGCCTTACCCAAATCTACATCATTCCAAGTGTGGATACAGGTTTGACACTTAATTCCCTAAAGCACAGCTAAAATGAATGCAGCAATATACTAACCTACTAGAAGCTGAATTAGTAAAAGGAGAATAGAGTTTAGGTGAAAACAATTTTTTTAACTAATTCTTTAAAATTCTTTGTCCTGTGTCTTAATCTGCTTGGCCTATTATAACAAAAAATATCATAAACTGGCTACTTATAAAAAACAGAAATTTATTTCTCAGAGTACTGGAGGCTGGGAAGCCCAAGATCAAGGAGACGGCTTTCAGTCTAGACCCATTGCTCCTTCTTGTTCTCAGCCAAAGGAAAATATTATTACAAAAATCTTTACAGAGATCCAATTTCTCCTCCAATAACACAAGCTTTGTATCACTTGCATATAACTTAATATACCAATATCTGAAGCATCTTCATTCAGATTTTGGTGCTGTTTCCAAGACCTGGGTGTTTCATACGTACTTGTCTCAACATATAAAATGATCTCTTCCATCACTGGAAAGACAAATGGAGAGCCAGTTAGACAAATTCCAGCTGCCAACTCAGAGTGCAGAGACTTCTTAAGACTCACCAAACAGCACTTTTTTTTCATTGCCAGCATTTTAAGATCTAGATTTCACTCTAACCACAAACACACAGACACAGAAAAAACCTCGCAGCAGTGTTAGAGCAGTCATTTGTCCCATATGAAGACCATATGAAAAGATGAAAATAAGAGCTCATTTCTGTTTTGAGTTCACACTTCTTTGATGGCCTTCAATTATTTCTTCATCATTTAAATTGTTTACCTAGCCTCTGACGCTTTGTTATCTTTTTCATCTGTACCACACTTCCTAGATCCACGCTCTGTGTGGTTGCCTCCACTCCCTACTACACACAGACCAGCAGACCATAAGCCCAGAAGGCAGGAGCCACTAGATAAAAGAAAAATAACATGAAATTTAGAGAATGGTTTCATTCGTCTTCTGAGGGGGTTGTATAGGGACAGGCATATTTCCCTGGTTCCTATAGGTATCACCACAGGAGCTTTTTGAATTCTTCAAGCAGGATCCAGGGCCAATTTGGGTCACACGGGCCCTACACTGGCCTTGTGTCAATTCATCATCTAGGCTCTTGCTGCTTTCTTTGGAACCAAGCCCCGTGACTTCTAAAATTCCAGAAAATAAGTCGCCGCCCCCCCAAATTTTGCTTTCTTCCATTCATTAAGTCAACAAAATTTATTGGCACCAAGTGTGTGCCAGGAGCTCTGCTAAGCACTAGGAGCTTGGCAGTGAACCAGAACAACACTGTGCTTGCTACCTAGCGGTGAACGCAGACTTGGAACAAGTAATCTCGAAATAGTTAGAAGCTGCTTACGAGCACCCCACTATGCCAGCTTTGGCCTCCTTCCCCGTGCCTCCTTAGCTTACTTTCTCTGGAGCCACAAAACTACCTTGCTTCCCCAAAGCCTCTTCCTGACCTCAAGTCTCTATAACCACGTCCACTCTTCTTCTACCAGACTCCTGCCTGAACAAACCTCTGTCTATTAGCAGAGACCATGATGTGAACACCTGCTAGAACATTTCCCTACCTAGCTAGACCCATCCTGAAGCTTGGGGCCTCTTTGATGCTGGTGCTCGCCTTTAATCATCTTTTTCCACCCAAACCTGTCCAGTCTCCAATCAGTAACAGCCCTGATTTGGAGAGAGGAAGGGACCAGATAGAAGGAGTCCAGGCATGACATTAACAGAAGCTGAAAAACGTATAGAAAGAAATCCCCCTACGGTGATCTGTCATCTAATATCCACCTTTCTAAAGAGTGATGATGTGTGTTATCTTTCTTATCTTTACAACTGTATTTGTTATTAAACTCGTCTAAATGAATAAATAAGCACATAACTTGGGGAGAGAGTCAGTCAGTCTTTAATTAAACAATCTGCTTTTCTCTCCCAGAAGTTGTCTCACAGAAAACTGTATTTTGCTTTTGTGTGCATTGAGTCAGCTGTCAGTTGGATGTGTGGAGTGAAGTTCTTTGGTAGAAAACAGAGCATAAAATACCTGCACAGAGAAAGACAAATACTCTATGGTATCACTTATATGTGGAATCTAAAAAATAGAACAAACCAATGTATATAACTCAACAGAAGCAGACTCACAGATACAGAGAACAAACTAGTGGTTACAGTGGGGAGAAGGAAGGGGGTGGGCAGGATAGGAATATGGGATTAAAAGGTACAAACTACTATGTACCAAATAGATAAGCAACAAGGAAACATTGTACAGCACAGGGAAATAGAGCTATCATTTTGTAATAACTTTAAATGGAATATAATCTATAAAAATATCAAATAACTACAGTGTTCACCTGAAACTAATATAATATTGTAAATCAACTATATTTCAAAAAAAAAATTTACGATACCTGCATAACTCATTTTAACCATTTGTGATTAATGGACCATCTTTATGGGTAGTGTAAGCTTGAGAGGGGTGGAGGGAAATATTTCTAATCTTATATTTTTAATACAGGTTATAACGGTCTGCACCATTAATCAAAAGGAAAGAGACAAATGCCAGCCTCCAAAGTATAGAAATTATTGACTTCACTGATTTTTAAAATTTTGATCCCCCAGTAAGTACAATAAAGAGAAAATTAAGTTGTGACTGACAGAGCAAATTAAAACCACAACTGTCTTTGTTGGGGCAATGAGCATTGCAATATAAAATAAGCAGTGGACACAGAGTAGAACTGCAAGTATTTATTTGCTATATCTGCTGATTTTATCCCTTTCTATACATAAGCAGCAGCAGCAGCAAATAATCAAATAAACATGCAGTAAGTCATTGGAAGAATGTCACTGGAATTTTATCTGCTCAAAGCTTCAGGAATATGTCTTTTCCTCGATTTTATCAGTATAGAGTATAATATAATGCCTTACTCCATGGAGAAACATTGATCAAAACCTTACAAAAAAGGTATGTATCACATCCTAGCAAAGATTTTACTCTTCTCCATTCTGATACTGTTAGTTGCTCCGTCATCAACAGATGGCGTCTGCTTTCCTCTCATGTTTCCCTGAAGGTTCTCCTTTAAGCCACTGGCCAGAAGTTTGGTCTGCAACAAGGAAGAACAGCCTCAGAGCCTCATGAAAAGGACTCTGCCTGGTATTTTTAACAATTGATATTTCAGGGAATAGATTTAGGAGCTGGTATCTCTTAGAAAATTGTCGGGGGGACTCAGGATTTCCAGGATGCTTTTGAATTTGGTACCAGATAATTTCATGCCAACAATCAATTAAGAACGACTGAATGAACTCAAGGAGAACACCTCATTGTGATTATTTTGGAATAATGTTTGTAGAGATTTTAATGTTCTGTTTTCTAATGGCTATATGAGAAAGCCTTTTTTCTTTTTCCTCTATTGATTTCTTTTTTCCTTTTTGTTATAATTGTGGTAAAATGTGCATAACACAAAATTTGCCATTTTAACTATTTTTAAGTGTACAATTCAGTGGCATTAATTATGTTCACAATGCTGAGCAAACATCACGGTATCTATTTCCAAAGTTATTTCATTACCCCAAACAGAAACTCTGTACCAGTTAAGTAAGAACTCTTTATCCCCCCGCTTTGCCCTCAGCCCTTGGTAACCTCTAATCTATTTTCTGTCTCTATGAATTTGTCTACGCTAGATATTTCATATAAGTAAAGTCAAACAATATTTGATCTTTTATGTCTGGCTTATTTCATTTAACATAGTGTTTTCAAGGTTCATTCATTTTGTGGCATCTATTGGAACTTCACTTTCTGTAGCTGAATAATATTCCCTTGTATGTATACATAACATTTTGTATATCCAATCTAAGTGTAATAGACACCTAGACTGTTTCCACCTTTTCAGTATTTTGAATAATGCAGCAATGGGCATTTGCACTAAAGTATCTGAGTCTCTGTTTGCAATTCTTTGGGGGTATCGACTTAGGAGAGGAATTGCTGGGTCAATTCTTGACCTTTGGCTGACCTCAACTTAATAACTATGTGCTTTCATTATGTTCTCTTTGATCCCTCAAAATTCAGAAACAAATACTTTTATTGTTTCTTTACTTTTAATGGCAATGTAGTTAGTTGCACTTTTTAATAAAACTAATCAGAATGTAACTGCAAAAATTGAATGTGTAATAAAGGCTATACATGGAGTGTCATATTTCAGAATAAATCTCATGTAATCAGATATGAAAAGCCCACCATTAAGGATCAAGGGTTATACTTCATGGGTAGAATGAACATGTTCAAAATTCTTCCAGGAAACTGTTCTCATGTCTGTTTTATTTCTTACAGGGTCCCAGGTATACAAGTAGTAAGACAGGTCACCTCCTGGCAGGCCAGGAATCTTAGGAGATTGGGGGACATTTCAGGGAGAGGAGTTCACACAAATTTGTAGATACTGCAGGCAAAAGCTGATGGCGATGAATTTCCTGAGTTTGGCTTTTAAGCCTCAAAGTAGAAGAACAAATACAAGCAATGTTTTATTTAATCTCTGGAGAATAGAGATTATTGAAAAATCCAATCCTAGATTTCTTACAAAACCTTTGACATAGTTTGTTTTTATGGTTTTAATAGTTGCTTAATGCCATATGACTCCAGATTTGATGATCATACCACAGTTTATATGTGCTAATTAATACTGAATGCTATACTTATGAGAGCAGGCCAAAACACAATGAGATCACCCTTATTTGAACCAAGACTATTCCCCTGGAGATAGTTTGTGAACACAAAATGGACTATTAAGAAAAATTATCCCAAACTTGGAAATAGATAAAAAGATGGCTCATACTTCAAAATCATACCTAGAGCATTATCTGACAGGAATGCTCAAGGATTATCTTATTCCCTAGGAGTATGTACTTTAATCATTTACCATTTATTAGGGTATTTTACAAATCTATGAGGGTAGTCTTCAATCTCCACAAAAATAAAAATTGTTCAAATGATTTCTGTCCTATGGCAATGTACAGTAAATGCATTTTTTTCCTGTGGATGAACAAATGGTTTCTGTTTGGGAGAGAGGATTTCATCTCAAAGGTGAGAGTTGCACTGCCATCTTCGTGGCATTCATCAGTCTTGTGCGTTAATCAGTTTTGTATGTAATGGAGCATCCTTCCTTTCAGTGACTATAAATACTTTGCCCCATCTACACTTTTTAGAGCCAGCTCACCACCCTCTTGGTTTCCTCGTTCATGAGTTAAGTAAATCTTTGACATGGTGCTCACTTAAAAAAAGAAAACACTATAAAAGAATGGCAAGACTGCAGCAAAGCTGCAGACTTGCCTGAAAAACAAGAAAGTCCAGATTACTTTGGAGTAATAGCTTTAAAATGTTCAGAGAAAATAACTGTCAACTTAGAAGTTATACTTAGTTCATATGTCACCCCTGACTGAGATAAAATAAAGATATTCTCGGACACACAGTGATAAAGAGAGTTAACCACCTCTTTAAAAGAACTATTGAAGGAGATATTTCATTGAGAAGAAAAGTAAACTAAGTAGGAATGGATGAGGTTCTTTTTAAAAAAGAAATGGTGAACTAACATTCTAGACAGCAATAATGTGAAAGTTGGGATTTAAAGGCAAGGTTAGGGTATCTGAAAACCTTTTCTCCTTTGGAGAATAAAAAAATAATGAACAAGTTTAGATTTGTTTACAAAATTTATAGCTGATTATATATTTTTAAATTTTAAGGTTACCAAAAATATTAGAGATGCAATTTATAACTTCAAAACTAGCATAGGGAAAATAAATATAACCAGCATGAAGGAAACTCTATCAAACCAGAAGAAGAAAGAAAGGATGGTAAACCAGACAGGCTAAACTGGGTATTGTAAACAAGTACAACCACATCAGTAATCACTAAAAAACATAAATAAATTAAACTCATCTATTTGAAAAGAGGGGATTGTCAGGTGGATTTTATTCAACTATATGGTGTTTTCAAGAGATACTAAAACAAAACCTCACCAAAATATTGAAAATAAAGATACAAAAATATATTTCATACAAATATGAAAAGCAATACAATATAGCAAATTATTATCTGACAAAATAGAATTTAAGGTGAAATAATTAATAGATATAAAAAGCTACACTATAATAACAAAGGAAAATTTTCTAGCAATAAAGTATGAAAAATCACAAAATTGCATGCACTCATGTGAATAGTTTCAAAATATGTAAAGCCAAAAATGACAGGATTACAATGTAAAATTGACACACCTCTATCAAACAGAAAGATCTATTTGGGAAAATATTATTGAGACTAAATATTTTAATGACAAAATTAATAAGCTTACTCGATAGCAAACATAAAATATTTGCAAAAAATGTTTTGCCTACTAGATCATGAAGGATACTATGATTAATTTTAAAGAACTGATACTGCTGAGAACACATTGTCTGTTGACAATGCAATTTAACTGGAAGTCAAACAATAAAGAGATGACAAATATTATATATGCCTGATCCAGCTTGGTCTCTTTTCCCCCATATATTATGGAATAATTCATAGGTCAAAGAAAACATCACAATAAAAATAACAACATATTTGGAACAAAACAGCATTAAAACTACTATGTACCAAAACTTATGAAATAGAGCCAAATGTGACATAGAGAATGTATGGCCTAAATATATTTTTTAAAGAAATATTGAAAATAAATGAACTAAGTATGCAAACTATGAATCTGAGGGAAAAATCAATAAACTCAAAGATTTTTAAAAAAGGAACTAATAAATATGAGTCAAATTAATAAGACTGAAGATGTAGAGACCATTTGTAATACAAATTTTTTAAAACTAATTATATAACATTACAAAAAAAAAGTCTGGGGTTTCCCTGGTGGCTCAGTGGTTGAGAATCTGCCTGCCAATGCAGGGAAGACGGGTTCGAGCCCTGGTCTGGGAAGATCCCACATGCCGCGGAGCAACTAGGCCCGTGAGACACAACTACTGAGCCTGCGCGTCTGGAGCCTGTGCTCCACAACAAGAGAGCCCGCGGTAGTGAGAGGCCCGTGCACCGCGATGAAGAGTGGCCCCCCTTGCCGCAACTAGAGAAAGCCCTCGCACAGAAACGAAGACCCAACACAGCCAAAAATAAATAAATAAATTAATTAATTAACTCCAATCTCTTAAAAAAAAAAAAAAAAAGTCTGGCAACACTGATCAAGAAAAAGAACAGAATACACAACTAACAATTTACGGAAAAAAGAAAGGGAAATAACTCTCAACACGTACGAGATTTTTAAAGGCTAACAGAGTACTGTCAACAATTTCATGCCATTACATTTAAAAACTAAGTCAAAACGTACACTTTTCTAGGAAAAAATGTAAATCACTAAAAGTTACTTTATAACCGTGATGTTTTATAAACCATTATATAAATTTACTTTTAATACCTTCCACCAAGAGTAGATACAAAACTCAGACCAGCTAACAAATCTTCAATAAGCAAATAATCCTTACATAATATATAAAACAATTTCAAAGAATAGAAAAAAGGGAGAAATCTTCCTAGATAGCAAAAGATGACATATACAGTTCAAGAAAGGATAAGTATAGTTAATATCATAAAAGCAGATGCAAAAAAATTCTAACTAAAATACTAGTAAATACAATCCACTAATGTAACATCTTTTAAAAATCAGTAAAGTATAACAGAAAACCAAATGACCTAATAAAGTTTACCTCAGAAATGCAAAGATAATTTGCTGTTAGAAAAAACTTTACACATTAACAGATTAAGGAAGAAAAACTATTTGACAATCTTAAATAAATGAAAAACAGAATTTAATCAAATCAATAGCTCATTAATAATGAAGTCTCTATATACAAAAATAGAAGGTAGCTTTTGTTAAGTCTCAATAAGAATTTCTACCAAAAATCTACAAGATAAGATACTTACAGATAGCCATGACCCTTTAAAAACATTCTCTGCCATCACCATTTTTAGGGCACATGGTGCTAGAAGTCTTAGCAAAACAATAACAAACAAACAAATGAATTAAATACATAAGAACTGGAAAAGAAAAACCAACATTTTATTACAGTACTTATATATAATGCAATTATCATGTACAATTATCATGTATCAGATAATCCAAGAAAATTTGCAAAAACATCATTAAAACCAAATAAGACAATTCACAGAGATTTCTGAATTTAAGACATCATATAAAATTAGTATTTTTCTCTGCAACAGAATAAAATATTGTCTTAATATAATAATTTTTTAAAAATCTACCCTGTAGTAACTTGTTCTTTCTACCTGGAGGCCTACAGGCTTTTATTCTTTATCATCCAGCTTCATGAATTTTGCCAGGACATACTTGGAGGTCTGTCTTTACTCCTCAGTCCTCTTTGGAATTCTGTGAGACTTTTCTATCTCAGGATTAAGTCTCCCTTTACCTCATAAATAATTTCTTTTAGGGTTTGTTTAGTAATTATTAAGTCTCCGGGATCTATCTCTGTCTCTTTCCCTCATGATTTCCGCCTCTTCATACATTTGCTCTGTGCTCTGAAATGGTTCTTGTGCTCCATCCTCCTGAACACTGATTAGGATCTCAACCAACTCTTCACTCATCATCACCAGAGGACTGGCACCCAGCAGGACATCTTTCAGCAGAGATTTAAACAGAGCCCACGGCTTTATCAAAGTCTAACAGCATAAGGTTGTGTACATCCAACTGGCTCAGGAAAGACAAGTATCTTGGGGTGCAGGGAATAAGGGAAATATAATTGGCTGCATATTTCCACTCATGCACTTGGCCAAAAAATCCCACTCACTTTAGTACCAAAATACAAAATACTACAGACACATTGCAATATATGCAAGAAAAATGTAGAAAATCATTAGGGAGAAAATCCTGAAATATTACAGAAGGACTTAAAAGAAGGTCTAAATAAATGGGAGATATACCATATCCATAGATGGGAACGGTCAGCATAATAAAAACGTGATGTCTCTCCAAATTAGTCTAATGTTCAACACAATTCCAACAAAAATTGCACCAAAACTTTATGGAGCTTGATGAATTTGAATCTAAAATTCATATGGAAGATTATAAATTCAAGGAGTATTAAGATAACTCTCAATACGCCAGGGGGGGCCAGGCTGCCCCTCCCACAGTGCGACCACTCTCCCACCCCGGCCCGCCTCCAACTGGGTGGGTCAGGGCAGGGCGGACTGTCCCCCGTCGGGCGGGTGGCACCATCGGGCCAGGGAGGGGAGGGGGGGGTGGGGCGGGGCGTGCTTGGTGGGAGTGGGTTCTGCCTTTCCCCCCTTTTAAAAAAATAAAAAATAACTCTCAGTAAAATAAAAGGGAGATGAAATTTGCCTTTGATATACCAAGGCTTATTTTAAAATTCGAATAACTAAAGGGTGATAGTAAATGCAATGATAAAATTACACATAATTGTAATAGTAGTGAAGGACAAGTAATAATCTCAAGCTTATTTGGGAGTTCAATAAACTACAATGAGGTCAATCCACCAGTAGATGAGAGCAAACATTTTAAAACTTCTATATAGCTCTTAGCTAAAACTGGAAAAAAAATTAATCTTGACCAATATTTAATATGCAGACTGACATTGCCTCCTTCTTAGGGGCTTGTGTCAGTAAACAGGGGTCACCTATAGTGGGGTGAGTACCCCGAGAGAAGTGACAGTACCCCAATGCAGAATTCCCCTCAACCACCATGAACAGACCCTTGAAAATGCTCCAGATTAAGTTTACAGAGATAACACCATACTTAAAATACATTCACCATATCGCTTACAGGAAGATCATAGCAACAAAGATGTTGAAGCCAGAAAGGCACAAAAGGCTACATATTGTCATCCATGTGGTTGATTTTGAAAAAGAAGACCTTTAAAATACAGTACAAAATTCACAATATTTCATAATAAAATAGGCAAGAGAAGATGAAAATCCATTGTTCTACAAGGAGATTCATGGTTTAGTTTGTGGTAAGTTATGTAAAATAATTGTCGAATTTACATTTGAGCTACACATTTATTTTCCTTTACAAAGTGACGAGTGTTCCCAGTTTGCCGACCTTCTCTATTATGAAAAACTGCTCTTAAGTAGTTTGCTACTAAGAAAATGTTTTCCCCCAAAATCATGTTTAATCTGCCCCTTCAAAAGTAAGATAACTTTTTTAAATGGTTGAAGAAGAAACTGCTTTTTAAAACTCAGGCTATGGATTAAACCTTTTGAAAAAGAATATTCAGGAATGTTTCCATGATTATGCAATTTTATTGCAATAACAATACAAATATATCTTCTATAAAACATATCATGTATGCGTATTTAAAACTGGAGAAACATAATTTCCTAACCTGTTTAACAATCATTCACATGAAACATTTCTGTGGGTTTTGAACTAGGGCCCCTGCCACGTGCGAGGTCTAATGATGAACAAAACTCCCATCATCGCACAGTGGGGCAGACAGATGAGTAGCATGATCGGCCATCACTGCAAAGTGCAGTAGTGCCATGTGAGTAGGGCTCCTAATTCAGTCTTGAGGGGGAAATGAAAGCTTCCTGGAATAAGCGATATCATAGGTGAAATCTGAAAGATACATACAAAAAGGTATGCTGGAGTAGGAGGGAGTAAAAGAAAGTGGGATGATTCAGCCAAATGCACCACAGCAGAGCCGGTCCTCTGGCTTTAGAAGGGATGTTGCCCTTCTTATTCTGACATCACAGAACCTGACCATGAAAGTTTAGGTAGGTGTTTCTTCTACCTAAACTGGAAATTGAGACTGGTAATGTCCACCGAGGGAGACATGGAGGAGATGGCAGCTGAGAGCAAAACTAGGTCTGGATGCAGGGAGGCTGCCTTCCTTTCCATACCCTCCCCATCGCCTCGCAACACTCTCTTCAGCTCTTCATCTCTCCCTGTTCCTTAAAATATTCTACCCATGCATCAGGATCAGTCACCTGACCCAAGACCAGCTGTGTCACTCTTTTTTTAAATCTTTTTCTTACATATGGTTGACAAAAAAGTCATATCTAGATTGATACTTGGATATAGGAAAAAGTGTAATAATTTATGCCTCTCTCCCTGTGCCCCAAGCAAGGTTACCAGGGAGTTCTCTTCATTGAGTCTGTCATCCCAAGTCCAGCTAGCCATCCAACGATAATTTGATTTCCTTTGCCATTGTCCCTTCTGTGTATATCTCCCCAAGAAACCTCTTGGGTACAAGAGATATCACCTGTGGAAGAATTACTGGGTTCCTAGCCCAGTAGTGCTCAAACTTTAGTGGGCACACAAATCAACTTGCAGGGGAGGGGGTGTCGTTAAATACAGTAGGTCTAGAGTGAGACCTCCACTGTACACTTCTAACAAACTTCTAAGTTCGCAAAGTCCTATGCCATCTTATTGCCTTCCAAACTCTCCCCAATTTCCTGAAATAAGAAAGTACTTGGTTTCTTTAAATAAAATTATTACTTTAATCCCAGAAGATACATACACACACACACAGAGTACATGTTATGGGCTGAATTGTGTCCCCCAAAATTCCTGTTGCAATTCTAACCCCCCATACCTCTGAATGTGACTGTATTTGGAGATACGGTCTTTAAAGAGATAAGTTAAAATGGGGCCATTAGGGTGGGGCCCTAATCCAATCTGACTGGTGTCCTTATAGGAAGGGGAGACTTGGACGCACAGAGAGACACCAGGGGTGCTCACAAACAGAGGAAAGACATATGAGGACACAGTGAAAAGGCAGCCATCTGCAAACCATGGAGAGAGGCCTCAGGAAAAACCAAACCTGCCAACACCTTGATCTTGGACTTCCAGCCTCCAGAACCATGGGAAGTAAATTTTTGTTGTTTAAGCCACCCAGTTTGTGGTATGTTGATGTAGCAGCCTTAGGAAACAAATACATTGTTGTATCAAAAGAATTTGCATGTGTGATTCACTGACTGCCTGCAACTTAGGGGAAGTAATGAAAAGAGTACAGGTAACTGAGAGATGGAAATAGGCACCTTCAAAGTAGTCCATCTGACTTTCAAAAATGGAAACAGCATGAATTCCAAAAATTGCAGGTGGGTACAGTTGAAATGAATTCCCTTGACAACATTTTGGGCAGGATTGTTAAACAGGTGGCTGGTGAGCTCTTAGAAAATAGAGCCATAAAGGAAAATCTGGGATCACTCAGATTAAGACATGCTGAGCTAACCTCGTTTCCTCTATTGATAGGTTAGTTGAAGGAGATCATGGGAAGGCTACAATCATACTGTATCTAATTTCAATAAGATATTTGGTAAAAGGCTGTCATGTGATCCTTCAGAGAAAGATAAGAGAAATGTAGACTGAATGAGATTTGGCATCAGGTGGATTTGTGGCTGATTGAAATCTATGAACCTGGGATGTTAATCAAGGAAGCATTATGTACTTGAAGATTAAGACCCACAGGTATGCTCATAACAATGACTTCCATACAATTGCATACATACAAACACTGAAATTATGTGTGGCGAAGATAGCTCATTGTCTTCCAACAATTATTTTCTCTTTCTTTCAGATGACAGAAATTTTAGCTGAGTAGATGAACAAACAGAAAAAAAAGACTACTTTTCCCAGCCTTGTTGGCAAGTTGGAATAGCCATTTGACTAAGTTCTGTGCAACAGGATGAGAACAGATATCATGTGCTCTGGAGATCATGTCCTTAAAATGAAGGGGTGCCCCCTCTTCACTTTTGCCCTTCGTATTGATTAGAGTATGAACATATTGGTGAGCCAACTTGGCCCTTAGGGTGACAGAGAAATAAGACAGAGGTAGAAGGATAGAAGGATTTCTGACTCTGTGGAGCCTGCCTACCAGCTCTAGACTTATACCCAGATAGTTGAGAAAGAAAGAAATGTCCGTCTTATTTAAGCCACTGTTATGCTGCATCTCTGAGCACCTGAATTTATATCCTAAGTAACTGAGCATGTTTGTCTGATTGGCAAGGGACATTAAGCTGGGGAGGAAAACCAACACATTCAACGTCAACCAGAAAATCTAAATAGGGTGGAGGACCCTACATTCATGATGCATTTATGTTTAAATAATCAGTTACATAATAAATGTAGGAAGATCTACCATAAAACAAGGTCATGTGTTTAAAAAAAAAAAAAAAAGGATTTTTTTATCTGAATTCAAAGCCACACTCTTAGGCTGCAATAAGTAAATGTGATGCCATCATCAATGATATTAATTAAGAGCCTCAGCCATGCCTTTCTGATCAGATGACAGGAAAACAGCCAGAGGGTGACCAGGACACAAAGTGCATGGGCTGATCTCCATGGGTGCACAAACAGAAAATGGGTTTATTTTCTCCCCCTGCACACACACTCTCCCTTCCTCACCACTTGACACCTCACACAAACTTCATAGGTTTAGGGTTACTTTCATTCATAATTACAGTCTCATTATTCAGAACTCATTTTCAGGTACCAAAAGTTTCAGTCTTAATGAAGACATCTCACCACACGCCTCTGGTTTTTGAACCATAAATTCCAGCATAAATCAAAAGTTTAATATCACATCTAATTCAAAGCCTCTCCCCTCCCCCTGTTCACGGGGCTCCTGGCTCAAGGCAACATGGAAGCGGGTGCGATCTGTTTGGTCACTCTCTGTCCTGCCTCTTCTCATCCTCTTCTCCCACTCACTCTGCTTCTTCAGGAAGAACAGGTCAGAAAAGGGGTAGAAAGAAACAGAACAAAATAATAATAATAGGATCAAAAGTCCTTTGGTTTAGCTGGAGCTATGGCTGTTCTATCTCTTGTCACAGGCCGGCTGGCTGTCCTGTTCTCCACCATGGCAGGAGCCGAATGCTGGCCACTCACAGAGCCGAGGGCTCCTCAGTGAACCTTACAGGAATCTCTAAACTGTACAACTCCCTGACTTGGTCACAGATTCCACCTGAATTTTTGTTAGCCCACCCTGGTATCTGTGTAACGTGGACCACAGACTATCATTGTGATCGTAAGCAAGGGCCGCCCTCATGAGCTAGGGCTGTCAGGAAGGCTTGTCCCAGGTCCCTTCTGTCTATTCACGTGGACCATATCCAGGGTGCAGCCTCGATACTTCAGACACGAGGAGCACAGGATGCCTCTCGCCGCTTCCCCTCTTCCTGCCCTTTCACCACAGGAGATTCCACCAGCCTCGGGCCTTTGTATCCTCTCGGCAGGAAGCAGGTACCATTCTCCACGTTCACACATCCTCTCAGACCCCAGGGTATATAAATTAAGCTCCTTCAAGAATACCCTCGCTCCTTTCCCCTTACATGTACCAGGGTGAGCCTGAGTTTTCCACCACTTCCTGTGCCAACCTCCCTCTTGCAGGCCCCCCAACCTCTGGGAGCAATTCTCTGGGAGCCCCTCGTACTCTGTTCGTGGGCACCTCTTCATTCCCCATGTAAAAGGAAGGAGAAAAGCCAAAAATTTCACTCTAAGTCTATGGAGCCCTATGCTAATCCAATCAGCTGTCTCACTGAACTCTGCTTTCTGTGGATACTGGCTAGATGACCTGCTGCAGATAGCAACTTTCATCTCTTATTAAGTCCTCGATGTCTTGCAGCTCTTCCTTCAAATGTGAGGGGGTTTGGGGCTTGAAAGAGACCACTCATTGTCCCCCAAAATATGTTCTCCTCATAGATCTTGCCATGATTCTAAGACCAGGGCACAAAACAACAACCAAAACAAAAAAACCAAGATGATCCTAGAACATCTTTTAGTGCGTGAAAGTTAAAAAAAACATTTTAATGACAGCATGTCCAGAGGACCTAAGAACAAATCTGAAAAGCCTCCCAGTGGCCAACACTAATACGATTTGGGCAACATAATAAAAAAGAGTTGTATTGCGCTATAACTCAAAGAATAAAATAAATATCCATGAGCCCATGCTTATATATATGAATAATTGGACAAATAAATAAACAAAAGAGAAAGGGCAAATCTTCCTTAAGGAAGAATTCCAATTAATAAATGTAGAAGGAATCAGGAAAATAAGAAATCACCATTAGAACACCACAATATTTATTGCTGCAGACAAGATTAATTGATAATTGCTAAAATTAGTGGGTGAAACTTTAAGAAGAAACAGGGTATTTTATCACACTTTTATATCTCCCAAATTTACTAACTACTGTTGTGGTTTGAAAACATGACCACCACTTCTGTTATACCTCTCCCTCCAGGAGGTGGAGTTTAATAGACCTTCCCCTTGAGTGTGGGCTGTACTTAGGGACCTGCTTCTGATGAACAGATTAGACAAAGGGAAAAACAGTAATTTTCCAATGGAGAGAGCTAACAGATATCACCTTAACCAGCTGACCAAGGTTCATGACACCTGTAATTATACAGGTTGATATTATGTGCCCATTGATATGATATAATGAGAAGGGCATATCACCTCTGTAATATTCTTTCCTGAAATCCATAACCATTTATTTACGAGAAAACATAAGACAAACCCAAATTGAGGGACATTCTGCAAAATACCTGACCACTACTCTTCAAAGTGTGTAAGGTCATGAAAGACAAAGAAAGATAGAAAAATGGCCCAAGGTGGAGGAAACTAGGGAGACATGATGACTAAATGCAATATGGTACCCCAAATGGGACCCTGGAACAGAAAAAGGACATTAATAGAAACACTTGGTAAATCCAAATAAAGTCAGTAGTTTAGTTAATAATATTGCCCCAATGTTATCTCTCAGTTTTGATAAATGTGCCATGGTTCTGTGAGATGTTAACCTTAGGAAGAGCCAGGTAAAGGATGTGTGGGAACACTGTATTCTTACTAACTTTTTAGTCAATCTAAATGATTTCAAACTAAAAAGTTAAAAAACTAAGTATGGTTGCAAATCATTTGGTGAGAGGTGCAGATGGAGATGTCTCTGATTTGTGAGGTAGGAGGTCAAGCAATTTGCTGAGAAAAGTAAGGGTAGAACAAAGGGACTGCTGAAAGCCCTTATTACCACTTGCCAGAGAGTCTACTTGGCATTTTAACAAATTATCCCCCCAAATCACCATACTGTGTTGTAATTGTGCTATGTCTCCATATATCTGCCACCCCTGTGTTCTCTGGTCATGCTATAGTGATGTAAGAGATTCAAATACACCTTTTCAGCAAAAGAAGAAGTTTCCCAGTTGGAGGTCTGAGGCAAGAAGAGGTGACCTTTCTCCTGGACCAAGCATGAATTCCAACGTCCCTCTGTGTGACACTAATAAACAGCGTCTCTGGCCACTGAAGGCAGGATCTTAATATTTAACAATGTAATGTCTCTGTCAAGTGGGCTGCTCATCATTGATACAGAGCTGAGATTAATAGGAAAAATACACCATTTACCCAAGTTACATTTTTATAATATCCTGTTACATTGGTGTATAGTTCATACTCTCTATATTAGTAGGTATGTCGCTAGCATCTAGTTGAAATGCACAGAAGTAAATAACATTTAGCAGTAGCTTCATGATCTATCTAGAACGATGTCTTTATTTTTCTTAAACATTTGATATGTTACACCACCCAGATAGAAAATAAAACACAGAGTGTAGGATACACACATACTAACCATAAAAACAACCATATTGTAACACCAAAATATATTTATAAAATTGGTCAAGGAAATTGAATTTAACATATGCTGTTATCATACAAGTATTTATAATGAAATAACACTTTGTATTTATATAGCACTTTTCTTCTAAGGAGCAAAAATATGGCTCAGATATTATTACTCATTCTCACACCATCCTTGACAGGTGGGTAAGTAGCAACATTTATACCAAGTTTTAATCACTGAGAAACCAAGACATGTATAGAGAAAGCAAACAAACCACACACAGTGAGCCAGAAACTTGGAATTTTCCAGCCCCTAATATCTAATGTATTCTACCTACTCTTTTCTCCAAAATCTTAAAAGCTAGTTTGAATACTACGGGGAAAAAGAGAGAGAGAGAGAAACACTGAGGAATAAAACAGGTTTATAGCAGCTACAAGGAAGCTAATGGTAAGACTTAGATTAGAAACTGCTGAAAGTTAAAAACAGTGCCCAAACCTTGATCACCTACTTGGGCAATCTATACTGCAGCTCAGGAAAAGTTTGTATGGAAACACAAAAGATCCCGAATGGCCAAAGCAATCTTGAGAAAGAAAAACGGAGCTGGAGGAGTCAGGCTCCCAGACTTCAGACTATACTACAAAGCTACAGTAATCAAGACAGTATGGTACTGGCACAAAAACAGAAATATATATCAATGGAACAGGATAGAAAGCCCAGAGATAAACCCACACACATATGGTCACCTTATATTTGATAAAGCTCCTTTGAGATATTCCCATTTTATATACTTAGGGAGGTTAAGGAAGTTGTCAAAGGTCGGGCAGGTATGAGCTGACGCCAAACCCATTCACTGAAGCCACATGGAACTTTCTCTCGCTTCTCAATTTGTGCAGAGATCTGAGTCTTATCTTTTGCTTCTTCCCCTGCACTGAAGAAAAATCTAAAAGCCATCATTTTGTAACATTGAAAACTTGGATTCAAAAATCCATTAAAATCTTACTTATAGAAACACTTCCCAAAGCCTGATAGCAAGTAATTCAGATAAAAGCACATATTTCCACGACTTTGCTGTTCATCGCTCTAAACAACATAATTCCTATTTTGAGCTTCATCCTTCCCTATTTGACTGCTTTTAAACCTATCGTAGTGTACCATGAAGCTGCAAATACTGTGAAAGAATAAAAAAAAAAAAAAGTGCAACCAGCTTCAAGATAATTGATAACTCCCCCTTCAACAGACAAATATATATGAAATATAGTGAAGCACAATGATATACTTTAATTAATTTAATTAATTAGTTAATTAATGAATGCCCCCCTGGCATGTAAATTTCATTTTCTTATCCAGAGAACTTCTTGGCCCACAAGGAGAGAAAAAAGTAATGATCCTTCAGAAGTCTCTGACCTTCACGACAGTTGGAGGCCACCTTCAGGGGAGCATGTCCTCTGTGAGGTCACAAAGAAAATTAGGTCTTCAAGAATGCACTGTGCAATCCACATATTGGCTTAGGAGAGAGACCCAGTGTTAGAAATAAACAAATCATACCAGTCATCTTTGGCTTGATTTTTCTTCTTACTTCCATCACTGGATAGATTTACTTTTAATGTGACAAATCACCAAGGTTTAGGACCTCCACCTTCCCAGGAACCAAAGCAAGAAAATGAGGAGGAGAAGAGGCCCATCTCCAAAGACCACATCCTGCATCCCTGGAATAAGGGCCTTTTCCCCTCACCTCCCTGACAACTACCCCAGCTGGGCTGTTTTCATTTACTTCCACACAGGCTCCCCTACTGTTGGTTGGTTCATACCTTTGCATTGCTCAGGCCTCCCTCCTGGCACTCAACCCTGCTGCGTTGGATCCATGATGGAATTTCTCTTCCACGTGAACCACTCGTGGGTGGTCCTCCAGTTCTGTTAATTTTGAAGAATGGAAGACATTTCCGCCTGAGTTATCCAGGTCTTAGGCTTACGTTCATTTCAGACCATGAGTAATGCTCTCCTGGGCATCCGGGAACACCCAAGAAATCCTGATTTCCCCAGAGTCTCTTTCTCCTAACACAAAGACCAAAGTCCTCTTCTTTTCCCTCCCCTAACCTCCTTTGTAATTCTCAAGTCTTTCATGGCATTTGTTCACTTGTTTAATCTTCCAGCAAATGTTTATTTAACAACTATCGACTGTGGTCCAGACACTTAACTGAATGTCAGGAAACAAAGATGAGTAAGATGTAGTCCTTGCCATAAATAAGTTCATGTTGCTTTGAGGGAGACCAGTGACCCAGGCCATTAGAGAACACAGTGGAAGGGCAGGGACAGAGTTAAGCCCAGGGCATTACAGGGCTCTCACAAAGAGCCAACCCACCCAGCTGGGGACTCTGTCCCTTTCTCCTCATTCTTCAGGTTGCATGTGCTTCCAGAGCTTGGTTTTATTAAGTGTTTAAACATTTCCCTTTCTGTCAACCTTCCCTACAGAGACATCAGGTCGACCTCCCTGACTCCCAAACTGAGTCACCATGTTGCTTTTCAGCCAGCAAGTCGTATATACCCAGACTCATCACCTTCTCATTGTAAATACTACCACAAACACCAGAATACTTAAAACTCCTGTAATCAAACTCACCTCAACCCATGTTTGAGTTTTCCTAATCCACATTTAATTTGAGGAAGGTGAATTTTTCAGGGCAGTGTGCTTAGAATTGCTTTTGAAATCAACAGACATTCACTTTATCCTTGTGTCTCAACTTCTGACCTCATAAAGATGAAAAAAAGAAGAAAAACCTCCATTCATTTTAATTCTTAGTCCCTAATGTTATTCGGCATGCATCTTTAGTGACTGGCTTTTCTCTTACCTATCTGGTTTTGGATTGCATTGGCCAGCTTCAGAAAAATCATCTTTACTAAATTGGTTCTGAGAGTAATTGAGGCAGAAGGCACATGCAGTCCCTCAGCAATTGTTTTAGCTGTGATGTCAGTTTTGAAATTAACAGCCTAATAAGGGGTCAGATACATGAGGTTTTAAAGCCTATTTACTGGGACTTCCCTGGCGGTCCAGGGGTTGAGACTTCACCTTCCAGTGCAGGGGGTGCAAGTTCAATCCCTGGTCGAGGAGCTAGGATCCCACATGCCTCGTGGCCAAAAAACCAAAACATAAAACAAAAGCAGTATTGTAACAAATTCAATAAAGACTTTAAAGATGGTCCACATTAAAAAAAAAAAAAATCTTAAAAAAAGCCTATTTACTTATCATATATTCAAAACCCTTAATCAGCTTATGAGCCTCACATTCAATGTCAGTTGTCATTCTTTATTCTCATCACGATTTCTTAACAAACCAAAATACCATTATGTTGTTATCTTTTCTAGAAAAAAAAAAAAAAAAAACTTGAATGTGAAAGACATTAAGCCACAGAGAGACAGGGACAAAAGCGTGGGCTCTGGACCTAGAGATCCAGTCTCAAGTCCTGTCCTACCACTTATTCATTGCATGATTTGCCACAAATTATTTAACTTCTTTGAGGCTCAATCCCCTTATCTATTAAATGAAAAAAATAATCATTCCTGCCTTACAGGGTGGGTTTTTATTTATTTATTTATTTTTGGCTGTGTTGGGTCTTCGTTTCTGTGCGAGGGCTTTCTCTAGTTGCGGCGAGCGGGGGCCACTCTTCATCGCAGTGCACGGGCCTCTCACTATCGCGGCCTCTCTTGTTGCGGGGCACAGGCTCCAAACGCGCAGGCTCAGTAGTTGTGGCTCACGGGCCCAGCTGCTCCGCGGCATGTGGGATCTTCCCAGACCAGGGCTCGAACCCGTGTCTCCTGCATTGGCAGGCAGATCCTCAACCACTGCGCCACCAGGGAAGCCCCACAGGGTGGGTTTTGAGGATCACTGAGAATGAGTGAAAGTCCTCATCTCGTGGGCTCAGCAGCAGCATTCCCCTTGCCCACCCCCAGCCCTTCTTTCTGAAAGTGCCTCCTCTGAGCTGCCCACATCACTCAGGTCCTCTCCTTCTGCTATGGACTCTTCTAATCCTCCATTCTGTGGCCTGTACCCACTGAATTTCCTAAGGTTTCCATCCTAGACTCTTCCCTTTTCATTCTACAGCCTCTAAGACATCTCATCCACACTATCGGCTTTAACGTTAGTTGCCTCCAAACTCTAATTTGAATTTCAGACCCTTATGTGCAAGGATTTACAGCTGTTACAATAGCTATTATAGTATCTCCATTTGGGGATATCTCACACTCAACAGGTCTGAACCAAGTTCAAATTCTCTCCTAAATCCAGCAGTCCTCCCGCCGTGTCCCCCATCTCAGCTAATGGCACCGTTCATCCCCCTGTGTAAGCCAGAAACCAAGGGACCACCTCTGACACCTCACTCATCCCCCAAATCCAACCGGCACAAGTCCTGTCCATTCTGCCTCCTAAAGAGCTCATAAATATGCCTTTCGACCTACATCTCATCCAACCGCTGATCCGCGTTACAATCATCTGTCTCCTAAACCACCCACCCCTCTCATTCCTGTGCTACAGCTGGAGTGCCCTTCCCAATGCACAGATGTCATGGTGTCATTCTCCTGCTTATGCCCTTTCATGGCACCGCATTGCTCTTTGGATCAGAAATAATATTTGCAATGAGACCTATACAATCCCACCTGACCTGGCCCTGGCTACCTCACCAGTCTCATCCCCCATTGCTTTTCCTCCCCATATCACATTGCCTCCTTGCCCCCCGACCTTAGTCATCCATCAGACCCCAGTTCAAGTTCACTTCTGCAGAATGGCATTCGAGGACCCCTTGAACTAGTCTACACCTTCTTCTAGACGTTCCTATCTCATCACATGATTTTACTGCATGGCATGATCACAGTTTGCTGTTATCTAACAATGTGTTTCTTTTCATCAATGTCAGTCTCCAGTGCTAGAGTGCATGATCCAGCAGGATGGAAATCGGTATGTCCCGCTTATCCTTGAGTTCCCAGTGGCAAGTCTCAGTGCAACTTCAATATGTATCCATTGCATTATTCATAGAATTATTTATTAAATTATGAATTACATCTTTAATTAATTAATACTGAGGTGGACCAGCAGAGTGGTTAGTTAAGAGCCCTGCTTCCTCAAGCAAACTGCCAGGATCCATTTCTGGCTCTACCGCTGACTAGTGGTGGGACGTTGGTGAAGCTGGCACTGTCCCCAACGCCCCCTCTCCAAAATTGGGTAGGTCACATAGGAAACTCAGCAAGACGAAAGTTAGCTTCACAGCAACTAGTTAACAAGAACCAGTCTTTAGCCAAATGCCAAAAATACATTTTGTGTTTTTTAAAAAATATGTCCTTAGTGAACATTAGTTCATTGCAGAGGATATTATACAAAAAGAAGAAAAAATGGAGTTCCAGCCTGTTGTGTTTTGCTACCAAATCACAATCCTGACAATACCTTATCCATTCCCAGTACAGGTGTCTCAGTGAACATCAGTTTTGTGCTGAGTCCCTGACCTGGAGCGCCCAAGCTCTCCTGCCACTGACACAGCTTCTCCTCCAAGAGAAATCCAGCCAGGAGCCGGCCCGTGCCCCGCACGCAGGAAACAAGGCTGAGCTGGGCCCCTCTCCTGCAAGCAATCAGCACAGGCCCTCAAGCATGAGATTTAATTGCTTGTTCATTATTTTAGCTCACAGGGGCTACAAGGAAGCTTGGCGTTTCCGAGCACATCATCCAACAGAACCCTGGGAGCTGTCAAGGCTAAAAAGTAACAACAGAAATGAGAAAGGAGCCTGTCTTGAGCAGAATGGCTCCAGGTGCCCATGACTCAATGAGAGGGTCCCAATCAAAACGTGTGGCAGATCCACGCTGTTCGCTCTGCCCTTTCCAATCCTATTTGTGCAGGGAGGAGAGGGGCACAAAGAGATGAGAATTTGAACTCACAGCCCCCGAGTACACCAATGTCCCTTTTCTGTGGGATTGTATACTTAAAGTGCTTGAAAAGTCAATAACTTCCCATGGTGTCACAGCAAAGCCAAAAGATTAAAAAAGAGCCATTGTCCTTCTGATGTGGAAAGTAATAAGTGAGCAGGCTGAATCCTCTTTGGGTTTAAAAGCCTGTGCAGTGCTAGCAGTTCTGCTTTAAGGTGTCAAAATTGCCTTAAATCTTTGGCTTTGTTATACCCTACTGCTGCACAGATATAATAGGGCCACGCTGACTGTCTCAAACAATGTGGAGATCATTTTTCTCTCTAAAAACTTTGTTGAAATATATATATTAGCACAGACCTTTTCCTTAACATTTTCTGTTTTAAAAAACACTATGTTTTCAGATGTTTCTTAAGACAGCAGAGTAGCCAAGCAGTAGCTCGCTTAAAAAAAAAAAAAAAAAATCGTACACCAGTTCTCAGGATTTGAGCACAAAAGTTACAGCTAATTTTCCTCCCCCATTTTATTTCCTCCATTGGAGCACATTTGACCTCATCAGTCTTAAGGCAGAAAACTTCAGCAAAGGCAGGAGGACTATTTAAAGTGATGAAAAAGATGCTGAATGAAGGATTATGCCTTTGATGAAGGCTGAAAGAAATGCAGTGCTTAGGAAGTGGATAAAATAGCAACCAGTCTTTGCTTTGGATGAAACCTTGAAGGTGCACTTTCCCGCCAGTGATCTTAAAAATAAAAAAATAAAAACGAGCAGAGACTGGCAAGTCTTCTAGTTGTCTGATATCTGTACATCCACATGATGAACACTTACTGAATTCCAGATGGTCCCTGCCCCATTCCAGGCTCCGTGATGGATTGGGCATCCTGTAACTGCACCAGGAAAAAACATGAGGATGCAGGCGCTGGACGGGGAAAGAGAAGCCTCCTCCCATTCACCCACCCCAACAGAGAAGGAAGACCCTGGTCATGCAGACCCAAGTGGCCATGAACTTGTTCTTCAGGAGAAAAGATGGGGAGAATGTCCTGGAGAAAGAAGACCTTGAAAGGATGCTGCAAAGATGCCCTTTCTCCCTCCTCTCTTTCCCCCTTTCCCCCAAGACCGTTAGCTCCAAAATACCCCACCCATCCAGCTCCAGATTCTACTCTCTAGCTGGAGCCCAACAGACACATTTCTCAAAAGCAAGTTAAAAAACAAAGCAAGCACCCCTTCCAACTCATCCGTCTGTGCCAGAGAGACACAGAATGTCATTTCCACATCTGCCTGTCCTGTATCCGTTGGATTGTGAACTACTTAAGCATAAAGGCTAAATGTTCTAAACAGTGAGATTCCCCTCATGCTTCAGTTAGGTGTTTACAGGGCAATATTTACTAAAAAAAAAAAAAAAAAAAAAAAAAATCATTATATAGCAAATCTGGTTTCTGAACCTTGAATGGGAGGAACTGGGCTGTGCACAGGAAATGTCTAACTATCCTCATCTCCAGCTTTTAAGAGGCTGCAGGTCTTAGCTGTATTCTGCTGTTATCTTTGGGGTGTTCTGTGCTTTTGCTCAGGGGGCCCACCCTGGCGGCAATCATTTTATGAGCAGACCCAGTCACCCTGCCGGTGTTTGCACTGCCTGCATTGCTTCAAAAGTCAGGCTCACCAGAAAGAGCAATTTCTTAATGGAAAGAATTTGTTATCAGTTTAAGCCACAAGCCTGAATCTTTGAAACAGCATGACTCAGATAGTTCAGCACTCAGAGAATTAAGGTTTCACGTCCCTTGGTTTTATGTGAGGTTTCTTACTCTCCTGAGGCTGAGAGAATTAAATTACTGGCGCCGTCTCATTCTTCACTCATACAGTATTTACCAGCACCTACTATGTGCAAGAGGTAGTGGGAAGTAGAAAAGATTACATTTTCGAAAGCAACTATCTCCAAGGAGGTTAGTTAAATGATAGATCTTAGAATTACAAGAGAAAAATTTGTGAAGGTTTTATGTAACCCAAGCACGTTATTTTACAGATGAGAAAATAAGGCCCTGAGCTATTCCCTACTTCCTCTAATAAATGGCAGAGGGAATTCTCAGACCCAGATCTACTGGCCAGAATAAGGCTGGTCCCTTTCCACTTGGTTTTCTAATAGTCAAGGAGGCTCCAGGGTCACCAGGTCACAGAGGCAGGCCCGTGTGGTTTGCAGGGCTGGTGCCACAGTTGCATTGTAATCAGAAGCACACACCGCTCCTTGGGTGCCTCTCCTGCAGCCAGCCCCCAGAGGGAGGTTGTATACACATGCTCACGCACACAGAAGACTCACCACATGCCTTTGTGGCCGGGATTGGTATCCTGGATCTGAGCTTGAGAAATCTGGCTGCAGACTGGTTAAGTAACCTGCTCAAGGTGAAAAGGCACGAGAGGACTCACACCCAGGATGCCTGACTCCTCCATCCGTGCTCGGCCCGCCACTCTTTAGCAGCCTGGCCTTCCATCTCCTTGTGCTGTACTTGGTCTCATCTCCGCAAGTTTCCGGCACCTTAGTTTGTACTAAATGATGGAGTCAGAGAATTTGAGAGTTGAAATGACCTTCGAGGCCATCTAGCCCAGACCTCTCATTTTACAGGTGAGGGGACTGGTCCAGCAGCTTACCTGTGGCCATGTCGCTAGAGTTGTGCAAGGTCTGGGGAGCTCACATTGAAGGAGACAGAAAGACCATGAACTCTTTCCCTCCTGCATACATGGCCCATCCATGGTTTGCTACAACGTGGGTGTGGTCCAGGTCTCCCCAGGCCTCGGCAGCCAGTGGGTGTTAATAAAGGTCACATTATCAATAAGAATAAATAAGTATCATTAAATAAATACATGAGTAAGATGTCTGTATGTATTCGTCTGGCTGTGGGTCGCACCTCCCACCCCACTCAAATCTTCACCTAGTTACCCCAGAGTCTTACTGGCCATCTCATCACCCCCGTGTTGGTGCTCCCTACCCCAGCTGTTACTTGAGGGTGGCCCTCAAGTGTGACCACAGTCGCTCAGACCCTCCCTAACAGCCTTGCTGCCCGTGGGGAGAGCTCTCCCTCTGGACTCTGCCAGGGTCTCTGTTGTCTGAATTGGAGGTCCCTGTCTCCAAGGAACCAAGACTCTACTGTGATCCATGCTTGAAAAGATCTCTCCTTCTACCTCCAAACACCATTTGTCTATCTGGCACTAACACCGTTCGCATGCTTGGGATCGCTGTGAGAGCCAACTGAGACAATGAATGCGAAGAACATAGCAGAGGCTGCTCCTTAAGTCAGCCCGTGGCAAATTTTAGTGTTATCATTATGGTTTTGTTGCCATCATCACTATTACTTAAGTGTTAGAAAACTTCAGAGAATGAGATCATTGGATGCTAGAAATAGGGAAAACGTTACAATTTCATATGGGTTCTAGAGTCAGAGAGGCCTGTATTTGAATCTCTATTTCATTATCTAAACAAATTTACACAGGAAACCCAATCCTTCTGAACCTCAGTTTCTTCACCTATAAAGTGGGAACAGTAACACCTACTATGCATATTCATTATGTTTTTCTCTAAGGAAAGAAAAGTTACTTAATTACCCAATAAGAAGTATACTTCATCTGAGAACAGAAAACAACTCCCTGTTTATTGCATGCATCGATTTATTCATGCACATAGGAGAGAAAGATAGATGTACCAAAACTGTAGATACAACATATTATCCTTATTACATTCCTTGGCCTTAGTAGACCCTTAGTAAACAAAACTAGTCTTAAGACTATAAGATGACTAGATTCAAGTACAGTCTCAAAGAACGAGCAAAATAGGTTGGTAAATTGAGTGGAGAGGATATGGCAGGACGAGGGGACAGCACAGGGACCAGCTTAGAAAGAGGATTAGCGCATCGAACATGAGGGGAATTCAGGAGAAGGCAATGGTGAGAGGAAGTCATTGGGAAACAGTGACAGGTAAGATGGGCTAAAGAAACTACTGACTCCACCACCAGGGTGCAGGCTGAGGAGATAACGGAAATCAGCCGTCATGGGCTCTAGATCAGGGTAGCTTGATGAAATCAGAGTTGCAAAAGAGCAGCCCAGCCATGATATGCTTGGTGCATGGTGCAAGGAGAAACTCGAGAGGTGGAATCTTCCATACCTGAGGATAGTAGATTAAAAACATTCTGGTCACCTCCAGCACGCACAGTTCAACTCTCTCTTTCCAACCTAACTGGATTTCACGTGGGTACCCACTTCCCCCATTGATGCCCGGCGCTGCTCCGAGATTCAGGGGATTTGCAGATACGGGTTCCACAAGGATGCTAGTCACTCACCTTCTACCGATTTTTCGCTTAAAACACAGTAGAAAATTATTGACATTATTTCCTTGAAAACCCTTCCCTGCCTGTACATGTCTGTGTCAATAATTGTCACGTTGGCAATTGGAAATGGGCCTTTGGCAGCTCGCCTAGGAATGTCAAATAGTCTCCATTAGGTTTGAAAGCTCTGAGTTTCAGTAATGGGTTGATACTCTACCTGATATGATTGTACAAAATTACATAATTGATTTCTGGGACACTGTGCCACACAAATTTTATAGGTTTCTTTTATTTTGTGCCTCAGAAGGCAAATGTGCTTTCGTTCATTTTCCTCAGTAAGAGGATTTCAAGTCTTGCTCCTGACTGGTCCAGATTAAACTCAGGTATATTATAAGGCTCTATACTTTTTCTCAGTTATTTTACACATCAAAGTCTATGATTTTTTCCATTGGCTTCTAGGAGTTGGTAACTCAAAAGTGGGCCTGAGAATTTTATGCACAACTCTAGGTGCATAAAATATACCAATCCGAGAACAAAAGAAGTAATGAGCATTTCTTAATCGCTGCAGTATTTTTGCAGTGTTCATTTTTTCACTTTATGATTGTTACACATGTAGTATTTGTTACATATCTTTAGAGCAGATTTGATTACTGCAGGCATCTCTTTTTTAAAGAAGAGTGATTTCTTACATGTATAACTAAATCACTTTGCTGTACACCTAAAACTAACACAACATTGTAAATCAACTATACTCCAATATAAAACAAAAGTTTAAAAGTAAAAAACCAGTGATTTCTAAGCCCGAGAAAGCCTACGTCAGGGAACAATGACAAAGTAAGAAAGAACTGGCTTGTGTGCGATCTATTCTCTCAGTGTCAGTGGATACAAGGACTAATGGGACTCCCATTCTGCTATGAATGTACTGTCTGGGCCAAAGCAGAGAGAACAAGCTGAACCGGCCACATTCAGTGACACCCGGTAATTGTCCCTAATATTTAAACAATGGCCATGACAAATCCGATGTTCAGAGGGAAAAAAAAAGGCATTAGGCTGAATATGTGCTGGGGGACTATGGGTGCATTTTGAAAGCAACATCTTATATGAAGAGAGAGAAGGAGAAATATTATAGAAGGCAAAAAGCACATAATAATAATAAGAATAATTTTAAAGGATATTGAAAGATGAGAGACTGGATTTTTTAAAAAGAACTTTCTGAATGAAAATTATTTCATTTGCTTAATTAGGCTCACAAGCTAAATGCTAAACTGAGTCACAATCAACCCATATTCAAATATACTGATTTTCAGACATGATTTTCAGACTGAAGGACTTAAGAAAACTTCTTTCTTCTCCTTGAGAAATGCCTTTCTTTTACATAGAACTTGTCAAAAGATTAATAAAAATAGATTGCTGTCAACAGATAATCCCCCAAATAATTCCAGGTAAGAAAAGTGACAATCTGGAAATTTTATGTAATTAAGACCTAACACTATTCATTGCTATGTATCATGCCCACAAGCACGCAGGAGTCTCCTACCAAAGATGTACTGTGATCTTTATTCTGGTATTCAAGGGAATCTTGTTATGATCATCTCAAAAACTCCATAACAAATATGGTTTTACTGTTTGGAATTGTGACATTACCAGAAGTGTCACAGTTTTTCTCAAGTGAAAATCAATTGAAGTTAAGTTTGTTTTGAAATTTTCACAACTTCCTCAGAAATACTTGTGACGTGTGCTGATGTGTTATGAAACCTATGCTTATTCATTTCTCATGCCCACTCATCGTGCAATGCTCACTCCAGTCAGTATGAATAGATTGGCTATTCTGTACTAGGCACAGTTGGGTAGCCAGTAGGGACACAAAAATCAATAATTCAGCAAAGTCCCCACCCACATGGAGCAGAGAAACAAACCAATATCCTAAAACAGAAATTACATTCAATTGTTCTTAAAGACGAGAAGAATCTACCCCCCAACCTCTCAAAAAAATTTAAATAGATAAAATAGAAAAATAAAAATATTCTGAAGAATTCAGCTCTTAGCTCAAGAACAAGCCACCAATAAACTTTGTTTTACCCACTTTCACAAACTTTAGAAAAGAAATTCCTCTTAGGGCTTCCCTGGTGGCGCAGTGGTTGAGAATCTGCCTGCCAATGCAGGGGACGCGGGTTCGAGCCCTGGTCTGGGAAGATCCCACGTGCCGCGGAGCAACTGGGCCCGTGAGCCACAACTACTGAGCCTGCGCGTCTGGAGCCTGTGCTCAGCAACAAGAGAGGCCGCGATAGTGAGAGGCCCGCGCACCGCGATGAAGAGTGGCCCCCGCTTGCCGCAACTAGAGGAAGCCCTCGCACAGAAACGAAGACCCAACACAGCCCCCCAAAATAAATAAATAAATAATAATTAAAGGTGCTAATAATTAAAAAAAAAAAGACTTTAAAAAAAAAAAAGACAAAAGAAATTCCTCTTAAAAGGCTAATGTTTGAAAAATTTTTTCAGTGCATCTTTGGGGTAAAAGGCCTTTCCTTGACATACTTACTTGGAATGGCCATGTTTTTCTCTCAGTTATTTTTACTTTCTTAGGCAGGTGCTTGAAATTCAACCACAGTTCTGACATTTGACTTTCCATCACCTCCACGTGGGAGCGTTCCATTGTCCATGCTAGACCCGCCCAGCCTTCCCTTCAAACTCATGCCATATTCCCTTGGGTGACTGGTCTTTCAGCCTGGGTCCTGACGAGAGCACAGCATGGAGCAGAGCCCCCAGCCGGCCTCGAGTGACATGCGTCGAGAGCAAGAAGCTCCCCTTTGTTGTAATAAGGCACTGAGAATTCGGGATTGTTCATTACTGCAGCTTAACTAAGCCTATCCTGATGATACCTTCTTTTAGTTTCACTCATGAAATGTTCTCAGGGTTTCTCTCTCAGGGGAATTGAGAAGAAAGAGAAGAAAATAAAAGCCCTCAGCATGCCACCACTGGGCTTGGGGGCCTTTGCTGATGTGAACCTTTTTTTTTTTTCCAAAAGCAGAAACATAGATCAGTGGAACATGATGTGCACTTTTTTATGTTTCCTAAGAAAAGGAATGACTTCTCAGACCCAGAGAATATGCAGCTATGCCATTATCCTATAAAGAAGAGGAAGATTCTTTTCCTCTTTCTTAGAATGGTTAAATCCCTCCAGCTACCTCCTAGGCAAATGGCTCAGACTGGATGAGGTCAGATCAAGAGATGAGTGGAAAGTGGACTACAGAGGGCCACTTTCGGGGATCCACGACGTCAACACCAGGTGTGATGGGTCAGCTCACACAGCCATCTCCCATCAACCTTGTATATGACTTCCCTAACATTCTGGAGTGACGTGCAGTGCTGGACACTGGACCCTGGACCCCGGACCCCCTTTCCGGTAGTGAAGTCTTCAATTTCCCTCCATCTTATTGTCTCTGATTCACCACAGAGACTTACATTGGTCAGGCTCTTCCTCAAAAACACCCTTCTCCCTGCCTTTTGAACCCCCTCAGCCATCCTGTGCCGGATGCAGACCAGCGCTTCCGAGTCCTGGCTGTGAGGGGCTCACCTTGAGCGGACTTCCCAATGCACCGATGGAAGGAGGTTCAGACTCAGCACATCCGGGGCTGCCCTCCCCCATGGGCGCTTCCGAAACATCACACTCGTGACTCCCCTGTGCAGGCAGAGTTGAAAATCACTGCTGTATAAATCCCTTTCCTCTCAGGTCACTGGGGAAATAAACAACTATTAATAACTATTATTCATTATTATTAACAATTATTAATAACTATTTTATTGTTTATAATATATTTATACTGTAATATTATATATTTCTTATTAATTATTAATACTAATTTTTATTAGTTTATAATTATGTGAGTTGTTTTATAATAACCATTATCATTATTATTGAGCCTACACAAGCAATTTCTGAGCATTAAGTCATTTAATTCACACACCAATCCTATGAACTGATATCATTCTCATTTTATAAACGTATCCAACATCACACAGGAGTGGGACTTCCCTGGCAGTCCAGTGGTTAAGACTCTGCGCTTCCAATGCAGGGGGCGCGGGTTTGATCCCTGGTCGGGGAACTAAGATCCCACAGGCCCTGTGGTGCCACCAAAACAAACAAAACAACAACAACAAATCACACAGCAGTAAGTGACAGAACCAAAACCCATGTCTGCCAAACTTTAGGCCTTCTTTCCCGAAACAGAATGGAAACTCCTTTCTTTAAGCTAAATTTCTTTGTTTTCTTTCAAGACACAGCCACACCCAGAAGAGATGTTACACTACGAGACATTGCCTGATTCTTCTCAGTAGAGACTGGCCTGGTCCTCACCAGTCTGACCTCCTCTGAGTGACAACACAGGAAGACCATGCTCCCACCTCCATGAACATAGGTTGGGCCTACGAGACCAGGTTCTGGTCAGTGGAATACGAGCTCCTTCCAGGCCTGGCCAGAGAACTTCTTGCAGGCTGTCCACACTAGTTCTGCTCCTTCTTCGGCATCCACGGAGGTCCTGCGTTTGAGATGGCGGCCTCAACGATTAGAAGGGGCTGGATGTCTGAGCCATCTCGCAGAGAAGCGCTCCCCAGAGGGTGCCAACCTGCACCAGACTGTCACAGGAGCGGGAATAAACTGAGACTTGTTAAGCCACTGAGATTTGGAGGTTGCTGTTTTAGCAGCTGGTGTTCCTTACCCTGATCAATACACTCTCCTAGGGAAATAATATGAAAATTCTCACGCATGACATCGTTGAATTTCTCAAATTCAGCACGAATATTCCAAACCTCATCCTCACCAAGAAGTGTTAAGTTTAGCAACCCCTGAGCCACGACTCTTAGTTAAGTAGCCAGAACAAATAACAGTACAGCAATATCTCACTTGCTGTCCACACAAGAGCCCTCACCCCTAATAAACTGTTTCTCCTGGAGTATTTCTAAGGTAATCAGCTTATTCATGTCATCCAACTCTACCTGACTATTTTGAGCTCTGTCTTAGAAAATCAATTCTGAAAGTCCCTATTTTAAAAGTCTCCTAAAACCACCACATGTGTGAGTGGGTGAAACACGCCAGTTTATTCCACCTGCTCACGGGATTCAGAGGTTGAAGAGGCTGTTCCAGTGAATCAGTGACAACCCATATGGGGCTGTTTTAATCAGTGCTTCAAGATGCACGTGGAAATAATGAACTCTTGTAGGTAACAATAGCAAGAATACAGAAAGCCTCATTGTATTGTTGCAAATGGTGCATTTATTTTGTATCACCTGAGGTTCTCAGGTGTCCCACAAGAGCAAGGCCAAGTAGCACAATCCAAAAGCAAATGAATGATTCTTTTGGTCTTTTCAATCTAGCGATTACTGGACAAGACTCTGATTACCACCATGTGGTGGTCAGTGGAACCTAAATTCAGACTGGAAGATGGCTTAGAATATTACATATGCACAGGCTAAATCTGTCATACAGATGTTCATCCACTTCAAATATGTTTAAAGAAAGTTTGGCAAAATACAAGGCTGGGATGTGACAGCTCTATGACATCAAATAAAAAAGATAACAACAGAAACTCTACATCACTTATAGCACAAAAATTAGCAATGGGCTCAGTGATCCGAAGACTCAGTTCGGGGCTTAATGTTCTCATATTTTTAAGTTATTAAGCGAATATTGAGATTTTTTTTGTCTCCCAGAGACAAAGGGAGAAAAACTTTCCAATAACAGTATTTGAAAATAAAGAATGACATTTCAAACTGGATTTATTGTATGTTTGGCAGAAACTAAAGGGAACAAAAATGTATATACAACTGGTACTCTTTCGATGGTGCTTCATATCAAGAACTTTTTAAAATAGGCAATAAGTTTGCTATATACTGCCTTCTCTTATTTAAAAGATATTCCTTTGGTTAAAAGAAGTGTCAAAAAGTGGTCCTAGGATGCTGAAAGAGAGTCATCTGGGATGCTACATAAAAATGTGACTCCTCAGCCTCATCCCAGATCTAATGAGTGACAATATTGGGGTCTTGGAATAGAGGATTTTAATAATCACTGTGTAATTCTGAGAACCCCTAGTAGAGTCAGATCACTTGTGAGAAATCAAGTGTGAGAAAAGCATCACAGACAGGAAGCATTTTCCTGCAAGAGAACCTAGAGAAATTAAACTCCAGTAGAAGTAATCTTTTAATTGAAATATTAAAGATCAGAATAAATAAGAAGTCGTTAAGTGTGCCCATCTAAATAAAACAGAGATAGATGAAAGCGTATCATGAGGAAAAAATTCATTCTGCTTCTCGTAGAGATAAATCTAACGTTTAACTTTTTTTCTACTAAATAGAGAGATCTTAAAATTTATACAGATAATAACTAGACAGACAGACAGACAGATATTACAGTTCCCACTGTGATTAGCAAACAGCTTAAGAGAATGCCTTTTGGTCTTTATTTTATATTCTTCCTACTGTTAGCTTCCTTCTGTTTTTAACAACAAAGACTCCATACCAGTCAAAAGGGAAAGGTTTTGAAGTAGCTATTAGAGAGACAGTTCTTCCCCAAAAACAGCCAGCACGATTCATCCTTCACATAACAGAACTGCTCAGTGGGAGGTTAAATTCTGAGAGCTGTTTGGTCAGGATTTAATATTACACCTTTCCATTTATAGCTTGATGTCCCAATCTACTGCATTCAGGGTGCTGGGTACCCAGTTCCTCCATCATTGTTCGGAGGCTGCTGCCAAGTGCCACTGGAAATAGATGTCACTTGAGCAATGAAAACCATATTTTTAAAGGAAAAAGATGAGATGCCCCACACTTTTTAGACCACAGGGAAGTTTCAGTACATTTGAACAAGAATGTCAGTATAAGAGCAAGTCAGAAACCCACAGGTGAAAGTACTATAAGAAACTTGGTTATCTGTACACGGAACAGATTTCAGCTGCTCATCACGATTCATGATGACAACTGTTGCAAAGCCAAACTGTCTATGGTATTCTAAGATGCAGGTGAGAGAAACATATAAAAATATTAGTATAGAAAAGGACACACGGTACCCCGTGAAGAAAGTAAGTGACCATATCATCCAGCTGTTAAGTACATGAGGGCAACCACATCTTTTTTGGTTCTTCATGAAATCCCAGCGCCTTGCACACTCCTTGACTCTTGTAGGTGTGCATAAATACATAAATAAATAAATTTATTTTGAGAGGATAGAATATGAAAAATTAGAACATATAAAAGGGGCTTTCCTAAAACTATCAGAAAAAAATCCCGAGGTATAACCTATCTCTGCAGTGAATCTTACCAAGTTACTTCCTAAGTATCTTTCAAAACCTTCCACCTTCCCCCACCTCTGCCCTGCTCATCTTAATCTCAACCACCATCAGCTCTTTCCTAGACAACAAGAACCTTTTAAAGGATCTCCCTGCATCGACTTGAGCCCATCTTCAATCTTTTGTTCATATTTCAACCACAGCCATCTTTTCAAAAATGCAAATCTGTTCTTGACAGACACACACACACACACACACACGCACACACACACACCCCGCACAAGCCAGATTAAACCATTTCAATGATTCTCACTGGTCTTAGAATCAAGACCAAAATTCTTCATGTGGCTACCAGAACCTCCATGGACGGCTCCTATCCACTTCCCCATGGTCACCTTGTAGCAGCATGCTTTGGCCTCCCAGACTGCTCTCAGTTGCTCTAATGTGCCATGTTCCCTCTGCCACAGGGCTTCGGCACTTGCTGTGACCTCTACCTGGAGTGCTTCTTCCCCTTCCCTCCTCCTTTGCCTTCCTTCCTTTTTGTAATTACAAATCTTCCTTCGGATCTCAGCTCACGTAGGTCTTCTTCAAGGAAGGCTTCGTCACATCCTCCATTACAAAGTCTGAAATCACCATGGACCTCTCCCTTGTAGCACTTAGGAGACTCATTATTTTATGTTCATTTATGTGATTCTTTGATTAAAATCTTTTTTTTACTACACTGAACGTTCGATGAAGGCAGGGACTCTGTCTCTGAGTTTTACTCACCAATGTATCCCCATCATCCGGCAAAGGGGTTGGCATTGTAGTAGGTTCTCAAGAAATATTTGTTAAATTCATGAATCAGTTAGGGGACCAATGATTCAAGGGTGCCCCATATATCTGTTGGTTCCATATTCCGAGCCCCAGGTTTATTGTGGCTATTGCTTTTAAACGGTACAAGTTTCCCTCTCACTTGTCAACCAATGCACAATTAAATGATTTCACCAAGTTAGTAATGATGTGCAAAAAGTCAGCCTCAGACAGCCGTTGGAACCAGAAGTCCAGAGCAAAGGGGAAAGATTAAGGAATTTCCAATAACCACATCCACAACATTTTTAGGACCTTAAGAGGCTTCTTGGGTATTAAGGCTAAAGCAACTGGTTCCAGAATGGCTACCATGGAATCTGATTTCATAAAGTTCAGAAAACAAAGTGTAGAATTTCAAGTCAGACAGCAGGATAATATCAATGGAAACGACTGGTATTTTCATGAGGTTAAAACAAGAAAATCCGTTACTGAGACCCAGCTGACCAGCTGAATGTATGCACAGACAGAAAGTTTCCAAAGTTTTTTTTTTCCTCTTTTTTAATAAAATGTTCTTTTTTAGTCTCATGAATCCAAAAACCACATGATATCCGCCAGAATATTTGGATTAGTTAGCAAGTAGCTCTGAAGACTTTTTTAACCTCTAAAAATCTACCAAAATATTTATCTTTAATAAATATTTAATAAATAATAAAAGATAACATATATGTATATATATATGGAGGGAGAACTTGAGAATTTATTCTGTATAACAACTTTGTAAGATAAATAAGTTGGTGTTACTATTATCACAATTGTATACATGAAAAATCTAAGGCTTAGTTGTCTAGCTGCTAAGCAGCTCAAGTGGGAATCAAATCTATTTCAGTCTCCTATCACTACCATCCCCTCATCCCCTTAAAAAAGAAAAAAAAGGTGCTGATTTTGCAATATGGTATATTAAATATTTTAGATGTAATTGAAAACATATAGGGACTTCTCTGGTGGTGCAGTGGTTAAGAATCCACCTGCCAATGCAAGGCGCACAGGTTCAAGCCCTGGTCCGAGAAGATTCCACATGCTGCAGAGCAACTAAGCCCGTGTGCCACAACTACTGAGTCTGCGCTCTAGAGCTCACGGGCCACAACTACTGAGCCCACGAGCCACAACTACTAAACCCACATGCCACAACTACTGAAGAGTCCATGCTCCGCAACAGGAGAAGCCACCACAATGAGAAGCCCGCGCACTGCAATGAAGACCCAACACAGCCAAAAATAAATAAACAAAAAATTTAAAAAAAAAAAGAAAATGTATAAAAGTGATCAATTTCACACCACCCAGGTTTTTCCATTTAGGATTTTTTCATAAATTTTTCCAAAAAAGAGACTCTTCAGGCAAGGTTTAGAATTTTATTCCACAGTGAGACAAAGGATAAAATGTCCTCAGAGTTCCAAGCATATTTCTTGCCATTTCACCCACACAGAGGGCTGCTCTTAATTTTTTTTTTTTTCTGTTTCATTCAAAAAGCAATTCCACTACCAACCTGAGGTTAGCTACATTAGTCTAATGTCAACTCCATTATTGTTAATTATTTTATGGTGGCTATATTTTAACAGAAGGGGGACAAAGATCCCTCATGTCATTTGATAGCTCACTAAGAATTATATTGAAATAACTACATTGATTTCCAGATCTCAGCAAGCAACTAGGACATAATTAAACTTTTATCTCTGCAAATTTTGCTGTCTTTTTTTTTTAACTTGGTTACCTATTGTTCGGTAGACTAATCTTATTTTGCTTCTCAGGTGGGCCTAAAATTTCAGTCAATGATTAAGAAATGAATTAAAATGAAAGACATGTAATATCTGGACATTTCTCAAATAAGAATTTTCATTGGCATATTTTCTCTGGGTTCATCTTTTTTTTCCTGTTTCTTATTTGACTTTAATAAAGCTATACTCTACTGAAGTTAAATAAAAGCGTTCCTCTGAGCACTTGGAGTTAAATTAAAATAGCTATTAATCTGAAGAAGCAGCCATTTAAAGAGTCTACTTGACCTACCTTAGAAGAAATAACCTGTAGCTATAGAAAAAGTAGGCTCCACTGGGACCTGCTCTGTAAAACCAGCCCTGAGTTCCCAGGCTTTTCCCCCTTGTAGCACACCTGTCATCTCACCTTGCTCCCTCCTCACGTCTCACCACAGGCCTTAAACTTGATGAGAAGGAAACTTTCTCGAGACTTCTGGAAATTTTTTTTCCGTTAAAAAAAGAAATTAACAAGGGAAGGAGCAGTATGGTGAGGTAGGAAGGAAAAACAAACCCACTAGGCTGAAAATAAACTTGAATTCATATTCCCCTTAGTTATCTCTGTCATACTGTACAAGGCACTTTGTGCTCTGTGTCTCAGTTTTGTCATCTGAAAAATCTAAGGAACTAGATTAGATCCAGGGCCAGGACTAGGGAGACTCAGGCAAGGTACTCACCACCTGTGCAAAACGCACAGGGCCGCCAAAACTTAAACTGTATGCAAAAAGTCCATGATGAGCAAAATAGCAAATGTTTAAATAAAGACAGGCTGAGTATTACTGGCTTTCCTTAGGTCTCAGCACAGCTCTGTTCCTCATCCTGATTTCGACCATCTCTAAACCCCTCCCCCTCTCACATTCTAGGACCAGGCTTCTAGTTCCCACTGGCAGCCTAGACACGGCCACCCTCCAGCTGCATCCCGCCCCCACCCCCGGCCAAACCTGGACAGGGACATTCAACCCAGCCCAGCCCGTTAGGAGCATCTTCAGGGTGACCTGTGAGAGTGACTGGCGCCTTCCTTTTAATTCTCCTCCTGTTGTCCCAGAGACACGGTGACTTCGTGTGGCTCCACGTCAGGACTTCTGCTCGTGATCAAGATTGAAATCACAGTCTCATTTCCCTAAGAGCTTTGGGAGGGCACCGGAGTTCCAGCAAGCTGCCTCAGGCGCCACCCCACACACTGACTTGCACTGACTTGATTAAGATGCAGCTTCAGACTGAAAACTGCGTGAGGGAAACTTTCAGAAATTCTGGAAGGCTGTTCCCTCTGTCCCCTGCCTGTTTCCCTGCCCTTGCCCACCCCACCCCAGCGGGGCATTCCCTACTTACTGCCCCAGGGAAGGGTGACAACGCGTGGAAAGAGGCAAAGGCAAGTCTCGACTTTTGAGGGCAAAGCTTCCAATTCTCCGAGAGTAAATCAAAGTGTCTCCTTTTGTTCCTGGGTGGGAGTGGCAGGCAGGTAACATGCCAGGGGAAGGGACCACTGTGACATGACTCAAAGCAAGTAAGGCAACTTCATAGAGATCCTCCAAGCTCCATGGGGTTCAAGAAAGTGCTAAGAGGCCTTAGAATGCCCTTGAGGCTGGCGAGGGAGCAGTAAAATGATCTCCATGCTCCTGTAAGTACGAGGGGGGGGGGTCTCAGAATTGGAAACTCTGCCTTATCTGCAAAGATAAAGCAAGCTGCACCTCTTCCCCAGGGATGTTAGAGGCCTACGCTCTCTTTCTTTCCGAGGTGCTCTCCCTAAAACCCTGTCTACACAGCACAGTGTGAAATAGGAGGCCCTGATGATCAATTTCTGTGTAGGATGCTAGTGAAGGCAAGAATTAGAAAGTCCTCTCAAGGACGCCGAGGTACTACTGTGCCCCGTCCAGGCTAGCGCCACATTGCTGTTCTCCAACAGAGGCAACTTTCATAAATCTAAAGATGGAGCTTTTTTCCTAGAACTATAGTTACTTAGATAATTTGATCTGCTCCCTCTGTTTCCCCAGTAGTGCTCGTGCCTCGTGATTTATAAGGGCTTCAATTTTTTTTTTTCATATTTAAAAACCCTTATGCAAATTCTGCCAGCAGCCCAGCAAACTAAAGTTTTTGCATTAATGCTCCATATTATTCACATACAAAAATTCCATTTAAATCTCATTATGCTTGTGACATAAATCCAAACAAACTAGAAAATGCCCCATGAAGGTGGAAAAGTGACATATGTTTTCCAGTCCCCCGGCAGAACAATGGAGAATGAAAAAAAATGATAAAGGTGCCCCCCATTTGGGACAATATACCAACGGACACATATGTTACTTTTCCGCCTTTAACTGTTCACAGCCTTCCTGCTTTTATCTCAATAGCATTTAAATGAAGTATTTGTCAGCAACTATTTCTGGTAAGGGGACGTATGTGATTCAGTGAGACTGTGAGCCCTGTTTCTGGAAACATAGCAGTATCCTGGGAAAATCATAAAAGGTCTGTCTGCTAACGGCATTTTTTGATTTCCCTCTAGGCAGTTCTTGGAGTTCGCAATATAATTTTTCTGTCATGTAGTATCAACAATACACCTTTCAGGGACTTAAAGATTAGCGGGGCCCCTGAGCTGCCTGTCTCAACTCGCCAAACACTGAACGCCCTTCATGTCATCATGTCTCATCTCTAATCCAGTTTTTCCTTGAAAAACAATTATAATAATATCCGCGAGTTACAGAGACTTTACAATAGCGTCCTGCACTCTTTCGGACCACTGCTAATTGCCAATTATTCCAAATTTTAATTCTGTAATGTGTTTAGTTTAGACATTTGGGGAATTGGAGAGGATCAGCTTTGGCTTTTTGCAATTGCAAATCTGAGTTTATCTCCCCTCTTGATATGAATAAGTTCAAACTGATACTTTGAAAGACACTATTACAATATCATAATCGTTTACATATTTTCTCAAGAAAACTGGATTTGGGCATAGCTTTCAGCAGTTGCAGGAATCTCTCAGAAGACTTAATAAGAGTCTCAAAAGATAGGAAAGCCCTGCCTGTTGAACATTGTAGGGAAAGAGAATGAAAGAGACACAGAGAGGGAAATGGAGAGAGTGGCCAGATAGGTAAATATGGGCAAAGAAACGAGTCTCATATGCCTACTGCCCGGAGTGCATTGCCCCCTTATACCCACGTGGCTCCTACCCTTCCCTTCTCCACTCCAGCGTGGCTCCCCCAGGCAACCTCTCCCCGCCTCTCCCACCGCACACTAGGTGGCGCTGTCTTGTGACGCGCCATCACAGCACCGTGCGGCACTGCAGCCACACAGCCTGGGTTTCAGTCTCAGCTCTGCCACTTACTGAGTGACGCTGGGCAAGGTAGTTCCCCTTCTGTGCCTCAGTATCCTCGTCAGTAAAATATTGAGTGGTACATATACGTTCTTTTCAATGCGCAGCAAACAGAAAGGGCTCGGTGAGTGTACCATATTATCATTATTTTATACATACAGTTGTCACTCTCTTCCGTTACTAAACTGAAAGCCAGTAACGTTAGGGACTCTGTTTTGCTCAGTGCTTAGCTGAATAGATATTGATGTATAAATAGATACCAGTGATCTGAAAGCATTCTTACAATTGTTAAAATGCATAATTTCAGATATGTCTGTATGATGCTTTCTTTAATTTTTAAAAATAGGTTATTGAGTTCTAATTGACATGTATAAACTGCACATATTTAAAGTGTACACTTTGACAAGCTCTGACATATGTAAATATCCATGAAACCATCACCACATCAAGACGGTGAACCCTTTAGAATCCCTCCCCTAAGTTCCTCGCCTGCAACCCTGCAACCACTGATTTGCTTCCTATCACTATGGATTAATTTGCATTATCAAGAGTTTTATGTAAATGCACTCATCACTATGTACTTATTTCTGTGTGCTTCTTTTTTTACTCAGCACACTTATTTTGAGATTTATTCATAGTGTTACGTGTATCAATATTTTGTTCTTTTTATTGCTGAGTAGTGTCATATTGTATGAATTATATCCTAGTTTGTTTATCCATTGTTAATAAACATTTGGGCTGTTTCTAGGATTGGGCTATTACAAAAAATCTGCTAAGAACATTGGACATTTATCTGATTTTCTCTGGGGTGAATACCTATTAGTGGAATGGCTGACCAAATAATAGGTGTAAGTTTTAACTTTTTAACAAACTGCCAGACTGCTTTCCAAAGTGGTTGGAACATTTTACATTTCCACCAGCAGTGTATGAGAGTTCCAGTTCTTCCACTTCTTTGCTAATACTGGGTATGGTCAGTCTGTTTAATTTTTCATTCTAATATGAAGTAGTATCTTACTGTGCTCTTATTTACATTTCCTTAATAACTACTGTTGAATATCTTTTCATGTGCTTATTTGTCATCCATATATCTTCTTTGGTAAACTGTTCAAGTCTTTGGCCAATTTTTTAATTGGGTTGTTTGTTTTCTTACTGTTGAGTTTTGAGAGTTCTCTATATTGTTGAAAGGTAAAACCTAGGCATATTAAAAATTTTAAGAGTTTATTTAAGAAAAAAATCAATTCAAATCAGGCAGCACCAACCTGAAAGTGGTTAGGAGCACTCCCCCTGCAGGAACTAGAGGAAGGACTTTTATAGAGAAGATGCAGAATCAAAGCAAGGAAATTATTTGATTGGCTATAGGTTAAGTGTTTGCCTTATTTTGAAAAGCCTTGTTGGTTGGTAGTCCTTAGGTTTTTATTTCTTAACCTTGAGGCATTTGTAGGCTTAGGTTCTGGTTTGCTTACATAGGCCACTAAGGTATTAGAAACACCTCAGACTAATGGCCTCCTTGTTTATTTTATGTAATAATTCCCCCATTTTGGACATCCTTGCATACATGAGAAACTGACCAAAAATTTGTTATTAGCACCACTCTCAGTCACCATCAGGGTTAACTTGTTTTTGTATCATCGTGGAACTCGAAGGTTATAATGTCAGATTCATGGAAAAATTGTCTTTGTTGTTCATCTTGTTTCTGTTTTTCCAAGCACAGAGAGACCATCTGATTCACTGCTGGTGGCTGCAAATGGGTACTTAAGACCCTTGAGAGAATACCATGCACCAGAGAGACTACAGTGATGACTATCAGGAGGATAAAACCAACAGGCTAAATTATGCTCCTTAGCCAGGACTCATATGAACCAAACCTGTGCCTTATCAAATAAATCAGGGAACGTACCTGAAGGGACATCAACCTGATTTAGCCACATGGTGTGTTTGTTAATTGCTTGTATTTTGCTACAATACCAGAGGTGTAGATCCAGGCACAGCAGGAGGCATCTGCCACAGCACAGGGTCCTCCTCATTCAGCCAATAAGTAGGTTAAAGCAATCCTATTATCTAAAACCACCTTAGCAAGAAAGTTGAGTGACTTTTGTTGTACAGACATGGCCTTAGCTGTAGATTCAGTGATAATTCAGAGTTAAGGTGTGTTTTCTTATCAAGCATTAACAAAGAGAAAAAGCACATTGGGAAAAGGCAAAAGGAATAAAGGTTTCATATTGAAGATGAAAATCTTGCTCTGTGATCTTCAGAGAGCTGTCTACCTCAAGATGCCATCTGCTTCTGAGGAAGAACCTCCCTAGTCAGTTTTAATATTACATCTCTAGCTGGTGTAAAATTCCAAGAGTCTAGAGAAGCCCTTTGTAACCGGGAGATGTAGACACAAGGTTCAAGACCCTGAAGTTTGACTGCAGGGGTAGTGAGGAAGACCTGGTACAGCTTCTTCCAACAAGGTTCAAGGGCAAACTTTATTCTTAGTGATTCCAAATCAGAAGGGTGGGAGAAAATCGGAAACATTAGTTTGGAGAGTCATAGTCAGATATGAGGAAAGTAGAAGAATTCAGGATCCAGTTTGGTTTACAGGTATATAACAAAACCTCAAAGATAATTAATAGGACTAGAATTTAATATCCACAAGACTGTGCTACAGTTTCCTACTGAAACATAATTTTCTTCTCTCTACAATCACCCTCATTTCTATCAAAGATATTCATAGTAAGACTAATTTGTTTGCAAAATAAGTCTAGTATCATTAAACTTGGCCTGATTATTTACATAGTGCAGCAAAAATAGTGATTGACCCTATAGACTTTGTTTAAATCATCTTTGCTGGAACTTTTCATAAGGAATCTCAAATAGGACTTTTAAAACTTCTTGAGGCTACGAAGCCAAGCCAAGAACTCACCATCAGACTTTGCCTGTAATATCTATAATTTTGGGTTAATTCCTCTCTTCTCAAGGTCCCCAAAATATCCTGAGAGTTCTAGGGCTTCCAGGAAGTCACCTTTCTTCCTCACTTGGTAAGGCTTGGAATTCTGTAAGCTAGTTTTCCAAGGGGCTTTATTGGTTCCAGAAAGTCAACCTTAGCTCCTTTAAACTATCTGGTCATATGTGATTTTATGCACATCATTCACAGAGGTGACATTCCAGTCAAAGCCTTGGTAATGTAACAGTGTTTCTAATTGTTTCTAATTGTGTCCTGTTTTAAGGAAAACAGATTCCTATTAAACTTATGAAAATAACTATATTACCCTAAAAATAAAAATATTCAATAACTTCCTGAATTCTGGAGGGATCAGATAGGGAGAAAAAAATATTGGGTTGGCCAAAAAGTTTGTTCAGGTTTTTTCTGTAAGATGTTACTTTTTGGCCAACCCAATAAATGTTTCAATTCTGTTTACAAAAGTTTATTTTGCCAAACTACCATAAGTCATAGATAGATTAAGAGAAAGAGAAAAGGGTTTCCTTAAACCTAGAAAACCAAAACATTAAAGAATCAGCAATCTTTCTAACAAAATGTCACAAAAACTTATAATCATCCTTATCTGTTCAGTCAACCATATTATTAATTCTTGTTCTGCTTGAATCCAGTTGTTCCTTTAGGGTTCTAGAAATTATTACCCAGTTCAGCCATATGATCATAAAGTATTCAGAAACCTATATTCTAGAGTATTTATCAGAGTCCTTTCAATAAATCTCTCTGAAAACAAAGCACTTCTGTAAAAGCATCAAAGTAAAACAATAACTGTCTACAAAAAAAACTTTGAAAAAAGAGGTATGGTTATACATCTGATGAGAGTTTGATATGGAAGTACAGTTATTTCTGTAGCATACAGTAATTTAAGATAATGATTGAACAACGAGAGTATAGGCAAATTTCTATGAACTGCAAACAATTTCTGGAATATCTATATTAGTAACGTATATCCATACACATATAACCTAAGGTTTACCATCACTTCTTATGTGACAATGATTCCCCGATAATTTAACATACCAAAGAAACCTAAGTAGTTCAATATCTCTCTTTCAAAAGGTGAGACACAAATCCTTGAGATTTCCCAGGGACCCTCTGGGAAATCTCAAAGTTAGTTTGTTGTCAAAAAGACTCCATTTAGAATTTTATTTGGGGAAGTTGTCAAAAGGGCAAAAGGTTTAAACATTTGATTAAATAAAATCACAGATCATTATGAAATAATACTTAATTATCTATTTAACCAAAGTGATAAGAGAAGATTTTAAAGGCAAATACAGAAGGTTATATAGTTGCTTAAAAAAAAAAAAAAAACTTTTCTCTTTTAATATTGAGAAACTCAGCTCTCCCAAGAGATCAAAGACTTGATAAAGACAGCCTGAAGCCTAAGAAATTATTTTGGTAAGACACAAAATCTATACTCTTCAAGCAGACTACTCAAAGGGTAAAGAAAAACCCTTTCACGCTCACTTGGCAAGAGCAGACCAATAGCCCAAAACACTTTGTCCTTTCAACATAGAGACAACCAAATTCTAATTTTGCACCAGGATATTTTTATATTAAGACTCATTCTTTAAACATTTAAATAAATCCATTCCAATCTTAGCCATCTTGACCACACATAAAATTTCTTTCCCGTATAAAAAAAATAAATAAAATAAAATTTAAAAACTCAAAAAAAAAATTTCTTTCCCAGGATTCCTTTTCCATCAACTTTCTACAACTTTTTAATATTCATTCAGGTATTGTCCTATATTTTTTCCTCTTTCTCATTCTGGAGCAACCAGTCATTCTACTTAGGGCAAAACTATTTTTTCCCTTAACAACAATAACAAAAACCATGCCGTTTATACCTTGGCTTATCCAAAAAAAAATTCTACTTTTCTTACCTACTTTTCATACATAGTATTTCCTTTCATCTTTATTATTTCTAGAAGTTTTAATTACATATATTGATTAGAATTCTTAACCCTCAGAAACCTTAATTTCTTAGTGAAAACTAAGAAGTAAACAATTGTGGGGACTGTCTGTTACACTATTATCCTATGTATTTTATAAATACATTTTTTAAATTCTAAAAATATATTCTTCCTTGTGGTAAAATTTTCAGTGTGGCACAAGACATGTTTAAGAATAAACGCAAATGTCTTAAGTTCCTCTAATAAAACACCAGAAGTAGATAAACATATGTTCAGTAATTAATGTTTCAGTATTTTATCTTATTTGGCAATAATCTAGATATTCCATGAATATGCTTTATTTAACTTAACTTAGTGTAACATTAAGGTTTCAAGTTACCAAAAAGACTTTGGAAATGATTTTTAAGTAAACATACCATAAAACATAATTATTGTTGAAAAGTTTTCTAATAAACTTTTATCTTATTTACATCTATTTAAATTTCTTGTTCTTAACAGTTATGTTTAGCTTACTCATAAAAATTTCACGAGATATTAAAACAGCTAACCATCATCATAAGTTATTTTTCTTGCTGACAAATTTTGTAACAGATAACATGAGCTTATCTGACTTTTGGTAAATCCAAGTAGAATAAAAGTTGCCTGTCTGCATTATATATAATCTTGATAAGTCTGAAGACATGCCTATTTTAATTAAAGCAACAAACTTAAACTAGTTTTTATTTGCCGAAGATCATTCCAAATCATGAGAACTTGAAAACCATTTGAGTTAGTTTCTATATTTCTGAGGGAATACTTAATTTATATAAGTGCTTATTTTTCCTTAAGCCAATTGAATAGAGCTCTTTTCAAATTTTGGCAACACCATCCACAGGTAGAAAAATCACACATCTATTACATATATATATAGACATACATAAACATATAGACAGACTCAAACAAGGATCTTACAGTTTTCATTTCAAAATTTTAGTCATGAGACAGGTACAATAATGCAAAACTCACTAGTGTATAAAACAACAGTTGGATCCGAATTGTGTTTCTGGCAGATGAAAATAAGTTGAGGTTTCCTGCTCAGATGGCTTAAGCTTTTTACTAACATTTGTGGAGAAGACTTTTAACATTTTTTATTCACCTAGTTTCCAAACAGTTTCTTTTTTTTTCCTTCTGATAAGAATTACCTCACTGAAGTTTTCGTTTCAAAGAGATGGTTCTTGGTTCTTAGAGAAGACCTGGTAGAACATTTACATCTCAAAGGCGCAGAGAAAGGATGTAAGTTCCTCCAAAAAGGACTTTTGTTTCCTAACTCAAGATCTTTTACACTGCAAGCCTTTGAGATGAATAGGGGAGGTTTGGGGAATGGCAAAAAGGATAGGTTAGCTTTGAATTGCTCCTAGAGCCACATTTCTGTTCTTGTAAAGACTCGATTTGTAGGACAAGTACGGTTGTTTTTAATTCCTCAAAGAATTGAGTTGCAACCTGGATGATATCAAGGAATTGACCCACCCACCCAACTATATTATCTTCAATTTGCTTATATATATATATATATATATATATATATATAAGGTAGAAGATTTCCTACTAAAATGGAAATCAAAAGATTCCTATGTTCTAGATTTAGAGTTATGTGCCTTTGGAATGTTTCAGTAAATTCTTCCACAGTGGCTTCAGAATGTTTTCTTTCCCTGTGGGTATGTAATTTCATTTTAACTTAGGGGAAAAGGCCTTTTAAAAAGTTTCTATCAAGCAGTGAATATCAGTTTCCAATTTGCCCAACTTCCAACCATAGAATCCATTTTTTTTTTAATCTTTCAAATATCTTATTATCAGGTTTTAGCTGGGACAAACAGTAAATATTCCTGGCAGTACTGCAGTACTGAACTTCTTTCTTTTTTTTTTTTTCTTTTTCCTTTAAACCAAAGGTATACCTATCAAGTGACTCAAAACCAAAACAGATAAGCCTTTTATGGCTTAATCATGGATACAAGAGCCATCCCCTAAGAGAGTGCAAAAGATGCAGGCTTCCCAAGATCCAGAACCACTGCCAAAGAAAACCAAAAGAAAGTAAGATTTAGTCAGTTCCCATGAGACCGGCAGCAGTCCACAGGACACTAACCACAAATGGCAGAAAGTCAAGCCAAGTTCTCAGGACACAAAGCAACTCAAAGAAGAAAAGAATAGCTGTCCCTGGGAGGGAAAGGATCTATAACCAATGGGCACCCCAAAAACAAATTCACAAGTGTCTGAATTTGAAAAGGAAGGGACAACATGAAATTTTACCTTCCTCTCTCAACCAGGTGCTACAGACAGAAATTTGAAAGAGCTGGCTTTGGTAAGATTTCTCACCCTTCTCCAGCTTCTGCCAGTTTTCCTAGGATTCCATCTGCAAGCTCCAGAGCGAGCGGAATGTCTCAGCAGGTCCCATCCTGGTCACCAGAAACCGTACAGAAGAAAAAATATCTTTCTCTCTACCCTCTACATTAAATTCTTGGCTCCAAGATCCCTTTTTCTCTAGGGCACCAAGTAAACTGATAAGCTTATCTAGGCTAAAAGTTTCCCACTGTGGCTACTGTAATTAAGATTATCTTCAGTAAGGTTCAGACAGACACAGGTCTGGGCCCATAATTTTTATACAGATGGTTAGCCAAAGTCCCAGGTGGAGGAGTCCCAGACTCTTTGGACTCAGAGGAACCCATTTTCTCTCTTATTTGCCCCCCTTGAAACAAAATTTTAGTTACCTGAGGCCTCACACTGGACTCAGTACATTTTAAGTCAGACTCAGCTCAATCTCAGATATAGTCCAGAAAAAGAAATGTTCATATAAAGTCTGAGAGCTCAGAGCACAAAAACTGTGAAGCTCAAGTGAAACCAAGTGACCCTGTGTGACCCTCCTGGGCACAAATCGTTTCCGTGTCCCCCGTTTCTTATTCGCAGGGAAAAGTCTTCAGCCTCCTTGACCTTCCCTGAGCTCCAAAGGGCAGATTCAAACAGTTGCTAATCAGGGAAGGGAGGGAATGCAGGAACAAGGGAAGAGCAGTCAAGAAACAATAGTGCAGCCTTGGGGCAGGGTCCTGGTTCCTCCTCAAGGAATATACATGACAGTATCTTTGAGTTCTTCTGCAGGAACTAAGGCCCCCATCCAGGTGGAGGACAGTAACTTCAGGCTGAATGCAAGATTCCTGGCGCACCGCCCTGTTACCTCACCACCAACCAATGAGAAGAAAGCCACACACCTTGCAGCCCCACCCCAAATTTTGCCTATAACAGCTTCTCCCCCAAAACCATCCAGGAGTCAGGGGTTTTGAGCACAAGCCACCTGTTCTCCTTGCATGGCCCTACAATAAACTTTTCTCTGCTCCAAACTCCGAGGCTTCAGTTTGTTTGGCCTCACTGGGCATCAGCTACACAAACTTGGTTCAGTAACACAAATATCTGAAAAGGACTTACCTGTGATCTCCAGAGACAGCAAGAAAGCAGTGAGCACAAAGGGCTCAGGGGCTACCTTATGCCTGCTCGTTGCTTGTTGCTCCTGGAGGCCATCAGGGGTCTCCACTTCTGGCACCAGAACAGTTAAAAGATAAACCGAGGCATATTAAAAATTTTAAGGGTTTATTTGAGCAAAAATCTATTTGAATCAGGCAATGCCAAACCAGAAATGCTTAGGAGTGTTCCACCAACAGGAGCAAGGGGAAAGCCTTAATAGAGAAAGAGCAAAAGCAAAGCAGTGAAATTGAGTGACTGTAGCTTAAGCGTTTGTCTTATTTGGAAAAGGCTCGTTGGTTTGTAACTGGTAGTCCTTAGGTGTTGATTTCTTAATCTTGGGGCATTTATAGGCTTAGGTTTTGGTTTGCTTACATAGGCTGCTTAAGGCATTAGAACCAACTCAGTTTAATGGCCTCCTTGTTTAATTAATTTAACAATATATTCTGCTTACAGGTTCTTTATCAGATACATGTTTTGCAAATTTTTTCTTCCAGTCTGTGACTTGCCTTTTTCTACTCTTATGAAAGAGCCAAAGTTTTTTATTTTGGTAAAATTGAATTTTTAAATGGATCATGCTTTTAGTGATATATCTCAGAAATTTTTGACTAACCAAGATCATAAAGATTTCCTCCTATGTTTTCTTATAGAAGTTTTATAGTTTTAGGTTTCTATTGGTATGTCTTCAAGTTCATTAATCTTAGTTTCTTGTTGTCTCTGCCATGTCAAACTATTATATGTATAATGTGAGGGTAAAATAACAATAGATTCAGGAATGCAAGGAATCAGAAGTTTTACTTTCCATACATCTGTGTTTAAGATGCTATCATAGGACATGGAATCTTGGGGAAAGGAGCCAACACAGAGTAAAAATAACAAAAAGTCCTAGATTAAGCCTTGTTCAAAAGACCTTGCCAGTAAATAGATCAGAACAAGAGGAAAGAGGGAGAGGGACGGTTTCCAGAAGAGAGGGGGAATAAGGGAGTGGAAGTGCGCTAATAGATTACTGGACATACTTGATTATTTGAAAAATATTATAGTTATTCATTTGACAAGCTTTTATCCCAAAGAAAAAAAAAGTTAAAAAAGAACATAAAGATAAGCAAACTTAAATTGCCCAATGATTAACTGCACAAAAAACAAAAAGTTATACAAGAAAGGAAGTCTAATAATACTGTGCCATATGTTTTGACAATGAAAAATATTTACTTACTTGTAATAATGCAAAAACTGTCAGATATTTAACCAAAAAATCTACTATAACTCAATTGGGAGAATGGGTAAGTTCTAGGGTAGTTCTAGGGGGGTAAATCCTCAAATACCACTAGAGAACTTTAAGAGATATTGTCTAAAATTAAAGAACCAACAATATAAGAGTATTTCTTAGAAATATGGAGATAAATGCCTGAAGTTAACAGCCAGAAGAATTTAAAGTGATTGCCTCTGGGCTGTGGGATGGCAGGGAAAAGGTTTCCATGGAAGGTTCAAGCCAAGGAACTTCTCTCAGAGAGCAGAGAAAGAAAACCAAAGAATGGAAAGTGGTTTATTTTTTAAATGATGTGTATATATATTACTTTGTTTTCAAAAATTGATTTTTTAAGAGAGTGGTTAATTCAAACATTTACTTTTCAGCTGCTTGCCTGTGAGTCTCATAAATAGAGCCTTTGGCTAAAGGAAAGCAACAGGGCAATATGGCCACCCAGGGAGAAGGCGCTTCACGGTATCTGCCTTTTCCTTCATCTTGTGGGAACATCTCACATTCCATTTCCTCTCTTGGCCCTCTTGGACTTCTATTCCCATCTCTGCAATCTTCCCTGCCCTAAAGGAGTCCCTGAGAGGTCACTCTGTTCTAAAATTGGAATAAATCATTGCTTTTAAAGGGCAAGTTATGCTTTTGACAGGATGAACTGCACGCGTGCAGGGTGTGGAAGCTGTGGATTATACTCAAAATGCAGCCACGGTTTATCTGAAGTGGCGTCATCCCATTCTGTGCAATTCTGCTGCAGGCGGATGCAGTGCTCCTAGGGCTGCTGGGTGACAGGGACGTCGCTGTGGTCTTCTCTGGCTACTCTGTTCAGGGGGGGAGGTGTGGTTGAGGAAAGCAGCCCAGTTCAGACAATGCAGCAGCTGCCTTGACTAAGAATAGAATCCCATGTTTGATTTGAATTAGCCATTTGAAACAAGAGCAAAACAGCTCTGAAAGTACTACCATCTGTTTTCCTTTAAGGCTGGGTCATAAATAACAAGATGAAAATATATTTCCTGTTCTGGATTTGTGACCTGAACTGCCTTCTGCTGCGTTGTCACTGACCACTTTTGCTATACACGCACATGACATTCATTGGGGAGCTGTTGGCTGTAAGGTGGTTAGAATTTGTTGTTGTTGTTTTGTTTTTCAATCTCTGTATGGACGAAGAGCTCCTTTATTTCACCCTTCACTTGTTAAACAAGGAAATATAAGTAAATTATTCTCTGTGTATTTTTTAAAAAGCAGTTCACACCAAAGAGCCAAGTGTTCAAACTGTTGCTGTTGCCAAGCACACTTTTGCTGCAAATTCCTGCCTGGTGGAAGGATATCTTCCAGGTCAAGGTCAAAGTGAATGAAGAAGTAAGGGAGAAGACGGGGAGCTCATCCACATCTATTACTCACCAGGCATTGACCTGCTAATCCCAATAACATAAGGATGGAGAAAAGAGAGAAACATCGAGAGAGAGAGAGAGAGAGAGAGGATTCCAAAAGAGCAATAATATTTCTTTCCATGCAGGTCACCAGACAGTACTTGCGTCCTTCTTAGCTGGGATTTCCAGCAGTTGTAAACTATGATTTATCAGCTCTTTCTCCAGTTATTTTTTTCATTCTCATTCACACCAAAAAAACTCTGATTTTGTTTCTTTGATAATTCAAAGGGAAAAGGCCACGAAGGCTGGTAGGCCATCCCATTTGTGCGCGCCTTGGGCAGCTGCCAATATATTCTGGGAGGCATTTCAAATGACAGACACGCAAACATGAAATGTACCATAAAGGGCTGTGATTTCTGCAAGTTTTAGATCGGCCAGCTGTGAAAGAAGCTGTACTTAACAGTGAATGTCTCCACATGTTTAAATGTTCTTTTTAAACGATTTTGAAGAAAAAGGCAGACTTAGAGCAACGGAAATGTTAGAAGGCATATCCGTGAGTTAATGAAAGCGTTGCCTTGGAGACCTGGTACAAATGCCGAGTGCCCTTGATGAAGCCAGACGCTTGGCAGTGATGGAGCCCAAGCAAAGCAGTCACCACGCCGCCATCAACTGAGACTTCATAATAGAAAGACAAGGTTGGGAAGAACCTGGTCATCTCATGCTTAGACTAACACAAAACCTTCTGACAGGCTTTCCTGCTGTAGGCTCAGCCCAGCCTGAGCATCCTGGACCATGCTGTCAGATCACTCTTCCTTAAAAGAACAAAACTTCTGAAAACAAAACAAAACAACAAACCCTCCACTCATCCCCCATATTGGCAAAACAGTCCCCAACCTACCCCCGCAGCCTGACCTCCCTCCCCTGGCGGACCACAACGTCCCTGCCTCTACTCCTTCCACGCCCTTGCCCCGTTTCCATCCAGAAGTCCGCCAGTCTATCCTCCAGACATGGTCCCGCCGCACCTTTCCCAGAGTCTGCTCCACCACCCAGCCCGTGGGAGCTCCGTGACACAACAAAGAGATAAATGTAAATATACTTGAGAAACACAGCACATTGAGTTTCCCTTTTGGAGAGTTATTATGTATTTGTCATAAAAAGGCTCTGAGAAATCACACAGTGAAGAAACCCATTTCACCTTTTTAGCCAGTGGTACCCAAATGTCTTTGCCCTCAGGACACTTTTACTCCTAACAAATTAGGGATTCGTTTAGAAACCACAGGAAAACATTAATTCAAACTCCATCTCTTTCAGAAAATCACTTCCAAACACTCCATCCCATCCCTCTTGCCCCTCTGAACCTAACACGGTTATTGTTTCCACCTCTAGTTTGATATATTTGTAACGGCTGGTTATGTATGGATGTCAAAACAATATTAATCATAATCATAACAGATACCATTTAAGAAGAACCAGCTACTTTCCAGGTATGATACTAGGTGCTTTGCAGATATAACCTTAGTTTATTCAGTTCTAACAACCCTGGGAGGTAGACGGTATTATCCCCATTGTACCAATAAGGAAACCAAAGTTCCTTCAAAGTTTGAGTAACACAGCTAGTAAGGCATGGACCTTGTGTGTCAGTTCTGGGTCTTTGTGTAACCCATACGCCAAGGTCTCTTCTAGCATTCTGTGCATTCAACTAGATGGGCCACTCCTTAAGAATCAGAGACCGCGTTGCCTTTCTGAGTAGCTGGCATGTGGTAAATGCTCAGCATATATGTCCTTTAATTGGCTGCTGAAACTCTTCTAAGAGCAGCAATAGAACAACAGACTGTATACAGATTCATGAGCTTTGTAGAATCAGTGTATATTACACTATTCCCTCCACTGCCCTTTCTAAAAATTCTTTTAAATTTTTATCAGAGAAAATTCTATATCTCCTAAGATAACTTCTTATTCTGCAACAAACTACATAATTCTTAAAGGTGTTTGAAGCCATTACAACTTACTGGCATAGTCAATAAAGGATAGACATCTTTAGCAGAAACAACTTTGAGCATCCTGCCGTCTTCTGTCTGAGGTTGAAGCTGGTGCACCACAATGGGGCATGCTCAGTACACTCATTATAGACTGGGAGATTGATGACTGGTAGCCTCCCTCCTCCCTGACAAGCAGTAGAATCATAGTTGGGTTAACAGCCTTGATTATGGAGTTGGAGTCCTGGGTGGTACAGGATGGTGACCAAAAGCCAGATACCAGCACCAGACTGCCTGGGTGGAAATCCCAGCTCTGTCTCTTACAAACTGTGTGACTTGGCACAAGTTACCACACCTCTCCTTGCTTGACTTTCCCCATAGGTAACATGGGGAGAATAATACTATCTACCCCAGAGCACTGGTGTGAGTAGAAAATAAGATAATACATGTCAAGTACTCCCAAAGAATGCCTGGCATGTAGTAAACATTCAGTAGCTGTTGAATATTTTTACTCTATTCACGAGCTAACTGGAGCTCTTGGTTGATGGTTCCCGTAACTATTTTTACATAAAAGTGAACAATAATAAGCTAAATGATATTGAATATTTACTACATGCCAGATACATTCTAAGTGCTTTCTAGACATCTTCTCATTCAAGCCTCTTTACAACCTTCAGGTAATCACTAGTTTCGCTCTCATTCTACAGATGGGAAACTGAAGGCCAGTGATTAAATAACTCGTTCAAGTCCATTTCGTAAGTGAAGGTGCTGGATTTAAACCAAGCTCTGCCTGGATGCAAAGCCCACAGCGCTCATCACTATTTTGTGTGCCATCTATACACATACATACAAGGTCGTCAACTGTAACAAAGCTACTGTGATTGTGCCTTTGCTCTTGCCGTTCTCCAGGCTGCTAAGCCCACCTTATATGGTCCCCACCTACCCAGATTCTGCTCCTCAGTGAGCTCGACTCCTCCTGGGCATCTTCCCAGACACCTGCTTCTCATGCCAGAGCCACGCTTAGCACTCATGGACTGAAACACACCATTAAGCTCTTTACTGGTTTCATGTCTCTCCAACTGCATGTTGCAACCAAGAGGCAAAACTACATTTTATATTTTTCTTCTATGTCACACAATCCTTAAGAAATATTCATGGACTGATGAGCTCATTACTTAATATATTAAGTTTTAGCTTCCACTTAGGTTTAAGACGTTGTCAGTGACAGCATCTAGAAGAAATATTCTTCCTGATCACTTTTGGAAAGACCAGTATAAAAGTTTCAAGTTATTATACTCATGTTAACCTTTACCACAGGAGCGTACTCATTTCTCTGTGTTAGATTTTCCTGCATGTTTTGTTAGGAAGTGTTATATGAAGAACCACATGTCCTTCATATTCACCTTTTGTCCAGTTTAGTTTCATTTCAGCATATAAACTACGTCTTATATCATTGGTAAAGGAAAAAGAACAAAGTTATATGCATGGTTATTTTTCAAGATAAAAGAAAAATGAGGGTTAAGGAAAGGACTTCAAAGTTAATTTACCAAAATCCAACTATATCCTTGACCTGTGCAGACCCCAATAAGGCATTAATTACAAAAGGATTAACACTCTTCTTCACTGTAACAATGGACGCCTCTGTCAATGGAAGGTGATAACGATATTTGCATTCATCCATTAGCATGGGATTCATAGATTATGAGAAAGGTCTTAACACTCTTCCTAAATGAAGTTAAGCAACGCTGTGAAGGGAAAGAGCTACTTTCCTAGTCTAAAAGGACTTGGGCGATTTAGAAAAATCCCAGCAACACTTTGCATGGTGCTCTGCCCAGAGCTAGTAGGGGGCGCTATGAATGTGTTAACTGGCAATACTTATCCTGTTTGCATGCAACTGGGGACACTGCATTAGCAAATGACTCCAAGGATATCGTACAAGAAAATATTTCCCTGTTCTTTTGCACTATATACCCAGCCTTCCCCTTTTCCTCTGCCCACTCGGATGACTGTCCAACTTCAGAGTGGATGCAATGACTCAGTGGGAGAGATATAAAAAAACATTTTCTTCCCTGAATGATTCAACATGCTACAGCCATGTTGGAACAGAGAATACCATTAGCATGGTAAACTTTAGTTATAAACATTTAGAGTTATTTTTGCTTAACTGAATTCTGCCACCAGCTCTACTGCCTATCCCTTGAAACAGGATTTTGTACTTTTTGTGGAATGACACGATGCTTTAAAAAAGTAACAAATATAAGGATACCCAGGCCAGGGAAAGAAAAAAAGGATTTATGAATAGTATACACACCCTCAGTGGAATTTTTCTTACTCTTTGAAGTCTGTCATCCCATCTAGGTCAAGTCAGTAATGCTGCCAAAGTCTTCATGGGCATAAGGAAGCCTTTCACATGCTTATAACCTTGAAAGATAAATGAAAGTCTAGCTAAGAACTTTCCTTACATGTTCCTTTTTCCTCCTTGAAAGGATAGTTGACTGAAAATAAAACAGAGTTGACAAGAGTGCCAAATCGTGCCATATTTCTACAACTATTTAAACTCGGCACTTTTTTCTCACACATTTGAGCTCTGAGCCAACAGAAGGGGACAGGGCAGCAGCATGTTAGAGGCCGGGTATGGGAGGCAGGGTGCTAAGTGGACCCCCACGGTCTTCACCTCCTTGTGCTGTGAATGTGATTGTTACCGCACAGGGAGAAAAGAGATTTTGCACATGTAATTAAAGTAACTAAGCAGCTGGCCTTGAATTAACCAAAAAGGAGATTATGTGGGAGAGCCTCAACTAATCATGTGAGATCTTTAAAAACAAAGTGTTTTCTCCAGCTGGTGGCAGAAAAGGAAGTAAGGGAGATTAGAAGAGGGGGAAGGATTCGACATGAGGGAGGTTGTCCATCGCTGAGATGGAAGGAACCGTGAGGCAAGGATGTGAGTGTGCCGCCTAGGAGCTGAGAGTGGTACCAGGCCAGCAGCTAGCAAGAAAACAAGGATTTCACTCCTGCAACCACAAGGGCCTGAATTCTGCCAACAATCTAAATGAGCTTGGAAGTGAGACAGGAGGGAAGGGGTCAGGGCACAACCGTTAAAGGAATGACACAGCCATTGAGGATATGACAAAAACTGCTTAAAACCAACTAGGCCCAAGATGGCATAGACTTTGAGCCTCATTATACGCTCCTTGTAACACATTAGCATGCTAAATGACACACCCACAGGTGCCATGACAATTCCGAGGCTGACCATAAAAGGCCAAGAAGTGGGCGGTGGCCCACTTCCTGGAAATCCCTGCCCCTTCCCCAAAATAGTTGCAATAATCCTCTCACTTGTTAGTGTATGAAATTACCCAACCCATAAAAACTAACCACCCCATACCCCTTCTGAGACAGACCACATTCTGCCTATGAAATGTGCATCTCTCCAAATAAACTCACTTTCACTTTACTCTGGCTCTCTCTTGAATTCTTCCCTGGTGAAGCCAAGGACCCTCACTTGGTGGCCTGTTCCAGGGACTTGCCCAAGACGTGGGACATGACTGCCTTCTCTTGCCCCATCCTCCTGCAACAGAAGCATTCTTTCCAGAATCTCCAGCTTAGCCCTCCTAGCCCCTTGATTTTGGTTTTGTGAGACTCTAAGCAGAGAATCTAGTTGCACCTACCCAGACTACTGACCTACAGAATTACGAGATAGTAAATGGGTACTGTCTTAAGCTCTTAAATTTGCAGGAGTTTGTTACAAAGCAATAGAAAATGAATTCACTTGGTATTAACTGAGAATCGGTCTCCAAACATTCCCACTCATCTTCTGTTCCAAGTTTCCTTTCCAACCAAAACATCTTCTTTGGTTCCTTGACATACCTTTGCTTTCTCCTAGGCAGCCTTTACACACATTAACTTGCTATCTTGAAAGGCCTCTTTTCTGTTTAGCCAAGGCCTTTGAGACCAACCTAGAGCTTATAACCTGAAGGAAAGGAGCCTGACACAGTTTTCTTTCCAAATTCAAGTCATCTTCACCTGAATAATTCAACTGTCATTCAATTATGTCCTGTTTTGTGGCACCTTTTCCTATGTGGTCTATATTCTTATTTTACTCCTATTTATTTTCTTGTTAATTAGATAGTAAAGCTCTTGAAAGCAAGTGCTTCTAATTTTTATCCTCTACTCTACCTAATACATCCCTTGTACATCACAGTCACCCTGTAAATATTTGTTCAGTTGTTTTGTTCTGAAGTATCTCTCTTTAATCTTAATGAGATTAAATGACACCAACAGTCCAAAGAAAACCTCATTAGCCAAGCAACGGGAATCTCAGCAGTGACCTGCCCCACATTCTACTTGGCCTTTCACTACCGTGAACCCCAAACACACTTAAACTGTCAAAATTAAAAATGTAAGTGCAAAAACAAGATAATCACAGAAAGTAATGTTTGCCAATTGATTTGTGTGACTTTCAGTGACATTGTAAGCTCCCAACTATCCCCTGAGCTGCCAATTTGCATAGAAAGGGATGCTTTCTCTATGGACCACGTTTACCATGAATACACTATTCGCATGAATGTGCAGGAGAGGAAAAGACCAGCAGAAAATATAAAGCGTGTTGGGTTGAACGTCGTGAACAATTAAGAATGATCCACATAACAGGCGTGAAGAAGCAAAAGCCAGAAGTTACCCGCGGTGTTGCAAGCCATGCAGATTGGCTTTAATCCCTTGAAATACAAATAGGGCTTAAGATCCCAGCTAAGACATTTACTAAACTAAATGAACCTATTTTAAACTTTCAGGGAAAAGCAACAAGAATGCAATTTGGAAAAATAATGAAAGTCAACTTCGTCACACTCCAATGTTTCTACCCAACCCCAGAGCAACACGTTTCTCCATCACCATATGAAAATCCAACTCAAACTTTAAAAATATCACTATTTTTCTTTGTTTCTCGAAGGAAAATGTGAAATGAAAATCAATTTCACGTGTATTTTATGCGCTCTCTGTTATATTCAGAATCATAGAACTTGAGGGCTGGCTGAGACTCTGACAGGCTATTTTGTTTATTCTTCTCCATTAGGCAGGCCCACACTTAATCCTTCCTTGATAGGAAAATCTCTATCGTTTTTAAAGACTTTCGGAGATTTCTCAGACTCTCTCTAACCCACTAAGGTAGTTAATAACTTTTCTTATTATCTAGCCTAAATCCTTCACACTATGCTTAAGACTCATTTCTTCTTGTCTGACTGTTCACTAGAGGTGCAGGGAATAATTTATCACTCTCTTTCATATAAGAAATACTCATATACTGATAATAATTATGGAATTAGCTCTGCAATCTCATAATGCAATATTCCAAGGTTGTTGTGGTTCTCTGCAAAATATTCTGCAACTTCTCTTGCTTTCCTTTACCTATCAACTCAAAAATGGTTGCTACCCTCTGTTAAGGATTTAATTACCTGATTCTGAAGTCCCTGGTAGTTCTTGTATGTTACACCTTGGGCATCTGTCCAGGGCCATATCTCAGGAATATGGGATGAAATAAATCATCCAAGGCTGTCCTCACTCCTACAAATAATTTTATGAAGATAATTTGGTTGGAATGAGCATTGAAGGCAGCTATGAAATGTGAAAATAAGTCACAGAAAGGTTGTCTATATAGAAAAAAAAAACTGAAAGGAAATGTATCACAATGCTAATAGCAGTTATCCCTGGATGATGGTAGGATTATGTGGGTGTGTGTTTTGTCTTTCTTTACACCTTTCTTATTTTCCAAACCTCTTGTAACGCATTAATTTTTAATGAGAGAAGAGTAAGTAGTATGTGTAATGTGTGTGTGTGTGTGTGTGTGTGTGTGTTGGAAAGAGTAAGAAGGAGCTGCCTAATGGATTATATAAGAGGGAGGTAGTGGGTAGCCAACCATCCCAGTTTTCACACTGGAAGTCCCAAGTTGCAGAAAACCCCTCAGTCCCAAACAAACCTGGATGGCTGGCCACGCTACAGGAAACCAGGCGAGGGGACAGCATAGATGCTGCTGGGAGTGGGAATAATACCAATACCACTATTTTTCCCACCAGATGGAAACCACTTGCCTCTTCCTGATGGGCTGCTCAGGATCCTTAGATTTGGGGGACCCGAGCAACACCCCAAATACGTGGAAAGGTAAGAGCAAATCTGTGTTCTCACCATGTTTTCTTTTTCATATACAGAGGCACTTTGCTGATTCAGGGCAAGATAATAAAGGATTTTAGATTGGATCAGAACAGAAGATTCTAGGCTTATGTGTTCGCTTTGCTTTTGTTTTCCTTTCTCCCCAGGGCTCAGGAACTAGAAATGCCAGGCCTACACCTTCAAGAGCCAACTTAAGACACAGACGTGGTGTCAGATCAACATGTCGACCTGGTACCTTGCATCAGGTTCCACACACAGAGCCCGCTCTGAGCAGAACCGTGGGGCAGGAATACAGCGCTGGCTTTGAATGCGTCTCCACTCCTATTGGAACCACCCTTCCCTCCTTCAGGAGCCCAGCCGCTATCCCAGGGCTTTGCTGCGTGAAGCGCATTTGTTTCCAAGTGTTGTGTGGTTATAGTGGAGGCCCAGGAGACAGTGTAATAGCATTGGAAAGCAGAGGTTTTTGAGCAAGGCATATGCAACTCAGAGCAAATCCACAGGCAGATCTTACCTTCAAGTCTCCATTTACACCCTGTAACAGCAATAATAATCACATTATCTACCTCCTAAACAATGCATGTAACATGCCTAGAACAGGGCCCAGCATTATGAGCATAGGCACATATATACACACACATATATGTACCAGCAAGGAAAGAGCCTTACTTCTAGTCTTCTTTAATACAAAATCAGTCTCAATCATTCATTAAACATTTACTGAGCACTCACTGAGGGCCAGACTGGGCTAAATATCAGGATACAAGATGACTAAGATATGGCCTCTGTCCTCAAGGAGTTTACAGCCCAGCACAGGGAACAGATGTGAGCACAGCCTGGACTGTTCTCTGAGCAACAAAGCAAGTAGGTAGTGAGTGCTGGGAAGAGGAACATTAGGGAAGCCTGCACAGAGGACAGCGTGTTAGAATAAAATCTTTCAAATAATTTTTAATTTTTTAATTTTAGAAGTACACCGCTTCACTATTAAAAGATTCAAAACACATAAACAAAACAGAGAAAAATGAAGTAAAACCATTTGTGACCCCCAATGCCAAGAAATAAACAACTTTTAGCATTTTTATATCCTTCCATAATTCTTATATACATATGGAAAATAGATATGTATCCTTGGTGAGGATTATATGGTACATACTATTTTGTAATCTGATTTTTTTCACTTAAAAATATAGCTTGGACTGTCTTCCATATCAAGAAATATAAAAATAAGTACAACTTTTTAAGTGGCTGCATAGTATTCCACCATAAATGTATATGTAATTTTCTTTTTAACCAACCCCTTTAATGGTTTCCAACTGGGTTATGCTGGACACTCTCATTCAATGGGAACTCTTAAGATTTTTTTTTTTAAGAGGGGGTGTGGCATGATGTGATTGTAAGGAAACAGTCAGGCAGCGAGGGAGATAGATCCCATCAAAAAGAATTCCAAGGGCACCAATATTCTAGTTGGAGTTAAAGAGGGCTTGAATTAAGGCAGCAGTGGGTAGACGGGGAAGGGCCCAGCCGGGGGACTCACGGATTTGAACTTATAGGACTTGGGGGCTGACCACGGGACACTGAGTCAGGGGATCGGTTGTGTCTTGATGGGGCTTTATCTCCTCGCTGCTTATTAACCATGAGAGAGAACCCAAGAATCGTGTGTCTGGGGACATGTGGATATCATGAATTCCTTTTAGGACATGTTGAGGTTGAAGGGCATGTGAGACTCTGACGTGGGGATGATCCGTTGTGAAACCCATAGCTCCAGATTATGTCCAGGTGGAGAAGTGGCTTTGGAAATACTCAGCAGGATGAAGAAGACTATCCAGGAGAGCTGTGTTAGGGTGCAGACTGAGAGGTGAGGTAAGATTATGTGGGAGGAATAGGACAAGCTAAGAGGGACCAGCCACCGAATCAGAGATGTGAGCACAGGGCCACTGAGGTGTGCGTGAGGAGAGGCCAGGCTGGGAAAGGCTCATCTCTGTGACAGTCTTTTGCTGCTGGAGGACTCAGAAAATCCCAAGGGACGTGTTAGCTCTTCTGTGGACATGCCCCTCCCCAGGGTGCAGCCACCATGGATGACTTCATAATAAATGTTAGGACCACATCCAAGGCCAGCGGTGGGGGTCAGGCTTGGCTATTAGGATTGAACACTAAGATATCCTAGAGGAGAATCTCTCAAACTCTGCTAGAGCCCGCTCATAACAAATGGGGGAAAAGACGTTTATAGTCACACAAATTTGAAAGCACAGAGGTAAGTGTTTAAAAGGAACTCTACACTGCAGGACTTTTCAGAGGCTTTGATACTCCTTAGAACTGTGCCTCTTCAAGAGAGAAGTGTGGTGGATGGCATCTCCCAAACTTCTGTAACCACGGAATTCTTTCCACATAGAAAACCTACTAACAACTCGGAGATCACTCGTATTCTGGGAAAGCCTACAGGAAATACGGACCGAGAGAAACGCAGCAGGTACTATACACAACCCCAAGCTCAATTACTCACAATAACAAAACAAAGCAGCTAATTTACTTTGTCTGCAAAATAGGTCAAACACCAAAGGGAGCAACACAATAAAGGCGAGGAGTCTTTTAGTGCCGTATTTCATTAGTTCTGAGTCACACTGCTTTACATTTTACTCTCTGAAATTGAAAATCAGGATGTGTCTCAGAGGTGGTGTCTAACCATCTCTGTCTGCCCTGTGCCAATCATGATAGAGTTCTCACTGCATCAGCAACTTGGAAAAAAATTCCTGGAAAATTAGAAGGGCACTCATACATCAAATGTTTGTGGGGAGCGGGTCTGGGGTGGTAACTAAGTGATCAGCCACATTCTTGACCTGGGAGTCAAAGCCAGGTAAAGGGTTCTGCACCAATGGCGTTTGGTTATCTTACAGACTCTTTTAAGAAACAACAAGCCTCAATGTCTTCAAAGGAAGTTACTGATATATACACAAGCATGGGCATCAATGACAGTAAATGAAAAGGGATGCAGAAGAACTGGCCTTCGGATGTGAAGAAGTTTTCGAATACCATAATTACTTAGTTCCCTTATGTTTTTCCTTTTTTCTGTAGGCAAAAGAGTGATAGATAAAAAAAAAAAAAAAAAAAAAACCTATGTCTAAGTACAAAGACTTTAAATGAGTATAAAATACATTCTAAGTGATAAGAAAGCATCGTATCATAGTTTCATGGGCAGTGATTTTTCCTTCTTAGCGGTATATAAAATAATGGAGCATTTGAAGTCAATTGTGACTTAGAATTAACGAAATGGATAACTGGCTTTGAATAAATGTATTTTGGCCAATTCTTTCTAAAACTTTTTGCAATTTATTCCTAAATGGTAAAATTCCCAAGGAAATTCAATTAACTAGATTTAAAGTAAAATTTTTGAGAATAGCCTTTGGTTCCCTTATTCTTTAGGATTTCAAAATCATCACTCTCCTCTTCCTGGAAGTCTCAAGCCAGCCACCTCCTAGAGTAACATCTCTGTAACAGACTTCTGCCTCTAAGCTGTCCTGAACAGCAAAGCTTTGCACTGGACCAATTCCCTGGAGAAAACCTAGCTTCCTCTTCTAAGTTTTTGTTTTCCTCTGCAATTCTCTTTTTATAGCTGGAGCCAGTGGTAAGGCCATTCGGCCCCAGCTGATCTCAATTAAACCCTCTGTGTGAAGCAGGGGGTAGGGGTGACCCAGCACTGTCTCTCCCTTCTTCATTTCCTTTCTCTAAAACGAGGGGATGAGATAAGACATTCTCCAGGTCCCTAGAGCATTAACATTCTATGTTTTATGTTGACTTCTCAAAACAATCAAATGTATTCTTGATATTTAACTTGTATTTTATACAAAAGAAGCATATTATACTCACAATTAACCATTTTGCCTTAATAAGCAGATACAGTTCTTTACAACTCTCACAGCGTACTGCCAAATATGGAAATACACTTCAAATTAACATTTTTCAGAAGGTCATTTAATGTATACCAGCGCCTCTCTGAATTATTTGACTTCTGTGTTTTAAAATTATATTTGTTCTCATCTTGAAAGTAACCAGAAGTGCTGGGTCTTAACAAGATAATCATTCCTAAGTTGAGATGGGCAGTTCTGATGAAGTTAACTATTTATATGATCTACAGTCACCAACCCACAAGACTGTGAAGTCGAGCTCACGTCCATCTCATTCGCTGTGGTATCCCTAGCTCAGAGCACGGTGCAATCATGAAATAAGTGCTCAACATCTTACTACTGGATGAATAAATGAATGACTCAATGGCATTGAGAAACAGATAATGACAGGCAAAATACATTGTTAAATGCCTAATGTGTGTGTAGTATAAACCACTACAAACAAGAACAGATAATTTAAGGAGACTAATCTTTCTTCTGAATTTTGTTCCCTCCAGGACATAGTTCAGAAACATGGTAACAAAACATGCATTATTAGTGACCCTAGGGAAACAGGTGACTGATATTGAAGTTTGTGGGATTATTTATCATATACATGCACAGGCATCTTCTCAATCACTAATTATAAACCAGACAGCTTCAATTGCAGCAAAAGGAGACTCCGAAACTGAACATTTGAATGCTTTTTTAATTGTTGAAGATTCATTAGCCCCTTGAGAGAAATATTGAAAAAATGTTGGATGCAGGGCTGGACCCCTAAACCCCAGAATTAACATTCCCATGAAAAGAGTGTAAGCAGCTCCCCAAAATCTGATGGGAGGTGTCCTTTGGAGGCAGAAAATTTACTCTTGGAAAGGAATAAGCTGAAGACCTTGAGGGTCTTATCTGACAAGGAGACATGAGTTTTTGACTGTGGCACTGGGAAAAGAGCCTCTATCCAGCCCCTGGAACTTGATCCAGAGAAGAGACTGGAAGTCTGGGAGACACCTGCCCCATCGTGAGCAGAGAGGAAGGAGCCAGAGCAAAGCTGCCCGAGCCTGTGGGAATGCCAAGGGCATCGGGAAAGTACTGGGGCTGCCAGGCACCCAGCAAAAAGGAGGACATGGCAGTGTTTGTATCCCAGCACCTTTCTCTGGTTTGGGACTTTGAGTTCAAAACCCACTGGCATTTTCATTCAGGGACTTGTTTATTCCTGATTTTTGTATGTCTTGGAAAAGGAAAAATGGCATGAAAATTCCTTAACATTGGAGATGTACATTCAGATTCTTACTATGCTCCCTGGCCAGTTTGCTGAAATCCCAGAATTTTTATAAAAATTATCTTGCTTACCAGAATTCATGAAATTCTTCCACTGAACTAATCTGCAGATTCTGTCAGAACAAGCTCCTTCTCATATGTCAGCAACTATGGGTCTTTCCATATATTGATGGAAAAAATATATATTGATGTGCAGAAAAGTAAGAGAAATTGAGGGGTAGTGAGCAGAGGAGAATGTTATTCTGATCTTTTTCAACCCTGAAGAAATATTTGAATCGGGAATGCTGTATCTATCACAACAACAGAAATGTGTACCTTAGATCTCTACTATTTTAATTCTCTGCATTATACCAGTATATTAACTATTGATAAGAACCATCCTACAGATTTTTTTGTCAAATTGGGTAATTTAATTGATCATATGTAACTAAATACTACAGAGTTGAGTGGTAAATTGTAACTCGATACTATTATTCAAGTCATCTCCATAGATCAGAGAATTATATATGAATATATGCATATTCAGGATCCTAAAAGCAGCAGCACAATTTTTAAAGTTACAAGGCTAGTTGGTGGGGTTGGAGAGAGGTAGAAATGAGGATTCATTTCATCCAACAATTCTAACTAACACTCATTCACCCTGAAAGAAAAAAAAAAATGCAGCTACTCTATTGATCATTATTTCATAGGAGTTTGGAGTGTCTATCTTCACCAAGAGCTTCTGATTCTTTCATTGGAGGAAAGTTGGATAGGGGAAGAGATGCATGCAAAGGCATGATGACCTTCTTCTCCATACATGCATCATCTTTCCACTCTCACTTTCTCTCGTCTGATGTGTGGCCTGGACAAGTTGCAACCCATGCTGTGCTGAGGGCTGGAAGGAAAAGGTTTAACTGATGGTCTCAGACCAGGACTACAGTCCTTTGTAAACTTATCTCTGTGTCTTCCCCCACAGGTCGGCTTAGAGGGGAGGAGATGTCGGGTATGAACAACTGGGGAAGAGGTGGAGCAGAGCACATGCTGAATGGAAACTAAGCATCCTTGTCTCTTTTGACCCTGGCCTCCATGGTAGGAGATGAGGTAAACTTCCAAACTCCCCCCTGAAAAAAAATGTGATGAACACTAACCCATCTGAGCTAGAATAAGTCAAACAGAAAGACTTTGCTAGTTCTGAGAGACCCAGGGTTTTCTACACATATCATCAAATACCTGTCCTGCAGAGCTTCAAATAAATGCATAACAGATAAATGGGTAACCATGAGGCCAATGTTATTTATCAAACTGGAGGCAGGGAAATCAGGAAACAGGTCAGAGGAGAAGTTGAGAAAATTCAGAGCTTAACTAAAACTCAATACAGAGAGATTTATTTCTCTGCTTCCAAAGAATCATAGCTAAACCCAGTAATATATTTTATGCACACATACAGAAAATGTATTTTAATTGAGTAAAGCTTTCTAAGTATGCAAATAAATTATGTCATTAAAATAAAGCCCTCTGGGTGTTCACGCCATGAGGAGAAGATTCCTAATCACTGATAAAAGATATTCCATGAGTCAGCAATAGCTATTCTGTGGGCAAAAAATAAATTAATTAAAGATAAATAAAACTCTCAACTGGCTGCATATATATATGTAATTATATATTAAATTGTATTCTACATTATATAATTACATTATACAATATTATATATACTTTTATATTATGTATATAATTATTATATATTATGTACACAATAAGCCTTTAAAGGCAGGCCATGCCCAGAACAGCGTGGGAAATCACATGACATATGAATGTCACCCACTTACCTCTAGTCTATGTTTTTACACAGTCATATACTTCAGTATAGATTTGGGACACTGCAGTTTATTTCATATTTAATATTACTATTAAATGTTTCCATGACTGAAAAAAAGACATTTTATATTAAAAATTTTTTAAATTTTTCAGGCATTTTCAAAGCATCTGAATAAAGCAAGCAAAATGATGAAATACTTCAAAGAAGACAAACTATAGCTCCTATTTTTTAAAAAATCAGGAAAGGAGCTCTACACAATGAAACAATTAATTTTTGGAGCAGCCTAATTCAAAAAAATGCAACTGCTGTAAAATGTGCAGAGATGTCTCTCTTCCATTTATTAAAAAGAAAGTCTAGTGAAATGAGAATTAGACTATTGAGCTATGAATGAAAAAAGGGGGTGGGAGGTGGAAGAGGATCTGAGTCTGTACCAACCCCATGATCCAACATGACTCCTGATATTAGATGACTATGTGAGCCTAGAAATGATATGAATATATTGTTCTCACTTTTTTTAAATGGAGATTTTTTTTAATGTCACATATTTGAGCAGAAAAAAAAAGCAAAATGAATGATGTTTTATATTTCTATATATACTTGGCTCTTAATAAAATATAAATGATTAAATTTACCTAAACTGTTTTTTTGCTCTGTTTTGATGAATTTAATTTGATCATTTCTTCAGCAATTAATTTATATGAGAAAACTTTTCTTGATATTTTAATCCAAACTCACATTGTATCTAATGAACTCCTATTGAACTTCCAACAGTAGATTATAATTTTAAAATTGCGTCATGTTCAAAACACAGTGAGTCATCTTTGCCTGGAACACATAGCCAGAGTAGCTGTGTGCAACTCCAGCAGGTTATTAAAGACTCCACAGGACTTCTGGTTTCTGGTCCAGCATATAAGGAGCTTGGAAGGTGTCACTCCAAAATAAGTCAGAGCCATGAGGTCACAAGGCAAACCGCTGCCTCAAAAACTGGAAAGACAGGAGGATGCAGAAAATCACAACTTATAGAGCAGAAACCTCCACAGGAACTAGTACCAGGTTAGAAAAACCTGAACAATAATTGAGAAATTGCTGGAGGTTCAGTGTAAACAACTCTGAGAGATAAAAACTCCAGTGGCGCTCGGTTATGGGAGGCCCTACACTTTTGTGAGTTTTACCTCCAAAAGATGGACCAGGTTCTTACAGTGAATATCAGAGGCAAAATCCCTTGTGTTTCTGGCACGGGGAGGGAATAAGGAACCACTTAGAAACATGTCACAGCATTCTGTTTTTCTTAAAAAGGTCTGTCCTCAAGAGAAACTATTTAAAGAGCTTAAAATACTGGGGTTTTATCAAAGCCTAACTGACTTGGGGCAAGGGAAATACCCAATTCTAGCTCATTCAGGCTATCATGTCCACTGAAGGGGGCGGGGAGACAGAGAAGCACTTGTGAAGTTCCGAGTCCAGAGGCACAGGTTCACTGAAAGACTAAAACCTAATCCCAGGGCTCTGGAACACATCCCTTCCCCTACACCTTCCCTCCACGTCACTAAAGGCCTATTTGCCACAGCCCCTCCCACCAGTACGTTGTCATCTACAGTCTTCAAAAAAATATTAGAAAATTGAATCCAATAATGTGTAAAAGGAATTATACACCATTTCCAAGTAGGATTTATCCCAGGCATACAAAGCTGATTCAACATATAAATATCAATTAATGTAATCTATCACATCAACAGGTTAAAAAAAGAAAAATCACATGATCATATCAATAAACTCATAAAAAGGAATGGACAAAATCCAACACTTATTCATGATAAAAACTCTCAATAAACTAAGAATAGAGGGGAACTTTCTCAACTTGATAAAGAATATCTCAAAAAAACCTACAGCTCACATCATACTTAATTACGAGAAACTCAAACCTTTCCCAGTAAGATCAGGAACAAGGCAAGGACGTCCCCTCCACCACTCCCCTTCAACACCATACTGGAAGTACGAGTTTAGTGCAATAAGACAAAAGGGGAAAATAAAAAATATACAGATTGGGAAGGAGGAAATAAAACTTTGTTCACAGATGACATGATTGTCTATGTAGAAAATTTAAAAAATAATAATAGACAAAAAACTCCTGGAACAAATAGGTGATTATAGTAAGGTTGCAGGATACAAGGTCAATACACAAAAGTCAACTGCTTTCATATGTACTGACAATGAACAAGTGGAACTTGAAATTTAAAACACAATACCATTTACATTATTAGCACACCCCAAACTGAAATACTTAGGTATAAATCTAATAATCTAACAAAAATTTCCACGTTCATGAAGACTCAATATGTCAAGATGTCAGTTCTTCCCAAATTGACCTACAGATTCAATGCTATCCCAATCAAAATCCCAGCAAATTATTTTGCAGATATTGACAAACTGATTCTAAAGTTTATATGAAAAGGCAAAAGATCCAGAATAGCCAACACAATGTTGAAGAAGAAGAATAAAGTTGTAGGACTGACACTGCTCAACTTCAAGACTCACTTCATTAAAGCTACAGTAATCAAGACAGTGTGGTATTGGCAAGAGAATAGACAAATAAATCAAGGAAACAGAATAGAGAGCCCAGAAATAGACCCATGTAAATATATTCAACTAAATATATTTATAGAAATAAAGAAAGAAAAGGTACCACAACGGAGCAAAGACAGTCTTTTACAAATGGCACTGGAACAGCTGGAGATCCACATGCAAAACATAAAAAATAAAAAGAATCTAGACACAGACCTTACACTCTTCACAAAAATTAAGTCAAAATGGATCACAGACCTAAATGTAAAATGCAAAACTATGAAACTACTAAAATAAAACATAGGAGAAAATCTAGGTGACTTTGGATTTGGCAATGACTTTTTAGATACAACGCCAAAGGCATTGTATCTAAAGAAATAATTGACAAGCTGGACTTCATAAAGTAAAAATATCTGCTCTGCAAAAGACTGTGTTAAAAGAATGAGAATAAAAGCCACAGACTGGGAGAAATTATTTGCAACAGACATATCTGAAAAAGGACTGTTATCCAAAATATACGAAGAACTTTTAATTCAATAATAAGAAAATCAACAACCCAATTTAAAAATGAGCAAAAGACCTGAACATACATTTCACAAAAGAAGATACACAGATGGCAAGTAAGCATAAGAAAAAATGCTCAATATTATATATCATTGTGGAAATGCAAGTTAAAACAACAAAGAGATACCACTACATATCTATTAGAATGACAAAAGTCCTGACAACACCAAATGCTGGTGAGGATGGGAGCAGTAAGAACTCTCATTCATTGACGGTGGGAATGCAAAATGGTGCAGCCACGTCGCAAGACAGTTTGGCAGTTTCTTACAAAACTAAATATACTCTTACCATACAATCCAGCAATCACACTTCTTGGTATATAACCAAATGAGCTGAATAATTAGGTTCACACAAAAGCATGCACATGAATGTTCATAGTTTTATTCATAATTTTCAAAACTTGGAAGTAACCAAGAAGTCCTTCAGTAGGTGAATGGATAAATAAACTATGATGTAGTCAGACAATGGAATGTTATTCAGTACTAAAAAGAAATGAGCTATTAAGCCGTGAAAAGACATGGACGAACCTTGAATACATACCAGTAAGTGAAAGAAGTCAATCTGTGCCAACAAACACATGAAAAGATGCTGAACATCACTAATCATTAGAGAAATGCAAATCAAAACCACAATGAGGTATCACCTCACACTGGTCAGAATGGCCATCATCAAAAAATCTACAAACAATAAATGCTGGAGAGGGTGTGGAGAAAAGGGAACCCTCCTGCACTGTTGGTGGGAATGTAAATTGATACAGCCACTATAGAGAACCGTATGGAGGTTCCTTAAAAAACTAAAAATAGAACTATCATATGACCCAGCAATCCCACTACTGGGCATATACCCTGAGAAAACCATAATTCAAAAAGATACATGTACCACAATGTTCATTGCAGCACTATTTACAATAGCCAGGTCATGGAAGCAACCTAAATGCCCATCGACAGATGAATGGATAAAGAAGATGTGGCACATATATACAATGGAATATTACTCAGCCATAAAAAGAAACGAAATTGAGTTATTTGTAATGAGGTGGATGGACCTAGAGTCTGTCATGCAGAGTGAAGTAAGTCAGAAAGAGAAAAACAAATATGGTATGCTAACACACATATATGGAATCTAAAAAAACGGTACTGATGAACCTAGTGGCAGGACAGGAATAAAGACGCAGATGTAGAGAATGGGCTGGAGGACACAGTGGGGGACGGGGAAACTGGGACAAAGTGAGAGAGTATTGACATAGTGTATTGACATATATACACTAGTGACACATATGACATAGTGTACGGACATATATACACTAGTGACACATATGACATAGTGTACGGACATACATACACTAGTGACACATATGACATAGTGTACAGACATATATACACTAGTGACACATATGACATAGTGTATGGACATACATACACTAGTGACACATATGACATAGTGCACGGACATATATACACTAGTGACACATATGACATAGTGTACGGACATATATACACTAGTGACACATATGACATAGTGTATTGACATATATACACTAGTGACACATATGACATAGTGTATTGACACATATACACTACCAAATGTAAAATGGATGGCTAGTGGGAAGCAGTCGCATAGTACAGGGAGATCAGCTCGGTGCTTTGTGACCACCTAGAGGGATGGGATAGGGAGGGTGGGAGGGAGGCTCAAGAGGGAGGGGGTATGGGGATACAGGTATACTTATAGCTGATTCACTTTGTTGTACAACAGAAACTAACACAACATTGTAAAGCCATTATACTCCAATAAAGATAGGAAAAAAAAATTTTTAATTAAAAAAAAAAGAAGTCAATCTGAAAAGGCTAAACAATGTAAAACTATGGAGATAATACAAAGATCAGTAATTGCAGGAACTGGGGGAGAGGAAGGAGTGAACACAGAGGATTCTTAGGTGAAATCCTAAAAACTTTCATTTTCGTTTTCGTTTTAGTGAAAATAACTCTGTGTGATACTACAACGGTGACTACATTTGTCAACATCCATAGAATGTACAACACCAAGAGAGAACCCTAAGGTAAACTATGGACTTCGGCTGATGATGACATGTCAGTGTCATGAAGTGTAACAAATGTACCACTTGGCACAGGATGATGTTAGTGAGGAGGGCTGTGTGTATGGCAGCAAGTGTGGGAAATCCCTGAGCCTTCCACTCAGTTTCGCTGTGAACCTAAACCTGCTCTAAAAATAAAGTCTATTTTTTTAATTTTGTTTTAATAAATGTTTTTCTTTTTTAAAAAAAGTCCACAGTGAGCATTTTACACTTCTTTCTCCTTCACTTTGACTTAATAAAGGCTTATTAAGCATGTGGTATTAATTTCCTAGGGCTGTCTTAACAAAGTTCCATAAATTGCATGAACAACAGAAATTTGTTGTCTCTCAGTTTTAGGGGCTAGGGGTTTGATCCAAGATCAAAGTGTTATTAGAGTTGGTTCCTCCTGAGGGCGCTGTTCCATGTCTCCTTCCTAGTTTTTGGTGGTTTAGTGGCAATCTTTGGCATTCCTATTCTCTGATTTCATGTTCACATGGCATTTTCCCCATGTACATGTCTCTGTTTCCAAATTTCCCCATTTTATAAGGGCACCAATCACACTGATTGAGTGGCACACACTACCTAACTTACCAGCAATACCCCTATTTCCAAACATGGTCACATTTGAGGTGCTTACTGTTAGGACTTCAACATACGAATTTCGGGGAGACACAGTTCAGTTCATAACACGTCTATGTATGTAACACTGTGCCAGGATCTGTTGGGAATCCAAACTATTATGAGGCCGCCTGCTCGTGAGAACATGACAAAACTTATATACAACCGTAACAATTGCACAGTTGATATCATCACAGGAAAGTAACAGAATAAGGGCAAATCGAGAAGTACTAGTACTTCTGGCACGGCTTTAAAGGAGGGCGATAGAGACCACTTACCGGTTGGGATGTACCCCTTACAGGTTGGAAGTTTATGGACAAGCTTCCTAGAAGCAGTAGGGATTAAGCAGGGGCACACCTGATGTCAGTAAGTGGGAGCAAGTGAGAAAAGGACAGCCCTCGGTGTGCACTTCCTTTTCCGTCCCAGGGTCTGTGAGTAGCTGGACGTCGAGCACAGCAGGGGCTTACCTAAGGGAGCAGTGAGCAGGTGATAAAGCTAGAAAATCAGAGCTGAGGCCAAACTGCAAAGAACCGTGAATGATAAATGTGGGCTCTGGGTGAAGTGAGGCCTCTGAGGTTTTGGAAACAGGAAGTGAAGTAATGAAAGCAACACTGAGAAAGGTTTTCCTCGCAGAGGGACGTAGACTTCATTGGAGAGGAAATTCATTCTTTCAACAAACATTGCTTGAGTCCACTCTCTCTACATGAGAGGAACTAATATACAACAACTACTCTTCCTAAAGTAAAAGATCATGTACAAGTAAAATGCCCACTAAGGGAGAGAGGTAAGACTGAGCTTTGCCTGAGATGTGAATAGTCTCAGGAAACTAGCTGGCTGGCCTGCTTTTATCTGTTTGTGTTTTTTATCTTGAGTGTCATGTGCTCGAGTTTTATGCATGAATAATCCTTGAAACTCCCTTCCATCTTTGCTCCTCAGCACTGCATGCTCTCACACTCAGTGGACCACAAAAACAATTCTGATACAACCAAAATTGTTCTCCAAAGAGGAACCAGGGTAGAAGAAATAGTGGCTCTGTAAGAAGCACAACCGACCCCCAGTCATCAGAGACGCAGGCTCTCAAGGAGGAAAACCAAACATAATTAAGTAAAATTGTATTGCTCAAATTTCCAATTATATAAATCAATGATATTTTCCTTAATACCATACAGTATACTGTATATCACATGGATTTATAGGTTTTAGGATTGATTGAGCCAACTACTATCCGTGTTACATCAGCAGGTTCTGTATCTCTTGGTGTCAGCAAAAAAAAAAAAAAAAAAAGACACTTACTTTTACATTCAAGATAAAATCACATTGTATTTTCAAAGCACATGTCATCTCAAAAAATTATGCTTAGGCAGGATTTTTCATATAAATAATTCTCTACTGGGCAATCTATCAGAGGCTGGTTTTTCTTTTCCCTCTTTTTTTAAAGTTGGCTTTGTGTGCTTTAAAAAACATAAAATAAAAGGATAAACCTTAAAAGCTCATCTCTAATAGCAGGCTTGGTAAGAAAAAGCAGAGAACTTTTTTCTGAAAAATAATATTCTTTCTTAAACAAGTACAGTGTATCATCTAGGTTCTTGATTTAATAGATGGAAAATTTTTAACCCTTATCTTTTATTATGTATTACCTATGGTTGTATATATGAATGTTGTGTTCGTAGATGGCTACAAACAATCTATTAGCTTATTCATCCTTTTATTTTCTCGAGACATTTTTACTTTACTTCACGAAGCCAAAGAATTTTAAATTTGGATTATTAGAGACCTTCTGCCTTTGTTCCAGAGTTTAAATTAAAAATTAAAACTCATCGCTTTTCTTTTGTTTCAGTGTAGTTATCAAAGCAATATAAGAATGTTACAGAAAAACTACAAAACAGAGAATACCTCCTATTGATTTCTACATTCTAATATAGCCAATGTGATTTTTTAAATATCTCTTTCTGGTATTTCCCTATATGTAAATATTTCATTGTAATTACAGTAATTGTAACATTTGGCATCCTACTTTTTTAAAAGTTATGAGACGTTTCTAGTCAATAGTGATTCTTCCTAATACAAGCCTATGTGCAGTCAAGTGGAGAGAATGGAAGCCTGGCTTTTGGGCAGAAAGCATGGTGGCTTTAGGGGCACCTGCATCTCCTTGGGGAGAAATTTGCCTGCCTGGATCAAGAGGAGAACAAGGGGGAATCCTCCAAATTAACCCTGAAAAGTAGCCTGGAACCAGATTTGGAGGGTGGGGATAGGGGGTGTAGGCCAGAGAGGGCCACTTAGCCTCCAGCCTGAGGACCCCACAGACTGCAGTAGAGGGCCAGGAGCTTGTCCTGCTGGTACCGCTAACTCCACCTCCCACCCAGCTCTCATCCTGTGTCTGTATCTCTACCTTGGAATCCCAAAGGGCAGAGAAGGGAGGACAGGGCAGGGTCTGGGCCTCCAGTAGTGACTTCACCCTGACACCCCCCTGGTCTCCTACTAGCTTCCAGCTTCTGAGTCTGAGCAGCCCATGGACCGTCTCCTCATTACCGACCATTCTTTAAAAATAGAATCAACATTTAAAATTTGGAGATTCCACCAAAAATTTTTGAATTTCCAGGTCCTTTTTAAAAATTGTGCCGTCTGGCAACCTTGGGCCCTAATTTGCAGGTGGTAATATTTGGCTGGAGCAGAGCTGGGCTGCCCCCTGAAAACTGTTTTCCCTCAAGGGTCTCACCTCCAACCTCTCCTGTTACCAATACCAGAGATAACTGCCTTTTCTTTTCATGTGCTGGCCAGTGATTTCCTCACAGCAGCTAAGAGAGAAAAGTACACAGGGAAGGTCTGCGGGGGTTTTGTTGTTGTTGTTGCTGTGTGTGTGTGTGTGTGTGTGTGTGTGTTTGCATATTAAACCTATAGGAGTATCTTCATTTTCTTGAAATATAGGCTCTCTTAGTCTATCTTTCACGTGTTCACTTTTCCTAGAGAGAGACATAGGAACAAGAAATACACCCACCTCTTAGCTACCATAAGAGAATCACCCAAAGTATCATGATAATATTTTTGTTTGTTGTTTCAAAGCTATATATTTTGTTGTACAAAAATTAAGATGTTGGTCAAAACCTGCATATTATAGACTATAACTAGGCCGGCGAGGTTAGTTACCATACTAGTCCCTTATGCCAACCCCCTGGTGAGTAGTAAAGAGGCACGTCACCAATGCCCATTTTCTTTTTTTTTTATTAACTATTGCAAAATTCAGAATTTTATTGCTTATTAGAACAAATAATAAGAGAGAAAATCTATTTGTGGCTTATTCTCATGAATATAAGAGTCTAAGAAAGTTCAGATACCAGTCATTTGTACATATTAATGAAAGGAGAAATATAAATAATTTACATCAGCTTCCTCCCCAGCCTTATCTCCTACTTCCTTCCTTCTCACATAATCCATGAGAACCATACTGAATAACTAGCCTAAATATTTCATACCTCCCTATAATTTCAGTTCCTTCCTTTTTTTTAAGCACTTTACCAATGCCCATTTTCAATGGCGTGTTATTAGGATCCTAGGGCCTGACTTGCCCATGCATCTTCGAACTGTGTTTCTTGGAACCCTAAATATTCATCAGAGACGCTTCCATGTCATTCACCCCCTTCCTTCAGCCAGAGTGCCCCAGCATTACCTGCTCCAACCTTAGAAAGCTACCATAATTCTGAAATCTTATACTAAGCTACTCCAATCTTCTCATTTTGTAAACAAAACTAAACAACAACAACAACAAAACATGAGATTTTAGAGCTCTGAATTGACTTGCCTCAAATCATACACAACAATGAGAGTCAGAGTGAGACCTGAAACTCGCTGAAGTGTTGGTGAGTTTAAGGCAGATTCTCTCGAGTCTGAGGTTACAACAGGAACAGCTGGAAGTGAGGCGGTAATATTGCAGTTCTGCATTGCGTCAAGCCGTGCACTTTCACTGGTTAAATGCTTTTCTCCCTAGTGTTATGCTTGATTATGTGTGTGGAAGATCTCGAAGTTAAAACATATCACTCATTTTTTTCTAGGAATATCATGGGTTTGTTGGTTTTTTCTTTAACATCTTTATTGGAGTATAATTGCTTTACAATGGTGTGTTAGTTTCTGCTTTATAACAAAGTGAATCAGCTATACATATACATATATCCCCATATCTCCTCCCTCTTGAGTCTCCCTCCCACCCTCCCTATCCCACCCCTCTAGGTGGTCACAAAGCACCTAGCTGATCTCCCTGTGCCATGTGGCTGCTTCCCACTAGCTATCTATTTTACATTTGGTAGTGTATATATGTCCATGCCATTCTCTCACTTCGTCCCAGCTTACCGTTCCCCTTCCCTGTGTCCTCAAGTCCATTCTCTACATCTGCATCTTTATTCCTGTCTTGCTCCTAGGTTCTTCAGAACCTTTTTTTTAGATTTCATATATATGTGTTAGCATACAGTATTTATTTTTCTCTTTCTGACTTACTTCACTCTGTATGTCATGGGTTTTTTTGATGCATTCACTCGTTCTGATTTTCACTCATCTCTGTATCTTAAATAATGCTCATTCCTTTCCAAATATGGCACTAGCGCTCCCTGTTCATAACATTTGGTGAGACTTATATGGGGAGGATGCCTTCTACTAAAAGTAGCATTCCATGAGCAATTAAGTAATAAAAAATAATCTCGAATTTAACCAGCTAGTACCCTATGTATATCTATATGAATATAATATAGCTAAAAAGGAAAAATTAAAGGAAGGGAAAAAAATTTTTAAGTTCTTAGAAAAATTATCAAATGTGAACGCAATGGTAATAAGAGACTTCATAATGCTTAAATGTGATTATTGTTTATCATCATGATGAGTGCTGTGCAAAATGTAATGCTAACTTTGACCAAGGTCAAACATGCAATTTAGTAATTCCAAACAGGCATATAGTTGTCTTTTTGAGTTGGCATAACAGCAATATTTTTCACAACTTTGAAATTAGTTCAAAGCCAATTGGATCGTAAGGATTAACGGTGTCCACTCTGGTGATCCGGAGCCCAAGATACTCATCATGCTCCCAGACTTGCTTCACTCTTACGGCTTCTGGCATGTCTAATGAAATTAATATTCTTACATTACTGTAGCATTCTATTAAAATCCTTTCCACCTTTTGCCTTATGGTCTATCAGATAAACAGACCCTCCAACAAAGCCATACTTTATTACCTAAATAAAGCACATGACTCGGAATCTGTCCTCACCAACCTACCAGTTCTCAGCCATACTGCTAAATAACCCCCAAACTGCCATCTCAACTACGAGGTAATTCCATTAAACACCTGATGCCCCTGCCCTAGTGAAGCAGTTGTTGAACTAAATTGATCAAATCCATGGTCCAATGTGGCATCACATGATTTCAGCTCTAGTGCTTATGGAGTAACTCAAAAGCTGAAAATAAAATTCTGTCCTTAATACACTTGAGGGGTGGGGATGTCCCGTTACCCTCTACCTCAGTGTCCACAGCTATAAAGTGAAAATTTTAATGACACCCAAATTCCTACGAATGATGATAGTAATCTAAATAGATAGTACACGTCAGGCCCTGCTGACCTGCTGAAACATCTGTCACCCTGGCATGGCAGAAGAGGGGAGCTTCCTTTCCCTCATCTTCTGTTCTCCCCTTTGCCTGCTGATGAGCAGAGTGAGCCTGCACCCCCCAGCAGCTGTGTCTGGGCTGCGGGTGACACTGGTGAACACAAGGGCGGGCGCAGAACGGAGCTAAGGGGGCCCCCTGATGGCTCTTAGTCCCCGACATGGACTCTGAGCTGGCAGATGCTTCTGAGGACCTTGAGGGGTGGAGGAAACGGAGGGAGACAAAAGCACAATTAGGAAGCAGGTGAAGGTCATTTTCAGGACCTTTCCAATCACCCCTGGTCCTTCTGGCAGCATCTCGACATCCCCAGACACCTTCAGCTCTGCGCAGCCCCAGAATGAACATCCTAAGGAGCCTTGGACATTGCAGTCTCCTCCAGACCCTCCCCTCCCTCCCATCCCTCCTCTGGGTCTCTTGGTCCCACCAAAACTCCTCAGATAATAGGGAATAACTTATAAACACCACTTCCCACTTTCTGCTTTGCGTTATGTCCTGTGCTTGCTTCAGCTTAGCTCCTAGACGACAAGTCCCTTGAGGAGAGAACCCCTCACTTCCTCATTGCCTCACACACATACATACTTGTTGAACAAGTGAAGGAGTGGATGGTCTCATCTCCTGCCCCCAGGAGAGAAGGAAAAGAACGTGTGCTAACATCTGCTGAGTAGCTCCCATGTATCAGGCACGGGACGTACTCTATCATCTACACCACCACTGGGTTACTACTGTTTCACAGATGACGGCATTGACCTTGACACTGAGGCCAGGGGCTCTGCACTCCGCGCTCCCTCTGTCTGAAAAGCTTTAATGACACGGCATCTCTAGGCTGCATCTTTCTTGCCATTCAGTCTCAACGCAAAGGTTGCCTTCTCAGAAAAGCCTTTCCTGACCACCTCATCTAACTAGACCACCCTCTGGTAGCTATCCCATCACCCTGATTTGTTTATCACTTTTCATCCCATACGTGGCATTTGCCTTATCTGAAATTACTTTGTTCATTTATTTGTCTCCCCCAGCTAATTCCATGAGAGCAGGCACCTTATCCATCTTGTTCGCTGCTTTATTCCCAACTGGCGAGAGTCATGTCTAAACATAGCAGGTGTTCGGTAAAGGTTGATTAAATAAGAGAATTAGTGAGTGAGTGAATGAATGAGTGACGGAGGGAAGAAGGAAAGCAATAAGGTGACTCAGCTGGTAAGACCCAGGGCAGAATTTAAAACCAGTGCTGTTTGATTCCAAGCCTGTGTTTTTCCCTGCTAATCCTAAGAATCATTTGGACTGTTTGCTCACATACAGATTCCCAGGCACCTTCCCCAGAGATTCTAATTCAATAGGACGCAAACTCTGTATTTTATTAACATTAGTGACTCCTGTGTTCAGGCAAGAATATGGCACTAAATGACACCGTGTCTTGTTGTGTCGCGTGGCAAAGAGATTTGGGAGCGGGAGGCCATTCCTCAAGTGATGCCCTGTGTGCAGCCACTCGCAAGGAGGTCCATCCCTGAGACAGTCAGTCCTCTTTCTCTACTCATCAGTGATTCCTTGAGTATTTATTGAATTCCTGCTGTGAGCCAGGCATTGGTCTGGGAGCTGAAACATATCAGTACATGGGGGAGACAAAGTCCCTGCCAATAAATCGAGCTAAGCGCCAGGTGGAATGATGGGGTGTTTGTGATGCGGAAAAGGAGGGTCAGTGCTTAGGATAAAGTGGTCAGGGAAGGTCTCATGGGGAGGGGGGCAGATTTGACCTGAGGCCTGAAAGGTGAGAACAAGCCAGCCAGGCAAAGAGCAGGAGGGAATGTGGTCCAGGCAAAGAGAACAGCAAGGACAACAGCCCTGAGTGATGAAGAACTGGGCTTGTCTGAGGCAGGTGGTTGAAGCACAGTGTGCAAAACAGAAGAAAATGAGATGAGCTCACAATGATGGCCAGGGACAAGATCAGGGTACCTGGGAGGCCACCATAAGAAGTTTTGATTTCATTCAACATGCAATGAGGGGGCATTAAAGGTTGTTATTGAATGACACTTACAATAGTCAGACTTATGTTTCAAAAGAGCTTTGGGGCTACAGCGTGAAGGAGAAACCAGAAGTGGGAGGAGAGACACTGGAAGGTGGGAGATAGAGAGGAGGGCATTGCAGTAATCCAGACACAGAATGACAGGATGTATCAGCTAGCTCCTGACGCTTAACAAACTGCCCCTCAAAACACAATCATTTACTTAGCACTTAATTCTGTGGGTGAGCAATGTGGGCTGGGTTCAGCTGCGTACTTCTTTTCTTGGTCTCGGCTGGGCTGTCATGTATCTATAGTCAACTGGAGTGGCCGGGCTGAGGAGGGGATGAAGGACACTGAGCCACGTCTCTCTCACCATCCAGGCTTGTTCACATGATGGCAGTCAGAGACAGCAAGTCCCAAACAAAAGCAGCTTTCAAATCACCGCTTACATCATGCTTGCTATCATCCCATGGCCAAAGTAAGTCACGTGGCCAAGCCCAGTGTCATCTCAGGAGGAAACTACTCAAGGCTTGATACAGGGAGGCATGAAAAAATCAGGGCCTATTTATGCAACCTCCCTTCTGTGTCTTGGACCCTGGTGGAAGAAGTGGAGATGGGAACGGGGAGAAGTGGAGCCAACGGGACCAGGTAATTGATTGGGGTAGGGAATGAGGGCAACGGAGGAACAACAGATAATTTCTAGATATGGGGCTTGAGCAACTCTGTAGAAGTTGATGACACTTGTTCACAAGTGGAAGATAGGGGAAGCAAAAATATCTATCTTTTCCCACCTCTGTCTCCATAACTGTGTAATTCACAGCAATAATTCTCAAAAGTTTTGGTTTCAGGACCTTTTAAAATTCTTAAAATTTATTGACGACCCCAAAGAGCTTTGGTTCATGTGGATTTTATCTACTGATTAATACATTAGAAATTGAAACTGATCATTTTAAAAATATTTATTACTTTATTTTTCAAAAAACCATAAATCCATTACATACTGCCAAAATTATATAATTTTATGAAAAACAACTATTTTCTAAAACAAAAAAGAGTGACAAGAATGACACTGTTTTGTAGTTTTGCAAATCTCATTAATATCTGGCTTAATAGAGCTTGGCTGAATTCTCATTTCTCTGCCTGCATTTAGTCTGTTGAGATATTTATTTCGGTTGATGCATATGAAGAAAATGCAGTCTGACACAGATGTGTAGTTGGAAAAGGGCAGAGTATTTTATAGCCTTTCAAGATAATTGTGGATATTCTTCAACACCACGCCAAAACACAACAGTGGTCACTTCTTATAGGTTAGTTGTGATATGGAATCTGAAACTATATTGATGAACTTGGTTGTATTAAAATCCATTCATCTATTCTGCACTTCAAATGGATCTTTTACTCATGCATTGATTATCTGAAAAAGATTGGTTCATTGATTTATGCACATCTTCCCATTGTTGGCTGTCATTACATAATATCAAAAAACATAGGCACACGAAAAGGTGCTCAACATCACTAATCATCAGGGAAATGCAAGTCAAAACCACAACGAGATATCACCTCACACGTGTCAGAATGGCTATCCTCAAAAAGAACACAAATAACAAATGCTGGCAAGGATGTGGAGAAAAGGGAACCTTCATGTACTGTTGGTGGGAATGTAAATTGGCGCAGTCACTGTGGAAAACAGTATGGAGGTTTTGCCAAAAAAACTAAAAAGAGAACTACCCTGTGACCCAGCAATTCCACTCCTGGGTATATGTCTGAAAAAAACAAAAACACTAATTCAAAAAGATACCTGCACCCCAATATTCATAGCAGCATTATTTACAATTGCCAAGATATGGAAGCAACCTAAGTGTCCATGCACAGATGAATGAATAGAGAAGACGTGGTATGTATGTACAATGAAATACTACTCAGCCGTAAAAGAGAATGAAATTTTGCCGTTTGCAGCAACATGGATGCACTTGGAGGGCACTGTGCTTTATGAAATAAGTCAGACAGAAAAAGATAAATCCTGTATGATATCACTTATATGTGGAATCTAAAAAATACAACAAACTATTGAATATAACAAAAAAGAAGCAGACTCACAGATATAGAGAACAAAGTAGTGATTACCAGTGGGGAGGGGGAAGGGGAGAGGGGCAATATAGGGATAGGAGAGTAAGAGGTACAAACTATTAGATATAAAAGAAGCTCAAGAATATATTGTACAACACAGGGTATATCGCCAGTATTTTATAATAACTATAAATGGAGTATAACTTTTAAAAATTGTGACTCGCTATATTGTACATCTGTAACTTATATAATATTGTACAGCAACCTTACTTCAATAAATAAATCAGTATATATTTTTAAAAATATCATTAATATCACCATGAACTTCACCAAAAACGTCTGTAAGCACTGGGAAGCTGTCAGACTCATAGTGGCAGATACAAGTTTCCCAAAATCCTAATTTTCACTTGAAAGCTCAGATTTTATCATTGGCAACAAATACTGTCAGTTGTTTTCCTAGAAGTGACAGGTTCCCTTCATTCATTTTTAAAAGAAAATGTCTGCCAAACATCCAAGTTTGAATAACCAGTTTGCCTGTAGACATTTTCAAGTAAGAAATAGTGTTTCACAAAAAAAGTAGCTAGTTCAGCCCACAGCTCAATCACACAACTGCTTTTCCTCCAGACAACCACTGTACCTCACTATGTAACAGAAGTGTTTGATATGTGCTTCCTGCTTTGTCACACGTAATATTAAAGAGATGTGGACTCAAGGGCCAAGCTTTAATAAAATTAATAATGTTTAATGCTGTATTAAGACATTCTTACAGGAAATTGGGATTTCTCTGGTTTTCTGTTTTTGTTTTTAATTTTTCACAGTGAGTGTTTGGTGGTGAGGAATGCAGTGAATACTAGCACAGTTTGGGGCCACTGCCTTGATTCATGCTTAGGCGCCAACATTTTGTCCCATCATTGCTTTGGCACCATTACTGCAAATGTCCTAACAGTGAAAAAAGCAAATGACATCTAATGTTATTATGAAAATAGTTTTGATCTCTCCCTTATATGGTCTCGGGGACCCCCAAGGGTCACACTTTGAAAACCAATCCATCCAGTGCAAATTTACATTGCTGAAATGTATATATTTTGAGACACGAATTCCTTGTTAGATGTAACCGGTAACTCAGGAATTACATTCCAGCCACATCCAGCTAATTGCGATTTTCCAAACACAGGGCTTCTGTGACCTCTGAGACTGAGGCTGGAATGTGAGGACGCACCCCCTTCCCAAGGGCTCCCCAACCAGGCCTCCCCCACTGCCTCCTTAAGCCTCTCAGTTCACCTGTCTGCTCTTCCAGGAAGCCATCTCCTGAGCCCCGCGAGGCCCAGCCCCTCCCACACATGCTGAAGTGCCCTCCTCTCCCTTCTCCCACAGCCCCCTGTGGGTCTTTGGGGACCTCGTCCTCCAAGAGTGGTCCCCAGCACCTCTTGGGATCATGTTAGGAATGTAGAATCTTGGGTCCTAATCCAGACTGACTACCTTGGAATCCGCATTTTAACAAGATCTCAGATGAGCCCTATTCCCATTGCAATTTGCAAAGCGCTGCAAATCAGGGAATTGGCCAGCTTAATGGTATGACAATTGCTTATTTACATATCATTGTGTTAGAAGATAGGCAGTTTTTGTTGCTAAGTTCCTTAACAGAGGGCCTGCTCCATACTAGGTGTTGCACAGATGCTTGCTGGGTAGATGAAGGAGTAATGAGTATGATTTGTTCTTACATATTTAGGAATGATTTCTAAACCAGAACTCAAACAGTTATCCAGTAGAGGATTCATTTAATCTTCGTCAGCAGCAGAAACATTTAAACATATAGATAATAAATTAATTCACTTTAACATACTTATTTTTAAATGCTACTTATTTATATCAGTTACACCTGTTCCTTTATTGAAAACTCTGGTGTTACAGAGAAGTTAAAATATTCTGATACTTAGAAAACACATATGCTCTAGGAATAAAACCATCAAAAAAATATATATTTTAATTAGGCCTTAAATGTTGACCAATGAATCTTTATGACAATTATTGACTTTGAAAAGCTCTCCCTAGATTAATGTGCAATAGAATCTGTGCATCTAAATTTTTTTCAGTCAATGTTTTCATTTGGGTTTTTTCCCCCCTTTTTCATGTTTTCAACAAACAGAAGCCGTGGTAAGAGCAGTTTGTCATTTTTAAGGCATGAGGATTAGGCTTTGACTAATTGGAAGATTTGCCCATTATTTACATGAAACTTGTTTGCAGTTTCATTATCCGTGTGGATCTAGAAAGGCGGTCGTCTGGCCCATCAATTTGGTTAGAAAAGAATAAATGAATAAGGAGACTGACAGTGTTCTCTCGTGGGAGGCTCTGTGTCGCTATATTGTTTCTCCAGTATTAATTATCCACGTAAAAATAATTCACGATCCTGCACTATTATCCGCCCTGCTCTCAGCTCCCCAGTCGGCCACCTCCCGGTCGGCCTCTCCCAGCACATTTACATCTCCAGATGTCAGCAAGTGCTGGGCATTGATGTGTTCACTGTCAACAACACACCGGGAAATCATGGCTCCAGGCAGCCAAGAGTGATTTTGGCTTTAGGCTGCCTCTGGAAGTGAGGTTAGCGCTCTTCCACGCTGCAGGAAAGACTCATTTACAATCCTGGCACCCGTTCTCCGGTTAGGGTTTGAAAAGACAGTGCCAGCACCTTGTGCGTGAGCTTTGAGATGAGGTGCGCAGGGAGGGAGGTGTCAGTGGCAGGTCACTGAGGAGTTCAGACGAGCGAGGCCACAGAACTGATGAAAAGGGAGAGAGGCAGAGAGAGGAGGAGGAGGAGGGGAGGGAGGAACTCAGCGGTCCACCCCATCCCATCTCGTTCTGTGGAAGGGCTCCAAGCCATTAGCATTAAAGATTGGACCTGGCCTCCGGGGCACAGTGGAGTGGTGGGGGGAGGAGTTAGTGCTGCTGACCTGGAAGTGCAGGTCTGCCTCTGGACCCACAGAACAGAGGGAGCAGAGACGCAGAAACACGCGGTAACGGGCAGGGGAAATGGGGCTGGGAACTGTTCAGAGAGGTTCAAAGCCATAGGATGTCAGCCCCAGGGACGTCAAGGGGCTTCTTCTTTCTGCCCATTCAGACAGCTCTGTGCACTCCCAGTTACAATCCGAGCTCTGTATTAGACCCAATTCACACACCACTCGGGGTCCTGTAACAAAATACCATAGACCAGGTGGCTTAAACAACAGACATTTACTTCTCACGGTTCTGGACGCTGAGAGGTCCAAGATCAAGGAGCAGGAAGATTCGGTTCCTGGTGAGAGCCCTCCTCCCGGGGCTTGCAGACAGCCGCCGTCAGGCTGTGTCCTCGTGTCAGAGAGAGATGGAGAGGGCACTGGTATCTCTCTTCTTCTTCTTCTAGAACACTGATCCCATGATGACCTCATCCAAAGCTAATTATCCCCAAAGGCCCACGGCCAAATACCATCACATTGGAGGTTAGGGCTTCAACACATGAATTTCGAGGGGACACAAACCTTCAGCCTGTAACACCCTGTTAAGAGTTTACCTACCATTAGATAATACACTAGAACAGCCCTTTCTTTTGCTTTTTACCCTTAATCAAAGTCATCCTCTGATACCTCGCACAATCGTCCTCTTGACAGACAGAGGTGGAACTTCACCCTCCAGAGGCAGCCCAGGCCTCCTCCTAACGCCTCAGGGCCGCCCACTGACCGCTCGGACCCACACCCTACGCTTCGCCCACCTGGCAGCCTCACCGCGCCTTCACACCGGGACGCCCAGCTCCCCTCCTCCTTCACCTGGTTACTCCTGCTCACGCCTCGGGACCCAGCTTAGGTAATGCCTCATTCTCCAGACAGACGCACGCCCCTTGGAGCTCCCAGCACCGGGCCCCCTCCTGATCAGACCCTCACCCTCTGTCCGCAGCACCCCTCTGAAGAGGCGCTTGTCACCCTTGCCTCCCAACACAGAGCACAGTGCCTGCTTCCCCTCAGGACAGCCTTCAAACCAGTTCACGAAACAAGGATGCTTGTCTCCTGAAACCCAGTTACGGTAATAAATGAAAGGAAAGCGGGGTGGGCGCTCAGAGTCCTGGTTCCCTCCTCTCTCCCTGGAAAAGGATGAACAGGTGTTCTTATTTGGTGCAAAGGAGAGCAGAACGGGAACAAGCAGATGGAAAGTGCAGTCCTGGTCTTGGTCTCCCTCTCTGGCCCTCGCCCCTCCCTGCCCCCCACTGCCAGCCAAGAGGAGGAGCGAGTCCTTCCTCTGCAGGGGGAATCCTTGCCCCCGTCCCTCCCCATCCTCCCCCCAAACCACAGCAGGAAGTCCTGAAGCAGGTCTGGGATCTCCGAGCGTTCCATTCCCTCCCCCTGCCGTCCTTGGTGGCACACCGCCACGTGTCCCCTTGGCGTGGGAGACGCCCCAGCCCAGGGCGGGAAAGCTTCTGGTGCTCTGTTGCCCTCAGCATCCATTCTACTGCGCTTTGGGACCACAGCCAAACAGCCCCACCTCTACTCTCCATTCAACGTATTTCAACTGTTGTTTTTGCCAACTCTTCCCTTTTAATCTCCGGACAAGTGTGTTTTCTTGCCCAAGCTCCAGCTTTCACCCAAAAGTGAAGTCGTGTTGCCTGGCACAGTAGAGTTAGCTGGGTTTTTGCCCATGTTTTTTGTGTTGGACTCTGGTACGCTTCACAGTCTTCTCCCGTTGGCTCACCACACGGCCCCCAGACACCCTGTGGTCTTACATGTAGTAACACCACTGTACTGTACACTTAAAAATGGTTAAGATGGTAAAATTTCTGTTCTGTGTTTTTTACCACAATTTTTAAAATATAAAAAGTTTTTCAAGTAAAAACAAAAACAAAAAAAACCCTGTGTTCAGAAATCTCCATGGTCACCTCCATGGTAGCAGAGCGTAATTTTCAATGGACAACTCAGTGAATTATCTCTATGTATTATAGGTTGAATTGTGTGTCCCCCCCCCCCCACAAAAAAAACTATATGTTCAAGTCCTGGAACCTCTGAATGGGATCTTATTTGGAAATAGGGTCACTGCAGATGTAATTAGTTAAGAAGAGGTCATACTGGAGTAGGGTCGGCCCCTACTCCAACATGAGCGGTGTCCTTGTTGGAACAGGAGACACAGAGACACACACAGGGAAGAAGGTCATGTGAAGATGGAGGGAGAGACTGGAGGATGCATATGCCAGCCCAGGAGCACCAAGAATTGCCAGCAATCACCAGAAACCTGGAAGAGGCAAGGGAGGTTTTTATCTTAGATCCTTCAGAGAGACCCTGGCCCTGCCAACACCTTGACTTTGGACTTCTAGCCTCCAGAACCGTGAGAGAATAAATTTCTATTGTTTTTCAGTCCCCCAGTTTGTGGTACTTTGTTATCGCAGCCCTAGGAAACTAATACACCATGAACACAAACCTTAGAATCATTGGGAATTTGCTTCGATGTTGCACAAAACTTAACTTCTGCCCCCTGCATGGTCCCTTCTCACATGAGCACAAATGCAGTATCTGTGCAGTAGTGATTCTTCATGTTCTCAAAAGGGTTGCCTACACCTCTCTGACATCACCTTAGGTTCTCTTTTTTTATTCAACACAAACATGGATCCTTTGGCTTTTCCATATGACCAAGTTCCCCTAGTCCCTGAATCATTTTCATTGCTTTTGCTTTACGTTCTCCTTCACTACAATATCCTTTTTACACCAAAGTGATAAGAATTGAAAATGATATTCTAAATGAGACTCTGCTAGTCCTTTTACATAATGGTAGAATAATTCCCTTTGACTCAAATTCAGTACACTCTCTTCACACCTCTGAAAGCTGTTGGTACATTTTTATACTGCTTTATCATTGTGATTTCAAGTACTAGCTATTGTCACATAGGAACCACAGGCTGCTGGAGGTTTAAAGGTTATAACCCACTTACTGTTTGCCTCTCACTGCATCATTGTCTGAAATCACACACTAATGGCATACATCTAATATGCACTCCACTCAATATTGCAAATTTTCCATAGTAATTAGGTCAGGTACATAAAGGGGAAGCCCCTTCCACCTCAAGGTTAGAGCAGGAATGAAAACTAACATTTATTGAACACCAACCATGTCAGACACTTTACATACATGATCTCCACACCCCAATGAGCTAGATGTTATCATTTTGATTATTTCCATTTTATACATAAAGACTCTGAGCAGGAAGATAACTCGACCCAAAGCCACTGTTAGTAGGTATCAGACCCATGGCTGGAATCCAAGTGAGCAGAGCTCCAAGGCCCACACTCTTACTCTGGCCCACCCCACCAGCAGCAAGTAGAATCCAGGTGACATTATTCTTCTGTGCCTGGGAAAAATTGAGATCCAAAACACATAAACGATAAGTCAAAAAGGCAGTGCGTTATGTTGGAAAGAGCATTGCGCTAGGAATAAGGATTCCCATGCTCTGGAGTCAGCCCTTCTCTTAAGCTTCTCTAAACCATAAGCTTCTAAAGATCATAAACGCTGTTTATTTTATTTACCCATTGCTATGGGATGTTGAGCAAATCACTGACCCTTTCTGGGCTTCAGAATTGCCATCTGTAAAACAAGGGGTTAGAGGAGGCGACCTCGTAGCTTCCATGGAACTTTCACCTTGATCAGCTCTAAAGCAGGAGTCCCGGAGGCGAGTCCATCCCTTTGTGCCTTCGGTTCCTATGCACTTGATGTGCATTGTGTTCATCGTGCTTAGCACAGAATACTTTCAATTTCGTATCAATTTCTTTTCATTTCAGTTTTTTCGGTCTCTTGGTTTTCCCCAGAGTGAAGGACATACAGCAAAACAAGGAACAAGAAGGCTCACTCTGCCTCTCTGTCAAGTTCCCATGCGGGTGGAGCCAAACAGCACTTATACTGCTGTGTCAGCGACAGGAGGACACTGCAGAGGGGCCACGGGTCCAGTTCCCGCGGCTCAGCTAGTCACCCCTGACCATGCACAGCAGTTACCTTGGCAACCATTGCACTGTGCTCCACGGAGGCCACGGGTCACGACTGCAGATGCCACCACCAGCAGACCCACGGAGGCCACGGGTCACGACTGCAGATGCCACCACCAGCAGACCCACGGAGGCCACGGGTCACGACTGCAGATGCCACCACCAGCAGACCCACGCCTTTCTCCCCTCCTCAGCATGCCCTGACTCAGCATCAGTGGCCACGCAGCCCGGCCACATGCCGCCAAAAGCAATCAGTGAGACTGAGTCCAGAAGTCAGTGCAAGCGGGGAGGTTCTCTCCCTGTATGTCTACCACGCTCAGAATTAGCACTGCACAGAGGGTGGACACCCCTTTCGTGTGATGGAAAAGAACCCATCAGATGCCCCTCAGCATAGCCCACGGCAAACATCTCTGCCCCAAAGGGAAAACTAGAAAAATGTCCAAGTTAGGTGAATTAAGAATTATCCTCTTTGCAGTTTGAAGATACGGGTCTAAGCTCTGCAGACCCCACCAGTGCCTTTCACATGTATGTAAATTACATGGAGTTCTTGTTAAAATGCAGATTCTGGTTCAGAGGTCTGGGATGTGGGGCCTGAGAGTCTGAAGGTCTTACAGGCTCTCAGGTGATGTTGGCGTCGCTGCTCCATGGATCACATTCTGAGTCGCAAAGCCTTAAATCACACCAGCTCCTACGCTACACAAAGTTGACCCTTCCCGATCACTGCCATTTATCATTTCAATAAGGAATCAGAGCAAATATTAGCTGGTTCAGAGCACGCATTTCTACAGGGCAGAGACTACATCTGCTTGGAATAAAGATAATAGCTACAATTTATTGAGAGCTTGCTCTTTGCCAGCACACACATACACACGCACACACACACACACACACACACACACTCCACATAATAGCCTTTGCAATAGAGTTGTTACTTAATTAAAATTTTAAAGTAAGGGAACTGAGGCTCAGACCTGTTCTGTGACTTACCCAAAGTCACGCTGTAGGCAAGGAGTGAAGACGGGACTCAAATCCACCTGTCTTTCTGCAAACCCGTATGCTTCCTCTCACCATGCTTATACCTCTGCTTGGCTCCACCGCCCCAGGCAGCACACAGAAGGGCTTAGCGCATGCCACTGCTTCCCAAAAGCATTGATCTTGCCAGGAGTTTCTGGGTCCCTGATAGCCACTGCTTCAGGATCGGTCACTAACAAAACCCCAAACAGGAAAATCCCCATATTCACCTCTGGTCAGCCCCACAGCTATCATCTCAGGGATTTGGGTTATCATTCACTGAACAACGATTTATTAAGTGCTTCCCACATACAAATCACTTGGAGATTAGGAGAAGCAAAAGATAAAGACTCTGGCCTCTCCCTTCTAGCTCCCATGCCTGATTTTTCATCTCTTCTCTGAGTCTCCAGCAGGATCAGAGTTTTTTTTTTGTTTTTTTTTTTTTTAAACGAACATATCCATCCCTTGCAATTTTTTTTTTTTTAATTTAATTTTGGCTGTGTTGGGTCTTCGTTTCTGTGCGAGGGCTTTCTCTAGTTGCGGCGAGCGGGGGCCACTCTTCATCGCAGTGCGTGGGCCTCTCACTGTCGCGGCCACTCTTGTTACGGAGCACAAGCTCCAGACGCGCAGGCTCAGTAATTGTGGCTCACAGGCCCAGCTGCTCCGCGGCACGTGGGATCTTCCTAGACCAGGGCTCGAACCCATGTCCCCTGCATTGGCAGGCCGATTCTCAACCACTGCGCCACCAGGGAAGCCCCCAGGATCAGAGTTTTTGCCCTGGTCTAGGTCCAGACTCTGCTTGTCTTGTCATCAGCCGGGAAGGCTGGCTATCGGAACTGAACTTCAAAGTTGACACTGATGGAGACAGATATTCCGGGGCTGGCGTGGTGGGGTAATGAAGGTCCACAGCAGGCTGATCTGAACTGCGATAGAAAGGCCAGTCTCTGGTGTCAGACATCTGGCTCAAAGTTTAACTCCAGCACTTACTAGAAGGGTGGCATAGAAAAACTGTTTAAACTCTATCAGGATCAGGGTCTGGTTTTTTTTTTTTTTCTATTTTCCTCTGAATGGGATTATTAGCACCCATGTCAAAGGCCGATTGTACGACTATGCCAGTTTCACAGGGCCAGGCACATGATGGATACTCAGTGAGGACTGGTTTCCTTCTTTCTGCCCTTAAACTGGTCAAGGTGTGAAAATGAGAAATTCAGGGTGAAATCCAGGAGTAGAAGAAAAGGAGCTAATAGCAGGACAGAGCTGGGGGCAGAAATTATGTCTGGTGCTCTGTATGAGAGCAAGCAGACCTGATCAGAAAAGGTTGGAAGGAGGGACAGAGCAGACAGGCAGACGGCAATCACAGGACCAGGGCCACGCTTGACAACCAGAAAGAAAAAGGAGCCAAGGGCTGAGCCAGCCCCATTCAACAACGGGGATTCTTCCTGGGAAGCACGTTGTACCAAGGAGCTTGTTGGAACATTTTTCCTCCCTCGCTCCCTCCCTTCCTTCTGTCCCTCCTTCCTTCCTCTCACCATTTACACACACACATGATCTTCTTAAAAAATGCCCACCGGGTGTGCTGCCTCTTGATCTTAAAGGGCATGTCAAGGGCATATAGGACTCTTATTGGGTCCCTAACTCCTCCTTAAGGTCTTCAGATGAATTTCGCAGTGTGCAATCTTTACCCTTCAGTTCTAGGACGTCGTCAGATTTGTATTCCCCAAGCTCACTTATATAGTACACATGCATAAAAATACATTTTATCTCAGGCAAATGGGTTTCACCAAAATAAACACGGGAAGAGCAAGGGATTTTTTTTCCTCTACGTGTTCAGAAAGAGGCAGATTCTGCTGGATGGCCACCAAACCTGTTTCCTCTCTGCCATTTCCCCAGGCTCTCCTGTCATTTGGTAGAGCCAGGTGACCAAATTCTGGATGATGGAATGTGTAGATAGAAGCCATAGATGCCAATTCAGGCCTGGCTCATGAAAGCATCCCACACAATCCTGTCTTCAGTTCCGAATGAGGTCAAGGTGGCCTGAAGCCAGCAGATGGCAGAGCCACAGAGAGGAAGCACTCTGGGTCCCTGCTGTGAGGCCTGGGGTAGCCACCTGACCCACAGCAGACTGGGACGCAAACAAGAAATAAACTTCTATTAGGTTAAACCCTGACAGGAGGGAGTGTCTGTTACAGTGACTAGCGTGACATTCTTCCTAAATCAGCAATGTGAGCTCTCGACTAATGTTTGCCATCAACCAGTGTCTGCCTGGCCAGCCTCAGTCCCGCTCAGCTGCAGTTGCTAAAGACCTTCCGTCTTCACGGAAGTTCAGGCCCCCGTGATTTATTTCTAACTAAGCAGCCAGCCCTTCTGCAGGTTCAGGACAGATTCTACTGGATTTATTGTTCAGACACTGAGAAGTGACTGACAGTCAGGATGATTCCTTGTCTCCTTGCCCCAGCCAGTCGTCCCAAATGTCTCTGCTTCCTCACTGAGCTGCCCCCTTATATCCCAACATTGAGTTCCACGTCGCAACAACCAACCTGGGCATTCCAGCAAGTCTCTGCCTACGGATTAGGACTATGGAGGCAGAGGAGGAAAGGAGGGGAACGGCACTGGAAGGTAGACTCTATCCTTCGTATTGGTAAGCTTTACAATGTATTTTCATTTGGTTTTGTGGAACAATCTGGTATCTAAGACAGATCTTCTACCACTCTCTTGCTCTATCACAGATTTCTGATTCTACATTCCAGTCTTTTCCAGTGTTACTCAAGAGCAAGAAATCTCAAACCTTAATGTGTGTGCAAATTTCATGGGAATCTTTTTAATATGAAGATTTTGATTCCAGGGGTCCAGGGTGGACCTCAGATTCCGCATTTCTAACAAGCTCCCAGGTGATGCTGCTGTGGCTGATCTACAAGCTGCAGTTTAAGTAACAAAGCTCAAGAGGGAACACAGGACTGATGAAGTGAGTGGATTACACTCCTGAATTCCATCTCACGCATCTCTGCCTATGACCTCAAATAAAGGGAATTTCACCTGTTTACATATGATGGGCTTCTTGTGACTCCACTCCACATGGGGGCTTCCACTTCTGTTTTTCTGTACTGATAAATCACAGTTTGGTACCTCATGTTGCCACAGCCAATGACAAGCACCCAAGAAGTTTCCTCGGCCACCTACATGCTGGTAATAATAGGTCAGAGATGAGAAGGAGCGTCACTTTCCAGAATCATGGCAGAGAGAATCTGTATTTCTCTATCAGGAGCCCCAGAGCCATTTCTGAGACACAGAATTTTCAAATCATGTTCCTGGAAGGGAGCTTGGAGACCATCTTAGGAATCATCTAGTCCTGTAGTTTTTGGACTTTATTTTAGTTGTAGAATCCTTTCTTCCAATGCAAGCATGCATACATAGAGTTCAAAATAAAAGGAAATAAAAAGTAGGAAGTCTCAGGTGGAAGAAAGATGAGGCTTTCAGACTCTGAGCCCCTTCGACAGAAATTAAAGGACCTGCCCATGTCTTGCATCTCGCAGGTGGCAGCAGCAGGATGGGGATACCTTAATGTCCACTATCCCCATTTATTCGGGGCAGTTTGCAGAGAAGTGGGGTAGTAGAGAGAGAACACAGGCTTGTGTTCAGGTAGATCTGGATGTGAATCGTGACTTTACCACTTATTGTCGACCTGACATTGAACAGGTTACTTTCCTCTTTGCACTTGCATTTTCTCATGAGTTTAACCTAGAGGAAATTCCTATAATCCCGAGTTGTTCAGAAGACAAGACATGAACTTGAAATCCCTGTGTTACAAGCCCTGGCAAACAGTAGGCACTCCAAAACTGGTGATTCTGGTTTATTGTCCTCATATGAATATACCTGACGTAAAAATTGTCTCAAGTTTCACTCAGTTTCCTCGGACCCCAATCATGTTAAGGAAAACCCAACCTCAGATACGTTTGACATCTATAGAGGAGGATTTTAGCATGAACTGAAGGGGGCTAAGATCATGCATCAGAGAAAAGCCCAGGCCATGTCCTCAACCCTAAACATCTTTGAGATCTACATATAAGGGGCCAGTGATGTCACTTATGATAGAGAGGTCCAGGGCCAGCTATAGGAGCCGATTCTGCCAGGCATCTGCCTGGGAGAAGCATACTAGAGAAAATTAGATTATTGCTCTGCCCTTTGTGCTTTGTAAGAATTTTAGTGAGATCTTTGTACATTTTGTCCAGCCACGCTTTTGAAGAGAGGCTTCATCATAAAAGAAGGGATTGGGGGGAATTCCCTGGCGGTCCAGTGGTTAGGACTCGGCGCTTTCACTGCCGTGGCCCAGGTTCAGTCCCTGGTCATGGAACTTAGATCCTGCAAGTCACGCGGTGCAGCCAAAGAAAAAAAATGTTTTTAATTTAAAAAAATAAAAATATAAAAAAGAAGGGATGGGGACAAGAACCTGTTATACACTTACATGTTACACAGCTTACAACTTAGGACAATTGCAAATGTCATAGAAATACACAATAGATATGGGCTCAAACCCTGAGTCCTGTAGAAACAGCTAGATATTAAAGATAAAAGTCGAATGTGGTGTAAGGGAACAACCTCAGATCTTCATTTGGGTTATCAGCCATTTTCCCCTAAAAGCCAATGACCCACAGGTGCTGCTACACTTTCTCTGCTTGAGGTTGGAGAACCAGCCATCGGAACTGCTTGGAATGCCCACTGCAAGGTGCAGATGCTGGTGCCCTTGCAGATTGACTGAGTCCGGATCTACGAGAAGGGCAGCCAGGAAGCTGCAAGTCAAACCAGATTGAAAGGTATTCCTATGTCGATACACAGATGTTTGGAAACTCCTTTGTTGAGGGGTCATGGTTATTTACTCTTTAATGAAGATGAGTTTACCAGGTTTGCCATTGCTTTGAGTTAGGTACCTGGGTGTCTGGAGACAGGTTTGGGTCGGCTCTAGCAAGGGTCACCGGGAGCTTGGGGTAGCCAGAGATCTTCTGGAAGGGGGAGAAGGGTGCTGCATGGAGTGGGAAAGGTAAAGAAGTAAGGGTGCAGGAGAGACGAATTCTTGCTGTTACAGCCTCCGGGTTCAGAGCCCTCCAGCCTCCCCTCTCTCTGATGCAGCCACTCCAGGGAAATCACACCCTCTGGATTCCCTCTCCTGATGCCCCCGTTGTCCTCCTCCCCATAGAAGTCAGGTGCCCTCTTAAAGTCATAAAATCCCAGCTTCCTCAACTACAAACTCTGGAAGCCAATTCAATTCTCCATCTTTTTCTTGGGTGCCAGGGGTTCTTCTTTGCCTCTGTGACAGAGCCAATCATCCCCTTGGAGCACATCTCTCCACTGACAGGTACTGCTCACACCCGGACTGTTCTCCTGCATGGCCCCTACAGCATTCCGCATTAGTGGTTCTTAACCTTGGCTGCACAATTAAATCACTAAGGAGTTTTAAAAAATAATGATTCCTGGATTCCAACTCTAGAGGTGCTGAATTAATTGGTCAGAGGTGTGCCCTGGACATTGGCATTTTAAAAAGCTGTGCAGGTGATTCTAATTTGCAGCCAAGGTCAAGAGTCACTTCTCTAGACCCAAGAACTGTCACACTGCTAAGAAATGGACGGGACGAGTGCTGCTCAACACGGACCACACATCAGCAGCAGTTCACCGGGGGAACCTTAAAACTCACCCAGTCCTGGACCCCACTCCAGACCAAATAAATCAGAATCTCCCGAGGTGCCGACCCGGTGTCAGTATTTTTCAAAACCTCCAGGGCGATTCTTATATGAAGCCAGGATTGAAAACCACTGGTGTAGACCAAAGGTGTGGCCAGAAGCAATCGCTAGAGAAAGATGACTGAGGAATATGGTGGAAGCAAAGGAATAAGGAAAAATACCCTCTACTTACATGGCCGTAACAATGAGGGTCTTTTTTCAGACTCTGATTCTACTTCATGTATTTGCCTACCTTTTCCGACTGTTAGTTGGTTACCTGCCTGCCAATATTTGTGCATAGGTTCTAGGAGTTTACAGTCAATAAAGTATCCCACCTGCAGACTTAAACAGGGCTATTATCTGGCACAAGGTGTGATCGCTTCTGTATTGCAAAATTATTTTATCTGCTGGTCTTTCTCTCTCTCAGTCTGTGGGAGAGAATAGAGCTCAGCAAACCGAGAGCAAGCTAGCAAGCCTGGCTGAGGAAATTTATTTGTGATTTCTGAACATCCACTGCTTATTGTTCATCTTTTCTGAACATTTGAGATCATTACTAACTATATATATATATATATACATATATATACACATTATTTTTATTGTGGATATTTTTTCTCTATTTTTGAAATCTCTAAAACTACTTTGTTACATGTTTATCACATGAACCAAGGGGACGAGTTAGTAATATATTCTGTTTTTAGAGGGGAAATATTTGGCACTAAAAAACAAGGTATATACATTAAGAAATAAAGATCAAGGAGAGATGATTACTCAAGACTACAGTAAGACTAAAGGAAAGCCAGAGTAATGAAAATGGTCTACAACTCTTTAATTCCCAGATTTATTGGTTATTCCAATTGTCCTCATATCTTTTTCTTCATATTTCCTGACTAAAAACCACTGTTCATTTTTGAAAACACTGGGGTTTAGTTTACAGATTTTGTAATCTCCCTTGATGTCCCTTTATCTGCAGCCTTCTTATTGCCTGTGCCCATCTCTTTTTCTATAGGGTGGGTGCCAAGGGGACAAAAGGGGTTCTGGAACTGTCAGTCCCTTTTTTATGTAGTGACTATACTGATAAAGTCTCACTATTGGGGGAGTAGGAAATACTAATTAAATTCATTTGGAGAATTATCTTTAGAGTTTAAGTATAATTAGTTCCAAGTTACGTGAGTATTGTAAATATTTTTGAACGCCTCTCTCAAATCCATCCCTCTTTAGCTGCATGTTGACTTCCCATTGGGTAATATTCCTCTCGGGTCATTCTATCAGGTGCAGAATAGCTGAGTCTGAACAAAGAATTACGCAAACAAGCCATATTTGCAGGAAGCAATCTGTCAAAGGGATATGGTGAAGGAGAAAGTCAGATTGTGAACAGGCCTATGGTTACCAAATTCTGCTAACTGAAGAGAGGTAAGGAGTAAGGAATTTTCTCTCACACACGACCTTATGGAATAAGAAGAATTCCTAATAGCCATGATTCTGACCTCTTCACAACAGGAATTTCTTGCAAATAGTTAGGAGCAATAATAAAAAATTTTTTAAAAAGGAATCAGCATAGAAGCTAAACAAAAATATTAAAATAGCAAAGAAAAATAAAAGAATCAGCAAAAAGCAATGACAGGAAATGCTAGGAAATAAAAGTACCCAAGAGAGAAAGTTTTTTTTTAATTTTTAATTTCAAAAATACTTAAAAATTTTTAATCTAATTTTTTCAATATAAAATCTCATAGAAATATTTTGGAATGTTTCAAGATTCACTGATAGTGAATGCAAAATTTTTAAGATATCTGTCCTAAGAAACTCTTCTACCAAATGGAACATTTTGATATGCTCCAGGAGTGCACTAAACTCTACTTGATACAACCTCAGAGGAAGAAAGCAGTCATCAAAGTTAAAATGCAGAATACGACCAGTAGAAGTATCTACTTAAAAATACTTCTCTCTTCCTGTACAGGGATTGGAAACTTCTATTTGCCATATTGGGAAAAAAAGTATTGGGAATTTTCATACGGCAGTTTCTTTTTCTTCCTCTAAAAGAAGGGAATTACGAGAGAATTGAAAACCAGTAGAGAATGATATCTGTTCGTAAGCCATGGACGCAGTAGTTCAGCAAGTAATTCCTTAAACTGCCCTTGTCAATCTGATCTGCCGTGCTGGAGCTATTACCAGGCCTCCAGTGCAACGAACTCCAAGGTAAGAATGCAATTAACACAGGAAGAACCATGCTAAGAGTTTCTGATCAACCCACTCCTAGATTCAGCTGTGACTAATACCATTTACAAAACAAAAATAAAGTGAACTGATCCTTTAGCTTTGTTTTCATTAAAATCTTTCTTTCAATGTATCATTATTGAACCCGATCCTTGAAAATATTGCTGTCTCCATAGGATTTTAATTCTGCAAATAAGGTCTGGAAAATTCATGGGTATGAGAGTAGTGAGTTTGAATAGATATCTGAGACAGGAATCTTAGCATCCTTAATTACAGGTTCTATTATTTAAACAGTGAATAAACCAATTCAGATCACTTCAACAAACATTTATTTGGATCATTCAATATGAAGAGATCTATGATTTTACAAAGCTAAATATATGTATGATGGTGAATATTATTTTATATTAAGGTAGTTAAGAACTAGAAGAGGCTCTAATGAACCCAGAAAACGCATTTTTTAAAGGAGAGAGAGGGAAAAAATTGAGTTTTTACTGAATTACTGTGACAAATACAGTCAGTTCTGCTATAATGTGACATATGTGTTCCTAAATATCGCCATATCACCGCACTATGCAAAATCACACAGTAAAAACCACAAGGTTTATGGAGAAAATGAGATTAGGACACAATACTCAAAAACTTAGTCAGTGACACATTTTTAAAAATTTAAAAATAAGAACCTATGTAAAACAGTAGTACATATGTTAAATGGTTCAGAAATTACATGTACTACAATAAATACGGCATTCTACCATCCTAAGGTTGTATGCATCATGAGGTTGCTGTCTTTGAGTTATTGTGAAGTGGTGGCAGGAAGGTTATCTGAACAGGATGGGAAGTTGTGACACTGCTCACCTTGTGCGTGGCTGTGGCTCATCACACACGTGGTGGACGGAGACGGCTGGCCACTATTTGAGGCGTGTGCCTTTTGTGTACAAGGCTTGGTTCAGCTGGGTGCAGTTTTCTGCATTCACCTAGTGTTTCTTACTGATGAAATCACATGCAAGCCTACATAAACAAAACTCACTTTGCATTCATATCGTTCCCTAATAGATCACTAGCACTGGAACAAATTCTTGGTTTCAACATAAGCCTTATAGCAGAACTGACCTACATATATTCATATTCCAGTCTTTTGCAAAACAATGTTCTTCCTCAAAGTTTACCTAATTATTGTTTTTGTCTAAGCAATTCAAAAATGGTAATATCCAAAAAATTCATTGGTGGTTTTAAAATAGGAACAATAACACCAACTGCTAGAGTTGAATAATTATCCCACTCCCAGCAGCAGGTTCTGCATTCCACCGGCATCTTCAGGCTCCAAAGCAACCTGGTTTACAGCCTGTGGATCTAGAACCAAGGCCCTCGGCCCCGACCTGAGAGAGGTTTCCTTTGTCTCTGACAATGAGCTGCACATACCTAACTACCTGGAAAAGTGCTTCTACTCAAGATACACTGCTTCCCCCTTTAGCCTTGGTTTCTCTTTCTGAGGTTTCAGTTACCCACAGTCAACCGTGGTGTGAAAATATTAAATGGAAAATTCCATAAATAAACAATTCATACGTTTTACATTGTGCATGGTTCTGAGTAGCGTAATGAAATCTGGCGCCATCCCACCCAGGAGGTGAATCCTCCCTGTGTCCAGCGCATCCACACCCGTCAGTCACTTAGCAGCCGTCTCTGTTATCAGCGCCACTATCGTGGTATCTCACTGCTTGTGCTCAAGTAGCTCTTATTTTACTTAATAATGGCCCCAAAGCGGAAGAGTGGTGATGCTGGCAATTTGGATATTCTCTTATCATGCCTAATTTATAAAGTAAACTTGATCGTAAGTATATATGTATAGGGAAAATAACCGATAGACACAGGGTTTGGTACTCTCCATGGTTTCAGGCAGCCACTTGGTCTTGAAATGTACACCCCTCCCCCATAAGGGGGACGACTGTAGCATCGCATATTGGGGGCGGGGCATCGAACACAGCGTCCTGCAATTTATCTGCCTTTCATCCTCCCGTCCCTCCTTGCACAGCCCCTAAGAACAAAAGTCATCATTTGCCTTGATTTATCAGTTTAACATTGGCCATCTCCTATCTCGCATGTGGTGGGCATTGTGGCACAACAAGCAGTTAAAGCCCTTTAATATTTATGTAAAAACCTAGCTTTCCCTGAACTATCTGAATTATTTACCCTGAGTAAGTGCACATTAAGTCACAGGCTAATGGGTGGCGCACTTTTTTATATGGACTCCTATCCCAGTAAAGCATTATGACTGTCTGGTAGTGGTGAGTCCTGAGGGTGAATGAGCCTGTCCATTCTCTGTAGGAGCCAAGCTTTCCTGGGTTATGTCATAAAGAAAAATAGGAAAGAGAACCCAAAGCAAAAGCTACAAGAATATTCTGCACACATTTCTTTCCCAAGGCACACACGTCACCCAAAGGATGGCACAGAGCACAGACACCATTCTGACGCTGAAACCAAGTGTATTTGCCTCAAGATAACTCCACCAACTTCTCTTTATATGCTTCAACTTCCTTTTGCTTGGCTGTACATAAATTATTCTGTGGGGTTTAATTCCTACAAAAGAGAATATAATCCAACCTTCTGCTATAAACGCAGCTACAGTTTCATTCATGTGCCAAGCAGCAGGGAGAGAAATCAAACAGTTGCCCCCCTGTGAATTAATCTATATGCCCCAGTTTCCTAACACTAAGCCCACCTCAGACAACAGACTGGGATTTAACTCTTTCCTGTCAAGTCTTCATCATAAGCAGTCAGACTGCATTCTTCTTCTTACTTCTCACCCCATTACTCACAAAGAACATCTTTTCCCATGAAACCTGAGCTAACATACTTGGCAACCAATGCTGGAGTTAGCCGTAAAAAGTCAGGTCTAGCCTTCAGAACATTAGCATACAAAATATGTCTAGAGCAGGGGAAAAAAATCCGTCAATTGCAGGAGCTGTACTCCATTGTCTTAAACGTTGCTGTCCTCAGTCAGAATGCTCCCCAACCCCGACCTGGAGAGAATGCAGGTTCAGATCATGGTAACCTTTGGGAGCGACTGTGGGCCCTGGATAGGAAGGAAAACGCCAAAACTACATTCCAGTTAGTTGCTACGGAAATGGGGGGAGGGTGTCTTTTAGACAAGTCAAGATAAATGGGGGAAAACAGTTAATGACTGTACACTTTGCAAGAACTGTTAATTTCAGTAAACCTGACTCAGGAAAGGATAAATCCCAACACTAACTCTCACTGTGATATCATGAAGAAAACTGGGTGAAGGAATCCAAACTAAAGGGAAATAGGAGTCGTTGTACAATATCCTGAATTTATCGCATCCCACCCAGCGGTCAGTTAGGCAGGCGAACGAACAGCTGAAAGGCTCCACTGAACCACAATCCCCAATCGTTATACTTAAGTGGCTCCTCTCAATATAAAGGAGGCTCTTCAATAGCCATAGATCTAATTTCTGTTCATTTTATGCAACTATTAACAGAATCATTAACATTCATGGAACCCACTCCACATGCAGCCCCTCCCTCCCCTACTCCCCTCATTTCTCCTATGAGCGTTTCTCTTGAAAATTTAATTATTACCAGTGGAATTCCTGCACTAACTAAAGGCTTTTGCAATCAAATCAATAGTTGATGAAAGAGTGGTCCAAAAAAGCCATGTTAAATGCATCCTCCTGCTTCCTTTTCCACGTCATCTGTGTGGCTCCTTTCCTGATGTTACAACTGGAGACACTCAAAATAACATCACTTTCAGGGAGTTAAAATGTCTACGTGTTATCCAGAGGTGGCTATTATATATTTATAAGGGCTCCCCTATACGCCTCTTCTGTATTTATTAAGTGCTCTAAGGATCTGTTTGGCTTATACCAACAACCACAGACTGATCTGAGAAATCAAGGAGGAAATACTCAAGTGCGATCTGGGCAGAAAGAGAAATGTTCGTGCTTATCGTGACTGCTACAAAGAGAGGGGCCGATTTTCTGTGTTATTTAGAAATGGAAATAAGTCGTCTCCTCCCCTTCTTGCCCTACTCTTATACCTCCCACCATTCTGCTCTAATGGAAGAGCCCAAAAGCTGCGCCCTCTCTCTCTGTGTTTTTCCACCTGTGGAGAATCTCCAGCACAAAGAACATGGCTTTGGGGAGAAAGAGATGCTTCAGTGTTGTTGGGTCCTTTGCTGCTATTCGTGGGGTGGGCTTTGGTGCCTTAATTAGACGACTGTTGCATCAGAGATGGTTCTATAAAGAAAACATTTTATCCAGGCCACGTGTAGGGTAGCTCATGGCATTTTGCACCACTCCCCATATGTGAACATTTTTTAGACATGTGGTCCATGTATATTTATAGATGATTAGCTGGTTCTCCAACAGAGTGGTCAAAGGGAACAGCAGACAACGCGACGCATGACTGTACCGTGCACATTATTAAACTATCAGAGACCAGGCTGGGGAGGTGAATTTAGATGAATTCTCTGGATAAACATCCAGAGTTGTCTCCTAAAGGGCTGAGAGCTGAATCCTAATATATAGACCCAGGTGTGCAAACACGATTCCGAGCCTCTAATCTAAGTAATATGGGAAGGAGTCACACATTATCTGGAAAATTTAGCCTTCCACTATTTTCCTGCTAAATTGTCCAGATAATTACTTCAGTTTTCCATTCCACTTTGACTTAGAAACCTAGTCACAGGATAATAACTGGTCATTGTACGGGGCAGAAGTTTATTTGCTTATTTATTTATAACTCTCGTCTATCAATAAGCAACTCCTATGTGCCTTGCACTGCCCTCAGGAAGTTATATTCTAATTGAAGTCAACACTTAGACTCTAGAAAGATCAGTGAACATGAACAAGAATCCATTAAGAGCCAGATTTAGTGAGAGAGAATATGATGTTATAATTGCTGAGGAGCCAGAACTCTACGAAGTTTTCCTAGAGGAACCAGGCTTGCCACAGACACTAACAGAGCCCTGACTTTTTCCACATCACACACAGAGAATGATGTCTGTGTGTAAATCACAGGGTAAACTGATGCTATTTACAGCCAGTGACAGCCAGAGCCACCAGCCACCCCGGGACAGAGGAGATCACTCATCACCGCTGGTCATCCATTCAAAGCCCTCCAGGTCAGACACTTTGCTTTCAATCAGGTGTAGGTTGGGAACTAATTAGGCAGAGGGATGGCTATAAGAAGAGAGAAGAAACAGGTGATGTACACTAATGTGCAATTCTTTGAAGAGGAGGTATAGCTTTTGCAAAAAGAAATGTAACCAGGAGACAAAGCCTCAGGAGACAGTGTAGTGCAGTGGTTAGGTATCCGGACTTTAGAATCAGAAAGTTCTGTGTTTAGACTCTGCCCTACCACAACCTAGGTGGGTGCCCTTGGGCAAATTAACTTCTCTAGGCTTCATTTTTCTAATCAGGACAATAGGGATAGCATAGTACCTATCTATTAATATAATTGTTCCTATCCACCTATGTTGTGAAGAATAAATTAGGTACTGTGAATAAAGCACTTTGCACAAAGCCTGGTGCATGGAATGTTCAATAAACATTAAACTCTTAATGTTGCTAAGTAATGTTTGGAGCTAAAGGTCAGTGCTTAGGGGGTAGAATTGAGGGATGAAAATGTGAATATTCAGAAAATGGGAATATGCAAACATTTTGTATATTTGCTGGTACAGAAAGAATATAATAGAAAAAAATAATTCATTTGAACACAGAAGCTCTGGTCAAAGCAGAGGATCAAAGAATGTTTTTAGCAGCTATCTAGGGTCAATTAGGACTCCCAATTCAGAAGACACATTCAAACCCTTATCTTCGAGGTAGCCCACTTTCTATTCTCCCACGGTGTTTGTGTGTTCACTTGTGCAGATGCTTGGACAAGCAGATAAAGAGTTTAATGCAATTTCCAAAGGGGCTACCCATCACTGTCTTTCCAGCTGCACTGTCTTCACCAAGGGATCATCCAAGCACCATCAGATTAATGTGGAGAGAAGAATAATGGACCATAAATATTTGAGGACTACTCAGCAGAAGTACAAGAAATTATCTATTACCCATTGTGCAGCCAAACCTAAGTAAAAGTTAGTTATGGAATTTGAGATAATGTTGAATTTCACTGTAATATCAAAGAATATAATTTGTAGTCTAGTTACTTGTGACATATAAATACACAAAATCTCCAAAAGGAGAAAATAAACAATAAATTTTCAGGACCTAGCAGGTCACCAAGTACAAAGTAAGCCACTGATTTAGGTTGGTGATAGATGGTACCTCCCTATTTGCGACATGTACTCATCAAAAATTTCTCAGGAAGAAAAAAGGTTTGCAATTGGAAGATGTCATTAATTGCACATTTCATCTTGTTATTTAGAAATAGACATTTCAATGCCTAAAATGAAATGTCCATATAAAATACATTTATAAAGCACTTCATTTACAAGTTACTGTACATCTATATATCACTCTGAACTTCTCCATCACCCAGGGAAAACTACAAGAGCATTTTTAACTTCATTTTACAGATGAAGTCAAACCTAAAGAAATGTAGTGATTTTGACTGTAGACCATGGGATTTGGAAAGCATGGGGTCAAGACTAGAACCCAGGTTCTCCAACTAGTATCCCTTCTTCATCATATATTCTTCTATTATGGAGTCATTATTCTAGGTGCAGCTGAGGTCAAGGCTGAGTATTAGTACAACTGTCCCCACAGAGCAGCTGGGGACACCAATCCAAGCCAAGTAACACACTGGGCCACGTTCAGGAGCATAAGTGCACAGGCACAGTGGCGGCCAGTCAGGTGCACTGGCTCCAAGGATCGCTGTTGAAGGGGGCTGTGGAATACGAGCCCTGAGGAACCCTAAATGACACACTAAGGAGTGTGGGATTTATTCTGTAGGTAATTAAGAGCCGTCAAAGGGGTTTTTAACGAGGGAGTGACGTAATTAAAAATGTTCCAAGTCTGGCCGGGTTGGAGCCTGGATTTCAGGGAGGAGAAGTGCTGCAGGGGGTGTGCAGGTAGGACAACGAATGGGAACAGCTCCCTGGGACTGTCTTCTATGATAGCTCAGGGCCAGCCTTGTCTTGCATTCTTCTAGAATGTGGACACTAACTCCTCCACTGGCCTGTGAAGTCTTTGCAGGAGCTCGTGTTTTATTTACCCTCATGTTCCCAGGCTGCACGGTATTGTGAGTAATACTCTGCAAAAACTGCCTGCAGGACTTCCCCTCCCCCATAGTCCAATATAACATCAACAGGGACAAAGCTAATGCATCACTCTGCGGCCAAATACCACTTCTCTTCCCATTTTTCTCTCCTGATAAATATGACACTTCCATCCCTCGGGTTTTCCAAAATCTGGCTTTCATTTTAAATACCGACCTCTCCCTCATCTCCAGTTCCCACCCCCTTTGTTTTTTGGCCCTACTCCGCTGGCAGGATCTCAGTTCCCCAACCGGGGATTGAACCTGGGCCCACGGCAGTGAAAGCGCCGAGTCCTAACCGCTGGACGGACCGCCAGGGAGTTCCCCCCCAATCCCCTTTCAATGCCTCCCTTAGCATCCCTCATGTCTGTTCCCTTCACTAATTACGGTTTGATCAGAAACTCCTAACTACATCCCTGTCTGCAAATGTACCCCTTTTGAATTTGTCCTCAACACTCCTACCAGAGGCATCATTATAAAACGAAAAGATGCCTGTGGCACCGCTTCAAACCCCTGGCTGGTCCGCCATTGCCTAGAAGAGTACCCCGGACCACTATCTGGAGTCCAAACTCTTCATCATCACACACACGCAAACCCTCTGTGATCTGACCTGTCATCTCCAGTCACCCACGCCGCAATCACATGCCCCACCTCGGCACTCAGGAGCAAGCCTTCTCCCACATGCCGCACCTTAGTGCCCTCCCCCAAGCCCACCCACACCCATTACCTGCCTGGAGATCTCTGGGTTCATCCCATGTTTACCATCTCCTCTTCTGAGGAAGCTTAACTCATACAGTCACCAACACTCACCAGGCCCTCAAGGCAGAAGTCATATCCCTCCTTTCATGAAAGCACTTCTATCCACTGCTTACCTCTGCAAGAGTTCTTATCGTACTGTATTAAAGGCATTTATTTTCATGCTACTTTAGGGCAGGGATGCTGCCTAATTCCTTTCTCCTTCCTGTTAGTACTGAACAGGTACTCTTTAAACATTTATACGTATTAGTGCATACGTATTTTTCAAAACTAAATGATTGAATGAACAAATGGATAAATGTTGACAGATTCTTTTCTTCTCTATCCTCAATGGCATGAATTCAGTAACACCTACCTATAGAATCTGACAGCAGACATTTTAGAGATATAGAAACACATACTTATATATTAAGGAGTGAGTGTGTGTGTGTGTGTGTGTGTGTGTGTTCTCGTATTTCAGAATCAATTTCATTATGATATGGTTACACTTTACACATAAAAAGCATCTTAGCATTTAACTTTGGATGTGAATATATATGTAGTAAGATTTAGAGCCTATCATTAAAATGTAAATCTCCACATTGCTTTAAATGAATTAGAAAAAACTTTCCTTTTATTGGTTTTATTTCTCTTCCTTAGATCAAAACTTTAGCCTCTACATCTTGAGAGCACAAGTTAGAGACGTCTTTGGTGAATGGGTTAACGTATAGCCATTGGCTTACCAACGGACCAAATGCCCAGTCTACCAAGATAGACTGTATTTGGTGGGGCTATTGGACAACTAAGGCTGATTAAGCCCATCACAGTAACTTTCAATGTTTTATTTTTTTTCCCCTTAAAGCTTCAAATCGGATATTTGTGAAGTTACCTGGAAATATTCTTAATAAAATACAACTGTACTGTTTTGAATAGTACAATGCCTGACACAAAGGACACTCTTGATAAATACTTGTTACTGTCAAATAACTCCTTCCTGCTTGATTATATAATCCCTGAGAGCAGGAAGCGTGCTATTAACAGTGCAGCCCATCCAGCCAACCGCTCTGCTCAGTGTTCGTTGAGTAAGTGTGTGCTCATGGGCATTTGAAATTGGGCAAGACAGACACATTCTTCAAATGGTATTTGTGTTGGTTCCATTACCTTAAGAATCGAGTTCATTGGTCTCTGTAGGTACCAGTCATTATTAAACTGAGCACTCTACTTGACCATTACAGGTACAAATCAAGTCCACACGCACAAATGCTAGCTTCCATCTGGCACGAGAGAACTAAATGTGAAATCTGAGGTATTGTCTAAGGAGAAGTCAGCCTCAAAATCAGGGAATAGAAACAGTGATCCCTAAATGTTGTTTCTTCATCTGCAACGGTGTAAGTCACAAATAAGTAAAGTGAAGAGTATTATCACTGTTAACTGTTTCAGATCACCATCTGCAGAAAGAACACAACAGAATGGAAATTGCTTCTATAAAGTATTCAATACAATTTAAACATCTCATGATATGCAATGGGGCTCTCCAAGATGTGCCAGATGCTATTAAATACAGCATGCTCTATGGGAAAATCATGCAAAGTACATTCACCAATTGAATTCTACCGCAGGGCATAAAGGGCCGAATACATAAATGAACCCCCATTACTTTGGTCTTTGGGCATTTTTCCTTGTAGCTTTCAGATATAGAACATGAAAAATAAAAATAAGAACAAACATAACGCCTTTATTTTTCAGTCAACATATGTTTTCAAACCATCCCACAGTTATAGCACAAAATAAACCATAGCGTGTACCCATCTCACGTTTAACAAGAATGAGATTTGCTATTCACATTTATATTGGTTTTGCTTAGTATAGCAGCCTTGGGAATTGTTTACTGAAGAAGCCACAATGAGAAAGATGCACAGTAGCTAAAAATAATTATAGGCACCCATTCATTTGTTAAAACCATTTTAAAAGTTAACAGATGCTGATTAAATTCAGGGAAGTTCTTTGATCTGAATGTGGCAATTAACGTTTGTAAAACTTTTTCTATTTTAAGGAGACTTTTCACTTTTTCCATATTATCCTTTTTAAAAAAGTACCTTACCTACAAGATCCTTCAAGGTAGGGTTAGGTAAGGCAAGTATCATTTAACAGACAAATTGTGAACAGGAGGAAACTAAGGTTCCCGGAGGTTGAGTGATTTACCCAAGGACCAAGAACCTCACACGCAAGGGCTCTGCGTATACCTTTCCACCACACCCTGTATATTTTCAAACTCCCCCGGGCGGGCCTCTTCCAGAGCTGCCCAGGGAAGGAGGCAGTGGCTGGACTGGATCCACCCCCACCCCCCAGGTCCCCAGGCTCTGAGTATATCTCTTTTATGTATCATTCACTTGAAAACAAATCTTTCACTTAAAAAAAAAGTTACTTTTTTTAAGCTTAAAAGCCTAGTCACTAAACCCAGCTGCTATGAAAGCAACCTTAGTGTTAAGAATACAGAGTAGAAAATCCACGTGCTGAAACTGCAAGGCTGGGGAGGTAAAATCCAAAATATAGCATCCTGAGAAGAGTTCAGCCGTGAGAGCAGAAGCCTAAACATTGCACCACAATCAGGGGTCGTGGTCATTGTCTGTTTTTTTTTTTTTTTTTTTTTTTAGCAGAACAGAGAATAACATTTGTTTTATTGGAGGTTAACAGAAACATGTGACCTGACCTACGTGGACAAGAACAAAGGATTCCGACACCAAGAAGTTTGCAACAACTAACCATTCCCTCCCTCACCTTGCCTTTAAAAGTGCTTTGCTGAAACCCTTCAGGGAGTTTGGGGTTTTTTGGGCATAAGTCACCCATCTCCGTGCATGGCCCGAAACTCCATCATTTCGGTTTGTCTGGCCTCACTGTGCATCGGGCACAGGAACTTGCGTTCAGTAACAATACCAAGGGGACCACTGTCATGAAGGGGGGTCACTGCTGGCTCCTCCGGCCACGGAGACCCTGGTCACACCAAGGTGGCCTCTATGTGTGCTTCACTCAGAGAACCCCTAAATCAAGTCACCAACGTGCCCTCTGTAGCACCCACCCTTCACCCTCACCATTTTTAAGAACTGACGTCTTTGTTTATAAATATTCCCAGGCTGAGGCATGCAAGGGGGGCCAGTGAGTACCTGGAGGGTAGGTCAGGGGGGTGGTGAGTTTGTCCAGGTGGGATACAAGGAAAGTCTGAGGGAAGGGGAAGAATTACAGAGGTTTGTTGCCTGACTGACACAGATTAATGGAGGTCCTGCTCCCTGAATGACGAATTCAGGAGAAACAGGCAGTAAGAGGAGGAAGGTTAGAGATGTACTAAATTTGAGTCTTATCCTCAGGACCCACTTCCATAGACTCCTCTCAACAGGAGTCTATTCTTCCAGCCTGGCGTATAGTCAACCCATCAACTCCAACTCACATGAAAATGATTTGCTCAATCGCCTGTCCATCAAATAGAATTGGTTTGCTTTAAGCGGGGTTAGACATAACTCACAAAGCTGCTGGCATCTTTTTGTAGAAGAAGATGGGAGATTATTTTTCAAAGCTGTAAACATCTGTACGTAACACCTGGCCTGGCTAAGGCTCCCGCTTACAGACATGTAGGGTTGAGCTAAAAGGGTCTTAAAAATGGAGCAAAAAAAAAAAAAAAAAAAAAAAATGGAGCAGCCGTTTGGTGACATCAAACCCAGAAGAATTTTCCAGAGAGCCCACTCTGTGACAAGTGTGTATTTTATTCGTACACCCTAAATCATCTTTCTTGTGGATGAGAAACTGGCATACAGGTTGTTAGAAGGAGAAGAAATATAGAGCATGAGGTAGAGTGATGGTAGCAGAAGAAACATGTTGAGATAGTATTTACAGGGGTGAATAGATGTAGAAACATCAGTGCTAATGTTGAGTGTAGAACCAAGTGGAGCCATTAACAAAGATAATGATATCAGGCTGGTAATATTGTTGGGGGGGAAATAGTCCTGAGGGGACCCATTGCGGTTGTTAACAGGCATCAACATTGTACAGTTGAGGCAGTAGTGGCATTAGAAGGGGAAAAAGGGTACAGGAGTAGTCACACGCTAGGAGTGAGTTTCAAAGCCTGGGAGGAGAGGAGATAACCTGGAAAACCTGGAGATGAGTAGAAAAGATGATCAAGATGGTTAGGAACTTGGACTCTCTGGAGTTAGAATGCCTGAGTTTGAATTACAGCTCTGCAATTTACTAGCCCTGTAATCTTATCTCGGTCAATCATTTAACCTCTCTGTCCTGCAATAGCCTCATCTGGAAAATTAGAATAATAGTAGCTGCTAAAACATAGAGTTGTGATAATCATTAGTTACGTTAATATAGAGAAAGCACTGGGAAGGATTTTGGAGGATACTTAGTGCTCAAGAAAATAATATAAGTGTTAATAATAATGGCAGTAGTCATAATATAACATAAATGGATGTTTACATTTGAGGAAGAAGAGAAAAGAAAAAAAGAGTAAAAGAAGAAGAAGAACGAGAAATCAAAAGGGGGAGAACCTGCAAAATGAGTTGTCATGGAAACAAGGAGCTGAGAGGATTTCAAGCCCGAGAAGTTCATGAACGATGTTAAATGCCAGGGCAAGGTCAAGGGAAATTATACCTGAGAAAAGATCCTAGATTTGGGAGGTTGAAGGTCATCGATAACCTTCAAGAAAGAAGTTTCAACAGAACATTGGAAACAGTGCCAATGTTGAAGGGATAGAGAGAGGAGTATAGGATAAGAAACAAGAAGTGCTGACTACTCACTCAAGAATTTTAAAGGTAAAAAGAAGGGGAGTTCCTGATGGGGATGGCAGAGTATAGGGAAGATTTGTTTTAACATTGGAAAATATTAATATATCAAAAGACAGAGAAGAGACCCATGGCAAGAGAGAGGATGAGGAAACAAGTTAGAAGTATAGAAACTGATGACGCTAGACGTGAGAGGAGGTAGAAGAGAATTCAGCCCACAGCACACGCAGAGGAGCATGGGAGGGCAAAGGGCAGTTTCTTACCTTGACCCAGGGAAGGAGAAGGAAAGGAGAGGGGAATATACAGACAAATGTTGAAGTGGAGAGGAGGGACGTTGAGGGTACTGAATTTAAGTGGAGACACTCTTCACAGTAAAGTTGAATCAAGGCCATTTTCCATGGACGCTTGAGGAACACTGGGTTGAGAGTTTGAGAAAAATAGAGTTTAATTAAAGGAAAAAAACCCCACTCCTGGTTTCTGTATGATATATCCAATAAATACACAGGAGATCAATCAACACATTTTTGTGTGTTCACAACTCTTCAGCAACTCTTGGTTGCATAGAAACAGAAAGTAGAGTCGAAGGCTGGTGAGTGAGGCATGGCTGAAGGTCCAGAGAACAGGTGCACCAGGACACGAGAGAGGACGCGGCTGAGACACCGAACCAGGATGCGTAGGACAACTGTGAGCCCGGAGAGCCTGCAGGGGACAGCAGAGCAGAGGCAGCACGGGATTGAAGGTTATATTAAGAATAAAATATACAAAAGCAAGATTTGTGGGATGAATGATTAGGAGGATGGCTCTGGCTGGGAAGAGAGGTGGGGACAGGACCACACAGCTTGAGACCGTAGGACTTGAACTACCCGTTGGTGATGGTCACTCAGCCGGGGGATGAGTCAAAGAGTAGTAGATGCCAAGGAGCTCTCGGGGATGCCCTGTTTCCTCCAAGAGGAAAAATCCAGAACCCTTTTCCTATTTGTGATTTTTTTTTCTCCAGTTTCAGTCCGGGAACCAAAATGCGAAAGTAAAGGGCAGGTGCATAGAAGACAATCCCAATATTTTGTCATTTTCCTTATTATTACTATTATTGTTGTTGTTGTTATCCCTTTACTGTCATTTTAAAGGCAACTTTTGGAATGAAGAGAGAGAAGCTCATGGTCTCTGAGCCCATCTTAAACTGGAACCACGCATTTTGATTTTTACTGTAGAGTCAGATCAGTCGTGCTGGCCAGGTTACTCCCACCAACAAAAATAACTCTTGCCCAGGACTTTCTGAAATAACAGAGTCCAAAAACACTCTTTTCCTGCACCTGCCAAACTTGTGTGCTTCCATGGCTTTGAAAATACTTGTGCTTCAGCTTCAATACTCTTCCTACTCTTGTCTACTCAGGAAATTCTAACTTACCCCTCAAGTCTCATTTTAAGAATTACTTGTTCTGTGACGTTCCCCTTGATTCTCCCAGATAGCAAGTACCACAGGGACCGTGTTTTATAAATAGTTCCCGATATGTGTCCTGTTGACCTAAAACAGACTGCCAGATATTTTTCTAGCAAAGATGGGTTTATTCGAGATCAGCAGGGAATTGCAATTCGGGATCTGCAACCATGGTGAGTCATGTGTAAGTCCCTGCGTGGCAAGGGAGAAGGTTTTTACAGAGAGGAAAAGGAAGCTGGGAGGGCTGGAGTAACCAAAGAGTCCGTGGCCTTTCAATGACCCAGTCCTTGACGGGAAAGAAGAGGTGTCTTTCTTCTTCCTGTTGGGCTCTGCTAGTGTCGCAGGGTGTGACAGCGCCCCCTTCTGGTCTCCCAAACTTTACTTAATTGAGGTTTCTGTTTCTTAATTTTTTACAGTCCCTTCTATTGATAAGCCTATTTCTCTCCCTGCATACCATCTACCATGAAAGTCAAGCCAATAAAGCTTGGTTCCTCTAGTCAGTATGAACATATGACAAAGGGGATGTCCTTCCAGGGAGAAGAGAAAATGGAACTCCTGACTTTTCCAGCCCAGAAGAGAGTAGAAAGAAAAAAAAAAAAAAAAAAAAAAAACCTGCCCCAGTTTGGGATTCAATTAACTAGCAAGTTATGCATTTGTATCTCTATTTGGATGAAGGCATAGATACATAGATAAAATATACAAGGCAGGTACAAATGAGTCTCTGCCACCCAATAAGTTATTTCACCAGGTTTTCTATTCAGCCTTGCTCCATAATAGGGAACAATAAGAAACACTGCTAATTGGTCTTTAAAATTAAATTATTTTTTGCAACTGCTTATGGAAATGCTAAGACGGATTTTGACCAAACTCTGCTTAAAGGAATCTTATAAAATAGGGCAGGGATCTCTGCAGGAATTGGAGCTGGAATTAAAAGGAAAGGAGGAAGGACAGACTCACAGGAGTCAGACCGCCTGTGGATTCCTCAGCGTCGCTCCCTCCTCCTGTAGCCCGCCCTGTGTTGCAGAGCTAGAAGTCTCACAGCTACCACTCCAGAGTCTCTGCCTGCGGGGCTGCTTGTCAGACCCTACCCAGGAGGGGTGCTCACACGTGACTGGAAGAGGAAGAGAAACAGTCACGTGGAGTGTTCCTCTGGCAGGGGGTTGGGAGGGGGCAAGTGAGGGCTTTGGCAGCCACGGGATTTTTTTGGCAAAGCATCTGTTCTGGAGGCAGCTGCCTCTGATAGTTTCCGGGAGACCCCACTACCTCCTGTCTTTCTAAAGGCTAAGTATACCCCTGTATTAAATCCCTTCCTTCTTGAATACCTGGAGTTGTTTTATATCTTTGACCATCGTGATGCTATGAGAACGTAATCAACAGTACACGTTACTATACTATGCAAGAGAGGACACACTTTTAGGAAGCGCTGCCGCAGGATCACCTTTTACAAACCTGCCCCTCCCCTCCACATGGAACCCATAAGCAAGGCCTGCCTCGCCTCACAAGTTAGCTCGTATATCCACCTCCTGAGCCCCGTGACGATCACTCCAGGGTGGCCCTCTCTGCACCGTGCTCTCCAGTGAGCGGGCAGTTCCCAGTCCCCATCATCCAGCTCAAGGCCAAAGTTCTCCGTCACCTCCTATACTGCTCTCATCCTCAAAGTCTTCCATGGCTACTTCCTTCCACCTCAGAGCTGAAATCGTCTTGTGGTCCAGTCTCTCCAAAGCCTAGCCACACCTACCTCCTCTGCACCTCTGCCCGAGTCATCATACTCCAGTCCGAGTGGTCTCCCACTCCATCGTCAACACACCATGTACATTCACGCCGGTTCCTCCCTTCTTGCTTGCCCCTCCCCAGAATGCCCTCGCCTATCTGTCCAAACCCGCCACATCTCTCAGAGAGAGCTCAGGCCTCAGCTCCCCCATGAAGCCTTCTCCAACCACACATTATTTCATTAATGCCTTGCTCCCCTGAACTGAAATCCTGAAGCACAGCGGAGACTGCCTGCCAAGTCCAGCCCAAGTCGCTGACCCGCAGACTTCTGAGCTGCACACAGGGCTGTTGTTTTAAGCTGCTACATCCTGGGATGGTTTCTCCACAAACGCTAACGGAGAGACCCTGCTCCCTCTCTTGCCTGCCGGCAACATCCTCTCCACAGGGCAACCAGCGATCTTTTTAAACTGAAAATCAGAGCACACCTCTGCCCCCACTGGCTTCCCCTACATCATCAGCCCACCACTCCCACTCCAGTCACACCGGCCTTTTGCCGCTCCTCGAACAAGCCCTGCGTCTTCCCACCTCAAGACACTTGCATTTGCAGTTCCCTCCATCTGAAAAGCTCTTTTCTTAGAACCACCCCTGATTCCCTCCCTCACTGCAAGTCGGTTCTCTACTCAAACGTCACCACCTCCAAGAAGCCTTCTCAGATTACTCCCTCTCAAGTACCCTCTCCCACAATCTCTGCCCCCTTTCCCTGCTTTATTTTCCTTTGTGTGGCGCTCATGTTACATATGCACTTGTTCGTTGGTTTCTTTTCCATCGCTCTAAACTGAGAGCGATGGAAAAGGGGCTCTCAAAAGGCCCTTCTGAGAGCAAGGGCCCCAGTGCCGCACTGTCCTTGAATCGGTAGTGCTGAAAACCATGCCAAATGCACGGCAGTGGAGCTGAGGATTTCAATCTGAAGACACAAATGATTTGATTTCAACCCCTCAGGGATGTTTGCAATATACCAAATCTGGTGTTTTAGAACTCCAGTTAGGCCTGTACGATTAGAAAAGTTTTCTGTATCTAAAAGCATGTTGCTGATAATGAATGAATGAAATCAAATTTACAAGTCATTTTTCTTTTATACAGCATTGTAGTCACTTTGATATGACACTGACATAGTTCTTCCTATGTCGTTTCCTTTTTATAAGACAATTTGCATAATTTAAGGACAGCTCCATAACATTTGCACAATTGAAGGCAATGCCAGAAAATGTATTTCCAGAGTGAGTCTTACGATTTGCAGTGCTCACCAGCTTTATGTAATTGTGATGTGTCTCGTGGAGAAGGTGTGAGAGGGGACGTGCACACCACACACAGCCCACTCTGGGAAGAGGAGCTGGAGTGGACTGCCCAGACACGGAACAGTGCACTGGCTGTCCCCTGCACTGCCATCAGCAATGCTCAGGAAACGCACAGAACTAAAGGCAGCCCAGCCTTTTCTAGCTATACCCTATGTAAACTGGCCATTTAAAGACTTAGAATCCTTTATTATAGCTCTTTTTAAGGCCAAACTATGTAAATTCTCATCTTTCTGAAGCTAAAACTGCCCACCTAAATGAGGTTGAAATGTGTTTAGCTCAAGTAAAATAACCAAATTTAATCTCAAATCACAAGTAAATGACAACAAAAGTGGGGTATGGGGAACACAGCTGCTCAGAAATTTACATCAATTCTCTATTCACTGTTAAATAAGCCCAGTCCTCATAGCATATTCCATAGACAATGTCATTATTTATGACCTTTTTCAGTGTTCTACAAATAAGTTAAAAAAACAAGTATAGAAAAATTTTATTAAAGAAATTTAAATATGGTTAACAATAATCAACTGTCCCCTAGTCAAAATAGTAGAGCTTGTTTACGTTGTAATAAAAGATCAATAACTGATCTTAACATTAAGAATACATAAGAGTTTTGCAGAATTTTTAAACACTGTTTAATTGTTCCATGAGTGTAATAGCAATACTTTTAATTATATGATGAAAGCGTCCTTCTAAAAGACAAATTTAGGAATCCCTCCATTCATACTAAGACATTCAGCATGTACAGGAGAGTCAAAACTCCACAGATGCGCTCAGATGGGTGAGGCTGGGAGGGATGAAGTACCTACAACACTTCTTCCTTTAAACACTGCCTCTAAACATTAAAGCCTTTAAACATTAATTTCTCTGTGAGTCAAGAGCCTATTAAAATAATATGCACGTTATTGTTAGGTATTAAAGTGGCCTAGAAGTGACAGAAAAAATTGGTCAGATGCCACAAAAAGCAGCCAGATCTTAAGATAAAGAAGCCAAAGGTTATGGAAGGAGCTAGACTTAGTGCCAGAAGACTCTACAATCTTAGGCTCCCTGTTTAATAAGAAAGAATACAAAATTATAAATATAGAGTTGCTAAAGAAGTACATTTAATATATAACTGAGAAAAGGAATCTCAGCAAATTATAGTTTAAACTGACCAATACTACACGCAGAGCATAAAATGCAACAAAGACATAATATTTTTATTAACTAAATTACTAACATAGCGCTATAATACTTTTTTTCTTCATATTTTGGCTGGATGTTCTTTGAGCACCTCTTCGTAAGACAAAAGTGTTGTGTATGCTCTACACAGAGAATAGAAAGATAGTTCAGTCTGTCCTCTCGCGCAGTTGATAGAAAGATGCTGCATTAACAATTATATTCCTGACAAGAGAGAACTTCCACTCCACTAGGTGTTGATGAGAACCAAATCTTCAGCGTACAATGTCATACATCTGATGAAATTTTCACACACTGGCCTCTGGCTCCATACCTTTCAAACCTGGTTCCTCCTCCACCACCCACACATTTTGGGGACCAGGTGATGAACAGCACAAACTGGAAGATGGCGTGTGGCCCAGCACCTCTGGGCCATGATGCTAGGGGAGCTGGTGCAGTGAGTGGTACAAGCATTCCTGGAAGCTGTTCCTGCACTGGGATAGCTAGCGATGCTGGATGAGACACGGAAGTGACTACAAATCATATACGTGTATTCCAATAAACCCAAGGTAAATATACTCCCATCTCGCCTTTCCTGAGTTATCTCAAAATTGTCCAGGGCTTGATAGCAGTTTTCTTCATAATTGCCAAAACATGGAAGCAACCAACATGCTCTCAGTAGGTGACTGGATAAACAAACTGTGATACATCCAAACAATGAAATACTGTTCAACATAAAAAAATAAATGAGCTCTCAAGCCATGAAAGACATGGAGGAACCTTAAATGCATATGACTAAGTGAAAGAAGCCAATCTGAAAAGGCTACATACTGTATGATTCCAACTATATGACATTGTAGAAAAGGCAAAACTATGAGGACAGTAAAAAGATCAGTGGTTGCCAGGGCTAGAAGAAGGGAGGGAAGACTAGGTGGACCACAGAGGATTTTTAGGGCAGTGAAATTATTCTGTATGAAGCTGCAATGACGGATACATGTCATTATACATTTGTCTAAACCCACAGAATGTTCAACACCAGAGTGAGCCCTAATGTAAACTGTGGACTTTGGGTGATGATGATGTGTCATTGTAGATTCATCGACTGCAGTTGTACCACTCTGGGGAGGGATGCTGATTGTGGGGGAGGGAATGCATGTGCGGAGGCAGGGAGTAGATGGGAATTCTCTGTACTTGTCATTCAATTTCACCCTGAACCTAAAACAGCTCTAAACAAAGTCTATTTTTTAAAAATTTGCCCAGGGCCACTCCAATGCTACCCAAGATGTGGGAAAGTGTGACAGAAGTTAAGTCGGAGAGCCAAGAGATAGCGGTGTTAATTGACTGAGGTTAAATGTTCTCTTTCAGCAAATTTTACAAAAACATATGTCCATGTGAAGACATGCTGGAGGCTGCTCCCAGGGCCTTGGAAGGGTCTCTTACAAGGGGAGGGCCTGACAGGTAAGTGCCAGTAGCTTCGCGGTAAATCTACTGCCTGTTCAGTCTTAGGATGAACAAAAAATGGGTATTTGAGGAGCAGACCTTCGGTCGCCCCAAGAACACAAAAATAGTCTTTAACGTGACTAGAGCTTCACATTTTACCCAGGACATTCATTATTTTACTTAACTCTGAATGAGTTGTTCCTTTAGAACGGTCCAGTTAGGACAGAGTCCAACTCAACTCTCAGAAATCTTGGCCAACCAGAGTAATTTAGTTGATACAATCCTTTCTGATAATAATCAGGCAATGGGTTCATCAGCGTTTTACAGTCATTCCAATATATGATAGTAAGATTATGTAATAGGGGGGAAGGGGGTGGAGGAGGAATGGATTGGGAGTTTAGGATTAGCAGACGCAAACTGTTATATACAGAACGGATAAACAACAAGGTCCTACTGCAGAGCACAGGGAACTATATTCCATATCCTGTAATAAACCATAATGGAAAAGAAAGAAAAAGATTATGTCATAAACATAGAAGTGGATGTGTGTCTTCCTAGTTCCCATGACCGTCAGAGAAGCATCCAAATTATCTAATTGCTGCATCACAACTTAAATACACATTTAATAGAAGACAGCATTGTTTTCCACCACTTAAATTGGATTTTGACTTGACAAAAAACATGTCTTTGCCACTTAGAGTTTGACAACAGTATTGTGAGTTAGACTTTGAGAAACACTAATGGCCTGAGATATACGATGAGGTTTTATAGACTGGCCCATAAAAAAATTCCTGTCTACATGTTAAAGGCCAGTGAAACAGCAATGAACATTGAGGAAACGTCTGTGTTTTTGTTACATCATTTCATCAGTGGCCGGAAAGAGCAACAATCAGTACCAAACTAGTTTTGCATTAAAATCTAAATTGTTTTAGGATTAAGTTAAATACAGGGCTACAAATTACATAAATGTCTCACAGAGTGCTGCTTCTGTAATTTGTGAGGGATCGAGAGCCCCCCTTTTCGAGTTTATCCTGATGGAAATAACACCTGAAGAGTTAACTTAGCCAAGACTGAGGCCCATTCCCCAGTAGAGGCTCTAAATTCTGTGGGACAGAAAGGAAGAACCTCCTGGGACAATTTTAAAGTGAGCGAATGGCTATTAACAAGCAGTTGGTTTACTGAATTCCACATAAGAGGCAAAGCATATGTGTGACCCGCAGCAGGACCCTTGCAGAGAAGTCCGGTGCAATTAGTCATCAGATCATCAGGCAAGATTTGTGCCCCTGAGAAGACAGAATCCATTCCTTGGGTGGCAACATCCCCAAATCTACCTATACTATTGTTTCTGACAAGCAAGCCCAAAGACTCCCTCCAAAATCTATTCTAACCTGATTTTGGGAAACGATAAGTTGCTTATGAAAACATTTGAACTTAATAAGTTTACACATGACTCATCCAGGTTCCGTTTGCGGTATTATCTCTGTAACACAGCCAGGCTGCGCGGCTTACTGGCAGGTTTTATCAGCAAGGCGACAGGCAGGTCCATCTGCTGCCCAGAAATGGGGCCTTCTAGGTCAGCGGTTCCCAAGCTGAATTCGCTGCATTCGCTAAAAACGCAGATGCCACGTCCTCACCCCAGAAGCACTGAACCCGAATCTTGGGGAGAAGAATTCCTGGTATCTGTTTTAACAAGCATCCAAAGGTGATTCTTAAGCACACTGGAGCTTGACCCTCAGAAGAGTGATAAGTACATTAACATGGAAATCAAGTTATGTCCATAGTATCACAGCTCTTTGGCTGTGTTTGGTCGGTCATGGTGACCAACGTTGAGTGCCAGGTTCAGTTTAGGAGGGGCTGTTGCCTTTAACACCAGACATCCACAGCCCCTTCCTAGTTCCCAATCTCCACCACAACCAGCCTTACTTGAGGTGCTATTTTCCATTAAATCCACACACACACATATATGCATACACACACTTACAACAGAAAATAAAAATGCTTACCTGATTCTTTTCTCAGGAGGAACCTATGCTGTGACTTTTCTAGAGATGTTAGTTTGACCCTTTGAATGAGTGTTGCATTTACCAGAGAAACCCCAGAGCCTTGCCTCTTCTTCTCTCCCCTTGCAATTGCAAAAATCATTTCATCTTTAAAAGAGACTCTCTATTACTCCATGAAAGTCTTACAACAACTACTTACCGTTTGTACTTGACATTAGCACCACCCTCAAGTGTCCGCTTCTATGTTCTGATAGATAAGTAGTGTCTTCTCATCCTACAATCTACAGTTCTTGTGACCAAACAGTGAGCTCTACCACCAAAAAAATGGGAGAAACCTTTGCAAAAAGAAAATGTGTATGAGGCATGAAGAGAGCTAAATGCGTCCTTATTACCAAAACTTCGCATCGCATCACGTGACACAGGTCCTTTGGTTAAAGAGGAGATAGAATCCTTCTGAAGGACAACACATTCCTCAAAGAAAAGAAAGACACTTTAGAAACTTCTACTCAAAGCAATGATGATAAACCAGATCTTTTTCGAGAGAGATGTATAACGCAAGCATGTCTGAATCTTCCTATTAATTTTAGCCAGTTACCAAATTATTGTGTCCACTTTATATCATGCAAATCAAATACCGTCTCTGACTTCCAGAGAATCCCAGCTTAGGTTGTGTTGTTGTAGCAATCAGGTCTTTGATAGCTTATGAGGTTCAAAATAGGACCCATCATATGCTACAGCTCGTTAGTACATGAACGTGGCTATGAGACAGGGCAGAGCGGGGTGGAGCTCCCACGCATACGGATGTGTGTAAAGGGCGGAGCACCCAGGCTGCAGCCCAAGGAATGAGAGGAGACGCTCACCTTATGTAATTCTGTTGGTAAAAGAGAGGTTGTGCCGTCAAATTCATTTACAAAACACAATCAACTACACCCCCTGTATTGTTTGCTAGGGCTGCCGTAATAAGGCATCCCAGACTGGGGGGATTCAACAACAGAAATTGATTTTCTCACAATTTGAGACTAGAAGTCCAAGATCAAGGTGTAGGCAGGGTTGGTTTCTTCTGGCGCCTCCCTCCTTGATTTGCAGACAGCTGTCTTCTCCATGTGTCTTCACATGGTCTTCCCTCTGTGTGTGCCTGTGTCCTAATCTCCTCTTCTTATAAGGACAGCAGTCATTTGGATTGAGGCCCACCGTATGAGCCCGTTTTAACTTAACCTCCTTAAAGGCCCTTTCTCCAAGTACAGTCACGTTCCACAGGGTGATGAGGACTTTAACAATGAATTTGAGGGATGGGGGATTCAGCCCATAACGATTCAGCTCATAACCCCTTCCGTGCAGATTCACAAACATACTACCCTATCAAGGCGCTGAAACCTCATATACTAAAGAAAATGCTAACCTTGTATGAGGCAGCATTCCTCCAACTTTCTCTGTCACATCTCTTCACATGCCATGGACCCACGTTTCCGCAGGGCACACCACTGGGCAGCTGCCAAGACCTAGGCTTGCCCAAAGTTCCGTGCCGACTGCAGAGAATCCTACCCCAGCTTGCCTCCATCGAACCTGGGGCTCCCTCAGTCAACAGAAGCTTCAATTGTGTCTCTGCACCCCGGAGAGCTTGTGCCGGGTGGTGTGGGAAGACTCAGGGAAATACCAGGTTGCCCCGGAGGCACTCACTCCAAATTCAGTTGGGCAGTAAACGTAGGAGAGGAAGTAAGGCAGAGGTAAGTAACAGTACAAAACAGGATATAATAAGAAATGCCCACGAATGCTGGACATCCTCGTCATAGGAATGGGGCAGATGAATTCACGGTGGACCCCAGTGTCAACAGAATGCTACACAGAGCAGGCGGGGCTTGTACGGAGGAGCTAGACTAACGAGCGGAGCATCAACATAGATGGAGTGTATTCCAGGACCCAGTAGCTGGAATGCAGGTGGAGTTACAGGAATAGGAAACAACAAATTTGAATGCTGAGATTTTGAACTCAGAAAATGGGAGAATGGTAACCGTCCCAACAGAATTAGTGAAGTCAGAACATAAGAATCAAGTACCACCTTGGTTGTGTTTTGATGAATTTGAGGAAAAGCAGTACACTTGTAGTGAATATCTGCTGGGTTTGCCTCTCAGTATTCATTTATACTTCTTTTCATAAAGTAGTGCCCAGAGTTTAAGCTATGGAGTGTACTAGAACTGATTCCCCTCTGAAGCTATGGACAGAGGCTCTCTCTTCCCTGTCAGGGGCATGGTGGGAAAACAAGAAACATGAGTACTTTGTAGATTCTAGTAAGGTCCTGGCTCTCAGATGATGGGCCCAATCCCAAGGAAAGCAGAGAAAATAAATGAGAAAATCTGGGGCCTTGGTCTCTCATGGGAGCCCCTGGATCAAACCATACCTGAAGCCATATATTATGGATTTTTTCAGAAAATGAACTTTTTTATCATTTAAGCCAGTTTACACTGTGTTTTATATCAGTACAGCAAACACACACACACACAACTGTTAACTGACAAAATATCCAAATGTTATATACAGATAGGCTGGTGATATGAATTTGAGGAACCACTCAAAGAGGTGATAAATGGAGCAAGGGAAGCAAAGGTGGTCTAGAGAGAGAGGAGTGGGAGAAAAAAGATGACAACTAAGGATGGGATTGTATAAATCATCATGGGTAAGGGAACACATAAATTGAAAAAAAAAGGAAAAAGAGAGTTAGGAAGGTAACAGGAAGACCAAGAAAGTAAAGTATCAAAATCCCTAGAGTATGGGTAAAGAGAGGATGCCAACTTTCTAATTTTTTCTCAAGGAAAGGTCCTCAATCAAAATAACAGTTACTATTATCTATTGAGCACTTGCTTTGTATCAAGCAGTGCTCTGGGTATCATACACTTAATAAATCATTCAGTCCTCTCACCTTTACTATGAGATGGGTACCATCATTCCTTACTATTTTACAGATGAGAATGCTGAAGCACAGAGAGGTTAATGAACTTGCTCGTAGTCACACAGCTAGGAAATGGCAGAACTAGAATTGGACCCTGCTTTTCTACCTCTATAGTTCACTCTCTTAACCAATAGACTCTATACCTCTCAACTCTCAGCATCTGCCTGGAACTGCTGCTTTTGTGAGTAGGTCGAGGAATGCAGGTAGAAATTCATTTAACCAAAACTTTATCTCCCATATTCAGTCTGACTTGGATGTCTGAAATTCTGCCATTTTTGTATAAGCATTATCCTTTTATTATGGTGTTCTGTCCAAATGTAAATAGAGTAGGGACAGACAGCTTATTCAGTCATTCACACCTCAGCATGAATTAGTTTGATAGAAAACTGTCTTATATCAACAGAGCAACCTGGGGCCATATAGATCTGTTAAAAGCTTGAGGTACTACAAATCAGACAGCTCATAAGAGAGAGTTGAATACAAACTTTCCCCGTTCACAATTCTCCTGTGAATTAAGACATTTTTCCTCCTATCCAGCTTCTATTACCACTGAGCATAGGTTTTAAAAGATCATCGTAAAGGTTAGTCTTACCGTCCCTGAGCTCAGACCCACAAGATAGTTTCAGAAGCCCAATATTTGGTGTTTATTTTCAACACACATCTGTCTCACTTAGGATGAAGAATTCCAGTAGTACCAAAACTTTTTTTTTTTTTTTTTTTTTGGCTGCGTTGGGTCTTTGTTGCTGTGCACAGGCTTTTTTCTAATTGCGAGGAGCGGGGGCTACTCTTCGTTGCAGTGCGCAGGCTTTTCATTGCGGTGGCTTCTCTTGTTGTGGAGCATGGGCTGTAGGTGCGCGGGCTTCAGTAGTTGTGGCACACAGCTCAGTAGTTGTGGCTTGCAAGCTCTAGAGCACAGGCTCAGTAGTTGTGGCACATGGGCTTAGCTGCTCCGCGGCATGTGGGATCTTCCCGGACCAGGGCTCAAACCCGTGTCCCCTGCATTGGCAGGCGGATTCTTAACCACTGCACCACCAGGGAAGTCCCAGTACCAAAACTTTTAAGTAAGAACCTCATAGGTAGATTTTCCAAGTAAATCACCAACGGTAGAAAATATACGTGAATATAAATATTTATAGATTTTACTAATTTAAAAACCTTGAGATATCAGCATAGACCATGAGCCAAGTTTTTTTAAAAAGGGCAAAGAACCAACTAAGAAAAATGTTCCTACACACCTAGAACCCCATCTGTACCTGGCTAAGTCCTCTTTCTTCAGCTTCTCTTCATTCATCACTGCCTCCAGGAAGTCTTCCAGGATAGCCCTGTGATCCTCCTTTATTGCAGGTTAAATCATTTCTTGAATCTCCATTTTCCTCCCTGAACCTTGCATCCACAAGGGCAAGGACTGGGCTATCTGTTTACCACTAGCACTTACCCCAGCGCTGGGCTACAGAGCTGGCTCTCATGAATTAATAAATGAAAGCAGAGGCCTGCTGCTCTAAATGTATGAATAGTCCTACAAATCATCAATAAAGAGGCAAACAGTGCAGCAGAGAAGTGGTCAAAGTGAGTAGGTTTATAAAAATAAATGCAAAATAAAATAATGACACCATTTTCACCCATTTTCCCTTCCTTTTAAGTTCAAAAAAAAAAAAAAAAAAAGAAAGGAAAAGAAAAAAGAAAAAAAGCTACATCCCTTAGATGTGGGGAAGGTCACTCTCACAGACAGCTGTAATTTTTCTGTAGGAGACTTGGGCTCTATGTATTGACATCTTTAAAATGTATGTGTCCTTTGTTTAACTCAGCAATTCTGCTTTTAGGAGTATGTCCTAAGAATATATACAAATACTTACCTATAAAACAATCAGCGCAGCACTGTGTATAATAGCAAAGAAAAATCTAAATAAGCAGTAATAGAGGATTGGTGAAATTATGCACATTAGTAAAATGAAATGATATGCAGCATTTTTAGTTACCATTTATTGTGCCCTTACTGTGGGCACTTACCAGGCACTTCACTAAGTACTTAACACACACTGTCTGATTTTCATCCTCAGAACACTTTATGAAGTGGACATTACTGTTATGGCCATTTTCCATGGGAGGAAATTGAGATGTAGAGCGGTGAGGTAATCCGCTCAAGGTTACAAAGCGAGTACAGAGCAGAGCCAGTGTCAGTCTCCAAGACCCGGCTCTTGATCAGTAAGCTATCTGCCCCCAAGTTCAAGGTGTCAAATGTGCATTTAGTAGCATGGAAAGGTGTTCCTGTGTTCTTGTCATATTAACTAAAGAGACAGATTACAGGACAATACACAATATGATCACCTTTTTATAAAATGCATACTGTATTAAAATATATGTATTTTTAGTTATGTGCACACATGCATATCTATGTTTATCTTTGCACAAAGACTGAAAGAACTGATATCTAAAGGTCGTCTCAGGGTGGTGGGGTCATGGGATAATGAAGTTTGTCTTTTCTTTTTGCTTACTCCAAAGTTTTATGGTTTTCTACGATAGATCACTTGTATCATACTTTAAGTTTTGTGTTGTTTTTTTTTTAAGTTGAACTCAAAGTAACCTAGAACTTTAGAGGACCTAACACGTCACCCAGTCTAATCTTCTTACCAGCAAGAGACTGGAGCCCAGAGAAGTCAAGCGCGCTGATTTAACAAACACAGCCCACGGCTCTGAGCACAGCCCTCCCCCGGGAAGGCGGCTAACTACACTACTTCGCAGAGTGAAGATGACAGAACATGCTGGGCGCTCGTTCTCCTGAGCACCCAGGAGCTCAGCCTCCCCAGGACACGCATTCTGAGCGACACCTTGGTGCCCTACAAAACAGTGCTTGCTGTAGATGAAAGGCCTGAAGGAAACACATCACAGCCTGGTTGTCATGTGGCCTCCAAACAACCATTTTTTCTAAACCAGTGGCTTTGAACTAAGATGCGTGTCAGCATCCCCTGACAACTTTTTCCAAAGATGAGTCCCCATGGAGATTCTGGCTCAATGGATGTAGACAGGGGCCTAGGCCAGAATATTCTGAAACACCTTTCCATGTGATACTAAGGTTGGACATTAGTCCCCCGATTAAGGGTCACTGGCCTATATAAATCTTCAGGTGTGTGTCTTAACCAGGAACTAGACCTTTGGTTGGTCTAAACCGTTGGATGGAACCGTTGGTTGCATCTTAATTTAAAACTCTTCCTGTCTGCTGTTAGCGAGAACGGCGGCAGCCCCTGCTCCAGAAGCCTTGTAATGGATCTGAGTTCCCTTTAGCTGTGCTTTCTCATTCTAAAGAGAAGAAGGTTATGAAGAGCAAAGGAAATGCTGGCACCATCCGCCACATCGCTCAGGTAGACCTGGCCAAACCCTGGATCAGGGGCACAGAGCTCAAGAGCAGCCCTGTACAGTGCTGGGGACCAAAGCTTTGTCATCAAAGGAGGACGAGTCCCTGGTCTAGATGTTCCCACCAGCCACTGCTGCTGAAACGAGGGCTGAGGGGTCACATACAAGCCAAGGACCTGTTCACGGAAGGAGCCGGGCCAGAGGTCGACAGGGAGCAAGGACGAAGGTGCAAAGAGATAGCCCAATCCAGGAAAGAACAGAAAATGTTTACAATGCAATGGGATGTAAAGATGAGAAACAGAAGGAAAGAAACACAAGAGAAATTAAGATGCACTTGTAAAACTGCAAAACACATTATGCTATATCACCAGTAATTTTAGTGACTGCTCACTCAAGAAAGGTTTCTTTAAAAAGAAAAACAGAACAGCTTTGTCTTAGTTGAATAATAATAGAGAGAATTTTAAATACCTGATTGTGTTTCTTGCATTTTGGCATTGTTTATATTTGTTATTTGTATATATTAATACATAAGTAGATTTTAAATAAATCCTACCCAGGAACCATTTTTAGAAATTTTGATTTTTTTGATGTTCCTCTTTTTAACTAGACTACTGAACTCTGAAAAAAACGCTCAGGGATACATTACGATTGTTAAGAATATTACAGCTAACAACGAAAATTAAAATAATGAGTGTTTTCTTCTAAATTATATCAAATCCCTCTAACAGGGGAAGTGCTAACGGCTCTTTCAGTTAAAAGACTGGGCTGCCCTTGCTCATTAACATACACAGTTGGGGTATTTTTAAATCCTTAGTTACTTCATAATAACCCAGGGCTGCTGCTGCTGCGGCTAGGAAGACCCAGATCCCACGGAGTCTAGTGCAAAGGATGTCAGCTCAAGCCCAGGTGTGGGCCTCCACTACCTCCGTGTTTCCAGATTCGAGGCTGCATTATTGAATCTTCCCTGGTCTACACGATCTCCAGGAACATTGAGCCAACCTTGGGCAGAGGCGTAAGACCTCCTCCTCTTCCCCCTCTGCTGAAATCTCCATTGACGTCCAAGGAAGTTCAAACCCAAGCACCTCAGCCCTTCTCTGACTCAAGGCTTTTCTTTCGCGACTAGAAAGCATTTGCCCCAGGGATTATATTACACCAGCAAAACGTCATGGAAAGGGCACTGGACGTAGAGTCAGAAGGCAAAGGTTCAAGACACAGTGAAGTCTCCGACTTGCATTTGTGATATGAAGCCTCTCTGAGCCATAATCTCTCCCCTGTAGACGGAAATCACACCAGCTCCACGTCCTCCACAGGCCGGTGGAAAGCAAATATACATTAAAGCATTCGGCACAGTGCCTACCAGTACAGGTGAGGGAGTGATAAAGGGAGCCAGACATCAGGTCTGCTGTGTCCCAATATCCCCGCTGGCCCAGGCCCTTGCCTGCCACACAGAGAGCCTCTGTCCCTGCCCAAGCAGGTCCCGGGACCGTCTACACGGGACTCCAAGAAGGCTGGTTTCCTGGTTGCGCGCCTGCAGGAGTGGCCGCCAAAGACCCTCTCTGCTGACCCCAGGCAGCGAATACCCAGCTCTCCATCTGAGATCTGCCGGTTAGAGGTGCTCCTGTTTTATGGATATTTATTCATTGTATTCTTTGCTTTCTGCAGCTGGGACTGGTTTGGTCAAAAAGAGGGCTCTGCAATAACGGTGTTAAACAAACAGCATTGGGCCTGGTATTTTTAGATACATTAAAATTCTGTTTAAGCGCAGTGAGGGGGCCTGAAAAACTCAGGCCATTTCCCACAGCTGAGTGAATACTGATAAGAGCTTTATCCAATTTATAAGGCAAGAGAAGGAAACAATCATGTGTGATGGAATTGGACAAATAATCCAGCTCCAAACAATTATGAAATATAATGCAATTACAGAACACTGTGCCGGGGTTCTGGCAGTACCAGATTCTTCCTTTTTATGAGTCAACACTAATCTAGAATTTTGACACTCACAGGATTCATGAGTGGCCAGACACTGCAGGCAAGGGAAAGTCAAGACAAAACCAATAGAAACGTGTGTGTGTGTGTGTGTGTGTGTGTGTATGGCACACACCCTTTCTTTTACAGCCATTCACACATGGACACACCCTTGATGTACTACCCATCAAGACAGAGAGAGAACTTCAATTAATGACAGCTCCCCCCAAAATTCCAATTCTATATAACAGGAGAAATTCATATTCTACTGATAGTTTGTTGAAGAGATAAGGAAATTTTTTCATTATAGAATCCACACAGCAGAAATCGATAAAATTTCTCCATGGATTTTCTGTTCTCCACTCAAATGTCTCCTCTTTCCCACCGCTAACTTCACCTCTCCCCACTCCTCCTCCACTCTGGCCCAGAGCAGGTTGGCTTTTCTCAACCCCAGAAGCTAGGTGACAAAACAGGAGTTCTTCCCTCCTGTACTGTCTGCTTGTGAGGCCCTACCTACAGAGGTCAAGGTCGGAGGAAAGTTAAGGTCGAATCCTTCGTCACCCTGGGTTGTGGTCTAGACTGTGGTTTGAAGGACTGGAGGAGGTTGAAAAGAATGGGAAGGAAATGGGGGAGGGGGAGAGAAGGGCTACTCTTCTCTGGCCGGTGGGGAACAGAGCCACCCTACCTCTTCACTACCCTGGATCCTCACCTAACTTTTAAGAGAGCCAGCAGGCCAGACTGAAAAGACGAAGGTTATGGGTGTATATCGAAGCTCAGTTTGGTCTCTGTTCATCTGACATCTCTCCCTTGTGTGTCCAACCTGTAACTCAGGAAGACTCAGGTTTTCATTTCAGGCTCCTCCTACAAATAGAGCTGCCCTTCCTCCTGGAGTCACTGGGACCCTAGTGTCAGGTGGCTTTCCAGGTCCCCAGGGGAGAGAGGAAGACATTGGAAGGACCTGACCAACGGCCCCAGATCTGAGGTGCTGGCTCCTTCCCAAGAAGTTTCTTCATTCTTACCTGAGCTGCTTCCAGACAAGCCCCACCTGGAGGATGACCACGCCCTGAGCTCTACTGCAGGGCTCTTACCTGACACCCTAGGGTCCCTGATGGAAGCACCGAATGGGCTCTGACCAGTCAGCCTCCTCCACCACGCACGCACCACAGGGCCGGACCACAAACCTTCCTTCTTCACACTGCTGTCTGGGAGATCTTTCTAAAATTAAAATCTCTCTCTCAAACACACACACACACACACACACACACACACACACACACACTTTGGCTTAAATGTCTTCAGAAAAGAACTCCCCTTTGCTTTCAGGGAAAAGTCCAAATCTTTAAATGACTTGCAAAGCCCTTTGGATTTGGCCTCTGCCCTTAACACTCTCTGCACCACAGTCCCTTGGAGCTTCTTTGAGCAACGAAGCTCTTCTCGCCTCAGATCCCAGCACACGCAGTCTTTCCTCCTCCTCTTCCTTCACTCTGCACAGAGCCAGCCTCTTACTATCCTTCAGGTGTCACTTCAGTACTGTCTCCCCAGAGAGGCCTTTGTGACAATCCTATCTAAATCAGGTTTCCTATGCACAAATCTACACGTCCTGATTCTCTAGCACAGCACCCCACGGCTCTTAGCTTCACGGCACTTCCTGAAATTTGCAATCATTAATTTCTTTGTTCAATTTTTTATTGTCCATCTAGGAAGCTTACAGTTAGCTCCAAGATGGCAGAGACTATGAGTCATTTCCCCAGCATCAGCACCGCGCGTATGGTAGGTTCTTGAAATCATATTATTATAAGGTATAGTCATAACTTAAACTTGTATCTTTCAGACAGACCAAAGAAAGAAGAATTATCATCGCTTTATTTAAAGGACAGTGAAGAGACTGGCTGATTCTGGGTATCTGTACTGCAAAGTCCTGGAAATAACCTGTGGGTAGATACAGTAGACAGGCTGGCAGGGTAGCTCTTGAAAACCCAGATGATAAGTCTGGGCTTGATCTGGCTTCGCACTTTGAGAGGAGTAATGATCAACTAAAGCGTACCCAGAGGTCATGCCCCAGAAACAGTGAAAGGGCTCTGAGCTTGACTTGGTGAAGGAAAACATGACAGAGTAATGTCTTCAAATATCATGTCAAAAAGAAAGCAGGTGTTTTGGTTGTTGTTGTTCTCATGGGCAAAAGTGGGTCCAATCGGTACTTGCTTCAAGGAACTGATTTCACCTCAATACAAAAACAAACCTGTTAATACCTTGCACTGGCCAATAATGAAACCCATTACTTCATGAGGCAGTGAAGTCCCTGTGGCTGGAGTGACAAGCAGGAAACCGAAGAAGATTATTGGGGAGATAATTTCTATATCCAGCAGGAGAGTGGATTTGTATGATCCCTTTCCATTTCAAAACTCAAAGGGTGGGCTTCCCTGGTGGCGCAGTGGTTGAGGGTCTGCCTGCTAGTGCAGGAGACACGGGTTCGAGCCCTGGTCTGGGAGGATCCCACATGCCGTGGAGCGGCTGGGCCCGTGAGCCACAACTACTGAGCCTGCGCGTCTGGAGCCTGTGCTCCGCAACGGGAGAGGCCGCGACGGTGAGAGGCCTGCGCACCGCGATGAAGAGTGGCTCCCACTTGCCGCAGCTGGAGAGAGCCCTCGCACAGAGATGAAGATCCAACACAGCCATAAATAAATAAATTAAAAAAAAAAAAAAAAAAAAAAAACTCAAAGGGCAATGGAGAGCCATCAGAAGTTCTGAGCCAAGGGTGATGTGATTTTCTTAAAGTGTTGTATTAGAAAGATCTGTGAAAGGTTGTGAAAACGAAAATGTTTTCAGTACTAAATGAAAGAATCAGAGGTACCTTGAGAGAGCGTAAGACCAGGATGGAGCATTATTACCCCAAATGAAATCTGATTTGACAAAAACAGCATAAGAAAACAGTGCTCACAAGATTTGTCACAGCTATCAAAGTCTCCAAGATAAGAACTTTCTTCATGACTAACATCTTTAATGATAAGCAGATAAAGGCTTCTGCATCAGAGATTTTAGAACCTATTTCAATAAGAATGACCCCTCACCTTAACATTCTATGTGGGATACTCAATTACAGCAGTGTTCAAGATCAAAAACTTGTGGAATGTCTGATCTGTTTACATATATTCCAACCAGCAGTTAAAGAGATGTCTTCACTATAAGTAATTAAGGCTCTCTTATACCATATTTAAATTTCTAAAGGGGCTGTAAGCTATCCGGGTCACATTTAACACTGAGTACAAAACTCTTACTGAAAATTTCAAAGATGCCAGCCTCTTTTTTGCTTCATCATCACCGGATTAGTCCTTTACATGTTCTAGTCATGGAGGAAAAGGTCATGTTTCCACAAACTCCGTAATGGCCAGTCCTCCAGGTGTTCACCCCTGGGCAATGATCAAGGCATCTGCTCTGTCATCTCCCCTTTTCTTTTCTTTTCTTTTTCTTTGTGAGTAAGAGAAGGGTCTCTGCAGTGGAGATGCCATCTGTGAAACCCTGGGTAGTGATTCAAACATTTGCCACATGATCCAACTGCTGCAACTAAATGGACTCTGCTCGGGGTTGGTATGATTACAATTCCGGCCTGCCCCAGATCCACAGGCACAGATCCACAACACCTGGCACCTCCTCTGCCCATGGCGAAATAAGAACCTGTTGCCAATTGACTTAAGTCTCACCATTTAAAAAAAAAAAAAAAAGCAAGAAACACGTTTTTCACTATTTGCTGTTAAAGAGAATGCTTTGACTTCCATACCAGAAGAGGTTACGAGGGAGGCGAAAGATGGTGACAGATGTGGCCAGCAGTCTACATGGCTGCCTTTGGTCTGGCCGTGACCAGGTCAGTCAAACCCACAGTAAGTGGTAAATTCAAGTCTGTGATGCCAACCAGAGCCATCATTCATCAAAAACATAACCTTACAGGCTGCATACTGAAATTTGCGTCAACACCTTTACAAGGGTTAAAAAGAGAGAATGAAAAATAAAAGGAAAGCCTGAGCTTTTTGCATTTCCATTTTGAATGTCAGTCAGCAAAAGGATATTTTTTAATCTTAATAGACGGTGACACCAGATTTATTTAGTCTGGAGGAATAGCCAGCCCTTAGTACACGAAGTAATACTGTCCAAACCATAGTACAGGTGCTTCGGCTGTCTGAGGCAACGGATTTTTGGAAACAGCAAGAGGGCTTTAGATTAAACATTGGAAAATATTCCTATTTGTAAGATATCGTAGCCACTGAAAAGGGGTGGAGCTAAAACTTTGCTGAAAAGCCAATATGCATATTAAGCCGGTGATTTCTGTTAAGAGTTTGGTTGGGGAGGTTTAGCAGCTTCATCTCCAAAGCCCTGATTCAAAACCACAATGTTCAGCAAGTCAGTGAGATTTCATGCTTTCATCTGAAACCCACACCAACAAATGCATCTCTTCATGCAATTCAGGCTCTTAGAATCTTCGCGAAAGAACCACACCAAACCGTGGAACTCAATCTCAAAGCCCTGATCCCACCCAGAGGAGCTCAAGTTCCATTTAAAGGTTCAATAAAAAGATGAGAGGTGGGGAAATGCCTGCTGGAACGGCACATTAGCTGCTGCATTTAAACCCTCACCACAGTATCCGAACGTTGATTGTGGTTCAGAGGGAAAGCTACGTGGTATGAAATGTAGCAATTACTGGTCTATTAATATAGGATGGTAGTGCTGTCGAGTGCTATCTCTAAAAGGGAGATGGGGGAAATTCTTACTGCAAAGGTAAGTTGCCTTTTTTTTTTCCAACTAGGAAAGAACAAAATTAAGAAATTTTCTGGGGCACGATCTCAAAATGTCGCAGATGCAAAAACTTTCTGTGGGACCCAAAACAAAAGCTGGCAAAGCAGGTGTGCTGTCAGTGTCTCTCGCCTGCCGTTTCAAGCTTGGAAATCACAGACTTTTTCAAATCCCAGGATTAGTGAGGGACAGAGAAAGAAAATGTGGGGGAGGAAAAAAGGAAATAAAATTTTACCGGAGATTTCCGGCTTAACGACCTTCAGACACCAGGGCTGGAGAAAGGAGAGGTGGCTGCCATCCCCGCGGCCCTGCACTCCAGGAGGGCAGCTGCAGGCGGAGCGCCAGGGAAGGCGGCCAGGAGGTGGTCCTCGAGCGCCAGGTGAGCGTCTCCACGGATGACGCCGCGCCGCCATCCCCGCCCCACCTGCGCTGTCCCAGTTTTCTCTGCGCAGCCCGGGTGCCTGCCGCTGCTGGGCAATACCTCCTCTAGCGCGGCAGCTACTTAAGCTTTAGGCCTTTTTTAAATGACCTCAGGTGTGAGCCGCGGCGAGCCCCGTGGAGTACCTTTGGGCCGGAGAGATCGCGGGGAGTCAGGATGTCCAGGGGCGTCCGCCCCGCGCCCACTGTGCGAATTGCGCCCCGCTCCCACTCCACCTCCGACAGGGGGGCGGGAAAGAGGGCCCCTCCAAGGAGCTTTCCCCTTTAAAAGAGGAGGGGCTGACTCAAAGGTGTCCAGGGAGAGGGGCCAGCTTAAAAGGGGGTCCAGACATTCACCTGGGGTTAAGCAAAGACAAGACCTGCTAGAGAAATAGTTAACTCCTCAGATGCCCAAATCACAGCAGAGCTGGAGGAGGCTGAACAGCCTGAGAAAGAGAGGAAAGGGGACAGGATGTTGACCGGGAAGTATTTCTACAGACGCTGGGGTTGGGGTCTGGGTACTAACCAGGGAAGGTAATTCTGCAAAATTGGAACACACAGGCACTGTATCTGTAGGCAACTCGACAAAGGGCACAATCTAGGAAATTGAATAGAGATTTGTCCCCTGTCTCTCAGCCTACTGACCCACTTTCCTTGGGCTACATCTCCCCCAGATCCCTGCCCTTCGCTGCATCTTCCCGTTAGCCAATAGGGAGGAAAGACAAGGCCCCCAGATCATAATGTAGGTAGAATAAACAACATGGGCCTGTTTGACATTTTTTAGAGGGGCAAAAGTCCCTCTCTTTTCCCAGAAAATCCTCTCTAAGCCACCCCTTACTCCCACTTACACAGGCACAGACACCACAGGATATCTCCTCCAGCTCCCGTCAAGGGCCTGAAATTCTACATTTAGTCATTTGTGTGAAGCACTAAAAACATCTGCACCTTAAAAAAAGGTAAGTGTGCTATTCTGGAAACAGCACCCTTTGATCCATTCTTAGGAGCCAGTTACCAGACGGAGGCAAAAGAAAGTAAGTTGAGTGAATATTGAGAGAAAGTCCTGGGGCCAGAGACACTGCCCAGCCGGAGTCCACAGGAGGAAGAAGCACCATTCACATGCACGCACACACACACACACACACACACACACACTCTCTCTCTCTCTTTTGGACACACAAGTTCTCTATGATTTTGTCTAAAATCGGCCTTAGTCACTTGCCAGAAGCCCAGTGTGGCTGCTGCTGGTTTTGTTACATCCACTGGAGTGACTATAAAGATCCCAAGTCACGTGATTGTTGAATAGCACGGTTGTCTCCACCTTCCAAGCGTCCACGGACACGGTGCGGTGCAGCCCTGCAGGCTGAGCTTTAGCGTCAAGCATATTTGGTCTGAATCCTAATTCTCCCACCTTCTGCCACAACTGCCTGAATTCGAGTTCCGGCTCTTCTTCTGAGCAGCTATATGACCTCGCACAAACCATCTGCCATCCCTGAGGCTCTGTTTCCTCATCTACAATCTGAGTACAGTCACATCAAACAATTCACGCAAAGCCTTCAGCACCGTGCCAGGCACCTGGTACAGTATGTGCTCAATCAAAATGGACTATGTTTACTTTGATTATTATTGATTGTGAGATTTTAGCCAAGTGATTTTCCTTCTTTGAGCCTCAGATTCCTTATCTGTAAGTTGCAAATAATCATATCTACTTATACAGGAGTGCTGTGAGGTTTGAAAGAAATATATGTAAAGTGCCTAGCACAGTGCCTGACATAGAGTAAAGGAAGCACTCAACAAACGATAGCAGTGATGATGAGGAGGAGGAGGGGGAGAAGGGGGAGGGGAGGGGAGGAGGGGGAGGGGGGTGGGGGAGGAGGAGGAGGAGGAGGGTGATTTTGGTGTTAGTGATGTCCAGGTTAAGCCAGAAAATTCACAAGCATCAGTCCTAACCATCCGTTCCCAGAAAAGGTAGACCTTTCACTCCACTCACCCCGGCTTATGCCTAGATGGAGATGATATTCATCTCGCCAGATTGCTTCTCTTTTGTCAAATCGGTTTTAAGTCACAATAACAAAGATCAAGTGGTCTGGTCTAAAACTACATGGAACATAACCCAAATTCAGGAATCCCAGATATTTAGTTGTTGCCTCCTTTCCCCAATTTTTTAAGCTCTGATATGAGGTAGCGTCTTAGAGAATTGACTCATCTGCCTGTATTTGTTCATTACAGCTGTTGCTAGGATGTTACTACGTAAATGGCTCTGCTCCTCACTCTCCGTTATGCTTTTTTCTTGTTATTGTGAGCTGGAATTAAGGGCTAGCCCTGTGCTGAGTTTTCATTAGAGTCTTTCTATACTCTTCGCTATTTTTCTCTCCCCCTTTATCAGTAACTTTAGGAGTTAATCCTTTTATATTTTAAGGGCTTGAAAGAAGATGTAAAAATTCATGAGTCTCTTGGGGGGAGGAGCTGGATTTCAAAGCGGATTCAGCTTCTCCCTCTTCACTGTGTCAATAGTTAGTGCCCAGCATTTTTAACTTTCAAAATTCAAATTAAAACATCATCATGCTCCTATAAGCTTCACTACATCTAATAATCAAAGAACAAGTTTCAGCTTGACACAGGGATGAGGCAGTGCTGAGCCACATTCATTACCATCCCTTCCACTGGATTAAGTAACCATGTGTAATAGAGATGAAAATCTCCCAAGATAAAAAAATAAATAAACACTAGTACTAAAAGTCAAAACAAATTAAGTAAATACCCCAAAGTCAATTTGGAAAACATAGGACTAGGTGGTGGTTATATTTTTTGCCACATTCAAAAGATATCTGTTACACGTTCCAAAGTGCAGAGTCAATATAATTTTTACCCCCTGAAGGTGTACCAAACATGTATGAAGATTTCAAAACCAACCCAGCAGGCTTTCCAACAGATGGAAACTGAAGTTGCACATTTCATTTCAGATACCTGTTTCTAAATCATTGATTTTTGTAGAAATGTCACACTGTACTGAAGAGAAGTCTCTCTTTCTCAATAAACATACAGCAAACTTCCTAGAAAATGCCAACATTTTCAGTTAAGAGAGAAAGCTGCAGAAAAGCCCATGAAATTCAACTCAGTCTCCCATCTTATGCACACAATATCCAGCGACTTCAGTTACACACCAGCTTTCATCCCTGCACTTCAGGAGGAGTTTCAAGCCTAAAACAAGCAGTGAATTGGCCTCACTCTGCTGAAAATTTGTGAGAAGAACAGTGGGAATCAACTACTTATTCTTTAGTTTCAATACACTGAGGAAAAAGGGTTAGACTTATTGCTTGAGATAATAAGGCCAAAGCTGTAAGGGGTAAAAAGACTGCAGGTTTACACCTGTAGTTTTATTTTTCCTGATGCTGTAACCTTCAGGCCAGATCTTCAAAGACGAGAACCAGCCCTCTAAGATAAGAACACAAGCTCAAATTCAGTGTCCCCACCAAAACTATAGACATTTAACCTAATTTTTGCCATTTAAAAAAGAGGAAAAGAAGAAGGAGGAGGAAGAAAAGGAGGGGGGAAACTGTCAAAGTAGAAGGATTGTCACAAGTCCCCAGTAAGAAGTGAGGTCAAATCCCAAAGAACACTGAGTTTCCCATGGGGAAATTTAGGAGACAGAACAATCAAATGACATCTGTGGACCTTGTTTAATTTCTGATTTCAACAAACCGTAAAAAGATGTTTGAAACAATCCAGAAATTTTAGATTTGATATTGATGATACCAAGAAATTATGAAGTTTTGTTAGGTGTGACTGTGCATTGTGGTTACATAAGAAAATGGCCATATTTTCAAGAGATGCATACTCACGAGGGTGTGGAGAAAAGGGAACGCTCCTACACTGTTGGTGGGAATGTAAATTGGTGCAGCCACCATGGAAAACAGTATGGAGGTTCCTTAAAAAACTAAAAATAGAGTTACCATATACTCCTGCAATCCGAATCCTGGACAATATATCCAGAAAAGACGAAAACTCTAATTCGAAAAGATACACACACCCCAATGTTCATAGCAGCACTATTTACAACAGCCAAGACATGGAAGCAACCTAAGTGTCCATCACAGATGAATGAATAAAGAAGATGTGGTACATATATACAATGGCATATTACTCAGCCATAAAAAAGAGTGAAATAATGCCAGTTGCAGTAACATGGATGGACCTAGAGATTATCATACTAAGTGAAATGTCAGACAGAGAAAGACAAATATCATATGATATTTATATGTGGAATCTAAGAAAATGATACAAGTGAACTTATTTACAAATTCTGTATTTACAAAACAGAAATAGACTCACAGACATAGAAAACAAACTTATGGGGACTTTCCTGGAGGTCCAATGCTTAAGACTCCACACTTCCACCGCAAGGGGTAGGGGTTCGATCCCTTGTTGGGGAACTAAGATCCCACATGCCACGTGGTGCAGGCAAAAAGTAAAAATAACAAAAGAAAGAAAACAAACTTATGGCTACCAAAGGGGAAATGGGGGGTTGGGATAAATTAGGAGTTTCGGATTAATAGATACACACTACTATATATAAAATAGATAAAAAACAAGGACCTGTTGTATAGCACAGGAAACTATATTCAATATCTTATAATAACCTATAATGGAAAAGAATCTGAAAAAGATTCTTCTGTATGTATAACTAAATCACTTTGCTGTACATCTGAAACTAACACAACGTTATAAATCAATTATACTTCAATAAACTAAAAAAAAAAGAGATGCATACTCACACACGTACGGGTGAAATGAAATGATGATTGGGATTTACTTTAACATACTTAAGCAAAAAGGAAAGAAATGAACAGAGGAATCAAGAATGGGAAACTAGGTAACTGTTGACTCTGAGTGAAGAGTATATAAGGATTGATTATTTATTACTGTTTTTACAATTAATACTTTTGTGTATGTTTCAGAATCTTCACAATGAAGTACTTAATGGATTTCTTCTTACTCAAAAAGGTTGAGGATCCTTAGATCAGGGTGTAGAAGAGTGACTCAGGTGATCTGGTGGAGGGAGAAGAAGACAGCTCCAGTGACTGGTGCTTATATAGCCCCAAGGTCTCAGACATGAGGGTGAAGATGGTCAGTGGTCTTTGGTCAAGAAGACCACCCCTCTCAGGAAGCATGCTGACTGATTCTGACTTCTCCCTCCCTAAAGACTGAGCTCGATATTCTTATTAAGCAAATGTCACTTGTAGGAAAAAAAAAAACACCTGAAAATCCATTTAATTATGGCTAGCTGTGGCACAAAGCTCAATGCAGAGGTGGATAAGACAGGCAGTATTGGGTGGAAACAGGTAGTACTTAGTAAGTGCACCGAAGTGCTAGAGGATGCCTTATTGGAAGAGTGGCACGCAGAGGGGCGCTGTCTACCTAAAGGGTCAGGAAGGGTTTCATAAAGGCGGTGACCTTTCAGGACCTCCCTGTCCGTGTGGCTGCACCTGTCCACAACGCCTGGCATATTGCAGGCTGTCAGCAAGTACTTACTGAATGTCACTGAACACTCTCGCCACTCCCTCCTCAAAGACTGTCAGTGAGTCCACTCTGGATACACAATGAAATTCAAATACTTCAGCCAGTCACTCAGGGCCCATCATGATCGGCCCCATCCTCCTCTCCAGCCCATTCAACCTTATCTCCTCCAAACCCATCCCAGTGCGTCCATCTCTCCAAACCTCCCCCAGCCTTGATCACTCAACATGTCTAGGTTGCACCTGTGCCCAGATCAGCACCTCCAAAAGTGGGAGGAAAAGAGATGGATGCAGGTGCTTGAGGTGGGGGCAGGAGGGCGCTGTCAGCAGCTGCAGGGGGTGTCAGGAGGGGGATCAACGGCATCTGCTACAGGCCCTGATCAAAAGTAGGCAAATCTGTCAATAGTTAAGAAAATTGTTTTCCATTACTGGCCTCTGTACCCAAAGAAGACCTTCTGTAATCAGTTCTGCAGAGGAGGGCTGCCCTACTTGGAGAAAGTTTCTCTGCAGCATCTCTTAATCAGGAGTTTCCAAGTAATCACATATAGAGTTTGATTTATGTCCTCCAGGCCCCCAATATTGTTTTGGTTTGCCTTCTTCCAGAAACAAATGTTAATACACAGATTTGAGTACAAGTAGGTGATTTGAGAGGTGACCATGGACTTGTAGGTGAAGGGGGTACCTGAGACAGGCAAGGTAAGATGCCACTAACAGGGTGTTGTGAAGCAAGTTAAAACTGCAGGCCACTGGACCCATTCCTGTGGGCAACTCAGAGACAGTCCGTAGAACCCATGCCGAGAACCCTCCCCAGAGGAAAGCGACTGGGATACTTATCCACCAACTTCAGCCAATAGTTGACTGAGGACTTGTAGGAGGGGAGGGTCATATTAATTCCCCAGCATACCTGCCCTGATCCCCATGCATGGCCCAGCAGCTCTGGCAGCCAGAGAAAATCTTCAGACAACTGGTCGTACGTGTGGGAGCTGGGAGCTGGGAGCTGGGAGCTGGGCCAGTTTGCCTGGAGATTGTAAGTGCTGTAGGGATATGAGCTGCTTTCTGATGAACACAGCCTGGTTTATACATACACACATGTATATTAATCTGTGAAGTCATGTTTATTAAAATTCCAAAGATGGAAAAAAGCATCCATCTTTGCATATGGCCTTTCTATAGCAGGAGTCAACAAACAAAAGACTACAAGCCAAATCTGGCCTGTTTTAGTAAATAAAGTTTTATTGGAACATAGCCATGCCCCTTCATTTACTATTGCTGCTTGTGTGCTACAGTATCAGAGTAGTTACCATGGAAACCATATGGCCTGCAAAGCCAAAAATATTTACTATCTGGCCCTTTATGTAGAACACCCTTGTTTCCCTGTTGGACTTTTTTTCCTGAACCATTATGCAAGACTAAGTTCAAAAGCAATCTCCTTTAACTCTCTCATTAGCCCTCCTACCCTTAAAAGAAATGGTTTCCTAACATGTGTCCATCATGCCATATCCATTCCTCAGTATGTCTCTTACTATACTGCTTTGTATATATTCACTTTCATATCTAGCTCACCACCACCACAAGAACTGAGCTTTATTCACATTTAGATGCCTAACGTCCAGACATTCAACAAATTCGTATTTTAAAAAAATGAATTCATTTGGGGAAGTTAATCTCAACGGTCATTGATCCAGCCCTGGTTGGGTTCTAGAAGGTGCGGACAACTTTCTCAGGATCACATATGTGGCCAGCATCCGACTCAGGTAGGTCCCCTTGTTCCTGGTCCAGGACTCTGTTATATATGGACATAATCAGGCCACATTACTGCCCTCACAATGCATGTGCCACATTTAACACATAGCAGTTTTAGAAGAGCAACTCAAGGTGATGACTTAAACCTGCACATCCTCTGATTGACCAGGGCCTCCACACCTGGTGACTCCCTTCTCTGTAGGTGCCTCAGAGCAGCCGTGGCCAAGATCTACATCTCTGAAAATCCTTCTCCACCTACGAACCCACTACTCCAAGATCAAACCTCAGAAGTCTCTCACAGTTAGGGCTCCGTGACCTGTTATCTTTCAAAACCACCTTACGTGTCAGTAATAAATCTTTCACCTTCTAAAGACGTAAATCAAAGCTTTGGACATCACTAGCAAAAACCAGCTTTTCATTATTTCTGCCTATTATAACCACAAGTGTTCAGATGGCACCTTTCAGAGCTGCTGAGGCAGTAAACAATAACAGAACATCTTTACTGCCTGATAACAAGAAGCAACTTACCTTCATCAAAATAAATCTCGGCAGATTTCAACACCCTCGGAAAGAGCTAGAGAGGATAAAAAAGAAAAACAAACCTTAGTGGAATGATATTTTATTTATATCTTTTATTTATGTCCTGCTTTTTAAAAATAGGCACCTCACACCCTAAATACGGGCGAAATCTGCTTTCAAACAGCTAAGGAAATTTGTTACCTGCTTAGTAATTTTCTTTTATGTAATTCAGAAAAAGTTAAGCCAAACTACAGACTAAAACCTCTGCCACAAACTCCCTATCAGCCCTAGGACATCTGAGGCCCATTTAAAGAACCAAATGATGAAGATTTTTTAAAAAATATCCACGTCCTAGTAAATTTTAAGAGGTTATTTTCCCCTCTTCAGGAAAGATAGGGCTTAATTTTTAGGACTTCCAAAAATAGGTGCTTCTCCACTCTTCATGTCAGAATCCTACCTTGAAAAAAGATGGCAACAATCTATGTAAAATATATTTGCATTCTATAGATATTTTAAAGATACTTTTACACTTGTTTCATATCTTTAAAATAATCCTGTATTGTAGAACGAAGGGGAAAAAAGTTGGGAAAGTGATCTAGCTCAACTTACAGGTAAAGAAACGAAGTCCATAACAGGTATTATCATCCCCACTTTTCAAATAAGGATGACACAGTCCTGAAAACGTTAAGTGACTTCCCAAATTCACAATGAGCACAGAAAAATGACTGAAGTCCAGGCCTTCTACCTTCCTGTATAAGTCCTTTCTTTGGCATTAGGCTGACATCTGCATTGAACAAATTCTCTTCATTATATTCTCTATGCATTTCATAAATTTTAATTAAATGAAAACAGTGACAACAGACATTAAGCTATTATATGTTAAGTATCTTAAGGTTATCACAAAAGGTACGAAATGAAATGACTGACTGGCATTTATAAGGGAAGTACTCTGCTTTTCAACAGCTTTTCCCCAAACCTTATTAAATATCTTGGTCTGGACTTTGCAGGGACGATGTACAAGAGAACAATTTGAATAGGCCTGCATAAAGTTTGAGAGGTTGTTAATATTATAAAGTTCAGGCTCCTCCCCAATATGAAGATTTCTTAGAGGATATTTTCCCTACCCCTCACTGAGGACAAAGTCTGCCATCATTTAAGGATGCACCAATAAACCTGAAACCAAAAGTTTCCAGAAAAAAAGTAAACAGATACGCTTAAAATACACTTAAAATCATTCAGTCATGAGCCACTATATGGACAATGGCTAAGCCAATACTTTAAGACAAATGTATGGAGAAATTTATCTGCCACAGGAGAAAATGACAATATCCCAGTGGGAATTTTTTTCTATCTTTGGAAAAAGATTTTTATCTGTGGGACTGAAAACAAGAAAAGCTCTCCAAAGCATTAATAAGGATAGACAGAACCCACCGTTACTCACTTAGCTACAAATAGTAGCCCCCGAGAAAATGATCCATTCAAATAATAATCTCTTAAAATGATATTTGACTATTATATGCCCAACATGGTTTGTGTTGAATTTAATTTCCATCTAAATTTAAAATACAAGAGACATCCAAAGCCATTATTTCATTTGGAGTTGAATGAAGTAAGTCATTTGGAAGTACAGTTTAATTTTTTAAAGTCATAGCATAACTAAGGGAGTTTTCATCATTTCTACTTTGGAAATACACAAGAGCAGCCTGGAATGCTTAAATGTAAAACGCTATATTATAAAAAGGAGCAAAATTAAGTCGTCAGATGTATTTGCTCCATTAAAGTAAAATGAAAACTACTGTGATTACAGCAGTTTGAGAAAAATGGATGTAAGATACTTTCTGTTTAAATTATAGCAACAGCTACAATCAAAAGAGCACTTTGCTACTTGCTGGATAGCAGCAAGGTTGTTTTTGCATGTTGTTTGGTGGTTTTGTGTTTTGTTTTGTTTTTTATTGTAAACTGGGTGCCTCAGAGCAGGCCAGTCATGCAGCACTTTTCCAGCCCGTGTCCAGTCTTCCTGAATGGCTCTCCTGAGAAGCAGGGGCTCTGCAGAGCTCCTTGAAAAGGCCACAGGAGAGAAGAGACCCAGGAAATCTAATCATGCCTGTATGGCCAAAAAGAACCAGATGTAGGAATGAAGACGTCCATCAAATTCATGGAAGGGCGGCCTCAGCTGCTCTCTGTTATCAGTCACAAATGGCTATGCCGGCTTCTTCAGGTGGAGAAAGTTTAACCCACTGATACTGAGAAAGGCAAATGTGTGTTTGTTTTTTTTTTTAATAATTATTTGTTTTAAAAATAAAGATAATACCTTTTTTTTTGCAAAACATCAATATAAATCAATCAAGACTGAAATATGTAGACTGAAAAACTAAATCCATCCTGCACCCCTCATAAGCGTTGGTTGTTTCTCACAGAGTTTTCTAGAATTTTCACACATACAGGAGAAGACTATGCCAGTCATAGTCTTCTGCACACACCTTCCCACTCTTTCCCTTGATCTTTTCTTGACCAATAGCCTCCAGAACTTTTGAGGAAGGGTGCAGACTCTGAGCAAATATGTGAGTAGCAATAATAATTTTTTATTACATTATAGTTTATGATTTTATTTCTATTAGATCATTATAACTTACAGTATAAATATTCTCTAGCATTTCTTCTGAACTAGAAAAAAACTGTTTGAATTCTTGTGCAAACTCACCTTTATCCCACTCTCTAAAGAGCCCAGCAGTACATGGAAAATTGAAGATGGACTTTTACTTGGTACTATAGATAAGTCTGCACAGTGTTTCCCAAGTTTGTCTGATAATATAAATTACCTGAGCAATGATTTAAAACAAAGACAGTCAGGGTCTCTCCTCTGGAGACTTTTACTTCTTACATCATAGATGGGGCCATTTGATCCATTTTTTACCAAGAACTTCAGGTGATTCCTATAATTGGGTGGTTTGGTAAACTCTGTTTTATGCAATAGGGCAAATTCAGGATTCACTACTCCTGAAGGAAAAAGGGAAGGGTGTGGACAGAAATAACTCGAACGAGAAGAAATACATCATAAATAAATAGACAAAAGCTAAGAAATATCCTGCCTCACTCTCTTTTCATTTCTGTGCAGATGAGGGGACAAGGGTGACCATAACTCTACCTTTTTTGATTTCTTATAAGTTCCCTGCTTATCATTTTGTATACCTACCTCTCTCCATGTAGTTACAAGCAAAACAACTTCTACATACCCCAAACTGGGGAGTCTGAATAATTAAGAGTAGGAGACAGTGTGTCCTTTTATGCAGGACCTAGAATGAGGAGGTCCCTAGGTTTGGAGGCCAGCAGAGAAGAGGCCCCAAAAGTGATTCTGAGGATGTGTGCACTGACAGAAGTTCTAGAAAGTTGTTGCAAAATGGAGTGCAGAGGAGAAGGGAAAAAATGATGGAAGCTGTTTCTCTTTGCTGTTTATTATAATGTGACTGTGATCTGAAGTCCCAGGAATCTCCCAGCTCTCCTCACTATCCTGGAGCCTCTCGGTAGGCAAGATGAGAGCACACTGCCGGACCATACTTGTGAGCTAATGGTGGCAAAAGGTGTTTCTGAAGGACTTGACCATCTCCATCCTGGAAGACTCCAAGCATCTGTTTCCTACATTCACATGGACACTTGCTGGATGTTACACCTGAACTTCTCATAAATGAAGATCCCTCTTCCCCTTGTTATTTATGTAGGGGACTCCACACAGCCTCCTTCAAGCCTGAGGGTCTAGGATATAATTCACTCTGTGATAGAAAGGAATATCTGTTCATTTAGCAGTTGTCACTGCAAGGAAATATTTCAAACACATTTGTAGTGAATGATCACGCTATATGGCACAGTCAAATTGAAATGTGAAGTTCCCAGACTAGTGAGCAATTAATACTGAATGTACTACAAATCACGGGGCCCCAGGCTGAAGAGGGAATGATGCTTCCATACACCAAGAAATGAATCTGTGCGCCAGATTGTAAGAGAAACCGATGGGTCTGGGTGGTGGTTGCATCACTTACAGTGTATGCTGAACAAATAATACTGCTGCCCAGGACAGGAGAGCCACGTGCAGGAAAGGTGTGACCCAGAGGATGACCACCTTTTCCCCTGTGTAAGGTGATGTTTGGAGAACACAGACTGGCTTTCCGCATCCCACAAGCTGCCCCAGGACCCAAGTTGTAATAGGGCTCCACTTGAAAGAACGGATTTTGCGCTTTTATTGAAATCCTGTTGGATGGTTCATTTAACACTTACCTGTCTCGTGGTTTTTTAATTTTTAAACAGGTCATCTTTTAAATGGAGTTTGCTGTTTATTTAGAAACTCTGCATCCTCCAGTGTCTACTCTATCTACACCACTGCCCAGGACGAAGGGAATTACAAACACAGCAAAAGGAAAGCAGGATTATTTTATATTAAGTAACAATTGCTTAAAATGAAAATTTGGAAGCTAATCATTACTGGCTTATGACCTTATTAATACTTCACATAATAGTGATTTAATAAATATCCTGAAGGAAAAAACACTTACTTTTCAAGATCTTAACCTACTTTCATGAAGTAACTACCTTTAAATAATCTTGTTAGATATATGCGGTTAACTGTAACAAATAATCAAAAAGCTATCGCCTCTCAATGACAAGATATAATTATTAATGAATTCCAACACTGAAAACTAAAATGTATTAGACTAATAAGGCACAAATATATCATAAAGGATTTACAACTACACTACTCATACAAATCATTTTAAAAAATAATGGTTTTTCTATATATGAAATAGATTTATTTATAGAATATCAAATATGTTAAAATTGAGAAAACAGTTGTAATAAATATTGATATGATACTTAATCATATTGCTTTTTTCTGTTTTCCATCCTTAAGAAAAATTACCATCATTTTAACATGTCTGTTTACTCATTTTACCTTAACTGGAATATAATGAATTCAACATTATGCAATACATTTTTTAAAACTTTACATAATCTTATTGAAAAGAATATTACATTTTATGTACATGCCATTTAAATGTTAATATAGTTAAGCTATCTATAGTCTTTACAATTACAAAGTAATACATGCTCATTGAAAAAATATTACTAAAAACAGAAAAGAGCAAAGACGAAAACAAGAATCTCCCATAATCATCACACAAGGGTCACCAGTACTAATATTTTGGGATCCAGGTGACCCAATTTGGATAGGAATAAAATACATCTTTATATCCTCACTCAAATTTTGCATTTCCTTTAATTATCAAAGTAGACAATAAACCACAGTAGTAGCAACAGGTAGGTTATCTTAATAGAAAGGGAAACTTTAAAAAAAAAAAAAACTTGTATTTCTAAAACTGAAAAATACAATATCTGAAATGAAAATTTCACTGAATATCTTTAACAGCAGATTAAACACTGAAGAAGAAAAGATCAGTGAACTTGAACCCAGGTCAAATAGAAACTACAAACCACAGTAATATGAACAATGCCTGTGACCTTATCATCAACAAGGATCACATTACAGTTACTGAATATGTCTTAGGACATCATTTATACTCATCAATACTTTGAAATTGTATTATTAGACCTGTCACTAAATAACATGTGATAATAGTGTCTGTGTATAGATACATGACATACAATAGGTCTGGCCTACTATTTGTCAAATCTGTACCTGGTACTGCTTTAGCCAGCAAGGAGTGAAGTAGCACATTCTCATAACTGAAATTACACTCAAATAGCTTTGACAAAAGACTCTCAGTTTGGGCCACGATGGGATAATAGGTATCAGACTTATCTACCACTGTAAACAATAACTAAACTTCACAAAATGTATGAAGCAATTATTTTCAAGCACTGGCAACACAAATCACAAGGCTGTGATCCATGAGAAAAGGGAAACACATGAGATAAGTTCCATATCCACCCTCAGTTTTCTACATGCAAGAACTTTCCAAAGTGCAGCACACAGAAGTGAAGCCAAAAGAGATTAGCGGTTTCACTGGGAAAAGGAAACAAATATCAGTGTTTGGGGCTACCGAGGCAGCTGGAATTTACAAGTCAGGAGAAGTTGGCCAGTGAAGGATCGCCAGAAATCTGCATGGCGCCCCCATGATAGTTTTATGGATAAAAACTATGCTGTGCATGTTCAAGGAAAGGTGCCAAGAAGCCCAGCATGAAGGAGCCACTGGGAGGTCTGACTAATATTCTGAAAGTTTCATCATGCTAGGAAATGGAACACTGACCAAGCAAAGTGGAGATCCCATGATGAATACCTGGGTTATAAGACCATAAGACCTAAGAAAATTCACACCTTAAGAGTAGTTCCACTCTGGATTAAACTGAGCTCCTTAATTAACTATTTGACACAATAAAAATTAATATCCTTTAAACATAAAGAACATAATCCAAACTACCAACAGCTTACATCTACAATGTCCAGTAGACAATAAAAAAATACTAGACATATGAAAAAGCAAGAAAATGTGACTCATAATCCAGGGTGAAAAAATCAATATAAACAGTCTCAGAGATGATATAGCTATTTGAATAAGCAGACAAAAATTTTGAAATAGTTTTTTCTAAATATGTTCAGAGATTTAAAAGAAAATATGAAGAAATAATTGAACAGATGGGGACTCTAAACTGAAAAATGGTATCTATTTGAAACAACCAAATGAAATTTCTAGAATTGAAAAATAAAATGTTATAAAATATTCGTTGAATGGACTTAGAAGCAGATTGGAAAATGCGGAAAATATTTATGAACTTGAAGACAGGTCAATAGAAACCAAGAAAACTGAAGCACAGATTGAAAATAGACTAAATAAAATGAACAGAGCCTCAGTAACCTGTGAGAAAATATCAAGTAGTCTAACATATGTGTAATTGTTATCTAAGAATGTGATGAGACAAAATTGTGACCAAAACATTTTAAGAAATAATGGCAAAATGTTTTTCCAAATTTTTCCAAATTCCAAATGCACAGAACCAAAAAATTCAATGAAACCCAAGCATACACACACCAAAAAATCCACACATACATACCTCATATCCAAAATTGCTGAAAATAAAAAATAAGTGAAAATCCCAATGCAGACAAAGAAAAAAGACACATTACATACAAAGAACAAAAAGAATGAGTGTAGTGTTCTCATCAGACACATAAGCCAGAAGACAATAAAATGACATCTTTAAAGTGGCAAAGGAGAACAAACCCTTAAACTAGAATTCTACATGCAGCATAAATATTGTTTTAAAATGAAAGTGAAATAAAGACATTTTCGGATAAAACCTGAAATATTTGGTTAACAGGAGACCTTCACATTAGGATTAAAGGAATTTCTTCAGGCTATAGGAAAACTGTATAAAACAGAAACTCAGATTTACCTGAAGGAATGAAGAATGCCAGAAATTGTAAATATGTGGATAAATATAAAAGACTCTTTTTATTTCTTAATTCCTTTAATGGAAAATTGACTGAAGAAAAAATTAATAGGAATCCATCTGGAGATTCATAACATACATAGAAATAAAATGCACGACAACAATAGCACAAAGGATGGGAGTGTATAAAAGAACTATATAGTTGTAAGGTTCTTATATAACATATCATCACATATAAGGTGGTTAAATATTAATTCAGGTTAAACCAGGATAAATTAAGGTTGCATATTATAATCTCTACAGCAAATACTAATAAATAAAACAAATACTAATAAATAAATACTACTACTAATAAAACTCCTGCCAATAAGGAGTTCCCAGATAATATTCCCCTATTGCGGTAGGTAAAATAATGACCCCACACACACACATACCAAAGATGTCCAGGCCCTAATCCCCAGAACCTGTGAATATGTTATGTCACATGGAAAGGGGAACTCTGCAGATGTGATTAAATTAAAGATCTTGTGATAGGGAGATTATCATGTTTTGTCTAGGTAAACCCAATGTAATCACAAAGGTCCTAATAAGTGAAAAATGTCAGAAAGGCAGATGTGATCATGGAATCAGAGGTCAGAGTGGTGTAATTGCTGGTTTTGAAGATGGAAAGAGGCAATGAGCCAAAGAATATGGGCAGCCACAAAAAGCTGGAAAAGCAAAGAAATGGATTCTCCCCTCAAGTCTGAAAAAGAAATGCAGCCATCCTGCTGACAACTTGATTTTTGCCCTGTGAGACTCATTTTAGACTTCTGACCTCTAGCACTATAAAATAGTAAATTTGTGTTGTTTTAAGTTACTAAGTTTATGGTAATTTGTTGTTGATGCAATAGGAAACTGATTACAGTGATATAGCTAAAAAACTAATAGAAGAGATAAAATGGTAAATAAATATATTAGATTAACTTTAAAAAAGCAAGAAAGAGAGCAAAAAAGAAACAAAGAATAAAGGGAAAAACAAATATCAATACCTTTCAAAAGACTGAAATTATACAAAGTATGTTCTCTGACTACAATGCAATTAATTTGAAATCAATTTTAAAAATCTAGAAATTCTGGGCTTCCCTGGTGGCGCAGTGGTTGAGAATCTGCCTGCTAATGCAGGGGACATGGGTTCGAGCCCTGGTCTGGGAAGATCCCACATGCCGCGGAGCAACTGGGCCCGTGAGCCACAACTACTGAGCCTGCGCGTCTGGAGCCTGTGCCCCGCAACGGGAGGGGCCGCGATAGTGAGAGGCCCGCGCACCGCGATGAAGAGTAGCCCCCCGCACCGCGATGGAGAGTGGCCCCCGCTTGCCGCAACTAGAGAAAGCCCTCACACGAAACGAAGACCCAACACAGCCAAAATAAATAAATAAATAAATAAAGTAGCTATAAACCCATTGCTAAAAAAAAAAAAAAAGCATTTAAAAATCTAGAAATTCTCCAGATATTTGGAAATAGTGAATCATACTTCTAAACAACCTATTAATTGAAGAAGAAATCACAAGGGAAATTTGAAAATATTTTAAATTGAATAATAACATATAGCTAATACATCAAAATGGGTGAGATGTAACTAAAGCAGTGCTTAGAGGGAAAATTATAGCTTTAAATGTTTATATGATAAATGAAGAAAAGTTTAAAATTATCTAGATTTTCACCTTAAGAAGCTAGAAAGCAATAAGTAATTTAAACTTGAAGTAGAAGGAGAAAATCATAAAGATCAGGGCAGAAATAAATAAAATGAAAAACAGACAAATAATAAAAAAAAAATTAACACAGTCAAAAGTTTTTTCCCTTAAAAATATTAGTACAGTTGAATAACCCTTAGCAAGACTGAACAACAAAAACAAGAGCAAGAAAAAAGTAAAAAACACAAATTGCCAAACTGGTAGTTTCTAATACAGTTAAACATAAATTTACCCTGTGACCCAGAAATTCCATTCCTAGATATCTACCCAAGTGAAAGTAAAATGTATTTCCACAAAAAGACATACAAGAATGATAATAGCAGCTTTATTCATAATAGTCAAGACCTGGAAATAACCAAAAATTCTATCAAAAGAGAATGGATAAATCATTTGTTTAAAATGAAATACTACTTGGGAATAAAAATGAATGAACAACTAATATACACAATTAAATAGATATTGATCAAAAACAATAAAACAAGCAAAAGAAGGCGGATACAAGAAAGTACATACTACATGACTATATTTGTATAAAGTTTCAAAACAAGCAAAAAGTAAGCTACAGTGATAGAAATCAGAAAATGTTTGAGGGGGGAGGAAATAGGATTATGCATTAGTCAAAACTCATTGAGGGCTTCCCTGGTGGCGCAGTGGTTGAGAATCTGCCTGCCAATGCAGGGGACACGGGTTCGAGCCCTGGTTTGGGAGGATCCCACATGCCGCGGAGCGGCTAGGCCCGTGAGCCACAATTGCTGAGCCTGCGCGTCTGGAGCCTGTGCTCCACAACAGGAGAGGCCGCGATAGTCAGAGGCCTGCGCACCGCGATGAAGAGTGGCCCCCGCTTGCCGCAACTGGAGAAAGCCCTCGCACAGAAACGAAGACCCAACACAGCCATAAATAAATAAATAAATTAATTAATTAAAACAAACAAACAAACAAAATACTCATTGAACTCTACCTCAAGATCTGTGCTTTTCATTGTATGTAAATTATACTGCAGTGTTTAAAAATCTAAATAATATATTAAAAAAATTAAAGATCTAGAAAAAAAATGGTTTGAAGAATTCTTATGTTCCTTAAAAGAGCCTACTGTCATCCAGTAAAAAAAGTTATGGAAGCAATTTGTTCCACTAACAATGGTAGATCTTTGCAAATTTAGATTTTCACTACTTGTAACGATCACAAAGAAATCAAAATTGACTGGATGTTCAACATGAATGAGTGTTGCCTTGGTAAAGACCATCTCATAATTTAACGTTCTTATTCAAGCTAAGCTACCACAGCTTTCACACTGATTTGTCACTAAAAGGTAAAATTTAACTTTAGCATGGCTATATTTAAGTGTCTTATTATTCAGTGTGACAATTAAAAAGCACATATATAGTTACATCAAAATTTTGTCTTGCCTCTTCAATAAGTGGTGCTGGGAAAACTGGACAGCTACATGTAAAAGAATGAAATTAGAACACTCCCTAACACCATACACAAAAATAAACTCAAAATGGATTAAAGACCTAAATGTTAAGGCCAGACACTATAAAACCCTTAGAGGAAAACAGAGGCAGAATACTCTATGACATAAATCACAGCAAGATCCGTTTTGACCCACCTCCTAGAGAAATGGAAATAAAAACAAAAATAAACAAATGGGACCTAATGAAACTTAAAAGCTTTTGCACAACAAAGGAAACCATAAACAAGACGAAAAGACAACCCTCAGAATGGGAGAAATTATTTGCAAATGAAGCAACTGACAAAGGATTAACCTCCAAAATTTACAAGCAGCTCAATATCAAAAAAAACAAACAACCCAATCCAAAAATGGGCAGAAGACCTAAATAGACATTTCTCCAAAGAAGATACACAGATTGCCAACAAACACATGAAAGGATGCTCAACATCACTAATCATTAGAGAAATGCAAATCAAAACTACAGTGAGGTATCACCTCACACTGGTCAGAATGGCCATCATCAAAAAATCTACAAACAATAAATGCTGGAGAGGGTGTGGAGAAAATGGAACCCTCTTGCACTGTTGGTGGGAATGTAAATTGATACAACCACTGTGGAGAACAGTATGGAGGTTCCTTAAAAAACTAAAAATAGAACTACCATATGACATAGCAATCCCACTACTGGGCATATACCCTGAGAAAACCATAATTCAAAAAGAGTCATGTACCACAATGTTCATTGCAGCTCTATTTACAAGAGTCAGGACATGGAAGCAACCTAAGTGTCCATCAACAGATGAATGGATAAAGAAGATGTGGCACATATATACAATGGAATATTACTCAGCCATAAAAAGAAACGAAATTGAGTTATTTGTAGTGAGGTGGATGGACCTAGAGACTGTGATACAGAGTGAAGTAAGTCAGAAAGAGAAAAATAAATACCGTATGCTAACACATATATATGGAATCTAAAAAAAAAAAAAAAAAGGTTCTGAAGAACCTAGGGGCAGGACAGGAATAAAGACGCAGATGTAGAGAATGGACTTGAGTACATGGGGAGGGGGAAGGGTAAGCTGGGACAAAGTGAGAGAGTGGCATGGACATATATACACTACCAAATGTAAAATAGCTAGCTAGTGGGAAGCAGTCGCATAGCACAGGGAGATCAGCTCAGTGCTTTGTGACCACCTAGATGGGTGGGATAGGGAGGGTGGGAGGGAGACACAAGAGGGAGGAGATATGGGGATATATGTATATATATAGCTGATTCACTTTGTTATAAAGCAGAAACTAACACACCATTGTAAAGCAATTATACTCCAATAAAGATGTTAAAAAAAAATTGTCTTCTAACATCTTGATAAGTACATTTAAATATAGTTTCTTTTGTTATCCTATTTTTATGCATTTAAAAACATTAATTTTAGAAGGAATTCATAGACTTCATGAGACTTCATGGAACAAAACAGGTTAAGAACTCATGGAAATTAAAAAAAAAAACTCATGAAAATAATTTTAAACTTTACTTGAAATACACATACAAAAATGGAATCATTTTACACTATTTTATAACTTGATTTTTTATTTTTCTTAATAATATAAAATAAGTCCATGTCATTAGTCTTTTACAAGACAATTAATTTTATTTAATTGTATCATTTTCCATTCACCAGATATCCCATAATTTTACCAGTTCCTTGTATTTGGAAAACTGGAATGCATCTAATCCTATAATTATTTTAAAGAATAGATTTTTCAATTAATTCCAGCATAATGTCTTTGTATCTTTGTGTGGTTGAGTCCAACCTTTTCATGATTGATGAGAAATTTGATCCTCACCAAATAGAGGAATTACAAATCCCATGTGGTTAAGGAGAAAGGATTCCTGGGTTCCTATGACACTTCAGTTAGACATCTTCAAAGTACCAGTTACATTCCACCAAATAATATATTTTATTCAATATTCAAAAAATATGAGTGCCTATTATGTACCAGGCAAATGAAGAGTAGGAGGGATTGCAATTTTTAATAGGTTGAACAGTGAAAAATCTCACTAAAGAAGATAAAAGAGAAAACCATGCAAGGATATCTGAGAAAGAGTCTTCCAAGCCTGAAGAATAGCAAATGCAAAGGTCCTGAGGTAGGAGCGTGCCTGACATGTTCAAGGTAGAGCAGGAAGACCAATATGGTTGGAATGGAATGGGCAAAGGGAGAGAGGCAAGAGATTATGTCAGAGAAATAGTGGCAGCGAGCCTGCAAAGGGCTTTATTGGCCACTGAAAGGACTCTGGCTTTTATACTAAGTTCAGTCAGAAGTCATCAGAGGGCTTAGAGCAGAGAAGGGACTTGATCTTCTTATAAATCAACAGAATTACTCTGGTGCTATACAGAGTAAAGGCTATAAGGGGATGAGGGGAAAAGCAAATATACTAGTTAAGAAGTTATGGCAAACCAAAGTGATTTACAGATTCAATGCTATCCCTATCAAACTTTTAATGGCACTTTTCACAGAAATAGAAAAAAAATCCTAAAATTTATATGGAACCACAAAAGACCCAGAATAGTTAAAGCAATCTTGAGCAGAAGAGCAAAACTGCAGACATCACACATCCTGATTTCAAACTATATTACAAAGCTATAGTAACCAAAACAGTATGGTATTGGTGTAAAGACAGACACCTAGATCAATGGAACATAATAGAGAGCCTATAAATAAACCCACATATGTATGGTCAACTAATTTTCAGCAAAGGCACCAAGAATATGCAATGGGGAAAGGATGATCTCTCCATTAAATGGTATTGAGAAAACTGGATATCCACAGGCAAAAGAATGAAATTGGACCTTATCTTACACCAAACACAAAAATAAACTCAAAATGGATTAAAGGCTTAAATGTAAGACCTGAAACCATAAAACTCCTAGAAGAAAACATAGGAGAAAAGCAACTTGACACCAGTCCTGGCAATCATTTTTGGATCTGACAACAAAAGCACAGGCAACAAAAGCAAAAATAAACAAGTGGGTGGGACTATAACTTAAAAAAATTTCTGCAGAGCAAAGGAAATAATCAACAAAGTGAAGAGGCAACCTGCAGATTGGGGGAAAATATGTGCAAACCATATCTGATAAGGGGTTAATATCCAAAATATATAAGAAACTCTTGTAATTCAATATAAAAAAAATAACCCAATTAAAAATGGACAAGGGAACTGAATAGACATTTTTCCAAAGAAGATATACAAATGGCCAACAGGTACATGAAAAGATGCTCAACATCACTAATCATCAGGGAAATGCAAATCAAAACCACAATGACGTATAACCTCACACCTGTTAGAATGACTATTATCAAAAAAGATAAGAGATACAAGTGTTGGCGAGGATGTGGAGAAAAGGGAACACTTGCACACTGCTAGTGGGAATGTAAATTGGTACAGCCATTGTGGGAAACAGTATGCAAGTTCCTCAAAAAATTAAAAATAGAACAATCCTACGTCTGGATATATATCCAAAGGAAATGAAATAATTGTCTCAAAGAGATATCTGCACCCCCATGTACATTGCAGCATTTTTCACAATAGCCAAGATACAGAAACAACCTAACTATTCATTACAATGATTGGATAAAGAAATGTCATATATATATATAGAGAGAGAGAGAGAGAGAGTATAACAAATAGTGTATATATATATAGTATAACATATAGTTTGTATATATACATATATATAATGAAATATTATTCAGCCATAAAAAGAAGAAAATTCTGCCATGGATGACGCTGGAGGGCATTATGGTAAGTGAAATAAGCCAGACAGAGAAAGACAAATACTGTATGATATCACTTGTATGTGGAATCTACAAAAAAAAAAAAGTTGAACTCACAGAAACAGAAGAATGGTGGTTGCCAGGAGCCGGAGGTGGGGGAAATGGCAAGATGCTGGTCAAAGGGTACAAACCTTCAGTTATAAGAAGAATAAGTTCTGAGGATCTAATGTACAGCATGGTGACTATAGTTAATAATCCTGTATTGTACATTTGAAAGTTGCTACAAGATTTCACCAAAAAAAAAAGGTAAGTATGTGAGGTGACAGATATGTTAATTAACTTAATTGTGGTAGTTATTTCACTATGTATATCAAATTATCACATTGTACACTTTAAATAGATTACAATTTTATTTGTTAATTGTATACTAATAAGCCTAGGTGGGAGGCGGGGAGAAGCTATAGCAGTAATCCAGGTTACAAACATCTGCTTCTCCTCCAGACTGTAAACTGTGTCAGGGCAAGGATTATATTTACTCATCTTAATATTCTCCAGTGGATATGAATCAAAATGAACAGAATACCCTAGGAGGATCTAGGGGCAACTATCAGTCATTAGGGACAGGCACGATCCTACAATATGATGAAAAAAAATACACACTGAATTAAGACAGACCCTGGGTTCAACCTGGAGTAATCTGTACTGCTTCTCATCAAGTTACTTAACCTTCTGAGAATCAATTGCCTCATTGTGAAACTGGATGATGCACCTAATTCCCAGAGCTGTTGTAGAATTAATAAAATCGTGTCAGTACAGTGCTTGGGAATAGTATCCAGCACGTGGGACTGTCTAATAAACCTCTAGATAGAAGTTTTCCTGGTCAACAAACATAACTGACTTCTGTGTTAAAGACCGAAGATACAAGGGGATAAAAGATGTTTTCTTACTCTCAAGGAAATTGTGGTCCAATGGAAAGCAGGAAATAGTAAATCCTGGAATAAAGGTAGACAAAAGGTGGCAGGTATTGATATATAAAGACAATGAGAGATGTGCTATTCCACCCTAGTGTCAATAGCCCCATTTTATGGATGAGCTAGATACATGACACAGCTAGTGGAAGGGCAAGATTGAGGTCTAGTCCTTCTAACTTCTGTCTCTAATGAGTCCTGAGATCTGATCCAACTCCATGCTCATACATCCCTTTGACCTTCACTGCAATATACCACACTTGGTTGCACCTGCAGAGGTAACCCAAGATTGTAGAAGCCAATTATTAACCAGAAAGATCTGCACAGTTTTGTATGGATAGATGTGCCAAACAGCTCTATCTGTCAAAATGCGTTTACATAAAAGGAGTAGAGAAAAGGTCATTATGGGAAAGATTAATGTTGATTTTCCTGGATTTACTTGGGTTGAAAATCAGAAACTTAACTCTTCATTAACACAGGTGATTAAGCTGATTACACAATTATAACTAGCAATTGGTCAGACGGCTTGATTAGACTAATTTATTGTCGTTATTCAGACATGCATTTCTTGAAGATGTTCTTCCTTCCATAAAAGAAAAAGGAGAGTTTGTGTTTATAAGTCCACAGTCCCTCATCAGAAATTCTCAGTGTCGAATGGTTTTAGAACTCAGAAATTTCTGGATTTCAGAAAGGTAATTTGGTACATATACCTTTCAGTATGTAACCCTCCCAGCAGAGTCTAGGAAGGCATCCTGTAATCAAACAGCAAGACATATCAATTGTCACATTAAGCAGGATAAATACAGATTACAAAGAGCCTTATGTCCGCTCCGGCTAGGTTTTACTGCCAAATGAGACAGCTCAGATTCTGCCACTTGAAATAAAAAAGCTTTGGATTTCCAGAGCTTTGGGAATTTTAGAATTGTGGATAAGTGATTACAGACTGTATTAATTTATGTAGAGAGCAACTGGCTGATTCTCATCTAAAACCTCTATTGATCTATCTAGGTTATGCATGTTGATCAATAGCCAGAGTTATGATCAGAACTCTTTTTCACTGAATGCCGTGGGCACTCACAGAAAAGAAAGGAAGGGTATCTGTGACACTACTTCTTGCTTTCATGCCCATAGCAGACAAAACTAATCGGCCATTACCTTTTCTGAGTCTGGAGCAGGATATAGCAAACCATGGCCCATGGGCCAAATCTTACTGCCACCCATTTTGTAAATAAAGTTTTATTGGAACATAGCCATGTCCTTGGGTTTACTTATTATCGGTATGCTACAACAGCAAAGTTGAATAGTTGCAACAGGAACCATATGGTCCAAAAAGCCTGAAATATTTACTATGGTCATTTACAAAAAATGTTTGCTGACTCCTGGTCTAGAGGTAGCTTCATAATCCTTACCTCAGTGCTCTTGTCAATTACTGCCAGTAGATCAGAGCTGACAGTCAAGAAAAAACCTATTTCCATCCCTGACATAGTAGGTCAAAATGATTCATAGTAGTAGCCATTAGTATATAATGTACAATTTCCCTGCTAAAAAGGAATGCAATGATTCCACTGTTTTAAGATTCATTGATAAGAAGATTTATTGATAATAATAATAATTACACTGTGTACTTCTATGACATAATATACACAAATACCTCAGGTCTCCATAGCCATAATTAGAATTCTTTCCATTTAAAAAAATGAGAAATATAAGACAACAAAGGTTAGAAGTTTTTATCAGAACTAACTGGCACAAGATCTGTTTCATTTTGTATTTAAAAATAAGAAAAATGATGACGCTGATTTTTCTCCCACAGCTTATCTTAGTGTGGTGCCTTAATACCCCAAGGTGGGTGTACAAGCTGAGCATTAGAGGAAATATTCCCAACATTAGATTCACCTCAAAGTGAGGCATGAAATTATCTTGACAAAATAGAGTTCAACATCAGTGGTTAATAGCTGGCCTATTCAAGTTCGTGTCAACATGAAAGAGCTTTTTATCTTGTCTCTGTTTTTATTCAATGTTAACACCACAGTGGGAACCTGTAGGGTTAATTACAACCTAATGAATGAATGGATGTTCTTCACATAACCTAGAGCTATTTCCACACATAATTCACTCTCCAAGGCCACTCTACTGACGGGCCATCCACCAACCAACACAAATGCCAATACCTGGAGAAATACAATGCTTTCGCTCAATGACTATATACACAGCCTTCCCACTCAATGTGTGCAGAGTCCTGTCCTAGGCAATGTGGAGAATTTCTGGAAGCATAACCCTTGCTTCTTGGCCCCCATAATCTTACAATTTAATTGAGGAAGCAAGGCACAGACTCATAAAAATTAAACAATCATACAGAGCTAAATAATTCCAGGCAATTTGTGATCATTTGCCAAACTTCAGGCCAACTTTCCAAACACTTCAGCATAAATCACATCATAGCAAGAGTTCAAAACTGTCTGGAAAATTCTTCTCATCTAATATCACTAATGCATGTTTCAAACAGTGAGATTTTGATTTATTTTGGCAACTATTCCCAATGTCAGGATGTGGCAAGCAAGTACGAAAAGATGAATAGACAGGAACTTGACAACCTAATTTTATAATATGGATTTTGGAAATATTTATTGGAGAATTTTTTATCCTATTTACTATCCATTCTCACAGAGAATCTTGGAGTCCCCAGATATTATAGGCTGCACTTTAAATGTGGGAAATACCATACCTTCATTTACAGAGGTAGAAATGAAGAACCAGAGCATTTAGGTGACTTCCCCATCATCACATTGACAGTGGCAAACTAACCTGGATTACTCGTCTTCTAACTCCAAGCTGGGCAGGGAGTGATGGGGAGAGTGGGTTACAATAACTTGGACCACATAAAATTGCAGTAATCTTCACATTAGGGAAAGGCCTTTCATGGGTCCAGGTCTATAGAAAATCCAGGATAAGAGCTAAAAGAGTAGCTGGGGCTTTCTGGTGGTAGGATATCAAACGCTGTTTCAGAGCCAGAGCATCTGCAACCGATTTCAGTTTCCAAAGGAAGATCGATTAACACTGGGCAGGTTAGAGAGCAGAGTCTGGATTCGTGGCTCCCTTGTCTATGGACAGAACTAAGGAAAGGATTTTCTTATCATGGAGAGAAAAGAGTCATCCCCCAACATTTACCAGTGTTGAGGGTGACCAACCACTTCAGCTTTCCCAGAACTCTCCCAACTTGGCACTGAAAGTCCCGCATCTCGGGAGACCCATCAATCTCAGGGAAACTGGGATGGTTGGTCACCCTAGAAGGGCCACAGTTCGACCACCATGAGGACAGTCACTCAGTTTGGAATTGGATAAACAGACCTGCTACTTCATAATGGTCCTCTCCAATGTTTAGTGCATGCAGGAAGGTCCCCTTTACCTATTAAAGATTGAGCACTCCTCCAACTAAGTTCTTCAAGCTTCTAACAAAAGCTATCACTACACAGCAAGTCCACATCTGGGGACTGTCAGACCAGTTGGCCAAATCACACAAGAGAAACACTCTCTTTCGGAATAATGTTTGCATGAGTCAATCTGGGATTTGTTTTTTTTTTTTTTAACCAATTTAATGTAAAAGAAGACGATATCTTTGTTTCTCTTTCACTATTTCTTGCTTAAATGGTACCTTTGTCAAAACGTCTGTGATTATACAGTGACAAGCACAATGTAAGTCCTTATAGGTACTTTTTCCTTAAAGTCACTCAGTATCTTAGAAACTTTATTTTTAGCAAAGTGCTTTTAATAAGAGGTTTTTAAAACGAAAGTATCAGGTGCATAGGTGAGAACAATTCAGTGCTGTGCTCTGCAAGCTGGCCTTGTTCCACAGCAACTCCTTCCTGAGGCCAACGCCAACTCTGTCAGTCCATGCTGAGGAAACACAAGCCTATTCCGACACTGGCCTGAACCCAACATCACCATCTTCTGCCCTAAAAACAAGACCCCGCATCCCAAAGCCAAATATCAATGGGCAAATGGAGTTTGGCTCAAACGCTCATTGTAGTTGACCTTATGGGCTGGGCTAGGTAAGAGTTCTGGGCCCACCTCTGCAACCCACCATCTGCATGGTCAAGAGGAAGTCATGTGACCTGCTTCCGTCTGGGCAAAGCAGGACTGCTGGACTGGAATGATGTCTAACCTCTGTCTAGCCACAAAAACAGCTGCAAGTATGATCTACATCTTTGTATTAACTCACATGATCAAGATTTGCCGTATGTATTCATGCAGCAAATACTGGAGTGTCTTCTCTCTGGGCCTTGTGCTGGGTATCATTTACATTGGTAAATAACTAACATGACCCCTCAGAGTTCACAGTCTTATGGGAGAGAGACAATAAGAAGAAAACAAACGAGGTATAAGTATAAATTAAAGTGACCACACCCAGCACATGGACGGGGAAAAACGGGGAGATTGAGGAGTCCCCATCTGATGGTTTCCACTTTTCCAATGAAGGATGAGGTGGAGTCATCAGCTGAGTGTGACTGGGGAGAGGAGGAAAGAGAGAAGATTTGAGAAGAGAGAAAAGTATAAAACAGCCATCTCAGAGGAGGGCGCAGGGAGCTTACAGAGACGTGTGGCCAGATGGCCAGGCAGTACTGGAAACGCTCCCAAGGTCTGAGATCAAGAATTTAAGAGGAACTCAGTCTGCTCAGCTGTGGTTTCCTCCAACGAGGCTCAGCGGCTCAGACGCGGGCAGAACAAGGCACACAGCTGGGTTCACTGGGGCAGCGGTTGTCAGCCCCAAATGAATGTTAGAACAACCCGGGAGCTTTTAAAAAAATACTGATTCCTGGGCTCCTCCTCCAGAGACTGATTCAGTTCACCTGCAGTGGGGCTCAGGCATGGATAATTTTGAAGGCTCTCTGGTGTTGTTAAAGTGCTTTAGATGATGAGTTCTGAAAAGAGAGCAGGATAGCCAAAAAGAAGCAGATGTCTGCAAGACAGTAATACTGATCGAAGAAGGAACCTAAGCTGGACAAAAAATGAAGGAAGCTGGGAGGGAATTAACGAACAGTGAGAAATTAGGGTGTTCAATTGACTACAAGGAGGCCAAGGAATGATTATAGTGGGGATTCCTTAAACAGTTAACTAAAAGGATAAAAGCCTTTGGTAGGAGCGTGGGCATTAGCATTTCAGATATTTGAGGGATTTCTTAAGTTATTTTGGCGCAGAAATCTAAGATGTGGCCATGGGAGTGGGTGGCTAACCGATGTAGAAAAAAGAAAAACACTGCAGATGAGAAGGTCAGGGAACTGAGAGGCCAGGATGTGGTGGTGCAGACCATCCACCTAGATGCTGAGGTTGCCAAGAATCATCACAGGGGGGCGGGGGGGCAGTGGAGCAGAAGACTTTGAACTAGGAATTAGGTCCACAGTGAATAGAGAGTGTGACAAGGACACAAGCAGGGTCCCAGAGGCAGCAGAGTCAGGGAAATCAGGCTGGGAAGGAGGGTCTCTGGGAGGCCAGAAGATCTTCATACAAATGGACTGAGATTTGGGGTCACATCTGTAAAAGAAGATAGGATTTATATTTCCAGTCATGGTGTCTCCCTTGCACCCCAGACTCACCGATCCAGAGGCATGCCACATATCTGTGCTGGGTATCTAATAGCCATCTCAGCTGAACAGGTCAAAAACTCAAATAACCAGATAACTCCCTCCACCCGCTCCTCCAAAACCTTCCCAGCTTACTGAGTGGCACTTGTATCCTTCCTGTCACTCAGGCTGACACCATTCAGTGACCTTGACCTCTTCTCTTTCTCCCATCTTCTCCATCTACTTTTTCCCACCTCTTCTGTGAACCAGCATTGTCTTTCTCTTAGAGTATTGCAATAGACTCTGAATGAGTCTCCCACTTTCACTCTTAGGCCCCTATAGTCTATTCACAACCCAGAAACCAGAGTGGTACTTTTAAAAGCCAAGTCAGAGTGCTCCTGTAAGCAAAACCTTCCAATGACTTTCCATCTCACTCAGAGTAAAACCCAGAATCTACAAGGTCCTTCAAGGCCCTACACAATTTGGCCTCCTGTCAGTTTTCACCTCACCTTCTGCTACTCTCACCCTTGCTCACTCAGCTCCTGCCACGTTAGTCTCCTCATGTTTAAGCTATACACCAGGCATGCTTCCATCTTAGGACACTGGCACTTGCTTTTTTCTCTTCCTAAAATAGAGCCACGTGGCTTGCTCTACTTCACCTTCTCAGTGAGGCCTCCCCAGACCACCCTATTTAAAATTGCAGAGCTTCCCTGGTGGTACAGTGGTTAGGAACCCGCCTGCCAATGCAGGGGACATGGGTTTGAGCCCTGGTCCAGGAGGAACCCATGTGCCGTGGAGCAACTAGGCCTGTGCACCACAACTACTGAGCCTGCACTCTAGAGCCCGCAAGCCACAACTGCGGAGCCCGTGTGCCACAACTACTGAAGCCCACGCACCTAGAGGCCATGCTCCACACCAGGAGAGGCCACCACAATGAGAGGCCTGCGCACCGCAGCGAAGAGTAGCCCCCTCTCACTGCAACTAGAGAAAGCCTGCGCACAGCAACAAAGACCCAACGTAACCAAAAATAAATAAATAATTAATTAATTAATAAAAATAAAATAAAATTGCAGGAGGTGACATCAGCAACATGGAGGACTAGAAGATCCCAACATTTGTCTCCCTCCCCGAAATAGTAAGTAAACAACTACAAACTGATGGAAATAGCTCCGGGAAAGCTCTGGACTATAACAAAGAAGCAGCAGAAACTCTGCAGAGCTCAGAAACTGAGGATGGCCACACAGAAAACCACAGGAAGCATTTCATCTGCATCACCCCTCCCCCAGCCCAGAGCAGCCCAAATAGATTCAAGCCAAAGAGATCTTCACCGAGTCACATTATAAGCAAACTCTCTAAAATCAAAAGACAATGAGAATTTTGAAAGCAGCAAAGAAAAAAAGGGGTCGTCAAATACAAGGGAACCCCAATAAAGCTATCGGCAGATTTCTTATCTGCAAGGAGACAGTGGGATGATATATTCAAAGTGCTCAAAAGAAAAAGAAAACTGCCAAGGAAGGATACTTTACCCAGCAAAGTTATCCTTCAGAAATGAAGAAGAGACAAAGACTTTCCCAGACAAACAAAAGCTGAGGGAATTTATCACCACTAGATTTGCATTACAAGAAATGCTAAAGAGAGTTCTTCAAGCTGTTGCTAATCAGCTAATAAGGATGCTAATTAGTAACATGAAAACATAGGAAAGTATAAAATTCACTAGTAAAGGTTTTATACATATATATATATATATATATATATATAGTCAAATTCAAAATACTCTAAACTGCAATGGTAGTGTGTAAATCACTTTGAACTCTAGCATATAGGTTAAAAGACAAAAGTGTTAAAAATAAATATAGCTACAACATTTTGTTAATGGATATACAATATAAAAAGATGTAAATTGTGACATCAACAACATCAGATGTCAGGGGGCCATGTAAATGTGTAGAATGTTTTTGTGCAATTGAAGCTAAGTTGTTATCAGTTTTAAATAAACTTATAAGTATTACAAAAACCTCATGGTAACCACAAAGCAAAAACCTATATAGATACACAAATGATAAAGAGAAAAAAATCAAAGCATATCACTATAAAAAATAATCAATTCACAAAGAAAAATAGCAAAAGAAGAAAGGAACAAAGGAACCACAAATTAATCAGAACGCAATTTAAAAAGCGGCGTTAGTAAGTCCTTAACTATCAATAATTACTCTAAATATAAATGGTTTAAATTAAAAGACATAGAGTGACTGAATGGATTAAAAAAACAAAACCCAACTATATGTTACCTAAGAGGTACTTAAGCTTTAAGGACACTCATAGGCTGGAAGTGAAAAGATGGGAAAACATATTCCATGCAAAAGGAAACCAAAATAGAGCAGAAGTAGCTACACTTAGACAAAATAGACTTTAAGTCAAAAGCTGTAGTAAGAGACAAAAAGGGTCTCTTATTTATATACTGATAAAGGGATCAATTCATTAAGAAGATATAATGATTGTAAATATATATGTATCCATATCAGGGAACTTAAATATATTAAACAATTATTAATATTTCTGAAGGCAGAAATAGTGATGTAATAATAGTAGGGGACTTCACTACTCCTCTTTCAGCAATGCATAAATCATCCTGACAGAAAATCAATATGCAAATAATGGACTTGAACTACACTTTAGGTCAAATGAACCTAACAGACATACACAGACCATTTCATGCAAGAGTGGCAGAATACACATTCTTCTCAAGCACACACACAACATTCTCCAGGATAGATCATATCTTAGGTCACAAAACAAATTTCAAAAAATTAAGAAAATTGATAGCATATCAAGTATCTTTTCCAATCACAATAGTATGAAACTAGAAATCAATATGGGGGAAAAGCTGGAAAACTCACAGATATGGGGAAATTAAACAACCAACTACTGAAAAACTAATGGGTCAAAAAAGAAATCAAAGGGGAAATCAAAAAAATATCTTGGGACAAACAAAAGTGGAAACACAACATACCAAAACTTACAGGATGCAGCAAAAGCAGTTCTAAGAGGGAAGTTTATAATGACAAACACCTACATTAAAAGAAAGATCTAAAATAAACAACCTAACCTTACGTCTCTAGGAACTAGAAAAAGAAGAATAAACTGAGTCTAAAGTTAACAAAAACAGGAAATAATAAAGATTAGAGCAGAAGTAAATGAAACAGAGACTAGAAAGACAATCTTTTGGTCAACAAACTAAGAGTTGGTTTTTTGAGAAGATAAACAAAATTGACAAACCTTTAGTTAGACTAAGAAAAAAGAGAGATGACTCAAATTAATAAAATTATTTTAAAAAGAAGAGACATTACAACTGATACCCGAGAAATACAAAGAACCAAAAAGAATATTATGAACAATTATATGTCAACAAATTAAATAACTTCAAAGAAATGAATAATTCCTAGAAACATACAACTTACCAAGATTAAATCATATATATATGATGTATATGATATATATACTATATATAACTAATGAACTGTCTGAAAGAGAAATTAAGAAAGAAATCCAATTTACAATAGCATCAAAAACAATAAAATATTTAGTTATAAATTTAACCAAGGAGGTGAAAGACCTGTGCACTGAAAACTATAAAACACTGATGAAAGAAATTGAAGAAGACACAAATAAATGGAAAGATATCCCATGTTCTTGAATTGGAAGAATTAATATTCTGGAAAGTCCATTCTATACAAAGTGATCTACAGATTCAATGCAATCCCTATCAAAATCCCAATGGTATTTTTCACAAAAATAGAAAAAAATTATCCTAAAATTTGTATGGAACCCTAAAAGACCCAGATAGCCAAAGAAATCTTGAGAAAGAAGAGGAAAGCTGAAGAATTACATTTCCTGATTTAAAACTAATTACAGAGTTACAGTAATCAACTTTGTTATAAAGCAGAAACTAACACACCATTGTAAAGCAATTATACTCCAATAAAGATGTTAAAAAAAAACAGAATGGTACTGGCATAAAAACAGGCACACAGACCAATGGAACAGAAGAGAGAGCCTGGAAAGAAAAAACCCATATGCAATCCACTAATATTTGACAAGGGTACCAAGAACACACAAGGGAAAAGGATAGTCTCTTCGATAAATGGTGCTGAGAAAACTGGATATGTGCAGGCAAAAGAATGAAATCAGACCCCTATCTTATACCACTCTCAAAAATTAACTCAGGTTCCAGGGAGAAAAAAAAAAGAAAAAAAAAAATTCACTCAAAGTGGGTTAACAACTTAAATGTAAGACCTGAAACCATAAAACTCCTGGAAGAAAACATAAAGGAAAAGCTTTTTGACATTGGTCTTGGCTATGATTTCCTGGATACGATACCAAAAGCACAGGTTACAAAAGCAAAAAAATCATACATCAAACTAAAGAGCTTATGCAGAGCAGAGAAAACAATCAATAAATTGAAAAGTCAATTTTCTGATAAGAGGTTAATATTGAAATTATAAAGAACTCATACAACTCAATAGTAAAAAAGCAAATAATCCAATTAAAAAATAGACAAAGGACCTGGTTAGACATGTTTCCAAAGAAGACATACAAATGGCCAATATGTACATGAAAAGGTGCTTGACATCACTAATTATCAAGGAAATGCAAACCAAAACCATAATGAGGTATCACCTCACACCTGTAATAACATGGCCACCTTTAATAAGATGGCTATTATTAAAAAGATAAGAGATAACAAATGTTGGTGTGGATATGGAGAAGAGGGAACCTTTCTACACTGTTGTTAGTAATGTAAACTGGCCCAGCCATTATGGAATATAGCATGGTGGTTCCTCAATAAATTAAAAATAGAACTACCACATGATCCAGCAGTCCCGCTTCTGGATATATATCCAGAGGAAATGAAATCAGTATCTCAAAGAGATACCTGCACTCCCATGTTCACTGCAGCATTACACAGCCAAGATATGAAAACAACCTAAATGTCCTTCAGTGGATGAATGGATAAAGAAAATGTGAAATACATATGTGGTGGGATATTACTCGACCATAAAAAGGAAGAAAATCCTGCCATTTGTAACAACATGGATGGACCTGGAGGGCATTATGCTAAGTGAAATAAGCCAGACAGAGACAGAGAAATACTGTAGGATATCACTTATATGTAGAATCTATTTTTTAAAAAGCCAATTTCATAGAAATAGAAAATAGAATGGTGGTTCCCACGGGCTGGCAAGAGGGGGAAATGGGGAGATTTTGGTCAAAGGATACAAACTTTCAGTTTTAAGAAGAGTAAATTCTGAGATTCTAATGTACAGCATGGTGACTATGCTTAATAATACAGTATTGTATACTTGAAAGTTGTTGAGTGCAGAACTTAAGCATTCACACCACCAAAAAAAAAAAAAAAAAGAGTTAATTATGTGAGGTGATAAATGTGTTAATTATCTTGAGCTTAGTAATCATTCCACAATGTATCTCAAATCATCATGCTGTACACTTTAAATGTATACAATTACATTTGTCAATTATACCTCAATAAAGTTGAAAAAGTTTTTAAATAAAATTGCAACCCTTGCTCCTGACACTCCTTTTCCCATTCCCTGTTGCACTTTTCTCATCGCCCTCATCCCCAACTAATTATTGATGCTAACATTATATTACATAATGTTTGTAACAAATTATATATTAAAATTAATTATCTTGTTTGCAGTATGAATTCCCCCTGTTGTTAACTGCATGAGGACAGGGATTTTATCTGTTTTGTTCACTTCTCCATTTCCTGTGCTTAGAACACTGTCAGAGACATAGGAGATACTCAACACATATCTGTTAAACAGATGAGCAAATAAGTGAATGAGGTAACCACTTAGAGAGATGAATCAGTGTCCAGGGTTCACCCAAAGCCTGTGGGATCTGAGATTTGCGGGGGGGTGGGGGCGGGGAGGGGGGCGGGGGATAAGGAGACTTAGGTCGGTGAGCATGAGGGAGAACCAAAGTTGTGATAAAAACTTTCAATCCTTGACTAGAGAGTGTGACTTTATTCTGCCACCCACCAGCTGGGGGAGTGACGAATATTAATGTGCACTTTCTGCTTCCATCTGCGAGGCAGACGAGGTGGGTAGGAGGTAAAAGAAATAAGGCAGGGACTCACACAGAATTCTACTCTAAGAAAAATGCTTAAACATTTGCAAGCATAATGTTGTGCTGGGTGCTTCAGATGAGAGAGAGATGGTCATGTGAATGTTATGGTTTGCTGAATAAAATGTGGTCTCAAAACATGAGTCAGAGTCCCCTAGAAAGTCTGGAATTTCTAATAATTAAGTTTCCTCAGTGCAATAGAAAAACATGATCTCATCTCTCCCTATAAGCAGCTATGTTTTCCAGGGTAACAAAGCTCCAAATTTCTCTTAAAAGGATTTTCCTGGAGGAGATAAAAGAAAACTGATGCTCATCTGCATTTCCCTGCCTAATGTCATCATTATTGCTTGGTTATAATTCTTAAACAGTCTCCTCCATTCATGATTTGTTGACCTTATTTAAGCTTGCAAAAATATTTTTAAAAGTCAGAGAGTCCAGGAACCAAGCCCCTTGCATGATAAAGATTCTTATTACAACTGAAATGATGTGGGTGATACCAGTTCATCCCTTGGGATTTCATGTCCCAGCGAGCAAATCCATACCTTGAATTGGCTCTTGATCTATAGGAGAACAGCCGAAGTTTAAATACAGCAAAGAAGCTTCAATACAGCCAAGGCTCAAAGACAGAAATGAAGCATTGGGCTGGCTCTTCTGGAGAGAGCGGTTTGGGGGAAGAAGAGAAAAAGAACTCTGGGTTTAGGGGTGTGTATGCATGTGTATGTGTATAGGTGTGTATAATATAAAGTCTAATTGGGTTACTGTCTACAAAAAATACAAATGGCTTTCAGTTAAATAGCATCAATTCAATTTCAAAAAATCTAGGGCTTCCCTGGTGGCGCAGTGGTTGAGAGTCCGCCTGCCAGTGCAGGGGACACGGGTTTGAGCCCTGGTCTGGGAGGACCCTACATGCCGCGGAGCGGCTGGGCCCCGTGAGCCACAACTACTGAGCCTGCGCATCTGGAGCCTGTGCTCCGCAACAGGAGAGGCCGCGATAGTGAGAGGCCTGCGCACCGCGATGAAGAGTGGCCCCCGCTTGCCACAACTGGAGGAAAGCCCTCGCACAGAAACGAAGACCCAACACAGCCATAAATAAATACATAAATAAAAATTTTTAAAAAAATCTAAAATTCAAATGTTATGCAGCGTGTGTGTTTATGATTTTAGAAGCTAATGCCCCTGGTAGAGGTGAACTACAACTTGAGAGGCAAGGGTGAGGTAGGTAGTGATAAAGCAGGTGATGATTAAACTACTGTAGGAGCTTTCAGAGGTCCTGACAATTCAGAAAAATCTAAACTAAAGGAAGCAAAAATGAGCTAAAAAGAAAGCCTCAGGAGTAGGGGATGGAGATACGTGATTTCCTGAAAGGTATGGGTAAATCTGTAGGGGGTGGAGATCAAGGGAAGGGCCACCAGGTGTCCATGGGCAGGTCCAGGGACCATAGGTCTAGTCAGATGCCAGGAGCAGTGAGATGAATGGTGCAGGTGGGACTGAAGCTAGACCCCCTTTAGGGAAAGATCCTGTTTGTCCAAAATTGGATTTGGAAGTGAATGAACTAGTGATAGGGTATTCATCCATGTATTCACTCATTCATACACTCAACGAGCATCCAAGGCAGACTATTAGTTTGGTGGTCCACAGTGAGCCATTCCTCCCACCTTTGTGTAGTCCTCACATATTGATTCTGGGCTTAGCCCTGTGGCTGGCTGGGGTCAATAGGACATGTGCAATTATGACATAAGCAGAGGCTCCACTAGGTTTGTCCTCTTCGAGTGCTCTCTTGGGAGTCCTGAGCTGCCATGTAAGAAGTCCACCTACCCCGGTGGAGACATCATGTAGAGAAGGAGAGGCCCTGAGACTGCATGGAGCGAACTGAGGAGCCAGTGGAGAGGTAGAACCAAAGACCCATACACATGACTGCACTCAAGCCTTACTCACTGCAACATCAGCATGTGAGTCAAGAAGACATCTTGGACATTCCAGCCTCTGCAGACGTAAAGAGAGCAGAGACAAGACTTCGGCAGATCTTAAGAGGGTGAAATTGACATAAATGGTTGTAATCAGATGACAGACTGTGGTAGGATCTCCAAAGATGGCCCCAAAACTCCTCCCCTCCTGGTACATATATGCCCTTCCTCACATCAGGAGATAAGAGTTTATGCTTCCTCCCCTTGAATGTGGCATAGCTCTGTGACTGCTTTCACTAATAGAAGGCAGCATAAGTGACAATCCAGGGCTCCCAAGTTTTAAGGGAATTTGCAACTCTTCCTTCCTTCTTAGAAAGCTTGATCTTGGGACATACCCTCTCAGAACTGAGCTCCTACACTCTAAAAGCTCAAGCCAAATGAAGAGGACACCTAGAAGAGAATGGTGGTAATAGGGCCAAAAACCACAGCTCAGCTCCCGACTGACAGTCATCAACTGCCAGCCTTGTAAGTAAGTCATCTCAGAAGTTCCAGCCTCAACAGCCCCCAAATGACTGCAGCTCCCGCCAACAACAGGAGATGTAGAAGTACCATCTGGCTGATCTCAGTCAACCCTGAGAACTGGGATAGATAATAATTGGTGTTATTTTAAGCAACTAGATTGTGGGGTGGTTTGTTATGTAGCTTTGTGTTTCCAAAATCATGGCAGATAGTAATCTTTGCAATTTAGGAATGGGAGTTTTGAATTCCTGAGAATTCTTGAAAATTCCTGAAATTATAAGTTATTTTTAATACTTCAAATATTCTTTATAATTTTATTCATTATTATGGATAGTTTAAAAAGTTTTAATAAATAAGAAATACTAAATTTAGTAGTATTTTCAAAGAGCTATAGCCTATAGAGAATATTCAGACAGTGGAAAATGCCAGCAAACAGTCTTGGGTAGTATTCAAATCAATGTAATATTTAGATCTCATAGCAAGCACTAACAAAATCATGTGTCTAAATAGCCAATTTAAGGGCTTATTTTGCTTCTAACACATGTTATTTCTTGCAGCATCACTCACAGGATTTGTATAAAATATACTGTGCATATAAACCTATTTGTATGTATTTTATTTTCAAGAAGGAGTCACCATTAGAAATAGAGCCACAAACCCACACTTATGACCACAGCATGGCTAATTAGATTGTGACCAATTCTCTCCTATCTGTCCCTGTCCCAGTTCCCATAAGTGTTGACCTTTATATTTGACTCCAAGTATCACTGTTTTCTGCTTTTGCTTTCTACTTGACATCAGTGGATTCCTTAGAACCAGTAATAGTCTCTATGTTGTGTTGTGTTAATTCTTAAAACAGTATGTTATTTTCTCCAATTTTCCTGATTTTATGACTGATTTTTCTTAGCATACATGATTCAGAAAAACATGTAAAGTTCCCAAGAAATGACAAGAAAGAAATCCCACATGGAAACACTAGCAGTAAGAGATAACAATGTCCACATTGAGCCTGAGTTTCTAGGTACTCAAACTGGTAACAAAACAAACATGGTTTCTACAGTCACCGAGCTTACAGATGAGCAAGGAAAAATGAACACTGAACAAATGAGCAGAGACATAACTATATGATCACAAACAACCATGGGTTCCACAACCACAACCAATGCCACTGCCCAGGTGAAGACGGGAAGCTGCCAAAAGTAGATTCTCTACAGATAATCTTGAGGAGAAGCCCCAGATCTTTGTACCATCAGAGCAGGGACTACAAAGTTACGGGCGGGTGGGAACAAAGTGAACTCAGCTGAGAAGACATTTTGGTCTAGGAGCCATTAGAAGGGCCATTCACTGTGAAGAACATCAATATGGCCACCACCCTCCACCAACTGGAGCCAGTGTTTCGAGGCTACTGCAGCCTTCCTACAGGGTGAAGGGTCTACTCGGTAAAGTGCTACAGGGAATCCCATTTTTACAGTATCACTATATTTCCTCACAATTTATACCTTTTTTTCAAACCATTCCTTTTTCTTTATAGATATAATGCACTATCACAATTAATGCTACAATTCCTGTGATTTGTGGTCATTTCTCGTAAATTCTCAACAAATATCTCAGTTGATTCTAGTAATGAAAAGGAAAGACAAAGTTTCTTAAATAGGCTTCCAGCAAGCATATAACACCTTCCTTAGACATGCCCTGTTCACCAAGTTCACCACTCAAAGAGATGATTCGTTCCACCACTTGGATGCCTCCTGAGTTAATGACCCACCTGACAATAAAGATGGCACCTCTGTAACCCAACCCCTGAGGACTTGGGAATGTTCTATCATGTGAACCCTTCTAGGCATTTGCTGTGGGTTTAATTATGTCTTAGTATAAAGTGTGATAAGAAAACGACCTGGTTAATTTGAGAGTTCCATCAGTTTACACTTTCTGACTACTTACAGAAATCCCCTTACACCACCAGGCAATTTCCCATAGGCAGAGGACAGATTTAGTAGTGACCAGAGCAGGACTTAATGCCATGCAACAAACTATTCCGGCCAGCTTCAATCATTCCTGTCACTAAGCCTTGCTCTCCCCTTGTAAAATGCTGCATGATACCCATGAGTAACCACCACTTAGGATTAATTGTGAGATTCCCCAAGATGTAAGTTGAATTGATGTGAGGAGAATGAACAAGAGGAAGAGAAGGAAATGGACAAAGAGAATTAAGGTGATGGATTTTTTTCTCAACAATGGCTAGGGAATCTGACGCAATTAACACTTGCATGTTTTGAGATGTTAGCCTGGCTCTATGAAATCCTCTCAAAGATCTGACACAGCTAATGAAAATATCTTAAGTTTATATGATGAATTGCTTTCCAAGAATGCCATGTAATTCTCAGCTGACCCTCAGAAGATCTGACACAGCTAATGAAAATACCTTAAGTTTATATGATGAATTGCTTTCCAAGAATGCCATGTAATTCACAGCTGACCCTCAGAACATCTCAGTATGGCAGAGGAAGGGGACAGAGAAATGAGCTGGTAACTAAGGAGCTTGCCCGAGGACACACAGGCAACAACACCAGAGGTTTGCTCTCCAGCTCATATTTCATGATCTTCAGTGCCAAGTGCAATCCTCCGAGCAAACAGCTCCCCCCCAAAAAGTGACTTAGAATAATGAATCAATTCACTCCTTCGCTCACCTCAAAATAATCACATGCGCTTGGGGCTTAGAGAGTCCCCTTCCCTGCCTCTCCTGACCCTGCCCCGGAACATTAACTGTGATCAGAGGCTAACCTGAGAGTGAACTTGGGGGAGAGTTTAGGGGAGTCAGTTTATTTGGGATTTAACCAGATGAATTTCAATCTCAGTTAGACATCTTGAACACAGTGATTTGATTCTCACACCTCATAAGTTGAATGGAATGAATTTTGATCTACCTAACTCTTCCTGGTAAAAGACTGGTGAAGGTGGGCAAAGGGGTTTCCAGTATTGCTGGCATGAATGTCTCTCAGGGAAAGCCACACAGAGCCTGGTTCTGAACACCTAAGTGCAAGTAGGGATGGAATAGTGGGATGGATTGGCCCACACAACATCTTTGATGGGGCCAGAAGGGAAATGGCACACTCAGGCCTATTCTAAACCTGTCCATCCCTTGGGATATCGTAGGCTAATACAAGTTATGTGCAAATGCATAAAAAGGAAGTGTTGGTTTCCACTAAGTGTCTCATCTTCCCTCAAGGGACTCTTCCCTTTCCCACACTTCCTACACTTGGGCTCTTCAGCTCAACCAAGCCCATCTATTAGCTGCTCCTCTACAAGATACTGCTTTGTTTTTCTAAGCAAGCCACGACACAGACATCTCCCCTCCCAGGACCAACTACATAATTTGTAGGGCCTATAGCAAAGGTGAAATATGGAACCCCTTGCTCAAAACTCATTAAGAATTTAACATGCTAACTGCAGAGCAGTAAAGCAAGCAAAAGGCCCTTCTAAGTTTAGGGCCATGTGTGACTGTCTAGGTCGTGTGCCCACAAAGCTGGCCCTACTGCCTCCTCCTCCGTTAGAGATAAGAATGTGCTCCCAGCAAGCTTTGTCAGATAAATCCAATCTCCATTCAACCAGAACCCATGAATTGATATGTTGATCTTTGTATTTATGTATTTTCTTACCAACAGGACTATAAAACCCTCTTGAAAAATAACCCTGCCGTAGGACTTCCCTGGTGGCGCAGTGGTTAAGAATCCACCTGCCAATGCAGGGGACATGGGTTCGAGCCCTGGTCCGGGAAGATCCCATATGCTGCGGAGCAACTAAGCCCGTGAGCCACAACTATTGAGCCTGTGCTCTAGAGCCCGCGAGCCACAACTACTGAAGCCCACGCGCCTAGAGCCCGTGCTCCACAACAAGAGAAGCCACCGCAATGAGAAGCCCGCGCACCGCAACAAACAGCAGCCCCCGCTCACCACAACTAGAGAAAGCCTGTGTGCAACAACGAAGACCCAACACAGCCAAAAATAAATAAATTTATTTATTTTAAAAGTAAATAAATAAATAACCCTGTCTTTTTATTTTTAATTCCTCAATAGTACCTAGCGCAATGCTTTGTATATAGTAGGTATCAGTGAAATGACTGTTTTCTAAAGAAAACTTCAGAACAATCCTGAGCTACACTCTGCCTCAGTAAGGTTGCTGTGCTTGGCTCCAACTCAAGTGGCAACACCACTCCTGTTTAGCAAGTGGCATCATATAAGCTGGGATCTTCAGGAGAGCTCCAGCAAAGGTTAAGGCCATGGGAGGAGGGCATGTTGCAAAGTATGCCTGCACCTGGACTCCATTTAATAGGTCTGTAGAAAGAATGGTCCCTGCCAGGAAGCCAAATATTTGACCTTGTTTGAACCTGGACTCCAGAGCTGTAGCAGGAAGAGACAGGCATGGGGTCAGTAAACTGACAATATGGTTCCTCAGAGGCACTGGGGATTGCAGGGTGGGGGGGATTTATGTCCCCAAAGTGTTTCACTTTTAAGCCTACATTCATTCTTGTGGTCGTGGGCTATAACTTTCCCACTGAACTGAATGGCCAGGTCTCATCAGGGCGTATGTTTATACGCTGATGTCAATCATTTCTTTTTTGTGTCCCTTGCTTGCTGCAGCCCACAGAATGGAGGTGATTCTTACTCCCTGCTCTATTGATGTTGGTTATTTTTATGACATTATTTTCTCTCATGCTTTGATACCTATCAAGTTCTCAAATCTGCAGTGAGCAGGGGGTTATCCCAGAATCAAAGCACAGAGCTGGCACCTTAGAAGAATGTTGATGGGAGCTGATGCAGGTTATTTAAAGAGATTTGCCACCATCCGTCATTCTTAGAATTTCTGACAATGATGTCCTTGTATCCAACAGCACCCTGTGTAGAAAGATAGCCAAATGCTTTGCAAATGCTGACTCATTCATCCTCCATCATGAGTGAGTTCCATGTTAACTCTTTCTGTCTCTGTTTGGCCTTAAGAAAAGCAACTAGAGAGAAACCTCATTTTTTGGGTCACACCTCTCTGGCATCCTCCATCATCCAATATGCAAATGAGAGCCAGGAACCTCTGAACGGCCGAAATAGATGCAGCACCAAAGCCCTTACACTCTGTTCACAGAGGAAGCCGTCCCTTGGAAACTTATTATTCTTACTTTAAACACTGATAAGCTTGAGTATCTGGTTTCACAGCCCACAAAAGACAAAGTACTATAATGGTAGGAGGGAGAAGAAGGTGCAAGCAGGCAAAGTGACAGCAGAGATGAAAACAAAATAGAGTCCTGGGGGTAAGGGACAGTTTCTCATCTCCCAGAGTCTCATGCACGCCCACCCCTGCAGACACACTATGCTTTTCCCATTCAGGCGATATACTTTCACAGCTACCTACACATGCTGGGCTCAGGACCTGAGATGCCCTTTCCTAGGGTCTCTGGTCATCAACCACCTACTCATCCTTCAAGACCCAAGCCAAATATTCCCTCCTATGTGAGACCTTCCCATCACATTTGCCCACCTGTGCCACTGAATTAAATGTAGATCATAATGTATGTGTCTGCTTCCCTGGCCAAACTCAGCAGTTCCTGACAGCAGAGATTATTTTGCATATATCTTTGTATCCACACACTGCCTCAAACATGGTAAGTGCTCCATAAATATTCGCTCAAAGAAAGAAGGAATTACCTATGGAAGTAGACAGAGTAAAAGAATACAGCAAACACCAAGTCCCAGGGATTATCGCCCTGAAATACAGCATCTAGACTGAATGACAACCACATTGATTACAATAAATTATTTAGAAAAGGTTGAGATATGTTCCATATCCTTTGTGTTGAAAGGCAAGTAAGTGTGTGGCATATCTTTGGAAAGATGTTGATAGTAACTATAGAAAAGTCCATTTACTTGAAACACCTCACCTGAGTTAATATTTAATAGGTGGGGAGCTACTATCAATATTATTTACTCAGTGTTTGAACCAAAAGGAATTGATATTTTTTAAGACAGGAACTTTGACCCCTAGCTTCAAGCTTTCCTTCCCTCTTGGCCTAGCAACGACTGGGTAGGAAGCATCTTGTCACCTCCCAGAGGTAGATGCAGGTGCATCCCTTGTTTAAGTAATGGAAACAAGACGAGCTGCTGTCAAAATGTGGCCATCCAGACAGGTGGCAACTGCAAACAAGAGGAAGTTTTCTGCTCCCAAGGTGAGGAGATTCTGTTCTCTTTTTTCTTTGGGCACAATTTTCTTTACTGTTCAGGCCTATGAAAGTAGATGGGGCTATCGAAATATTTATTAATAACCATAATACTTGTCCAAACAAGCTCTTTATGCTCTGCTTTTCAAAAAGTAAGCTGGAGAGGTAGGGTTGAGAGAAGCATGTGAATACACCTGCAGCTTCATCCCTTAACCTTTAACGGCACAGGATGACACATTTAAAATCCAACCCTGACCATGCCAGGAAGTAACAGCAAATAATAAAATAACAAATTCAGTATCTTTAGGGGAGGTGACAAAGCCCACTGCTCAATGTTTTCTGGGCATCTTCCATGTGTTCAGCAGCACCGTTCCCTAAGTCTGAGGCAGTAAGCCTCTTTCCAAAAGTAATACAAATATTGCTTCTGATGCCCATTCAAGCTATAACCATAGAAAGGCATCACCTTTTCACTGACCGCGTGACTTCAACTCAGTCACCTCCAGTTCTGTACCTTCACCTCTTGACCCTGATTTCCGGAGCCCAGGAGCAGGGGGGATGAGCTGAGCGGAGAAAGTGGCCACGCAGGGCCAGGGAAGCAGCGCATCGGGCAACGTCCCCAGCACACCGTTCCCATCCTCAATGACTTCCAAGGTTAAACACCCTTCTTTTCAAAGTCACAGCCATGGGCAGATTCATGGCAGCTCTGCAAAGCACACTCCCGTTCTGAAAGCCTGCCCACTGCCACCACTTTAAAAGGAAGAAATGCGTTCATCTCTAGTAGGTTGTTAGACCCAAAGAACATCATGCCGGGCTGCAGCAAAGCCAAGGCAGGCTGACTGCATCGATAAGAAAGAGCACCTAGACACCCAGTTTCAGGGAAACAGCTGAAATTGTGAGAAGGAGAGGGGCTGGGGCATCTTAACAGGGTCAGAATGAGACCCAGACACCCCACGGATGCTCCCCATTCACTCCCAATTACCAACCCAATGTGATCCCAAGGAGGGGCCTGAACAACTGGTACTGGAAGTGCTGGGTGAAGGCATTTAGAGTGTGCTATTATGACGGCCCTTCCCCAAATCCTCCAAAAGTAAGGAAAATAATACTTTAGTAAAGAATAAAAAATGCAATGGTCAAAACCTTTTCACTCTAACACTGTGACCAGGAAACCAGAAAGACAAGAAGAACAGAGAAGTCGTCCACAATCCCCACCTTTACACTGCTGCCTGAAAAAATATGGAATAAGAATATTCTATCAAGTGTAGTTCATGTGGTACCAGATGGTGAGCAATGAATAAATGTCCCTGAAACAAGGGGGTGGAATTCATAGGCTAGCTCTCTAGATGTTCACTGATCTCTTTTCCTAGAAACTGGCTGATACTTGCTAGCAGGAGTGTCTTAAAACAGTAGAATTGGAGAGGTTTAGTTTTTGTTTGTTACATTTGAAAGGAAGCTTAGAGGTCATCTAGCCCGAAGGCCCACTGTGCAGATCAGCGAGGAGGTTGCTCCCAGACCCCATGCCCCAGACTCCACCGTGGTCCACGTTCCCGTGCAACAGGCTCCCATCTGGGTTTGGCCAATGGGAAGCACTGGTTGGACGCCAGAAGGCAGGAGGAAGGGAAAGGCTGGCGTCCTGCTCCTCACTTGCCATGTCAGCAGGAGGTCCCTGGCAGAGGCTGCATCTCCTCTGAGGCTCCAGCCCAGACAGCACCTCTCTCCACGGCCCCAGCTCCCTCAGGGAAGCCCCGACATGGGTTGAGCACTGGCCTGAGTGGCCCCAGTTTCTGGGCCCTGAAACACCAGCTTTTCCCTTTGTCCCTCCAGTCCTAGGGGTGATGTTTGCTTTTCATTCTAATCTCTGATTGCCTTGTTGGCCAAGGTTACCAATTCCCTGGATGAAATGCCCCCTGTCTAGACTAGCTAGAGTTGTTTTTGGCTCCCTGGCTCCACCTTGACTGGTATGCATAATATCTCAATCCTCTCCACAGTGTTTCTCCCAGGTATCTTTCTAAGCTTTACTTAAATGCTTCCAAAGACTTGGAACTCATTACCTCACAAAGCTTCCTAGTCCTAACAGATTGGGGTAAAAATTCTTCCTTAGGCTGCCAAAGTGTGTCTCCCAGTTACCTTTAGCCCTAAGTTCCATAGGCGGGTCCCTTTAAGCACTCTGCAGCACCGTAGCCCACCCCACAGGTGTCCTCCCAGGCAAAGGCAAGGCTGGGGCTGAGTTTGTGATAGGATTTGAGGGGCGATTAGAAGGTCCTTCTGAAATTCCACCACTTCTGATTCATCTTTTTATTTATTTTTTTTTTAATTTATTTATTTAAATAGCGGTATGTGTATGTGTATTTAGCATTGTCAGCTATTTTCTTCTTTTTTTTTTTTTTAGAATTTCACTTATTTATTTATTTATTTTTGGCTGTGTTGGGTCTTCGTTTCTGTGCGAGGGCTTTCTCGAGTTGCGGCAAGCGGGGGCCACTCTTCATCGCGGTACGCAGGCCTCTCACTATCGCGGACTCTCTTGTTACGGAGCACAGGCTCCAGACGCGTAGGCTCAGTAGCTGTGGCACACGGGCTTAGCCGCTCCGCGGCATGTGGGATCTTCCCAGACCAAGGCTCGAACCCGTGTCCCCTGCATTAGCAGGCAGATTCTCAACCACTGCGCCACCAGGGAAGCCCTGATTCATCTTTTAAGGTTAAAACACTGACACCTGGAAGTGTCCACTTTATAAAAATACCACATTGGCAAGAAAATGCGTGAAGTTGCTATCATTTACAAAACGCTTCGTAGGAATTTACTCTACTTATTTCCTTAAAACTGTTAGTTGAAAGCCAGGCCCTTTGGAAACAGGGTATTGATGAAATAAGGGCTGGAAGAGCAGTAATTTGGGGGCAGCCAGGAGTCCTGGCCTAGGAAAGTGACCCAGGCTGGGCCTCTAAGCTGCCAAAGGGAAGCAAAGTCAGGGAAATAGAGAACAGAGAAAGCAGAGGGGAGGGACCCTTCCAAACAGCATTGTCTGAGGCTGGTCCTGTGCATCCTCGCCTCTGCCTCTCTTCCAGACCCTCCTCCAGCCCTTCTTCCCTCTACATTTGGGCAGACTGTAGCTTCAGAGCCATACTCACTGTCACTCTAACAAATAAAAAGAAGGAAAATGCCAATAAAATTATTATTTGCATTTACATGTGTGGTTCCTGCAAGCTTTCTCGTATTTCTTTGGTAAGCACGGCAGGATGTGAAAAGTACAGCTCAAGAAGGTATTTTATCCAGCTGCCCTCTTCCCAGAAAGTAAACAGATAATAAAATAAATCTAATCAGCATTCCTTTTCCCTTAGCTGAAATTAAATTTTACTCATCATGGGTAAGTGGCTAATTGCATGTTTAGTGTAAAGAAAATTCCGAGGACATTCCCATATTTACTTTCTTCTTGTGTCAATAGATGAGAGGATATTGGCATTCCGATGGAGGTGGGAACAGCTGGCTGCTGATGCCAACTTACGTTTTACGGCCTGAATTCAGAGCAAGACAAAGCAAACAGTAGAGACCTGGAATTAAATTGCCTTCAACCCCAAATCCAGGCAATCTGCCCATTGATTTGCAGCAAGTACAAGTGCTGATGAAATGGCTTCCAAACGGATTGATCCCTGGGATCCAGAGTGAAAAAAAAAAATTCTTGAGGGATTACTATGCATTAGGCATTTTTTATGTTGATTCTTCATTGCAACCCCAGGAGGTACGTAATATTTTTATACTCATTTTGCAGTGATGGAAACCAAAATTTGAAAGGCTAAATAGCATCCCCAAGGTCAATCAGCTGGTGAGCAAGCACCGAAATCTGACATTGAAGGCCATACTTTTAACTATGGCATTGCCTTTGCGGCCGATTGGGTTCCTTTCCTGACATTTCGCAGCTACCATATTCTCACATTAAGGGAACCCAAGCGTTTTGAGATCCTATATCCATAATGAAAGGTTCCCTCAAAGAAAACTCAAAATGGTAAGCTTAGTCACAGCACCGGTCATCCCTCACCTGCTGGATCTTTCTTGTTTGGCCCTGTCCCAAGAAAACGTCTGGCTCCAAAGCCACCTTTTGGGTGACAGACCTCCCATATGGTGGCTTGTTTCTCAGTGCTATGTCACTCCGCTAAGCTTTCCAATCTGGAAAACACAGTTGTATCCAGCACACTGGCAGACAGAGCACTTCCTGCAAAGTGTTTAGAGAATGAAGCAGACTGTACAATTCACAGGCTTGTTAATGAGAGCTGTATGTTTAATTCCCCAAGCTCTGTGCAAGACCCGGGGGTATTCTTTTTTAACTCAGGAAAAACATAAATGCAAATAATTCCGTACAAACAGAACTGTCCTGAATTAGTAATGCTCAAATGAGCCTAAGCACAATTATTCCAGCTCCTGATCATTACTAATCGAAGCTTATGTTTATGTCATTACACTATAACATGCTCCAAACAAATGTGCTCTGTCTCTGAAGAAGGTACTTTTGTCATCTTTTCTTTTTTCTGAGTTTTATACATCCTAAGTCATTGTCAGCATCGTACCAGGTTTTCAATTCAATTCATTTTCTTTTATAACTGTTTTTGAATTTTATCTGGAGACACAGTTAAATAAAATCTGCTTAAACCTAAAGACCTGAAATTTGTCACCTGGAAACTCTAGATAATAAATAAAAAGAAACAAGTCAAATCACACTTTCTGGGTAATGCCTGCAAACATGGAAGTATTTTTCCCTCCATTATGAAAAGTTCATCACTAAAAATATTACTCAGCTATAAACGTTCTCATCGAAACATGTCCCCAAATAGTTTCTCTTAGATTTGCCATAGAAGACAGAGGATGTGATACTTTTGTTTATGTTGACCTGGGAGATAGAAGAGCTAATTTAGAGGATACCAAAGACCATAACAAAAGTCATCACCTTGTGATGGTACCAAACCCTCCCTGGAGAACAAGTACGCTGATTCCCTCCTTGTTATGTTTCTGAAGTCCAACCAGGGACACAGGAATAAAAGGTGTCCCCACTTGAATTCAGACTGAAAGAAAACAACAGCTGGGTCTCATCAGAAATTATATTCTTATGAATGACTTACTCCAAGGGGAGAAGCTGGGTGGCGTGGGTACTGTTTTTGGCACCTAGCCAAACTGCAGCTGCAACCTCAGAGGTTCCACCACAGTATCTTTTACATCATGCTGCCTGAGCCCACAAAATCTGGTATAGAAATTCAGGCGCAGGGGAGACAATCCACAAGTGTCAGCCTGCCTGTGGATCTCTGTCCTCACACTGCAAGGACTCTTCCCTCATCCCTACTGGCACCTGTTTTTGCCTATAAATTAGTATGCAAAAATCCACCACTCCTTCCCAAAAGTCAGAAGGTGGCCTTTTGAGTTTCTTTCATTTGTGTAAATCAGTTATGATTTAATATTTAGTGAAAACATAGGTTATTCTTTACTAGTCTTTCCTGACTCACAGGCCACCTCCTTATCCATTCTACTCTGCCCGCTCCATCTTAATTTGGGTTGGCACACCTGCTCCTCCCCCACATCCAATTTCTCCATTTCCTCCCCTTCCCTCTCTCTCCTTGAGTTCCCCATCTGAACAAAGATAACAAGTTGTCTTATTGCTTAATATTTCTTGGAACTCTCATGCCCTTTTAAAAACTTCCATTGTTCAGTATTTGCAAATTTTGCAAGATATATTTGGGAAAGCCAGTGTTCTATTTCCAATATTGCCCCTGATTTTAAATATGTCCCAGGGTGCTCTAGCATCTACCAGAAATGAATCCCTCAACACAAGAATTATAGGTTCCCAAGCCCTAGGAACTGATAATGGGTTGACAAATCAAATTACAGTCATTTCTCCTATAACAATGAATATGTGTTCCTAACTCTCTTCATGTTATGGAATTTCATGCAATAAAAATAAAATATAGCCGATGCTATTAGTGCTTCAACCATATACGTGCACCCTCATCGCTTTATAGCATGTGGACCAGACTTATCACAAGCTGTTCACATGACTGCATTCCTTTGGCTGAGGTCTCTCTGGCCTCTGAAGCCCTCTTTGCCTGTCTGCATGGAGGACGAGGAATGCTGGAGAATTAATGCCTCCCAGCAGCAGCTCTAACCAATTTCTAGGAGTTGGGGTATTAGTGCCCCAGGTCCCCTGCCCCTCAGGTGGGATAAATCAGGAGTGCATGTTCCTAGAAATCCTTAGGTTTCCACAGAAGGATTAAGTTCCAGCTGCCACAGCTGTAACTGGCCTCACACACCCTTTGTTGGCTATCTTCTCCTCCTGTCTCACTTCCCCCACTTCCTTCCAGCATTTCCTTCTCCTCTCAATTAAACTACTTGCACTTGAGTTCCTGTCTCAGGGTCCTCTTCTGGTGCCCCCAGAAGAAGACACAGGGCTATGGAACAATGGGGCTGGGCCAGACACCCCAAACCTTTTCTGTTTTCTAAGTAATATACTACAAAGTAGGAAAACAGGAAGAAGGAAAAACAATAGCCCTATTAAAATGTCACCACAGTTGTAAACATCTTGAATTCTTAATAAATTAAAGAAAATAACAGGATTTGGCACATTACCTTGACAAATAGCATGAATTTTGTTTCCTGGAAGTAGGTGTGTGAAATGTTGTGGCTTCTGAATTATGAAGAAGAGGTGGAAGAAATGACATCCTAATTTTTAGGATGAAGTGCTGTGACACCAGAGATGGATAGCTATGGCTCATCATTCTATATGTTTTTCTTCTACTTCAACTTAAATTAGAAATCCAGGTTTTAGTTTTTTGCCAGTTTCCTCTTTTCATTACACAAAGTTCTAGTCTGCTGTATTTGGCATTAAGTCATCACCTTCAGTTCACTGGAGGTGTTTCTAAAACCCACTTAAAGTAGCTGATAACTGACACACAAGTTATTTTAGGAGTGAGAATTTAATATAGGAGATTGATTAAAACTCTGGGGCAACTTCAGGAAGCACCTGCCACTCCTGGGGAGATGGAAAAAGACAAAGAAATGAAGCAGAGCCCAGGAGGAGTATCACATGACCAAACCAGACTTCTGGGAAGAGGTTTCTCTGGGATACAGACTTTCTGGGCTAAAATCAGAAGAGTCCCAGAGAAACCAGCATGGTTGGTCATCCTAAAGGAAGTAGTGGTACCTGGCTGGTGGTATGCCTCAGGCACTTAGGGGAGGGACGCCACGGAGCTGGAACTCAGATCTCTGATCAGGAGGAACCTGCCACCTGGCACTGGTACCTCTGAGCTGGTAAAATCGGTCAGGTTCCAGGAGTGCAGGAAAAGACTGGAAACTGGAACCAACCGCTGCTCCTCCAGGTTCAAGGTTCTCCCTCTAGCACCTCCATGGACATGACACATCCCAACAAGAAGCAGCTGCCAAAGGGTGAAGTAGAAATACGGTTTGCTTCACAAAGCAGAGCATAAGGGGTAGGTGTGGAATGAGAGCAACAGCTTAACAACCAGCACAGCCACCACGAGGTCCATGATGTGCTCAGCTCACCTTTCACCTCTCTCTCTTTTTCTCTCTCTCGCTAGCATTGTCTCTGATGAGGACTCCTTTAGACCTACTACCTACTCTCTCATTCTTATATATTTTAAAGCATTTCATTATTTTCAGTTTCTCCTCAATACATAAGATCTTCCTTTTTTGCTCATCACTGGAATTTTTATAACAAGAACTCTTATTCATGTTTCGATTGCTGTATTAAACAATTTTTATCAACAAAACATGCAAGCTCAGGAGAATGGCATGATACACACTCACGGGAAAATGTATAAATGTGAACTGGGGCACTAGAGAGAGGGTGAGGTGTGTGTTGTGTATTGTGTGTTCCTCTGTGGGTTATTATAATCACCTGCATGGCATTTGCACTGTCACCTGGTGTTTCTTGGTAGTGTAGAGCTTAGTTACCTTGTGACAAAAAAAAAATCTCATTTGAGCGAAGCTGATTTTGCATTTTGGTGATTTTACCCCCATGTGAAGGGGGGTAAAATCACCAAAAGAACCAATTCATGCATTAGAGATGACATCTTAGCAGAAGGGTAGGTATGAGAGCCAGGGTCATTTCCTAGACCTGAAGCGGAGGATGACAGGACTCCTTGCCTCCTCCTACTTGGAGCTTCTCCATGTGTCTTGCTGGGAATAGCTTTATAGTCTCTCATCTCTCCCATTTACCTACGTAAGCACTAAGACAATGTATCTCAGGATTTCCTTGAACACATCTTATGCAACTTGGTTTACCGACTCTGAGTAGATACGTAGGATTCACACAGTGGGACTGTTGTGTCTGTATTTCCCAGGAAGTCTCAGAATACTTCAACCACAAATACAGCC